>NC_058127.1:24064956-26464956 GCF_914725855.1 Thunnus albacares | reverse complement strand
CTGTATTGTTGTTGCTGGACAGCTTTGGATGAATTGAAAGAGCATGTTTACTTATTAATCACTCTGGAATTGGCAGGCCAACATTGGCTAATATAACCACTAAAGCTTGTGGGGATGGAGTTTCGCCTTGGCACTTTGCCCATCCATACATCTTTACTTTAGCACATGCCTCAGTATCCTTAGCTGATGATGATGCTGTTTAATATTAATTATTTCTTCATCTCTTATCGTTATAGCTACCAGCAAGGGGCTTTTGATATGGAGCAACATACTTAATGCATTATTCTATAAAATCTCTCAACTCATCAGACCCCCCACTTACAATGTCTTTCATCCCCACTCACACCAAACATTGATAAACCACCAACGACCACACTTTCATACATGCTGCCATGTATTTGAAATCCCGGGCTTGATTCCTTTATTGGTATTATTCATTTTAGCCATTTGCAGCTTACTCTTATCCAACGACCCCTCATAAGGCCATTCACTCTGTCCATTCACACATGAACGAAGTAAAAGGAAACACATGATTCCATTCCTCTTGTCTACCCGCAAATCCTGCAGGCATGTATGGAGAAAACATTGCTATTGTAATATGACATCAGGGAGATTGTGATTCTGTAATTATGTCTCTGTTTGCTTGTTAGTTGTTAGCAGATTTATCTTCTTGTTTTACATCTTTACTTTTGTCGTGTTTTTGGTAAATTTTTACTTTTGACCTTTACTTTTGGTGAATTAACTACAAATTCATTCATATATAACCCATATTTACAGCATGCACACATTAAACATTGAACACAAAAACATCAATAAATGCTGCAACAGCATCTCATGTCTCTACACCCTTCTTATGCCTTGTTTACCTCAGTGGTGGCAATTTGAGACCTAATAAGTGAAAACTCAGAAAGTATTTTGCCTTGTGTACACAATCTATAAATTGGCACCTAGGTCTCTGAAGCTATGAGCATAACAGAACCTCCTTTTTCCCAACAGGCACAGACTCATCACCGATCTTGATTAACCTTACTTAAGCTTACTCAACAACATCTTCCCATAGGTTTAACCTAACTATGGGTCTTATCTGTGTTGGATGCAACCCAACGCTGCCCCGGGAAAAAAAAACCCTTAGTGGCACTAAGGTGCCACAGTCTTTTTTCTCAAATCTACCAACCACTGACCTCAGCACTAAACCTAACTTATACAAATCTGTATAAGATTAAAACATCTTGAGTTAAACCATATTTATTCCTCTTTTCTGCTCAATTTTCTAAACTTATCAATTTTGATTTGAACATCTACTGACAGGTTTGTATGGCACATACATCAAAAAACGTACAAGAAGATGCTATTTCGCAAAAAGAAGAGAAAACTAGAGCGGTGTTCTTCTCAGCAACGCAACAAACCCTACTGATGATACTATATGAAGAATATATAGGATACCAATAGGTGAGTAGTGATGGCCTAAAGGTTAGAAGAGCAAACTTACTACTAGAAGGTTGACAGTTTGATCCCCGCATCTGGCTTGACAAGTCTGGGTGGGGAAAGTGAAGAGCAGTGCATGTCCCTGTTCATGGTTTAGTCTTTATTTATTACCAAATTAGCTTTCAGATCACTGACTGTGACCATATTATCACTAGGCTAGATAATATGAGATGTATATTTAAAATTATGGTGTAGGCAACTTAAGAGAACCAACTTACCAACATTATCATACTCTTTGACACATTTTCTCTTTCGCAGGATGTCCATTTACAAGCATCAATGACAGTTACAAATTAGGAAGTTGCAGTTGGAGATAAATAAACTCTAGACTAGACAGGCACTATACAAGTACAGTACATTTACCATTTACATTTTTGAAACAGCGGGTTCTGACTTCTACCAATGTAAAAGCGGCACAACAGGCAAAAAGAGTGGTGATCCCTTCCTTAGATTTCCACCCCTTTTACTGTCATAAGCATTGAGGAGACTATGTTTGTCATTGAGAGAAAATTCCTGTCCTGTCTCCATCATGATTAGAGTTTGCACGCAGCAGCTTATCACAGGAATAAAGTACAAAACATAAATTTGCCATAGTTTAAAATGTTTTTCTATATGTTGTCAGATATGAAGAGACCCAAATGACTGTAAGTGGACTACTTGATTACTATAGAAGAATTATTTGTGATGCAAGTGTGAAAAGACACTTGACAGAACCGTCTTTTGGGAGTCTGTTTCCGTCCACTGGACATTCTTTGACACACAGCTAAATTAAGCTTGACAGTTAGCCTGCCAAGGAGCAGGCTAGTTCTGCTGAATAAATTACCATGGTTACTGAGCTGGGAATCGTGTAAGCCGCAGTGATGGAATGGAACTCTCACTGAAATTAGCGAGGCTTATCAAAATAAGCCAGGCTTTTCCTTTAGCCAGCTTGATGGAACACCCCTCTGGATGTCTTACACAGAAATATTTATATAAGCTTGATTGAG
This sequence comes from Thunnus albacares, assembly GCF_914725855.1. NCBI lineage: Eukaryota > Metazoa > Chordata > Actinopteri > Scombriformes > Scombridae > Thunnus > Thunnus albacares. The sequence goes on along the minus strand of NC_058127.1, from coordinate 26,462,485 downwards.
GAGAACCGAGATAAGCAGTACAAGTGAAGACACTATGTAATGCCACCCAATTCTGAAGGTTACATCATTGTGAGAAGTATTTAACCCTTCACTAGCCCCACGAGATTTACTACGTGTCCAAATAAGGTTATTCGTTACTTGTCTATACATCATCATGAAACAGTGGATATCTTTCTCAAAGTAATATCATAACATCACATGATATCAGGCAATTGAAAGAAAATGCATTAAAAAAATAATTCCACCAACATCAAAACAAAACATTTCTGTATTCTCAACAAATCCATTGTCTGAACATGTCCTCAAACTGAATTCATCATTCAACACCATCTTTAAAACATGGATTTCATTTTAGATTGCTTGTGTATGACATTTTCTTGTGTAGGCCCATGTAGTATTCTAGTGGGTAACTTAGAATTTGGACTAATAAAGCTCTGTAAACTAAACATTTCCCAGTCAGAGTTGCAGAGTTTTGAATTCCTTCGTTTTGTAGTATTGTAGTTTTGTAGGCTCTGGTTCAGAGATTACTGCTTGGACATCCAAATTGAAGTAATATGTGATGTTCTTAACTAGGGGCATCGCAAATTAATTCTTTCTTTCTACTGCTTGTTGCATGCAACTGATTTCCATCTCTTCTCCCACAGCCTTAAGAAGAACTTGGGCGACAAATGGCTGGTAATCGTAATTGACAATTACGAACTTTCCTTTTAAGTCCTCTGGTGGTTTTCTGTTTCTGCTTCTGCATTTTTTTTCTGAAAGTCCACCTCTGTTGGAGCATTGCACTCACAGGATATGCCTGCTCAGGAGCAGAAGCAGGACACCTCCCAATGGCAGATCTTTCCAGGTTCCTTTGCGATGACCTGACAGATTTTCAAGGTTCCTTTGACAGCTGGCAACTCATTTAGAACTGCTCCATCAAATCGATTAATCTCATCCTCAGCAATCTGAGTACTTTACGTTGACTGCGCTTTCTCCAGCATGATATAGCGCTCCTTTTAGCTCTGGAAGTCACCACCCTTTTTGATAAACCCATTGACACAGTGTTTCACAAAACCACCAACCCCATTGGGTGCACCTTTTCTGTAGGACCTTTCAGAAAAAATCCACATTACCTCTTTGAAACCCATGAGAAATGGCACTGTACACAGGAGGTAGAAATTCTTTTTATTTCTATATTGTGCAATGGGGCCATCACTCATGTAGTGTAGTGTGGTCAGGGATGGGGTTTTCTCCTTCATATCATCCAAGACTGGCTTCAGATGAGCCCACATGGCGTGCTCATCATGCCAGAGGGACTCTGAAATGGAGGTATAGGATTGGCATTTCTGTGATATGTGCCCAACACTGAGTATGGGCACCTGCTTACGGCTGCCCCCAAAATGAAAAACCTGAACCTCTGTATGCAGCTGACATGCATAATTGTCAGAAAAGTCCATGTGGATTGCAACCTTGTATTCTTTAAAGGGGACGTATTATGTTTTTCCTGATTTTCAGACATATACAGTGCTGCTTGAAAGTTTGTGAACCCTTTAGAATTTGCTCTATATCTGCATAAATATGACCTAAAATGTGATCAGATTTCTATTCAAGTAAACTGGATAAAGAGACATCAGTTAAACAAATGTGACAAAAACCTTACACTTGTTCATTTATTTATTGAGGAAAATGATCCAATGTTACATATTTGTGTGTGGCAAAAGTATGTGAACCTCTAGGATTATCAATTCATTTGAAGGGGAAATTAGAGTTTGGTGTTTCAATCAATGGGAAGGCAATCAAGTGTGAGTCTGAGAGGCCCTGCCTTATTTAAAGAAGAGAAATCTGGGTCTTCACTATCAAAGTCTGAGCTTCACAACACAAGTTTGTGGAAGTGTGTCATGGTTTGAACAAAGGATATTTCTGAGGACCTTAGAAGAAAAGTTGTTGATGCTCACCAAGCTGGAAAGGCCTACAAAACCATTTCTAAAGAGTTTGGACTCCACCGGTTGACTGTCAGCCAGATCATATACAAATTGAAGACATCCAACACTATTGTTACCCTCCCCAGGAGTGGTCGAACAACAAAAATCACACCAAGAGCAGATGTATAATAGTCCGGGAGGCCACAACAGACCCCAGGGTAACGTCAAGGAAACTAAAGGCCTCTCTTGCAGTGGCTACAGTTGATGTTAATGAGTTCACCATCAGAAGAACATTGAACATCAATGGTGTGCATGGCAGAGTTGCAAGGAGAAAGCCACTTTTCTCCTAAGAGAACATTGCTGCCGTCTATGGTTCACTCAAGACCACGTGGATAAGCCAGAAGGTGATTGGAACAATGTTCTGTGAATGGATGAGACCAAAATCAAACTTTTTGGCTTGAATGAGAAGCATTTTGTTTGGCGATGAGCAAACACTGCATTCCAGCATAAGAACCTTATCCCATCTGTGAAACATGGTGGTGGTAGTATCATGCTTTGAGCTGCTTTGCTGCCTCTGAACCAGGGCAGCTTGCAATCATGGATGGAGCTACGAGTTCTGAGTTGTACCAGCAAATTCTACAGGAAAATGTCAAGGTATCTGTCTGTTAACTGAAGCTCAACAGAAAGTGGGTCATGCAGTCAGACAACGACACTAAATGCACAAGTTGTTCTGCCAAAGAATGGTTAAAGCAGAAGAAAGTTAATGTTTTGGAATGGCCGAGTCAAAGTCCGGACCTCACTCCTAAAGAAATGCTTTGGAAGGACCTGAAGCATGTAGTTCATGCAAAGAATTTCATCATATTTATTCTCTCTCTTTCTTGTATGAACAATGTCCTGTCTCTCTCTCTCGTGCGAATGATGTCCATGTCTCCCTCTCTCTTGTGCGAATGATTCCACCAGAGATTGGAAGCATTTCATTGAGATTTTGCAATCATGCCATGTTGGCATCATTTCTGCAGATTTGTCAGCTGCATGTTCATGCTGTGAAGCTCCTCTTCTACCGCAAGTTGTTATATTGGATTCAGATCTGGTGACTGGGGAGGCCATTGACATACAATGAACTCTTTGTCATTTCATGAAACCAGTTTGAGACAACTTTTGCTTTGTGACATGGTGCATTATCATGCTGGAAATAGCCATTAGAAGATGGTAAATTTTGGCCATAAAGGGATGCACATGGTCAGCAACAATACTCAGATGGACTGATGATTGAGAAGAAAATCTTCTCAATCAAGAAAAAAATCTCCACACCATTACACCACCAGCAGCAGCCTGGAGGGTTACTATACACCAGGTAGATTGAATCCATGGATTCATATTGTTGACGCCAAATTCTGAGCCTGCTTTACCATCTACATGCCTGAGCAGAAATGGAGATTAATCAGACCAGGTTACTTCTTTCCAGTCTTCAACTGTCCAGTTTTGCTGACCCTGTCCCAACTACAGCCTTCGATTTCTGTTCTTGGCTGACAAGATTGGAACCTGCCATGGTCTTCTGCTGTTGCAATCCATCTGCGTCAAGGTTCCATGTGTTGTACATTCTGCTTTCTGCTCATTACAGCTGTAAAGAGGTTATCTAAGTTACCAAAGCCTTTCTCTCAGCTCCAACCAGTCTGGCCATTCTCCTCTGACCTCTCTCATCAACAAGGAGTTTCCGTCTGCAGAACTGCCACTCACTGAATGTTTTTTGTTTTTCACATCATTCTGAGTAAACTCTTGAGACTGTTGTACGTGAAAATCCCAGGAGGTCAGCAGTTTCACAAATACTCAAACCAGCCTGTCTGCCACCAACAATCATGCTGTGGTCAAAGTCACTGAGATCAAATTTTTTCCCCATTCCGATGTTTGATGCGAACATTAACTGAAGCTTCTGACCTGTACATGATTTTATGCATTGCACTGCTGCCACATGATTGGCTGATTACATAATTGCAAGAATAAACAGGTGTACAGGTGTTCCTAATAAAGGGCACTGTGAGTGTATATTTACATATACTGTATGTAATATCAAGGTTTGTCATGGCAGTAGTTTGGGTATAATCTACACACAAATCAGCTGTCATTAAGATTTTAACCATCATTTTATGTCATAAAAGAAATTTATATGGTACGCTACATTTGAGCTAAATGAGGACCAAAACATGCTAAATTAGGACCAAATCCAAGGGACCAAATATAGCTGAATTTTATTTTTGAGCTGAAAACTGCGATGACCAGCCTGATTTAGCTAAAAAACACTATGTCTGTGAACATCATGTGCTTGGTGGTTAATATTTACCATAGGCGGTGGCAAGTAATGATTTTCATTTTCGATCAATCTGTGAAAATAGTGAAAAATTACTTCCCAGAGTCAAGTGACAATCAAATGTCTTGTTTTGTCCAATCAATAGTCTAAAATCCAAAGATAATCAGTTTGCTATCATGTATGACAAAGAAAAACATTAAATCATCATATTTTAAAAGCTATTTTTTGGCATTTTTGCTTAAAAAGGACTAAAATGATTATTTAATTATCAAAATAGGTACCAATCAAGTTTCTGTCGATCAACTAATTGATTAATCGACCAATAGTTGCTGCTCTACTCTACTGTACTGGAGACACATTTTAAAGTCAGACTTCCACTTCCTAATCAGAATGACAGGAGTCAGCAAATTGACCCTTTAATTCTCTAATCTTTTAAATTCATTTTTCGTGTCCTTGTATTTGCTCTTTTGTTAATTTCTACCCCCTTTTTTCTGCACCTTTGCATACATACTAAACCAATCTTCTTTTGCCGCCTGCCTCAAATCCCTGCTCTGCATTCTCATTTATCACATATCTCTGTTTTTCTTATAACTCATGGCAACAACCCATTTTCAGCCCATCAAACTTTCATCATTTTCCTCTTATCTCACCTTAAGATGTATTTTTCAGGGAAATGAGTAGGAGGATGTACACGCCAGAGGTGGAGATGCGACTTGAAACATCGGAGAGATATGAGGTAAAAGAGCAAGAGAGGCAGTGTGTGTTTGTGTGTGAGAGAAAGAACATGTCAGCGTGCTAAAAAAAACAAGTGTCTAACAGCACAGAGGGAGAGAGAGAGCGGGCTTAGAGCGTGTGGAGAGGCAGGGAGAGTGTAGCAGTATTAAGCAGCTCAGACATCAGTGTATGCTGACAGACACACAGCGGCTGATGGACAAAGGAAGAGAAAATACAAGATTCTCTCACTCCAGAGGAGAGACTGAGGAGAGGATGAGGTGTATGGTCCATTTTCATCACCACAGTGATTAGGAAGGGAGGACAGGAGCATTTCTGCAGCAACACAGACGGTAAGTTACACCTGCAAGAATGAAAGTTGATATCAGATCTAGTGAAGGTCAATGGAAAGAAGACTGTCATGGGTTTATGAGCATTTTCAGATGATTTTTATGTCTTTTTGAAACATCTTATGTGACATATTTTAGTGATGCTGTGATGCTCAGTGTGAATGCAATTTTTATGGGATGCATTACCTGCAAAACGAGCTCAAAGTAATATTTAACATGAAGAAAAAACATCCTCAGCAGCTTTGAAAAATCTTTATATTTGTCTGACTGTCATCTTCTATTTGGGAATTTCATTTCATGACACCTCATAACACTGTTTCCTTTATTAATTGATTTCCTCAGTTAGTGTTTACTCTCAGAATTTTTACAACAATGTCATATATGTATATATATATATGTGTGTGTGTGTGTGTGTGTGTGTATGTATGTATGTATATGGCATGGTGTACACATTATGCAAAAGTATATAAAGTATATAAAAGTGGAAAGAAAATCATTCAGTCTATGAAATCATTCAGAAAATCATTGTCTATGAAATAAGAAAGATGAAGAACATTTATTACGAGTTCGTACTAATGAGGAAAAAGAAAAGCCACAAAATCTTCTTTGAAAAGTGAATGTTTAATTTATTTGATAATCAATCAAACTAGAGAAGAAACAGTTAGTTGATTCATTAATTAGTTGATTGACAAAAATAAGGACAACTATTTTAATAATTAATCAATCATGTAAAGCAAAAATGCCAAATATTCCCTACAGTATGTGAGGATTTGCTGCTTTTCTTTGTCTTATGTCGTCACTTTGGACTCTCAGAACGTAATTGTTCAGTCATATAAATCAGTCATAAATCAAACATTTTAACTGATTATCAAAACAGTCACTGGGTTATTTATGTGTCAGTTTCTGTCTTTGCACAGCTGCCATGATGTCATGACAAGCACAATCCTAATATGAATGACTACACTCATGATCATGAATGTAAAAGTGGCCTTTCAGTCTACCTAACAAGGATTATTGACACCAGAGAGAGTGGTAGCAACTCAACAAACAGCACTGCTGCACTGACATGTAGAGTGTACAAGTTCTGCAGCAGCTGTTCAGTTTGAGCAACACCACTGTGTCATTTTCACAATCCACATATGAACTGTGCTCCAGGCAGGAAGGCAGGCAGGGGGAGAAATCAAGTGGGTTAAAAGTCATGATAATCTTCTGAAAAGAAAATGATGAGAAACAAATACAATTAAGAACAAATTATATACAATACCTATAATAGACTAAATAAAATATGGAATAGAATAAAATAAGAACTGAGAATAGAGACTACAGATAGGACTAAATGGTAAATGGACTGCACTTATATAGCGCTTTTCTAGTCCTCCGATCACTCAAAGCACTTTACAATACATGTCAACATTTGAAAGAGATGAAATGAAGACTGTTCTCGGTCAGTGTCAGCACTAACATGCAGCTTCCTGACTTCAGTTCAGCAGGACTTGTGCATGTAAATCAGCTTATTGATCAGCTGATCATTTATATTGATGGACTGGTGTGACAGCTTGAAATTATTAATACTGGATCCAAATTACCTCAGCATAATTCCACAGCACTATAACCATTTTTGACAGACCACTTTCTGTCTTTCTTTTTTTTTAAAAAAAAAAAATCTCAGTGTTGAATGATATCTTTTGTAAATGTGATCTCACAGCATGATAGTCTAAGTGATGTTTCCACACAGCCAGAGAGACATTCTTGGTGGGGAAATAAGAATATATTTGCAAAATTCTTGAAATAATGGTGTTGCCATTATAACTGGACTATCTAGATCTACAGTGAGATTAATGAATAACTCTTCCAAACAATACTGTGACCTGACGGAGCCTGCATCTCCCTCTCTGTCGTCAATTCAAGACGATAAGAAATCTAAGTTCTCTCTATCGGAATTAGACCACGCCAATATTGCGCAATCACCCAGCAATCACACACAGCTGCTGGTAGGCAAACTGCTTGCTGCTCCTGAGGAGATCTCAGTAACTCCTCATCTGATTAATAGTTCCTGAGCTATTGCTGACTTAAAGGACTCCCTGACTGAAATCTGGCAAGATGTAAGTGCCACGGGGGTTGCTGTCACTGCAGTCCAAACTGACATGAGCACTTTGAAAGTTACTGTCTCCAGAATGGATAGCGAGTTTCTTGGTCTATCTAACTCTCTCACATTGCTCTCAAAAAGAACTGATATCCAGTCTGACCTGCGTGCACACTCAACTAAATAAAGAGAAGATCCAAAACATAGAAGACCGGGTTGCTGAACAGGAGGATTACTCACACAGATCTAATCTAAGGTTGATCTTCCTCCATGAGGGAGAAGAGGGCAGTGACAGAATTGGTTTTCTCCAGCACCGACTGCCTGTATGGCTCCCAGTACTGTCGGCAAGAGGGGTTATGGAGAAGGAGCGGGCCCACAGGATTTATGCCAAGTCCTCTGGTGACAACAAGCCTAGACTGGTGTAGGAGGACAATTGCTTTTTCTTTAATTATGTTAACTAATCTTTGATTCCTAAGAAAATTATGAGACAGACTCATCTGGATTCCAAAGTTGGTAAGAGCGGACCCTCAGCCTGCAGAACTGACCTTTGTAACCCTCTAAGTGGGGGTTCATCCGTGATGCTCAGAAAGCCCTCCTAAGGAACCATTTCTGACCAACAATTTGAATTATGGCCTCAACTAAAAGCATAAACTGTCCCGAAGGCCACATGGACCAGAGAAAAATAACTTCCACCTTAGATGGAACACACACCCTCTTATCTCACTCAAGCCATAAACGCCAACTCACATTCCTGAGGACTCCCTGACATTCCTGAAGCCTCCCTGCAAATCTGAGCCAAACCTGAAATTCATATAAATTAAATGTCTAATCATTATACAACTTATATCATGTTATTTGTCATGCAAATACAAGAAGAATGATATAACTTTCATAGTTGTGTGACTATCTACTACGGAGATACAGGACTTTGATTTTATTACCTTTGCACTACATGTAACTACTGCCCTCTATTGACAAGAGTTGAATTCCCTTACCTTAAGAGTTAATTAATGTTTGGTAACCATGTATTTGTATTTATACCCAAGGAGTAACACCCAAGTGTTTAACTTTTGATCTATTAACCTCATAGACAATCATATTTAGTAGTTAAATTAGATAAGTAGTTGTATTAAAAGAATGAAGTTTTTGAAGTAATAGGAATGTAAAGATATAATGTTTAAAGGATTTCAGTTTAAAGTTGTCTTCTATTGTAAAACAATAATCAGACTGAATGCTTTTATATTCTGAAGTAAGAGTTATGTTGAACTTATATTTAAATATGTTTCTGAAAGTAATCTAATCACATAAGTGTTGCCTAACTTTAGTTCCTTTCACTATAGTATTAAACTTTATTTCAGTGTAGATCGTTTGAGGTGTGTAAATAGTTGTGATCAGCTGGTCTAAAGCTATTGGAATAATCCAGGAGATTAATTTAACTAACTTTTAGCCTTGCCTTGACCTCATTTCCCTTAACGTAACCCTTTCTATTTTATGCTATGCGCTATATACATGTATGTGTATGTTTATATGTGTATAGCTTTAAGTAGCATACATTGTGTTTTTTCTGTTATTTTTGTGGTTGTTTTCTACCGTGGATTTGCTATCGAGGGCACTTCTGGGTCTGGGTTGGTTTTGCATCTTTGTACATTTACATTGACTCATTGTTTTTTATTCTATTTTGGGCTCTTTTTGTGTGTACTGGATGTCTATCTGTTGTTTGTGTTATATTTGTCTACTGATGAAGGTAATTCATGAGAAGTTAACTTGCTCAAGCTCAAGGGAAGTAATAGGTCATATCTGTCGGACAGATAGATTTGATTCCCAGTTGCACCAAGTGTTTTTTGATATATTGATTTGGAATAACTATATTGTATATTGTAGCTGAATACCCATGTTTATTAACACTTTCAGTATGCAAATGTGCTGTGAATGAGCTGATCTACTGCTGAACATTGTTAATTGTTAGACATACTCAACACAGCTACTTCTTATACTGTCTAAGGCTGGGTATAACTGAAATATCCTATCACCCCAGACAGACATCCATTGTTTAGAATGGATTCTACCTGTGGCATAGGAAGATGATGACCCACCTAAAAGCTGTGTTGAAATAACTGTCAAAGAGCAAACACCTATTGATTTGCTGAAAAATTCTGAGATGTGGTGGCAATTCAGAGGTCTGGAACTGGGCTAGATTTAGGTTATTTTCAACAGTAATTTATTAAGAATTTTAAATGAGTCCAGGTGGGTCATCCAGTATATACACAATGCCTAGTGGGTAAACGGAAGGAAAGAGGTGGAGCTACTGTCATCTGTTTTATTAGCAAGCTAATGGGCAGTAATCAATGAAATAAGGTAAACTACTTGCTTTAAGGGAACTTTTTTAAATCCCAAATGATCTGGAGAAAGGAATGAAATCGCAAAGGAGTCGTAAGACTGACAAGAAAACTCAGATGTAGCCAAGATCACTGAACAAAAAGAAAATGGCGATGATGAAGAAACAACAGCAGGAGAAGCTAACGCATTGCTACAGGGGCTGACATTACTCTCTAAAGAGCTAAAGACTTTAAACAAGAGAAGAGCTCTTAATGAATTTAAAGACAATGTCAAAAAAACTATGAAAGAAGACCTTACTGAGTTTGAAGGCAAATTTTTGCGAGAGCTGCAGACTCAAAACGCACAGGAGGAGGCACAAACCCAGATAGCAGTCCTGGAATCAGACAAGATGGTGGATTTGGAGAGCCACTCTAGGGGAAATAATCTCCATATTTATGGAGTACTAGAAGATAAAGAGGGGAGATCAGTCACTGAAGCTTTGTAAGTGAGCTGTTTAAAAGTCATCTCACACTACCTGATGCAATTGGGAAATATCAGAATGACTTTCTGACTTTGCGTATTACAAAATCAGAAATAGAGAAAGCAATAAGTAGACTAAAAACAAGTAAGTCCCCTGGCAGCAATGGTCTGCCATCTGAGTGGTATAAAACATTCAGTGAACAACTTGCACCACTACTCAAGTCTTCACTGGCACTCCTTCCCTCTAAGGGGACAAGTGGACCCAAACCACGCCATCATCTCACTGTAAGGGTCAAGCATCAAGGCCTGTACTGGTTTATCTTTAATTTGTCACTCATATGTATATGACAAGAGGAATTGCTAAACTACATAAAGTGGATCAGGACATTAGGAATTATATTGAGAGGTGGAGTGTCCTCCCTCTGGACCTCATTTCACAAATAGATACTATAAAAATGAATATACTTCCATGACTTCTCTCTTTATTTCAGTCACAACCAACTAGGATACCCTAGAAACAATTCAGAGCCTGGGATAAAGATATTTCAAGCTTTATATGGAATGGTCAAAGGCAAAGAAAATAAATTTGAAACTCTACAGATTGGGAAACATAAAGGGGGTATGGCAGTGCCAAACTTTAGGGAATATTTCCATGCAGCACAAATTAGACCAGTAATTTACTGGTGTGCAATGAAGTATGAAGCAAAATTGAAAAATCTAGAGCGATATGTACAAGGAAGGGAAATTCAAAGCCTCATTGGAGACAGAGAGGTAGCAAAGGATTTTTTTGAACAGATAGTGTCACTCGATTTACGTCAGAATTGTGGTTTAATCTAGTACAAAAATATAGATTAGAGAAAGACTCAGACTATTCTGATGGACAGCCAATGACAGACATTTTAACCCAAGCACTCTTGATCAGATGTTCAAACAATGGACTGTACACCTAGGTCTATATGGACTTCTGTACCCTAGTTCATTTTTGAGAAATTGATTTTCACTAAAGGTAAAAAAGTGTTTTTTGTTTGTTTTTTCCCTTCCTTTCTCTTTTTGAAATTTGGTGAATAATTGTTGTTTTCACTAAATCACTTGAATATCTTATTCGGTGCAGCTTTCTGTTCATTATGCTATCAGGCTTTATAGCCTAATATAGCTGGTCTCTTTCAATTAACTCAATAAAATAAAAAATAGTCTATACCTTCATTTTACTTAACCTAAAATTAATAATAAAAAACAGGTTTGAAATGTAAGATCAGCCTGTATGGACTTTTGCTGAACTTCTGAGGAATTGACACTTGTCTTTTATTTGATTAAATAAAATAAAAATACAAAACAATACAGCCAATATCTTTATTTTATTTAATCTAAAAGTAATTATAGAAAATGAAACTTTTTCGAACTTTTGAGAAATTGATACTTGCTAAAGGTAAAATAAGTGTCACTGTTTGTTTGTATTTTTTATTTTCTCTCCTTTCTCATTTGGGAATTTGGTGAATAGCTCAATCGTTTTCACTAAGTCAAATGAATATTTTATTCGTTGGGACCTTCTGTCCATTAGGTCGATAGAGTTATATAGCTGACTGTCTTTCATTTAGTTAAAGAAAAAAACAAAAATATATAGCCTATTTCTTTATCATTTATTATTTTTCTAAAATAGATAATTAAAAGCAAACTTGTAACGAAAGTTAAGTCAGTTTCCCTTTTTTCCTTAGTTTTTATTTCTTTTTCATTTCTTTTTTCTATTTCTGTCTTTGTGTTTTCTATATTTGTCCCTAATTATGATGATGATCGCTTTTTTGTTAAATTTCTTTCTTCAATATCAAATTTTGAGTCCCATCGTTTAATTATTGGTGGAGATTTTAATTGCTGTTTAAATCAAACACTGGACAGATCATCATCCAAACATATTAATGTCTCCAGGTCACGTATAATTAATAGTTTTCTTCAAGATTATGGCATCTCAGATATTTGGCATTGCCTTAATTCAAACACCCGTGAACACTCCTTCTTCTCTTCAGTTCATCACACCTTTTCTCGAATTGATTACTTTTTGGTAGATAACAACTTATTGCTATCAATTTCAAACTGTTGTTATCAAGCCAGAGTTATATCAGACCATTCTCCTCTCATTATGGGCATGAACTTAATTAATCAGTTTATAAACCGTTCACTTTGGAGATTAAATGCGCGTCTGCTGTCAGATTCCGATTTTTTAGATTTTATATTTAATCAAATTGATTCCTTTATTAGAACTAATGTCACACCCACAATTAACCACTGTATGATTTGGGAAACTTTTATGGCATGTCTTAGAGGACAATTCATTTCTTATGCATCTTATGAAAGAAAAAAGTGTTTGTCTATTTTAACACATATCACTAATCGTATTTCATTTTTAGATGGACAATATGCTACCTCTCCCTCTGCAAAATTATATAAAGAGAGACTTCTCCTTCAAACTGAGTTTGATAATCTCTCCACAGTTAAAGCTGAAGAGATGCTTTTGAAATCCAGACATGCCTATTATGAGTTTGGCGACAAACCTAGTAGGCTTCTGGCTCATCAACTGAGGCAGTCATCTGCATCTCAATGAATCTCAGAGATCAATGCCAGGAATGGACTTACTTGCGACCCACAAGAAATAAATAATGCATTTCAGGCCTTTTACATCACTTTACTCCTCTGAAGAAAGTTTTAGCTCTGCAGATTTTTTATTAATATAAAGTTTTTACACAATGTTTCAATACCTAAGGTCAGCATGAATAAAGTGGAAATTTTGGACAGCCCAATTACACTATAGGAGATCAATAAAGCAATCTGAGGTATGCAGAGCGAAAAAAGCCCTGGTAATGATGGTTTTCAAATAGAATTTTATAAAAAATTTTCAATTAAAGTTGCACCCCTTCTTTTAAGTATGTATCATGAATCATTTGAAACTGGAGTCCTTCCACGGACATTGCACGAAGCCCAGATCTCTCTATTACTTAAGAAAAACAAAGATCCACATTGCTGTTGTTCTTATCATCCCATCTCATTGTTAAATGTGGATGTGAAAATGTCAGCTAAGATTCTCGCCTCTCGTTTAGAAACGGTATTGCCTGATATTATATCTTCTGATCAGACTGGTTTTATCAAAAATAGATTTTTTTGGACTTTTTTTTAATGTGAGGCGCTTGTTTAATATCATCTATCACCCCTCAGATTCTCCAGTTCCAGAGGTACTAATTTCTATGGACGCAGAAAAAGCTTTTGATGGGGTGGAGTGGAGATATTTATTTCATATTCTTGAAAGATTTGGGTTTGGCAATACCTTTATTTCTTGGATTAGGTTACTTTACACAGTACCAGTCTCTTCAATTCGTACTAATAATATCTACTCTAAGCAGTTTCAAATAAATAGAGGCACAAGGCAGGGTTGCCCGCTCTCACCTCTTTTATTTGCAATTGCTATTGAGCCCCTTTCACTAGTGCTTCAATACAATACTCAGATAAGAGGCATTATAAGAGAGGGACAAGAACAACGTGTATTTCTATATGCAGATGATTTACTCTTATATATATCTGACCCCTCTACATCTCTACCTTATGTCCTCCAAATCCTGAATAAGTTTGAAAAACGTTCTGGTTATAAACTAAACCTACAGAAAAGTGAATTATTCCCAATTAATCAGGCTGCCCGTAAATATCGCTTTGCCTCACTTCCTTTCAAAATCACTCATCAGTTTACTTACCTGGGCACTAATGTAACAAATGCATTTTCTGATCTTTTTGCAGCTAATTTTCTTACTCTTATGGACCAGGTGAAGTACAGTCTTAACCGCTGGACGTCACGACCATTGTCAGTTGCAGGTCATATTAATTCCATACAGATGAATATCCTTCCCAAATTCACTTACCTATTTCAGTGCATTCCAAACTTCATTCCCAAATCATTTTTAAATAAATTTAACAGCATTATTTATTCCTTTACCTGGAACCGTAAGACACCTTGATTATCAGTGAAAACACTCCAATATTCCAAAAAGTCAGGAGGGATGTCAGCTCCAAACCTTTTAATGTATTATTGGTCAGCTAACATACGCCCAATTCTGCACTGGCTCTACGAGGATCCAGGGGTGGATGCAACATCTTGGTATACACTTGAGTCCCTATCATGCAGTCCCTCCTCTTTGCCAGCTTTAAATTTCTCTCCAACTGCCACACCACTAGCAGATTACATTAAAAACAAAGTTGTAAAATCAACTATTAAAATCTGGCTACAAATAAGACATCACTTTGACCGGACACTTTTTCCCTTAAAATCCCCAATTCATTCAAATCACTATTTAAACCCTCTTTACTAAATAAAACCTTTGTTGAATGGCATAACATGGGCACGAAGTAATTTTCTGATCTCTTTTCTGATGGCATTTTTTCCTCATTGAGCGATCTTTGTGAAAAATTTAAATGATCTAAAAACTATTTCTTTCGCTACCTACAAATCAGAGATTTTATGCGTCAGATGCTCCCTCAGTTCCCTGCCCAACCGCCATATAATCCTTGGGATTCTATCTTAGAGCACCCTTTATCTTTCAAAGGCATAATTTCTATCACATATAATAAGCTCATACAAAATAAAAATTTCAGTCTTATGATGACCTTAACCCCATTGAACACTTGTGGGATCAGCTTGGACGTGTTGTTTGTGCCAGAGTGACCAACACAACCATGTTGGCTGACTTGCAACAAATGCTGGTTGAAGAGTGGGATGACATCCCTAGAAAGGCACATATAAGTGCAGTTCATTTACCATTACCATTTACCATTGGGACCAACAACATTTGTGTCACTTCTGGAGGTTAGTCCTATTGTAACTTACGGTAATGGTGTGTTAGTGGTGTGCATTGTTGAGTTGTGTCTTTTTTGTCGAACACCTCCAGGCCTAATTTAAAGGAGGTGTCAACCCAGTAAACATAAAATAAATTATACAACCATTTTTCTCACTTAAATGGACTCAGGAGACTTCAGCGTGGCTCAGCCATCTGCACTATTTAATTAAATTCACTCCAACCATGGCAAGCTAATTAAATCAGCACATTTAAGGGAAAGTTATGATTCCTCATTCTTGATCCTTTCTCTAGAGAAATATAATGTGTTGTGTGGGAAAATCAATTCCAAATGCATTTTAAAGCATGCCAAGTACTATACGCATTTATTATCTATCAATTCTTCAGTGGAACTGGTAGTCGTACTGTGACAGTTGGATGATACAAAATAAAAATAAGACTTGCATTATATTATACAAAGTCATGTAATTACTTCCTATATAAAGTAAAAAGCCTAAAATTATTACTTATTATTACAGTAGCCCAGAATCGACAAACCAACACTGGCTCTAGAGAGATACCTTTCGCGTTTTTCATGAGTTTTGTGGCTGCCGTAGGTGCCGTGTAGGTTCTCCTACATGCCAGGAAGGGGAGGGGGAGGTTTATTCATTGGGTTGCAATCTGCAACCTCACTGCTAAATCTTACACACTAGTCCTTTAAGCAGAGGGCACAGGACTTCACATAAATATCAGACAGGTTTTAAACCACAGTCTTACCAGAATACCTCTAATCCGCTTATTTGGAAGTGAAAACAAATATTTTCATGTTTTTAACTGTACATTGTTAAGTGCCCATTCAATGTTATTGTTCAACTATGAGTGATCATACTTAGTTCAATTGTATGCAGATGCGGTTTTACAATGCAAAGGATAGTCATAATAGATATTACAGATGAGCAAATAAGTTATTTGTTCAAACTATTGATTTATTTCAAACTTGTCTGATCTTCTGACCATGCCTGTGGCTGCACTTTTGGTTGTTCAGTGCCAAAGCCAGGCTTATAGATATACTTCTCCTCCACCACATACCCTACTGCAAAGTTTCTAATGTTTATTATTATTATAAATATATCATTATTTGAATTTGCCTTGATTTATTTATTCCTGTTTAATTATATTTTCTGTCATTTTTAAGTTACATTAAATTAGAATGAAAGAAATTCAGAGTCTTTAAATATTCACTTATTTATTGGTTGGCCTAAAAGTAAACAAGATTAAAAACATTAAGTCTAACAATACTGGAATTGGTCTATAATATAGCCACCACGTATATTTGTTGTTTAATTGTAGCATGTGTAATTCCCATCGGTTGCCGAACCTGCAAATTCACAAAAATAAATAAATAAATAAATATAAAGACATGAACCCAGTGTCCTCAGTGGCGCTGTGTCTACAGTAACTACAAATAAAAGACACATTTAGTAAAAGTGAGTATTTCCCTCTAACTCCTACCAACACACGACACACTAGCACTGTATATATATGCTTTATATATCTGAGAAAGTACAATAAGTCATTAAAGTGAAGCCATAAATGTTACTGACTACATACTTAATAGTAAAAACAAACAAACAAACAAAAAATCCAAACACCTCAGCTCAGACCAGAGTAGCTGGAAGGCAGAGCCAAAACTTTTTCCATATTTAATCACAGACTGCACTCCAGGCTGTGAACTGCTGTATGTCCTATGAAATGAGATGGAAATAGACCCCAGCGTGTAAACGATAGCCACTGTAGCAGAGAGTGAAAGAAATGCAAATGAAAGAGAAATAGAAGCTTTCAAAGCACTCTCTCCCTCATAGTTCATTTTTCCAGCACCAGCACCATGCCACCAGTCACATAATTATGAAAATAGGGTGAACACTTTCCAAGGGGGCCAATTTCAGCTCTGCTCTGGGGATCAATTTAGTTTGAGTCTGACAAAATGCTCCTTTAGGTTTGTCAGAAGATCATTAGGGCACCAACAGCAGCCTTCTGAGAGGCATTGATGTTTGGTGAAGACAGAAAAATCAAATGTGCCAAGAGAAATTAAGTATTGATACTGAAAGAACAAATAACTTTGATCTCATGCAGATCTCTCTGCTCATTTACAAGCAGCCGAAAACACTTTTTCTTTAAGAAACCAGCAAAAGCACCACAGCAGTTTCAGCAAACCATTAAAAATGTAAAGAAAATATTTCCAGCATGTACCTCCTGAAACCACAAATTGTTTTTACATTCCTGGTTGTGTACAGATGAAAGAACACGATACTATGTGTTAATCAGTGAGCTTTAGAGGTATTGGTAGGAGTAGACATGATCTCAATCTTCTGATGTCACTCTTGGGAAAAAAATGAATAAGTGTTTTTTCCACAATGTTTGAACAATTCCTTTAACATGTATATCATCGACCGAAGCCAAATTATGATCAAAATCTAATACATTTTGTCTGACTGACAGATAGAGATGCTTAAATATACTACATAAGACACATTTCGACGCAGGGTTCCTGAAATAGTCATAGATTAATTTAATTAACATGGAGAGTTAAAAGGCTGAAAAAAATACCCCAGTAGACCACTACTACTAGTGGAAAGCCACTAGAACCAACCTAGAACTATTTTTTTGTCCAGCTTAAGGTGATAGATTCCATTCTGCAATCACATTTTAATGGAGAGAGGGGATAATGAGTGGAGGATGCTCTCAGACACCGTATGGAAGTTGGAGGTGAGGGTTTACTGGGGTGGAGAGTGAGCATAGAGGAATGATGCTTGTTTACTGGCTTTTCTCTCAGTGATTGTGGCCAACACCAAAGACTCCAGTTGAAGCTATATTGAGATTTGCTACTTTCACTTATTTTATATTGACTTTCATAAAGTAATATGTTAACATCACCACTGTACTTACTTTTCATTGATAACAGAATTGCACAAAGTAACAAAGCTTTTCTCTCTTTTTGTCTACATTGTTGAGGATGTGCTCGTCTTGTTTGAATACATTGTATTGAAATTGTCACTGGATAAAACCAACCAGGGTTTCATGCTTACTTTCATTGTGAGCATCACATTGTGGATGGTTGATTAAACCTGACAATGTGAGCAAAAAAATCATATGTTCTGGACGTGCACCACGACAGAGAAATGTGTAATGTGAGTCAACACAACATACAATATTAATAAAAACAGGGTCTGGCAGAGTCAGCTTTACAGACCAACGTTTTCATCCTGAGTGCCAATCCACTAATGGAACAAAAATCAAAGGCTTCAAGGCTTTTGTCCTTTTCAGATGGATGTTTTTTGCCTTTGTGGTTCAAATTCTGGGCAACATTTACATAAAAAGTAGTATTGTCATGGCAGTACTGACAGCAGCAGCTGCCTTGATTGCACATGAATGTTAAGTATAGGATATATATACATGCTTGTATCCCTTTCTTTCTCTCTCTTATACTCTCCCACACACCCGATATATTCCTTCCACCAAGCAGAACTAATGCAACTTCAAAAGGATGATTGCCCATTGAGGAGTGGAAGACTAATTAAGACTTCGGACTCTCTCTTCTTCCTCATTCATCATTGATGCTTCTGGAGGGCTACTGTTTGTACTGCAGATTAGCAGCTGTTACATCTGAACTGCTCCTACATATAGACTCTCTAAACTCAGCGTAGTTCTCTTTGGCCACCAAAGGCCTAAATGTCTGTATTAACCTAGTGTTTGAATGCAGGGAGTGATGAATGACTGTGGGTTTTTGAAAACTCAAACCGGTTGGGTTGAGAGAGAGACAGAAAGAGAGAAAGGGGGAGGGGGGGGGGGCAGAATAACAACAATCATAACAACAATCATAACAATAATGACAATGACATAGCAGCAAGAGAAGGATGCCAACAGGACTGTGAAGGGCCGCGAAGGCTCGGCCCAGAACCCAGGGTTTCCTGTGAGATGAGAAAGCACAAAAAAAAAAAAAAAAAAACTCTGTGGAAGAAGCAAAGTTAGTGACATGCATTGATGTTACATGAATGCATACAGATGGAGAGGAGGAGGAGGAGAGAGGAGCTCAGTGCATCATGGGAAGTCCCCCAGCAGTCTAGGCCTATAGCAGCATAACTAAGGGCTGATCCAAGGTGAGCCTGGTCGGTCCTAACTATAAGCTTTATCAAAAAGGAAAGTTTTAAGCCTACTCTTAAACATAGAGAGGGTGTCTGCACCCCGGACCAAATCTGGAAGATGGTTCCACAAGAGAGGAGCCTGATAGCTGAAGGCTCTGCCTCCCATTCTACTTTTAAAGACTGTAGGAACCACCAGTAAGCCTGCATTCTGGGAGCGCAGTGTTCTAGTGGGATAATACGGTACTATGAGCTCTTCAAGATATGATGGCGCCTGAAATGATGGTGCCTGACCATTAAGGGCTTTGTAAGTTAGGAGAAGGATTTTAAATTTTATTCTAGATTTTACAGGAAGCCAATGTAGCGAAGCTAAAATGGGAGAAATGTGATCTCTTTTTCTAGTTTTAGTCAGTACACGTGCAGCTGCATTTTGGACCAGCTGGAGAGTCTTTAGAGACTTGTTAGGGTAGCCTGATAATAAGGAATTGCAATAATCCAGCCTAGAAGTAACAAATGCATGAACTAGTTTTTCTGCATCTTTTTGGGACAGGATGTGCCTGATTTTTGCAATATTACGTAAGACTAGACTACGTAAGGCAGAAGACTACTGTAAAACAGTAGTCCTCGCATAAGGGCAAGGACTCTATTGTTTTTCGTGTGTTTGTTTGTTTGTTTGTTTCTTTGTTTCTTTGTTTCTTTGTTTCTTTCTGTCTTTCTTTATTGTTATGGGACATCACACCTAAATTTGACCCCCTAAACATGCTCAAAAACTCACCAAGTTTGGCACGCACATCAGGTCTGGTGAAAAATTTGATTAAATGTAAAAATTAACCCCTAAAGTGCCAAAATGTGCTCTCTAGTGCCACCTATGTGCCTAAAATGGCCGCCACAGCCCGTAGGAAACCAAAACTCAATTATTTTGAGTTACAAATCATATGCTGACACCCCTTGTTCAAAACCAGTTTATCTCATTTGCTACAAGACTGTGGTAATTGTGAAGCACCACTATAGACAAAGTACAAGTCTTTTGAGCAAACATACCCACTCAAATCCGAAGTGAAGGCACAGAAAATAAAGTCAACTTAAGAGCCCAATATGATCGATCCACTTTGTTTTAGGATGCACATTATTTCATTTTTAAATGCAGCCCTTATTTTACTTGAAATGAGAAGAGAGCACGTATTTACTATCAGAGTACTGAGCCTATTATTTATATAATCTGTGTATAATAGAATGTTAGTTTCTTTCATGTTGTTGCTGTATTTACTCATTCACACATCATATCAACTGTATTCATTGTTCTATGCATTGAAGTAGGCACATTTTGAACATCACTGCTCTAGTTTATTTAATGTAGTTAAGTATTACAGACAGATATTACAGAGACATTGATTTTATTTAGTCTGCATTGGTCTCCAGGCTTAACATGGAGGTCGTCACAGTGGTTGTCTCCTCATCCAGTGAGACCTTCCTGCTCAGCAGCTATGAAAACCGTTTCTCCTCGTCCAGCTCCTCCTGGACCTCCTGCTCCATTTGACAGAGGCAGAATCTCCTCGCCCTTGTCAACCTTGCCTGTCAACAACACTCAGTTAGTCTCAACAGTAAGATAATAAAGGTTGATAGTAGACTAGTGTTACATACAGGTTTACATATCACACTATAGTCTGAATATTCATTGTATTTTACTCACCAGTTCAGCTATGAGAGGATGTTTTGTCTCGAGTCTGCCATCATCATTCATCATCATCATCATTTCATGAAACCTGTAAAAATAAAAAAAAAAAACATTGTGTTATTTTCTACAGCTGTTATGTGTTTGTAAAAAAGCTGTAATATAATAAGTCAGTTTTCTATCAGTATATGAATCAAATACACGGTCAGTTTGACTTACTCCTCCACAAAGCTCCCTCCTGTCAGCAGCCAGGTCTTCATCTGTCTTACAGTTAAATGATCAGGGACTTGATCCTGCTGCTTCAGGAGCACAAATTCCCTTAGCATCATTTTCTGCAAGACAGATTCAGCAAACAATCAGCTCACAGAAACACCATATTATACTCAAATGTAACATTAAATTGAACAGTGCACCTTTACATTTGACAGTGACTTACTTCTGCTTGGTAGCGGCATCGCCTTTCTTCAGAGAAAGAGGATGGTCTCATTTGTTGGACTTGTTTAAAGACAGTGTTGGCGTCCATTTTTAAGAGATGTCAGTTTTCCACAGAGAGAAAAAAACAATCAATCAGATAAGTAAACAATCAGTAAACAGGTTTGTCGAACGCAATGAACGTATACGTCGGTTCAGAGGGTTTGGACAGCTGAGCGATCAGGTACCAAATGAGTGAGAATGTGCAATAGTTCTTCAAGTTACTCGCAGGAGAAACATTACTGTGCATATTCAGTGGGCCACACAACGCGGAAGCAAACCTGGAAGCTAGAAACTTTTTTTGGTGTATGAGCCAGCTGAGCAATTCTTATTGGACTGAATGGGCACCATTTTTTATCCGTATCCAGCTCTGATAATACATCCATTAGCAGGATGCCAGAAGTTGCCCAGCAACATATAATAGTAACGAGAGGGAGACAAATAGTGCAATGACACTTAAATGAACCAAAAGTCATTTCACATTTTGTCCCGTAGCTGTTTAACTTTTGTTAAACTGTTTGTTGCTGCAGTTTTCACCTGGTTAAATCTTTTTTTCTTTTTTTAAATGTAAAATTGCAGAGTGACCTGAGCTGTTACTGAACCTGACTTACTGCAACCCAGCAGCTCTGCTCCGCAGCAGACAGGTTCAGACAGACTTTCATCGGAACTCCTGTTGCACATTTTTAAACAAGATTTTACCAGTTGATTACCGCAGTAACAAATTTGAAATTTGTTTAAAAATTAGATGAAATATCTATATATCATCTATATATAATAGTCATCACCCTAGATTGTGTAAACTGAATTTCATATGAATTCATGGAACTGATTACGAGATATAAACTATTCTCATTTGTGGCGCCCTCTAGAGGCAGAATATCCCAGGACAGTGCAGTGAAGCTTGGACCTAGCATCCGAACATGTGCACCAAGTTTGGTAACAATAGCTTAAGTCAATTTTGATTTATGAGTGTTTATGTAAAATTGAACTTGAAGACACAGGTTTAAAAATATATAATTTTAAATGGTATGCAATATAGAAAGTCCAAATAAGTACTTTTTTCCAGCTTAGTCCAGATATGCTATTTGCAAAATTTGGTGATGATTGCTCAAAATTTGTAGGAGTCGCAGCAAATCCAGGGAAAAAAGAATTTTGTTCTTGAGACTTGTGGTTCAAAAGTTATAGGCCAGAACGTAAAGTTCACTGTTATAGTGCCACCATCTGGCCAATCGGTATAGGTTATGAGACCCAGATACTTTTAGGGCACAAGAAGAAGAAGAAGAGGAAGAAGAATCCTAACAGATACAGCGACTTTGCTGCTTGGACCACTAAAAACAAAACAAAAAACATACAAACAAGCGGCAAACTTGAACTAATAACAACAACAACAACAGCAACAAGTCCCACATATAACCCCCCCCCCCCTCCCCTCATTACATTTTGGCTATAGACCCAGTGCTTCCATAGTGCTTCCATAGTGCTTCCATAGTCTCAAAAACTCAAACTCACAGTTTACTGCACACTGCTTGAGTTCAGCTGCATAGTCTGTCACAGACTCATCAGCCTTCCGGTTGCAATCGGTAAAACAGAATCTTTCCGCAATAACCAGAGCCTTGGGCTCAAAATGAGTCTTCAAAATGTCCATAATATCATTGTATGACTTGTCTTTAGGCTTGTGCAGCTGCACTAGATTCCTTAGCAGTCCATAAGTAGTTGCTCCCATCATGCTCAGCAAAGTAGCCACTTGCCCCTCCTCCTTGATGTTGTTGGCCTCAAAAAACTGCTATAAACGCTCAACGGACCACAACTCTGTCTTCGGAGCAAACTCCCCTATGGACCCTATGATAGACATTTTCTGCATCCTAAGTTAGCATTATTCTTGTCTCCAATTTACTGTGGTGTACTCAGAAATATAAGACACAGGAGACGGCTTAACATTCATCAGGTGGCGGGCTTTTTACTTAACATGCACTTCCACAGTACATAAGATATCCCAGCAATCTTTGTACGCTTTGTGCTCCTAATTAGCTCTTGTTCTAGACCATTTCTCCCTCTAGGCAGTATGAATATATTTTATACCATTGTGTTTACCAATTGTGTCTCCTAAACATAAGACTCATCACACAACAATAGAAGCCAATGTTAAATACCCTCAGTGTCCAGGAATGAAACAAGAATGGATCATTGAGGACAGAAAGTAGAATACATAGTGACTATACCATTATTATGACAAGAGCACTGCATTGACTACATGTAGACATGTGGATGAATGCACTGTAGTTTAATACAGTACAGATCTTTTTATGTACACAAGTAAAGCAGCTTTCATGCTGTTACAGTGTCACGTACAAACAACAGGATGTCAGTTATTTGCAGCAGCACCATACTGACCTGTGCCTTTACATGCAGCACTTTAATAGTAAGTAGTATAGTAAGATAGTAAGTAATGTTGTAAATTTCTCTTCATCCACTATTCACACTCACAATTCCATCTACCATCTTCACATCACTTTTTTTGTTTTGTCATAGTGTTCAGCTAAAGACATAAAATGGTCTGGACAAAGACTGAACATGGCAAGTGACTGATCTTTGAACATGGATCTTGTTGTGGAAATTTTTCATCGTTGCTTAAGAACCACACAGAGACATAAAGAAAGCATTAAACATTGTTACTTACTGAAGCAGTTGTAGACACTGTACAATCCATCACACCATCAGTAACAATTATACAAATGTCCAAACACAAACAAACAATTGAAAAAAATATATAAATTAGTTATGGACAGGCCCACTGTTGTTTTTTTCACTGTATGTACCTATCACTCAATTCAGGCAAATTAGATATTTTTACCTAATATATAAAAAGAGCCCCCCCAACCCATTCGTCAAAATGGTACAACCTTCAAATCCTCGCCTGTTTGCTTCAGAGTTTGCTTCACTTTGCTTGTAGCCTACTACCTGATTCTCGTCTGAAGTTTGCCATATTAGCCTGCTTTATGAAGCTGTTTCTGAATGAGGCATAATGGCAAGTAAGAGACAACATGAATCTGGCACTGAAAAATGGAAGAAGAGAAAACTGAGAGATGAAGTCCGTGCCAGTGTTGCAGTACTCAAGTCCAGGACTCAGACTGGAGTCCGACTGGAGTCCTGATTTTCAGGACTCGTCACTCAACTTGGACTTGTGTACTGAGGACTCGGACTTGGACTCGAGCATTGACTGCATTAGCTGATAAAGAAGTAATATATATCCGATTTTTTTCCTTTCAAATTTTCACATAGCCACTACGGTTCACGTCACGCACACAGCAGCAGCTGAGGCACAGATATTGTTGCCACACACACCATGCAGTCACGCACACAGCGCAGAAAGCCACAGCCACAGCCACACACACACACACACACACACACACACACACACACACACCCAGAGGTCAGCAAGCAACCCTCAGATAGAAACAAGGTCAAGAGTTCAACGAGCCTAGGAGCAGGATTTCTTCACAAACATGTATCCCCAGAATGACAATGACATTATATCACATTCAGTTGATAACAAACATTGACCCCTTAGTTTAAAAACAACATCTGTAACATATATACAAAAGATTTATAAAATGATAGCCTACTATTCAACTTTCTTTCACAATCTTTGCACAGAATGAAAGATTGGGTCAACACATTGCCAACAAAATACAAAAAATATATACAAAAGCTAACAGACATATCAAACAAATGGCTCCATTAGCCTGCAGTAAGCCTGCATTCTGGGAGTGCAGTGTTCTAGTGGGATAATGCGGTACTATGAGCTCTTCAAGACATGATGGTAAAACCAAAGCTTTCTACTCAAACCTGGAATACAAATACTGAAGAGCTTGCTTTCTATATAAAAGTGCAACCATTTTGCAATGTGACATAGAATTGTAACTTATTTGGTCTGTCTGAAACTTACAAACTCATCTTGTACCCTTGAAAGCATTTCTTGGTAGCATTTGGTTGAACACAGCAGTGACTGAATTGTGTGAAAAATGTAAAAAGAGAGGCATGACAATAACCTTTTGCTAACCAAAATGAAATGGCATTAGCATTGGCATTTAGCAGTGATATTTATTTTCCCTGAAAGTATAATGCAAAATAGGATTAAAAAAAAAAAACATTGCATGTGAACATCATTTGTAGGAAATGGCGGAGTAGAAAGCTATCACTATCCAGATTACCGGCCAAATGTGGCAAACAGTGATGTTAACAGTGTACTCAGCAGATAGAGAGCATAGAGGAAGCATTAAATGAAATGCTTCAGGGTTGAGTGGAGAAGTGACATGTCAGGAGTTACAACAGATAACCTTTCTCTGATTATAATTGGATACCATGTGTTGACTGTAATTTGGATGTCACCTCTCACAAAAGTCTGGATGTTGATTAGATGCGGTCAGTTACGATGTCAAGACGGTCAAGCTACTGTCTGTTTCCTCAAGAGAGCTTGTCAGTTATTCTTGTCAAAGTGATGAGCCAGCATGATGGAGATCATGTGTTATTTGTGAATCATGTGCTATAATGCAGTGGACTGCTTACGACCAGCAACAAGCTGTGTGTGTGCTCTTAGCAGACAACCACATATGTGTCATTCTGAAGACTGCAAGAGATGTCCCATTCCTTCTAAGGAAATTCAATACAGCCCTGATTTGGATACATCACCACTGTGAAATGTCCTTGTTTCTCAATTGCAATTTTTCCTGCCATCCTATATAGCATCATGGTGAAAAACTGGAAGGGCTAAACAGTCACTTTACTGAATTAAATTTTGAATTGTAGCACCATTATGTTCCACATGAATGTGTGAAGCCAACTAGAGGATGGACAAGGCGTGAGGTGAAGGAAAGAAGTGGAAAACAGTAAGTAAGCAGTAAGCAAGTACCTGCTTCCCTGCTGCCTAAACTACAGATTTTCCTTTTTGGGACAGCGAATGCTTGAGTTCAAAAGAGAATTCACAGTCCGATTTTTACATTTCTCACCTAAAACCATAGGCCTCTCTCAGTCTGTGTTCTTTTCTGTTCTCGACTTCTAAAATATCATAGTACTGTCCCAATTCAAAGTCCACATTTAAATGATCAGAGCTAGTTCTAGTTAGAATGCCAGCTCCTGAAATGGCAGACCCCTCATCCTGCTGATGAGCTGGTCAGTGCTGTTGTCACAATTGCAAATTGAGTGTACTACATCCTCCCCTTCGTCAGTTTAGAATCCAGATGCTGCTCACGTTCAAACTCCCAAGAGTTCAAACTTGGGGAATTTTGTATTGAAGGTTTACGAGCTTGTCTACGATAGCAGACCTTTTTCTTAGAACAGTCATTTTCAGTTCACCTTGTGATTCACATAGCTCTGGACAGATAAAGTTGAATTGAGCCATGGCCCAGGCTTCTGCTGGAAAATGTCTGGAAATATCTCAAGTATTTACACAGTTTTCCACATACCATGAAATCAGCCAGGGCCGGCTCTAGCCATTTTGATGTCCTAGGCGAGATTAGGATTTGGACCTTTCCATTATGGAATAAAATGTGAATACCTGTCTTTTGACATCTCCTCGTGGACTCGGGCTGTGATGTGCATCAAATAGTATCCCACACCCCACTTTCAGTGAAAAATTGTGAGGAACAGGGGTGCAAAGTATATTTCTTTCTTTATTTGTTCATTTGTCACCTCAGGGAAGAAAATGAGGAAGTTTTTTTTTTTCCCATATTTTTTGAGGGTGACCAGCAGCTACCAGACAAAGTGGTGCCCTAGGGGACCACCTATTTGGCCTATGTCTTTGGCCAGGCTTGAAATCAACTCATTATTTTGTTTCCACTAGTATATTTAAACCTGCATCAATTGATCATTCATTCAGAGTCGTGTCCATTATTAACTCCACATTTAGCTCTGGTTTGGTCTCCACCAGCTCCTGAGAAAAATATCTGCCTCTTTAACTGTAAAATGTTCCATTATGTTAACCAGCTAGTCTCTAAATTGAGATTACTCTAAGTAATCTCAATTGGAAATACAATACTTAGAGTAATTGAGATTACTCTAAATAATCTCAATTTGGGCTTAAGACTTCAAAGACTTCACGAAAAGCAGTATGCAGTGTGTATTACACACTGCATACTGCTTTTCGTAGTAGCATGCAGTATGAAACTGTTAAATCAATTTAATTTTCAGTATGTGACTGTTCCAGCGCTTTGCATTGTGGGACACAGTAGGCAAGGTAGACTGGTTGGATGCATACTGGAGATTTTTTCGGAATCAGTACACCATCCAGGTATTTTTGGAATACCGCAGATTTTGCTTTTGTTTGCATACTGCATATTACATGCTACATTTTGGCCAAAGCAGTACGTACTGCTAGTACAGTAGGTGCGTTTGACACTATGAAGATGCATTATGGGAAATGTAGGATGCAGTCAGATCATCTCGACCTGCTTTGATTTTGATCATCTTTTTTTTTTAATCTGTCTCTCACAACATGGAAATACAATACTAAATCAGTGAAGTTCCCTTTAAAAAGTATATTGTCCAGAAGCATAAATAAACAATAATTTTGTTTACTAGCATAGGACCATTCTGAAATACTCCTCGTAGGAAAAGCCCCTTGCCTGAGGGAGTTATTCTTTCTTCATTGTCATAGATTATCTCTTAGTTATATCTTGCTATGCCACATGTAGTATGTTTTTCATTCGACCCTTTTCGATATGTGACTTATTTTTAATATTGTTAATGATCACAGTGAGGATGACAGAGGTTGTCACATGTGTCATAGAGTGCAAAGAATACTATACATACTGTAGAATACAGTAGATTAGGGTTAGTAGATTTACGGAAATAAATTTTAAATCAACATATTTCTTTAAATGACATGTCAAACATTAAGTTAACTGTTAACCTAATTATCACTACAACAGCTTCTGTGTCAACTGAAAATAATGCTGATGGGATGGATACATCACACGCTACTCTTTCTCAACCTTGGAATGTCACTTTTCTATTCCAACAAGATGACGCCGCAGTAAACAGCAGAATCGTTAGTCATTAATAGGGATGCTATGTCAGAGCATGCATTTATCTGAAAATAAGTCACTGGCTGATCAGAGTCAAGTATTCTCTGTGGTCAAGGTGGAACTGCATCTAAAAAGATAAATTAAAACTCAAGTACAATATAATACAATAATAGTGTTTTCTGTGAAAGTAATTACTGCAAAGCCTCAGATACAAAAAGTCAAGGTTTATATTTGGTAAATGTGGTGGTGTATCAGAATAACAAATACGGTGACAGGTCATCTTAGGTACGACTCACTTGTATTTTGATATTGTGATTGATATCTGTTGAAGGCAAACTAAGTGACAGTTCTTTGTTTTCTCGCAGGCTTTCATAGTTCAAGTCACAGAAAATGGGAGCATAATGTATCCTGAGGAGAGGCTTCAACAGGAACTCCCTGATTGCTCAGCACTCTGCAACAGCTGCAAAACTCCATCAGCGAGACAACATGAGCTCAGAAGCTAAACACCACCTTTAATTGGTCACTCAACATGATTTGACCCGCCAGAACACCTCCTTTCAATCAACACATGGGTTATTTTTTATGTTCTGTGTGTCCAGGTGGTCTTATCCTGGTTTTGATCATAAGTCTGCACTTACTGCCTGCAACAGATGGGCAGTAATATGTATGTTTATGTATGAATGGAAATGGTAAAGTGTATGATTGCCTATTAAGAATCCTGTGAATCAGGGTGTACAACAGGTGCCTAACAGGTGCTGCTGTATTCTGAGGAAAAATGATCAAATTTGTTTGGACTTTGGAATGAGAAATCCCAACAAGCGAAGACACAAGAGACCCTGAAAAATCAAGGACATCTTAACTTTGAGAAGGAGGAACAATGGATATTTTCTTCTCTCTTGGATGACAGTAACTAAGAACATACATATATATATATATTTGCTTTAGTGATATGAACACAATCCTCTCTTCTGTGGATTAAAATAGAAACTAAAAGGACAATAGAGAGCTGAAGTTCTGACACTACTTCCAACTACGATCTTCTGTAACTCAAGGGAATCTCTCAGTGAGGGTTTCTTTCATCACATACTTATCATTCCTGTCTACACAGATGTAGGGGACTGCACAACCTACTGTTGATCAAGGTTATGTTGCAGAGTTGGCTCTTTGGTAATTTGTGGTATTATAAGAAGCCCAAACTTTGATTTCACTTCAATTCTCTATAGCTCTATTGGCTAGCACTAGTCAAGCTTAACGTTAGCATCATATATAGCCAAAAGTGACAATGGATTTAAATGGGAGCCAGGACTATGGGTCCTATCCAACAGGGCTACCCTATAACACAAGCATGGACTACGAGGACTACTACCAGGAGCCTGATGCCAGTAAAATCATCATCCCATCCATCTATGCTTTTGTCTGTTGTGTAGGTCTTACTGGCAATGCCATGGTCATCTATGTTATTCTGAAATATGCCAAAATGAAAACAGCCACTAACATTTACATCCTTAACTTAGCTATTGCTGATGAGTTGTTTATGTTGAGTGTTCCTTTTCTAGCTACATCAGCCGCCGTTCGCCACTGGCCCTTTGGGTCATTGATGTGTAGGTTGGTTCTGAGTGTGGATGGTATCAATATGTTCACATCAATCTTCTGCCTGACTGTGCTGAGTGTGGACCGCTATGTGGCAGTGGTCCACCCAATCAAGGCGGCCCGCTACCGCAGACCCACTGTAGCCAAAGTAGTTAATGTGTGTGTCTGGGGGCTATCGCTCATAGTCATCCTGCCCATCATTATCTTCGCAGACACTGTTCCTGCACAGGATGGTGGTGTGGACTGTAACTTCTTGTGGCCTGAAGCAGCATGGTCAGAGGCATTTGTAGTGTATACCTTCTTGTTGGGTTTTCTGTTGCCGGTTGGAGCTATCTGCTTATGCTACTGCCTAATGGTGGCCAGGATGCGAGCAGTGGGGCTAAAAGCAGGCTGGCTTCAACGGCGGCGCTCAGAGAAGAAGATCACCCGCATGGTGCTGTTGGTTGTGGCAGTGTTTGTTCTCTGCTGGATGCCCTTCTACATCGTCCAGCTGATCAGTGTTTTCCACCGGCCGCCAGACCCCATGGTCACTCAGCTTTTTGTAATCCTCAGCTATGCAAACAGCGGTGCCAATCCTATCCTGTACGGCTTTGTGTCCGACAATTTCCGGCGTTCATTCCAACGCATTGTGTGTTTCCGGTGGCTAGAATCTGGGCTGGATGCAGAGCAGGTGGATTACTGTGCTGTAGCACTGAAGAGACAAGCAACATGTAGTCCTCTGGATTTTCCCAAAGACTGTATGGCTTCTGATATGGTGTTTCGGAATGGAACTTATACCTCCCGTACAACCACAGTGTAACACTCAACCAGAACAGGACCTAAAACAAGGAGCAACCATGATGTAAAGGAGAGTTTCTTTACCAATCTCCTGGAGTTGCAGGAGATTGATGTTTAGTTTTGATTGATATATATGTGATGAAAAAACTAAACTATGGGTTTAGAATATATAATCATTTCCATGTAATGCCCACTGGACCACACAAGTATGCCATACAAAAACTGATGACAAAATGTAAACTCAAATTTCAAGTGTCATTAGAGTTTTGGGAATCACAGGCCACGCAGATTTGAAAGTGGATGAGGAGAAAAATGCCCAGTACAGCAACCAATCCAGATTTCTGGCTTGTTGAGAGAAAAACTGACAACAAAAAAGATGTATATAATTCTGTTTTTAAGTGGGTAAGGATGTAAAGCACAGCTGAATGTAGACATGAAATATTATTGTACAGGCATATATTACTATGTACAAGAAATGAAACATGTTTATCACCAAATTAGTGGAGCTTTGGTAGTGGCACTAAAACCAGACACAATAACATCTGGCAATATTTGGAGCTCTTTGTTCAGCGAGTCAGTTAGAAATAATGCAGGGAGGGATAGTACAGAAGAAACAGCCACATTGATGATGATGTTTGATGAAGAGCTGCCAATGAGCAGCTCACCTTCAACAGGTAAACTACTTATTTTACTTTGCAGTGATGTGTATTGGAAAAACACTCAGCGTGCTAGCTCAACTCCAGTCATGGCTCTGCATGACTACCCCCAAAACAATGGAAAAATGCCATAATGTTAGCAGAGCAGAGCAGTGAACTTGTGCGCTGTGCATGGAGCAGATGACCATATACAGAAATCTGTCATGAGCCAACGTTGGCTCGGGTGAACAGAAAAAAACGTTGGAGCAGTCTGAAGCCAGTGCTTTTTGCTCACAGGGATTACTTCTACATATGTTTACATGTTTATTTGACATGTTTAATATGGACAACTGACTTTATAACATTATATATATGACTGAAAATAAGGAAAAGTATAATAGGCTCCCTTTAAACAAGCATGTTCCAAGTCATAGTTTTGCTCATTTTTGGATATAGACAGAGGCATTTACATATAATTTGTACCTTTCAGTTTGAAGGTCTTTTATCATCACTTGAAGTTTTTATTTGATTATCAAAGATTATGATTTTAGTCTGAAATTAAGCCAACTCTTTAAAGGTTTTACCACAGCAAAATAATGTATATCATCTGCAAATCAAATAAATTTTATTCTATGTTTTGAAAAACTTATACATATTATTTATATACAAAATACCTAATAATGGGACTAACCTCAACAGTGAGCTGGGAGGAAATTTGTTAATTTTAGGTGTGCTATTAGGGGCTATAAGTATCTAAATATCTTACATATTTTTACTGATTTTACAATGGCCCCCTACATAACACAGAAAGTGTGATTAACAGATATCGCTCAAATTTCACTTTCAAACTTCTAAATGTTTTATATGTAGGTGTTCCGCAGATTTGTACAACGCAAACTTGAATTAAAAAATGTTTACCAATTGATTTTTTGGGGAAAGAGGACGACTGTTGCCAGTCTTCAATTCTTAGTGTGCTGGTGTGCTAGTTTCACACTTCAGTAGTGTATTATAATGTGGGTGGAGGGTGTATCGTGTATGTGTAGGGCCTCAAAAAGGCTTGTGCCAGCCCTGGATATCACCCAGACAAGAGCATTTAAATTATTAATGTGAGTCTTTTTCTCTAAATAATGTTGGATTATTTATGTGTATGTTTCTGTATTTGCTGTATCTATGTTTGGTCATTATTCGTTGATAGATCTGTTTAAATTTGAGCTGTGTCTTTGCAAAATGAGCCAGAGCTGTTATGCTTCTGTTGCACAAAATGACAGAAATGGTTAAAAAAAATCATGTATGTGTTGATTTCATGTTTCTGAATTACAAAGGCTCACAAAATTATTCTTTTTGCCTTCACTTTTGCCTTCATGTCAAATTTTTCTGATATAGATTATATAGAGTCTTGAGAGAAGCTGGAAAATTGATTTCAGAGATAAATCTTACAGGAAAAGTTAAACATCTTGGATATGATATTTACTCTAAGTGGATATGACATATTGAGACTGACGGGATCAACAGCTTTCATACATTTACAGTTATCATTTCAATAGAAGGAATTCTTAATTTAGCATATTTAAATAATTAATTTTCTTTGTGGGTGTCTAAAACATACTTATACTTTACATAGTAATGAAATTGTAGATGTCTGACACTGAAGATATTAAAGGGCTGGAATTGTGGGAAAAAAAAGACTTTTGGGATGGATTAGAATGATGGTGGGGGCCCTCTTATGCTGCAAATTTACTCAATTCTATCTCCTTAATTTTTTTAAGTAATTTGAAATTTTTTAAATTTGTGGCTCAAGAGCGAGCAGTGTTGAGGTGATACTTGTTACTACGTCACATCAGAAAGTCAAATCAAATATGCTTTGAAGCTTTAGAATGAACCCACCGCTGCCCAGATTGCATAACAGATCTTCATTTTTAGAAACCATTTTCTCTCCGTTGTCAGCAAGTGATTGTGTGTTTGTTCGGCACATTTTACAGCCCACTGTCTGCTTAACGAGGCTCAGTACATCCCAGGATTTTCTACTGTTTCATATCAATCTTTGGATGAAGTTTTAAAACAAGTGCACTTGTAAACATTGTTTCTTTCTGTTACTCAGCTAAAGGGATATAATATATGTCCAGCTACGTTTGAAAAAATGACTTGTATTTTGTTAAGAAAGGCTACAGTCAGACTGCAGGCAAAAGGGACAAAATCTGATTTTTCTGCTCATGCTGTATGTGACTCAGATCTGTTTTTTCCATGACAGTGTGAACAGCATAAATCACATGGAATCTAATCTTTTCAAGTCTGATTTGGACCACTTTCATATGTTGTCCTAAATCAGATACAGGTCTGATTTTTTGCAATATGACCTCAGTCCGAACAGTCATATTGGAATTCATGTGACTTTTACGTCACTCGGTGAATACAAACATGCTGCTCCCTCTTAACATCCTGAAATTTTAGATGAAATCTGTTTCTGTGAAGCCATTCACATTACGATCCCACCACTCCTGGCTCCAACTCTGCATCCATATAAACCTCCGTACAGAAGTAGCAGCCATTGTTCCACAAAAAGCCATGATTAAAAATTTGGATCTCATCCTTATCCTTGATATCATCTGCTCATGACTTTGCTGGCTTCCACTGCACGTCAACTTATAAATGAAACCATAAACGTTGCCTTCAGTGGCCTCCGTGTTTACTTTTGTATGACAGTGTGCTGCATGTAATGTTATTGTTCTTTTGCGCATGTGGGTCAGTTCAGGACCGTGACCAGTTCACACTGATATTTGATATCGGCCACGCTTAAAACATCATGTGAATAGCCACAGATCTGAGCAATAAATCCAAATTGAGCATTAAGGCTTGCAGTATGAACGCCAAAGAAACAATATTACCGTTCTAAAACATCTTGTTGAAATCTCAACTGTGCAACGACAGGTTCTTCCCGTTATTCAGGATCAGACTCTGCTTCATAGACGCTATACACTGTCTTACGTCTCCAGCAGCGGACATTACTCCAGTTAAAGATGCAGCGTAAGGGAATCTGCATTATCCATTGGGCTGTATTTCAAATGACTGGGGGTGAAGGTGGTCATTAATAATGCCGATTTTTTGTAAAAAGCTTCCAAAACAGCCTGCTGGAGGACAGAGGGGAATCTGTACTGTAATTAAAGATGGATTTAGAGAAATCTAAACAACTTTTATAAATAAAATATCAGATATTTTTTAAAATAGTCTCAGTAGTTTTAAAATGAGTCAAAAAGGTATGTATTGCCAGTTTATGAATGTAACGTGAATCCCACCAGTCTAATAAATTAAACAATGTCTGTGATGTGATTATAGGTATCTTTAAAAGATTTTTGTTTGGAGGTGTCTTTAAATATCATTCTTATTGCCTGGAACACAATATGTTAAATTGTAATGCTGACTGGTCAGATTGTAATTATCACCATACATGTAGATTTGTGCAAGATAACTAGAAATGGTCAGTCTATTAGATGTCAAAAGGGCTTGCTATAACATGTAACACTACCGCAAGATAGTATACAAGTATACAGAAAATCATGTTTGGTGCAAAGTGTGAAGACTGTGAATAAGCCCAGAGGACTCTGGCTGAACAGAGTATATCACATCAATAACACTCTCAAGCTCACACCAGCATCACATCCATTTCTTCTGGCGTGTGTATGAAGTGTCATTACTATGGAAAGTGGAGATTGACATTTCCTCTGCACTTATTTAGCAGGGACCTTCCTCTGGTCATTCACGGTGTATGTTGCCTTTCAATTACACTAAATCAGTCAGTCTAATCAAGATAATAAAATTGCACCTTGGCTGCGGTTACTGTCAGACCGTGGAGGGAGTGTGGCCGATGATTGTGCCTGTCCTTCACTGACTGATTTACTCTGTTGAAATGTGGATCCTGGCACAATTACTCATGAAATTATGTCAAATTATATTATAAAATTCACAGTGCTTGATCTGCAACAGACAGACTGCATTATGGCAGTTATGTTCATGAGACACAAGTAAAGTAGTGGAATAAGGTTTCATGTTCAACACTGAATCCCCCACTCCACCTAAGGCAACTGTTTCATCAGAATATGTTATTACTGGACATTTCCGTTAACAAGTTTAACAGAACCATCTTTGAATATTCACCCTTTCTTCATTCCTGATGCATCACTAAGAAAAGTGATACAAAGTGCTAAAGAACGATAAAAAATAGTAAAGAAAGACTGTTTTATCTTTTCAGGGAAACATCGACTGAGTCCTTGCAGGACTTTGCTATCTATATATATATCTATAGTTTTGTCACTCTGACCATCGTGTCAATGTCAAACAATGTCAGACAGGTTGTAATGAACTATGGTTTTTCCTTTAATCATGTGGGAATGACAGTTGAATAAGAGCAGTATTTGGCATCAGTGAGGCTTCCAGTAAAAACAGAAATGGAGCAGTATGTTGCCAGCTGTTTAGCCCTCGCTCCAGGCAGGTCTGCAGAGTTCCAGGCTCTGACAGGCAGTATTGACATAAGGCTGACACAAATCAAATCCATAACTTAAAACAGAGGTTATGGACTCATGCTGACAAAGACACATACTGTAATATCCAGTCCAGACAGATGGCTGGTGTCATGTCATGTGCTTGTAGAATATTTGTGCACAGTGAAAGTTGTTGACATGCACGATATTTCAAACAGAAGGCTTGATAAAACATGATTGGTAATGCCTGACTGTCAATTTATGTCACAGTTCCTGTTGCTGACAGAAATCTATCAAGAGGCACATTGCAGCTTGAAATATTTAAAGATCTTACATCACCCTGAGGCTGAGAGAGGCAGCAGTCCATGTGCTGTTTTATGATAATGGCTCATGTGTTACACTGACTGCAGTAAAACCTCTAATGTACTGTAGGTAACAAACCACAGCTTTTACAGATATGAAACAAACATTT
Source organism: Thunnus albacares (assembly GCF_914725855.1). NCBI lineage: Eukaryota > Metazoa > Chordata > Actinopteri > Scombriformes > Scombridae > Thunnus > Thunnus albacares. Next base: position 26,426,284 of record NC_058127.1, on the reverse strand, counting down.
TGTGCATGATGTTGTTTCCAAAGAGACATTATACAAAGCCCCTTCAGACTTATGTTCTGGATGTATACCTATTATGTCAAAATGTTTTATGCCGTTTACTTTTCTTAATGCTGTTGTTGAAAAGGTGGCATAGTAATGGTTTATGACACACAGAGACCTGGGACCATATTAGACCCAGTCTCATTCAATCACTTTATTTAATTAATCCCTAAGATTGTTGCATTTTTAGAGACCCCAGGTTACTGTTTTTGCTTGTATGCAGGTAACAGGTAACAGCAGGTAATTTATATTATGTAGGTATATTTATACAATCTTAGTTCATTTCACTGTACTAAGGCAACAGTTAACCTACATTAAAGGAGTAAAGCAATTTATTATCTTTGACAGCAGAATAGAATCTGCTTTAAGAAAATATAACCACAGATTTCCTTTTGTAGTTTCCTATAGTACGTAGTATAGTAGGCTAATTTGTATATCTGTGGAGAGCATCAGTGTGGATCTCCAGTGGCAGGAACAGCACAACGGCAATTTTCACATCTACTTTTTTGTGAGACAGTAGTGTACATGTACATTTTCATTTCCATTGTGGAATTTTTGAGATAACTATAGTCACTGGGGGACACAGTATGATAAAATGCCCTATAATGTGCCCCCACAGTACGATAAATTGTGAAAGTGAGAAAACATGATGTGCCCTTTAACTGAGGAGGATGTAAGCTGGAGGTTCTGGATGGGTGCCCTTCTAGTGAACAAAAAAAGGAAAAAGTGCAATTTAGTGTTCCTCTAAGTCTACCAGACTGAAGAGCAGAAGTGGGTGTCCTATAGGGTGAACTGTATGAGAGAAAAGTTCCAGTGAAGAACATGAGATATTGTGCCCTATAAGATATCCTTACGATGGAGTAGACTACACATTATGGTAGAAATATGCTTTATGTAGGCTGACCATTAGGAAAATAAAGCACCCTTAAAAACATGTAGTTGTTGTAGCTGACACTATTCTATTCAGTTGATATGAGTACAGTACTACTCACTAATTTGCTCAGTCTTCCCCCCCTATAGACTGTTTGTGTCAGTACAGTCTAAGCTGTAACCTTGATCCTACGACAATTTGGGACATAGGTCACATAGCAAGGCTCTTTGCAATTGAAAAAAAGAGTATGGATTTTTTTTATTAAGGGTGCATTACTAATGTATTTAGATTGTATTTTCTATTTTGGTTTTATGTGTAGGCCCTTCCAAAGCTCTATAACATGCTGAACAATATGCTAGATAGATAGTAGCTAGCTAGTTAGATACATACTTAGTCACCTCTATATTACATATTTGGTACAAACTGGAAATCAACCTTATGTTGTAGTAAAATCTTAAAAGGAAATTATGAGAGTATTCTTTATTCAAAATGCATTTACAACCATTAGCAATCAGAGGGATTCCCAGTGGAACTTAAACCTCTGCTTAGGCATGTTAAAAAGTTTTTAAAAATGTATCGTGCCATGAAAATGTAATGAAATCTGGAAGAGAACCTTTTGAGTACCACTGCTAACAGACAAACAAACAGAGAGGAGTGAAAACAACTTACTTGGTAGGGGTAAAAACATACATGACAAAGGCAAGAGGGCTAGTGCATTTCTAGTGCTGTATGTCAGTGCTTTACCACCCCAGGTAACTGGAAAGGAAGGACAAATGACAGAGCTGTCTAATCTGTCAAGGATGTTCGCCAAGTCTATGACATGGAGGAAGACAGTATCATCACTGAACTTAAGGTGTTCCACTCTTCGTATGCTCTTGGTACCAGCAATGTCCAAGCTATGCTTACGTGCCTTAAAGAAAATGATGGGGCCTCCACTGAATGTTGTCAGGTGCCCTTTATATTTTTTTGCCCATGCCCCACAGACAGCCTGATGCTGCCACTGACTATAGTGGATAGATTAAATAATTCTGAATTTGTGCACTCATATCAAATGGTGGCCAGTAATTATAGTGCACCTTATAGTAAATAGGGACACAGCATAAGAGTTTACAGCCACACTATCAGCACTGTGGGGCTGTACTTTGGCACAGTGGTGCTTTGAGCTAAATGCTAACTTGCACACTGACAATGCTAACATGCTGATGTTACGCTGGTATAATGTTTACCATGTTCACCGTGTTGATTTAGCATGTTAACATTTTCTAATTAGCATTAAACAAAAAACAAAGGCTGATGAGAATGTCAGGGTATTGGGATGAGAATGTCAGGGTATTGGTTCCTCTGGGGAACATAGATATCTGAACAAAATTTCATGGCAATCAATCTGATAGTTGGTATAATTTTGTGGCATATTATCAGATAAATTAGAAACAGAATTCTGAACATGAATATAACAATGTTTTAACTCAGGGGACATGAACTTGAGTGGAAACCAGTGGACTGCTGCACACAGTGCACACAGCTGTGTTGTAATGACCACAAGATTTCAATTTTTAGCTCAATATATATTCTGTAATGGATATCTAAAGACACAAGGTATGTAGGAATGTTTGACAAAACACCCATGCACTTAAGGCAGGGTTAAACCCAGACAGATAAGATAAGGGTGCATGAACAACAGTTATCAAAAACTCAACAACCAGTTTACAGCTTAGATATTTTCTGCACCAAACATTTGACAGTCTATTTTTGTGTTATTTCCTGGCCAGAGAGACACAGTTAGGTTGCCGTTGTTAACAAGGGTTGGAGTAATACATTATCATTAACTGCGGTAATGGCTGACAGTTATGACCCCAATGAAATTACCTTTTTTTTCTTTAAAATGCTATGGTCTAATGGCCTGTTAAAACAGAATAGACAAAAGCACATGGTGTTTTGCATTGTCGATCGGCTCTATGGAAGTACAAATTCCTTTGAAGCTTCTAACATACTCTACATGAACACAAATGACAATATCCATTAAACATGTTGCAAACACATGGCAAGCTTGTACAGTTCATACAACACATACTAATAGATCCCTGCAGAGATAAAACACATAAACGGATAGAGAAATATGACACAACACATCAAACCAACATTGTGTAATCTGGAATCTGTGTTCTACTGCCAGACAAGAATGTTGATATTGGATTATTGTGCATGATGACATCCATGATCCATGGCTATAACATAAAGAATGAAACAGACATTCTGAAGATTGTAATGACATGTCCGAGCATCTGAAGCACATTTTCTGCATTCCAAAGTATTGTTGAACTCACATTGTAGTTGACTTTGTGTATGACATATGGCCAGTGTTCATAAAACAGAATACATAGGTCTTCCTCCTCCTAAAGGCCATCTGTCCAGAGCTCCCTAAGAAGTTGTAGGAATCATATATCTCACAAGGGTGTGAAAATCTGTATATGCGTGCAGTCAGTGGCACCAGGATCTCAGGAAATTCACAGGCATATAGTAAATTTATGATGGCACTCTGTGAACAAGGCAGAGGTCAGGTTGAACTGACATCCATCTGGAAAATACAGCGGATGGAAGTTTCCCCAGGAGGTCCTAAAACATTTGTGCTGCTCTGTGTTGGAAAAGGTGTAGATTTTGTCAAACTGTTCTCTTCGACAGGTGGAGAAATGATGTTCCTGTCAGGTCAACACTGTCACTGTACACATGTTGCTGCCCCTCTCAATAATGTGTGCACCTCTTTTGGTTGGAAGAAAGTGTCCACTAGATATCCATCCATCTATTTTCTACACTTGATCTGCTAGGATCCTTGTCAGTGTTCAGGACTGGATCCCAGCATGCAGTGGGTGTTGGTATGGTATAACTTGGACAGGTCAGCATTCTATCACAGGGTTGCAACAATTACAAGCACAATCACTGCATAAATGACATACTGCTTCCTGCATTGGAACTGAATGTTGGCACTGGACATAATTCATCAGGTGCGAAATCATCCAATATAAATGTAGTTCGAAGGAGTCTGAGGCTTGTTCTTATTTGTGATTCAGGCAGTAAATCTTGGTCGAAAAACAGATCAACATAGTCCTCCAAAGCAGGATGGTTTGCACACCTTCCAGTTCATCAGGATTATTATTTTGCCTACAAGGAAGCTCACTGTATATAGACCATTTATAAATAATGAACACAGTACTTTGAGTTTCTTACCTAGAAGGCACACAACATGAAAAATTTCACTCATAACTTAAATTAACTTGGACCAAAAAACTCTCACCTCAGGGCATTCCCAAAATAGAAGTAATTAAGAACTCCTGTTCTCATGGCAGGTGGGTAAGTTTTGTGTTATATGCAGTGGCAATGCAAGGGTATTATGAGAAATATCAAAAAAAAAAAAAGAGCAAATCAAGCATAACCAATTCTTCTGTATTCACATACCTACAATCAACATGCTGCTGTCATAGCTTCCTTCTGGCTTCATCACACTGCCTCCACAAACCCTCCATGAGAATTCTGCGTCTTTTGCAAGTCTTTATAGTCTCAACGTGATGAATCATACCAATGGGGATAACAGCACACACTTTCAGACAGTCTGTCCACCAAGGTGTTCATGGTATTGCGGTCAGTTGTTCACATGAAAATTAAGAGAAGTAGCTGTGTGAAGAATAAAAAAAGAGCTTGAGAGAGAAGTTCAACTCTGCCTACTTTCACAACTATACACAAAGGGGGCGTAGTTGTCAGATTGTCTGTTTCAGAAAGGTACAAAAATTGTTGGACACTACCTCCAATTAAAATGTCAGAAAGAGGTTTCAGACACTGTTTGATGATATAACAAGCACTTTTTGCTCTTATGTTTTGAAAATGCAGAAAAGTCACAATTTTTTTGTTTTGTTTTGCCTCAGTGTTTTTTTGTTTTTGTGTGTGGATGTGTTAAGGAGACCGCAAGTGTTTTTCCCTGAACATCATTCAAGAATGGCACTTTTTATGAAATGTCACATATTCTGTATTATTTCATGTTGTAATCTGATTGGGTGGTTTGTAGACATGGGGCATAGCAGCAGTCACATTGTGAAAATTTGGTCCTAAAATTCTGACGCTGTCAAGAGTTTTGCCTCAGGCTGTCCTTGGTCGCCAAAACTCCACATTGGTGGTCAGGGGAGTCTCATAGTGAGATCTAGAGCACTGTTTTGGATTGACGACCAAAGATGTCACTATGTTGCTCTCATGGTTGTCAGCCAGTCCAAAATCACACAGCTTGAAGGGGTCTTAACCAGTACTGACTGAAATAATTTGGTTTGTGTGAGATACAGTGTAATTCAGGATTCAGGATTTTGTGCAGTGCTTGATTTTCTCCAGTTTCAAAAGTTTAGGACTCTACTCTTGACATAAAAATTCCAAATGTGCTGCTTTACTCATCACAAACCCAAAGGAAATACATCACAAAACCACTGAACAATTTATTCCTGAATGCATGTCAACAGAAGTCATTACTAACAATCACTTTTTGGGTTGAATGAACAGTTAATTTTGCACGTTTCTCGCTTCTCTAATTAAGTTCTGCAAATCTGCAACAGTCCCTTTAAAGCAGCAGAGCCGACAGGAAACTGCTTCATGTCAACATGGGGAAAGTAACTTGTCGAGCTGAATGACATAAAGGAACAGGAAGTTCCTCTGGCACATAAATGATGTAGTGTCTGTAGAGAATACAATGCTGTACTGATTATAGCAGCACTGCTGTTCAAAATTCAAATCCACAGCAATAGCAACATTATAATATGATGGCTGATGTCCTGTTAGATCTTGCACAAACATAATCTGCACTAACCTTTACATGGCTGTCATTTGCTCTTTTCCCACCAGTAGTTAATTGAAAAGGCATGCTGAAATTCTAGTCAAGATCATGCATTTTCCAAACATACATGAGAAAACACCATGTTATTAATATAAAGCACTTGAAATCAGCTTCATACAACTGTAGAAGAAAGTACGTTGTCATAAACTCTATAAATTTTACTTTGGTAGTATTTTCTCTGGCACCACTGGTCTGAGCCACAGAGATTTCCAGAGAAACGATAAATATCATCGTTCTCTGGATCTCTGCTGAGTCATATAAAGTGTAATGGGGAGTTTCCTTCTCATCACTGGCAATTTCTTAGCAGCTGTCAGATCCAAAAATATTTCATCATTTGAAAGCAAATACTTAGTTTAATAGGAACTCCAGTTCACATCTGGGCTTTTCCATAGTGTGTGTTCTCATGCTGTGAATACACAGGACTGAATATACAAGATGAGTAGTGGCATTAGCTGGTCCTTCTTGAAGATCAGTCCACCTTAAGCATGATCGGGTTCCAAGAGGCACCAGGTGTAGGTCCTATGTGCTCCTCTATATACGCCAGGCAAATTCTTAGGCTATAAAAGACATTGTCCCTCATCCCTAGGCCAGTGATAAGAGATAATTTATCTCTCATCTATCTAGGTATTTATTTTAGCTACTTTTTTCCTTTTCATTTGTATGCACTGAGGTCCTGTACATGGCTTAGAGGGTTGACTGTTGTTGGCCAGCTTTTCCATTGACTGCCAGCACACCCCCTGGGTTGTTTGTGACTGATTAGAAAGTTATGTACTGTTTGAGTCACCTACTGTATTTCCAACCCTTTCTCATTCCCAGGTCATCAAATACCAACGCCTTGTCATGTCCCCCTGCGTCTCATGCAGACGCACAAAGTAGCTTTTGGCATCTGTATAGCAACACACTTTAAACTAAATCTAATGTAGATCCATCTGCAGCAATATTAGATGCTCAGAGCAACTGCTCTGGCCATCCATAGATTCTAATGTTAGCCCAACTGCACAAAGACGCTGTGAGCATCAGTCCCCTTGGAAAATCGAGGACCCGCCATCCAGAGGTATTTCTCTCACTATCAATTTCCATGTTAAGGTTTTCTTTTAATGATATCCTCAACATTTCTCAACACAAAACCATGAAAAAAAATGTCCTTGATAATTCAAAAGTATGATAAGTGAATGTTATAGCCATCCATTTGAATTATATCTCCTTAGATTCTGAGAAATAAAGGGTTTTTTTGTCAGTTTTGGATAGCAGAAGGCTATATTACCCATGATCCTCAGCTACCAGGGTTAAAGGAGGGCATTGTGTTGTGGATGGACTTAGCACATTCGACTCCTGTTTTGGGATGTCTGCCATGGGTGGGCTTCATTCCATTTCAAATTGCCGTCGGTCGGCCGCAATCACGTCTCCAAAGGCCACAATCTCTGTTAACACAAGGCGTTTTATGGCCTGTGATTGTAAAATGGGAAGTTGCTCATTTAATTTTATATTTACAAGAATATGTGGCTATGGATGTTTAATATGAAATCATCATTCTTAAAACATAGTCTTCCTCAATTAATATTGATCCATGTCATCCACTAAAGCACCCCAATGTTGTGTGTGTGTGTATGTGTGTGTGAAGGGAGAGGGAGTCCATGAACACACACAAAATCTTAATCAGTTTGAAATAAGTGATGGTTTTGTAACTGGTAACACAAAGCGGACTGCCTTTGTCTCAATAGCAATGGTGGCTGAGAAAGAAGAAGAAGAAAAACTTAAAAGAAAAACTTAATACAGCAACTGACATTGAGGAAAATACTTTCAGACGGTGAGTCCTGGGTTCTCCATTGGGACTGATACTCATAGTGTCTTATTGCACCATGTTAAGGTTAACATTACAATCAATGGAAAGCTGGAGCAGTTGCGCTAATATTGCCGCGGATGGGTCTACATTGGATTTAGTTGAAAGTGCCTCTCTATACAGACGCCAAAGTGCACCTTGTGCGTGTGCATGAGATGCAGAGGGATGTGACAAAGCGTCACTATTTGATGACCTGTGAATGAGAGCGGGTTGCTATATCCCAGGATGTTTTCCTTACATAGAGGTGAATGCCTATTCCTGCCCTAAGTGAGAGCTGATTGAACACATTTGTTGACACTTCATTTTACGGGTCCGCAAATTTCATGGTAATTAGGTGGTAATTAGCAAGTAACTTTTTTGAAATTTCTTTGAAATTACCTCAAAATTTACCCCAGATTTCATGGTAATCAGGTGATAATTAGCAAGTAATGTCTTTGAAATTTCTCCAAAATTACCTCAAAATTTGTCTCAACTTTCATGGTAAGTAGATATAATAAGCAAGTAAGTTATTTGAAATTTTGTTGAAACTACCACAAAATGACCCCAGCATTTACCTCAAATTTCATGGTAGTGAGTTGTTGCAGCTTAATTTCCTAGTAGTTTCTGGATATCAAACTAAGACAGATGTCCTCCCCTCACTTAGTAATGTCTTTGTACTCCCTCATGGCAGAGTTTACAGCTCTGATCAGTCTGATCTCCAGCTGTGATTGGCCACTGCAGCCTTCAGCCGCAGTGGCGTTGGTTTGCGTTTCTCCAAAAGTTGACTCTGGCTCAACTTTCCGGTCACAATCCAGTGCGGCACCGCAGCAGCCCAAACGCCCGCATGCAAAACGCACTACCCTCATTCAAATGAATGGGAGAACTGGCGTTTTCGTCACACATCTGATTTGGTCTGAACATAGTCTAAGAAGCTTTGTAGAAACACATAATGTAATAAAAACTTATAATATAATAATCTCCCAATAATGTAGTAAAAATCGTGAGTGCATGATGTAATAAATTATTACATTTTGTGCAAGTTATTACATTATGAGTTTAGTGGCAACTTTTTTGTTGAAAATGTAATAACTTGACATAAACTGTAATTACAAATCAAAATGTAATGCTTTCAGACCTCCTTTTCTATCCCAGCCATCACATCGTGGCCTGCATGATCCACATGTCAATTGTGCGCTATGAGTTTTCAAGTATGGGGTTGCCATTAAAATGCAAACCACATACAATTGTTCCTCTATGTGCATTCAAGGTGTTTTATGTACTGAAATAATATTCTACAGGTGTGCTGTATTCCATTGCATGAATTCATATATTGATTTGTGGATGTGCAAATTTTTTCTATGACTTCACATTATTTGATACAGCAACTGTAGCAAAAATATGAGTGTATGTGTTTCTTAATTTGTAATTCATAGAAAAGGATTTTTGCACCTGCAATGAAGTATTTGAGAAGGTGTAACTTATGTTTGTGGTAGAGAAAAAAAAATCTACAAGTTTGCAACTCCTAAAGCATTTTTCTCTGTGACTTCAAATTTACTGATACATGTGTGACTATTTTCTACATCTGCAAATTCCACTGTCACAGGTGCGCAGTTGTTTTGCTCCAATAATACCTTCATATTCTGGTATTAGAATAGTTTGTGTGGGACTTGTGACCATCTTTCCAGACAATAAAAACTTACCCACTTAGGATCACCTCTCTGATGGTAAGTGTCTGAAAATGTTGATTGAAGTGTGTCTGCAGGACGGGAGAGAAATATTGTGAAGAGACAGACAGAAAGACATCACAGCACCAGTAAAGAAATAACATGTAAATCAATAAACTGTAGAAACCAAATGCAGATATCATTGCCAATCTCTCTATTATGTAAATGAGTGATGGCCCCATTGTCCCCACAGCACTGTTATATAACAGCCGGTTTTCCACCCAAGCAAACACAAATGTCAAAGGAGACATTGACATTGTCAGGCTGTCAATATGGTGCAAGCTCGATGATAAGGTTTAGTCTACCACGGCGAATAACCCCACAAACCAGCAGAGGTTAATCCAGTCACTAGAGGTACAAACTGTGGTCAGCAGAAAGCTCTTTGTGAAACTAGATGCAATCTCTCAGTCTTTCCCACTGTGACTTTATCTGCAGAATCCCAGTTTAAATGAGGTATTTAACCCCATAACACAGAGGATAGACACTACATTTCCTCTACACTACACAAACAAAACTGAAGCCTAGCAGTGGTAAATAGAAGAAGGGTTGAAAGATGGTTGAACACAATCAACAGGATTATGGGACATGTGGTCTCTTTTTTTTCTTTTTTTAAACACTTGCAACAATCAGTTCTTCTCAGAAACTATCAATCATTTCTACATTGGTCTTTGTGTTTACTGACATTAAACCAATGTGGAACAGTTTAAATCAATAATATACAGAATGTTCAGAAGGCTACACAGAAGGCCTTTAAAAAGCAGAAAAACTCTCGGGAAGGCATTGCCGGTCGGTCCACCACTTTGGTCAAGACTGGAATGTCTCAACAACTACTGGATGGGTTGTTATGAAATTTAAGATGTTCTAACCATCTAACGCCACCAGCAGGTCACATTTTCTCAAATCCAGTGAAATATCAACATTTGGATAGGGACACAGTTTGGTACAGATGTTTATGTCATCCTCAGGATCAATTGTAATTTGGTGATCCTCTGTCTTTCAATCTAGTGCCATCATCAAAAATTTAAAATGTTCCAATACTTTAGTTTATGACTAAATACAAAGAAAACTAATGACATTATTATCAGCGTCAGCTGCATGCTAATATATCGAATTAAGATGGTAAGAAACAAGATTTATTGAATGCATTCTGGCTACTACATTTATTCTTTATCAGGTAATACTCAAAAATGTTGCCATGCTAATGTTAGCATTTAGTCCAAAGCAGTCAGACAGAGCCAATAACACAGCTGTAGGCTTCCAAATGCAATACTGGTCACTGCCGTTGCATCATTTGACAAGTGTCAATTGATGCCTGTAACACACATCAAACATGTCATACAGATGACCACCATGGCACGTGTCAAATGCCAACAGTGTGTTAAAAATGCTAGTACATAATATTGGTAATTTTACAATTGTCTCATGACTTTGTGTTGCATGGCTTGCATGTTAAGTATGATATTACCAGTTTACTAACTTATTAATTTAAAATTATTCCTCTTAAAATTTAATTCAGATTAATACTATTGCCTATTAATATGGTTATCACTTCAAGCTGCTGTGCATGGCTAATGTGTGCAAAATGTGGTCAGTAACAGTATTGCTCATTTGTGTTCTAAGATAAGTTATACTTAATTGTCCCTGAGGGGACATTTGACTTGGACAAAAGTGCCACATACAGCTGCAATCAACCTAAATATGATATGTAACTAAGAAAGTACAGTGGTACATCAGATACACAACAATTGATTTGCATATAACAAAATAGAAAATATATGTAAATATTGCACATGCCCAGAGAGGTAAAAGATATAAATACCCAAACATTATGATATGAGGAATGAAATCATGGAAACCATACAACCAAAATTCATAATGGATAAAACTGAAAGCAATAGTGCCTCCTTACTTATGAGGCGCTACATTAATTAAACTGTAATTAAACCTCTTCTTAAGAAGCCTACTCTTGACTCAGGTGTTTTAGCCAATTATAGACCTATATCTAACCTTCCATTTCTATCCAAGATCCTTGAGAAAGCAGTCTCTAATCAGTTATGTGACTTTCTACATAACAATAGTTTATTTGAGGATTTTCAGTCAGGATTTAGAGCGCATCATAGCACAGAAACAGCACTGGTGAAAGTCACAAATGACCTCCTAACTGCATCAGACAAAGGATTTGTCTCTATACTTGTCCTGTTAGATCTTAGTGCTGCATTTGACACAATTGACCATCAAATCCTTTTGCAGAGACTGGAACATTTAATTGGCATTAAAGGAACTGCATTAACCTGGTTTAAGTCCTATTTATCAGACAGATTTCAGTTTGTACATGTGAATGATGAATCCTCCGTGAAGGCAAAAGTTAGACACGGAGTTCCACAAGGTTCTGTACTTGGACCAATTCTATTCACCTTATATATGCTTCCTTTAGGTAATATTATTAGGAAACACTCCATAAATTTTCATTGTTACGCAGACGATACCCAATTATATTTATCAATGAAGCCAGATGAACCCAATCAGTTAAACAAACTCCAAACATGCCTTAACGACATAAAGACCTGGATGACCTGCAATTTTCTACTACTAAATTCAGATAAAACTGAAGTTATTGTGCTTGGCCCTAAACACCTTAGAAACACATTATCTAATGATAAAGCTGCTCTGGATGGCATTACCCTGGCCTCCAGCACCACCGTAAGGAATCTGGGAGTTATCTTTGATCAGGATATGTCCTTTAACTCCCACATAAATCAAATTTCAAGGACTGCCTTTTTTCACTTACGTAATATCACAAAAATCAGGCACATCCTGTCCCTAAACGATGCAGAAAAACTAGTTCACGCATTTGTTACTTCTAGGCTGGATTATTGCAATTCCTTATTATCAGGCTGCCCTAACAAGTCTCTAAAGACTCTCCAGCTGGTCCAGAATGCAGCTGCACGTGTATTGACTAAAACTAGAAAAAGAGACCACATTTCTCCCATTTTAGCTTCACTACATTGGCTTCCTGTAAAATCTAGAATAGAATTTAAAATCTTTCTCCTAACTTACAAAGCCCTTAATGGTCAGGCACCATCATATCTTGAAGAGCTCATAATACCGTATTATCCCACTAGAACACTGCGCTCCCAGTATGCAGGCTTACTGGTGGTCCCTACAGTCTTTAAAAGTAGAATGGGAGGCAGAGCCTTCAGCTATCAGGCTCCTCTTCTATGGAACCATCTACCGGATTCAGTCCGGGGTGCAGACACCCTCTCTATGTTTAAGAGTAGGCTTAAAACTTTCCTTTTTGATAAAGCTTATAGTTAGGGCCGACCAGGCTCGCCTTGGATCAGCCCTTAGTTATGCTGCTATAGGCCTAGACCACTGGGGGACTTCCCATGATGCACTGAGCTCCTCTCTCCTCCTCCTCCTCTCCATCTGTATGCATTCATGTAACATCAATGCATGTCACTAACTTTGCTTCTTCCCCGGAGTTTTTTGTGCTTTCTCATCTCACAGGAAAACCTGACTCCCGGGCCGAACCTTCGCGGTCCTTCACAGTCCTGATGGCATCCTTCCCTGGCTGTTGCTGCTTGTGCTTGTTGTTGTTTGTTGTTGTCGTTGTTTTTGTCTTCTGTCCCCCCTCCCCCTTTCCCTCTCTCTTTCTCTCTCTCAACCCAACCGGTCAAAGCAGATGGCCGCCCACCAAGAGCCAGGGTCTGCTTGAGGTTTCTACCCGTTAAAGGGGAGTTTTTCCTTACCGCTGTCGCCAAGTGCTTGCTCATGGGGGAACTGTTGGGTCTCTGTAAATTAAAGAGTACGGTCTTGACCTGCTCTATGTGAAAAGTGCCTTGAGATGACTTCTGTTGTGATATGGCGCTATATAAATAAAGATTGATTGATTGATACATAAAGATTGATCTGGTTGTTGAGAAATGCTATAGATGTAGGGAGGAAAGAAAGCTTAAATCGGTTGTTTTTACATTTTCTGGCTCTGTAATGTCTACCTGAAGGTATTAGTTCATATTCAGAATACAGAATGTGTAAAGGGTTCTTCAGAATTCTGTGTGTATGTCTGACAACAGTTCTCTCTTAAGTAGTGTTAAGGGACAGGTGTTCTTTCTTTGTTTCATTGCTGTTTTCACCATACTGTCAACTCTCGATTTTAACTGGACTGTAAGGGTGTCATACCATGATGTCATACCATATCCAATGATGCCTTCCAGCACAGCACTGTAGAATGTTAACATGATCTCGGTACCTGCACCAAATTTCCCTGTCACCAGTGAACACAGGGTCATGGACTCTCACCTCCCTGGAGGCATATATCATTTGTATACAGTGTGAAGAGGGTGGATGAGCTCACACAGACTAGTGGTGCCCTTGTACTACAGTGTTTGACCTCATGGAGGGAGCTATTGACCTTTACCTGTTGGGACCTATCTGTTAAGAAAGAATAAAACCATTAATATTAAAAGAGTTTACATGTATGTCATTAACTTCTGGACCAGCAGGTGTGGTTAAAGTGTATTAAAAGGTGAACTAAAATCTGCAAATAAAACACGTGCATTGGGGTCCTCTAAATGCTTACTAATTAGGTGTGTCACACTGATAACAGCATCCTCTGTACTCCACCCCTGCCTATATGCAAACTGAAGAGGGTCCAGACATGAAGCAACATCAGTCTTAAGCATGTTTACTATCTCAAAACACTTCACTACTACAGATGTTAAAGCAACCGGTGTAAAGTCATTGTTGGCAGATGGGCATGGTATTTTAGTCACAGGAATAATTATGGCCTTTTTCCAGAGAGATGGAACAGTGTGACTATCTAAGGGCTGTTGAAAAATAGGACTCCATGCCACAGTTAGTTCTGATGAGAATTTTTTTAGCCCTGTTGATTTCTTATTGTATGCTTTGCTAAAAATGGTCTGTACCCGCTTTGGTTCAACTTCCAGCCTGTAAGAGGCATCAGTAGTGGAGTCTAAGGCCTCTCCTGAGAAAAGTCCTGTGTTTCAAATCTAAGAAAAAAGTCATTCAGTTTATCAGCTGTTTGTCCATCCACAGTGCTGAGCTGTTTCCTATTAGAGTTCATCTTTGTTATGTTTTTCCTACAGTCCCATAACCTTTTAATGTACATTGAGCTAAGCTCTGTTCAATTGCAGATCGATGTTTCTCTCCTGCCTTCCTCAGCAGATAATTAAATTCTTTTTGTGCTGTGTCCAAGACCAAGCGGTCTTGGACACGTGGCTTCTTTTTGTTAATACAGACTTTAACCTCCTTAGTAATATGAAGCTTATTGTTCGGGAAGTGTAAATGTCTTTTTTAGGAGCATTGTCCACAGAAAACTTAATGTAATCCATTATTGTATCTGTTTCCTCGTCAAGCTCCAAGTTATGAAAGATTCTCTAGTCAGTGCTGAGGAAATAACCACTCAGTGTTTCCACACTGTCTTCAGTTCACTGCAGTACAGTATTGTGCTGGGGCTTGCTTGACTTGAGCACAGATCTATATGTGGGTATGAGATGAACAGTTGAGTGATCTAAGTTGGAAAGAGGAGGAAAAGCCTTGTCTTTGTGGGCACTTTTAATGTTCCCAAACAAAGATATTTTAAAGTCTCTAGTGTTAGCGTTAATGTTACTTACCACAAGCAAACCGATGATGCTTGCTTGTTTGGTGATGATGAGCTGAATACCTTTTAACCTGTTCACTTCCTTCACAAAAGTCGTGATTAGTTTTTAGCCGTCTAGGGCTATATTTGGGTGGGTGAGCCCTGCATGCTTTACAGAAGAGGAGAGTTGTCTTATTCACCTCTTCAAAACCAAGCCAGTCTATTTTCCATTTTTCAATCATAGTAGTGGCAACTTTCTTTGCCATCTTATTTGCTGGCGTTGGTGTTGGTGCCATCCCAGGCTTTGGGTTGCTTTCATTGGTAACAGTTGGAGCTTTTTTAATGAGGTAACTTCACCACAGATGCAGGATTGCATGGCCTCTGCCAGGTATCGTAACAGTAGCATAGTGTGAACAACAGCACTGTTTGTGTGAGTGTGTGTTAGAGACAGAAATGGAAATTAAATGAATTGAATGAAAATAAAATGATGGCTTAATGTAGGATTAGGATATTGGCCTAAACTGATAAATAATTTTTTTTTTTTTTTTGAAATCTTGGGGGCAATTTTTGCCACGGTTTTACCTCGGTTCTACCTTGGTAGAATAGATTAGTCACTTAGTACATTCACTTATTCACTTAGTACATTCATGGGACAAACTCGACATAAATATTTAACACCAAACATAACACAAGTTACAGCAACAGCACTAAAGTTCAGGTCACCAGCAGAGCAGTGCCGGCAGAAGTTGAAGTTCTGTTGCTTTATACTGCTTTGTATGCTTCATGTAATGAATGGTGGATGTTGTCTTTGTGTTCTTTACTGCTTCCTGTTGCTCTGCGTGATTTGTGCATGGTCTTGTGCAAAGTGGTTTTGTGTTTGTATCTATTAACCTGCTACTTCATTCATTTTAGAACATCTTGCCAAAGGACTGCATTTGAAAATTAACCACCAACAGTGCAACACTGGCACGTTCACAAAATGTGGATTCATGTGCATTTTTCCTAATAAATAAATAAAATGACAATGAAATGATGACATACTCAAAAGCTCCAGAAAAGCTAATTAATGCATCAAAACTCAATCTCCACACACAATAACACATTCACAAGCAATCTCCTCTCATTTCACTGTAGGTTTCCACTTTTTCCTCTCTTACACCTATGCCTCATAATAAAAGTATTTATTAGTCTCTGAAGCAGTTAGTAAAAAGCAGAATGCATGTTGTGATCAGCCACACTATAGTTTTTCAAAGTAAAGTGAAATGCACTGTGGTTCATTTAAAGCAACATTCAATGAGAATGCCAGCTCCAAGTCTTAGTGTCAGGAAGCTGCACTGATGTTTCAGCTCACTTCGCAGTCAGTGAATGATAAGAACCCTCCTGTGGCTGGAAAATCTGCCTTTTGTAGAGCCAAATAGGCTGCAGCTTATCACAAATTATGTGCTTGTTATGTAAAAACAAAAAGAGAAAAACCCAGTCAGGCAGAAACAGATACAACAATTGGATTCTTTTACTGAGACTGAGCAGCTTTGACTCATTCTACCAAATTAAATTTTGCTTTCGGGTATGAACACATATGAGACATCTTCTCCACAAAGGAGCTGACACAAATGTAACACCAAAATCCAGAAGTCTCTGCTGAACAGCAAGCTACTAAGAGCTTCTTTCACAGTATAACAGATTTTTTATATTGTTTAACCCTATTGGTGAGTGGATAAACTGAGCTATTTTTAGTGAATTATCTTCACGGTTAATGGCTTTAGACAAAATAACTTTCAAAGGGCATTTTCAGTCGTGCTGAGAGTTCAGGCATGGCAAAATCCACAGTCCTTCTTCAATATAAATTCAGCTGAACTTAATGAAGCTTTAATCTGATCCAAAGTTTCTCTTCTTTTTAGTGTCAAATTCCCTCTTTTTCTTACTGTTCCTTCACTGCAGCTCAGAAAGGAAACACTGCTGAGGAAACACAAAGTGTTAAGAGTCAAGCATAAGCATAAGCAGAACTCAGACACAGAAATATTTCCACAATTCAAAAAGGTTGTCTATTGTAGTCTTTTTGTGAAGATGGAATGGGCTGGAGCAGCTGGAGAGCGGGACAGACAGCAGAGCAGGTAACTGAGCCAGGGTTGTCAGCAGAGGCTGGGCAGACTGTGTGCAGGTTCCAGAGCTGGAGCTTGTAGACATGACGGTGAGCTGGGCGAGGCAGGAGAACAGGAAGGCGGCCTGAGGCACAGGCAAACAATAGTTAGACTGAGTTCCAAAAAAACCCCCACAAGATTACTTAGGCAAGGATAGTATGAGTTGGCCGAAGTTTTGTACCACGTAGGTGAACGGACGATCTGTGAAAGAGTGGGGTGAAAAGCAAGTGTTTAAATACTGCAGTAGCTTGTTGAGTAGATGAGATGATCAGATGCAGGTACGCAGGTGGATAGGCAGGAGAGGGAACCGTAAGGCCACATCCAGCACACACACACACACACAAACACAGAGAGAGACAAACAGGAAACACAAGGGAGGGGAGAGGCAGGGCAGATAACCTAACACAAAGAGGGAATTTTGTACTACAAACACTGCATTTTGAAGATACTCGTTTGACTGGTCAAACTTAGGCTGCTGAAGCCTCATATTTTGTTAGAATGTGTTTTTGCACAGAATGAGGACTGTTTATTTTGTCCCTAATCACTTACACTGGAAGTACACTGTAAAGGATCTGTTAATCGCCAGTATAAACTGGAGGAATGATTTTCAGCAACATTCTTTTGTCTTTTGTGTTTTTTTGTGTCCAGTGGGCATATGAACGTTGTATTCAGTAGACTAGCAGAGATGTGAACCTATCCTTAAAGCAGTGTAGATGATTAAAAATATACTC
Source organism: Thunnus albacares (assembly GCF_914725855.1). Lineage (NCBI taxonomy): Eukaryota > Metazoa > Chordata > Actinopteri > Scombriformes > Scombridae > Thunnus > Thunnus albacares. The sequence continues at coordinate 26,408,499 of NC_058127.1, read as the reverse complement.
CTTAAAATATTTACAGTATAATCCATGATATATCCATTAATAAACCCAAAACTTGGAGTGAAGCCCTGAATTTGCACCTCAATTGAACAATTTCGGTCCTTTTAATATACAGATTAAGGTGTACCTGTAAATAACTAACTCCATCAGTCATATTAGGGTTCTCTCATTTTAAACACTTTTGTATACTTTTGGATAAAGATTTATTATTGACATTGTACATAATCTTTAGCATTTTAAAATTCAATATCACATGTCTGAAATGCTATAGCATGGATGGCCGTTCTAGAGCATATGTGACGAGCTGACATTAGCTCATCAGCAAGGAAGAAAAAACTATGACAAAGTGTTCAGACCAGGTTGCATCCCTGACTATTGAATTTCAACCAAAATACAATAACTGTCTTTGCGCTGCTTTATTTCAATGAATCTCCCACCTGTCTGTGCCTCTTCTCCCACCTGTGCACCATGCACTCTACTCTGGTCACCAAAATCTCACACAGATGTGAAAAGCAAGTTTCAAGGTCAGGAAAATACCAAACAGTTAGAACGCTGCTTGTGCTGGTTGTTGTGCCTCCATGAAAATACAGCCCATAGACTCACTTTAAATAACAAGATAATGTGATCAAAAACCACTGCTTCATCACATTTCACCGTATGATCTTAAAGATCCCTTCCAGACATGTTTTAAGATTATATAAAATACTCTGTTCTACTTTTGATGAATAATCTGTTCAAAGTTCAATTATCTTTTTAAAATCCTTAAAGTCACATCTCCTCCTTCTCCCTCACTGAAAATTGCAGAACTATGAACATGTGAATATATTTCATTTCAGAAGTTTAACTGCTGGACACAAGATGTCTGCATTCTCAGTATATGTGCACTGGAGGCTTCAAGTTTCCACATCACACCTGTGTAAGTTGAATATTGGCTCCAAACTATTTGTAATGTTATAAATCATGTTTGTCACCTGCCCCTTAAAGTTTGATTTTCACTGAGCACAGAGAAAATTTCCACTTCCAGCAGATTAATGTGAAAACAGCCTTCGAGTGTCAAACTCACACATACATCATTCTGCACAGTGAAGCTCAAACATCCAACTGAAGGAACAAGTAGAAAAACACATTGTTTTAGTGTAGGGGGTTTTAATTATACCATTAAAATCCCATCAAAAATACCTCAATTACATCCTTAACAATATAATCATAAAATGAATATGGTAGGAATATTGTAAGTTGTGTGTGCTGTTACTTTAGGTACATAGGCTGTGTGTAGTAAGAAGGGTGGGTGTAATAAGCTGCAGCTTCAGGCTATATCTTTTCAGTCTGTAGTAAATCATGTGTGCTGTTTTGTTGTAAGTAATTGCATGTGTTGCTGTTTAGGTAATTAAAAGGATGATATGTCATAATTTCACGTGACAAGCATCCTATAATCATGTGTCATTAGTGAAACTGAGACTGAAACAGATTGCCTCCCATGTTTAAACTCTAGCAGGTACAACCGGTTGCTCCACAGGAATGGCTCATTTACTATAGATCAGTTAAGAGACTGACAGACATCTGCATCATGTTCTGTATGTGTCATCTCTGATTTCACCCTTGGTTTAAATATTCTTAAAACAGGTTTGAATACATGTCCAATACAGATACAAGCAATATTTTCTTCATGTGTGTATTGCAAGGATGTGGATTATTTTTCACTTGATCATATTTGCAGGGTTTGTCTGTCACTCTTGGCTTCCTAAGAGGCAACTGGGACATTTGGTTTAATTGCTGCTGATTTAATCAGTTTGCAGGATGCTAATGTTTTTTATGGCTAGCTTCACTGTCCTAAAATAACCTTGGTACACACACATTTACAGAGAGCACACATGCATTACAGTTCCAGAGAAGCACATGGATTGTTCCCCTGCTGTGAAACAAACTGGCCATGTCAACAACAATGCAGATACATTTGGAAACATCTTTTTGTTTTCATTTTAGGATTCCATCCAGAGTAAGCCAGTGTTTCCATATCCGAGGAGGGAGCTCATCGCACACATTCCCCAAAGTGGATGAGTGAAAACACCAGCCTCATGATGAAATGCAGTAGAGGTACAAACAACTACACAGCTTATTTGATAAAGGGTCTGAATGCAGCAGCCCAAACCATCATGTTGGGTGACAGGTAACATTTATGACCCTTAAACAAGTAACTATTGAAAGGATCACTCTTGTCAGATAGATTTTAATCAAAACTAAATCCCATGTCAAATGTATCTACTAAAAACTATTTTGTATACTACAACGCATGTTCAAGCAGGTAATAATTAATATTCCATTTCATCATCACTGTAGAGCTTCACTTATCAGTTATTATCCAATGATCTCTCCTGGATCTGTTCGCAGGCTTTCTTATCATCCAATGATCATCTTAGTATAAGTATTCTTCATCACTTGTGGTCTCTTTGCTGGTTGAAATGGTTTTGTCATGGTTTTGATTAAATATAGAACAACACAACTACAGCCCCGCTAGCAGCTATATGTCAAATTTACATATAAATATAATGAACAAGCTCATATTGACAACTGATGTTCAGCAGGTAGCTAAAGCAATAATGTTTGTCATGTTAAACAGCTTAGTTTAGTGTGTTAGCATGCTATCATTTGCTACTTAGCACTAAACACAAAGTACAGCTGAGGTTGATGGGAATGTCATTACTGACTGGATAAACTGACATTTTGAGCTGCTGGTGGTGCTAGATGAAAAGTCAGAGGATCAAGTTATTAGAATTCATCCTGAGGGGGGACATAAATATCTGTACCAAATTTCAACTATCCAACAGTAGTTGAGACATATCATCCAAAACCACAAATGTTAAATATACCCTCCAGACATGTTTTAAGACATAAAATATTCCGCTAAGAATAATTATTTGTGTCTGATATGTTTTCCTCAAAGTTCAATTACCTCATTACGATTCTTAAAACATCATCTCCTCCTTCTCCCTCATGTAAAAATGCAGAATCTATGAATATGTAAATATATTTCATTTCAGAAGTTTAACTGCTAGACACAAGATGTCTCCTACTTCACTGTAAAGACCATTCTCAGTGTATGTACACTGGAGGCACGTGCACAATTGTGTAAATTGCATACTGGACCACAAGTGGCTCCAAACTAGTGATGTCACAAATCATGCTTGTCTATTCACATTTTAAACACACACTGGCGAACTGGTATTTTCCTGCTGTGCACTGAGGTTATTTCCTCAAACTGTGCTGGTTTGGTATCTTGGTATCAGCACACTGCAGTCTTGGTGCCAGGAATGAGTATGCCTCGTGCACTTATGTTCTGTAGAATTTTGTCACTTTACTTGGTGAAGGCGCCCTCATGTTAACCTCTCTGAAAGCTATTTATTCATGTTCTGCTAATCTTTCCACTTTCCGCTAACAGTTTTATTCTGGTTATGGCATTAATCCCCGCAAGACTGAATAAAGATTACTGAGTGATTCTTACCAGCATCTGTAATCCACAACAGCTAGCGTCCTATACTGTTGGCCTTTTCTTTACTCTAGTACCCTCTGTAAAGCAATCTGAAGGCAGCAGGTATCTGTTCCACCTGCAGTTGGAATGATTTTGCACATTTTCAAGGCAAAAACTTTTTTTGGCATGTGAAACTGTCAAATCAAATTTATGACTTAAACTTTAAAAATAATTTACACAATGCACACTGCAGCAGCTGGGGTTAAGGGCCTTGCTCGAGGGCACCTTGGTGGTAGTAATGAGGGAGGGGCAAGTACTGCTTTTTCACTGCTTCTTCCCTTTCACCACCCAGATCCTGCCAGTCTGGTGGTCACAAGCTCGCTTCTCTAACCTTTAGGTCACCACTGCCCACTGCAGATGGCTATTGTATGGATCATTGTGATGCTAACTAAAATTGCAAACTATTAATCCAGAGAAAGTAAATCAACTTAAAAAGAAACATCATCTGTCCTTAGCAGTATATTTTAGCTGCTCACTCATATTTGAAACATTTTATCTCTCAGTGACAACACGTTTCCTCTGAGGAACACTCTCCACAGGATTCAAAATGTCAGCATGTCATGACGTGTGTTTAAAGGGGATGAAAGTAGCGAATGTGATTAACTACGATTGTCACAGCTTCCAACACACCTACCTATAATGTATGATAATGTATTCTTTCTGATCCCACCACATGTCCAAGTGTGCCACAGATGTGCCCAGCAAGCCCGGCCATGAAAACCAAAAGTGCCCCGGTCACGTCCCCAACACATTGGGTAGAGCACACTTCACTATGATCTGCGTCGCTCAGTTCACAAAAACAGAGCCTTTAAGCCTTTCTCCCCTCAGCAGATGAATGTGAAAGCAAGCTCTGCACACACATCATTCTGCACAGAGAAGCTCCTTTGCATGATGTTAACCCTGTGTAAGTTATATTAAAATTGATTAGGTGAGCATTATGATGTCTTTACGTAAGTAACTTGAAAAGAACATACAAGCTTTAAATATTTGCTGATTCGTATTTTCCTCTGTCAATTACTGTAAGGCCTATTAATACTCCTACTGCTAATGCAGTCATCTGCGGGTTTTGGATGGTTATTCCACGGAAAAATACTTTGAGAACTTTTAACAGTCGCAGATTGTCAGCCATCTGATAGATTTTGAGATCTTTGTAGATGTTGTTGGTGAAGTTTTGGAGATTTTGTTACTGATGGATTTAACACGGATGGAGTTTTAGAGAGCGCTAAGCTTTTTCTCATGTGTTCCTCTCACATCCAGACAAACTGGTGCGTCGAGCTTTCATTTGTTTAGCAGCTGCTTGTTTTTTATTTAATTTAATCACTGTGAATGTTACAAGTTGTATTTTATGAGTGGAGAGACACTGTCAGCCGGCAGGTCACTGCAGTATTGGTATTGTATTTAGATTTTTTAAGAAGCTGCTGGTATCTCAGCATTCAGCTGTGTTTTATAACAGGGTTAAAGATGTTGTTTGTGAGTGTGTGAAGCTGGCTGACTGATGCCGGTCATGAGTTCATAGACTGTATAAAAAAAATGGACATAGCCACTATGACATCACCCTTTGGTTTGTGGAGTCATGTTTTGAAGCCTCAAGATTGGCATTTTTACCATCGCCATCTTGGATTTTTGGAGCCAGAAGTGAAAATAAGTGAACATATTTGGACAAGAGTGTGGAGCTGACCCTAATGCTAGTTGCTAGCTTGTTTAGCGCAGTGCATTTACAGTCTATGGTTAACTGTGATGGTGCTAATGCTAATTTTCGCTGAAACTGAACATCTGACTACTTAGAGGGTCTTTTACAACCAAAAGCTGAACAAGACTTTTTTTAGGCGATCAAAAATTTACAATCATGAACTGAAAACACAATGAAATAGCGACAACTACGGCTATGCCTATACTCTGTCAATCTGTGGTTATGGTACGCATACGGTTATGTATTTCACCTTAATCTACATGCTTTTACACATCCATTGCGCCATGTTTACATTACCGAACCAACATTGTCACCGTGGTAGCGACTTGTCAATCACAACATAGCCACGCCGAAAGCATAATTTACAAAATGTACATCATGCTGTAATGAAGAAGACTTGAAACTAGCGATTGTTACCATAAACTCATTAGGGAAGTGTTTAATGAGGTAATAACTCAAGTGAGAAGTTGGGTCATTTTCTCATAGACTTCTATATAATCTGACTTCTTTTTGCAGCCAGTGGGTTCACCACCTGCTTGCTATAAGAGAGAATGCAGGTTTAAAGCACTTCTGCATTGGCTTCACTTTTCAGACCCAGAGCTACCCGCTTGGATGAGTTGCACAAATTCAAAGAAAACAATTCACTCAGGGATCAGGGCTGGTCACTGAACCCTAATGGATCAGTTGATTCAGCAGTCCAGTCATGTCTTTGGTACACTTAATGCATCTTTAGATGCAGCATTATCTTTCTTTCTTTTGTTGTTGAAAATTAGTGGTGTACAAATGTTATATTTAGGAGACAGGGTTTCCTAGGTCACACTGACTTAGTTTTCTCTTCCAAAAGTCTGTTGTAAACATCCATCCCAGCTTACAGATCAACTTCCTCCTCCAATTTTGACCTACTGCAATTGCAAACAGTTTTCACTCTCACTTTCAGTTTGACTTTCAAATCCAAAAAAAACTTCCAAAACTGGTTTAGATCATCCTTACAAACTGTAGGTTTCCAATCTGTCTTGACTTTGTTTCTTGACTTTGTGGTAGTGATGTCACCATGTTGCCAGATTAATTTTAGTGAGTAAAATGTTATAATAACCAATAGAATCTATGGCCAAAAATAACCTTTTCTTTAATAACGCAGAGCTTAATCCTGCTGAGATCAAGCAGAAAATCTGCTCATGCTTGTCAAAACTGTCGATCCAACGTCTCAGACTTCTCAGCTGATTATTGCCAACCAAAAGAAGAGGAGGAAGAATTCTAAGCCTTTTCCAGTATTATCAACTTTTTTTTAGGCATGTGGCCAGAGAGCATCTGTCAAATGAATATAAAAGCCTCAGATTAGTCACACGGGGAGAAAAGCAGTGACTGCACTTAGAGCAACCTTGTGGAAAAGATTATTGTCATCAGTATTTCAGGATCTCTCCATCATATTCACATGTGCACTAATGGAGCTCACCAAATGCATAAGCAGTCACTCAAACTTTCACCAGGCGGCCATTTAGTGAAAGAGGCTTTTATCCCCACAATTACAGACCTACGTGAAAGAGCAGCAACACAATATTTATGAGTTATAGACAATAACCACTTTCAAATATGTATTTCACCTTAATGTACATGCTTTTACACATCCATACAAGCTGAGGCATAAAAGCATTAGCTCTTAATGATAAAAGTACAATTGTGGTAATGATTGTGGTTCAGTTCCAAGAGCAACCTGTGATGGTCGACTGTTCACAAACTAATGAACTTATACACTCAAACATTGGGCCTCATGCAAGAAATTTTTCATATTCTTCTCCTAAACCTCTCTGATTTTTTTCTGTTAAGTTTGTTTGTACAAGTGTTCCAAGTTGGATTTGATAAAAGCCCTTCACTGCACAAACTTGACTGAATGTCACCTGTTCATGAGGAGCTGAAGGTTCCTTAGATTTCATCATTAGCATCATCGATGCCCCTAAAATGTCCATATCAGGCGACCTGTTCTGCTCCGTTTGTGGGTAAGTTTTATATACAAAAAAGTTCCCAAACAGTGAGAAGAAGAATTTGAGGTTGCTGCTGTCAGAAATCAGCAGCTACATTTATCAGTGGGTACATTTACATGCACACTAATATTCCATTATCATTCCAAATATTCCAATATTGTGCATTTGATACGGGTCATGTAAACAGGATATTCTGTGTGGATATTCTGAATTAGGTCTTATTCCGAATGTAGCATTTTCTGATTAAGACATGTGGGGTATGCTGGTATTATCTGGGTTTTAGAGCATTCTTTGGACATTCAGAATATGCGTCTCAATTTGGGTTTTTACCACAGTTTGTGACACGTGGACTCTTGCCTGTTTACTCCTGCACAGGCAAGATGACATATGCCGGAGTAGGAAGGCAGACAGAGGAGAGGAATGAGAGGAGAGTGGAGAGCTGTTCAGGGTAGGCTGAAAAAACAGAGAGCACCTTCTCCAAGACGGGGACGTAGTTGTTTGGTTATTGCCCTGACTGACAGTTATGACTCGGTGTGATGCACCAAAATCACTCAGCAGTGTAATAAACATCATGGACAACCTAGGTACTTGATGTGCCTGTGACTATACATTTATAATATCAGTCATATCAATATCAATTATAAATATCAGGCACTAATTTTTCACCTCGCTGGTTTACTTCACTGCCTGCAGAGATCTTGTGATTCCCATTCCCACTGGAGCAGAGGGAAACCCTGAAAACCCTTTGCATGTAATATTCATTTTCATTAGCCATGTAACAGCTTAGTAGGAATATTACCTTTTTCAGATAAGGGCAAAAACCAGAATATTTTGTGCATGTAAACATAGTCACTGTCAGTAGTCATATTAAAGCAAAGTGCTCCATGACTAATATGAGAGGTGGTCATGTGACAGTCACAGAGATATCAGTGGGGAGAATATTACAGCCTACAGTGGGTGATGTTACACTGTCAGCTGCAACACAACATTATATTGGACAGAGAGCTGCAGAAACACCCTGAGCCAGCTGTTTACTATTACTACTGACATAAACAGCAGCTCGTCGGCGGCCATAATGATGATGATATGATGAACTCATTTATTTTAGTGAATTCCACTTGTATATTTAAACTCTAAATTCATACAGATTAAGACATAATTTCAGGTCTGTGAAGAAAGATCTGTAAAGAAAGGTCTTGACAACTTGTACCTTAAAGAAAGTTCTTAAAATGTCACTTCAGAACAAATCTGTTTTTACAACAGAGTAGCTAAAAAGTAGACATTACTGTTTTGTACTAATAGTAAATGATGCAAGACATGTACCGACAGATTCATTAAAGCTGCAAATTTGATTCTTTTTTTTTTTAAATGTTGTAAATACCTCAACTTTGGAGCACAACAGAAGTGTATTGAAAAGTGAAAGTGTTGGGCTCACTAGCCCCCATCATTTTTTGTGTAAGCCCACACAATATATGGATCCAAACACTAGAGATACAACATAATGCTATTCATTGTGAAATGAACCTTGAAAACATGTTGGCCTCACTCACTGCTGCTCAAAGACTCAGAAAGTGTCCAGCAGTGTGACATGGGGAGGCTGGGAAAGGTTCAGATGTCTGAAGAAATGTGACAGTGACATACTTACATGGAAAACAATAGGTACAGGTGTTTTGACATGACAGTGCTCCAGAAAATCAGCAGTTCTATCTCATGTTCGGGTGTGTGTGTTTATTACTACCTCAGTTTTATTTCTGCAGCTCGGACTGCGAGCAGTTCTATTGATTGTCGGCACTCTACTCTGCACCTTTCAAAGTAATTGCTAAGGTTCAATGGGGAAAAAGAACCAGCAGTCAGACTAGATTATCTGAACCTCTTTATTTGGAGGTCAAGCTGAAAGTGAAAGCACCAAAAATAATAACCCAGTAATCCAGTAATCCCTGCAAAGCAACTCTGTGCACAACCACAGTAAGTACAGTAGGTTAAAGTTGAAGCAGGAAGTGTGATGAATGTTTACAGCAACGTTTTTGGGTAATCATTAGGTCTGCACAATATGAGGAAAATTTGCGATGTACAATAACGTTGTTCAATATTGTGATGATGGTATGACTTAAATTGAATTGAAGTGTGCATATTAGCTATACAGTTCCTATGTCTTTCTGCTTTAATAGGTACACTGCTGACATAGACCTCAAAAATTGAATAGCCTATGACCACTGAATAAAGAAATTAAATAAATTATTTCAAACTTGCTTACCCAACCAATTTAAATAAGGCCTTGTAACTATAAAAAATTAAACTGAAATTCCCCCTGCTCTCTTTAAAATAATTTCTTCTAAATCAACAAAAACATATCTTACCATACAGTGTTGAAATGAAAAAATATCTGGGGGAAAGCAACTTAAATAATTAAATAAATGTAAATTAAACATGGCAATTTAAAATAACTGTAATGTATCCCATTACAATCATCAAGGCCATCAACTCTGCACAACAAGGTGCAGAGATCTAAATGAGAGGAAAATTGAAATAGAATAGTGACACTAAATCAAGAGAAACTTCAATAAAATCAGGAAAAAATATCTACCCCTTAGGGCAGGTTTCGTTTCACAAATGTTAAAAATCGATTTTTAAAATGTTAGTTAATAACATGATGTTGACGGAAAGGAAAAGGCAGAACTCAACTGCAGTGCAGCACCCAGACAGTCTACAGCACACACATGCTAGAGTGCTTCTTCACAAAAGGCAGCAGTTGCAAGCATTTTCTGATTTAATGACTAAATAATTACCTTTACAAGATGACTGTGAAGTATATTATGACTAACATTAGTAGAGTGTATCAAAGGTTACAATATTGTAACGCTAGTTCTATAAGCACAGGAGGAGCCCTCTACTGGACTCTACGAGGTACTTCTCTCCTCCAATCACACACACACACACACACACAATCGGCCACTGAAATTTGCATGGACGTAGCCAGCCAATCAGGATGCCTACCGATTATGTGTGTCTCGCACACTATATAAGCAGCATCTCGCTGCTGCTCACAACCCAAAACCACTTCAGTGGATGGCTTGAGCAGCAGGGTCCACAGGTAGAGGGCTCTGCCTGTGCTTATAGAACTAGGGTTACAACATTGTAATCTCCGTCCTCCGACCTTTATTGGACTCTGTGGGTACAGTAGGCTGATCCTGATGAATGTTCGCCCTGCCACCACATGTCATCAGACTGCCTCACTGAGCCCTACTTTATAATCTCAGCTGCTAAAGCGGAGCAGTAGGCAGTCTTACCTAGCTCAATAACCATGTACACGAGCTGGGTGAAAAACATGGCCTAACCTTGCAGGGGTCATAGGTCAACACTAAACACCCTGCACACCCCATTCCCTGAATCATCTTGGATCACGGGAGAATGCTGGTGTATTATTGCCCAGGGGGGTAAGGTGTACCACAGCAGACACTCACACCACCCTTCTCACAAGTCCTGAGTCGCACCTGCAAACACGGACCTTGAAAAGGAGCCCATCATGTCCAAGAAATAGAACTGTAGGTACAGACAGGGTGTAGACCAAGATACTACTGTGCATATGTCCTCGACACCCACCCCAGTGAACAAGGCCATAGATGCTGCCACACCGTGTGTGTAATATGCTTGGACCACAGTGGGGTAGTCATTACCCACCTGCCAGTAAGCTTGGGAGAGGCACTCACAACTAGCCAACTACCTAGGTGCTTCTTGGATAGGTCTTTTCAGGCCACATTCTCTCCATAGCACACAAACAGCTGTTTTGTGCGCCAAAAGGGGGCTGTGCATTCAACATAACCAAGCCAGCGCATATACTGGGCACAAGAGGTGCAGTTTTGCCTCGCTGGTGTCCCTATGGGGGTGGAGGACAAAATGCCTCTAACTAAATAGTTCTCGACCTAAATGGACTCTTTATGATCTTGGAAACAAAATAGGGGTTTGGTCTGAGAGTAGCATCACTTTGGTCACCATGAAGCAGCAAACAGCTGGGGTGAACTGACAGGTGCAAAATTCGCTCACTCTCTTAGCTGAGGTCAGCACAAGCAGCAAAGCTGTCTTGAATGACAACTACTTCAGAGAGTACTACTTCAACTACTTCAGAGGCTCATAGGGATAATTTACTAGGGCCTCAAGCACCAGTGGCACCTTCCACTGAGGGGCGGAGACACGTATCACTGGGTGCTGTCTCCTAACCCCCTGTGAGAAACACTTCAAGAGGGGTTGGATGAAGACAGGTCTGTCACCAAAGCCCTCATGACAGGAGGAAACAGCTGCTGTATACACTTTAATAGTGGCATGAGACAGCCCCTTTTCCACCAGATATTCTAGAAAGGACAGGACCTTTCTCACTGTGCATGTCAGGGGGTCCAACTCCTTTCCTCACACCAGTGTTGGAATCCCAACCACTTTTCTTTGTAGAAAGCAGTGGTTGATCCAGCTCTCGCTGCTTGGATGGTCTGCGCCACCTGTGTAGACAGTCCAGCCTGGAGAGGCTGGCCTAACATGGGCAACGCACCTATCAAGCTCAACTCCTCAGACATAGCCCCTCATACTTGGGGGATGGCCCAAGGCTGAGCCACCAACATTTGGGTCATCTTTATGTACCACAGCACTAAATGGCTGTCCAGGGCTATTAGGATGACCAGCAGCCGCTCTTTTCTCACTCTCTGCAACAGCAGAGGAATGAGACATGTGAGCACATCCATGGCCAAGGCACATGGGTGGATCGTCTTGCAGAGTCAGGGGAAACCAGAGCGGGCAGTGGGTGTTGTTTCAACTGGCAAACAGATCCACCTCTGCTCTCCCAAAACCGTTCCAAATCTGCTGTACCACCTCAGGGTGCAGCACCCACTCATGTGCTAGGGGCTGGTGTCCCTTTTCTCCAGACTGAGAACATGGAGTGCTCTCAGAGACAGGAGGTGTTCTGAGGCCCTTACCAGCAGGTTCTCCGCCATTTTCAACAGGGCAGTGGACTGGACTCCACCCTGCCTGTTGATGTAGGTGACTGTGGAAAGGTTATGTTCTCACCAACACGTGTCTCCCCTGGACTAGAGTGAGTAAGTGTTGGAGAAAAAAGAGCACTGCCTGAAGTTCGAGGAGGTTGATGTGTCAGTTTTCCCCTGAAGGCCATACACCACCTACTGTTCTCCCCAGTCAGATGCCCCCCATTCCACCAGGGACACATCTGTGAACAATGCTATGTAGGAGGTCACTCAGCCCAGCAGTGTCCCTGTTGACAGATGCTGCAGCAGTGCAGGTCCTCCTGAACTATTGGGGGAACATTCACCATGTGGTGCTTGTCCCTCTTGGGATTCAAGCGCAGGCTGGTGAACCACCTCTGCAGGTGGCGCATGTGCAGGAGCCCCAGTGGAACCACTGGGTGGCCTGCTGCCATGAGCTCCAATGCCTGCATGACAGTCAAAGCTGCAGAGGCTGCAGCACCATGTTCACACACCTGCTGAACATGCGGGGAGCCAGGGATTACTCAAATGGTAGCCTGTTGTACCTATAGGCTATGCTCTGGAAGGTGAAATGCAGAAAATTTCTGTGTTTCAGATGATCCTTCATCCGTCCTCCTCCATATTCATATATCACCTTTGGGAAATTTTTGTGCACTGAAGTCGAAGGTCAATGAAGTTGCAGAGATGAATGAGAAGTTGTTGTCATCATCATGTTGTCATCAAAATGATCCCACCATTTCTGGTGTTGAACAGGAGGGAGTTCCCAGCAGTGCAGCAGTGCGGCAGGGTGGTGGCTGCATCATGACACTCTATGCATGGTCCCATAGGAGGCACTCGAAGCAGAAGTGATGCCCGTTGGCAGAGGTGATGTGACCAGAGCATGACAGGCAGGAACCAGCTTGTAGCAGCAATTCCATCTGCAGAGAGGTAAGGTCAGTGAGATGAGTTCATTGTTGCAGAAGAAAAGAGGATAGTGAACAGCAGTGAGATGCTGTTTATATATTGTGTAAGCCACACATAATCGTAATCTGATTGACCAGCTATGTACATGCAAATTTCAGTGGGTGATTGTGTGCATGTGACTGGAGGAGAGTACTACCCCATAGAGTCCTGTAGAGGGTGGAGCCTGTGTGAGATAGAACATGGATTCAGTAACAAACAAGCCTGGCTGACCAACACTCACCGCAACATTAAACAACTTAAACCAAATCTTAGATGAAGAAAATATCTTGGTGCTCAGCCTGTTTGACCTCAAAAACCCTGCACCTGCTCAGCATCTTGGACAACGATGCTGCTCTCCACTGCTGGAGACATGATGTTAATAACACAGCGGAGCACTCTCCCGCCTGCATGGCACATGTAAATAAAATGATTTTTCTTGTTAATTGCATTTCGGGCAGTCTTTTGCGATGTGCATGTTCATATCGCGATGACAATAAAAATATGATTTATTGTTCAGCACTTGTAATCATTTTACAGTTTGCCTTTTATTAAATACTAAAAGTAAGGCTAAAGGCTATAAATAATTGCTGTAATTATTTCAAATGTCTTTAGTATAAAGTGAGTATTTCTGTTGATGAGCACAATTTTATGAATTAAGTGACCCACATAAAAACGTTCAAAGAAATGTCAAACTAGGATAAGGAATATTGGACCAAAATGTTGCATTTAAAATTAAGAGAAATACTTCAAGTCCAACTGAAATTAAATTGCATCTTCTGTCTGCTATAGCATACTGTACACATCTGCTCTGTAAATCACGTTCTGTGTTCTCTTTTGAGAAAAAATCACAAACCAAAAGGGATAAAATGTATATATTACATTTCATGATGGTACCCCCTAGTTTTGCATTAACTCAATGAAATACTGTGACATCATGTATTTATATAAAATCAAATCTTTGCATAAAGTGATAACATGGCATTCTATCATAGGCAGAGCAGACGATCACACTGAGCCTGATAGCATCCTGATAGTTAGTTTGTTGAACAAGCCACCAAACAAACATTCACTAGGAAAAAGTGCACTGCTAACATCAGTTATTAGCTGCTCAGCTGCAGCACATTAAACAGCATGTTAGCATCTGCAAATGTCACTTTGGACCTGTTAGATACTGGTTTTGGTATTACTCTTTAATACACTGCTAACAACATGCTGTCTGTCCATGACTTGTAGCTAAAGCAGCTTGTTTACTTTGTCTCTGTTCTGAATGGTGTAGCACTGGTAGCCTGCCAGCTGCTGTCAATCAAACACAGACACTGACATGCCCCTCCAGCCGGCTGAGACAAAGAGGAAGATTTCTGATATTTCCCCAAAGACATATAGTAGCTGCAGGGAGGTGCTGCCCACTTCCTGGTAGCTGGGGTATATTTGTATTGTTACAAGACTTTTTTCATGTTTCATGTTTTTCTTTGTGCTGATGTTCTGTATGAATAAGGTTGTCTAATGTATGTATATATATATATATATATATATATATATATATATATATATATATATATATATATATATATATATATATATTCATCAGAAAATTTTCAACTATTCCACCTTTCTACCTGTACTGTCAAATGTTTGTCTCCATAACTAACCTGTGATAATAGGAGGTATTGATGCCTTTTGTCACATGCCATAAAAGAGAATCTTTAAAAACAACAGAAATGAAACAAATTACAGCATTCCGTTCTTCCATTCAGTATAATTTACACAATACACAAAGTGATGAGATTCAGTGATGATCCATAGATGGTTTGAGGGATAAACAAACTTCATATTGGAGGACAATAAATAGATTTGCTTGTTAAGTGAAATATCACTGTAATATATTCTGACAGCCTCCCCTCTGGGCAGTTAGGACTCACACTGGTAATGGTAAGGCTGCAACAATCACATCAGAGTGTGGAGACAAGAACATTTAGAAGATTGCTGTGCCAAACACATCTGGACCAGCTGTTGCAGTGTACTCTATGTCTCCAGGGGGCTTTCCAGACTGTAATTTAGCAGGAATTAGCAACACAAACACAGGACCTCCACCCTTATAGAGGCGTCCAGTGAACTGCCTGAAGATCCACCTAAGCAGGAGAGAGACAATCCCTGTACCCATACTAGACTTTGTAACTTCCAGCCTTGGTTTAGGGAAACAACATGCCAGACACAAATACAGCATGGACAGAAAGGGGGTAGACAAAGTAAATAAATATAAATGTAATAAATAAATATATTACAATCCAATCCAATACCATCAGAATATACAGGTCAAAGTGACCCTATAGAGATAATGTTAGGCTATACCAAATAATGAGGTTATTTACAAAAAACTTTCTATACAGTCATAAAACACAAACACATAATCCAGCTGAGGAAATATGAAATTAAACTTTAAACTGTTATGGGAAAAATAATTGCTAAAATCGTATGATTGGAAAAAGAATTTTCCTGAGGCTTTCAAAACAACTCATTCTCTATGTTCAAGAAAATTTGCCTGAAAAGTAAACATGAGGTATTTCTTAACCCCCGACATAATTTCATCCTTTAGCTCCTGGTCTGATCTGACAACCATTCTGGCTGATGAGGATTAAGGTTTGATAGAGGATGAATAGAATCTGAAATGGTACAGCAGAGCAAGTGTGATGATCACTGGTTTCTGTGCTTGTTACATGTGCTACATGGAACCTGCTGTTGTCTTCATCTAAAGCCAGAGACAGAAAAAACAACAGACACAGACAGCCTCAAGGCATGAATACATTATACACCATGGTCTTAACGTGTTGTAAACACTGCAATGCAATTATCTCCAGAGTGGTTCTGGAAGCACTGAACCATGCTAATGGTGTGCCATTGCATCACTCAGTCAGAGCGCAGCCTTGAACTCGTCCTGTAAAGTACATGAAGAGAAAACATGCCGTGACAACAGCTAAAGCAGATGCTGCCTTATTTGCAACCTCAATGCATCATTCCCCATTTTCAATTCAAATTGAGCACTACTTTAATGATTCCATTCAGTCAGGCCATCAAACACTCCTCGGATCAAAAAAAAGGGTCCTGACAACAGAACACAGCTGACACAGATCAAGTATCAATAATGTGTAGGGGCGGGGAGCTGGAGAGAATGACTGTTAACAGCAGGTGTGTAGCAGGGCTGAATGAGTAGCTGACAGCCTGAGCAGATCATGTTGAACTGCACCACTGTGATTGGATCAGCTTACATGAGCTTCAATTATGTCACTGGAGCATGGTTTGTGGCTCTCTCGAAGCTCTAAAATGATGAGCATTGATTCAAACTGCAATTATCTAGTGATGCTCAACAGTTAAATAAACGTGGCTCGCTTCTGTCCTTTGGTGCACTCCCAATTTAATATAAAGGCAGGGGTATGCTCAAAACGAACTAGTTCATACAACATGTTGTTTGACCACTTCAAACAGAAGTGGTTCAAAATAGCTATTCTGTATGGTCACATTTGAAGACAGGGTGAAATGCCTGCTGTCATAGAGATGCAATCGATTACAAATGGGAAGATGGTACAAATGGGAATAACAGTGCCCACTTTCTGACAGTTTCTCCTCAGCTCAGCAGTTGTTTATTATTGTTTATGTTCATTTCACAGTCTTTCATTAAGATGTTAACCAGGAAGTAATATACTGTATATCATGACAAATGCTCTCAGTCATCAGGGACAGGAGCTATGTGTTTGAACACTTGTACCCTCTCTAGTGCGAAATTTACAAGTCCTCCAAATTAAACAACCAAATATGTCGTTTGACCATCAGTCACTCCAGAATGACTCATAGGAGCGTTTTCTAGTATGGTGCTTCATCGTCATTTGTCTGTGCTTTCCATAACTGTTACACATCACTGTTAAAAACCTCTTGGTTAAGGAAAGATCATGGTTTGGGTTAAAATTATCACATTGTTAAGGTTAGGGGATGATCGAGGTTACGGTTTTTAAAAACCTGTCCTGACTTGCGGTTGGAGACAGGAAATGAACAGCGGTCTCCTGTGGCAGTCAACTTTTTGTAAAGTCCACTTTTTGCAAGTGTGGGTTAAGCCATCCAACCAATCTACCACCTCAAAATGAGGACATTTTTTACCTTACATAGATGTCATCTGAACTGTGCCATTTCTCCAGGTCATAATTATCTACGGCTGCTAGATGGCATTTGTCACTCAAACATAACTATATATAATTTTTGGGCAAATTACATTATGACCTGTTGTGTCATTTTTCTTGACAGTTGAGCAGTTAGGTTGTAAGTTGCACATTTAGCTGTTGTGGAAATACTGGCGTAGCACCCCAACACTCTATATTATGCCTATGTTGCTATAACTAACTCTAGACTGGGTGCTTGGGTTCGGTTTCATAAGGTAGCTAGCACGAAGGTTTACCTGTTTTGGGTGCAACAATACCCTAATAAACAAATGAAATGTCAAACATGACAGTATATTTATTACTATCAACTTTTATGTGTTTTAAGTAACTGACCCAGACAACTTTTGTTGAAGAAAAGGAATAATAATTTACTAATCTTTTTTGTTTTTGGTTGTTGTATAAAACACAAATAATATTTACCCTTTTGGTTCAAATGAAACAAAACATAGAATAACACAAATTAGACCCCTGCAAAATGATAAATAATAACTTTCTAAATAAAATAAAATTAGCTTTAGCAAATGAATAATTCACTTGAAAAAAATACAAACTAAATTGGCTTATACCAAACTTAAGACTCCAAAACTTCAATTCCCTTAATTTTCTTTGGCACAACCCCTAGTTCTTTTCACTTTGTCTACTATTCTCTATGATGACTCAGATCAAATACTTCACTGGACTCTCAATTTAAACGTGGGCCCACACACGCAAACACACACACACACACACACACACACACACACACACACACACTTATACCCACACAAAATAAAAAAAGTTGCAGGCCTGTGTCACTCGGGTGCGGTGCAGCCGACTTACGCCTGGGACACACTGGATGCATGAGCAGTACGTGTGCATCGTGGAACCTCTTGTTTTTCATTTCGGCGCCCATGTTAACAGGTTGGAGCAGCCACACAGCATGCGTTATTAAAACTAAATTACTTCCAGTTTACTGGTCTTACTAAGTTTTCCTTAAACTTGATTAAGAGCTAACTTATTTTAACCCCTTATTTTCACACCAGGCTACACTGGTACTTAAAATAAATGAACTCCAACAAGTTAAAGGGCTTGACTTAACATTTTAGCTTTAACATACTTGATTCACATATTCAAAAACTACGTTTGCAGATTTTTTTTTTTAGGGTTTTAATTTCTGTGGAAAAAAACAAGGAACTGCGGTTGCAAAGAACACTAACCATTAAACAGAATCATGTCTCTGTAAATGGTATTTACTGTACAAAGAAGTGAATGTCTGGAATTTTTTTCATCCCCTGAATCTTATTAATTTGGCGAAGCAAAGATCCTTACTTGATGAACAGAAAGTAGTTTTTGAAATCTTTGAATCTTTGTTGCCCTCCGACTCCCCCAGTCTCTAGCTATCTGGATCTCATGGTAGCTGTGGTCTACTACTGTTCGCTACCTGCCTTGTTAGCTGATATATCTGATCTATTTTTGTTAGCTAGCAGCATTGACCATCACAGTTGTTGGGTATGATTACAGATAATGACTAAACCTTCAGTATTGATGACTTTTCTCTTTTTATGTTGACTGAAGATATTTACTGAAAGAGTTTTCTAGCTAAACAAAGATTTTGTTTATGTTGTCTAATAGCTCGACCTGTGAATAAAAACATGATAAAGGCTCTTGACAACATGAATTCAAAATACACTCATACGCTCAATTTTCTAGACAAAAAAAATCTCTTTGTTCAGTCTATATTACCTCTATTTACTCTTTGAGACAGGATGAATTGCAATGTATTGACTTCACATGTAATGAACATGCTATTGTTGATGTGTGAATACAAAAGTTCCACAGCGCTCTACTGTTTATCAAAAGAACAGACGACTGTTGGCATTTTGAAGCGATTCATCAGGGCAAAGAAGACAAAAGCATGGAGTCCCTGAGGCAGGCTCCAGGAAATACGCAGATATGTTATTCATTCAAGTGTGGAGGCAGAGCAGAAAACGGTGTCAGAGGGCAGTAATGTTCAATTCCAACTGACTGAAGGAGGCTTAAAGGAGTAAACACTGCGGAAAAAAGGGACATATATAAATATGAAAATAAGAGCTGCAACCTCTTCACCAGCATTTAAGGATACAATGACTCAAAGAAAACATTGACTGTTGAGATCAGGTCCAATCCAGTGAGTACCAGTATAAAAAGCTGTGAAAATAGTCTAAGAACAGTGAGGCTTATATAACTGTTGTACAGGTCAGACTTGTGTTCAGACAGAAAGCGAAGAAAACTTTTGCCCACGTCATTCACACTAATTGAACCACTGGTCCATTTGTGCAGTCTGTGAGTGTGTTTCCATCCACTTGTTTTTATGCTCATTATTAATTTTCACATAAAAAACTTGAGTGGAAACACGATAAATTTGACAAAATATCATCAAAATATTGTAAAAATTTTTTACAGTTAGCTGTGGTAAAAAAAGTGAAAAGATGAAAATAAAATGTGACAAAGTGCAATGGAAACAAAAATGATGATGTACATGAAGCATGTGACTTAACAAAGAAAAAGAAAGTTAACATCAGACCTGTGTGGAGCGATGATGAGACTGTAACGTTTCTCAAATGAATACATGAAACAAACAGAAATGTGATTTCCATCACGTTTTCCACAGTTTTTAATCGTTTGCGCTTTGACTGCTGCTTCTTCTGCATTGGTTTAATGACACTGATTGGAGAATTAGCACCATCAACTGTTTATTTCCTAATATTCACGCAGCAGTAGTGGATGGAAACAAGAGCGGTTAAATTTGGTGAAAATTTGAAACTTGACTTGTGTTAATTTGCACCAAACATTAGCCAAAAGTGAGATTGCACCACCACGGGCAAATTTGCATGTAATCACATCTTTCTATAGACTCTGTATGCAATTGTGCTGTCTCCAAAATTCTCCTTGTGTTCTGACTGAACAGAGTTATAGGCAAACAACCCTAACTCCTGAAAATTACATTCATATTACAAGTTACTTGCAACAGGAAATATCTTTTGAAAGAAATCTAATGTGCCCAAATTAGTTTTTATTGTCGCTGAAACCGAATCCCTTATTTTTACAATTTTTTTCCATTAATTTAACCCAAACCTTTGGTAAACCCATTACATGCCTGAATACTGAATCAGAATCCCTCAACATATCATTATTTTGCATCTGAGAAAATATTTCAGACCGCTTACATGAACTAAAATTCCAACCTAAGTAACACTTCATATTGATAATTGAAGGTGCATATTAAGAGGGAAGTCATTTATCTCTTAAAATCTATTGAATTTGTTAATTAAGTTTTTTAATTCAGGTTTTTAGGAGTTTGGTTTTCATCTTTTGAAATTATTGGACAAATTAAGGGATCTCTAAAACAGGGTTGGAAAATGCAGAGAAGAAGTTTTATTCTGTGTTGAAGTTTTATTCTGTGTTGAAGTGATTATCAGCTTCTGCTGACTGGTTAACAAAAGCACATGCAGTTCACTTCAATTGAATTGTAGTAATTGAAGCCGGAGATAAAGTCAACACACACAACTTCTAATGCTAATTCGTGGGGGTTTTATTCTCCTTATATTGTTATCCAGTTTTGGAGAGCAACTCATAGAAAAATCTTGGCTTCCACCAAAGGCCAGGTTTTCAATTTTACAAAAGAAACATTTAGCCAAAGAAATGAATAAATAAACAAAACAAAACTCAGTACTTTTCCAGTACAGAAATTGTGGTGGCTCAAATACGGCACAACTACAGTTATGGTACAGCATAAATATGGCAGTGGTACCTCTATAAACAGAAGAACACAAAAACATTCACCACACTGCCATGTCAGCACTAATGTATCAAATTTAGCAGTCTTTTCAGTTCACGAAAAAGCAACGTTCATTTTACTTTATACATTTGACGAACAAAAATACAAAACAGCAAAACAGGAATAATCAAACTGTTTCATACCAAATTCACGGATAGCAAGTTGTGCTCCGCATGTGTGGTTTTCAATCCACCAACATCGGCAATCCAACAAAATGTGGCTTTTATATAAGTGCATCCAACATCATTAAACCACTATTTTACAGAATCATGCAAAATGATCTCAAAACAAGATAAGATACTTGATAAATTCTCTCACTCTTGGAACCACTACCAGCAAAAGGTAGTGCATTATGTTGTACTTCCTGTATTTTTCCCAGCGTTCCCTGTCCACTCAGCAGGCATACCGCTGCACTAAACGGTAAACTCATGTCCCCTGCTGTCCAACGTGAGCATCCCCAGCTGGATAGTAACAATGGAGAAGTTCTTCAGCATGGATTTTATTTCCCATAAATATTCATATTTTACCACCTGGTTACATAATGTTTAGAAAATTGTTCTTAAGCATCAGTGTTTCAAGCATCAATGTCATGCTTTACTTGTTAGCAAAACTACAATGCTCTGATGAATCTGATCTGCTGATGATCATCATTCAATACACTCAATCATATCTTATCATATCTTATCATATCAGCTATTGTCATTTTATTTTACAGGTACAGGTTGTCAACATTAGTAAGACCATCATTAAAAGCTGTACTTTTGATCTCTCAATCAGGAAAAAGGCAATTACAGATCTAAACGGAATCTTACAGTTTTAGGGAATCATGACTTTTTTTTATATTATAAGCAGAGTCTGGATTTAGAATCAACAAAATACTATCAAACCCAGACCTTAAATTCCGCCAATCCTGGAGGCAACCCTGTCACGTAGAAATCAAGTTTACATATTATTAACTTAGAACAGACCAGTGGTGGAAAATAACTAAGTACATTTACTCCACTACTACAATTTAGAGGTACTTGTACTTTACTTGAGTATTTCCATGTGATGCTACTTTATACTTCTACTCCACTACATTTATTTGACAGCTTTAGTTACTTTTCAGATGAAGATTTGACACAATGGATAATATAACAAGCTTTTAAAATACAACACATTGTTAAAGATGAAACCAGTGGTTTCCAACCTTTTTGGCTTTTGACGTCTTACAAAAAGCAGTGTGTAGTCGGGGTCACATTTCACATGTCTATGAGTTGTTAACAGCTCCACCAAATAGTGATTTTTCCCTCTAAACTTCTCACATGCTTTCATTTCAATAAATGTTCAAAGGATCCAATATTTCAGCAAAAATCAAAAATTAGAGAAAAAGTCCAAAAACTGAAAACAGATTTGTGTATCAGAACTTTGTTTTTTCTTCTTTCTTCTCTCATTAATCATCTCACGACCCCTCAGATTTATCTGCTGACCCTTTGGAGGGGTTCGACCCCTAGGTTGGGAACCACTGGACTAAAACTAGCTAACTGTATATAAAGTGGTTGAAACTAGCTCCACCTCCAGCAGCTACAACAGTAACATGCTGCTCTAACACTGATGCTTCACTATTAATAATCTAATGATGTCATATATAATAATATATCAGTCAGAGGGACCAAACCACTACTTTTACTGCAATACTTTAACTACAGTACATAAAGCTGCTAATACTTATGTACTTTTACTTAAGCAGGATTTTTCATGCAGGGCTTAATGTGTAACAGAGTATTTTTACATTGCTGTATTGGTATTTTTACTTAAGTAAAGGATCTGAATACTTCTTCCATCATTGCAACAGAAAATACAGGATGCAGTCCACATTGCGTATCCTGTCAAAATAAAAATGAAAAATTGGTCATTAATGTATCTGACAATCTGGAATGTTCACTGACAAAATATTATATAATAGTTTTTAATATCTGCTTTTGCAACACAAAATACACTTGTGGCAAATAAATCAGGAAAGCAATACACTTTTTGATGTTAGGTTTAGGCAATTACAGCTCTTGGTTAAGCTTAGGGAAAGATCATGGTCTTGGTTCAGTACAAAAAAAAGTTTGCAATGACTGAATGAATGAAACAGAATGCATTGACTTTATGCGCTTTTGTTGTCTAAACCTGAACACATGGAGGACATGTTAACTGTGGTCTCTGGTGTTAAGCTCCTGCCTGTCAGTTCAAATCTTTAAACAAATGTCTTTTTTCTGGTGAAGACATATAATAATACTTTTGTGGGAAAGTCAGGCCTTTCAAAAAATACAAAGCCACATCTGAATTGTGCAATAAGATAGAACCATTGTTGGGCCAACTATGACTCATTACCTATTCATCAAATGTATTTCCATTACCACTTATTGAAATTTTTATCAGCACAGAATTCTGTTTCAAGTGACTGTAAAAGCATTTTAGCAGCACAGAGGGGATTTTACCAGTTTCTGTCATTTCCTTTAGATTTGCAAATGGAGCCAGGAGGAGAAAGAGACAGCAGACAGGATGGTTCCCTTCTCTCTCTGTTTTATCTGCTGTCTTCTCTGGTTAGGAACAAAGCAGTGGAGTCTGATTGTAGAAGGTAGTTCTGGATGTAAAACCCTCACATCTGTTTTTAATCTCTCCTCCCCCGGCCTGTCTGCCCCTCTGTTGTCATTTGACTGAGGATTGATTGCAGCTCCGGCCCCGCGGTGCACAGAGCTGAAGTCGGACTAACACACACCACTTTTCAACTCAGGAATATTTAGATCGCACCTTCATGTTGGAAAGGACATTTTCATTCTGAATGCTGCATGTTAAATGTGTTGGATTTCCTGTGATTTATTTAAGTTGCTAAGAGTTGAATTTGGAGAAACCTGACCTAACCTGACCCAGACCTGGTCTGGGGTCCACATTTTCTCGGTCACATCAGGTTCAGGTCTTGGGTCAGTGCTTAATTTTAATTAGACTAGACAGGAGCCTGCAGCACCTGAGTAAGATGATGACATTAAGAGCGTTTCCATCAGGAGGCACCGAAGGGAGAAGATTTACAACCAAATTATAGTCCATTTCTAAAGTTTATGAAAAGGGTCAGTTCACATATTAGCACTGAAGGTATTTTCAGAACATAAGTGATTGTCACTGTGACCTCTATTGTGTTTCAGTGTTGGTGGCAGTGGCAAAGAGAGTGAGGGTGGCTGCAAATCTCATGAACATAATGATGGTTTTTTGCAACTTGCTGCCACTGCTCACCATGTGATCACGGCAACCACAGAAATTACAGTGAGGGAAATGATACAGGGGCTGATTTGACTTGTATCTGATTTCCCTGAATGACAGCCTACATGTCTTCACTAGTACTGAACAAACAGATCAGATTTGATTCTGTAGGAACTCTACAAGTTGTTAGAAGGATCTGAGGTAGCAAAGCAACAGCAGCAGTCTCAGAATGTGGAGGCAGCCAAAGGCCCCAAGCATGCTCCACACAAGAAGTCCTCAGTCCTCAAGGAGGTAATATAGACTAATTAAAACTTAAAACTAATCAAACATTGTTTGTGGAGTATTGTGTTCTGCTGTACTCATGATTGCCTGGTTATGTTTTAAAAGCAAACTTGGAAAGATACATAATTGGTGGGGAGGTCTGGGAGGGAGGGGGTAATTTAAACCAAATGTCCTGCATTTCTACACAACCTAACCTCTTGGATTAAGTCAAGAAACAGCCCTCTGCATTAGGCTAGATTGGTTAGATTAAGGGTGCTATGAAGACCAAGAATGCATCAAGAACAGTATATAATTGTGTGGAATAGGACAGGAAATGATTATTAGAAAAATTAAATGGAAAATATGCTTCATACTAACCTAAAAACCTATTATTGGGAATCACGAGAAAGTTTCAGAGGGACATAGACATAGAGCATCCTTGTAACCATAGTAGCACTTGGTTCAGACCGGATGCGGAAGTGCCACGTGGTGCAGCCATTTTCCTTTCAATGCACCTTAGCATGGAGCTCCCTGGCTGGCTTGTGAACTGTAATAATAGTAGTAACAGCAATAGTTTCAGTGTCTGGTCTATTCCCTCTGTGCACCATGAGCGAATCTGTCAAGCTGCACATAGCAGATCAGGCCAGGCAGGAACTCAGACACAGGAATGGTATAGAGCAGGGGTCTCAAACTCAAATTACCTGGGGGCCACTGGAGTCTGGGTGAGGCTGGGCCGCATCAGGTATTCCACAAAAAAAGCTTAGCAGGCGCAGGCTAGGATAGCAGGCACAAAAAAGGCGACTACTACCGGGTTGTCCATTACCCGCCATGCTTTTGTTGTTGTAAACGTCGTCATAGAAACAAGTGAAACAAATGGCATCATAAAGAAATATCTTTATAATGTTTATTGTGCAAGGTATTTACTATGGAGTAAAATATTTTGAGGAATAAATCTATTTCCGCAAATGATTCAGTACATTCCATTAACCCGAAAGATTTTTTCAAATATCCGTGAATGTCACATCATTGCAGAGCAAATGTGGGAAACATGAAGCCGGAACAGTAGGACGCCATTATCCCATGGTTTGCACCTCCATGGCTGCAATTATTTAAAACCATTATTTATTGGCTTTTATTTTCTATAATAACTCCATGGATGCAGCGGGCGCTGCAAAGCTAGCGGCGTTATCAAATCAAATATGACGTGTGGCACAGCAGCATCAGCTGTGCGGTGTTTTGTTACACTCTGTATTTATGATCTCTGTCGGATAAACATA
The DNA here is from genome assembly GCF_914725855.1 of Thunnus albacares. Lineage (NCBI taxonomy): Eukaryota > Metazoa > Chordata > Actinopteri > Scombriformes > Scombridae > Thunnus > Thunnus albacares. Next base: position 26,382,622 of record NC_058127.1, on the reverse strand, counting down.
AGTGTTCATGAAAACATATATATTAACTTTTAATTCACTTCACGACGTGGCATTATGTGACAGAAATATGCACATACATTATTATCTGCCAGACTTATAAAGAACAGATACACCTGGTTCTGTTTTTTTAATGTCACACACTGTGGAATCACATGCACGAGCCTCATTTGCTGTCACAGTGAGCCAAAAATGGATGTAAAGGTCTTTAAACCTCCGTTTGTATGTCAATATTTGTGTCAATTCCGCTCATCAGACCTCAGTGAGAATTACGCACAGGCTCTCCAACAGCTGATCATTACGCACGGCTGCTGTGGATATTTGAAACGACTTTACCCCCTAATTCATCACATTTTTCTGCAAATTGTCACCACTGTAAAGTGTCAGTCATCATCATTAAACATCAGAAGAATGATAAATGATTTATTGATAGAGCTTGTGTTGAAACAGACTTTACAAAGTGCTTCAAAACAAAATGAAGTGATCGTTAACAGAGAGATGATGCTGAAATAAACAGAATGATGCTTTAATAAGGTTTAATAATTCACCTTTGAATTTTACTGAAAGTTATGTAGCAAAAATAACGACACAATCTATTGTGAGGTGCGCACATTCTTCCTGTATAAATAGCATAGTTGTTGTGAAACAGCCATATACCCCTGTGATTGGCAGGTTCGTTCAGCTCCAGCTTGTGCAATAAAGGGACCTTCCACACACAACACAGTAAAGTGCCATTCATATAAAACTCGCGGGCCGCACTAACATTAAACTTTCATATCAAGGTGGGGGCCACATTGCGGCCCGCGGGCTGATATTGATGACATTATTACTTAGTCTGCAGCTCTGTTTGCAAATGCTGAGCACAGCCTGTAATAAGAAGTTACACGTTTGTTTGCCTACGCCTTTGTTGTGATTTGTTTTTACTGTATAAAACAGTAAAATCTCTTTGAGTTTGCTGTTAGCATGATTAGCGTTAGCATGTTAGCTTGTTAGTTAGCGCTAGCTTGGCCTGCTCATTTGCACTTATTACACAAGTGGACTGATTTGGTTATTAAGATGGTGTAATTTAAGTGAATATCTATTTTATAACATACAGATCAGCTCTACATGTGATATAGCAGAGGAGCAAAATCACTTGTTGACCAGCACAAAGAAATGCGCTTCTGGTGTGAACAGTCAGGCTCCTGCTCACATGAGAATTGAGAATTAGCTGCGCTTCTGCTTCTGGTCTGAACATAGCGTAACTCACTCTCACTCCTGCCTGTGTGCATGTGCACAACACGAGAGGAGAGAGACTCTGTGCTGCTATCAGAACCGCTGACTGAGATTACTCTAAGCAGCATGCATGAGAATAAATTACAATATATATCTCTCTTTCCCCCTGATGGTCTGAATAACTCGCTGCTACACGATGCTGCTGTTCTTCTGTGCTGCTTTGTTTTCTCTGTCCATGCGCTGTCAGTGTCGTCTTTTTGCGGCAAGACATTATCAGTTATGAATGTGTTTTTCACTGCATGAGAAAATGGATGTTTAGCGTGAGAGTGTGTGAAAAGTGTCAGTTGTGTGAATTTCATGGTCAGTGTGTGAGAATTGACAGTCAATCATATTACGCTTAAAAGAGCCGACTCTGATTCGGCTTCTTTGCAAACATCCCATCTCCACAGCCGAATCCTGTCCAATCAGCAAGCTAATATTGGGTGGGCAGGCTGGTAAAGTTAGCTAATGTTGACTTGCAAATCGGTTTGGCTGGAGTCAGTGTGCCAAACAGGTTAATTCAACATACATTAGTCTATCTTTTCCTATGTTCTATTTTCAGTCGATCAGTTAAGCTAAATGCTAAAGTTAAATTCTCACCTTTTTAAACAGTCAGACTCCTGTGTTATTATTCATACAATATTGTTTTAGTCATACAGTAATTGGATTCAAGGGGGAGGGTGAGCATGAGCAAGCGTTCTCAATATGATAATTACATTTCAGTTTTGTGACCTGTGGCCTATATTCCTTTTTTAAATTCAACTCCGATCTCTAATATTTTTCACCACATCACGTAGCTGCCATAGGGGACGGGGGGGTTATGTCTCCCCCTGTATATGAAACATGGAGTTTTGTCCCCACCAACATTTGTAAATGACACAACATCAGTTTCCCCCCAAAGCTGAAAGAAAGCTCATTTATCTCCCTCAATATTCAGTGCTGTTCATGCACTGGATGCGTATCATTCACAGAAAACCTCCTGTGTCTCGTTTGTGTTCATGTCCAGCAACAGCAGCTCGTTAGCGCACGTGCCATAGTTTTGGGACTGTTCTCTGATCAGATCTCTGATCTACACAGGTTCCCTCACATGTCTACACAAGCAGTGGTGTCGTTAGGGCTGATCATTCAGGGCTTCCACCCCAAATATTTTGAATCCAGCTCCGAATATTTGTGGTCCATAAAATCTGGTATTTTAATGTAACAGAGCGGAACTTTAGCCTACTTGAAGCGTCGGAGGGTGGGGGAGAAATATATTGCTCAGCACATAATAGACACACACAGGCCATGGATGTATTAAGAATGCAGGCAGCAAAGTTATTTTTACAGCAGCAGTTTCTGCAGCTGTCTCCAATGTTTCAGCCTTATCTTCCTATTTCAGCACAGAGATTTGTCCATAATAAAAAATTGCAGAGAGCACATATATTAACCTGACAAATAAAGTTCACTATGGAGCCGCAGTATTTATATTGAGGCAAAAATCCTAAAAACAGAAATCTCCAAACCTGGACAAATAAAGCAGAGGTAAGAGAGGGAACAAAGGGTGAACTGCCCCTGTAAATGGACAAATGTGAAAGCATATGTCAAGTGTATCCGAGGAACTAAAAAGTTCACTTCCATGCCATCGACTAACTGAGCATAACAACACTGAAACTCCTGTCTGTGTGTAATAATAGGCTAATCAGTCTAATCTAATCAGGCAACTACTAACTTATTGTACAACAAAATGTTATTCCTTTAATGATTTACTTAGATTAGAGAGGGTGCATCTTTGGAATACTGTAGTTTCACCAAGGCAGACCCATGTCAATAACATACACTGTCGCCCAGAGTAAGCACAATCAGATTCTCTTAGCATCTTAGCACCTTGGTTGTCTTTTCCTAAGTCTTTATGAATTCTCCTTCACATCTTTGCTTGACCTCATAACGTTTTCCACTGAGATCAAGGAAAAGTGTTTAGGAAAAGATGATAGGACATACTTTTTGATCACAGAGCCAGAGTTACAGCTTACAGTCAGCACCATCTTTTCTGTTTGGGGCCAGGACCTTCCAAACAAGGGGGTGGGGTGTTGCCTTTCCAGCTCCAGAAACATGCCCCACTACCTTAGACCCAAGCTTACACTAATGTTGTGCCTTTAAACAGAGGAAGTGAGGGAAGAGGGATGAAGAAACCAGCACACAGACGTCGCCTTCACTTTTCTGTATTGAGTGAGGGAGAGGAGCGCAATTCCCCCTACTGGTGCGCTGATGCATTACCAATAGATTGATGAACAATTAACCCAGACAAGAACCTGCATTACCTAGTTGTACTATTTACAATCTGGCTGCCTTTTCCTCACAGTAATTACCTTAGCAACATAGCCAAAATAATGAAGTTATGTGTTATGAAAACGTACTACAAGGAATGCATACTACATAACTCTGAAAGGAATGAAATTGTGTTATCTGAAAATTTAAATTATTTTTGAATTCCTATCTGCCACAGTAGCTTCCTGGGAACAGGAGCGCTGCACAGTTGGGCTAATGCTAGCTATTTTAGCTAAATTGTGCTAACAGGGAAGGTATCATAATCAAGTAACATTAAACTTAGTGAAATATTGTGACAATAGTCCGAGTCAGTGTGAGTCTCAGAGCCAGAGAGAGCAGCAGGTGAGCCAACTGTCAATCACAAGTCTTCAAATCTTATTAATGGAGCAATAATTTTCAAAATGACCACCAGCACACTAATTAAAGTGCCTGAATTCAGAGATTGAGACCATAATGACTTGTTGAAAAAATGCATGGGAGTCAGTTGGAGCCACTCCAGAATGCAACAACATATAGGCTAAGACCTTCATTATTTAATGCCCATATGTTAAATATTCATAAATAAATGTCTTTATTCAAGTGATCACATGTTAAATCTGGGGTCAGGCAGTATTCAAGCAGAAAAAGTGAAGATTACTCACACTGTACACAGAGTGGGAGGGACAGGGTTAATAGGTGTATAGGTAACAAGGGTTAATAGGGGCCCTGCAGCTCATTGATGCCCTGGGGCCACCTAGCAGGTTAATCTTTCAATCTTTTACTTGCTGTAGTCAACCTGCTGAATTTCAATGAGATGTGGGAAAAACTGTTGCAAGTAAAGACAGAGATCCAAGGACTAATATCTATCCAACAGTAATAGAGATACAACCAAACTCTACTGGAACAGTCCTCTTTTTATAGCCTCTTGAAGTGAGTGAAGTGGATTTCATCTTGTTTTTGAAATCCAGTAGAAAAATCCCACAGCAGTGGGATCAAATGATGTAAAAAGCTCCTGGGGAAAAAAAGATGGAAAACACAGATTAAGTGCTTTCTGGGATTGAGGTCTTCATGGGTCCATAACATTAACCTGACCCAAGAAGAAACTGCAAAGCATCAGCTTTACGTCTGTGGTTACATCATAAAATTAGTATTTCATTTCTGAAGTGGTTTATGTAACCAAGTGTCAATAAGCATAAAACCTATAACAGATCATGCTCATTATGTTCTGTCTCATGAAAGTGGCAGGAATGTTCTATTATTCAGCAGGACTGCATGAAACATATAATATTATTCATCGCCAGCTGACATTATTTATATTATCTATTCAGGATGTATACAAGAGGTCATTACGGGAACAAAGTAAAGAGGCTACACTGCAGTTTGTATTCAACTCTGTGTGTGTCAGTTAATGTTGTCAATTGAAAACTATGATGAGAATTATTAAACAATAATGTGAAACATTATGAAGAATGGACAAAGGAATGAATTAATGTTTTGGGTTCTGGAGCTTCTTAAGATGTGCTTAGCCTCCTGCCAGTGGATAGGAGACAGAATCTACCATCATTGTGTTCACTGGCCATGGTTTTAGGAAACTAGACCCAGAGCTGTCTTGAATTTACACTACATTGTGAAACTCTACAAGGTCTATAAACTAGAGATGTGCAGAGGGCCCAGTATTTGTATTTGTATCTGTATTTGTTGAGGCAGCAAAATTATTTGTATTTGTCTTCAAATATAAGTGGAAAGACGCTTAAATCCTGTTTTTGTTTTTAATTATGCTTGTAATTTTAGAAAATTAAAGTGTTACGACAAGTGTTCATGAATAAACTACCTTATAAAAGAGGTCCCCACACTGGGTCTCCCAGATCATAGACAACCAGTACGACTACTGAGCTAAAATTTTACTCATCACCTCATTGTAGACAGACCTCTACCTATTTATACACAGAGACAGCACACTGTGTAACGTATATGGAAGAACTTCAAAGGCGATTCTTGCTTTGTACTTTTCATTTATTGCCTATTTTTTACAACCTAACTTTGTGGAAAGGAGAAGGGGAACAGCAGGTTATGGAGATCCTTTGGGAGCACTTGGCATGTGTCAGTAGCTCAGCTTTATCTCTGGGGAATACCCCCAACTCTGGGAGTGATGTCCAAATAAGGAAATGTGCATCATGTAGCAGGTGGATGTAATAGAGCAGAGGCAGCATATGTTTTGCTGATCAAGAATCAACATTTTAAACAAACATGAGATTGTTGAAAGGTTTTCACTGTGTACCTAAGACCATTCAGATCAGTTCAGATCTGGTTAGCTTACGTATGGTCTTGGCGTTTTTAGAGGCAGAGCTCTGCCTGAAGACCTCTACCAAACAGAGAGCCAAGTCCTTAAAGGACAGGTTCCCAATTTTTCAAGTCTGTCTTAAAACAACAGTCTGGTGCCCAAATGAACATTGAAATAGGTTTTTCTCAAATCGTTCCACCTGTTCATACTGACCATGAGAAGATCCCTTCATAATCACTTACAACGGAAGTGATGGAGGACAAAATCCACAGTCCTCCTTCTGTGCAAAAATGTATTTAAAGTGTAACTGAAGCTAATATGAAGCTTCAAAATTAGTCAAATCAAGTAGATATCTTTCAACATTACAGTCTTTTTAGTGCCAAAGTCCCTCTTTTTGTCACTGTACTTAGGGAAACACTGTCCGAGGAAACACAAAGAGGGAATTTGATGCTAACAAGACTGTAAATGTGTCAGATATCCACTCGATATGACTAACTCAGACTGCTGAAGACTCATATAAGCTTCACGTCAACTTTTAAATGCATTTTTGTACAAAATGACTCTGTGGAGACACTGTAGATTTTGGCCTCCATCACTTCCATTGAAAGCAGATTTGAAGGGGATCTTATAATATCCAGTATGAACAAGAGGAATGATTACAGCGAGGAAAACCTCTTTCACTGTACATATGGACACCTGACTGTTGTATTCATAGGAGTGACATGCTCTGTACGGGATAGTATAGAGTTCCCTTTTCTTTTTATCTATCATGTCCTATTGCTCCTAAAGTCAAAGAAACCCATTTGAAAATAGTATCAGCAATATACCCTGTTAGTTATTTTCTACTCATCATTTCCAATTTTCCACCTTTGTTGAATTCTATCCTTCATTTTGTATATTTATTCCCTGTCTTGTTCTGTATATTTTCCTTATGCTTGACAAAAAAAAAAGAAAAAATATTCACAGGAGTGAAAATGTTAAGTTAATAATAATAAACACCAACAGTTCTCAAGGAGACATTTAGAGCTGATTACTGTGTGGTGCAGCTCAAAGTGAGAATGAATGCTCCGTATTTAGATCTGGGGGTTTGTATTTTGTCTTTGCACTGAGGTGAGTGTCACTGACCACAAACATTTCATGGTGTGCTGTGGGATCTGTGGAGGACTTAATGTGGAGGGGAGGGGCAACCATGACAAAAGCCTGGCAGATGGATCAAAGTCAGTCTTCAATTCCCTGAAAACCATGACCCAAAACATCTGCACTTGTACTTGTGAATGCAAATAAATCCACAATGTGTATCATGTCTCAACTAAGCCAGGAATGTAGGGATGTTTGAAAAACATCCATCTTTCTGCAGAATGTGCTCTTTATTCCTTTTGTGCGCGTTAATGCTAATGTGAACCAGGAAGGCTACTGTTTATAGCGAGGTGGTTCTCACAGATGACACACTTTACTCAGCTTGACATAACTTTGTTATGACTGATGGATTGCTGAAGACTGATACCGGTATCATCAACTTCCATCATCACCATCTTTTACGATGAGAACCCCCCTGGAAGCAAACTGATAGCTAATCACTTATCACATCATCTGCTCTTGGCAGCATATTTGAGCTCCTTTGAGGAAAACTCTCCACAGAATTCAAGATAGTGAAAGCCCTGTGTTTAACGAGAATGAAAGTAGTAATTGTCACAGCCTCTAACATACCCATCTATAATGTATGATAATATATTTTTTCTGATCCCACCCCCTGTCCACAAAAATACCAAAAGTTCCCTGGTCTCGCCCTTGACACACTGTGCACAGCACACTTAACTGTGATCTATGCTGCTGGCTTCACAAAAATAGAGCCTGATATGTATATAAATGCAGTGGGATAAAAACTACATTATTTTCCACTGAACTGTAATCGAATAGAAGTATAAAGATGCATAAATTGGAAATACTGAAGTACAAGTACTTCAGAATTGTGCTTTACTACAGTATTCAAATATTTGACATTTCACCACTGCCTTCCAGTGCTGTTCTGTCTTTTCAAAAGTGCACCTGCTGCCTATGCATGTGCCGTTCAGATGGTTCTTTGATCTGAAAATAGTTCATAAACTGCAGGGCATTTATTCTATTTTTGTCATATTCATACAAACATCCATCTAGCCATTGCTTGTTTTAATAGAACTTCAGCTGCATGGATTAGTGTTTATCACACTCATGTAGTTAGAATTTGGGGGCAAAATGTGTCGGTAATATTCATCATATATAGCTTTATTGTATATTTCTCAGGCTATAGAATCTAATTGCAGTAGTGGAAAGTAACTAAGTAGTAACTAGTACTCAAGTACTGTACTTACGTACAATTTTGAGGTACTTGTACTTTACTTGAGTATTTCCATTTGATGCTACTTCCACTCCACTACATTTATTTGACAGCTTTAGTTACTTTTCAGATGAAGATTTGACACAATGGATAATATAACAAGCTTTTAAAATACAACACATTGTTAAAGATGAAACCAGTGGTTTACAACATTTTTGGCTTAATTCTCTTTTTACCTTTCCCTCCCAACATATTTTACTATGTAGTATTTACTACTATGTTTAAACATGTAACGTTTCCTAAAATCTATCAATGAACAATATCTGGGTGTTTTGTGTCTGTAGAGGGGGTCAAACGGATTTAAATCTTTTGCCTTCGATTCAAGACCTCCGCTATGCATTGCATTATTTACATTGTTGTTTTGGTACTTTTACTTAAGTAAAGGTAAAGGATCTGAAGACTTCCTCCACTGTCTGATTGCTATCTAAGTGCCTAAAGTGCCTCGAAGTCAAGACCTCGAGGAGCTTCTTTAATCTATTAAGTAGTCTTTCCACAAATGCACCCATAAATCAGAGTGAATAAGTTAGAAGAGAATAATGAATTGAAAAAATGTGATTTTTCTTCCAATTTACAAGTAATAGCACATGTATTTATTCCAATTTAAACACTTGAGACATGAACATTTAAGCAGTATTTATGCAATTGAGACATGAAAATGTGGTATAGCCGCTGGTGAACGTGATTGTACTTTTACTGATTAAACCCTCACATGCTTTCTAAAAATAACACTACCACACAAGCATGATATAATGTTAATAATTTAGTTTACATTAGTAATAGGTGTATGGAGAACGTGGTTTTGTTTAGAGAATTATAATGTACTATACCAGCGGACAAGGTGCAGCTGTCCTCCCTGTTTTTCAGTTCCAAAACTGTAATTGTAAAATAAAGTAATTTTTAGTCTCCACTATGTCCCTAAGCTTTCCAAAGCACTGAAATAAGCAAAAAAAAAAAAAAGTAAGGAGAAGCTATAATTCATAATGCCCACTTTGGCCCTGAAAATTGTAGGCATGACAGTGAGTCACTGTCAGCCTGCACACAACAGAACAGTGACTGAGAGCTGCTGCTGCTCTTGGAGGTGAAGTCAGAGCTTCTCTGAATAAAGCTAAACACAAATCAAGTCAGTAATGAATAGAAACAACTTTTGAATAGAAACAACTTCATATTAAACTTGTTAAAATGTTAGCCAATAGTTGTTTGCTACAACACAGCTAGTGCATTTCTCCCCTTTCTTTCTTTTTGAGTAACATGACGTAACATTTTCTCACATGGTACATTGAGACAACCTGAGTAGCTAAAGGATAATTCTGGTTATTTCTGATGTATTTCCCATAAATGTGGCCTATGATGGAGACATTCCTCCATCTCATATTGTTGAATGTCATGCTATGTGTGTATTATTGTTTGTGCGTGTGCAACAAAGGTTTCGTTGATCTGCAGTTTTTAGCATCTAGGGAAGTCAGTCCTACACAATGCATGAAACATAAATCAGCAATTGGGTCAGTACCGCAAGCAGGCATGCTGTCTATTGTTTGATGGTACGCTAAAGGACTGCTAACACATTTGCAATGTGAATTATCTTACCTGAGTTACTTACCTGTTTCCTGTAGCAAAAGGGTTTGCTTCTTCTTAGTGATGTTACATTCGAAGCAGACTACTTGACACAGTATTGACCTTTCAAAGCGAAAGCTCGGCTGTGATTGCCTGACACAGGCATGCAGCACACACTCATGCACACTGAATGACAGGCACACAGAGAAGGCAGGTAAAAACTGATAGGTTTTGACGTTCTACCAGCTCAAAAACATATTTTTCTGATGGCCCACTGGGATTTGTCCCAGTACACCCATACGCCACTGCACCACTGGTCATAACCTACTGTTGCAGCCATAAAACAGTGGATAAATTGTTTTGAGTGTCACACAATCCTCGCGAAATGACTCATTTCATCATTAGAATTTGATCCATTTGGTCCAATAACATTTGGAAAGTCTAGAAGAGCCACAGGATTAACTGCCAAAGAACCAGCGCGGGAATGTTGCCCCTGACATGAGATTTAAAAATACCGTATACTGTGAAATACAGAGATTTATCTGGCAGTAATAGGCTTAATCAGCATTGTGTGAACTTGTTTGGCAAGGGCTTGAATGTAACAGACGTTCATTTATATGTAAAAGTTCTGCACTGCAGGTTTTACGAATGACTAATTATCTCCATATATATATTTGTACATTCAATTAAATTCAATTCAATTTTATTTATATAGCACCAAATCACGACAAAAGTCATCTCAGGGCACTTTTTACATGGAGCAGGTCGAGACCATACTCTTTAATTTACAGGGAGAGAGACCCAACAGTTCCCCCATGAGCAAGCACTCGGCGACAGTGGTAAGGAAAAACTCCCCTTTAATGGGAAGAAACCTCAAGCAGAACCCGGCTCTGGGTGGGTGGCCATCTGCTTTGACCAGTTGGGTTGAGGGGGGGGATACAGAGAAGCAGAACAACAACAACAATAACAATAGATATATGAGCAACAACAAACAGCAGCAACAGCAGGAACAGCAGGAGAAGGACAGAGCAGTTCATGGGGATCAGAAAGCACAAAGAACTCCAGGGAAGAAGTCAAGTTAGTAAAATGCATTAATGGTAAATGAATACATACAGATGGAGAAGAGGAGAGAGGAGCTCAGTGCATCAATGGGAGTCCCCTGGCAGTCTAGGCCTATAACAGCATAACTGAGGGGCTGGTCAAGTTTGGTCGGCCCTAACTATAAGCTAAAAAAGGAAAGTTTTAAGCCCACTCTTAAACATAGAGAGGGTGTGTAACCAGGCAGACAGGTAAATCAGGCAGACAAATCCAAGGGACTAGGTGAATCTCCAGACCAGGAAACAGGCAGGGTAACAGGCAAGCTGACAGATAGATGAGGAAATGCTGGAAAGCTAGGCAAACACACTAGACAATCTGGCAAGGGGTGTGAGAATCTGGGCCACTATATGAGTAGTGACTGATGAGCATAATGGGATCCGGGTGAGGAGATGGGCAGGGAAACTCAGATGGGGGGAATGAGGTGATTGCAGGGCAGATGGGTGTGGCAGGATCTGCAATGACAGGAGAGTTAGTGATCAGGCAGGTGAACAGCATGAAAATTAGTCACTAAGAAGGTGAACCCGTGACAGTCTGCCCCCCCAGACCAAATCTGCAAGATGGTTCCACAAGAGAGGAGCCTACTTTTGGCGACTGTAGGAACCACCAGTAAGCCTGCATTCTGGGAGCGTAGTGTTCTAGTGGGGTCGACACACTGAGACAGTTTTTGGTAAATAACCTTTATTGAATAAGATATGACAGAAAACATCAGATGACAGCGGTGAAAGTACATATATTTTGCCTGTTGCCTGTTGTTTGCCGTCTTGTCCTGAATCCTTATATATAAAAGCAATGTCAAAGTTGCCCAGCATTTTGACTGTATCAAATGCTTCAAAACAGTGAACCATTTTCAACACAGTTGATTCATATAATTCACTGCTTCAGAAAACTTTGTTTCTTCCATCATTACTTCTTCTTCAATGTTTAACAACAGCTTGCATCCCTAGCAGGTTGTGCTATGGAACTCAAAGCTATTTATATTTCCTGGTTGTACCATGTGTGAGTAACAGAGGGGGGATTTTGGATCTTTCCAAAAATGTAAAATGTGTTTATGGAAGCCACATAGATTGCAGATATTGACTGGTGTATTTGTTTATGCATTTCTGAGAGGAATTGTATCATATGTAAATATTTGGTTGGCCAAATAATGTATAAATGTGTATGTGTATAGTAACCCCTCTTGCTGATGGTTAAATCCACTCTAATTACTCAGTGGGAGGGTATGTAAGAAGATTGGGCTAGGTGCTGAGGGGTTGTTGCTCCTTTGTCACTGTGCTGCACATGAAGTTTGAATAAATGCCCACCCATGGTTAAACTGTATTTTGTTTGAGCCTCCTCACTCATTCACATTTAAAGGGCAACATGCCATGGCCACTGTGGCTCTGTGGGTCATGCTAACTTTGTACTGGCCAGCTCAGGACGCAATGAAAGATGTATATTGGGGTAAGCTGTTGAGCCTCCTACAGCTTTCAAATAAACATGATTTTTACATGAATCATTTCAAGTATTTGTCTCTGTGATGGCCACACCCGCACCCACACACCCGAAAAAAAAAAAAAAGTCAGTAACGCTCTGGTACTCACACCTAATATTCCCTTTTTTTGTTATTTGTAGTTTAGTTAGTAGTGTGTTGTTTGTGTGTTATCCCTTTTTCCAAATGGTCTGAGCAGCCATTATATATGTTCCCCATTGTACTCAGTTTGTTGGGTCAGTTACAAGTTGAGTTCTGTTTAGTTGGCATCTTATATGGGCCCAGAACTTTAGTTACACATCTTTTGTAAACTGTTTTTCTGTTTTTGGGTAAATAAAACCCTCTTTTATGAAAAAGAGCCAGCTAGTTTTTGTGTTTATCAAATTTAGACACAGAGACTTGTGTTTGAAATGAGTCATGTAAAAATCATGTTTATTTGGAAAGCTGTAGGGGGGTCAGCAGCCTGTCCAAATATACTTTGTTTTGCACAAGTGATTGTTTCCCTGAATCTCTTTAACAGAGCTAGTGAATGCAAAGTTTGCATGACCCATAGAACCACAATGGCCACATTTATGGGAAATACAGCAGGTTGAAATAAACTGGAAGTATCTTCGAACTAAGTCTTGGTCTTAATAAATATCAAAGAGCTGCAGGTGTGTCAATACAGGGTTAAACAAGAGATGTTACAATGTGTTTGAATCAGTAATGTAAGGGGATGTGGAGCTTGATGGTGGTTCTTTCTTAGGGAGTGTGTTTTAGTATAAGTCTGGTGAGACTTTAGCCTTAAAAACTGCAGTGGCAAATAATCAATTATTACAATATGAGAGAAAAGAGATTGATAGAGTTAAATGTCAGTGTTTTCCAGTTGATGGATGTAGATGCCATATCAGCTCTTGTAGGAATATACTGTATCTGCTTAATTGTGTTAACTTTGCTAAAGCAGTACTAAGTTAAAGGAAAGCAGGAGAGTGAATGTGATGTGTCCGTGGCAAATACAACAGCAGTCAGAGATCAAAGAATGTGGACATCCAGCCAACATGTGGAGTCAGATATCAGCTGCTGATTTGATTTTGCTGCGATTTAAATAGGATATCTCAGAAAAAAACACTTAACTGGCGGATTGACTGGGGGATCTGCACCTGCAAATGATTATATGTTGACAAGAGACTCCTGTGTGTATTTAGAAGAGGAATAAAGCAGGTGAGCTGTGAAAAGAGAAAGCTATTGATCCAAGCCTCTGAGGATGACCTATTTCTGAGCCTGGCTTCAGTCCTGAAATATTCTTCTTCAGCCTGTGAAGTGCTTCAGCACTTTCAGTGGTGATCAGATTGCCTACATGACAAGCAGATGAGTGCACCATATACAGTAGCTCTCGTTTATGCTCAGAATATTGTAGAAAATGAAGTGGAAAAATTGGAATCTCAAACCTATCAAGAGACTCTCTCAATTCAACCATGTCAAGTCAAGTCAGTTTTATTTATATAGCGCCAAATCACAACAGAAGTTATCACAGGCACATTTCACAGGGAGCAGGTCTAGACCATACTACTTAATTTATAAGGACCCAATTCCCCCATGAGCAAGCACTTTGCGAGGCAAGGAAAAACTCACCTTTAATGGGAACAAACCTTGAGCAGAACCGGGCTCTAGGTGGGTGGCCATCTGCCTTGACCAGTTGGTTTGAGAGGAAAAGAGGGAAGGGGAGAGAGAGACAGAGGAGCATAATAACAATAGTAATAACAATAAAAATGATGGCTGGCCCTAACTATGAGCTTTATCAAACAGGAAAGTTTTAAGCCTACTCTTAAATGTCTCTGCCTCCTGGACCAAATCTGGAAGATGGTTCCACAGGAGAGGAACCTGATAGCTGAAGGCTCTGCCTATCATTCTACTTTGGGAGATTCTTGGAACCACAAGTAAGCCTGAAATCTTGTAGCGCAGTGTTCTAGTGGGGTAGTAGGGTACTATGAGCTCTTTAATATATGATGGTGCCTGACCAAGAAGGGCTCTGTAGGTGAGGAGAAGGGTTTTAAATTCTACTTTAGATTTCACAGGGAGCGCAGAGAAGCTAAAATGATCAATTTTTCTAGTTTTTGTCAGTACACGTGCAGCTGCATTCTGGACCAGCTGGAGAGTCTTTGGGGGCTTGGTAGGGCAGCCTGATTATAAGGAATTGCAATACACCAGCCCATAAGTAACAAATGCATGAACTAAGCACAAAAAGTAAGGAAATTTGTGTTTGGTAGATTATTTCTTTAATTTAACAACGCTTCTTGGTAATAAATCTTATACCATTGAATCGCCTGTTTATTTCCCTTTTGAATGGTGCCACATTTGTAAGGAACATGCATTTGTGGGACAAGCAGCAAAGCTGAATATATGGGTTGTGCCCATGAAAAATTTGCCAAATCTTCTCTGCCAATGCCAAACAGCTTATTTTGCTGTTGCTATTGACTCATGTTTTGAGCTTCTGGTCCCCCCAAGTGCTGCCAATCAGGTGTCTGATTGGCACCCAATTGGCAGCACCTGTGAGCATGGCCCCTGCTACAGTGGTCAGTAGGTGTCTGCTTCAAGAATCGGCATGCCAAGTTTGACTGATCTGGATAGGGCCCATGCGATAGGGCAACTTCAAGCTGCTGTTCCATAAAACCAAGTTGCGACATTATTTGGAGTGAGCCCTAGTACCATCTCCAAAGTGAAGGCCAAGTTCCATATAACGGGGGATGTCAGAGACAGGCCGCGAAGTGGGCGTCCCATGAAGACGACACCCCAAGAAGACCGTTTCTTCACCCTGTCAGCACTTAGGTACCATAGGCTGTCTTCTACAGATTTTCAGTCAAGGTTTGTAGGACAATATGGCCGACAGCTCTCTGCCCAGACAATCCGGAACAGATTGCACGCAGCCAATCTCCGGTCTCATAGGGCTGCCAGGAGGCCTGCCATGACTGCCCTTCACCGTCAGGCCTGTTTGCGCTGGTGTCGGCAACACATGCACCAGAACCTGAACATGTGGAGGAATGTTATGTTCAGCAATGAGTCAAGATTCTGCCTATGGCAGTTGGATTGTAGGGTCAAAGTGTGGAGAAGACGCGGAGAAAGCTATGCTGATTGCCGCACTGATAGAGTAACATCTTTTGGTGGAGGTGATGGTGTGGGGCGGCATCTCCCTAACTGGAAAAACGAAGTTTGTCATCACTGGAGGCAATCTCAATGCTGAGAGATATCGAGATGAGATTCTGCAA
This sequence comes from Thunnus albacares, assembly GCF_914725855.1. Classification (NCBI taxonomy): domain Eukaryota; kingdom Metazoa; phylum Chordata; class Actinopteri; order Scombriformes; family Scombridae; genus Thunnus; species Thunnus albacares. The sequence continues at coordinate 26,367,074 of NC_058127.1, read as the reverse complement.
CCAGTGGCAATCCCATATCTCCACAGTCTGGGACCGAACTCTATCCTCCAAGATGATAACGCTCACCCCCACAGAGAGGGGTTTATCAGAGACTACCTCCAGAATTTGGGAGTGGAGAGGATGGAATGGCCTGCCAGCAGTCCTGACCTCAACCCCATTGAACACTTGTGGGATCATCTTGGGCGTACTGTTTGTGCCAGAGTGACCAACACAACCATGTTGGCTGACTTGTGACAATGCTGGTTGAAGAATAGGATGCCATCCCACAGCAGTGTTTGACCAGGTTGGTGACCAGCATGAGGAGGAGGTGCCAGGCTGTTGTAGCTCTGTATGGTTCTTCCACACGCTACTGAGGCTTCTGTTTGTTAAATGAATAAATTGTTAAATTGCTGATAGAAAAATCCATGTATTAGTTAAGTAGGTATGGTCATATGTATGTATATATTTGGCGGCAGGGCCTTGAGGGGAACACTATGATAGTCACATGGACATCATGGTCATCATGTGGAAGGGAGAGCTCTGTAAAGCTTTGTCTAGGTCTGTTAGAAGGAATCTGTAAACAACTAAAGGTGCCTCCCAAGGGCATCAAGGCCATCAATATATACTAGTGATATACAATATGTCTTGTTTCTTCAAACTTCAATCATCCAATCCACCAAACACCAACAGAATATGCTGTTTGGCATTGGCAGAGAAGATTTGGCAAATTTTTCATGGGCGCAACCCACATACTCAGCTCTGCTGCTCATCCCACAAATGCATGTTCCTTACAAATAAGGCACCATTTAAAAGGGAGATAAACAGGCTTTCCAACGGTATAAGCTTTATTGCCAAGAAGCATTGTTACAACAAAGAAATAATCTACCAAACAGAGTTTCATTACCTTTTTGTGCTAAGTTCAGTTTTCCTGCATCCATGTTTTATGAAAACACACTGTATGTCAGTAGTGACAGATAATTCATTGTGTCTGTCACATACAGTGAATGAAAGTGAAATGATGAAGTTAATGTCACAGTCACATCTGGAGCAGTGACTGAGAGGAAAAAAACAATACTGATAGTATGACCTGCTGTTTGGTATCATTTAGTCCCCAAATTGCTCCAGTCTCTACTAGTAAGCAGCAGTGATTTCTCTCTATTTTTGCTAGTAGCATCCATACACAGTCAGTCAGTCTACCACTTTGGTCCAGAGCCAGAAATCTTTGTGAAGTTTAGAGTGGACTTCCTTGTTGCCCACAGAAGAAACATAAAAAAATATTGATAGTCACTTCGTAGTCATTAGTTGATCAAAATGAGTTTTAAAAAGTGATTTAAAAGAAGCTCTCCAAGCAGATCAGTCCAGTGCCAGAGTGTGCTGATCCCCTCTGGTCTTAGATCTAGCTTTGGGAACAGCCAGCAGGTTCCTGTCTGAAGACATCAGGCTGAACACAGGTTAGTAAGGTGAGAGCAGCACTGAAATATAATCTGAATTCTTGAAGAGCTTTAAAAGTAACCAGTAAAATTTTAAGAGAAGTGGTGTTAAGAGTGAAATGACATAATCTCTTTTCCTGGTTCAGGTTAAAAGTCTAGTAGCTGCATTCTGTGCCAGTTGGAGTGCTGAGTTTAGTGATTTCTGGAAACAAAGACATCTATGACAATTTTTGCATTTTTGAAAGTTAAAACTGATCAAATCTTGGCAATATATCTTTGAGGGTAAAAACAGGACTGGATAAGCTTACTGGAATTAAAAAAACAGTCTTTGTATTTTATCCACTGGCTTGATGTTTTTAGAAAAAGCACTGAGATATGGCTCCAGTGGTGTATGCAGATTTCCTGGACCAGTGATTAGAGCCTGAGTTATTATTGCAATGATACTCAATTATTATTGCAGGACTGTTCTATTGAATTGCATTACATCATATGGGTTTGTATTTTTCTGGTCACTGCATGAAATGTACATTTGATACAGTAGTATATACTAGCTGAAACTGAGAAGGTTTAAGCCGGGTGCATGATAGCAGATTTGGGAGTATGTGTGATAGCCTTCGAAGCTGATGTTAAGTTTATCTGGAGCTGTGGTCAGAGCAACAAGTCCTATCCTACAGTATGTGCAGAGCCAAACCAACAATTAACTGATCCTACTAACAACCTACTAACTCTGTGTCATAGAGCTCCATTGTTGTCCAAAATCTATTCAAACACATCAATGAGCCACACCGCTGCACTGGGTGACATGTTCCTTCATCACCATGAACACACACACTGTAGTTTATTTTGACTCAGTCCCACACACAGTCTTCTGCTGCCAGAAATACTCACTAGAGCACAAAATGTGGAGACATCCACTACTGACAATAATCCCAAACAAATGCACATTTCCTTTTGTTTGAGTAACAGTTACCAGCTGTTTTAGGAAATCACTGAATCTTTTTTAAAAATGAAAGCACAGACAGACATGGTAGGGAAGTCAGAAAGTATTCGGAGACAGACTTTATACATTGTTGGTTTGGTCTTTTTATGGGATTTGTTGACAGAAAGACAAATAAAACACCAGACTTATCCTTTAACCTCATAATGTTAATACATCACTTTATTCTATTTGAGCATATCACTCTGCTATGCTGAACACTCATTTACAGTTAAAGGATATGTAAGCAGTGTAGGAGTTTCTCAAATCAGTACATGTAAATAAGAGCATTTTAAATCGTGCAATATGTAGGATTCACATCATTCAGTCGGTAATTTCCACTGTCAGTAAATATCAATAAAGGAAATATATCTAAATATTAAATCTCAACAAAAATAAACGTCATGTTTTACGCCATGAAATTGGGGCATAGTTTCAGTAATCAGGGACTCGTAGCTGGAAATCATTTTCAGCAACTGAGGATTTATCTATAAAAAGACACCTGTCAAAAATTGATGTGTTAGTTTTCATCTATACATATTCATATTATTTTTCTGTAGAGATAATTATGATCCTCTGACTTAAAAACTCCACACATTCATGAACAGTACTCTCTCTAACTTAGTGTAGGAGCTCAGCTGATTTATTACAAGCTGGACAAACTTTCCTTACTACATGTTTCCACAACCTGCCTCACATTTGGGGTTTACACAGCCATTGACTGACTTCATTCGTGATAAAATGTTCAACACAATCTAAAGTGGTACCAAACTATCTGCAGCTTCTCTGTTACTGTGAAGACAGACAGGTGGCCTGCACATGTTTATGTCAGGTAGTAGGTATTTGGTCATTAAAGGTCATATCATACCCTTTTCCCAATTTAATATTTTCATTCTCATGGTCTATTTACATTACATTAGCATGTTTTAATGGTCAAAAAGCTCCTAGTTACAACTGTACAAGCCATGGATACAGCCACTCTGTCTCACTCAGCCTGAAACAAACTGTCCTGGCTCCTGCCCCTCCTTCCAAAAAGCCCACTCTGTTTGTGATTGGTGAGCTTTTAAGAGCACATCGGAAATGTCACGCCCCCTGCCATAACCGGAGTTCGGCTCCCAAGGCAGCCTGAAATGCTAAAAACACCGCTGTTGCTAGTTGCTACAGTAACAATGGCGTCATATCAGCCCTATACATCAGCCCCCTACATGTTCAACCCAGAGTCTGATCCTGAAACACCAGCAGAACAACCAGATATACTCAGACAACCTCAGCAACCAAGACTTGTCTTTTCTAACCACCATCAAACCTACTACTGTCTATATTTAGTTGGCTTCAAATGAGCCACAGCCACTCTAAAATCAGTGACTGCATCCTAATCAGCTGTTAGTGTTAGATAGTGCTAAACAGCAATAGAAACACACAGCATGATTACTTTCTTAAATACTTACATCTCCCTCGACTGCAGTTTTGTCACGGACAGTTGGTGTTGATCCCTCTTTCATAAAGTTTCTTGGCAAGTCCTACTCGATACAATCCGAGGTTGGATAAACAGTCTGACAAAAAGTGGTTAGTACAAACATAAAGGTGTTTGCTAACTTAAACGGGAACGTTGCCATCAGAAATAGAATTTAACCACTCAGCTCTTCTGTCCTCAGTGTGAGGACAGTGATGTAGTGATTTGTGCTGGTCTTTACAGTCAACAACGGAGCATTTTGTGTGTTTAGCTCTTAGCTTAGACATATTGTGTTTGCTACCAGTCCAGTTGCTTGCAAAAATAACAATGGCTACCCTCATCTGGAAATGGCAGGTGGAGAAACAAAGATGCAGGGGTCGTTGCAATTTCAATGAAGCCCCATGTGACGCAAGAGGGGGCATCAAATCTGAATGGTTTGTTGAATCACATGATTTCAGAGCAAGCCAGCCCACACCAAACTGAGTGGGTGGTCTTATCCACAGTTTGTGTATTAGAAGGCACATTATATATATGCACAAGGACTGAAAAAGTGAGTTTTTCATAATATGACCCCTTTAATCAATATATCCTGCATAGAATGAAAAAAAAAAGTTTAAAAAAAAGACCCCAGTGTTTTTCGCAGCTGTCTTCAGGGAACATTCAAAACCTCTCAGCATTTCAAGACCTCCATAGTGTTACCAAACAACCCTAAACATAGTTCTAATTTCAGCTGCTACCTACATAAAACACAAACACATTTTAGGTGGTTGTGGTGCCTAAAATAATTCATGAAGCCTGATCATAGTTCTGTAAACACATTCAAACTTTTCTATGACTGCAAATATGCATTAAATAATTCCACCCTTTCCTGAATTGTTAGTATTAGTTGGTGTTCAGGCGGTGAACTTGTTTTTGTATGTGAGGGGCCTGAATCATTGAGCACATTCAACTGGGGAAGTGGGGGAATTAGGGTATTGTGGCAGCAGAAAGTGATACAGAGCACAGTAAAAGATATATTATAATTATACTATTAGAACAGACAACGTATAATATAAATTGTTGAAACAATATCTGCATTCTACAATCACAGCTAAGGCTATGACGAATCCTTGTTGAATATGGTCAGTGTTTTCAATGTATTAAATATAAATAAATTTGATATTTGTGTTCTTTTGTCTCATAACAAAATAACTATTCATAACAGTTACAAGTCTGTGTGGAGAATTATAGATATACTAATTGCATAACAGAAGGCTTGAGGAAAGGAAATGAGTGCTTGATAAGGTCTAGGAGCTAATAGGAGCTAATTAACATTGGATAAAAAGATTGTAGTTGTCTGTAGTAAAAACAGCATGATTATGATTCCATTGAGTATGAAACCAGTTAATATTCACAAAGTAACCTGATATTTTCCTGAGCTGAAGTGATATAATTAAAAGCATCTATGCTGAGCCAATCACTGTCAGGAATCCTGTAGAGAATGAAAGAAATGCAATTTAGTGCAATTAATATACAGATATAGTAACATCATTTATTCATGTCTGTCAGTGTGGTAAACTGTCTCTGTTTGTTAAAAGCTCTGTTTAAAACCAAGAGTGGACACATGGTTGTGTTAATAATGTTTCCTCTATCTCTGACATAAAAATCTAAATAAATAAAGATGTCTCTATTACTCTGTCTCTAATATTTATTTTCGCTTTGTTATAAACTCAGTGCTTTTGTCCTCAGTGGAGGCAGGAAGCCTAAAAAGAGCCACACTCAATTACAGATTCAGACTTCTCCAAACAACATTTCTGTCATCATTTCAAGCCACAGCAGCTGTTTTCTACAGTGGCCCTTGGAGCTCAATGTACTGCAAAGTAGGAAACACATGCAAAGAGACAAAACAAAAGCTAATGAACAAAAATCTTCACCAATTTGACAACACATGTACAGCATTTAGAAAGCAAACACTGCTGAGTGAGAAAACTTAATACGGAGAGGGACAACAAATACAGAAAACACAACCAAATACATAAACACTTTTGCAGCACATTTCTGTATTTGGTTGTGTTTCCTGACATTGCAGTGTTTCTTTTTTTTTCTAAATGCTGTGCATGCATGTGTTGTCAACTTGGTGTAGATGTTTTCTTAATTTGCAGCTTTCAGAGTCCTGCTGTCACTAAGTTTCAAACAAAGGACATATGTTTGCTGTAAATAGAGCAACTACACTGGACAAAAAGTCAGAGGTCAAAGGTTTCTGTGAGAGTATTCCTTACTCTTCTGTTCACAGTCTGACTGAAGCGAGCTTGCATGTCTTTGATAAAAAAGTTGGCAGCACAGATGGTGTGTAATGTAGGTCATTTTGGAATGAAGCTCTTTGTCATGCTCAGGCCTCATGGGAAAATTTGAATGTATGTACACACTGTACAGGTTATGATTTTGTTTTTATTCACACAGTCACAACATCATATTTTATTTCCACTGGGACTTGCACAATGCAACCACAAATACAAGATGAAATCAGAAAACTACATTTCGTGCATCGCCATCTATACACTCACACACACACACAGCCTTTAGTATTGTAGCTACACAATCGCTTCCATGTTGTTCTAATTAAAGGACTATGAGAAGAAATGCACTGACAGTATACAGTGTAACCAGATCCCTCCTCTCTGTGCTAACAACACATCCTCCTCTCTTCATGGCTCTGTTGTCTGTCACCCCTCCCTGCTTTCCTTACCCTCTCTTTGTCTTCTCTTCTTCCCACTTTTCTTTGTTTTCAGAGTGAATCCTCCAAACTACACAACAAAATAAGTCATTTGTCAATGCTTTCCACCAAGACATGCATTTTCCATATCTGCCACTGTTATCGTGATGGTTTGATTAGATTCAGGCACAAAAAGCACTTGGTTAAGGTTAGAGAAAAAATAGAATAATGTTTAAGTCAATTCAAGTCAAGTCAATTTTATTTGTATAGCGCAAAATCACAACAGAAGTTACTTGAGGGCACTTTTAACATAGAGCAGTTCTAGACTGTACTCTTTCTTTTACAGAGACCCAACGTTCCCCCATGAGCAAACACTTGGCAACAGCAGCAAAGAAAAACTCCCCTCGAAGAAACCTCGAGCAGAACCAGGCTCTAGAAGGGCGACCATCTGCCTTGACTGGTTGGGTTGAGAAAGAAAGAAGGAGGGGGAGAGGGGAGAGAGACACAGAGAGGCACAACAACATTCATAACAAGAAATGTGACTAATAATAATGATAATAATCATAATAGCAGACGTAGGCATCAAGCAGGACCATGGCAGCATGGGGTCTGCAACCACGATCCACAGAAGCCCGTGATTCAAAACCAGGAGGTCTGTGACCATGGTCCATAGGAACCTGTGAGACAAGAAAGCACAAAAACCAAGTTAGTAACATGCATTAATGGTACATGAATGTGGAGAGGAGGAGGAGGAGGAGTGAGGAGGAACGAGGAGGAACGAGGAGGAGCGAGGAGGAGCGAGGAGCTCAGTGCATCATGGGAAGTCCCCTGGCAGTCTAGGCCTATAACAGCATAACTAGGGACTGGTCCAAGGCAAGCTCTTTAATATATGATGGTGCCTGACCATTAAGGGCTTTCTAGGTTTAAATTCTATTCTGGACTTCACAGAGAGCCAGTGCGGAGAAGGTAAAATGGGAGAAATACAATCTCTTTTTCTAGTTTTTGTCAGTTCACATGTAGCTGCATTCTGGACCAGCTGGAGAGTCTTTGGGGATTTGTTAGGGCAGCCTGATAATAAGGAATTACAATAATCCAGCCTAGAAGTAACAAATGCATGGACTAGTTCTTCTGCATCTTTTTGAGACAGGATGTGCCTGATTTGTTCAATGTTATGCAGGTGAAAAAGGCAGTCCTTGAAATTGGTTTTATGTGGGAGTTGAAGGACACATCCTAATCAAAGATAACTCCCAGAGTCCTTACAGTGGTGCTGGAGGTCAGGGCAATGCCATCTAGAGTAGCTATATCATTAGATAATGTGTTTCTAAGGTGTTCAGGGCATCAAGGTCTTTTAGCATTAAAATGCTAAAACATACATATTTTTGGGATTTGAATACACACGGAACACTACTGGGAGGCAACAGAATGATATAAAAACCTCAAAATTACAAAAAATTATGGACCCACCCTTTAAAGCATAATCCTTATTTACCACTTGGCTCTTACTTTGTCGAGCGTGAAAGTTCATTTTGTACAGAAATTATTACCATGCAAAGAATAATTTACTCTGAGCAAACAATCTATTCTGTGCTCAGTACATTTATGTACATGTTTGCTATTATCCACATATTGTAACCTTTTTTCACTCAGTTTAAATCACTTCTCCTCTCCCAAAGTCTTTGATACTTGCTCAGTTTCTGTCTTTCTCTCTCAACATCTCCACTCTGTGCGCTCTCAGCTTTGCCTGCGCGCTCACTCAGCTTTGCACAGTGTTACAGTGTGCCACAATTCCAGCCAATCTGAAAATGACAGTAAGCAATTTCTGATTGAAAAATCGGATCGTGGAAGAATTTGACGCTGTTGGAAATGAACAATCTTTGACTTTATTAGAAAATAGATAACGGTTGAACTGAACATCTGAGTCAAAGTAATAAATAACCTGCTCATCCTCCCAAAATCAGGGCGAAGCCACTTACCAGCTGTGAGGATGGTATTTTAGGATTTTATCTTTATCTTATCCGTACTCTTGTTGGCCTGTCTCTTGGCTTGAGGAAGCTGAGGACAGTGTGACTGTGTTTCCTGCTGTGAGCTGTCACGATTTCACGTTGTCACGTTGGCTAAACTCCTGTTTAAACAGGCACACACAAGCGTGTCTACCATCTCATCCTCTACCGCCAGTGTGATTGACTCTCCGGCTGACAGTGCTGTCAGCAGCTGGCAGGAGAGACGCTCCGTGGTGCGTTTGGATTTTATAACTGAGCTAATACCAGGATGCAAGTTTTTTATTTCACACCACAAACTAGCAGGTAAAACATGTGACTCATGTGGCTGTTATATCAGTTTAGTGTGGGACGGCTGCTCTGCAGGTGTGCTCGGTTTGACCGTAACTGTGGTAACCGGACAGAGATGACCCTCCTGAATTTGCACCCAAAATGTTGTCAAATCATTGACAACATTCCAGCAATCCATTATCATTGACTAGGAAAGAGGCAGAAAAAAGGTGCATAGATGCATGAGGGACAGCGCACAGTTAAAGCATCCCAAATAACCATCATTCTGACAAAACACTCAATGCAGAGTGAAAAACAAGAGACATACACAGAGTGAAACAGATGAAAGAGCAGGGGGAGTTAACAGATAATTAGAATAGTTATAATTAGAATTAAAATAAGTTCTCTTTCAATTAAAAAATCTTAAGATATGAGTAGGAAATATGGTTCTTACAACTTTTTTTTTTTTTTTACTCAAACACAGCTTATCCATGTCATGTGATGCTACTTCAGTACACTGACCATATATAGTCTTATTCATTACTAAAGAATTGGATTTTTTATTATCATTTTTAAAAAAGAATAAATTCAGAGCAGGATTAGAATTGATTTATATTTTCAGTATAACTAGATGTTTCTAGAGCAGCAGCAGTTTAGTTTCTATATAAACTCAATGTCTCACTGGAAACAAATCTAAAATGTCAGTAAAATAAATAACATTTCTGACATCAACATTGTGTGAGTGAAATTAGACAGAATGCTACTGTTGTTGCTGTCAGTCTTTCCTCCTGTCCTCTGTCCTCCTCCCTCTGCTGCTGATGTGATTTATTGCTGCAGGTACTGCTAGTAGAGAGGAGTGGCTGCTTTGTCTCAGCCAGCAGCTAAGTTTACAAGAATTTGCCACATTTTAAGATTTGTGGTAAACTAAGATAAACAGCCAGCTTTAGCTTGTTTGTAACAATTTTCTATTAGCTTAACAAGCCTGCCCTATATATTAATCAGTTTGGCCAATTAATCAATCGACCACTAATTTACATAATTTCTGATCACCGCTGTTGTTACTGCTTTTCTCTCATTGCTCTGGGTCAGTTTACTGCCTCAGACCCTCTCTGTGTCATTAAACTCACTGTATTTCGGAATACTAATAAAACACCACCTCTATAGCAAACTTTGAACAAAGATTTGTGTGATTTTCTTCAACAGTAGCACAAATGATTGAGTGGTGTCAGTAAGTAAAAATGCAGTCTGGTGCAGGGTGAATGATATGTGAATAAAAACAATTTATATCTATGTAGTACATCCATCATACTGAAGGGAAGCTTTCAGTTTTTCAGTTTTGTCATGATTAAACTTTAATAGACTTGCACCTAGTGATGTGCATATACATAGGCGTCTGGTTATGTTTTAAAATGGGGGAGCAAACTTGGAAAGATACATAACTAGGGAGGGTGTCTGGGAGTCCTCCCCCAGAATAAAAATTGTAATTTAAAACAAAATAACACCACCTAACCCGCACTAGTATAGATTAGTTAGATTGAGGGTGTTATGAAAACCAAGAATGCATCAAGAACAGTATATAATTGGGCGGATGAGGACAGGAAATGATTATTAGAAGAATGCCTATTTATATTTGAAATTATATATTTATAAAATTGTTATGTAGCCTAAAATGCTAGTAGGTTGCAGGCTACTAGGCCATCTTCAAGGTTAAACAAAGACAAACAATTTATACAAATGAAATAGTCTTACAACACATCACAATATGATTTGTATAATTAAACCTGGTTAAACAATATTAACCTAATGTTTAAAAATTAGTAAGGACTAAAAATTAGTAATAATAAACAGGAATGATCCTAAAGAAAGGCACCATTCCACATAAAATCCAAGTGAACATGTCTGTGCTTGTTGCAAAGACCTTTCTGTATGGAATTTGTATCTTTTTTCAATATGTGGCTTCCTTTGTGTCCAAAGGTTTGAGTGTACCTGTCAATGTGTCCACCCTGTGACAGACTGCTGACCTATCCAAGTTTTACTTTTCACATCTGACACCCAATGCATACTGGGATCCAGTCCCCTGCAACACTGGACCACTGGAAGGATTTCAAGTGGACACTTCCCTCCATTTTTCCCTTTTGCAGTAAGACTGCAGCATGGGTACAGTGAGAGTGTGTACCCGCCAAGAGCTTCATTCCTCCACCTGTTGCGGGAAGTGCTGACAAAATTTACACCCTCCTCAGCACAGACTATCACAAATGTGCAGGATTGTAGGACCTCCGGGGAAAACTTGGCTCCATCTTCTTTATATCCCAGATGGCTGTCATTACAGCCTGACCTCCTGCCTTGTTCACACAGCTCCACCATAAATTTACTCTCTATCACCCATTGTGTTTTATTGAATGCCTATAAATACTATGGGATCCTGTACTATAGACAGCATGCATATACAGTCTTCCACACCCTTTGTTGAGTTATCTCACCCTTCTGTCTGTTATTCTAGTTTGTTAGCACATTGGCAATATATTACTATGGTGCAGGCCAAGAACTGGGACTGAATGAACCTTTGGAATGCTGAAAATGTGATTCAGATATTTGGACAAATCAGGGACACATTACAACCTTAAAATATAGAGATGGACGACGTGTGACGTCATTTGCAACCAGAGTCTGGCAGTAGAGGCAGGGGGGTGGACTGCGAGACACACCCCCCCCAACTACACTGACAGCTGTCCACCATCGAGAGCCTAGTGAACCCAGGAGCCGCGATGGAGATAAACCAGCCAAAACCAGCCGGTAACTAGCAGCTGGTAGTGAAGCACAGATGAAAACATACGTAAACGTCTTCCATCTGAAGCTGCTGCAGTCACCCGCCTTGTCTACCGCGTCTGATAGAGGTTTGAGAGCGGCTGTCAATCACAGCTGTCAATCATGTCACACCCCCTTTTATATCATCAGATAACCAATTAAAAACAAACTTATCAGAGGAAACACACACTTCAGCACACATCAGCGTGATACTTCAAATGCAACACAATCAGTGATCTTGAATCAGAAACTGCAGTTTGTTTCATTGACTTGTCTACAGACTGGAGGAGCAGGAAGCATGTTGATATGAAAACAGCTGGTTAAGGGTGTCTTCATCAATTTGTGGATGGGGGGAGTGGAAATAAGATTTGTGCGTGTGCACCTTGTTCCATAATAACTGAGATTTCGAAAACAGGACCGTGTACATGGCTTTATGGATCTGATGGACAGAATGTGTATGCATATTTTGTTTTTGGTTTTGTGTGTACACACAGTTGAATGCATAGAGTTTAGTGCATCTGGGCTCTCAAATTCTTGGTGAGTTCAGTCAGAGTCTGAGCTGTCTAAACACACAGTTGGAGAAACGTTGCTACCTAGATACAGCAGTTTGGGTCAAATAAACACAGCAAACGGTCACATTTGCAGCAGATACACTGAGTCCAAAATTGACATCATATTCAGCATGAATACACTTCAAAGTCCCAGTGAAACAGCAGTGAGAGCATCTTTAGCTTCTGTGATGTGAATTATTTCCAATCAAAGTCAAGTTTGTTTTTCAAATGATGGGAGGGTTTAGCTGGTCACATTTGATTTAATAAATACACATTTTATGGAGCAAAAAAATAGGGATTTTGATACATAAATAATCAGAAATGGTTTGTCTGAAATATTTTTGACACCAGCAGACAAGTTGTTTCTTTTGTGAGTTTTTAATACTTAATGCATTTATTTCTTTGTTCTTTACACATTCAACACCAGAAGTAAAGAATATAAAAAGCAACATAACCTAATAACAGACTGGCCTGAAAATCTGATTCTACCTCTCATTCTCAGATGACTGATGTGGACTGGAGAGATGTTCTAGACAGATAACTGGGCAGCAGTGGTCATATGGCTGAGGAGCTCGTGGAATGGACTGCTCATCCACTGTGTTGGACAGACTCTGCAGGCTCTTACTGATGGAGTCCATCCAGAGGAGGCAGCTGTGTAGACATTCAGCTTATGAGCACACAACTATCTCTGCTCAGTGGCACTCAGCCTGCTGGATTCACACAAAAGGGATCAAATGATCTCACTCATCCCTGGCCTTGTTCATTGTTCAAATTAAATTAAATTGTTTTTAAAAAATTGTAATTGTAATTTTCTATTTGGTCTCTGATCAATGGGAAGCTGTTGCTTCTCTTTGTGCCTGACATCACTAGACAGCTTCTAGTGAAGCAGCTACCTGCTCCCACGCTCTTTCACTTTTTCCAGACAAGGAGGTCTTTAGGCGTTTCCAAAGAATTGCTACATTTCAGCTGCACTCCATTTAGCTCTTTTGCATATGGGCTAGTGTGTATACATGAAAACAATTGCAAGTGAATACACTATCAGTGTTATAGTGGCACTATCTTACATATTTCCAAATTCCTTATTTATGTGTTAATCTTCCTTATGGCTGGTTCTGTTTTTAATTGCAGCTTTTATGTTTTTTAAAACAATTCCAATGTAATAGTTTTTTTATACAGTACACTTAAGATATTAAGTGCAACATTTTTTGAGAATAGAGGAGATAGAAAAGAGAACCCAACACATGCATCTCTCCTGTTTATGGAACAAATACTGTGTCACCCATGTCCATCATAAGACACTCTCCTCATCCCTCCAACAATTTAGGCACATAATTTTCCTGAAACCACATGACCATATACCAAATTCATCCATGTGTGAATACCCCATTGGTTGATTTTTACTTTTTAATTTTTCTTCTTTTCATACCCAGATGAAAGCCACTAACTGAAACATGTTGTTCTGACATTACATATTCTTTTTACTACAAGTGTTACTGAAGTTTTCAACACTTTAAATCCAAATCATGAAAATGAATCCTTGCACAACTTCCTCCCTTCCCAAGACTGGAACTGGCAGTGCAACATTAAAAAAAACGTTTTAACAGTGTTGACTGTTGGCTGAATAAATTAACACAGCAAAATAACAACATTTGTTGTTTGGTCAAGTGCCAAAGGTTAATTATGCCTATGTCAACATGTACTTGACAAAGACCTCTAGTGTCCACGTGAATTATCAGTCAAAAGTGGAAGTAGTATGATGTTGATATTAGCAATGCAAGTTCAACAAAGCATTTGAGTTTGACACAGGACTCTGTTGGTAGCATCCCATCTCCTACCAACAGTTGTTGGGTTCTTTTAAAGGCATAATTCCACAGTTTGGAAAACATGCTAAGTGGCTTTCTTGGCATGAGTTAGAAGATCGATACCACTCTGATGTCTATATGTTAAATATGAAGAGCCAGGAGCTGGTTAGCCTAGCTAAGCAAAAAAGACTGGAAGCAGGGGGGAACAGCTAGTCTGGCTATATCCAGCACTTCTAAAACCAAGGTGCAATGCAAGACTATTTCTTGGCTGGACACAGTGGCTTACTGCTGCTTTTATGGTGATTTTTTTTTTTTTTTTTTTACCTTTTGGAAGGCAATGACGAATTACGTATTTTGTTGTTTAGTTTGGAGATTGTTGCTTAAAAATGATGGAAATATCAGTTCCATAAAGTATAAAAGACTGATTCCTGTCAAGTAAAAATGTTTTGGTCAGAACCAAAATTTGGTTTACAGCCTCCTTCTCAGATAAGTCTGTTCATATTGTTTATAAGTAATGAGAACATTGAAAGGTTGGGATTTTACAAATTTATTTCACACAGAGCACTTTTCCCACACTAAAGATAAAAACACAGAGTAGTATATAACAATATAGATGGCAAGGTGAAGACATCATGGGAAGTTGATAAATAGAATTCACTGGCTTTTTCTTGCTGACACTGTTATTGATCTAACAGCCTCACAATGAAGAAAAATGTCTGCTTTGTGCTGGAATTCTCCATTACTGACATCAGTGGTGCAAGAGGAATCATTTCATCACTGAAAAGATACTGCTTTATACTTGTACATTGCAGAGAGGAAGATCTCATTCAAAAACATAATGGTATTTGTACTCAATAGTAACCTTTATTGCCCTCACTTCCAATGGTGAAAGAAAAGTTCTGTCCTTTTACTTCAGTAAAAGTAACAATACTACATCGTAAGTCAAAGCTCTGTATTCAAAACTTTACTTAAAGAACCAGTGTGTAGGACTTAGTGACATCTAGCGGTGACATTACAGATTGCAACCAACTGTCCTCAGCTTTAAACATCTGTAACATAATCCAGCAAACCCTGAGATATTGAATGACCGTTGTTTGAACTTCCAATCAAGAGTTCCCATTATTGTTCAAAAATAGTTCCAAAATGGAAGTTGTGCTGACGTTGGGGACATTAATTGGCCATCAGCTGGACGTCCTTCCTGGACGTCCCAGCAATGTCAAAAAATGTCTTTGCCATCATCAACGGTCCTATTCAGCTATTGTGCTAAAGCTTTATACATCCTATATGTCCAGATCAAAGTTGGAGTGTGGGACTTTTGTCTCCCCCTTCTGGTAGTGAAAGTAATTACAAAAGCACTGTTAACACATGCTTATGTCATAGGCTCCACTGTAGCCCGCTCTGTCGCTACTGTTGACAACCCCCACGAAATGACTCGTTTCACTAACAGAATTTGATCCATTCAATCTGATAACATTTGGAAAGTCTAGAAGAACTGCATTATTTAATTATTTTATCCCCATTCACTCGATTATCTGACAGGGATAGGCTTAATCAGCATTGTGTGAACTCATTTGGCAAGGACTTGAAAGTGACAGACTTTTATTAATATATAAAAGTACACTGCAAGTTTAATAACCTAATAAGCTATATGTTCTAAACTGGCCTGAATGTATGTTATACATCTTAACAACGTGTCACTTTCAAGACAATCCTGATAGTGAATTATATATAAACAAACACACAGCAAACACATTAAATATCTTAGTTAATACAAGACATATGCATCATTATAGAAACACACTGAGTCAATATTGACATGAAACAGTATTTTATTTGGATAAACAGCACAGAAAAAGATGATCATCAAAAGTATTGTTTCTTGTAGATAATCTATCAGTTTGAACTCTTAACTCTTTTAATTCCATCTGATGCACTTTTCTCCTGTTTCCACTGAGGCTGCAGCAGACTCATGCTGATGCTGATGCCAACTCCAGGATGTAATCAGCTATTGACAGTCCTCGTCGGAACTCTGTAAGGAAAACAGAGACTCTAAATCACTGAACTCTACATCAACATGTGCGTGATAGAACATACACGCCAACATAAAAGTAAACTCACCCAATAGCGTTATTTCTGCTCCATTTCTGTCCTCTTGTTTCTGTTGATTTTCAAACTACTCAATGAGCAGGCGCAGTGCATCCTCAGCTCCAAGGTTGCCAGATCCTCCGTTTTCCTGCGGACTTGGGCTACTTTTGGGTTGAATTTTTGCTCACTGGTTGAGTAGACCAATTTTGCATGCAAATTATGTGAATAATATCTATAAATAACAATGCACATTCAAAAAATAATAATTCATTTACACCCACATCCTACCAAACTGACTCCAGATCAGCATGTACACACATGCCAACATGCCACCCACGTACACACACACACGCACACACACACAATGTACTGACAAATGAGTCAGTGCAGTGTAGACGGCTAGTTCCTGTGTTTACTTTTGTTGTCAGACACTTATAATAACAATCTGAGCCTATCAGTAGCAAAAACAAGCGCTTTTAGTAGACGTACATTGACGGGTGCAATTGCCCCAAGGATTACATTGCAGCCCGTTTCGTGGCTGCCCGCTGAAGCGTTCTCGCTCAATACTGGACCAGTTTCAAAAATTTATGTCCCCATTAATCACTAAGATCCAAAATGATGGGAAAATAGGGTCCCGGTTTAAAAATACCGGATGTTTCCCTTTAACAGACTTGATCTCTGTCATTATAATAGTCTTGTAATAGTCTTATCAGAGATTTCTATCAAAGTTAATATATCTCATCTTGTCTCTGTCCTCCTTCTTTCTGTCTAGGCCCAAAATGACCCTTAAGCATGCCCAGGCTGAGCTGAAGACCAGGCAGGCGGAGATGAAAAATATGGACAGTGGCTGCAAGACGGATCAGGACTCCCTGCAGGCTGCAGACTCAGCTATCAAGGTACCGTGTGTGTTATTTGTGAGAGCAGTTAGTGCAAGCAAAAAGACTCATTTGTACTCACCGCAGCTGCCATTCCTTATATTATACATTTTGGATTAATGGTTGGAGTATGTGTGTTTGCAGATGTGAAGGAGGAGAGACTACTGGACCAAAGAAGACAGCCAACCATGCAGAAACTGCAAGAGGTAGATTGACTATAAAACTCACTCACACATTTCATTCACAGGTCTGAAATATGACCACAAAAATGCATTTTCCTGTATTCAATTCTATGTCATTATTCACTTTTATTTTTCAAAATCTCTACTCCCTCTCCCTCTCTGCAGGAACGATCATCATACCTGGAGTACCAGAGACTGATGCGTGAGATCCAGCATTTGTCACAGCTGAGGAGGTCCAGAGAGTAATGGAGACCATGACAAAATACCTGAAGTATGCAGTGGACAGGATGGGTGGTGGTAGCCGTAAGAAATGAAGACTTGTCTCTTTAGTGTTGGTGTTAAATAGTTTGAAATTTTGTTTTAATGACATTCAGGCATTCACGGGGGAAAAAAAGTCAGAATTTAGCTGTTGTAGTATGGTTTCCCACATCCCATTTTGTCATAAAATGGGGCCTGGAGTGGAACTTTTTGTTTGTTTGCTTGTTTTGTTACAGTTTCATGTTTTACTGTTGTTGCCTGAGCAGTTCTATCTCACACAGGCTCCCAAATCGGGGTGCACCTATGGATTACATGTGTTGCACATAGTATATAAAGCAGCATCTTGCTGCCACTCACTTATTCTTTTCACTTAAGCGACAGTGAAATCAGCTCACTGATCTTACCTCTCTGCGGATGAAGTCACTGCTACAAGCTCGTTCCTGCCTGTCGTGTGTCATCGCTGCCGCTGCCAGGCATCTTTTCTGCTTTGAATGCCTCGGATGGGACCACACAGAAAGCGGCATGATACAGCCACCACCCTGCATGCACTGCCGGGCACTCCTTCCTGTTCATCACTGGCAATGGTGGGACCATTTTCAGCTGTGTGAAATCTCACTCCACTGCGACGAGAGCGCTTCTCCAATGGATGATGACGACAACCTCTCACCTGTCTCTGCAACTTTGCTGACCTTTGGAAATCTGCCACAGACTTCAGTTCGCCACAATTTCCCAACGGTTATGTCCATGGCGGCAGAGCGTGTTGGGCACAGAGCAACATTAGCATTCATTAGGAGCCGTGTTTGTGTCCATCTGATGATGTACAACATTCACTCTCCTTTTAACTCTGGTTTGGTCTCCACCAACTCCTGAGACAAATATCTGGCTATGTAGCTGCTAAATGCTCCACTATGTTCACCAGCTAGTTTCTAACATTGTCTTTCTGCTTATTGCTTCTAGGCAGGTAGCATACAGTGGGTATACTGAAGCTGCCCTGCTCCTGGAAACAAGGTTTATGAGAGCTCTGAGAGTGCAACAAAACAGTTTGCAGGCCTAAAAACAAAATAAAAAGTCTAAAAGAGGCTCAAAAAGCTCAGTGGAGCTGAGGGAAACTGCAGAGTTGGTGTTAATTCTAAGATTGCTCATCACTTCAAGTGACACTTTCAAATTACAAGTAGTCATTTGATCCATTCTTAATGAAAGAACATATTCATTAGTCTTTAAGTGCAGTTTCTGAGGAGAGGGTATTCTCCAACTCAGCGCACTTCAGCTTTTGTATCTTGAACCCCACAATACACTCAGTAAAGCTTTCCAAAGACTCAGACACTGACCAGCTCCAATTAATAGTGAGGGGAGTGATGGTGGGTATCAAAAAGCAATACTGCAGTGAATGGGACACTGTGTCTTACTCCACAACAAAGATTCAGTCCACATAGCAGCATTTTAAACAGTGTTTTACAATACTGACAGGACACAGACAAAGAAGAGACATTACAGAAAAACTCTTTTCAGCTGGTTACAGTTTTACTTAAAAAAATACACCCTGTAAGTAATAGAAATACAGCCCATTGCTTTGTCTAAGATATTCTGTCACAGCACCAACACACAGCACCGAAAGGATTCTTGTCATGCTTTCTTTTATTTTTCCAGTTATATTCTGTCAGAAACACAGTAGATCTTGAGGTATGATGATAATATTGATATGTATAACATAGAATATATGCATTTTGTTGTAATTTCAAAGGGTCAGAGCTTTTACAAAATTGCCACTAAATCATGACTTGATATTATGAGACGTTCTGAAATATAAATATGTGTTTATGAGAAAACAAGGTGTATATCATCCTCCGTTTTCATTTGCTATTGCAAAGCCATCATTTCTTCACAACTATTGACCCATACAACTATTTGCTTGTCTGTACAAAATCCTAGAATTACTGATCATCTCACAACTACGTACCTTTCTGGAGAAAAATATTAATGTCCTGTCCCGGCATCCGAGAGTAACAATGCCTCGAATGGGTAACAATTTGAGTCTGTGGTGTTTTTCAAGACACACTCTAAAACTTTGAATAATTTATTGCACCAAAAAATGGATCACAAATATAGACAAAAACAGTTCTATAATTCCTATTAAACTCAAAAGATATATATATAAAAAAAAACCTAAAAGTTGTACTGAATAGCTATAAAGTGGTCAAAATTGGCATTGAACCACAGCAGCACAGCAGTCAGGCTTTTACACTGAGTCATAATACATTAACTGCTGCCGCTGCCATTGTGGATGGCTTTGCTTTATTAAAAGCTACACTCTTTGTAGATTGGTCCGAGGCTTTTGATATTGCTGAGCACAACAATTTGTTAATAAGCTGCTTTCCATGGGGTTTAATGATTCTGCTTTCAGCTCAAATTCAGGTTCAAATCACATTTTTCTGGTAAACACATATATAATATTTATTTTACAACTGAACATTGTAATGTCAATTTTTATGCCGATGATACCATAGATAATACCATGGACTGTGCCACCAACTACTTCTTCTCCAGGTGACAGTCTGCTTTTGATGACCTTTAAAGCTTGTTCTGAGCTCCAAAAACACTAAATGTCTGTTTTTTACAAGAGCACAGAGCTTCTGATCTGTAGATGCTTCTAAAGTGATTCATGCTCTCAATGGAAATAGAGCCGATAAAGTTCAAGGTGGCTTGTGTAGTTTTTTGTACGAAAAAAATCTTCAGTGTTTGTCACCATTACACAATTTGTCTAACATGTTGAATGTAATTTCCTTCCACATAAACATTTGCAAAGTCAATATCTCTTAAATGTTTGAAACCTGTATTGTTTACATCCATGTTTACTTGCCAGCAGATTTCTATTTCTCTGCTTTTGCGGGCCATTGTTGCATTTCATCACCTGCATGCTTGTACTCATGGATGTGCATCCCTGCATGTGTGCATGAGAACAAACAAAATGGAGACCCACTTATAAAAGCATTGCTCTACAGGGTACCTTTAAATATTGTGCATACTTTGCTTAGGCATTGGTGAGATAACACCATTTGTCCCACAAAACTCATGTTGAACACCTTGCTTCAAAACTAACATGACTAAAAGTCTACAGTCAGCAGCTCTGTAAAGCTGCACAGCTGTGTTCTGGGGTAAATGCTAACATCAACATGCTAACATGCTCACACTGTCAATGTCAACATTCGGGTATAATGTTTACCATGTTAACCTTCAAAGTTTAGCATATTGACTTTGCTTTAGCACTAAACATAGCTGAGGCTGATGTAAATGTATCTACCATTTAAAAAATTCCACAATGAAATGAAAAAAGTAGTGGTCATAGCATGTACAAGACTTTCTGGTGACAATCCCACAATGCAATTTGCCACATTTTATAGATGAGAGCAATACTGTTGTGTGACTATGCATTTCAGGGATGATGCAAAATTATTATAGCAAATGTCCAAAATCTCAATTTAATGCTCACTATAGAGTAAACCATTGAGTGTTTATAGGGAGTAAAGAAGGGAGTGATTTGGAAACAGTCTTGGTCATAAAAAGTGTACAAGCTGTCATTTTGACCTGATGATGAATCCAGATAAAAAGTCTGAGGATTACCAAAGTTGTCTGGGTAATTGAATGTTTGTGCCAAGAGACATTTCACTCAAAATCACAAATGTCAATCTGCTGGTGGCACTAGAGAAAATCAGGAAAACATCATCAAAGCCATGAGGATTCATCTTCTGGGGATAATTAATTGCCCTCCTAAGAACCACACTGCTAGCATGGCTAAGAACATTATAGAATGCACTATATTATCTACTCTACCTAACTCTATAACTAAGATTAGAATTTCATGTGTTCATTTATTCTTGAGGCAAAATGCCAAAATGAAATGTGTGCAAACTATTCCTACAACAAAAGCAGATCAGCTGCGTGTAGTTTGGTGGAATGCCAGTATCATTTTACTTTACTCTCCTGGCTGTACTTCAACTCCATGCCTTCTCTTTTTTTCTGTATGTTCTGTATGCTCACTCTAAACACTATTCTCCATTTTCCTCGTCTTGCTGACAGATAAAGCTTTACAGCTGCAGAGCCTCAGGCAATGAAAGAACAAACTGATCAGAGAGAAGCCGTACTGAATACCAAAGGTCCAGTTAGATGGCCTCAGGGCTTCACACTCAGCCAGAGACCTGTGGCCTTTAAAGATGGCTTCCATTTCAAACTAGATTTCTTTAAATGGCAGAGGCTGGCAGAAAAGTCAGCTTTAAAGGTGTAGAACAAAACAGTGTGTATCACATTGATCTGTGGGGACTAAAATGATGTTCTAAATGGTTCAAATACATCTTATTTAAAATGGTTTCCACAACAGATATACTAAATATGGATATTCAAACTGATATATAAACATGGATGTTATTTCTTTGGTCCAATGCATTTTGACATTCAATGACAGCATGTCCATAATTTGCATTGTGGTTTACATGCAAGGGCAACATTCAGTGCTGATGCCATATCTATACAGTGCAATGCTCTTCACCTTTCAACATGCAACATGCAAATAATCCTCACAGCACAGTTTTTTACTTTTAATAATTGATGAAGACCTGCTGAGTTCAAAACCAGTCGTCTGCTTTATATCAAACCTCCACACACTCCTGCTGCTCCTCTACATGTGAGAGCCTGAAGCTCTTTTTCACATGTTTGAATGATATTACTTACCCATTAACCACCATGTAATTGTCCACAATTGGTTTACCCTAACCTGCAGGGCTGGATTAACCTTAGCTAGTGGGGCATAAATGAGCTGTGCCCTTCTTTTGAGCCCCCCTATATAGCCAATTTTGCCCCAGAAACCACCCAATAATTACATTTTTACATCACAAAGAAACTCTCTTGGAGGAACATGTCACCCACTGCAGCGGTGTGGCTCACTGATGTGTTTTTAATAGTTTTTGGACAACAATGGAGGTCTACGGCACAGAGGAATAAGATATAACACACTTTAGATACTTTAGTAGATCAGTTCATTGTTGGTTCATTGTTGTTCATTGTTTGTTGGGTCATTGTTGGTTTGGCTCTGCACATGAGATTTGCTGACAATAATAAAAAGATAGGAAATTGCCAACCTTATCCTTTAAGACCCTCATCATTTGAGTAAACAGTATATGCTGGTTTAGTGATGCATATTACCACGCAAATTTGCAATGAATCAATTACAAAGTATTTGCCATAGAGTGAATTTCGAGTTTTAAAGATCCTTGATTTCCTGCTTTGTCTGGTTGCTAATTCAGCCTCTTTAACCTGAGATTACACACAGCAATAAAACAAAACAAAAAATGGCTGAGCCGGAATAAGGATGAACAGGATGAGCTTCTTATTCTAGCTCAGAAACAAACCAATTAGTACAAAGTGTCATCAGACCTCATCTGCAATCCAAGGGCCCTATTTTAACAACCTAAAGCGCATGGTCTGAAGTGCATGGCACAAGTGCATTTAGAGTGTGTCCAAATCCACCTCTGCTATTTTAATGGCAGAAAAATGCTCAATGTGCCAGGCTCATGGTTCAAAGGGGTTGTCCATAGTCTCCTAATTAATCATGGGTGTGTTTTCGGTGTAACATGCAATAAACCAATCAGAGTGTCATCTCCCATTCCCTTTAAGAGCCAGGTGCACTTGCATCTTGGCGGGTTGCTATTGTGATGGTACATTTGCGAAGTAGAAAGAAGGAGCTCTTCTCTGCAGAGGAAACAGATCTGCTCATGCACAAAGTGAAAGCGCATGATCCATAACAAGCACACTGGCCCCCACTGCTCCTGGGCCCTCCTGTGGTCAGCCCCAGACCACCAGTTTAAGGTCCTGTTCATTCATTTATTGAAAATTTATTTTTGTTCAGTTTTTGAAAAGGTTTATTTTTTTAATTGCAGCTTTGGTTTCTTTGAAATCGTTTTGTTCAGTCACGGAGTAACAAGTCAAATCAGCGGGGCTTTAATTGCTGAAAGTATGGAAACCTGATCACTGTACTCTCAAAAATGTTAAAGAATATTTGTTAAATATTGTTCAAAATTTAAATCATTAATTTTAATCATGTAAAGAATCATCAACACAGTTATCAGGACTTGATCAACTCTCCAAGGTGCTGATCCTGCTGCTGGCAGCAGCTAGAAAATGTGCAGATTTATTTCCTTCTTTAGTTTAATCATTGTTTTCACCTCATTTATTTCCTCGTGTGTTCCTCATGTCATCATATATTGATGCAGCAGGAAAGCTGATCTGTGTCTGATCTGTTGTTGTCCGTCTGTTTAAATACCTACATGTATTGCCATGATTTGGTCAAATAATTAGACTATTTAATCCATCATTACTGCGATTAGTTAATTCTGATAAATTTTATGACTAAGCATCATAACATGTATTTTTTAAAATATGTTAATATACACAATAATAATCTTTCACACTGTAATCCTTGTACTTGTAATCTTTTGCATGTTTGTGTGCTGCTGCGCGTCCTGTCTGTGTAACAAGCAGGGTGTATGTTGTGCACCACCTGTGTAGGCGCATATTACTATAATGATAATACACCCCAGTGCAAAACGTATTAGATTCACAATAACAGCTCTAAAATTGTGAGATGCCTACATTTTTTGGTCTATTCTTCTCTATTGGCCTGTGTCCATGTCACATGACTGTCAAGTTTCTGTCTGCAAAAACAAAAAAATGGCTGATATTCCTTTTATTCTCAATTTTTTAAGATAGTTTTGACATTAAAATGTGCTAACATTTCTAGGGAGAAATGTGCCTTTTATTTTCAAAATCTTCATTCAGTGAATGTCTATGATCTTTAGTTTGTCAGTTATTACGGAGATTCCAGAATCCCAATTGTGGGCCATGGCCGCAGGGATGGTGGCGTGGTCCTGTGGGTATCCTGCCTCAACACCTTTTCCTGCTATTATTGCTATTATTATTTCTAGTCATATCTCTCTTATTACTATTGTTGTTATTGTTATTATTGTACCTGTTATGCTTCTCTGTGTCTCTTTCCTGCCACTGTCACCAAGTGCTGCTCATGGAGGAATTGTTGGGTCTCTGTAAATTAAAGAATACAGTCTAGACCTGCTCTATGTGAAAAGTGCCCTGAGATAACTTTTGTTATGATTTGGCATTGTATAAATGAAATTGAACTGAAGTGAATTCAACTGAATTCTTTCAGGCTTTCTATCATTGCTATGGTGAGAATAAAAGGAATGTCAGCCATTTTGTTTGTTTTTGCAAAAAGAAACTTGACAGTTACGTGACAGCATATGCCTGATAACAGGCCCTCTGCACCTAATGGGCTCCACCAACATTGGCTCACTGAAATAAATGGGGAACAGCCTCCTGAACCTACTAGTAGGTTTAGTAGGGCCCTACTAGCCCAAATATTTGGGATAGATGTGTAATGATAACGCCTATTCAATAGGCTGATAACAGTCAAATCAGGTGCAACTTGAGCTACTGCATCTGGATAAAAATTGTCCCTTTGTCTAAGCACACTTTCACCAGATATGTAGAATAACACACACTAAATATTCAAGTATGACTTTGACTTCAAGGTTTCTGACTTGTTTTGAACGAGGTACAGCCCAGGGATCCGGAGGTCTTGTCTCACTCTGAGAGGAAATGGAGGGGCAAGATGAAGTCAAGGGCCCAGATCAGGCTGCAAGAATGAGAGGTATACAGTTACCTTATATCCATGCGTGGTCCACAGATGTCCATGTGTTTGTCTGTCTGTTACTTGCCATGGATCAGAGTACTTCTCATTTGTTGATTGAAGTGAAGCGAAAGGAAGAGGTTTTAGTTACGGTGACTGCAGGTCGTAATAATACATTAACGTTAGTCCAACATGTACACACATCTCACATTCTCATGAGACAAACACACCTCTGTATCTACCGCCCTCAGATTAACCTTTGGCACCTTTCTTGTTCAGTCTCTGTTGAACACATTTCTGACTGTACTGCAGATCCAGGAATGTCTGATGAGGAAAACTCATGCTGCTCCTCAAAAACAAAGTGCTCCCTGTGTGACTGCTTCGTCCTGCATCCAGACAAATCAGGCTCAATGAAAAGATTAATCGCACTGTTGATGTGTCTGAAAACTATTTCAATGCTTGCATGAGTAATTATAGATTCTCAACAGCAACCAAGAGAGAGAAGCACTGCAGAGTACAATTATGTAGAACAAAACTACATTCTTTTTGTGTACATGGCTACTGTCTGTCCCTCACCAGTCCGTGATTACACCCTTTGAATGCTTTCTTTCTCTGGACTGATATTTGATGGACTCCTTTATACCTCCGCATTAAGGTGGGCCGTTGGTATCTCCAATCGACCACTTATTATATCTCTGTTTTAAAAGTGTTTTTAAGCTGCCAGTGTGTAGTGAATGAGTATAACAGACAGATCTTTTTTTTCTAATAGAGAATGGGCCTTTATGGAATTCTTCTTTGGAAGTATGTCCACAGAATAAGACAACCGGTTCTTGACTGTAGACATTCAATTGTCTAAAGGCAAATCCATTAACATTTTTCATATTGTTAGTAGTGATTTTCATTGTTGCTCCTCCTCCTCTCTGGGTTGGCCAGTGGCATGAACCTGTATGTGATAAAACATTATTAGAAATGCTTTCTTTACGAAAGTGAGACGAGAAGATTGATATCAGTCTCATGTCTGTGAGTTAAGTAGACACAGGAAATGGCTGGAGTCAGAACAGGTTTAACCTAGCTTAGCTTAAAGACTGAAAGCCGGGGGGAGGGGGGGGGGGCAGCTAGCCTGGTTCAGTCCAAAGTTCAAAAACACACAAACACCTCTAAAGTTCACTATTTAACACAGTGTATGTAATTTATTTAACCTGTAACAAAAAGAAGCAACTATTTGTAGTTTTAGAGGGATTAACGTGTTGGAACAATTTTTTCATGAACAACCTGGTATCCACCCACCTACCTTTTCTGTGCAGCATCTAAGGCTATTGTACAGGTTGTCAGTCAGTGAGCATAGGTTTTAGTTTTGGTCTCTGTACAAGCACAATGATACCAAAACCTGACATCCTCACTGTGATGAGTGAGGTCACTGTCTCCTCCACTGGAGGAGTCCCTATCATAAAACATCTTTTTAAGACAAATGGAGTAAAATGTGAAAAAGGGAGGATAGACAGGAGGACATGGCCATTGTGTGGACTAGTTTGGAAAATTGGACAAGATAAGGGGAGTTTTGTTTGTAAATGTGTCAGCATACTCTGTAATTCCATTGCTTTTCTCCGCTGGGACAAGAAGCCAAATATCTGTAGAGATTATTGCAAAACAAATTATTTGGAATGCAGACCTATGAGTCCCATGGTTAAATAAGAGGGCAATTGCACATGTTGTGTTGAGTATCTAAATATAATTGTTAATTGTTTGACATGCAGGGCTGTACGTGTCACAGCTACTGTATGTGGGCATTTCAAAACCAGCACGGTCCAGCTGAGTGTGCGCATTTAGGCCAAAATCTAGCTGCATCACTGGGACACATTTTATTGCTTTTATTTCATTTGCTTATTATTCACTGATGTGGCTACTCATTGTGGAGCCAGAATTTGTCTGGTAAATGGTTGAAGCCATTGCAGTTTCCTTCATGTAAATATATGTGGTATGGATAGGGCTTCTCACAACCAAGTATGTGGGCATTTTTATGTCATATCTTTAGACAAGTCTACTACTGAAGGGTGTAGGTGTCATTTTGGACAAAATGAGCATTATTCAATGATAAAATATTTGTTGTAGTAGGAGCTCCTCATTCTTGAGGTCATATATAGTCGTCATCCCCCCCACCCCCTCCACCGGCATTTCGTAAAAGAGTGTGACAAGAGATGAAACTCAACCACCGCTAGATGGTGCTGTGGTAGCGCTGCCACATTCATTAAAATTCATCACATCTTACGCATCCAAAACTGGAAAATCTCACAGCCAAATCAGAAGTGCAATAGTAAATTTCTCGAAATGACTCATCAGTAAATTGTATGACACTTACAGTATATACTTGTGATGTCCCCATACTAGAATTACCACTGAAGCTCCACTACTCTCAATAACTGATTTGATACCATGGCAAAAACAGAAATCCCATTCAGGACACACTGCTTTATTTAAAAAATTTTATAAACATTAAAAATTGAGCAGATACTTTTTGTGTTTCATTATTTAAGCATACAGGCTGCATTAGAAAAAGAGTTGCAAATTCAATATTGGCCTATAGCCTTCAAATAGAAAGCAAAGCAGCCCAAAAAGTAGTCATTTCAGAAGATCTGTATGAAATGTCAATCTGTAACAACAAATACAACTGTGTGATTATGTGCTCTCATTTTGGTTTGCAATCTTGTAAGTATGATGTTGTAAGTTTGTTAGCCTGTTAGCTTGTTAGTCTGCGGTGAGTAGACTTGGTGGTTGTTAGCCTGTTAGCTTGTTAGTCTGCGGTGAGTAGACTTGGTGGTTGTTAACCTGTTAGGTTGTTAGCCTGTGGATATTCTCTGCTGCAGTTTGATTAATTTAGTTCCTTGTTAATTGTTTTGCATTTTGATTGAAATGCCGTTATTTTCTCCAGGTGATTTCTTATTTTATCAGGATACAAATACTAGGCAGCATTTTTCTTTATTTACTGTAAAAATCTTACACATCCGTCAAAAATAGACTCTGCGTGTAGAGACAGGGGAGTAGGGAAAAGAACCAGGCGTGCCTGACAGAGCCGGAATGTACTCTACCTCTATCGGTCCCTGGAGGCTATATTGCTTTTTACATTATGTTGAGCAGCACAAGCTTTCCAGATAATGTCTTTATTTTGTGTTGTATTGATGTATGAATGTTTTCTTTAATGATTTACTTTAAAGATTAGAGAGGCTGCTTTCAGTAATTGTAAATGTTTCAATGTGCCATGTAACGTCCATGTAACATCACAGCAGGAAATACCGTGGGACATTTAAGCAGCAAAACTAAAAACTGTTGTTATAAACTTGACGGGACAGAGGAAACTCTCCAGGGAAAATAGAATTAAACTTTTAGATTCTGAAATAACATTTTAGACAGTTCTGATGGAACTCAGGAGTTATCAGGAGGACAGCTGTTTATCCATGCATCCATCCATCCAGGCTATAGTAAGCATAGCCAATGACAGCGTTTTTGTAGGTTTTGGTTTAATTTCTGTTCCAATTGCTGATTTGAAGATGAAAATGGGAAAAGCATGTGGATTTCTTTTTTTTTTTTTTTTCTATTCACATGAAAAACGGAAAAACAAAATAATGCATTGTATATTGATTTATCTTGTTATTAAACAAGTTGAACACAGCTTTGGACGGAGGGTTCACAGACCAACAAGTGACCAAAGGTCAGGTCTTCATATGTTTGTCTGTAATTGACAAAGTCTGAAGGAAGCTTAGGATGGACAGAACATACATTGTGACTCAGAACAGGGAGTTTTTTTCTTTATCTGACTTTTCCTCAGCTGAGGACGTGTCTCCAGTTGTTGTCTTACATCCAAGATAAAGAGCAGGTGGACACAGAGGATATTAAACCACAGAGTGGATATTGAACCCCTCATGCTGACGTCCATCTCCAACACACAAGCCATGTCCATCCAACACATGTGCACTGATAGTGTTATTGTGGTTTAACAGATCTGAGAATGATAAATTTTGGTCAGATTTGAAGTAATCTTATCTGCCATGAATCATGTTCATATGCAACTATGTTGCCTTAGGAAACAAATCTGCAAAACACTAAAGCATTGTTTAGTTATTATTATGTAAGGGAAACTAAACCCACTTGTTTCCAGGTGTTGGTGAGTACTTCTACATGTGTAAAAAGTATTAAAGCCTTTTGTGTCTCCCGAGTGAGCTGTATGAAATCTGATAAACTGCCTCAAGTGATGTCACTTGAGTCGGTGTGGGTAGGGGCTGAAGATTGCAAGTTTGAAAAGTAAAAAAAATCTGGGGGTGTGGAGTTGGAAAGAAGTGAGGTCAGCAGACCTCTGTAGCCTCCTCATATCTGCTGGAGGCTAGCAGCTCCAGGCTACATTAGCTACCAGGCTACCAGCATGACACATCTGAATCTTCTACCAAATTGTCGGTGGTTGAGTTGCGTGAGAATGCGTGTATTAAAAAACAAGATATTTCTGGATATTTCCATTATGACTTTGATAATGTTGCAGGAGTGCACTGCTAAATCTGTGCAGTACTCTTTAAACTATAGGTCCCAACCCAAAGTTGGCAGCAGACCCTTTATGAGTGAGTACCAGCATGATGTGCTAATATGTAAAAGTGAAGTTATTTCAGGGTTGCTGTTTTTTCCCAAACGTTCAAAATGTGTCTATAGAAGCTCTCCCTCACTGGTATCTATATTACCAGCTTGTATGTTACCTGAACATTTTCCCCCAT
The DNA here is from genome assembly GCF_914725855.1 of Thunnus albacares. Lineage (NCBI taxonomy): Eukaryota > Metazoa > Chordata > Actinopteri > Scombriformes > Scombridae > Thunnus > Thunnus albacares. The sequence continues at coordinate 26,337,278 of NC_058127.1, read as the reverse complement.
TTCATCCCTTCATGTGCATTGCATGCCTGTCATTCTCATTGGTGTCTGTTTGATGTTTCCTCATGATCCGTCTTCTACCTGGGTGTGGTGTTGGTGTGCTGTCAGCTTGAGTCAGCCAAGTGTCATCTTTAAGCTCAAACTCAAATCATGTCAAAATATGAATATTCAGACAGACATCTTTATCTGTATGGGTTTGTCAGAGCACCCACAAAGTGTTTTGTGTGGATAACTGTTATATAATGACAGCTTGAAAAGGAATAAGTGGATATGACCTCTGCATATGAAAGGCCCACAGTATAAGAGTGAGGCAAGGGAATTTATTTTTTCTCTTGTAGTTGGTTGGTAGACTAACGCGGTCATTAACAGTAATATTAGTTTAAAATGTGGAATACGGAGTGTGACATGTGAGATGATTTGCTCAGGGTAGCCACAGTAGTGGCTCTAGAAATGACAATGTCCACCACTTTGGTTCAGACTGAAATATCTCAACAACTACGGATGGATTACCATAACATTTGATACAGATATTCATGGTGTCCAGAGGATTAATTGTAATAACTTTAAATGAAGCGCGGTTCATCAGGATAACATCTAAATTGACTGACTGACCGTTTCAAAGCCATCTCTGAACTGCCAGGAATGTAATTATGGTGGAGAAATTTAAAAACAAAATTTAAACTACCTTAGAAAAACAGTTTTATTTTTTATGTGTAATTGTAATAATAGTTGAAACCATACTCCTTGAAAAATATCACAGAGGACAAGGCTGTGTGTCCTCAGTGGTAGCTATGGCCCTGCTGACATCATGTCCAAATCTTTGATAGCAAGTTATTTTTGTTGCATTCATTAAACACAACTCCTATGAGGTTGTGAAAGCCCACCCGCTGTATGACTGGAGGCAGAGTCTACAGTGGGTGGTTTAGGGGGCCTGGTAGTTTGGACCACTGCCAGCAAATCCACAAAGTCACTCCACCTCTGCTTGTTTAGAAAGCTTGAATTCTCAGCAGCCATTGAAACAAACAAACAAATCAAATCACAATGATTGCAAATTTTGCTTGTGTATGCTACACTGTATGCTGTCCTGATAGATGAGACACACAGTGCACAGCTGCTCTCGGGCATCATGAAGAGTTCAATTATGAAATGCCTCTTTTGAGACCTTTCATTTGTTTTAATCATTGTATATGGGTCATTCTACAGAAATGATGGAATCTGGGTGATATAAATTTGCTGAAATGTATTCCTTCTTACATACCTAAAGCTTTTTGTAATGCTAACTTCTAAACTAGATGAATCCACAAGTAGAGCTTAATGCATTTTTATTATTTTTATACATTTCATTAAAGATTCTTTGTCACTGGTGTTACCTATAATGTGAATGACATTAAATGTTTATTAAAATATTTTTCTCATTACAATCTGAATATTTAGTTAAAGGCGGAGTAGTGGAATGTTAAGACTAAGAAAAATATTATATATATATTATTTACATTTTTTAAATGAAATTGCACAAGTTTAAACAACATTGTATGAATTCATTTGATTTGCTCCACCTTTTTTTCTGTCAAACTAACAATTGAAGAATATTCAAACTAAAAGTGTTTGATACTAACTCTAAAATATCAACTGATGATTACCAATCAAAATATTGCTAGAAAGTCACTGAGAAAACATGTAGTAACACCAGTAATCAATTTTTATGTCTAATTTTCCATCCCCACATCTATGAAATAAGTCACACAAATGACGGACTTAAAAGCTTCGCTTAAAATTCTAAAATAAATCGTGACATTTTAAACAAATGAAGTAAGACATCTCACTTACCATATGACTTTGTCCACTGCACTTAATCCAATGACCTCTTGATCCCGGAAGAGCTTCAAAGGGTCAGTGGATTATTTCAAAATAAAAGCATTTTGTGTAGCATAACACATGTAATTTTGGGCTCCACTTCCATGTATGATCAAAGTGACAAGACATTTCCTTGAATTTGGCATTTTAAATAAATTGTTAAAACAAACATTGAACATTAGATGAATAAACTTTGTGTTATCATTGCCAGGACAGTCTTTATTTATAGAACACATGTAATTAATGTGATTATTAGGTCAACTTAAAGGATTTTGGTGTCTGCAAAAGTAAGTGACAGCACTTTTTTTGTAGAATTGTTTTTGTTTTTGTAGTGTGACCCATATAACACATTAAAGGATAATTGCAGTTTATAATAACTTGTGTTTCATTTGTGTAGCTAGCTTTCCTATCAGTTATAACAACATTGTGCTCAGTAGCACACTACAACAAGTCCACAGGGCCAAGAAGCACAAGAAGACAGATGGTCAGACAGTTTGGAAACAAACAAACAGTTTATCTTGATGATCTAAACCACTTTATTTGGAGGTCAAACTAAAAGTGAAAAAACCTGAAATGTCATTCACTGCCAGGGCCAGATTAACCCACTAGGGGGCCCTAGGGCAAAAATTAGCTATGGGTCCTTAATGGACCTCATTACCTGCCATATCTACTAAATAAAGCACAATGTTATTTAGTAAAATGCATCATCTGACAACAAAGCTCTTAAAATTAGATTTAAAATTGAGCACACATTTTCAGTTAATTCATTTACCACAAACTAATGGCCGCGGAGTGAACTTTGAGCCTTGGGGCCCCCTGAGGGTTTGGGGCTCGGGACAAGTTGCCAGCCTCACTGCACAAGAAAAGTGTGCAAAAACTACGACAAGTACTGTAGGTCAAATATGATGCAAGAAGTTTGTCTATAACTGTGGTTTACAGACAGGCTAACAAACAGTTATCCTTCACATTTTTACAACATGTATTACTTGTCATGTTTCTTGCTCCATCGAGTTTGCTGAGATCTGGGAACAGAACAACATTGCTACAACAAATAACTTGAATACAATGTGATTATTATTGATAGAAATGATGGAGAAAACTATGACCATAAAACCCAATTTGCAATAAACTGGAATCATACTTTAAAACTCAGCATCTTTACATGATACACATCTGCTGGACTGACATCATAGTGTTTTTAGAGACTGTTTCATTGAGGGTTACCAAACATATAAGCACACTGGTGACTGGATTGTGTCTGTATACTGAGAGCTCCAGCAAGGGATGACAGTGTTGAAAATAGGTCAGAGGGGGAGAGAGAGACAGGAGAGAGTGTGAGAGAAAGAGAGACCCCCTCTGAGAGTCACTCACAGAGCCAGGACCTGGTTTTGATCAGCACATTCCATTAGTCAATACAATCACAATGCTTCCTTACTGCCAGAGGAGACTGTGCTCAAGTATCCTGTTGTATTTTCCGTAAAAACCCTTTCCACAAACAAAGGGCCCTCTGAGGATCATGGTCATTATTGAAATTACAGTATCCTTATTGTCACACACCCACCCCTCCCTCCACCCACATTCATTCCTCCACTATTCTGAGGATGTGACTCTAAATACCTTGTGGCTTTTCAATTCACTGCTACTTCAGAGTCTCTGAAAAGGTAAATTATAAGAATATCACTATCGGCACATTTCAAAAATTCTGAGCAGTGATGTCATCTCAAACTCCATAAAAAACAGATCCGTGTAATCCAAAACAACCCTTGACATTAACAAAAATTTCTGACCTCAAGCTCCATTTACTAGCCTATTCTGGAGATTGTAAGCTGCTTCCTGAGTGGATCATGGTTCCACATTTAGCATGTGATGGCAATTGAGCTAACTCCATGACAAACTTCATCTCATCCCATGATGAAGACTGCAAGATATGCTTGAAAGCTTCAGAAACAGTTAGTGGGTGGACTCTGAGAAGTACTGAATTGCATCTTGTCAAATTACTGTTTCCAATGTCAATAATAAACGTTCACGCTCAACCCTTGTCATAGTTTTTAATTCACTATTTCTTAACATGTAACAGAAAATAAAAAAGACATCAGGTGTTTTTTCTATTTCACAGTCATTCAATAAAATAAAGACATATTTCATATATAAATTTGGAATGGTGATTTATTTCCGCAGTCATTAAATAAAAAGTTATCCATAAAATCAAATGTGCTTTAATTTGTAAATGCCTTGCATTTTTTTTTTCCGCTTTGGTCTTCAAAGTTTTTAGACCCTAGTAACCAATGAGCAATTCTACAAAAGAGCAAATGTGATGATGCTCCCTGGTGTTATTCATAAGTGATCTGATTATCTTGTTAAATTGTTGAAAACCTGAAGTTGCACCGGCAACTGCAAGGTGTCACACTGACTGCAGTCTCACACAACTGGATTTGATCCAACAAGGCCATAAAACAATTTAGGGCTGGTCTAAGACAAAATCTTCTCAGGTGCACTAATGAATTAGGGTTACGAAGGGTGACTGATGGACATTTCATGAACAAGGTCAAGGCTAATGTCAACCACCAGCCCCTGCAACATTCCCTGTGCAGTGTGAACATCTGCACTTTAACCTCTTTTCAAAAAATGTTAAGGAAAGGAGAAGTGCTCTCAACTTGACATGAATAGGGAAAGACATTCCCATGTGCAGACAGACATTCCTCTGCATATCACCAGGTTTACAGGGTCCATAAAAAAGGCATGTCATTGAATTATTAATGCTATTACATTTTCTAAAAAAAATGGCTGGTGGTAAGTTTGAGATAAACATATATACAAAAAACAGTATATACAAAGAAGGTTTTGATCTCTATTAACCATTCAACACCAACACAGTGATTTTAAATGATTGCTTTCCCAGCATTATCATGTGGCTTCAGAATGGCTTTTTTCATAAAGGGAAATTTTCATACAGTCTTCTTACACTCACCACTGATGTGAGCTAAAGATGCATCTAAATCCCTTTAACACATTTGACAGTAATGGTTATCTACAGTGCTATGCTATTAAAATTAACTGAGCCTGAGGATTTTGCATAAAAGGGACCTCACAGTCAAGTTTTGCTGCCTCAAAAAGGCACAATGCTTTTGTCATCAGTACACTGATTTCCAAAGCTCTTGCCAGGATCTGTATCCAGCTGTGAAATGCTGAAATGAATCAATGACTACACACATTATGCTCAGATATTATCAGATTTTTCAAGATTACTAATGAAGACGGTAATATTTTATCACTATGTAATCTAGTGCAATCATGAAGCAATAAGATCTTGTGCTGTGTGGTCAGTGTATGCAACATCAAAGCAGTTTGTACCACATAGCACCCCATCCCAAAGAAAGGTCAGTGGTTTTGAGTGTCCCTTCCCCACCTCTATCAATTGATATTCAACAGTAATATCCAAATGTGTTTAAAGAGTGGGCAGTTCCAATGACAGAGGGTAAACATTTAGCTTGTCCCCTACCAGGTTCATTATTCACTCCTGCTTACCTCTGAAACAGAGTCTGTTTATGTGAATGTCATTTTCTCTCTTCTCTGTTTAAACATGGGTCTTGACCCCTGCAGAGGGGTTAGGAGCTCCCTGTTTGTCATGAGCCCCAGCGATCCAGTGGTAGCAGTCAGTGGCATTTTTGTTGCGTGGCTGAACAGCACACCGGGTGCAGTAGACAATACCCAGTGCCACCATCACCACAATGAAAATGCAGATTGGCACTAAGAGGCCCACCAGGAGCCAGGTGCTGCTCTGTTTCTGTCCCCTGTCCTCCTGGACAGAATCCAGGTTGTCACCGTTCTCTCCGCCCTCGCTTGGGGGTGGCTGGGACGGAATAAGCTGGGTGGGAACAGCTGGGTCTTGGGAATGGGTGATCTCCACATTATTCTCTTCCTCCTCCCCCAACTCCTCCTCTGGGAACTGAGAGTTTTCCCTAAGGGGGTACTTTTCCTCCTCTGCCTCATTGTGGTAGCTGGAATTGGTAGGCATGTAGTGGTCTGTGACTGAATCCTCTGGATTTCCTGGTTTCTGACTGGCAGGAGTGAGCCCAGCCCACCAATTCCAAGCTCCCTCAGAGATTGTAGAGGTAGGAAGAAATGGGAAAGCTGTGGTGGTCTCCTCCTCATCATCTTCGTACCAGTCTCCGGTGGTGCTGGAGCTGGTGGTGGGTGGAGGTGTAGTGGAGATGATGGTTGGCGAAGCTCCTAGCTCAGACTGGAATCTCTGCCCCCACTCCAACCAGTCAGGTCCTCCATTGTCTATGTCTTCGTCATGTTCCTCAGTCTGAGGGTTCAGAGGGTTTAGTGCTGGATCAAAGGGCAGTTCCTCCTGAGGGGCACTAGTGACCCAAATGACATCAGAGTCCAAAACTCTGGGTGGATCGGTCAACCAGTCCAGAGATTGCTCCACCTCTGGAGGCCAGTCAGTGTGGGACTGCTGTGGGTTCCATATGTCATAGTCCACACGGTCCCATACAGGTCCAGGCCGGTGAGTGGCAGCAGATTGATCATCTCCTTCCCCTATCTTCCGACATGAGTAATGATCAGACATGAGTTCATAGCCTTCCTCGCAGTAACACTCAAATCCACCATCATAATTCACACACATCTGCTCGCAGGTCCCAGGGATCTGGCACTCGTCAGTGTCTTGGCATCGGCTGGGGTCCTCAGGCAGCGGGGAAAAACCCAGATGGCAGTGGCAGATATGAGAACCTTGAGTGTTCTCACAGGCGTGTTCACATGGGTCATTTACACACTCATCTATGTCCTCACACCCACCCTCATCATCAGGAAGGTAACCCTCCCGACAGCGACATTCAAATGTCCCTGGAGCATTCACACAATGCTGCTCACAGGGACTCTGAAGGCACTCGTCTACATCCAGACAGCCACGTTCATCTGGTGCAAGCATGTATCCTTCAGGGCAGGCACAACGGTACCCATCTGAAAGGGGCAGGCACTCAGATTCGCAGGGGGCCCCTTCACAAACATCAGACAGCTCACAGCTCTGCCCATTGTCTCTTAGTTGATAACCATCAGCACACTCACAATAGAAGTGAGCACCAGCTGGCCTGCAGAAATGTTCACATCCGCCGTTATTCTGGTCACACCAGTTGTGTGATAGAGGGGGATCGGCACAGAGGGGGGAATCTCTTGACCACCCCACTGAGCCATCTTCCTTCAGCAAACACAGAACTGACTGTTCTTCCTTTGTGCCTGTGGGGCAGGGCACAGTAGCAACTGATCCAAAGGGTACATGGGTTAGAAGTGTGCTTAGAAGGTTAAATGGTGTGGTGTAGAGGGCATTGCCTGCCCCTTCACTCCACAATGCAGGACACATTCCTTTGTAGGCATAATGGCAAAGATACCCATCTACAGGGACTGAGCAGGGACCATCCAGCCATTTAAAGTTATCATTCTGCTCTTCAGTGCTGTAGCCCATAACTACACAGCGTGGCACTGAGCACATGCTAGGGGAGACCTCTCTCTGCCAGTTAGTATACTCTGTGTCCTGGTCACCAGTAGTCCAAGAGAAACCCCGGAGCGGGCGTGTGGTGGTGCACTGGCGAGGCTGCCGCTGCAGGCCAATCCATACCTGGACCTTGGTGCGTGAGTGGCGCAAGTCCAGAGAGGAGAAGAGAGTGGTAATAGTGTTGGCATCCTGCTTGCGTTTGATGGTAGCCAGGTTACCACCTTTATTCTTGCAGGCCCTCCATGATTCCAGAAAAGTCTTGCGTTGGAAGTAGACCACAAAACAGCCATCCGCATTGCATAGTGCATCCCTCTCTGTCAGGTCCTGGCCCAGGACTGAAGAAACTCCAAAGAGCAAAGCCAGAAGGGAGATTAAGAGTAGAGCAGCAGCACTGCTCACCAGGGTGCCCATTCTTTTTTAGAACTGAATGTATCTCTCCACTCTCCGCCTGTCTCTCACTGTGACTTTCTCCACACTTTTATCTCCCTGCTTTTGAAAGTTTCTTTTTAACTGTGGCTTTTTCTCTTGGCCTGTTTTTTTTGTCTATCTGTACTTTTCTCCCTTCATTTGAACCCTGATTTTTTTTTCTTTTTTTCACTGACTGTGCTCTTCACTCTACTCTGCTGAAACAGATCTGTGCTGGAGTTGAGTGCATGCAGATTGTCTCAACATTTCAGAGAGCAGGGAGGGAGGAGAGAAAAGGGAAGGGGGGATAGAGGGAGGGAGATATTGCAAAAAGGAGGGTGGGCAGAAAGGGAGAAAGGAGGGAGTTGAGGAAAAGAATTGTATGTTTTTGGAAGAGGTGGGGGGCGCTATGTGAATGTGTGTGTCAGAATGGGGGGAGGTGCAGCGAACTGTGCATTTCTTTCTTTTTCAGAGCATGTCATATGGTTTTCATAAGCCCCGTTCATGGACATAGTTTGGTACTCTGCCATTTACCCGCACAGACACACTCATACAGACATTCATATGCATGAAATTGTAGCACTTGAAAAACATTTTCTTATCTCCAGTAACTCAAATGAGACTGAATGATCACTTGAACAGATGCAGTCTTTCCAAAATATCCATCAATTATCTTCTATCTAGTCTTTTCTAGCCTTTCTCCTTTTGTGAATCATTTTTCTCATCTCTTCATTCAGTATGACTCAGACCAGAGGTTCTTAACATGCACACCTCCTATAGAGTTCAGTATCTCCGACAAAATGTGTTTTGTCTGCTTCAGTTATTTCCATAAAGTGTTTTTTCAACAGGCACTCCATATGCATTTTCAGGTTCACTCAGTTTGTTGCAGCTTAATGTGTATATCTTTGTGTGTGTCTGTGATGAGTTTGTTGATGATAAAAAGCTCCTTTGAAGATTATCAAGGATGATATGAAAAGAAACCAAGGATGGCATCCTTCACTTTCCACACATCTGGCATCCTTCACTAACAACACAACCTTAGGCCAGAAAGAAGACACCAGTTCCTGCACAAAAGGTCTGCAGCTACATTAAAAACAACAATACTCTCCTCCATACTAATAACTCTCAGATTGGGATGGGGAAGAAGAGAAAGTTGTCGAGGTCGCCAGTGTAGAGGAAGAGGGCCTCTGGGTTTGCTATGAAAACAAAGCTAGGTCGGTGAAATGGAGACTTATGTTTCTAAACGAGGGATGTTGGGGGAAAGAGGGTCCGTATGTGTATGTGTGTGTGTGTGTGTGTCTGGGAGAGGAGGTCGAGGAGTGGAGTGTACGGGGGCTGAGGGCAGTAGCAGGAGTCCTGTGAGTTTTTAATAAATCCAGTTGACTATTGTGTAGTGTGTACCTCAGTGTTAAAGTTAGAATGGTCTGAAAAGGTTAAAGAGCACCTAAAGCAATAGTTAATGCCTGTGGCAGGCATGAAAATGCAAGACTACATGAAACTTTATAGTGTTCTTAGTCTCTTAGTTTGTACAGAGGAGCTAAGTATAACTGGGTATTTTTAAGTATCAAAAAGTACTGAAAGTTAGTACTGTAACACAGGCTTTCTGTTATAAATTGTGGTCTTCAAGCCTAAGCTGAGATACTGTTGATGCTACCCAAGTTATTTTCTCAGACTTGATAAAGATTATCTAGAGCCACAGAAGATATAATACAATAGTTTTTAGAGGAGATTCACGACCAGTAAAATGATTTGGAAATGTAAAATTGGTGGAGAACCCCTTTCTAATATTTTTAATGTTATAGTGCAAAATTAATTGTTGTATTGCTCACATGACCAACTCTGGTTTACCATACACCTGTAGCTCAGAAGAGGCTATTCAATCAGATTGTATATTACAGTGGTTCCCAACCTTTTCGGCTTGTGACCTTTTAAAATGAAGCAATGTGTAGTTGCAACCCCTTGTCACTTGAAGTCTTGAAAAGGTCATGTTATCCCGTTATTCACAAAAAGAAAAAGAAAAAAAAATGATGACAAAGATTAGAATAAAGTCCGGACTCTCAGGTTGGGAACCACTGCCATATTACACTAGGTTAATCTTGAGTTTTCCACCGACCATGGGAATCTTTTTTCCATTACTATCTTCCATCACATGTGTATAAAGTTTTGGCTTGTAAGCTAACCGCATAACAAGCTCGTATTTTGAAAGCATTTAGATGAATTAGCCATCCAAAATGTATATGGACAAATCAGCCTCAACCTCTGGATCATTCCCGCCAACCAATAAAACATGATCCATCCATCCATCAGTTTTTTGGCCTGAACACAATAAGCATTTAAAGAAAAACTCAATTCATGTCAATGAAATGGCTGATATCAGCAGAAATATTTTGCAGTGAGTTAAACTTTGGTGAACTTTGATAAGGAAATTTCTCTTATTGTCTGGTTATCAGTCATAAATAAGCTGTTGTGACAAGTATTGGGCAAATTACTTGAAAATTGTAATTAATTACTTATTACATATTGTTCATTGTAAAAATAGTTACATTACTTTATTCCTCAGCAGCAAAAATAACGTGTTACATTACTCATTACTTTACTTTTGTTACTCAGCAGTTAGCTCAGTCAAAGTTTCCTTTAAACAACTCAGAATCCTCCCCAGCCACACACTGCATCTTTTGTATTTAACACATAGAAAATGAGACGTGGGGGAGACCTCTCTCTGCAATTCTGAACTAAACTAGTGTCAGGTCACTCCTGAATGGCTAATGTTAGCAAGCCAGCTAAGAGCACACAACATGTGAATAAGACAACTTTTCTCCTCCTCCGGACCATCTGCCACCTAAACACAGAGACCACACTGATATCAACCCTCCATTAAGTAATACAACAAGCACACTGACCCCCAAGTGTTAAAGTAACAGATCCTTACTGGGATAAGAACTGTAATATAATTACTGAATTTGAAATTGTAATCCCTCACATATTACTGTCCAACACTGGTTGTGGCTGACTAGTACTAGCATGTTTCCAGCTGGCTAGCATGATAGTTTGCCAGCTTCAGTCCCCAATTGCCCCTGCAAGAAGTCACTACTTATCCAAGCTTCTAGCACCACATTTTTTTGAAGACATGGGATGAAATTTGGGGTGCCGCTCTCTGGGGCTTTAATCATTTATGGGTTGAATCAGTATTTTATCATTTCAATGAGAGACAGGGAAGCAAAATGGTAATGTAATAATATCAAACATTCTAGATGAGTAATGACCTCCATGGGGAAACTATGGTTATCACAACTGAGGGGATTTAGATATGTAGACAATGTAAAGTGAGAGCCACTTTAAGTGGACAAAATTATGCATTCATCTGTTGTCATTAATCTGTGTTCTTTTGCTAGTGCTCCTTTACTAAGTGTACATTACACACACACACAAACACACACACACAAATCTGTCACAGCTTGGTGAAACTCAAACCTGGGGTGACCCAGGCCATTTGTCCCCTGCTGTGACATCACTCACACCGGGCAACTTCTCTGTGCCCACTTGATTTTGTGACAGCCTAATGTTTTGAGGTTAACTGGTGTTTAATGATCATGAGCAGCCTTTAACACACGGTCAGTAAAAACCTTTTAACAAGTCCCTGCACGCCTGTCTCCCAGCATCCATCAGTTAGCCATCAGCACTACGGTCCCCAGTGCTGGGGCAGACAGCATAAATACCATATGTGGGTTGCTATCACAAGATTAGTGCTACACTGCTGTGAACAATATGTGGGCAGGGGTGCATGACAGTCTGGCAGCTTTATTAGGTTATCTGTACAGATAGAGCTTTCATTCACACACGCTGACTTCTTCGAAATGTGTCTCAAGCAATGAACAACATTTTGCCTGTCAGTGGTCAAGTTGTCACTGGATTAGTGAAATATGAGTTTTAAAGGATTTTTCTGGTTTATTACAATTTAGCTGTCACTTTGGTAGTTTTGAAGATAAGAATATGCACACACATCCAAACCAAAGTGGGCAGGTGCTGAGCCAAACGTGGGTAAAAAGTCAAAAAAACAAAGAAATAGCTCGCACACTGCAGGGCTCAAACTTCAGTACTTTTGGCCATCATTTCTATCCATGATGGGGCACATAACTGTCTCATTATTTTACATTGAAAAGAAAAGGCTGACAATATTCTATATTTTTCTCATTAACAAATCCCATGAAAAGAACAGAACCAACAATGTCTCTCAGTAGTTTCTGACCTCTCTACCCTGTCTGTGACTCTCAGGCCCAAGCCTGTTGTTTCCTGCTGAAGACATACATAAAAACTCACAAATGTATATAGTGAAATAGCTGAACACTGTAGTTTTTAAGAAATATTACTCAAACTGCAGGAAATAGTGCATTTGTTGGGGACTATTTTCAGCTGCAGATGAATCTACATTTGGTGTTCTAGTGAGTATTTCTGGCAGCAGGACAGTGTGTGTGTGTGGGATTGAGTGAAAATAAACTACAGTGTGTGTGTTCATGGTAATGAAGGAACATGTCAGCCAGTGCAACAGTGTGGCTCACTGATGTGTTTTTAATCATTTTTGGGCAACAATGTAGCTCTGTGACACAGAGGAATAAGATAAATCAGGCTTTGATACACACTCACACTTGTCAGAAGAATACATTAATAATCGGTTTGGGTCTGCATATGGAATTTGTTGATAAAAAGAAAAATATGCAATATTGCAGCATTATACTTTAGCTATACTAAATTCACAAGCAGAACCTCACTGCACATCTTGAAAGCATAAACACTCCTGCACCTGACAGCAAAATGTCTCTAAACCTTACTAAAGAGATGTTAACCTTGACAACAGACATCTCAAGAGACAATTGACTTTTTTGTGGGGCTTAATGTTACTGCTTCCTGTGTCATCTGCAAGGAGAACGCAAGGAATACAATCTCAAGTTTATTACTATTCTAAACATGAGGATCAGTATGCTAGGTATGAGGGAGAGGAGAGGGAAATACGCGTTCCAAGGCTTTGAAGTGTATAAAGTTGAAATTTACTGTTGACAAAAAGCAATCAAGTATTCAAACGGTCCCCTAGGTGAGAACAACCTGGCCAGTGGGCCCCAGGTTAATTAGAGTTTGAGACTCCTGGTTTACAACCTGAATGATCTTTTGACTTCTCATGTTTCTTGCCTCATAAAATGCCTTACTAGCAATGTTACCATATTCCCAGATATCAGCAATTAACAAAATTATTACAGATAGAAATGACAACTAAAGGTATAAAAGAAAATATGATAAATTATATTTTAACATGGTTACAACATTAATCACATTTATGGCTAGGGGACAATTGTGCTCAAGGTTTTAAAAAAAAGCAATGTTGAGTCATGGTTGGAAACAGGAAACAAAGAGCAATGTCCCATGTTAAAGTTCATCCACCACAACCTCTTCCCTTTATCGCTCTATAATGATGTCATCCGAGTTCCTCCTTTGCTCCCATGATAATTACCATACATGGCGTTTTGGCCACTTGCTAAAATGTCTGACAGCATGTATGTTTGACAGTATCAAAACAGTAAGTGTTGGATAAAGAAAGTGCTTTATGGTGAAATCTAACATACAATTAAAAAAGGAAAACGAAAATAAATAGGCTTGTAACTGTAACAGACACAATTTCATAGTTCTAGCCTCTGTCCGCATATTCTGAAAATAATGGAATTATTCTTATTCTTATTATGATTACTATTATTAATAATCATAATACTAATAATACTTCTACTACTAATAATAATAGTAACTTTATTTATATCGCACCTTTAAAAACAGAATTTACAAAGTGCTTTTGACAGAAAAAGCAAAGGCAATACAATACAAAAGCAAAGACATATATCACATATTAGTGAGTCCATGTTAAACATGAAGTTAATACTTGATTTGTATCCATTTAAAAGACCATGCCTCATCTTCTTCCTCCTTAGTTAATGATCCATTTGTGAGGTTGCTTTTCTACACATGACCTTGTTGTATTCAGCTGTGGGTTTGTGTTAAAAAGCAAAAGTAATGTAAAGGATAAAAGGAGAGCATTGGTGCATTGCTGGAGGGTTGAATGTTGATGCAAAATAGAGGTTAAATTGGAACGGACTGACACCAAAACCTAACGTGATTAATTGATATTTTAGATCTATGAGACATTTATTAATCATTAATAAAAATCATTAATGAAAATCAGTTGTTACTGTGATGAAAATGTCACGTCATTTTCTCTCTGAATGAAGAATTCTCAGGAATGAAAGGACATTCAGAACAATTAATTATAAAACTGATAATCGTAAATTATGTTAGAGTCTAACTATGTCTTCAGACAGAATGCAAAGCACATTTTTTTAGCATAGCGTATTTGACTGCTGGACCATTTGTGTTTATTTGCTCCAAACAGCCAAAATACCAACTGTAGGCCTATGTTAGCTGTAAACTGGCAAGCAATGGATGCATCAACCATGTCTGTGGGACTTTTTCACACAAGTTGAAAATATTTTCAACTCACACAGACAAGTATTCTAAATTTGCATTTACTTGTGTCTTTCCATTGACTTTATATGCAATAACGCCACCTCTAAAATTACCTTCATGTTCAGGCTGAACACACAGTAAGCATCTTAGATGTTTTGAAGGAATGGTTTGGTTCAGACATTTCTTTGAGTCCTACATTAGGTTCAAAAGAGAATTGAGCTGGAGAGAAAGGACTATCTCAACTCAATGTCCACTTACCAGGTGATTGAAGAACTTTTAGGGGCTCTCCTCTGTGTTGGCATAAAAGCTCAACTTTTAAGTTAACACGGAGGAGAGGTCCTAAGTTTTCTCTGAAAAATGGAAATCATCACCAACTAGTCAAAGCAGATAGCTGCCCATCTAGAGCCAGGTTCTGCTTAAGGTTTCTTCCTGTTTAAGGGGAGTTTTTCCTTACTGCTGTCGCCAAGTGCTGCTTATGGGGGAAATGTTGGGTAAATTAAAGAATACAATCTAGACTTGCTCTATGTGAAAGGTGCCCTGAGATTACTTTTGTTGTGATTTGACACTCTATAAATAAAACTGAATTGAATTGAATCTAGAGCATGGGGTTTTCAAACTGTAAGGACAATAAGGCATTTGGTTGCTTTATTTTTAGCTGTGAGTTAACCCACAGCTAACTCACTGAATCCATGCCAACGTTATACATCCTGTTTATATCTCTCATATAGTTCCAAACCTGAAAGCATGATTACCCCCAAAATCGAAGTAATGAAACAATAATAATAGGAATGACAAAATCTGTTAGTATGAACTTTTTTCAACTTCGCTCAGAATCTTATATTCCCAGAAGACTGACCCTCCCCTCTGTCCATCATATACACATATTTGCCCTGTGATGAAAGCCAGTGGACATACAGACAAAAAATTATCCCTATTTAAAATTGGATTGTTGGGAGTTGCATTTGTCTCAATTTTGTCTGAGGGGGGCCACAGTGTCACTCTTTGAAAATCCCTGATCTACAGTTTCATGACAACTGGGTTAACTCCATCTGTTGATTAAGACTGTGATATGGTTGAAAGCTTCGGAGCAAGGTAGCAAAATGATGTTGAGTTGAGTTTGTTTTGACAAATATCGACCTTGAATACCAAGTAGTAAAATATATGTTATTCAGATTTCATTCTGGGCAGATCTGCATGGCATATGGTTGCTTTATTTTCACTGTGAACTGGGCATTCCACTTTTGTATCTCTCTTCTTTTATATATTTAGTACCGTACTCCATCTGAGACTATATCTTCTCATTTAATGTCATATACATATATATGCCTTTTCTGAAACCAGTAAAAGTGCAGACATACAACGTACAATACTGTGTGACTTAGTGAAGCTTTATTTATCCAGGAAGTTTCAATTAGATCAAGATGTCTTCTGCAACAGACACATGAGATCAAATTACATATACACAAACTCACAGGAAGATGAATCAGACAGACAAAACATTCATCACACCACCACCAATTAAAACAATCGCAAATACAGTATTGTTGTAGAAGAATGTCAGCAAGTAAGTCTGTCAAAGGAAAACTGTGTTGAACTTCTCTGGAACTGGTCCCAGTTTCAGAATTGTCAGGAAAAGCACAGGTGTAATTAATAACATAAATGATGTCTCTCTTTTATTCAGCCACCATTCATTTGATTATTTTTTCCTATTGTGACATGTCAAAATATCTGCTGTGAAAACTGTCTATAGGTCGAGCATATTTCCCAAAATTTTGGATCATTCCATTTCTCGTACAGGTTTCAAGTCCATGATTTTCATGGTGTGCTGAAATGAAAGATCAGAAAATTTATGGAAACTGGTCAGTGGTGATGTAAGGCATGTAATTAATGTGCTCAATCAGGTAAAAACACCAGCATGGCAGTTTTAATTATCTTTAACCTTCTTTGAAGCTTTGTTAGCAGAGCTGCAAAATCTATTAGCAATAATGGTAGCTGCTATTTTGAAACACTTAGCTATAATTAGTGATTTGATTTTGGTGTATTATTTATTGAATTGCACACAGCTTGCAAGCAGTGAACTGAGCTGGTTTTCACTTTGAAGCCAACACTGGTCAGCAGAGAGGAAAGGCCGATATTCATAGATGCTGCCTCAGGCTTCCTGACTGTACCAGCAGATCAGTAAATCATCAGTTGTCCTCAGGGAGGAGTTTATGTTCATACAGGCATCTTCGAAGTGAGTTTCACATGTCTTGAGAGTCTGATGTTTGGGCCTCAAAGTTCCCAGCAGCTTCTCCACATAAAGTATCTCTACAGACCGACATTACCATAAACACAGAGCTGTCAGGACTGTCTCTGTTACGAGCTCTCGTGACAGCAAAACTCAGAACCGAAGATCAGAAGATAGGGGAGTTGGGAGAGTTCAATATAAAATTACTGCATTCACAAAACTGCATTCTGCCTAGAATACATCACATTATGCACATCAATATATACTATCCTAATATTTACCTTAAAATTCCATTCTCTTACCTATCATTAATAATCTAAATAATGTATGTTAATGGGATTTTAAATGTGATAAATAATGGACAAATTAGTGGATTGTGATATATCCTTAATTTGTAAAGGCAACAAGTAAACTCCTTTTAAAAACACCTCCTTAATTTCCAAAGCTCTTAACAAATTCAGCAGATGATATGGACTGCATGACTTTTCCCATACTTTACACATTGATTTGACATATTTGACAAATCCATTAATCATCAGTTTAAGGTGTTATTAATGTTGGGATGTTGCTTTATGTTATGGATCTGAAATATTTTCAGATCAATCATTACAGCAAATTCTCACTTAGACCTGTCACATACTCAGAAGTACTCATTCATAAACTTAAACACAAGAAAGTCTCCTGGTGAGGATGATCTTGACCTCTGGCTTCTACACCTCGCTGCTGTTATTACTGCACTTCTTGTACATATTTTTAATTCCACCTTTCCGTCAGGAAAAATTCCTTAATATGAAAAACAGCTGAGGTGCTTCCCTTTCACAAAAGTGGTGACATTTGTGACCTGAACAGCTATCAAAGGCAAATTGTCCTGCCTGTCCAAACTCCTAGAATCAATGGTCTACTTACAAATATGTGGTTTCCTGCCAACAACAATGTTCCTGACAACAATATCCTTCAGCCAGAGCAGTCAGGCTTTAGGAGAGTCATAGTACTGTAGGATAAAGTCCGTGCATGTTTTGAAGGCAGAAAGCACAAGCCTCAAACAACAGACCAGCTCTTTCTTCAACACCCAAGGAATGCTGGCCCATAAAGTAAGGAACCCCCATCTCCTGCATGGTCACCAAACCAGACCACTGACCCAAACAATCTTTGATCCTTCAAGCTACAAGAGCCAGCAAGATAGGAAGACCAATTCACACCCCAATGTGGTTTGTTAGTACCATTTGGACAAACGACCCCCACCATTGGTTATCACAACTCACTTCTAAGAGCTAGTCACACACAGAGATGAGCTGGCACCAATTTTAATCCCATTGTGGATTTAGATTTTCCAACTTGAGCGACCAACCCAAGAACTGATCACTGGGCAAACCAGCATAAGGCACTAGACATGCTGCAGTATATGCCATGCCCTATTCACACACACACTTTACACACACACTCACACACACACACCCTCAAATGGCATGAACCCCTGCCATTTGCAGTCAGACCAAAGACCAGAGGACTGTAAAATCTATGGATTAGTTATGGATTAGATTAAGATTTTGTCTAAGGACAATTATTGTTGTATGTTGATGTGTGTATATCATATGTGTGTTATTATGTACTTTGGTTAGACTTTTATTCCACTACCTTTAAGCCAAGACATGTACTACTAACATAATCCCATCATCCATGATAACCCTATCATGTTTAGTACCATTCTGCTTGCTTCACTGTCAGAACGCTAAAGCTACTATCCAAATTGCAAAATTAGGAATCATGCAATTGTTAAATTGTAAATACTTTGATTGATGGAGTAACTGTATTCAGGAACTATACCCACCTGTCCGTGGACAGGGGGGGGACTGACTTTGCTCCCCCAGAACTCTGCAACCCTGGGATTGACCAGGAGGCACCTTCTGGGTGAGCAGACTGAAACTTAATAACAGTGTCTTATCTGAGACTATGCTCTTTTAGGGCTGTCTGCTGTTTGCTGTTTTGATGTTTTAAGCTGATGTTTTTAAGCTGTTTTTAGGCGGCCCTTTAAGGCTGCTTGATGCTGCTTGCTGGTTCTTCTTGCTTTCTGCCATGCCGGTGGAAAGCTTACAGTTTGCTAGTCTGAAGATGTGACTCAGAGCATCTTCTGAATCTGGAGTCATGAGTTGAGGAGCAAGCCTAGGAGAGCATGAGAGCATAAACTAGGAGCTCTCTTCCAATGGAACCTTTTCAAGTCCGAACCGGCCAACTCACTCATCACTACCAGATCCAGACTCCAGCTCCTCACCCCAGCACAACGGACTCCATTCTCCACAAGAAGCCACCCCAGGGAGCAAGCAAGTATTTGTACAAAACCTCCATCAGCTGGCTTAAACCCTGGTGCTTTCATGATTTGTAATTTCAATTGGCAATTCTGAACTAAGCTGTGGTACCATTGATTTGACTCGCTGCTTCTCAGGCTACAGTCATCTCATCTGTTTATCAGATCATCCTGCTAATAACTGCAGACAGTGACGTCGGGTCAGAAAATGCATCTATGTGTAGTTTGATGTGTATTTTGGCAGATTTTCTGGCTTAATTACAGGTATTTGAAGGGATTGTTGTGTCATGGTAAAATCAACAAACTGAATTAACTGTCTGATGATGATAATTGCTGGAAACAGAAGAATGAATCTTCTTGTGGCCTTTATTAATGTAATGCAGAATCTGCTGTACTTTCTTTAGGGCAAATCTACAATGTACTGCTTCTGTTTTGGCACTGCTGGTAATTCAAAACTGGGCTGATATGTTTCCCATCCACTGGAAAAGAGACATTCAGGGCGCGATGAAGGTTTCAGATTCCATTCTGGACCCTCTGGGATTTTAATAGTTTCCCACGAGTCCAGCACTCCCAATGAGTCATGTCTGGATGTCAGGAGCACGTATCCTGAGTATGATTGAGGATTTTGGACAGTGACTGTTCAGTTCCTAAAATGATTTTCATATGCAACTATTTTGCGCAACAAATGACATTTTTGAGGAAATGCTGCCCACATTATGGTTTTATTCTGTGCATACAGCATACTATGCATAAGTGGGTCTGGAGAGCTGAGGGGTGTTCCATCAACGCAGCTAAAGAAAGCTACACTATTTGAAAAAGCCTGGCTAGAATTAACGTCAACTTTCACTTGAGGCTCAAGCTGTTCCACTGCCCATCAGAGGAAAGCTAACGCCTGGGACACACTGGATGCGTGAACCTCAGCAGTGCATGTGCATTGCTGAACTGCTGCGTCTCGCACGCTTGCAGCGTCCACACAGGAAGCGTGTCTGCTGCGGCGCTTCTGCCACTGGCAGCCCTTTCTTTCTATTGTGTTCCTTGTCTATTTCTGCTGAGAACCACGCGCGTCACGCAGAAGAAATAGGCGAGACCTCGAATCTATAGTGAAGCGACGCAGCAGCCTTGTGTGAGATGCGCGTGACATGCGTGTTGTGGCTCAGGAGGTGGAGCGGGTCGTCCACTAATCAGAATATAGGCGATTCGATTCATGGCTCCTCCAGTCCGCATGTGTGAATATGTGTGAATTATTAGATTTTCGCTGATGGGCAGGTTGGGACCTTGCATGGTAGCCCCTGTACCCATTCAGCGTATGAATGTGTGTGAATTAGTGAATGTGATTCATCGTGTAAAAGCTCTTTGAGTGGTCGGAAGACTACAAAGGCGCTATACAAGTACAGTCCATTTACTATATATGAATGATTCTGTCTCAGAGCTTTTTGATCCATATAAGCAGTTGATCACTGTAACTGTGATCACTATAAGCAGTTACCACTGTATACATTTAAACACAGCAGAGGTTCATGGTTTGGACTTCATTTAATTTACTTTTTGTCCTCACAGCTTGAACAGAATGAGTGAATGAATAACTAAATAACTTCAAAATAATGCTGGCACACTTTTATTTGTTAAATTATGAATGCTAAGCTTTTAAATAAAAGGGTTCACTCCAACACAGAAGTGACCATGACTAAAATGGAGATTCACTTAAGAATTTTTGTAAAAGTCCCTCACAGTTCTTCTATTTTATGTTTCTGAACATGGACAAGTGATGTAAGTGCGAAAAGACACTTGATGAAACCATCTTTGAGAGTCCATTTCCGTCCATCGGACAGTCTTTGACATGCAGCTAAATTAAGCTGGACAGTTATCCTGCCACAGAGCAGGCTAGTTCTGCTGACTGAGTTACCATGGTTACTGAGCTGGGACTCATATAATCCACAGTGATGGAACGGAACTCCCACTTAAATTAGCAAGGCTTATCAAAATAAGCCAGACTATCCCATTAGCCAGCTTGCTCTGCTCTGGATTCAGGAGTCCTGTGGTTGTTATTTTACTTGATTCCTCTCCCTTTCTCTCCAACTCTGGCTCACCAGGAAATGTCTTTTTATAATATTATCTTTATAATGCTGAGACTCTGGGTCATAGACGTCCGGGTAATTTTCAAAGCTTCTTTGTGACAGGTACAAGAGTACAGAAGAAGACACGCTATCACCTATTAAGAGAGAAAGACATTACGTTCTTATGGGTCGTCGGCACTGGGAAACAGGACAGAGGTATAATATGTCAAGGTGCAACACTATGGCTGCTGTGTGGGTTTAAATAAAAATAAAAATACAGCACCTTTAAAAACAGAAAACTAACCTTAAACTAGAACAGAAACTGCATACTAAATTAAAATAAAATTACAGAGAACATTGCTGTTATTTTTGGTTTATTACAACTTATTTTGTCCATTAATTATAAATCAAACCTAGCAGATAGTGCAGGTATTTAACTTGAGTCCACTGCTACACAATTATACTCGTTACACGTTGGCTCCTCTGCAAGCCTCTGCAATCTATGGTCACCCATAACACGCTTCTCTATGTAGGTTCAGAGAGAAGTATCTTTATCCTTGTCACTCCCCAATCCCTGCTGTGCTGAGCTTGGTGTTTCCTTGTGGGGAGTGATGGAGACAGAGCTTAGACACCAAACATCACTGCTGTACATGTTCTACATTCACCAATCTATTCTACATTAATTATGATAGATGACTGCCATGTTGTCACCATGGATATGTTGTTTCATTGACTGTGATAGAGAGTGGTGATCATGGTGAGCAGAGGGCTACCAGTGGAGATAGCGGAGAAAGTCTTCTTTAACTTGCTTCAAGTTGTCTTCACTCTCAGCGAACTCTACAAGCATCTTGTAGGATAAAACACAAGCAGGCCAAGCTGACTAATCACAGTTCTTGTTGTTTCCACATGGTATCGCAGCAGCTGCCGTAGCCCCAAAGTGTGGTTATATTTTTGAGGAAATGGACGTCAGCTACGATATAGCTATGTACAGGGCACCAAAATGACACCACAACACCTTAATGTACAACTATAAATACCCTTTTAATTTATCACGTGGACATGCTGCTATTTGCTAATTAACACTGAACAAGTAGAGCTGAGGCTGATGCAAATGTACATTTCACAGGTATTGCAAAGTGTTGGACAAAATCACATTTTTGACCCTAATGAAAAGTCAGGGGGTCACAAGTCAGTAGGATTCATACTGCAGGGATCATGAATGTCTTAATCAAATTCCATTGCAATTGTAAAACAAGTGTTATATTCAGTCTAGACCAAAGTGTGGGCTGATTGGCCAAAAGTGTATGTATTGGATAAGAAATTAGATTTGAATCAAAGATTTGAATTAGGAGTCAATGTAAGGACCTAACAACATAAGTACAGTAACAAACATGTGTGCATGTATTTGTACTTGTGAAAGTTGTTTATAACTCTTCAAAGTACCATTCCATTATTCCAACATGTTTCTATTATAACACGTACTCTGTATTGGAAACTGTCACAGCTTAGTGGGACTAAACTCAAGATATCTGAGAATTACAGACAGAGGGAGACAGATTTATGAAGAACTGACTGGGATGAAGAGTGAACTTTTCCCCAGATATTGCCCTGTATCATAAACAGGATGGGGGGTTGAATTTGGCCTGAGAGCTTCAGCCACAGCTGATTGTGTCCCAGCAGAAAGAGCTTGGTGAGCAGTGATACGAGGCTAGGTGTTGTTAGACACTATCCATAGCTACAGTGTTGGTGTTATACTGCACACTCAGACACCCACTAGATCAAACCCGGCTCTTATAGTGGGAGCAGGAGGTGATGAAGTGGGGGAGGCCGGGAGGGAGGGGAAGCAGAATATCAGCTCAAAGATCTCATATACTCCCTATGGATACTTGGCATGCAAAACACAAACAGCCTAAACAGCTTTAAAGCCTCTGTTTTTTTTAAATAGTTCCATAAAGAATGTTTATGTTGCTCCCGCCTAAATGACATACATCAAGTACTGCAGATTATTGAAGGTGGATATACAGTGCATTAAGCAATGAGGCAGAGCAGCTGGAAGACAGAATGTACAAAGTACAATACAGTCTGCCCTAAGTCCCTGCCAGGTTTACTTAGACACACTGGGACTGAAATGGAGGAACAGCCCAGTATTATAAAGGTAGCTGGTTCTGTATTTTAGTGCTAAAGGTCACTTTGTTTGGAAGTTTAGTGAGCACAAAATAAATTCAAACTGTTCTCAGTCTGTGAGTTGAGATGTGCAAGAATGCAGGAAAAGTATCAGCCCTAAGTATCAAACTATTTGGGGGTTTTCCTGATTTTTTTGAAAGATTTTTTTAACCATTTCTGGGCAGCTGAACCAACTGTAAACACACAACTGACATATTATCACCTCATAGCGTTGTTATGGTGAATGTGTTAACATTTAGACTATTTACACATCCAGCAGACACAGAGAAACACAAGCATTCATTTGGAGTTGAGTTTGTGTTATGAATGTTTTGTTTTTTTAATCCTTTATTTAAACAGGTAGTCTCATTGATATCAGGATCTCTTTTATACAGTTTAAGCATAGACAGACACAAAGATAATTCACATGCAATAGACATTATTTTCACATTAAGAAAAGCAAAAGTCCACTCTCTTTCTAGCTCTAGTTTGGTCTCCACCAACTCCTGAGAAATACATCTCGCTCTTTAGATTCAGCTGCTAAATCCTCCATTATGTTCACCAACTAGTCTCTAAGTTTGTGTGGAGCTAGGCAGGTAGCACAGTCGATTTATCGGAGCCTTTTTACTATTTAACATTGTAACTGACATTACTGTGTCAATTTCCCGACTTAAAAGTGAATTCCCCTGACTTTCCACATGAGCATATGTTTTGAGGTGTTGGGGAGTACTACTGCAAATGTGAAAAAAGTAGTATTAGACTTTTTTTCACACAGCTCCGGAGGGAGCTGTGTGAAATCTGACAAATTGACTCAATTTATCTGATAACTAGGGGAACCTAGACTGAGAGCACAGAGGTGTATGTTTGGGGGGAAGTGGGGCTTATGGAATGCTATATGAACAGCAGAAGAATGAGCAGAGCACTGACAGCTTATGCACAGGGCCATGATCAAAATACACTGTTTGTTGCAGTATACAGTATAAACCATGTGAGTGAGGTTGTGGACTGGAGTCGACTCGCAGGCTTCACTTTATTTAATTTGCATAAACACAGCAGTTGCCATGCACAGACATTGTAGAAAACATAGTTTAATAATTTACCATTTGACATAATCCAATGTTTTGCAGAATCGTCTAATATTGATGTCTTGTCTGATGATAGGGTTGACTGAAAAAGCTGATGGAGCATGCTGGGACTTGTTACTCAGACTGCAGGGTCTAACAGAATGACACTTTTATGTCAAGCCCAATAAAGTTTGTTTTCCTCTAAGTTAGTCTTCATGCAAGGGATAAAAAAAAAAAAAACTGGCACAACTGAGAGAGCCCAGCTTTGAAGACAAAAAAGAATCCTCACTGCTTGCCCAAATCTAGAAACACTGTTCTCTTGTGTGTTCCAAATATTAATCACACTCACAACTCTATTCTCACTGTCCTCCTAAAACTTATTTAACTTAATCTTAACTTTTTTTTATTTGCTTCATACATTTGTCATGAATGAACTTCCATAATTGATTGCTAGATGTGATGTTTTTTGTATGGTATCAAGATAGCAGATAGTTTGACATTCCTTCCTCCATCAGGTTGCATTAGTTAATTGGACATTTAAAACCTAATTATGATAACTGTGGCTAGCTGACCTCATCTTTGTATCAACAATGTATTAGTGTTATTTATGGCTATGCCGCTGCCCAAAGACACAAATTACCAGGTTCTCCTGAGAAAATCATACCATGATAAGACTCTGCACTGCATGCACTAATCTGCTCCAGTTCAAACATAAACCCTGGCACAAACAATTTTCTTTCGCTTTGGATGTGTGCCAAATACCCATAAATCATCCGGCCAATCTCGCTGTTTGCCGTTTTGCTGGAGCTTCAGCCGCTTCACATCGGAGGATGAGAGATCAAGGTTGGCTCCCAGGTTTGTTTTGTCGGCCCCTTAGTGTTTCTATGCAGCACAAAACCCGGATGTACCATGCTGACCCTCATATTATGTCCATCTTATGCTTCTCTGTGACCTGTTGACCTCCACTCTGCAGGAAAACACATTGAGCTTCCGATGCAATCACAACCATTCACAACATCACACCTCAACACAAAACAGTAATCTGGCTTCACAGTGTGCCCTGTCTTTACTTCAATACAATCAAACAGCACTGAGCCAATCAGTCAGCACGAGGATAAAGATTTATAGAAACTACTGGAATCTACTCTATATATAGTATCTAAAACCAAGGTCTAACTACAATGGTGATGTCAGAGTTTTTAGCTCTGTGTGTGTGTGAGTATGAGTGTGTGTGTGTGTGTGTGTGTGTGTGTGTGTGTGTGTGTGTGTGTGTGTGTGTGTGTGTGTGTGTGTGTGTGTGCGTGTGTGTGTTACTGTTGACCTTTTGCAAACATATTCTCCATCCTAGCAGTGACAGGTGTGTTAAAGGTTTTGAATTTGGAGTCCTCAGCAGCCTGTCAAGATCTGCTCAGATAAGGTTCAAACACAACAGTTACACAAAAATTGGAACACACAATTTTGTGAATTTTGTTGTCATTCTTTAAGAAAACTAAATAAACTAATATTCATTTTTAAAAAGCCAGCAGCTAGCAGACACTGAAGGTGCTGTTTACTCTCTCCAGTCAGACTGATCCTTCAGCCAGCCACACAAATGACACTGCCATGTCACAACCCTATTATCTTGCTGGTAAAGCTAAAAAGCTGTACAGAAGTGAGATTCCTAATTTAACAGGAAATTTAATTTCCTGTTAAATGTTGATTTTGACCAAACATGTACATCCAATGAGGTTGTACATCTTTTTTTTTATGATATTCTGATTCTTCTGTTCCTTGGTGCTAGAGACAGTTTCAAAAGAGGAACAAGAGGGTGAAAGTACTGACTATCAGACTCAAAAGTAATTTTGGACTTAACGATAAATGACTCTTGACTTTCTTTTGCCTTGACGGAGAAAAATGTAAAGTTTACAAAAGTCACATAGTGGTTTGGTCCGTCTGACTGATATTTTTTCTATTTAACCAGGAAGCCCCTTGAGATTGAAATCTCTTTTCCGAGGGAGACCTGGCCAAGACAGCACACCAGTTACAATTTAAATAGAAATAAAACACAACAGATAGTGAATACATACATCAAACACACAAGGAAGAGACTAAAACCAACTTAAATAAGGCAGTTCCAATTCTCAGTATCATGGCCTTTTAACATGGATTTAAATGTTTCCATGTATTATATATATTATTATATATGACATCCTCAGATTATTAATAGTGAAGCATCAGTGTTAGAGCAGCATGTTACTGTTGTAGCTGCTGGAGGTGGAGCTAGTTTACACTACTTTATATACAGTTAGATCATAAATCAGCAAAACAGCTGTCAGCCGGTGTCCTGACTCCTTGTAAGAAACAGAAAGGTTGTTTTCTGTTTCTACTGCAGCCAGTAAACTGTTTCAGTAATAGTTTTGGCCAATGAGCCATTGTTGGCTGTTTAAATTTTTCAAAATAAAAGACCAAAATATTATTTTCTACCTTTCTTTTTTTCTGTTGTGTCTAAATCGTACCAAGCCGTGAATTTTGTGTAGTATTACACCCCTACTAGTTACTGTTGACCATATGCTCAGTGCATGTCCAATTAGGATAGATATTACTTACAATAAATGCCAGCATTCAGAATAAGAATGTTCAAATACAGGGGGCCTTTTTAAGGTAAAAATCTAACTTGTTGAGGAGTTATTGTGACTTTTTAAGAAGGACTTGATGTTTATTTCGATAAGGAGAGACTAACTGAAAGAAAGGCTTAGTTAGTTAGTTAGTTAGTTAGTTAATTAGTTGTTAGTCTATTTTTATTCCAAGCATGTAAAATTAAAAAACAGATCAAAACAAAACGAGAATAACAATAAAATGAAATAAACAATAAACCTATGCAACAAACTCAATAAACAAATTCTCATAAATAAGACAAATGAAATGTTGGAAAAGGAGCAGGAAGAAGTATGCATTTATTTATTCCTTCCCCTTTCTCAACTACTCATCCATAAACTCATATATACAATTTATAAACAACTATGCCAATGCTATGTATAACCCCAATATCCACCCAGTGTCAATAAAATAAAACAGTTAAACAACCCCTCCTCATCCATATACCTCTTCTTGAACTGATTTATGTTTGTTCTTTGTTTAAGCTTCACATCCAGACCATTCCACAAATAATTAAAAAAAAATAGAAAAAAAGAGTAATAAAAGAGTAATTAAAATGGATTTATTTGACAGTGTGCACAACAGCACAAGTTGAAGAGATATATGAGGAGTCTTTGGTGATTAGATTCCATTGTGATGTTGTTTTATGGGGGTAGTCGAACAGAAATGACAGAGGTGAATGGAGTGGAAAAGGGGCCCATTGATTGGACACTGAAATGACAGCTGACCGTTTTAAAGTGTGATAGCAAGTATGAACGCTCTCAATTGGTGTTGGAAGCCAGAAAGAAAAAAAATATATAATAAGAACGAATGAAGCTTGCCAAAGATTCCATCAGGAATGCCTGTTTAAGTGGTACATACAAGTGATTTTAAATAACTTCAGCATTTTTCAGCAATTACATTCAGCAATTTTGGGTTTAGGGTTTTTGGGTTTAATCACAAGTGGTCCAGACCTGACATTCCAGAGTCTGCCTGTACAGATGAAAAAACACGCCTTCTTCCTTCTGTGTTGAGCAAATTTGTGTTTTAAATATGTTACTGGAATTCAGCTTTAATAGAAAATAAGATAAAACTTCATATTCTTCATATAAATGAATATTCTGTTAAGTGTGATGTGCAACGTGGCTGCAAATATACTGGGAGGTTTTTTTTGGTTGCCTTTTTAAAGTCTTCCTCCTGTTTCTCCTCTTGTTCCTTCAGTTGGATGTTTGACCTTCTCTGTGCAGAATGATGTATGTGCGGACTTTGTTTTCACATTCATCTGCTGAAGGAAGAATGTTTCTCTGACCTCATCTTAAATCTCAGTTTAAGACGTGAACCTACGAGCGTGATTTGTGACATCACGACTAATCAATTACTACAATTAATCATGGTCCAATATTCAATTTAATGTGGAAACTTGAAGCCTCCAGTGCACAAACACTGATAACGGACTTAAGCAGAGAAGTAGGAGATATCTTGTTTCCAGCAGTTCAACTTTTCAAATGGAAAATATTTGCATATTCGTAAGATTGTGGATCATTCCGTCAGGGAGATTTCCTTCTAGGGTGAGGGTTAGTTGTCTAATGACTGTTTTCATGTGCTCATTTCTGACAGCAGCCCCCGAAGCTGAACACACACCTCCTCATGAACAGGCATTGACATTCATCAAGCTGAATCGCGTGATTTACAAGTTTGTGAAGTTCAGAGTTTGTTGAATCCATCTTGAACACAAACCTCAAAGTAAATACAGAAATACTCTTGCGTGAGGCCCAATGACTTGCTCCCACATTCAGATTGTCTCTCATATCATATTGTGGCTTTTTCTGCTCATATTTGTTGCAGCTGCAAAGCTGCAAACTCTTTCCTCATCCTAACAGTGGATTTGCAATAGGGACAGAGTGTCTTTAAAGGTGTTGCGTTATAGTCGAAGGTGAAAGTCCTATCAGCTGCTGAAGCAGGCACACTGAAAGCTGGACGGGGAAAAGAATGTCAGAATGAATGCATTTGAATAATATTTCTGCACTGCAGCTTCTGAGGCTTAGTGTGAGCAGCCCTTAGGTAGAGAATCTAGATTTATCACTGGTCCAAAACAACATCTGTTGCCCATTAATTTACTGTTATTAATAACATCTCCGAAGAAGAGCCTGGAGAAGAGAGACAGCAAGCAACATAGTAAGAGAAAGGAAAGAAAAACAAGTGAAAATGCACTGAAACACACACACAACATACCGTAACAGTATTATCTTATGCAGAAAGCTTACAGAGAGCTGAAGTCATGACGTCATGTACGGGCTAGCCTCTGTTCCGTTAGTTTCTGCAATTCAACGCAACCTTTCATTCGGCATTTCTTTCGTTTGTCTTTATGAAAAATTAAAGCATGTTCTTACTTTCCATATTCAAAGACAAATTGTCTCTATTACAGCACTTACCAATAGTAACCGAAACCTTTACAGTTTTAACAAAGTTGAAGAACTATTAATTTTGTAGCATACAAAAAACTACAGTGCCCATGAAAATTTAGCGACATGGCAACATGGGTGCTTATGTCATGGTATAGGTTTCATCCATATCCATAATATTCACAAACACTCATCTACATTCAATTTTCCAACTCTTTAGTTGGAAAACCATGATCTTCTTTTGTCTACACATATGGACTGAACAACATGTCATACTGTTGAGAAAGATTATGTTGCAAGACTGGATTTTTAGTTTATGTTCCTACAAATGTCAATGTGATTTTGAATGATGTTGAGATTTTCCTACTTCTGGAAAAGAACTGGTTCCAGTTTCACCTCTCTATCCTATTCTGTTCTCTATTGCTCTGAGCACATGCAGGGTAATAACTGAAGGCAGATAACAATATCAACATTTTTATATTAAACAAGTACCTCAGATCACATCAAGTAAGATATTAAGGGCATTTTCAATCCTATATTTGCTTTGCTCTGGTCTGAATCAGTGGACGAGTTGGTAAACTTGCTTTTTTCCCTTTGGTTTGGTTTCTTTTCACATAGAGAAAAATCCAAGCAAACCAGAATGCATCACTACAAGTCATGTGAGAACATCCACTTTGCATACTGGTCAGATGTGTCTGGGGCAGGAGCAAGAACATAAACACAGGAAGAAGGTCCTGAAGAAGGTCAGCTAGCAAAAATGTTTGTTCTGGTAGTCCAGGTCCGACTTCAATTCATTCTAGTTTTTAGCAACTGTTAAATTCACTCATCCGCATTCTGGCATTCAAAGCACACCTGGCTACAGGAACTGTTTTGCTAAAACTTGCAGAGTATGCCTAGTATGCCTAGGGTCTCAGTATGGTTGTTTTGGTCCGCAACTGAGTGCGATTACTGTGTTCAGACCTGCCCAAATGTATCGCACTAAGGGAGAAAACCAACCAGAGTCCAATTCAACCAGACTAAAAAGCGCAGGTCTGAAAGCGCCCTAACAATTTCTTGATCCAAGGGAAGTATTCCACACTAAATGTACCTAAACTATATGAAGTGACAAGTATGATGCAGTTTCTTTTGAATCCAAGCAAAGACCTTTGCATCTGAGATGCAGCTCAGTAAATATACATAAAACTCACAGATTGAAATATGGCAAGATACCACCTTGAAAGCCAGGAGCAGGAGTTTAGCTATTAGCTTCAGTTATTAAATAAAAAAAACAGTGAAGTTGTAACATTCAGCAAATGTGTGAAATATTAGCTAAGTAGCATGAGGAGGAAAAATATGACTCTGCTTACTTATCTTGGTTATTCTTCAGCATATGGGCAGCAGTGTGGCAGATACAAAAAGTGTCAGATACATACAGATACAGATACAGATACAGATACAGATACTTCCTGCACTGCTTTGTCAAACAGAACTCCAGTGAGTTTGTAATGCTGTTTAAGGTGTTTAAGGTTGTAATGCTTCTATTTTAATTGCTAGCCGCTACTTTGGTAATATATAAAAGCTGTGTAGGCAGAGAAGCTGAGAGGTTTGTCTACATAAGACTCAAAGTGTAAGGATGTGGCTATTCCCTGGAAACAGTGCAGACCCAGTACATACTAAATTTGAAAAACTCTCAGTAGACAATATTGATTTGTTTACTTTTTGCCAGCACTAGTCTGCAATGAGTTAACAGGAAGAACACCGGCTGAAGTCAAGTATGTTGGTTTCATAAGTATTCAAATGTCACTACTTTGAACGTGCAACATGTGAGGTGTGGAAGGAAAAGTGTATGGAGGAGAACAGTAATGAGTGAGAGGTGAGATATACCACAAAGATGAAAAGCAAGTTGAAAAGGCACCGTACATTACTGTTGGATCTTATGGAAACCTCATGCCCCAAGACCCTAGAGTTCAGACTGCAGAGCAAGTTTGATTGATTTACTATCCTCACTTTTATCTCTGCACTACACACAGCTATATCCTGCACCTTTGCAGATAGTTTTATTGGACGTTACACTCTCCTGGCTTCGTGTAGGCTGCTACTCCCACAATCCCTTTATCTCTATGACTCACTCTCTTCCAGGCAAATTGCAAACTCTTTCCAAGGTCACTGCATATTACACAGATCCTGACTACACTCTTGTCTCTGATCCAGACATCTATACGTCCAGCCACTCCAAATATGATCACACGTGACACAGCATGCATTGAAAAACTGCTTTCCTATACCTTTTCTCTGATATTTTAGCACTCTCTGCAGCCCTGAGTACACCCAGAAGACAAGGTCAGTATCAGTGAAGCATTTGCGTTCTCACTCACACATGTGAGTGATATTTCACTTTGTGCTGTAGCCAAGACTACCAGGCACACATACACTCAGACATACCACTAAATATTCTTTACACAGATCCACCCTGCTATAACCTTTCACAAAATGGAGCTCCGCAGTCGCTCTAACTCATCGCCCCTGAAGACCGAGCCAGTGCTGAAGAATGTGAGGTGTGTTTTTGGAAATGATTTGAATTACCTTTTATAAATAAAGGTTAAAATAAAGTTAAACATATTGTAATAATAGACCTTAGACATAGTATATTCTATGCAGAGTGTTGCATGTGGACAGGGCAAGAGTGTGTGGAAAAAAATACATCTGGCTTTGTAATCAGCTGGCCTGTTTGATCTGTGAACCACATCACTGCTCTTTATCTGTCTCTCTTCTCAGTACCTGGGTTTCCATTTAATATAGAAAACAGGGAACGTCAAAGTAAAATCACTTTCTTCATTAGAAGTATGCAAGGGTGTAGGTTTGGTTTGAGACACAATGAAGTCAGAGGTTCTTCAACAAATAAAAAATAATATAACATAAATGCTATTTCCTGCATTTATATAGATTTGTATCAACCCAAAAGCACATGCTACTGTATGATATGTGAATTGCTGAATTATTAAAATCACATTTAGTTTCATTGATACGTAACAACCAAAAAGTCCTTCAAATTAATATGAATACGTGGTTTGACCATGTGACTCCAGAATGACACATAGGAGTGTTTTCTAATCTGGAGCCCCTATCAGCAGTAATCAGCAGGACAACATTTATCTTATTTGTCTTATTTATTTATTGGGACCATGTAGAGTGTTAAACATAAATGTTACCATTTGATGTACTGTACCAGAATTAGCTTATAGCTAACTTTCATCTGCAGTCCCTTCAGCAGGTCATAATTAAAACATATAACAGCACAATAACAAACAGTACAAAGCAAAAAACACTCAGGACACATAATACATAATACAAAGCTACATCAACAACAGTAGCACATGACATACACCCACAATGTCAACTAGAAATGACTAATGTAAGCTTGTCAAATTAAAAGCAAGATTATTTGCGTTCATGTGAAGACCATGAGATAAAATGTAGAGTCAGTGGTTACAGTGTTGAATAGCTTTTAGCAGATTTTTTAATTTGGTTTTGAACGTACTGAAGGAACTGCAGCTCTTCATATCATCATCCAATGAGATGAGTCTGTGCTTTCCCAAATCTGTTACACTTCACTGTTAAAAAATAATGATGTTTTATGATGTGACAACACTGTGGTAAAAATCTGGTTAGATTCAGGCACAAAAAACACTTGGTTAGATTTAGGGAAAGATCATGGTTGGGGGTAAAATGATCACTTTGTTAAGGTTAGAGAAACATGTGGTGGGAGTTAAAGTTATTACCTCCTGTAAGTTACGCGACCATCATTGTCATGGCTACAATAATTACCACAGTGTTAAGGTTAGGGGACAATCGTAGTTACGCTTTTTTTAAAATACTGTCCTGACTCATGGTTGGAAACCGGAAACGGACAGTCTCCTGTGGTGAAGTCCACTGTTGGATTAATGCTTCCATCCACCCCTCCTCCTCTGAATGAGGAAATCTATCCACATATGTGTATATATATATATATATATATATATATATATATCATCTGAACTGCACCACTGCTGCAGGTTACAAGCCACTAGATGACTCTTGGGATGATGATTCTTGGGAGGACAGATGTGTTGTATTTTTGCATCTTTACAGCAAAGAGCTCTCTTCTTCATTTCCTTAGAGATAAGCAAACGTATCATTTCAACAGCAGTGCGGCGCCGCTGTTGAAAGCATTTAGGGGAAACACTGAAGCGCATAAAAAAACACTGGAATGTAACCTGGTTGCTACATTTTTTATAGAGCCCTGATCTCACACCCTGCCGCTGTTACTGGCTAGGGGCTACACTCCCACTGCCCAAAGGTTGATGCCCAGAAATGTCCCAAACACAGCCAAATAATAAGAAAATAAGAAAATAAAGGCAGAGGGCAGAGTCTCTGTAGATAAATAGTGAGTCATAAGTGATGATTGATATTTTGGTATGAGTCTATACAGTTTTTTAAATTACAAACTATTTCTATTTCATATCTTAAGGCCTGTGCAGCGCAAATAAAAAATTGCTTTACAATTGCTTTTCTGACAGACAGACATTCATTTGAAAGAAAAAGAAGAGACTTCCAACTCTCTGAACAGTATATAACCATTTCTTTTGTCCCTTCTCTCTTCTCCTCAGGTCAAAAAGAATCATTCCCAATGTTATTAGTTACTTACAAACTTTCATTGTCTAGACACCCATTAGAAACCCATAGGACAGCCCATTCTCTCTGTTCTCAGCACCACATCTCCAGGAGCTGATCAGAGTGAGTACTTCATGTTCTGTTCTTCAAGGTAAAGACGCAGCAGCTGAATCAGAAGATATCACAATTTGAGTTGGTTCAGTGCTTTTATCAACAAGAGCAAAATCAATACATGCAGCAAATGTGATGCACTAATGGATTAATTAATATAAATAAACTATTCCGATGAAACACTCTTCAAACAGTATGTTTGTTTAAATTGGGGGCGAGATAGTTCCTGCTTTAATATGGTTAAAGCAGGAACGGTAAATCAGTCTGCATTGATCTATAAATGAATAAAAGTGATTCACAGTATATGTTGTCCAGTGTTTTTATGATTTTATCCATATTTTTTTTCTTTTATTCTATTCTACATTTTTATTAATTTTCTTTCAATCATCATAATTATGTGTGTGTTTTTATTTTATTGTAATTCTCATCTCTCTGTAAAGCACTTTGGTCTACATTTGTTGTTTTTAAATGTGCTCTATAAATAAATTGACATGACCTGACAGCTGCTTTATACTGTATGAAAAGCTTCTCCTTCAGTTCATTAAACCTCTGCAGCATCTGAAGGGAGCAGGACAGATATGTTGACGTATCCGCAGCCTCTGAGAAGTGCCGAAATGCGATCATATAAACAGCTTCGCCATATTTTTTTTTTCTATTGTCATTGTAATTCTCATTGTAAAAAAGATGCAAATATGTGTTCACATTGCAATGCTCTGCACCTCCAGACACAAGTATGATTTCCTGAAGAAGCGTCTTTCCATTTGTTGAACTAATTTTGTCATGTTTCACGGTGATTAGCAGAGCTGTTACAGAGCTATGAGCCCAGTCATGTGATTGGCTGAGAGAGTATTTATAGATCACCACACCTTCATCCAGCCCTTTAGCATTTTGAGCAGCTGCGCATATATGAATAAAATAGCTGTAAAGACCTACTACTTTACATGATTAAAAAAGGGCCCACGGTTTCACTGTAGATGATGGTATAACTAGACGGTAAGGTGAGGACAGGTATTGATAGTTTAGCTCTATAATATAGTAATAACTGGATTGTATAAGGCTAAGACCACCTCTGGGCAACTGGGTGAAAATAAGTGGGCTGTGTTAACTAAATAAGTGACATAGATGTGAGGTGAGGTAATGGCACAGTGGGTGGGTAAGTAAATTAGATAAGTAGGTTAGGTAGACAATGCAGCTGCAGAGTGAGGTCAAAACTCCGTCTGACACTGCTGCTTATTGTGTTACCCCAAGGGTTACACAATAAGCAGGTCCATTTGCACACAGCACAGCATTGTGAGTGACCTTCTGAATCACACCAGTGAAACAGCATTCAGTAGTTAATGATATGACAGCAGTAGCAGTGAACGATGCAGCAGAGTGTCGTTTTGCATCTGTTACTGTGACATTTTGCAGGAGAACCACACCTACTGTGGGATGAAAACGTAGGTAAGTATTTTGTTCATGTTGAGGTTAATGAGTGTCTGTCTAAATCCTGTGTAGACCCACGCAACAGAGTCACACTGACATCTGAAATATTGCAGGACATTTCAGTAAACAAAATGTCATAGGAAACAGTATTATTTAATGCAGAGCTATTCAGCTGTGATGCAGACATAAAGTTTGTATTGTACGTTTTGTAATGAAGGAAAAGATAGTATCAGAATAAATATTGGATCCTAAAAAAGTAGGTCAATCTCATACAATAATACCTGCAGCTGAGTACAGGAATGACAGGGACTATGATGTGGAGGAGTCAACAACACTCCTGCACAGATGATCAGTGACCTGGATAATGTTATAATCTGGTTATTAATATTGCTGTATGATTACACTGAGATATTAATAACCAGATTATATTCCATATTGTATCTAAATATGAATAAAACCAGAAAAAGACATAACAGAGATCAGTTAAAAAAAATAAAAAGAAGTCAAGAACTTTACTGTCATTATGCAAGCACTGTGAAATTGCAATTGCGAAGAAGAAATAAAGAAAGAAGAATATGATGAAGAAGAAGAAGAAGAAGAAGAAGAAGAAAAGGAAAAAGAAGAAGAGGATCATAAAACATAATAAGAAGAAACCCTCAGGAGGACAGTGGGTGTCAGGTCTGGGTGATCACTCTCTTTTCAATTTCTTTTTAACTTAATTTTTTTAATTCATTATAAAATTGTTTTTCTTTTTTTCTTAAACTTGACTGAGTGAATGCACAAGAATTCTAATGTGCACATATGTTGATCTTTCACTTTCTCACAGCTACACTGTTTTATAATTGTTACTTCATGAGCACATGCTCAGCTTACATGATTCTGCCAGAGGGCAATACTAGCATTTAAAGTATCACAGTGGTGGTTTCTGATATTTCTTCACCAACCAACAGTTATGAAAACAGTGCAAGCTTTAAATCACATCATGTTTTTCACTTCTCTACCAGCACAGACACCATACAATAAATGATGAGATCAAATGACCTGTGACCTCTGCTCTGAAAACATTACTTTAACTTTCTTCCCCAGTATTTCTCATTGTCTCCAGGCTTTTCTTTAATTCTCAGTATTTTACAAATCATCAAAAGGAACCAGTTCCTGAGAATTTCTGCATCTGATCCATCACCAGTACACTCACATACTGGCCAGATATTGTCACAGGGTTTACAGCTATAAACCCACCTAATCCTTCATCTTTCGTTTTGAACACAATGCTAAATTCTATCTGCAATTTCCTATTATTTTGTTAATCATATCCCAGCCTGACTCTCTCTTTCAATATTACTTGTGGCTGATGCCATACATCACTAATCGCTAATTTCAATCCAGCCAACTTTAAAATGAAGAAAAATAAAGGAAAGATACAATTCAAAAGTTAGCTTCAGAAGTAACACATGTGCTCCAGTGTGTTCTTCCTGATTTGTGCAAGATGTTCAGTAAGAGTTTACATATAAAGCTCAGTTGGAGGAGCTTTACCAGGTCTGAGCAAATAATCTTGATGATGTCACAGTGATGTCATCAGGGAGATAGCAGTTTGGGCTTTGAGAACACAAATTTGTAAGAGGAAGCTGATACAAACTGGAAGTGTGGAATTGTAAAGATATGGGTGTTTTTCAGGCAGCTGTTGCATTATGGGAAATGTAGGATCCAGTGTTTTTGGAGCTTGACCCATACTTGGGCCTAAAAGTCAGTATATCACTGCAACTTAGATTTTTTTCTCTGTCTTTTAAGTGCCACAAATTATAACAATAAAAAAATTAAATGGATGTGGAACAGGATGTATAGTTGGTAAGTCTCTCATTAACCACCGTATGTATGCAGATGATGTGGTGATTTTCTGTCCCTACAGTGCTGGTCTTCAACAGTTATTGAGGGTTTGTTTACAATATGGTATAGATTTCCACATCAAATACAATGCAAATAAGAGTAATATCATGATTGCATTTCCTGTGTGTGTGTATTGAGATTAAATATTTAGGCCATTACATAACCAATAATCTATCAGATGATTAGGACATTTACAGACAGCGTGCTCAGTGACTGCGATACCATCTCTTTTTAAAGCTTTCACACTCCCACCTGTGTCGTTGCGGCAGAAAAGGCACCATGCGGAGGCTGCTGCTTAAAGCTCTGAGAAGCTGCAGCGTAAGCCAAATGTTTGTAAATGTTGGCATACCCACCTGCTCTGCTGTGATATGAAATCTTATATCTAAATGTATGTGTAGGTTATCTTATTCTGCAAACAGTATTATTTTAGCCTTAACCAACATTGAACTGAGCCACTGGCATGCCAGCCTGTATGTAAATGTCTGATCATTGTGGAATGCTTCTTTTATGTACTTTTTCTTTTTTAGATAATGTGTATTTATTTATTTTTCATTGTATTTTATTGTTCTATGGACCCCTCCTTCAGTTGGAGTGCTTCTTTAAGAAAGCCTCTTTTTTGTTGACCAAACGCTGCCAGGCACAGCACGCAGCTCCCAAAATTGTCCACTTGTGGTTGGATCAGCTGTGTTATTTCAACTGCAGTTTACTGCTTGCTTCTGGTGTTATTGCTATTTTTCAGCTTGGTTCTTCACAATTGGGTTTTCATGGATTGCATGATAATTTTGATAGGACATGTGTGAACCAGTACACTTTATAATAAATTATGTTTTTTGTGACATCTCAAATGTTTCTATAATGATTTATTGGAGAAGATTCTGCCTTATGTCTTTAAACATATTTAAAACACAGTCATGTCTCAGCCCTCTCCTCCATCACTAAATCTCCATATGTTTGACTTTACAAAGACAGTAACATGGCCGAGCAGCATGAGAGAGATCTGAAAAAGGAGGTTGTGTTTGTGTGTGTTTCCCACCGAGGGAACTCCCCCTGATGTAAGAGGGTTATTACACTGACAGGTACAGACATTTTGTGATGGAGGTTTTGTTTAGTAAAGTCTGGGGCTGCAGCTGGTCCAGAGCAGGTCTGAGTCACACAGGAGGTCATTAGGTTGACACATCAAAAAGGAGTTGGAGGAAGCTCTTATCTTCTCCCCAAGTGGGATTCAACACGCTTCCTGGATCCAGACAAATTCAAAGTAACGAGACATCTGTCTTTTCTAATAAACTAGGACTCAACTCATTTGCATTTGTCAGTTGATAATCAACATTTTGTGACTGTATTCTTAGTTTTTCATGTGACCTTTTTCATGCACTGAAAATGCATGAATGCATATGTCAAATGCATTGACATAAAAAGCCCATGAAACAGCATTCAGCCTGTTATGAATCACTAAAACATTATATTGAACACAGTTAGAGCTGCAACGATCAGTCAATTAATTGATCAGTTAATCAAAAGAAAATTTATTGGGTACTTTTTTGATAAATGATTAATTGTTTCAATCACTTTTCAAACAAAATATGCCAAGCTTGACAAGCCAAAATGCATTGGTCTTACTTGTTCTTTGTACAACAAGTGTTTCTGTAATTTCAACCTCTTCTTAGTTCTGCTTTTCTCTGTTTTATCTCATTGTAAATTTAATATCTTCGAGTTTTGGACTGTTGGTCAGACAAAACAAGACATTTGAAGACGTGACCTTGGACTCAAGGAAACTAGGATGGGAGTTTTTGACATTTCTTAAATGAATAAATTGATTCATCGAGAAAATAATCAATAGATTAACTGATGGTGAAAACAGGTAAGACAATAAATTAATTAACACAATAATGACATTATTTTAGATGGGTTAGCAGCTTCTGAAGCACACCACATTAAGAGGCAGTACTAACGTTGTTGTGGAGGAGGGTGGGGGGTGTACAGTATGTGGGAAGTCTACAGATTTTGGAGAGCAGGGGAGGGTTATATATTTATATTTTATTTCAGTTTCCCCTTTACTGTAAAAAAAAATACATGTACTTGTACATACTGTAGTTACATCAAAAACAGGTCATAAAGGTGTGTTTGGCCACATGCAGAGAACAACAATTCAGCAGTGTTGGAAAGTAACTAAGTACATTTACTCAAGTACTGTACTTAAGTACAATTTTGAGGTACTCGTACTTTACTCAAGTATTTCCATTTGATGCTACTGTATACTTCCACTCCACTACATTTCAGAGGGAAATATTGTACTTTCTACTGTACTTTGCCAATAAATACAGAGTTTTGGGAAACAGAATAGCTGTTAATATTTAGTTATCAGTGATGATCTCTCCAGTGAGGTGTCATTTTTCACTAACTAACAGTGGCTCACACCTTCTGCTTTTTGCATCATAACAGAAAGCAGTCCTACAGTAAAGTGAAATGTGTCATATAAAGTTAGCCTGTAATAAAATTCAAGTTCAGCATCATACATTGCCAGTTGAAAAAATATGAACCTGTACTCTAATATATGAATGTGTGAGTATACCATCTTAAATTTTCTTAATGCAACCAGGGTAGAGACATCAGCTGAGATTGGCTCTATTTACATTTAAAATGAGTGATCACAGAGAAAATTATAGGAGGTTGTCACATTTAAGTCACATTTACTCTCTCACTGATGAGATTATTAATTGGACTGGTCTTTTATTTCCCCAATTTGATATTTTTTCTAGTATCTACAGACTGGGAGCAAGCACATGTGTTGAAAAAACGTGATGCTTCACGACCAAAATGGCCCTCTAAAGGTACTGTGTTGGCCTGAATATAAGATTTTTTTTCTGGTAATTAAGTTTGGGAAAGTGTGGGTTGTATTATATGAGAGAACTAGACAATTATCATTCACAACATAAGACAGTCTTTTTTTTTTCAAATGGAACACAGAGAGTGTTGCATTATGGGTTGTTTGAAGCCTTATTGTTGCTAGATTAGTGAGTTTCTTCAAGTAGGTTAATAGTGAATGTGTTAGAGTCAGTCAGGACTAAAAGTGTAGGAAGCCCTGTTCAACCTATGGGAATTTACATGTTTTGTTTTGTTTTTTGCAACAGAAGAATTAAATTCCTGACAAGTGAAAATGAGTCCAAAGCGTCTCCTGACATCGACTGCAGAAACTCAGTGAGGACCAAATCATCTGTCAAACTGCCAAGAATTACTGCTGTCACAGATGATGAGGGGCTCAAAAAGAAAAATGAAAGAAAATCATTTCGACTGCTTCCAAGAGCCTGCTGGGAGAGAGTATGTGTGAGTATGTGAGTGGCAGACAAGCTACACAAATGTGGGATTCATGTACTGCCTTATTTAAAGTGTTTCAAAATCGAGGTTGTCTAACATTCAGGCCAATACAGTAGATTTCTCCTCCGTGTGATTATTCAATCAAAAATCAAGAATATTACATGATGACTCCATCTGTGAAAAAAGTAAAAACCAACATCCTAACTGCAATTATAACTGCTTTTATCCTTGTAAAACACACATTACTAGTCACATTACTATCTACAAATTCTCTGTCTGCTCTCCAGGCTTAGCAGGGAGAGGAATGGTGGAGCCAGCAGGTCAGATATGGAGGTTTGCTTTAATGTGTCATTGATAAACCCGAGGTCTTGGCTTCAGCAGGGTCGTCCTCCATCACTGATGGAGATAGGTGTTATCGGCAATTTTCCCACAGTCCCCTATACTGAAGTTTATCCACGCTGACCCCTTCAGCTCCATTACAGCTAAAATCAGTCATTTACATTCAGCGTCACTGAGCAGAGATAATTCCTCCAGACCACACACACTATGGTCTGAGAGCAAAGATGGATAGCTACCCTTGACTGCTACTTCCAACTTAGAGCAACAGTGAGCAGAGCTACTGCAGAGGCCTCCTCCACTGTGTATTGTTTCTTTCACAGTTGAACGGTGATGTGTGATTATATTGCAGCCGATTGCCAGCCGAGCCACACCGTCTCCTCGTGGGAATGTGTGTGTGTGTGTGTGTGTGTGTGTGTGTGTGTGTGTGTGTGTGTGTGTGTGTGTGTGTGTGTCTCTGTGTGCGAATGCAGAGAGTCAGTGATGTGTGTGTGAGTCTATGTCTCAGGACTGCCTAAAGTCTGACCTGCAGTGTGTTTAGACTAGCAAACCAGAGAGGAGCTCCCAGCAGCACTGAAACACTGTGAAGGAAGAAAAGCATTCTGCATGTATGAGTAGAGGTCTGTTTTTCAACCTAGGTCTGACTTACAGTGTCAGCCATCATTTTTATATCAGACATTTACTGTAGCTCACTCAGTTTAATTGCTCAAACTGTTCATAAACATCTGTGAGATCATTTGTCTGGTTCAACTTTGACCTTATTGCACGTGTGTTCACACAGTTTTACAGTGTGTTCACCTTCATTTTTAATTCCAGCAGTTATTTTGATAATGGGGACTTGCTGAAACTCTAGGATCTGTTGTTCCCAGTTCACTACACTTCACACAAGAGTACTGGCAAAACTAAACAAATAAGACCCAAGGTGTGAGAAATGTAATTTTTCTTCAACAAGAAGACTAGTTAGTTAGTTGGTAGTTAGTTTGAACAGGGTGTTTTTTCTAGTTGTCTTTCCTTAATTTCCTTAATTTGTGGGCTTATGGCACAGCCATATATTGTTTTTAGTTAGGTTATTCTGAGATACCGACTGTAGGAGGTGTGGGGAGTCAGGGGACACAGACTCACCCCTGCTCCATGTAGCATGAACAGTGATGTAGAGCTGGTAGCCAGAGCTAACCAGCCATGAGTAGCTGCTGTCAGACTCTCTGTGTCTTCACTGGTAACACACAGAGTCCGCTGGAGCTTTGACAGTCACTAAAAACCTCATTCGTGACCCTTTGTAAAAATTTCTGTGTGGTACCTGTGTTGTAGCTGAGCTAGTGGCTCTGCTACTAGAGGCTCTCTGGTGTGTGTCTGTTGTCGTCTGACTTTAAAATGTCTTTGGACTGGCACGTTAGCCAACATTAGTGTTAGCAAGTTGGCTAGCTAATGTTAATGTTACACCCTACATGTGGGTCTTGCCAACTGGTGGTGTGATCAGTGTTGTTTTATACTCATAACTATATGTACATATATATATATATATATATATATATATATATATATATATATATATATATACACAGTACTGTGTAAAAGTTTTAGGCACTAAAAGTAAAGTGAGAATGCTTACAAAAATATTGCTATAAATTGTTTTAATTTATCAATTAACTTCTTACAAAGTTGAGTAAGCAGCAGAAACCTAAATTAAATCAATATTTGCTGTGAGCAGCTTTGCCTTTAAAACAGCAGCAGTTCTCCTCGGTTCACTTTAACACAGTTTTTCATGGTAACTTGCAGGTAGGTTGTTGTAACCATCCTGGAGAAAGAATGTTCTTCTGTGGATTTATTATTTAGGCCATCTCAGGTGCTTCTTCATGTTATCCCAGATTGACTCCATGATGTTGAGATCAGGGCTCTGTGGGGGCCATACCATACCATCTGTTGCAGGAATCATCATTCTTCTTGTTGCTGAAAATAGTTCTTTATGACTAGCTGTATGCTTGGGGTCATTGTCATGTCATAAATAAATTTTGGACCAATCAGACACCTCCCTGATGGTATTGCATAATGGATAAGAATCTAAACATCTAAGGTGCCTAAACTTTTACACAGTACTGTGTATATATATATATATATATGTACTCTTGTTCTTTTATACTTTTATACAGAGATACCGCATTATAGCTGTAAAGAAGATCCGTCATAATGCTGCCACCGTGTGTTCTTTTACATAGCATGCCAATGTGACGTGTAGCACAACAGCATCAGCCCCTTGTCCCGTTGTGCCGGCTGTCCTTTACACAGAAATTGATCCAGCTCTGTGACTACCTCTGTAGCTGGCTTATTGGTGGAGCTAGTTTAAAAGTGGAAAAAAAACAAAGATGCCCATGATGATGCTGCGTGAGAAAGGAGCACAGCCTCCAAATCCGCCGCACCAACAGCAGCAGCAATGGAAATAGATAACAGAGTCTGACTCTGACAGTGAAATCCATATGTAATACGAATTCTACTCAAGTAGTCCATGAAGTACAGCTGGTTACTGAATAGTTTATTGTTTAATGGCCATTACTTTAGCAATTTGCAGTGTTGTTACAATATTAACAGAATTCAACTGTGTTAATGTTGCTGTTTGTAAGGTCACCAGTTTGCATAGTTGTGAAACCTGCTTTTTATTTCCTCAAATATTTTTAATAGACCTTCTACAGTTTCTAAAGAGGATGTTTAAAAAAAAGACCATAAACTAGTACATTTGAAAGACTGTGATTGATTGAGTTGATCTATAAACTAAGGTAAATGTTTAGAACTGTCTCCTGCCTTCTCTCACACATACAGATGGTGTTCTATACACATACACACACACTTCTCTTTGAAACAGCAATAGTATGCTTTCTATTTACTCATGTTGGCACAAGGTAGTGATTACTGTATGCATTTTAATCTGGGCTCATTTCACATAAAAACAGTGACTTTATGCACTAATTACTATTTTTTAAAAGTGTCCTCAAAATTTTGTAAATGCCCCAGTTTTTTAGACAGTGAGGGCAAAAGTTGC
Organism: Thunnus albacares; assembly: GCF_914725855.1. Lineage (NCBI taxonomy): Eukaryota > Metazoa > Chordata > Actinopteri > Scombriformes > Scombridae > Thunnus > Thunnus albacares. The sequence continues at coordinate 26,293,471 of NC_058127.1, read as the reverse complement.
CCCCCAAATATATTTTTTTAAATTTGCTACACTGTAAGCATTACATACTAAAAGAGAACAGTGCTCAATGTAAATACTGCAATGCTGTCTTGAAATACAACTCAAGTACATTGTCTATATTGTACCACCTGAAAGATCACCACCTGATGATGGCAGAGCAAGTCAAACATGGAATACCATCCTCCCAACAAAGTATCACATCTGTGTTAGCTAGTTGATGCTGTGGCGATGTGTGTGCTGAGGCTTTGCTTTTTGATCGAAAAGGACATTATGCCTATAAAGGTGATGTACAGTGTAGGCTTTCCTGAGCTACTAAACTACATTGAACCAGGCTATCACATGCTGTAGTTACTAGCCACATTGAAAAATAGCACAGTGAAAAGAAAGAAGAGCTTAAGGAGGAGTTGCTTTTAGCCAGCAAGGTGGCTATTACAACTGACTGATGTGCGTTTTGCATTTTCTGCCTAAGAACAAAGAGACAATAATCACTCGCTATATTGTTCTAATAATGTTCAATCTGATCTGAATTTAGTTACCAATGTACCCAATACTGTTAGTGATAGATTTGAATGACATTCGTTTACAGGGGGTTGGGTTCAGGCACAGGTAACGTTTGAGAACCAGTGAATTTATGCACTGAAAATATATATTAACCTTGAACCCATACACAAATACACTGATAAATAACAGCATTAATCATGTACCAGTTACAACTTGGATCACCACTTCAGCAAAGATGGAAGCTAAAGCACAAGTTGGGGGGTAGCAGGTGCTCAAGAACTCTTTACGGGGAAAATGACAACAACATATGAGAACAAAGAGTAAGAGTGAGAGTCTTTTTAAAAGAGACTACCCTTATTCATCTACTTTGAAAATGTACTTGATGACTGAAGCCATATACGTATCTATATGCATGCACTATGGCCTTCACTCTCTACTGGGAATGTGGAATGTGTGATGGAAAGGGAGGAGGCTGGGAAGATGAAAGAGAATCTTGGTCCACTGGAAATTACCAAAGGGCAAAGGGGGCTGGTGGGTTGGTGGTTCAGGGGGTTTGTAGACCCTCAGGGTGGGTCTTGGCCCAGGAGATCAACTGCACCAGACCCTGGCCATGATAAAGAAAGCTAGTTTAAAACAGTCCTGTTCTCAGGACATCACACAGTGCTGATAAGTGAAAGCTGAAGGCGAGCAGCTGGAACTGAGCCATTTCCACACTCCTCCATTAGCCTAGCAGTAAACAAGATTAAAAGCTGATAAAGGCAGGGATATTCTCCAATGAGGTTATTTACTGTTGAACTTTGATTGCCTGCATTTCTGTTAATGCAGTGGAAGCCTTAGATCAAGTGAACTGATAGTGAGAGGATGTGAATGAAGGTGGTCATTTATGAAAAGAAAATCTGATTTCAAATAAAAATACAAACCATTTAATCATAGACTGTCTATACAGATGGACGTAGCGAGGTAGGATGTCCCCCATTGGTTTGCATTGGAGCTGCCCAGAGCTGCAGTTTACAGTTTGAGTCATCTTTTCTGTTTGGAGCCAGGACCTTCCAAATCAGGAGTGTGGGGTGTTGCCTTTCACACTCTGGAAACATGCCCCAGTACCTTGGACTAAAGCTAACGCTAGCTCACTGGGAACACCGAGATAGTCTCTTTAGCTAAATTGTGTTAGCAGGGCAGGTCATGAAACTTACTGAAATATTGCAACAATAATCCAACTCAGGCCTGAATTTAGAGATTGAGACCAGTCAGGTTCAAACCAGTTGTATTGTAAATCTGCTCTGGTGAGCTCCGGTGTCTGTGGGTGTTTCAATAATATTTGGTTTGCTGTGGTTCGAATCAGTTGGTTGTCAGGTGGTCTGAATCAGTTGGTTGATTGATGAGTTGGCAAACTTGTTTCAGTTTCTTTTCACACAGAAAGAAATTCAAGTGAACTTAAATGCATCACTAAAAGCCAGGTGACAATGCTCTCTCCTATCATTGGTCAGATGTGTCTGCAGAGGGAGAACCTATCGTTGTTAGTCCAGGTCAGTCCTCAATTCATTCTCCAGCTAGCTGCTAGCAACTGTTGATTTTCACTGGATGGTTACAGGAGCAGTTTAGTTTAAACTTGCAGAATATGCCTTATAGTTAGGTCAGATGGAGGTTGGATCATGTTCATACCACAAACAAACTGTTTGTGGTATGAACATGGGTACCCCTGTGGTTTAGCTCGTGCAGGGCCCACAGCAGTTTTGCCCTTTGGGTCCACCATGAGGGTTTAATGTGGGCAAGTTCAACATGGATTGCTCTCAGAAAACCCACACGGGCACCCCTGCGGATTAGCATGTGCAGGGCCCACAGCAGTCTTGCCCGATGAACTGCGTCAGTGGGCAGTACAGTCTGGAGTGACACAAAATGCAGCTGACAGCCTACTTAAATTTTTAAATAAATACATCCCCACACTTCCAAAATGTGCAAGAACTTTAATGAGAACATCACATTCACATGAGGTGAAAACTATTGATGATGGGGAGTATGTCTATTTTGGTATACTGAAACATTTGCTCCAAAACAAAGGACTGCTGTCACAAACTGACATGATCACATTGCAGGTGAACATAGATGGACTGCCATTGTTTAAAAGTTCTCCAAAGCAACTTTGGCCAATTTTGGTAAATTCCCTTTTGAAAAGAATCCATTTGTCATCTGTGTTTTTTGTGGAAACAGCAAACCACAGGATCCCAATCAGTACCTGCATGACTTTGTTGAGGAGGTTTCCAATCTGGAACAAGGCCTCAGTGTAGCTGAGAGGATGTTTCATTTGTCCCTGGATTGCTTCATTTGTGATGCTCCAGCACAGGCATTCATAAAACAAACAAAGGGGCATGGAGGCTAATGGAGAAAAATGACTTTTCCTGAAAAACATGCTACCCAGAGAACGAATCATTTGCAGAACTGCTTGTTGAAAATCATGACAGAGGTCACTCAAAGCTCAGCACCTTAAGTTTGGGCATGGTCACACAATTTGTGCTTGACCATATGCATGTTGTTTGCTTCGGTGTCACAAGGAAGATGCTCAAATTTTGGATCAAAGGGGACTTAAACTACAGACTGGGCTTCCCTAAGATCAGTGCTATCTCAGAAAAACTTTTAGGGATGTCACAGTACATACCTTGTGAGTTTGCATGAAAGCCAAGATCGATCTAAGAATTAGACCGCTGAAAAGCTACTGAGTTTAGGCAGTTTCTTCTGTACACTGGTCCAGTGGTACTGAAAGGAGTCCTCCTAATGCCACTTTATGTTAACTTCCTTACATTGTCTATCAGCATTTATCTGATGCTTTCTTCTACCCTGTGTGCCCATTACTGCAATTATGCAGATAAACTGATAAGGTACTTCCTTGAACAGTTCAGGACCTTGTATGGGGTTGAGTAGATGGTGTACAATGTTCACTGTCTGTGTCATCTGGCAGATGATGTGAGAGGGTGTGATCCATTAGATCGTGTGTCTGCATTTCCTTTTGAAAACCTCCTGGGCCACCTTAAGAGAAAGGTCAGAAAGTCACAACACATTCTGCAGCAGATAACAAATGTTGTAGAGAGGCAGTCCACACAGAAAAAAACTTGGTGGAAAGCACTCAAATGGACCAACAGTGCCAGATGTTGCTTCAGCCACACAATACAAGAGGGCCACACTTGACAATGCTGTCATAAAATGCAAGACGGGAGACAACTGTGTGATGATTCGTAGACAACTTGGCTTGGTTGTGAACATCTTGTGTGACACCACCAAAGAGGAAACTTTCATTCTGTTTAGACAGTTTGTAGATCTGGCCCCACTGTACACAGAACCAATTAATTCTCAAGACATTGGAATCTACACAGCTTGTGAACCTGATGCAAAGGTCAAAGTGTAGAAGCTTTCTGATATAGAGACAAAATATGTTCTGCTCCCACTTGGATTTTGATGGGCAGCAACCCAATTGCTTCACTTGTATTAGGATCTGTTGTAGCGATCTGCTATCACTACCATGGGACGTTATTATATTTCAATCCATCATACACACACCCAGCCCTGTCACGGACACGCCTCACTTGTAAACCAACCCCTTCATTCACCTTTTCTAAAATGATGATGTGCTTACGACAGAAAAAGCCAAGATGGCGTGGTGCTACTGGGAAGTGGTGAGTCACTAACGTCGGTAACCCCACGCACGTGTTTTCCATCACTGATTCGAATACTCCCCTCGCCGGATGAGATGAGACTTCGACTGTGTTCACCCGAAGACAATCCCTGGATCCAAGAGAGACCACTGCTGCAACCAACTTTCTTACCGCCTGCAGATGGAAGAAACAGATTTCTTCATGAATGTAATGGCTGGGGAAGATGCCTGCTACTGGCCTCCATATAAACTCCCTAATTACATAAAAAGAGCTCAGCTGCAGCATGAGCAACCTGGAGCTGACTTGGAAGCATACAAAGTCCGCTCATTCTTTTCAGTCATTTAAAAAATCTTGCTGTTACATTTGATGTAGACTCAATGCAGCAGTGCCCTTTTGAAGTAGTGTCAGTGCCATTTCTTGCAAGCTCAATTCTTACCCCTGCCATTTGTTAAATTAGATATGGACGTGCTCCAATCTGATTGCTGACAATAGGGGCATGAAGTTGTGTCAGGGGATGGGATTGGGATTAACCTGTAGCGCGATAGAGGGCAGAGCCTGTACAAAACAGGGTCCCTGTGTTTATTTAACTCACAACAGAGGCCCTCGATCATATATTACGAGTGGTATTTGTGCCAAACTATGGAGCACATGGTCAAGGGGTCCACAATCAGTTATTTGCTTTAGTTTATCAATGATAGGTGTGTTGTATGACCTATTGTGACCATTTGCTAAAAGACAAAAGACTAAGACTGCCTGAATAATTTTTTATTTGTAAAAATGTGAACAAAAGTTCAGCTCATCATGTTTGATTTGCCAATCAAAACCCTGAAACTGTGCATATTTTTCTTCATCTACAGCAGATTATGAGAAGACCCATCAGAAAGCCAAAAAGACTTATCTTAGTTCTGAAAGTGACAGCATGCTGGGGCTGAAGTATAATCAAATAAGGCAGTGAGTTTCTTTGTTTTCGCATTGATTTTTTAAAACTAACACTGGTGGAAGAAGTACTCAGGTGCTTTACATAAGTAAAAATAATAAAACAATGTAAAAACAAGTAACAAGTCAAAGTCCTGCATTCAAACTTATATTATATGATTGGATGATTATTACTATTGCATCAATGTTAAAGCAGCCTTTTACTGTTGTACTATTGTTAATGTTGTGCTGTGGTGCAGATAGTTTAGTTGTAAGTAGATGTCTGAGTAGTATGGGTGAGATGTCTCACTATGGGCATACACCCCCTCACATATTCACAGAAGCACGTATAGTAGTATACCATTACACCAGCCCTGAGTGGCAGGCAATCATGACATCTGTGTCAGGGCCCTGCACCTTTGACTGACGCAGCATTCCAGGTTTCAGGTGAACAGAATACAGATAAACAGAATATAGAGGCTAGAAAGAAAAGGCATGAAGCACATGGCAAATTTGACAATCTGGCAAGGAGTGAGTGGGAAAGGGCCGGTTAAGTACTGCAGAGCTAATGAGAGAAGTTGGAACACGTGTCCCCATAGTGAAACAAATGCTTTCTTAAAATAAGTGAAAGAAATCGGTGCAGAATAGTAGTGATTAGTAAAGGGACTAGTAGCTATAGCTGTTAAACAAACTAACCGTTCTCACTTCGTTTGCACTCTTTCTCTCTCTGCCAACAACAAAGCCTAAATTTATTTTTAACATCAATGAACACCGGAAACTATCCTCCATCAATTCCAATTAATCACAGGTTCCTCCAGTCAAAAGATTTTTGGTGGGAAATTTCCTAAAGGGGAAATGCCCTAATAGTAGGGAAGATGCTAGTGTATACTTTGCACTTGGACAATCCTTGTTTTGTTTTTTGCAATTAAATTTCAAATTTTGTTTTCTTCCTCTCTTAGATGCTGTGACAAAATGCAGCTGGACCACAGCATTGGACGTGGAGGCTTCCATAAAAATGTGGCTCCATGATGCCAGATACCAGGATGGGGGATGGAGCAGAGATAAATGGCTATTGTTCTAGTGTTGTTGTACGATTTTTTTCTGTTTTATAAAAAGATATTTTGTTTAGCATTTTATTTAGTATTCAAGCATGCTTGGTTTTGTAATCAATTTTCAATATATCTTCTTCATTTTTTCTTCTGGCTGTTAATAAATGTAAGTATTTGAAACATATGACTCTTAGTTTATCACCGCTACTTTCAACAAGTTCAATTATTCTGCATATGCATTAATACTGATGTTGTGGGTCTATACTACAGGTACAGTGGGATCAAACTAATTTTATTTGTTAACCCTCTGATGCACAACACGGGTCAAAAGTGACCCGAGTGAATGATCTCATTTTATCTTTGCCTGTTATGCATTTTATTACTCAACATTTATTGAATTCCTCAACTAAGTTGTTACAAACATTTATTTTAATGAAAATGTATTGCATAAAACTGCATAAAAAACGTTTTTATGCAAAAACTACCCCAAAAATGCACAACAGGGGTCATAAATGACCTGTATATGTTCTCAGTGGAATTTGATGGGAACCTTTTTTTTTATTGTGTACCACTCCCCCTAAGGTCATAGTTTCACCTATTTACATGACTGCCATATCAGAACTGTGTGACACATTTATTGTACTTTCACCTCAGAATATGTAGTACATCATGTGCCCATACGTCATTCTGTAAATGTGGTAATGTTAGAAAGATGTGATAATAGAATAATTATATGTTTAAAATCATCAATGAGATCACAGAGAGTGTTGACCTGTTGTATTCTACCAAATAAATGTAAGGTAAAAATATAACCAAAATAGAACACAGTTGTTTGAAAATATGACTGTGTGTCCACTTGAAAATACTGTATTGTGTTTTGTTCCTTATTGACAGTGTTGACATGGCTGGTTGCAATCATGCCAGATTTAGATGCAACATGGTTCTAGACATGCTGCTTGCAGGACAAGTATAACATGAGGAGGCAACTCAGAGCACCAATTTAGTGCCTGAAGTCTCTGGGTCTATATTTTCGTGGCGCACTAGCGAGCTGCTTTTTTCCTGGGGCAGACTGGGGTTATTTCCTTGACTGTGCCGGTTTAATATGTTGGTGCCAAGAATGAGTGCGCCTTCTGAAAAATGAATTCAACTTAAAAAAGACATCTGCTCTTGGCAGCAGTTTCCTCTGTGGATAACTCTCCACAGGATTCCCAAACTGTCAATGCGTCATTACAGGGAAAGCCTTGTGTTTGTTTTTTTAAATGGCCCCAAAATGTCTGTTTGTCATGAATTCTTAGAGTAGCAATAGATGTAAAATCAATCAAAAATATGGCTATTTGGTCAAGTTTGGCACACAGTAGATCTGTCTGTTCATAGTATGTATTAAGCATGGGGATCTAATATGACTTAAATGCTATCCATCCACTTACAACAGGCACAGATCAAGTGCTATCTCCTCTCTCCTAGATAAGTTGCAGGTCCTAAGTATGTTATTTATACACAGATTGATGTTTGATGTGTGAACCTCTAAGACTAAAAAGGTCATAAAATCATTTAGGCTAGTTTATGCCTAGTATGAGTAATAGGCCTATGTCATAAAGTACAGTATTAATTTTAACTGAGAGCTTAAACAACTCTACAACAACTACACTCGCTTTCTTTTTGATCACCATAGAGTCACACAGCTGAGTTTAGTTTACATTATTTCTAATTTACATTGTGGGTGTATGTGATGTGCTGTGCCAATAAAATTACTCCTCACATACATTTTGCCATGAACAAAACTAGTCACAACCAATGGTAGACACTGCATATTTCACTGTGCCACTTTCTCTAAGGCCATAAGCTCCACTAGTGTACCTGCTCCTGATCATAAGGGGAATATTTACTAAGGTTTTGCTTCTTTTTTTCTTTTTCACAGTCATATTGAGTTCGTGGAAGAAAATAAGCACTGCTGAAAATTGGTCTCATGCAATATGTTGTATATTTTAAGGTGTTCCTTATGGGGAGAATGGAAATTCATACATCATGGCAGACAGACCACTGCAGCAGGGGGAATAGCTCCTGAAATTTAATGTTTGGGAAAAGTGAGTGTCAAATCTGAAGTGCTGTTTTATCAGGGAGAGGAAGAGAGACTTTAGCAGAGAGAAAGTGAGAGAGAATAGGACAGAAAGAGACAGAAAAATGCAAATGAGAAGATGAATTTAAAGTGACTGTAGAGGAGATCTCCACCCAGCACCACAACACAAGACAGAGGAGCTGCAATGCCACAACCTGTTCTTTTCCACATGACTTCAGCTTTTCATTTCCTGCAGTTGCCTCCTGCTTGAATATGTTTTGTTCTGACTCTTAACAGCTGCCAGCAGCTCCAGTCCAGTGCAATATGATAAATGATAAAATAGCCAGTAATATTATTGTTTAATCTGTTTACATACGTAATCTGTCAAAGAAGTTTACCATAAATCTCCCACATTGATTCTTCACATCGCATTCAGTCACTGATCTTTTTGTTGAGCTCATGACATCAGGATATTTAACTCATATTTCTTCACATACAGCCTTCCTCTTGTGGGATGGATACACACTTGCTGTTCCAAAAGTGATACGTTGACGCACACAACTGTTTGATAAATTGCCATAAAATTTGCTTGTGTGTAATTTGGTGCCCAGTGTGGTGAGGAGGGCAGGGAGAAGCAAACAGGTGGGAGTTTCATTCAAATGAGGCAGCACTGGTAATTTGGTGGAAAATGGTTTTTAGACATTGCGTTGAGAATTTGCGGTGCATCATGACTCTGCTGCAGATTTGGTGATTTTATCAACAAGAGCAAACTAAATACTTGTAGCAAATGCACATCAATTTGAGAATAATGCTGAATATGTAAATAAACAATTTTAATTACACACTCTTCATTCAGCAGGTTCCTTCAAATTGGCATCAAAAAATAGCATTTACTGTAGTTAAAGCAGGAATGTCAGTGAGTCAGTCCACACTGATCTGTAAATGAATATGAGTGACTCTTATATCTGTTGTCTATAGCTGGTCTGAATGTTTGGTTTGCAAAAAAAAATGTTCTACCTTGACAATGAGGTGACATTGGCATATCACGCATCCCCATCAACAGCCATCCGTTCTGTAGCCTTTGTTGCTAAGGTTTTTCCATGTGTTCTTTGCGTTGTCCACTCACATATTTCAGATTGGAATTTCAGATCTGTACAAACATGTACGGATGTATTTGAGAAGTTCACACTTGTAGTAAAGAAAGGGAAAAAAAAGTGAAATCCAACTACTATAGTTTGTTTCATGGTTTGTTGATGTCGCCTCTGGAGCCAGTGGAAGTTTCTTGAGGGGCAGCTTGGGGAGCTGGCCAATCAGAACAGAGTGGGCTCATTGGGAAGGCGCCCTTAAAGAGACAAGAACTAAAGCTGCCTGTTTCAGACAAAGGCTGAACTGAAGGGCTATGTAAAGGGACAGTATGAATTGAATAACAGGTTTTCTGAACTGTAAATCATGCAAATTTATTCCAGTAGAGCCTCAGAGTAAAAATATACACTCAGAAATGTACACAATATGTTACCTTTAAGACCCCAAAAAGGCTTGGGATGCACAAGATTGAGGACCAAATTGACAATCCTTGGAAGCACTTATTTGTGTACCCACACATGGCAGCTGAGCAGCACACAGGGTAAAGTTCCCAGCCTCTACCACAGAGAACTTGGGTTTGATTCCTGGTAGCAGTACTGCTCTGATGAACACAACTGGCAGTTTTTGTGAGGATTGGGGTTGGAAGAGTTGGAAGAGGGGGTGTTGTCCTTATCTCTGCTGGTGCACAATGGGAGGTGCAACAGGGTGAAACCCACACTCCCACACATTACATCTCCCTCACAAAGCTCATCACTCAGTCTGAAGCCTACACAGCAGTGTAATCATGTTGGAAGAAACATAATCCTTGTGGAATTATATTTCCCCCCAAAAATATATTTTTCTAATGGAATATATAGGCATTTGAAAGTAATTTCTTGAGGACAAGGTTGTAATGTTCTACAAACAAACAATGGTTGAAGGATGAGTAATACGTCTTAATAGAATTACTTAGTTGTGTTTGACCATAACCTCATCAATAATACTCTGCATTTGGATTCCCCCCTGACTGACCCTTGAACATATGACCATGAGAAGAATATCTAGGTTACATCTCATACTGTATCAAACACTTCTCCCCTCCTTTCCTGCTCCTTTTTTGCTGTGTCTCTTCTAAACATAATGATAACCATGGTGACAGCATGTCCTTAAATATATGAATATGTCCTCTTGGAAACAGCAGCTACATGTAATTTAGATAAATGTTATTATAGCTATTAAGACTGTCGGTCTGAAACACAATCAGCCCTTTTAGAATTATTTACTGTATGGTGGGTGAGTGGGTGGGTGCTGTGAGGTAGGGAGGGGAGGGGAGGGTAAGGGAGGGGAGGGGAGGAGGGCAATGATGGAGGTTGGCAGGGAGATGGATTCTATTTCCATGGCTGCAGACAAGGTTAACTACAAGTACAAGGCTGTACTGTAATACACTGCAACAAAGACGGTGAAAGAAGAAAAACAGACAAGTAGGTACAGTACTATACATGTAAAAACACACACATTTATCCTTGTGAGGACCATTGGCCTGATATAGCCAATCCCTAAACTATTTGTTGCAAGTCTGTCTTAAAACAACAGTCAGCAGCCCAAATGAACACTGAAACATATTTTTCTTGCTGTAATCATTCCTCCTGTTCATACTGACCATTAGAAGATCCTTTCATAATGCACTTACAATGGAAGTGATGCGGGGCAAAATCCACAATTCTTCTCCTCCTCAAAAATGTCTTTAAAAGTTTATCTGAAGCTAATAATGAAGCTTCAGTCATCAAATCAAGTAGATATCTTTCAACGTTACAGTCTTTTTTGTGCCAAAGTCCCTCTTTTTATGATATGACTAACTCAGACTGCTGAAACCTCACATAAGCTTCAGGTCAACTTTTAAATGCATTTTTGCACTAAGTGACTGTGTGGACACACTGTGGATTTTAGCCCCATCACTTACATTGAAAACACATTTGAAGGGGATCCTTTAATAGCCAGTATGAACAGGAGGAATGATTACAGCGAGGAAAATCTAGGTTTTTGACCCTAGCTCTCACTGTTGCTTATTGCCTGCAGCATTGCCCATAAAATTGCCAAATGTATCACTACCCTAAACTCCACCAACATTATAACAAAGGGAAATTTATGCTTTGTTAGCTAAAGCAAGATAGATTTGCTAGTGCCCTTTAAATAAAATAAATCAAATGTCTTCAAATATTATTTATATTTACAGTACACATTAAAAGTTTGGTTAGCACTGGCTTTTTGGCTTGCTAGTTTGCTCATGTTTGCTACCTAGCAAAGTTTTAGCTTTTTCTTTTTAGCAAGGCATGCTATAAAAATATTAACATCCATATATTACTTTCAGATTGTTTCAATTTGAGCCAGACAGACAGCATTGCTGATCAGTTCTGGCTGGTAGCAACCTGACTAACTGTTAGCTCATCTATGCAAGCTAATGTTAGCTTACTTCCATGGTGGAAAAATGCTAATGTAAAAAAGCAAATATGTATTTTAATATCCTCATAATAATAAAGCTGTAGTAGCAGACTAGTGTAAACTAAAAGTGAATTTGAAAACTTTCATGTTGGTCACACCTACTCATCTACTCATATCAGATCAGTCTATGAAAACTATTCAGCTCTTTGCTGTGTGACTGGAGCAGAAGAGGTTAAAAACCCCACTAACAACCAAACTAATAATCTGCCTTCTCTATATTATTTTTTATATGTATCAGTGGATTCACTGTGAGAAGTGGTGGACAGTGTCACTCACACTGACATTCATTAATTAAGATGTCAACATGAAAATAAGTTTTAAAATCCATCAGTGATGCAACAGTGTTCCATGTGTGAAAAGAGCTTTAGAGTCTACAGGGTGTACATATGGACAGCGGTGCTTTGAGCTACATGCTAACATCTGCATGCTAACAGGGTCACTGTCACATGCTACAGTGACATCCTGATGTTTAGCAGGTAATATTTCGACTCCATCGCCCCCTTAAAAAAGAAGATAATAAAACGTAAGTGGTTAGCTCCATGGTATAACTCCCAAACCCGCAAATTAAAGCAAACATCGCGAAAATTGGAAAGGATTTGGCGTTCCACCAAAGTAGAAGATTCTCGCTTAGTCTGGCAAGATAGTCTTAAAACATATAGGAACGCCCTCTGTAATGCCAGAGCCGCCTATTACTCAGCATTAATAGAAGAGAATAAAAACTGCCCTAGGTTCCTTTTCAGCACTTTGGCCAGGCTGACAAAGAGTCATAACTCTACTGATCCATGTATTCCTATAGCTCTCAGTAGTAACGACTTTATGAGCTTCTTTAATGATAAAATTCTAACTATTAGAGACAAAATTAACCATCTCCTGCCCTCAACAGGCACCGTTCTCTCCCCAAACACAGGAACCTTGGTAACGGCAGTAAATCCTGACATAAATCCTGACATATATTTGGACTGTTTTTCTCCAGTAGACTTGTCTGAACTAACTTCAATGATTTGTTCAGCTAAACCATCAACCTGTCTCTTAGATCCAATCCCAACTAGGCTGCTTAAGGAAGCCTTACCCTTAGTGAGCACTTCTTTACTAGATATGATCAATCTGTCTTTAGTAACAGGCTATGTACCACAGTCCTTTAAAGTAGCTGTAATTAAACCTCTTCTTAAGAAGCCTACTCTTGATTCAGGTGTTTTAGCCAATTATAGACCTATATCTAACCTTCCATTTCTATCCAAGATCCTTGAGAAAGCAGTCTCCAATCAGTTATGTGACTTTCTACATAACAATAGTTTATTTGAGGATTTTCAGTCAGGATTTAGAGCGCATCATAGCACAGAAACAGCACTGGTGAAAGTCACAAATGACCTCCTAACTGCATCAGACAAAGGATTTGTCTCTATACTTGTCCTGTTAGATCTTAGTGCTGCATTTGACACAATTGACCATCAAATCCTTTTGCAGAGACTGGAACATTTAATTGGCATTAAAGGAACTGCATTAAGCTGGTTTAAGTCCTATTTATCAGACCGATTTCAGTTTGTACATGTGAATGATGAATCCTCCGTGAAGGCAAAAGTTAGACACGGAGTTCCACAAGGTTCTGTACTTGGACCTATACTATTCACCTTATATATGCTTCCTTTAGGTAATATTATTAGGAAACACTCCATAAATTTTCATTGTTACGCAGATGATACCCAATTATATTTATCAGTGAAGCCAGATGAACCCAATCAGTTAAACAAACTCCAAACATGCCTTAACGACATAAAGACCTGGATGACCTGCAATTTTCTACTACTAAATTCAGATAAAACTGAAGTTATTGTGCTTGGCCCTAAACACCTTAGAAACACATTATCTAATGATAAAGCTGCTCTGGATGGCATTACCCTGGCCTCCAGCACCACCGTAAGGAATCTGGGAGTTATCTTTGATCAGGATATGTCCTTTAACTCCCACATAAATCAAATTTCAAGGACTGCCTTTTTTCACTTACGTAATATCACAAAAATCAGGCACATCCTGTCCCTAAAAGATGCAGAAAAACTAGTTCACGCTTTTGTTACTTCTAGGCTGGATTATTGTAATTCCTTATTATCAGGCTGCCCTAACAAGTCTCTAAAGACTCTCCAGCTGGTCCAGAATGCAGCTGCACGTGTACTGACTAAAACTAGAAAAAGAGACCACATTTCTCCCATTTTAGCTTCACTACATTGGCTTCCTGTAAAATCTAGAATAGAATTTAAAATCCTTCTCCTAACTTACAAAGCCCTTAATGGTCAGGCACCATCATATCTTGAAGAGCTCATAATACCGTATTATCCCACTAGAACACTGTGCTCCCAGTATGCAGGCTTACTGGTGGTCCCTACAGTCTTTAAAAGTAGAATGGGAGGCAGAGCCTTCAGCTATCAGGCTCCTCTTCTATGGAACCATCTACCGGATTCAGTCCGGGGTGCAGACACCCTCTCCATGTTTAAGAGTAGGCTTAAAACTTTCCTTTTTGATAAAGCTTATAGTTAGGGCCGACCAGGCTCGCCTTGGATCAGCCCTTAGTTATGCTGCTATAGGCCTAGACTGCTGGGGGACTTCCCATGATGCACTGAGCTCCTCTCTCCTCCTCCTCCTCTCCATCTGTATGCATTCATGTAACATCAATGCATGTCACTAACTTTGCTTCTTCCCCGGAGTTTTTTTGTGCTTTCTCATCTCACAGAAAAACCTGAGTCCCGGGCTGAACCTTCGCGGTCCTTCACAGTCCTGATGGCATCCTTCCCTGGCTGTTGCTGCTTGTGCTTGTTGTTGTTGTTGTTGTGATTGTTTTTCTTCTGTCCCCCCTCCCCCTTTCCCTCTCTCTTTCTCTCTCTCAACCCAACCGGTCAAAGCAGATGGCCGCCCACCAAGAGCCGGGGTCTGCTTGAGGTTTCTACCCGTTAAAGGGGAGTTTTTCCTTACCGCTGTCGCCAAGTGCTTGCTCATGGGGGAATTGTTGGGTCTCTGTAAATTAAAGAGTACGGTCTTGACCTGCTCTATGAGAAAAGTGCCTTGAGATGACTTCTGTTGTGATATGGCGCTATATAAATAAAGATTGATTGATTGATTGATTTATTACATTCACCATCTTAGTTTAGCATGTTAGCATTCTAACATTTGCTAATTAGCAATAAATTCAGAGTATAGCTAAGGCTGATGGGAATGCCATCGGTTTTACAGATATTTGGTCAAAGTAGTGGACAAATACAAATTTTGAGCTGATGGTGACACTAGATGAAACTCCCAAAAGTCTTTAGAATGTATCCTTTAGGGGGCTTGAATATCTGTAGCATATTTCATGGCAATCCACCCAAGAGTTGTCAATATATTTTACTCAACACTAAACATGTCAACCTCATGGTGGCGCTAGAGGAAAGGTCAGGGAATCATCACAGTAACCAGGATTCATCCTCTGGGGAAGATGAATGTCTGTACAAAATTTCATGGCAATCCATCCAATAGTCCTTGGCATATTTCACTCTGGACAAAAGTGATGGACCAATCGATTGACTGACATTGCACATCATTAGATCTGTGCTGCAAGCATGACTAAAAAAACAGAATGAACCATGTCAGGGAGTGGTCTCAGGCCTAAACAAACCTCAGGAACAGGGAGGTGAAAGCATCTGAGAGTAAGGCAAGAGGTTAGATCACAGAGTCAACTTGGCAAAGGTTAAGAAAGACAGTAACATCTCTATTCAGTCTTGAAACAAAAACATTTAAAGGAAGTTCAGTTGTACTGCTAGATAACATGAAACTATGATTGTCTTGCCTCATTTGTAAGTCGCTTAGGGTAAAAGCATCTGCCAAATGACAAAATGTAAATGTAAACCAGTATTGATCAGCCTTTAAGAGGATGGTAAGAGTTAATTTTTCACTTTGATTACATCCATGTAATGTAGAGTTAAGTAGATAAAATAAGTATTTCTACTTATGAAGCTATATAAAGCATCTCAACAAACATGATAAAAATAGCATCAAAGTGACACGAGAGCATGCTGTAATTAAAAGCCTGGCATGTGACAGAAGCGTCTCTCAGGCCTGGGTCAGGAGTGTCAGACTGTAGATGGCAGGGTCAGACAGAGTCTCTATGGTAATAATGTGCTGCAGGCAGGAGGACCCAGGGTTTGATTTAATTATGCTGCTTTGGGCTTGTCAAACAGACCTAAACTGACAGACAGACAGACGGCTTTCGGCTGCAAATCTGGAAGCTTCAAAGACACACTTTCTGTTTGACAAAGCAGACTGTATACTAATTGTCAGCAGTCTATGAATATCAGGGTGGAAGGTGAGGAGGGACTCACTTTGTTGTTCCGAAATAATGAAGATGCACAGGTACAAGGCCATGCTTATACTGTCAGTCAGTCCATTTCCCTGCCGAAAGGGCCGAAGAAATTGATGAAAATGGACACAGGTAATTATTTCACCCCTGACAAAGAATGTAGGTCCCCCTTGAGCCAATCAGTAATAAGAAGCATCATAAGAAGCATTCATCAGGAGCGTCAGTGAAATTCATGAAGATTGATTGGTGTGTCATTTGGTCTTTTGTTGAATGAATTAGAACCTTCAGATGCATTAAAAATCAGACCCTCAATAACTGCACCTCCATAATTCCCATAACCAACTTCTCACACACTGAGTACATTCTAATTTGCTTTGACAAATACAGTCAGAGAAAATATTTATGTTCACTGGTAACATTGTTACCAGTCCAGCAAGAGTGACATCCAAGACCACATTCCTTCCCTAACCCTAACCAAGAGCTCTGAGTCCTAAACATGAGCAGAAAAAGTTGGGTTGTTGGAAATGGATATTGTGTAGAGAATGTTTTGCTCTAGTATGACCATTTTGCATTGGCAGTAAACAGCTGGCAGACATTTCATTGTCTCCTCATTATGTTGATAAAGAACATAATCCAGCAATTATGTTTTCTACTAAATGTATTTGGTACTGCAAATCAGTTGTATGTGAAAGTAATCTTTCAGAGACAGGGATGGACAGAACTCAGCGGTGAGGTGTTGAGTGGTGAAATCTGAGGGGGAAACCCATCTCCAAGACAGTTAAGATGAAAAACTCAAATGCACTTTTTAAAAAGGAGACATATTATGCTTTTTCTGGATTTCTGTTATTTATATGCTGCTATGATGTTAGATGTTAAACATGGTAAAAGTTCCAAAACTTGAGGTTAACGTATGAAGAAATGCTCCCTGCAAGTCAAAAGTAAACTTGATCTGAATGCTTTGTTTGTGAAGGTTTTTTCTGCTTTGCCGACTAGTTGCTTTCTAAGGTTGTTGCTAAGATTTTTGTTAAGGTTGTTTCTAAGATTGTTCCATGTGTTGTTTGCAGTCTCTCATATTTCGGATGAGATCCGGCTCGAAACATGTAAAGAGACAGGAGCTAAAACAGCCTGTTTCAGACAGAGACTGAACTGAGGGGCTGTGTAAAGGAGTTTTTTTTAAAAGGTAAATCATGCAAAGATATTCCTGTAGCTCCAGATTAAAATTATAGACCTGGAAATGTGCAGATATGTGTACTTTAAGGCACTGGTTAAAATGAATGTGATTATTACTGAATTTTAGCTTTTAAGTTTAAGAGTCTTTGAAATGCAATTTAACCTCCTGACACACATCTATTCCTTTCTTTTCTCATCCCTGAGTGTTGACTGGAAGGCAGTCACCTTCTCCAGAGGCTGTAAACAATGGTCCATATTGATGGGTTTCATCAACAAGGGAGTACTCTTACTCAGTCTGTCTTTAAACTTCCCATCTACATTGGAAGTTGGGATATATTGCATTGTGTACATTGCTAAAATGTAGGCGTAAGGTGATCACAAGCAGCTGATGTCAAACACCTGAGCAGCTTTATAAAATAACGTACAGCATGAAGGACTGACAGAGCTGAAAGAACACAAGAGACAAACCTTGAGCGTTGCCAATGTTACTGTTAAAATCGTCAAACTGACTGCTCAGAATGTGTTTGTGTTTTATTGTGCATTTATAACAATGTGAGGCCAGTGTGGTGTGTGTGCACAGATCAGGACCTGCACTTTTTACTTATATTTACCATAGCTTATATTTTAAAAAAAATAGGAAATGGAACAAATGTTTTTTTCACTGCAGCTTCAGCATTGTCTGATTATTAAGTGCACAGTGGAAGGGAACTGTGTTGCAACCACAGACTGTAAAAAATATGGACGTAGTGTGACGTCACCCATTGGTTTGCGAACTGTCATTCTGGAGCCTCGAGTGTAGCGATTTGATCATCACCATCTTGGATTTGGCCGTTGCCATGTTTGATTTTTGGAGCCAGAAGTGTCCATATTTGGACGAGAGGGTGGAGCTGATCATAGCGCTAACTGCTTGCATGGTTAGCATGGTGCATTTACAATCTATGGTTAACAGTGATAATACTAATGCTAATGCTAATGCTAATTTTCGCTAAAAACAGGCCTAAAACCATTAAAACAAAATGTACTCACTGGAAAAACTGATCATCTGACTCATTGATGGGTCTTTTATTACAACCAATCGCTGAACAACACTGTTTTTAGGCAACCACAATGTTACAATTAACTTCAGTGAACTGAAAACACACTGTGAAATAGCAGCAGCTAAGCCTATACGCCATGGTTACGTTACGTAAGCAATGTTATCGCCGTAGTAGAGACTTGTCAATTACAACGTAGCCATGCCCTAAAGCATACCCTGCTTTATCGTCAAATTTAAACTAAATTGGACCATAATTTACAAAATGAACATCATGCTGTATAGAAGAAGACTTGAATCTAGTGATTGAGATCATAAACTCAGTAGGAAACAGTTTACTGAGGTAATAAATCAAAAGAAGTAGGGTCATTTTCTCATAGACTTCCATACAATCGGACTTCTTTTTGCAGCCAGTGGAGTCGTCCCCTGCTGGCCATTAGAGAGAATGCAGGTTTTTGGCACTTCCACATTGGCTTCATTTTTCAGCCCTGGAGGTTGCCGCTTGGTTGCAACCAGTAATACAGTTCTATTTATTTAACAATTTTATTCAGTAACAATAAATAAACAAGCAAAGGAACTTCAGAGGAAACAGAAATGAGACAGAGAGAATGTTTTACCTCCACCTCCAGTATTATCTGTCTTTTGTTTGGAAGCATTAGCCTGTGCAGACCCATGATGCACATTACTGCTATAATAAGGCAGAGCAGTGGACTGTCACACTGATATTTCAGTGCCACTGGAGCTTTAATTGGGACTCTGTTATTCCCTCCATGTGTTTCACTGTCGATTAAAAAACTCTATTAACTTATGTGAAATATATCCAATTGTGTATATGTAATACACATCAGTCTACTGCTTCACTCTAATTGAATCGATACCCATTTAAAGGACAAGGCTACTGTCATTCTATATTTTTCTTACTGTCAATTAATGCCATGAAAAGAACAAAACAACAATATGTTATTGTCTGCCTTGCAGTACTTTACGACTCCCCTGTCTGTGGCTCTCTGCTCCAAGCCCAATGGTTCCTACTGAAGACATAAATCTTTAAAAAGGTAACTACACCCTCAAATTCTGCTAGCTCCCTCCATTCCAGCATGTTTAAAAAATGCAATAGAGAAGTGGGTTGGTGGGTGTGTGTGTGTAGGCTGGGGATAATTTTGAGTTATTGGATAAAACCTGTGCAACACCTTATTTGAAACAAAGTCAAGGTCTATTTATTTAAAGTGCAAAATCACAACAGGGTGTCTCAATACACCTTACAGCAGTGAAACAATATTAAAAAAATCAAACAAAAAATATCCTGGTTAATACCCATGTTTTTTCCAGTCTATACCAAAATACAGATTATTCCAAACACATGCAGAAACAGGTTTACTAATTGTGCCCCTCTGGATTATTTGCCTTATACATTTATTATTAGTTTTTATACTCAAAAAAGGATCTGAATTTCCTATGTATAATTCTGATGGAGTAATTTCATTGATAGTTTGGTTAATATCTCCAGTTGGTGGAGTAGCATCAAAGACAACAGTATATTTTCTCTGGCATACAGGGATGTTATATTTTGATAATAATCCATTATAAGGAAACATAGGATCCTCTTTGTCAAAAATTGACAGACAAGTAGTATGCCATCATCAAACCATTTCTTTAAAAACAATGATTTGCATGGAACATATATTCTTGTTATTCCAAAATTAGTATTTGTGAGGGGAGAAATTGTGTTTTATTATTGTGTTTTGCTTATTGTTTCAAGCAGAGTAATACATGTCTGCAGGGGATCTTTAACCTCTTCCACTCCTGAGGACACCAGCGTCCATGGGTGACATTACTGTATTTCAGAGGCTGTAGTGGGCTCATTTTTAAAGCTATCACATGAAACTAAACGAGCTAAGGAATCCAGTGGTAGCCACCAAATGTCATGCTAGCTTAGTAAGGAAGGGGGCTAAATAACACTCCAAAGTAGGGCTAAATTTTGGCGAAGGGAAAAACTGGCATGGCCATTTTCAAAGGTGTCCTTCGACCTCTCACCTCAAGATATCTGAATGAAAATGGGTTCCATGGGTACTCACAGATCTCCCCTTTACAGACATACCCACTTTATGCTAATCCCATGCAGTTTTGGGCAAAAATCAGTATAATCAGTATAAATGTGTTATTTTTGCCTATTCTAAAAATGCTGTATTTGAATATTTCTGCATACTGGGGTCCCTGAACAGTCTTGGAATTGCATAAATTTTGTATGACTGGAAAGCTGAGACCCTTGTGGATTCCATGAGCCCCATTGTATTCATGTGATGATGTTAGTCCCCAAAGTAACCATTTCATTGTAGTGAGACCATTTTTTGAAACTTGACCTCACTGTATAAAATGACCAATTGTGACCCCTAGGATAATCACAGCTTCACGAAACTATACAGCACACAACCACAAACTAGAAGCCGAGGGCATTCAGAGAATGTATGGCTTTCGTAGGTATATTGACAATAAGAAGGTTTCTGAGTAATTTCCAGAACAGAAGTGCTCGCCATCCAATTGCAAAAAAATGCAATTCTTACAGAAATCTACAAATGTCAAAGGTTTTTGATACCAGATATACAGCATGAATTTTTCTGTAGTGTTCCTCAAGATCTTGGTGTCTTAATGTGGTATTTGGAGGGATTTTTGACCATTTTTATCAATTCTCGAGTGGTCAAAAATGGTTACATTTTGCACCAAATCTGTATAACAAATGGTATCAACCCAAAAATTGCTGGAACAACTTATGAGACATAATTGAGCTTGGGAATGGCCATTATATACTTCATCATAATGATCTAAGCCCTTATACACAAAACTTTCAAAATTTGAATAGGTGTCTAACCAAAATACAATTTTTATTACAAATTTATGACTAAAACAACTTCACACACAGTGCTGAGCTGCATCTCCAATTAATCTTCAGTTTCTCAGCTTTCAGATGATGTACCACTACCACCACTGCTGCTGTGTCATATACTGTTGACCTGCTATCTCTCCCTAAAGATCCTCTGTCCCCCTCAAAAATGGGTGGTAGGGGGGCGGGAGTGGAAGAGTTAATCATATTTGAATCTTTGTTTTCCTCCATATCATAAATCTAGATAATTATTTTAATCAAATCACAACTTCTATTTCTTAGTTTAGTTGGTTGAGTTAATTAGTTGAACGTTCCATGTACCCCCTGGCAACTGAAGAAGTGCCCCCTAGAGTACATGTACCCCTGGTTGGGAATCACTGGTCTAGTGAGCATTTGTCAGCCAGTTCGTTTTTAATAATTTTTCAACAGCAGTGGAGCTCTACGACACAAAGGAATTAGATATATCAGGCTTTGGATCCACTTGTTAGTAGGATACATCCATTGTTGGTTTAGCTCTGCTCATGGGATTTATTGATCATAAGAAATAAATATATATTAAAAAAAGGTTTATCCAAATGTTCAGTGGCTTTGCCAAGCAAGCTTGCTGGCAGCCAGTGATTCTGCAGTGATGGAGGGTGATAAGGGGGATGTATTTGCTGCTCATGTGAACACAGATTTTCCCATTTTCTTTGACCAGTCCCTCAACCATTTCAAACAAATGGGGTGTACTGGTTCCATTCCCATGGGTTCTCTTTCCATTATCCCATTTTCCTGCATTCTTAAAGGACAAACGTCTTCATGTGGCCCATGTTATCTCCATCCTCTGCAGTTCTCTGGGGAGGAACATAAAGGTGCACTGGCTATTTATATGCACACTGTGTAATTCTTTCCTTGTCAGCAGCTATTTGCACAATGTAATGAGAAAGTCTGTGAATAAATGCAGCTTATTACTGATAGGACTGGATGTGTTTGTCATGTGGTAATTTCTACAAAGTAACACAATGACTTCAAGCAATCAGGGTATTTGCTTGCCAACTAAAAGCCTTTAATCTTCCCTTATCACTTGCAGTCTTTGAGCTCCATCATTGATGTGTTTTTCTATTGAAACTCCTTATATCTTTTGTGTCACCTTATAAATTATTTTGATGTCAAGAAATGCAGAGGTTTGTTTACATACCCAAATATCTTGACCGTAGGACACTAAAACCCAGGCTTATCCAACAGTTGGTCATCATTTGTCATAAATTCAAACAGTCTGTCCTGATATTAATTCATATCAATGAGCTGCAGGTGTTCCATTGCAGTGTTAAACAAACCATGTCAAGTTATGTTTGAATCAGTAACATTTAGTGAATGGGATTGGGATTTAGTAAAGGTCTGGTGAGAACTTCAGCCTTAAAACTGCAGTGTCAGAGGATTGAATATTATCATTTCATTATATATTAAATATATTTTAAATTGTCCGTCCTCTAACACCCATCTCGTGATGAGAGCACATGATTCTGAACACAAACAGGCTGCATCCCTAGCTGTCAGACTGGAAATATATTTTAGCCACGGTCTAAATATCACTTGGATCATCATTAGGGACGGAGAAATGTTCCCATTTCTGCTTTCAGCTGGACCTTATGGTCTGTTTTCTCTGTGTGTATGTAAATTCCACTACAGTAACACACTCAGTAAAACAAACTTAGCACAAAAAGTAAGGAAATTTGTGTTTGGTAGATTATTTCTTTGATGTAACAATGTTTCTTGGCAATAAATCTTATACGGTTGGAAAGCCTGTTCATTTCCCTTTTAAATGGTGCTACATTTGTAAGGATGCATTTGTGGGATGAGCAGCAGAGCTGAGTATGTGGGTTGCGCCCATGAAAAATTTGCCAAATCTTCTCTGCCAATGCCAAACACCTTTTTTCAGATCAACTTTTATATACATTTTTGCACAAAATGACTGTGTAGACACACTGTGGATTTTGGCCCTATCACTTACATTTGAAGGGGATCTTTTAATAGCCAGTATGAACAGGAGGAATGATTACAGCTAGGAAAACCTCTTTTATTGTTCATATGGACATCTGACTTTTATTTTAAAATTGTGAACCTATCCTTTAATTGAATAAGTAAAAATGGAAGCAGTAGCATTGGAGGGACTCATGAATGACCTCAGTATATCTAAAATTCTGACTAAGGCATTATGTCACATTGTTTTAAGAAAGCAGACATTTTCACAGTGTGCACGTGCCTCAGCTGCTGTCTTCAGCATTATGTCCAGTACATGCATTCATCATTTCCTATGGATACTTTGTTCATGGTCATGTAATTTGAATCATCAGAATCATCAGAATACATCCATTCTTATTTGTATGGAATGCGATTAAATGTGTCATTAGAATTAGTCTAGTGAAGGACGACTAGTGTGACCAGGAGTACAGTGTACTGAATACAGAAAACGCGAACACAGAGACACTATGTTCATCTTCTTTGTTTACTGCCTGTAGAACTGGGCAGGAAAAATATAGATATATACACATAGTCTATCACATTAAGCAGTTTGCTAGTAGTAATATTACTTTTGTGATTTATAGACTTGAATGTCCTTGTGGGTGATTCAGTGTATGACATATTTTATGAACTTATAAGTTTGGTATGTAAAATATTCATCTGTAAAGTAACTACTTACTCCAGTTGTCAGATCAATGTAATTGTGTAAAAAATCCTACTTAAGTAAAGGTACATAAGTATTTACTAAATGTAACAAACTACTGATGAGTCAATGCATAAGCAGCATTTAATTGTTGTAGCTGCTCGAGGTGGAGCTAGTTTGAACTACTCTGACAGGGTCGTAAAATAAACCTGGGGGGTCTTGAGATGATAGATTGGGTAGAAAAGAGGAAAAATCATAGTTTTTTTCTTTTATCTTTGCATTTTTGTGCAAAAGCTCTACCTCTCTGGGCCTCAAACACGTATTTATTTGAATCCATGTGAGGGGCAATGTCTCTTTGGTAGAACTGCAAACAACTATAGATAGACATCTGAAACATGACAGAGACACAACTACACACTGATTATATGTAAAAGCCCACAAGCCAAAACAAACCACTGGTTTAATCTTTAACAATGTAGTGTAATTTATGAGGTTATCATTATGTTATTTTATGTGAAATCTTCATCTGAAAAGTAACTAAAGCTGTCAAATAAATGTAGTGGAGTAGAAAACTAACTAAAGTACAAGTACCTCAAAATTGTACTTAAGCACAGTACTTGAGTAAATGCACTGAGGCCAACAAAAGTAAATAAATAAGTGAATAAATGAAGAGTGGACGGCTGTGGCTTCAGCAGTTAGGTCAATCCTCCTGTCAACATGTTGAAATATCCTAGAGCAAGACACTGAACTCTGATGGTTAGACCAGTGCCATCTGACCACTAACACACAAATGACCCGCTGCCATCAGTGTGTTAGTGTGTGTTTGTGTGTGACTGAGAGGCAAATTGTTAAACACTTTGGATTATATATAAATGCTGGCCATTTGTACTTCACATATACAGTACAAATGATTCAGTATTTCTCCAGCAGATTTTGGCAGTGACGAGCTGGTTATGAAACAGCATTTAGGTCTTCACGTTGGTTGCAGTTAATTGAATAAATAAAACATGACAAAAAGTTAGTGGGTCGGGGGCAGGGTTACATTGGCTGGACTCATGACCTCAGTATTCCTATTGTATATCAAAGACCGTTATAGTTTTTTTGCCAGTTTCTTTCATTCTTTCTTCTTTCTTTCAAATGTTATTTTAATTTGTATTCACTTATTTATTTTCTTTTTCAGTTTTCACAGGTTAAACTCAACAAAAAGGGGGGGAAGAAAAATATGAAAACACTGTTTGTTTAGATTGTATTGCCTCGCTTGTAAGCCACTTTGGATAAAACTATCTGCCAAAGGACAATATGTGAATATAAAATACTCTATGTGATGTGTATCATGTAAGTGTAATCCTTTTCTAACAAAAAACATTAAAAAAAGAAGACAGCTATAAATGTTATGACCTGGTAATGCTGATATGAAGATTCAATGTCATTTTTCACAATGTGTGAAATGTGTGCGTGCGCCAGCTGTTATGTATTCATCATTTCCTGTGGATCCTTTATGTATGTGTATGCAATCTGAATGCGGTGCAAGAAAGGTGGACTCCAACAGTAACAATGAAAACTACTGGATAGAGAGCCAACATAGTGCAAAGACATTGAATGGCTTTTGTTTAAAACATAAATAATATAAAAAATGAGGTGTGACATAATGAAATCTCAAAGAATTTTAACTTTAAATTAGCTCCTTATGGAACCAACAAAATTTTCTCCTTTCTAATCTTGTGAAAACATTTGGTTCTCATAAGGATGGAAGTCCACATACACATACACACACACATACACACGCAGTCTAAGGAAGTTATTTAGAAGGCAGCTTTAATTCACATAACATGGAAAGCCCCAGCCTGAGCTGTTGGGTTGTTTTCACAGTCAGTGGGAGATGTATTATTGACATGATGACGGAGCAGCAGTTCACTGCTCAGTGGTGGGAATTACCCCTGTGGTCAGGCTCTCATAACAACACCACGCTGCTCCCATCAATTACACCTGACGTGGGCAAATGAATGGGAATGAAACAGTTCATGATGTACAACCTACATGCATGAATCAAATAAGAGGCGACTGTCACCAACTAAACAAAGCAGGGCTGTGTAATCAGCGCGTGATTGGCTGGGTTAATGAGTGATGTCAAAATGTGGAACCAGCACTTTTACTGCAATAACTATTTCTGCTGCAAGGCAACATTTTATGAAGTTGGAAGATGACAACAAGGACTGAAAAAGAATAAATTACAGCCTGTTCCAAGAGAAACTATGTATATTTAAAGGAATGGTTCAACTTTTGGGAAATATATTTATTTGTTTCTCTGAAAGTAAGTATATAGCACTTTTTAAAACACACAGTTACAAAGTGCTTTACACACACATGAAAAATACAATAATACAATAATTAGGTATACCTGTGCAGTCAAATGCAACCCAATACAACAGCTCTGATATAAATTCTGCATTTACGAAGCTTATACATTTTCAGTTTTTGTTGACATTGTCAGAAAGGTGATAATTCTACTTTAGGTTTATTATTGAGATCATATTGAGTGGTGGTGATGTGCTAGACTAAATTATATTGAATGGTGTTCCTAATATTTTGTCGGTTTGGTTATTTCTCCCCAGTTTCCAGGTGGTGGCCCGTATTTGTTAATTCATATTAATAATTTTATTAAGTTTTATAATTAATTAATTATCATTGATAATTATTGCTAATAACCAACTGTGCTCCTCACAGATCCAACATATTGGTGCCTTCCCATGTGAGACTCCCCTGATAGCAACAGTTGGTGCCCGAATTATTGATTGATATTAATAATCTCTTGATTTCATAATTCATAATTATCTGTGATAATTCATAATTATCACAGATAATTATGAATTATTACTAATAACCAGACTCACTTCTACCTGTCCTAACAGGTTGTTCTGTTTTTGTTTGCATTGTCCACTCTCATTTCAGATCAGATTCCAGCTCCATCATTTACAGATGTATTTGAGAAGTTTACATTTTGAGTAAAGAACAAGAAGAAGAGCCGAGGTCCAGCTACTATAGTTTGTTTACGTAGCCTCCAGAACCTTCCATGTGTGTCTGTTAGCATGTTTAGCAGAGCAGCAGCAACAGTGAGTGCTCCGTCTGTGTGTGTCTGTTAGCATGTTTAGCAGAGCAGCAGCAACAGTGAGTGCTCCGTCTGTGTGTATCTGTTAGCATGTTTAGCAGAGCAGCAGCAACAGTGAGTGCTCCGTCTGTGTGTGTCTGTTAGCACGTTTAGCAGAGCAGCAGCAACAGTGAGTGCTCCGTCTGTGTGTATCTGTTAGCATGTTTAGCAGAGCAGCAGCAACAGTGAGTGCTCCGTCTGTGTGTATCTGTTAGCATGTTTAGCAGAGCAGCAGCAACAGTGAGTGCTCCGTCTGTGTGTGTCTGTTAGCACGTTTAGCAGAGCAGCAGCAACAGTGAGTGCTCCGTCTGTGTGTATCTGTTAGCACGTTTAGCAGAGCAGCAGCAACAGTGAGTGCTCCGTCTGTGTATGTCTGTTAGCATGTTTAGCAGAGCAGCAGCAACAGTGAGTGCTCCGTCTGTGTATGTCTGTTAGCATGTTTAGCAGAGCAGCAGCAACAGTGAGTGCTCAGTCCATCTCTGTGGCTACTGGCTAGATGGGCTAGGGGGTTTATATCAGTTTATATGCAACAACGTCATCATACAGAAACCTACGTCCAGTCACGTGGAAAAAAGTTTTTAGAAAAAAACAAATATGAATTTTCAGATTTTAATGCATATGGAACAATAATGTGAAGCTACAGAATGATGTAAAAACCTCAAAAAAATAACGTACCTGCTCTTTAAAAGCCTCCAGGTTTCCCTGAACCCAATAATACCAGCTACAGCAGCGTGCAACTCTGAAAGCTGATCTTACTGCTCGCTGTCACAACAAAGCTCTGCTAAACATCAAACAAGCTCTCAAGGAAACATCAAGGATTTGTTTTCCTGAGGCTGCCTCTCTGCACACAGAAAATGCTTTATGTTTGTTGCTATTTGCTGGATTTTATTGCCTACCAGCTGCACCTCTGCCTCAGCTCTGAAATAATTACGATACCTGCATGAAACATACAATATATGCGGGGGAAGCATTATATTACAAACAAGCTTGCACAGGTTCCTGTCCTCCTGTAGAGTCAATTCAATGTATTCAAATGGCACAAAGGCATTCACAATATCATTGTCCAGCAAATATTGCAGACATGAATAATTAACATCTAATTTTGAGAAAGCAATTTGAATAAGGCCTGCAGTTAAAGGTGAATTTAGCATAAAAGAGAATCCCATCTAAACATATGCAATAGCAATTACAGAGCAATCAGATGAAATTATAGTATGTCCTTTCATGTGAACGGCCATCACATCTTACACAGGACAGACCATAATGAAAGTATGGGATATGATCAAAGCGCTCTGCCCACTCAGTATGCTAACACGAGGCAGGTAATCACAACAAGATGGCTCACAATGAACCTGAAGATGGAGGAAGTGATGCTAAGATGAGCAACAGAAGAAAGAAATGTTCCCACTCCTCTTGAGCGCCTGATCATGGTGATGATACTGATGTTGAACTCTGGAAAAAGTCAAAAATGTTTGTATTGTTAAAAAAATAGGTAAAGCTTTAAAGAAAGAAAGTTTTAAAGAGTGGTTGAAAACTCTCATCTGACTCTTGGCAAGAAAGCAAATAAATAAATAAATAAATAAGACAATTCCCAAATTGTCAAAGTACTTATTTAAACCCAAATTTAATGTATATAGGGCCCAATTTCAATTGTAAAAGTGAAACAATGAGAGAAACACATGAAGGGAGCAGACTACAGGACTGGGATACAGAGGAAGGGAAACATTTCTTCAAAGGAGGTGAAACGACTTGGTTCTACTGTTGAGATGTCCCCCTGCTGTGCTAATGGCTGACCTGATTACCATCATCATCATCATCATCGGTATCAAAAACATCTGAACCTAAAGCAGTTAAGGCTAAAATGTAGTTGCTAACAGCTAGCGTTACACTGAAAAAACAGTCCAGTGGCTGCTAGCATGTAAGTTACATATTGGTGAACTAATAAGTGAGCATAATTAACCAGAGAGGAGCTGATATATACAAAAAAGAATTAGAATGAGTCTGGCATGTAACTGATGGGACATCAAAAATAAACCCTGTTACACTGGACTAAGAGGAACTTTGTTATTTTTATTCATCTTAGGTAGTTTACTTTGTGGCAGTCACCCTCCTAACAGTAATATTCGTTAGAAATATGTAATCCTCACAAGACATTGTCACTTCAACATACTAACCAATGCAGAGCAGAAGAAGTTACTTTTCTGGTCCAGTAAATCAGACAAGCAAGCACAACGAAAAGAGCAGTGTGGTAGGAGGACTGGATGAAGGTGAATATACATCAGCAGGTGTGGTCATTAATACTCTCTAAACCAGTCACATCACTGCTCTCATAGCTCTGAAACAGTTGAGCCAATCACAGTTAAGACAGTTATGACAGCTCAACAAACAGAGCAGCAAAACATGAACACACATCACCACAAATCTGCAGCCAAAGACAGATAGAGCTTTTTCATCAGTTAGTTACTAGAAGAAGAAATAAAACTAACTAAATAAATATATTTGGTGAAGCCGTTTATATGATTATATTGGACCAACACTATTTCAGCCATAAGTCTAATGTATCTCATCTCGTAAATGGTCACATTGTTTAGTAATAAATGTTACACAACAGATTTTGTGTTTCAAGGATAAAAAAGAGACACTACTTTTGCTAAAAAAGAAATTTGGAGAAGCGGCTGATGAGCCCTGCTAACCTGATGTCTCCTTCACAAAAAAAGCAATACATAAAGTTATGATTGACCAGTCTGATATGTGTAGAGATATGTGTGTTTATTCTGTAGCAGCCTGGGTCATATTCCAGAGAGCAGGTTTTTCTGAACTCTGAGTTGATGAACCCTGAGATGGGAAACTGGAGTTTTCAGTTCCAGCACAGCTGATCAGAGTCAGTTCAATCAACTCTGAGTATGTTCACTCTGAGTTAAGCATGTTTGTCATTATTAAAACATCCTTTTTTCATCTCAGAAATATTGCCTTTTTTTTTTTTTAACTCAGAGCGATGCTGAAATGCTCATTCATGTTTTTATTACTAGCCATTTAGACTATTTTAATTCCTTTTTTACTGGATTACCTAAAAAGTCTCTAAGAAAACTATAGCTAGTTCAGATTTCTGTGGCCAGAGTCTTAACTAAAACAAAGAAAATGGATCATATTACCCCACTGACACTACACTGGCTACCTGTACCTTTTAGAATTGATTTTAAAGTTCTTCATTTGTTTATGAAGCTTTAAATGACATTGCTCCTCCCTACATCAGAGATTTTCTTTCATTTTATGTTCCAGCCACTGCTGCTCTTTTAAATGTTCCTCATGTGTCCCATAAAAGTACTGGTGACGCTGCCTTCTGTTTTTATGCCTCTAAACTGTGGAACACACTGCCTCTGGATTTTAGATATCATTATATTAGAATGGCAAGCTCTCTGTGTG
Organism: Thunnus albacares; assembly: GCF_914725855.1. Classification (NCBI taxonomy): domain Eukaryota; kingdom Metazoa; phylum Chordata; class Actinopteri; order Scombriformes; family Scombridae; genus Thunnus; species Thunnus albacares. Next base: position 26,263,131 of record NC_058127.1, on the reverse strand, counting down.
TTTTTAAAAGGATTTAAAGACCTATCTTTTTAATCTGGCTTTTGATTTTAATTTAGATGTTACAGCTTTAGCTTTTAAGTTTTAATCATAAGTTTTTATATCATTGTACCCCTTGTGTTTATTTTATTGACGTTTATTCTATGTTATTCTGTTTTCAAAACTTTATTGTTGTAACTTTAAACATACAATATGTTAAAATTGTGCTGCTCGGGGTCTCTCAATCAAAACAATAACAAAAGACAGAGGTTGATGCCATCATGAAGTAGCGTGGGATCACAAGAGTTGTTTTCTTGTTAAACGACCATCATTGCCATCATCGCACTCAGCTTCTCCCGGTAAGGATTACTTCAGTGTTCATCGTTCAACAGGTTAGGGTTAAAAACGGCAAGGTGGTCTCGAACCGTGCTCTGTGCTGGTTCTGTGCTGATTTCCAAGTTTCTGCCAACAACATTACAAGCCATCCACCAACCCCTCCACCTCCCAATAAGAAAGAAAGTCAGCTTATATAGATGTCATGTGAAGTACTCACTTCAGAAATGTTAATATGATATGTATTGTTGAAATGTTAGTATGCTCCGTATTACAGGTGTTGAAGTGTACATATTCATATATGTGGTTTCAGAAACATACAATGCCAACGTTTTATTCTGGCGACCAGGCTTAAATTTGTCAGCTTATATAGGTGTCATCAGTCTCACAGCGTCTATTTCAGACGTTGTGGGAGACGTTAAAATGTGACGCCGAGGGGTCCTGACCAAGCTTCGATATGTGACGAGTTGGGAGCGAGAACGGGCTGAATTATCAGCAGAGATCTCCTCCTCTCCAACACAAACTGACCCATTGATTGAGGACGTCTGGTAGGGGCTCTGTGTGAGTCAAGCTGCTGCTAACGTTTTCTGAGCTTGTTTCTCTGATAACTTAAGAACCAGATGTCTAATAACTAAAATCCTTCATCCAGTTAAAATATATACTGAAACGTTTTTAAAACCTTGGTTGTTTTTATCTTAAAAATGAGGCTTAAAACTGAATAAAAGTCCATTTATGACAGTTTCTGTCGCCAATATATTATCTTGTATGGGATTACTCTTTGGTGACACATGCACACAGGATGATCACCATCTTGTGTGTGTTTACTCTTTGGTAGAGGAGGTATGACACCATTGACAGGTGACCAAATGAAACACATTTCCTTGATTAAAATGACTGATTTCAGGGTAATGTAAGTACACAACTGAACAAAATATATAACATAAGTCAAGTCATTTTAATGCAGAATAGTTACATTTTATAGCTTTAAGTCTTGCAAAATTGTATTTATTGTTTTCTATTTTGCTTTTATTTCATTTTGTTTGTCTGTGTTGTTTGGATCTTGCTATGTGAAGCATTTTAGCCTGCATGGTTGTATGAAAAGTGCTATATAAATAAAGTTTAGTTGAGCCTTCATCAATGGAGCTCCGACACTACGATTCACCATGACAACAGGTAAATAAAAGGCAGAGCCTCCATTTCAACCCAGTGGATGTAAAGACACTGATGCATATGTATGTGGACAGTGCATATTCATCTTTTTTTTTTTTTAAATCTCCAATATTATAGGAATTATTTTCTATCAGTGTGACCAATTGATAATTATTCATTGATCTTACATGTCTAAAGCTTCATATCAATTTTGTAGATTAAACTGAGATTAAACATTATGTGCAATAAACATTTCAGTGCAGTAGCTGCTCTAACAAACTGACAACTGTCTTGTGTGTAAAGAGTTAGAAGAAAAAAGAACTTCAACTCGCAAAAAAAGAAGTACATGCAGAGATGTTATTCTGAGCTGAAGGTGAATTCACACTGTGTAATATTTGAATGTGAGAGCAAAAACCACTAATGAATGTGCTTCAATATGTGCTTTGATATGGAGCGAATGAAGGAGGAAATGAAACTGTAAGAGGAAGGAGACAAAGAGAAATTCAGGGTTTGTTGAAGAAAACCTGCCAGAGAGCAGGTTAGGTTGACACAGTCAGTTACCATGGTAACTGACAGAGAGTTTACATTACCTCTCTTTATGGAACTGAACGCCCAGAGTTTCATCATCTCAGGGTGAACAAACTCAGAGCTTTTACTAAACCCACTCTCTGGAATACCACTCTGGTGTCATCAGGTGGTGTTTTTCAAACAGAACCTTTGTTGCTTGGGAACACAGATATCACTGTACTTTCTACTGGAAAATTGTACCCGACCACATTAGAAAAATAGGTTGTTGTGGCCAAAAACTTAAGTCTGGCTGGGTGTAGTGCATTATCGTTATTGCTTAGAAATCTAACTTTTGTTGTTTTTTTTTATGAGAAAGAATGTACATTTTAATTTGTTAACTACATTAAATGTTAATTTTTGGTGCTGATGTAAGCACATCTTCTGGTTGAAGAGTGTTTAACTTATACAGAATATTGCTTTGAATATAAATGCTATTTTAATTAGTTTGTTCTTGTTGAGATGTTAATGCTGCCCACCATGAATATGATGGCCAGCTCCAGTTTCCTGGGGCCAAAAATTTTGACCACATCACTCCAGATCTCAAACATCTCCACTGGCTCCCTGCCCATTACAGGAGTGTGTGTGTGTGTGTGTGTGTGTGTGTGTGTGTGTGTGTGTGCCATGTCTGCCTGTACCCATGTGTCTGTAAAGCACTTTACAATTGCTTCTATATGAAACTGTACTCTACAAATAAGCTTGACCATTGAGGGGTAAAATTTCATATAACAGAGTCCAGTTTTCTTTGGATGGAGCTCTCACTCACTGCTGTTTGGTATTTCAGACAACACTCTCTATGTGGAGAAGGCAAAACAACAAGGACATCATTGGAGTAAACAGAACAAATGTACATGTCAGTGTGAAATGAAGGCTTCTTTAAAGGCTCTTACTTTGATTTACCTTGCTATGAAAGATTGTATTCATAAACATATTGCCAGCTTTGCTTTAATGTCAAATGAACTTATTTAATTAAAATAAAAAATAAATAAAACAAAAAAGCAAATGAAGGACAGATGGTGTCATGTTCACGAAGTCTGCAGACCAAGTCTCTCATGGCCACAAAACAGCAAGCATCTTTGAGGAAATCATCTCGGCATTACAGTCTAGACACAAACAAGCTACAATGAATGCATACACAAATGACTGACACTGTAAATGTGCTGGATTTTAGACACAAAAACAGCAGATTGTCAGTCAGTCAGCTCGGCATTGCTCTTGGAGACAGCAACACGAGTGATGGCAGTGGCAGGGGAAAAGAAACCGGGCCAGAGACAGCATGTACAACAACAGATTGCAGCACACAGCCATCTAATCCAGGAAACTACATCTCCCACTGCAGGATGTTACGGGCATGACTTCACAGACTTGTTTATCAGCCATCAATGTTTGAATAATTAGGGAGAAAATGAATTGATAGAAGCAGACTGTTTGTTTGTACGTATCCATGACTGCCTGAGTTGATGAAAGATGAATGACTGGGCTTTCTAAATGTTGATTAAATCGCTTTTTTAAACTTGTAGTAGTATTGAGCAAATGGAGACAAATGATTATTGTCTCTCTTGTCACCCACTACATCGATAGCCATGCTGAAATCTGCCAACAATCTTACATTATGGACATCACTGTGCAAGTTAAAGGTGTATTCTAAAAGCAGTAAAGATGATGCAGGTTCCATTTTACAAAAGCCAGAATCATGATTGTAATTGTATAGGTGGCCTCGTCATCAGCTCCTAACAAGACTGACTGTCGCTCTATTAATTAAGTCATTGCGTTGCACCATCTTTTTCTTTTTGTGGTTCACTGCACTTAATAAGAAAATCAGCGCCACCAACTGTTTACTTCGATGAGCTCAACTATTAATATTTGCAAAAAAGAAATGGATGGAAATGCACATCTGAATTTTCTTTTATTGATTTTCTGTAATTTCAGTTAAAATCTGTGCATTTAGATGGCATGAAAACCTGACTAATGACAATTCTAATGTCTTGATGTTTAGCAGTATGTTTACCATCTTCACCATTTTAGTTTAGCATATAAGCATGCTAATATGTGCTAATTAGTACTAAACACAAAGTACAGCTGAGGCTGATGGGAACATCACTAACGTCACAGGTAACGTCACATAAACCAAAGTATTGGACCTGATGACCTGACCTGATGGTGTTAGATGAAAACAACCGACTGACCAACCAACCAATACCACTCTCCCTAGAGCCATGCCACAAGCCTTGCTAAAAATGTCATCACTGTTAATTGCTTCCCTGTTCTTTCATTAATTTTATAATTTTTTTTACAGGTTCAAACACTCAACTGCAAATTGCTTCATTGCAAACAAAAGGAAAACAGTTCCCCGGGCATTGCCATTGATGTCTGGTTGACAGGTCATTAATCATGTGGTTCGACTTGAGATTAATAACTTGCTGACCTCAGCATAGATGCCTATATAAGTCTCTTGGCTGAATTGGCAAGAGGCATCCACCCTCTCATTGCCTGTATCATATACATAAAGTTTGACCCTCCTTTAGTAGCTGTATGCTAGGATGAAATGCTATCAGTTCATTTACATAAGTCTCATAAGGTGCATTGAGATTGAACACAAAGCTCATTTATTGTTGGGAATAAACACAGACAATGTACTGACTGTACAGATAACCACATAGGTAGCTAGCAACATGTTCAACAACCTTGCTTGTGAACTCAAACTTTATGTATATTATGTATATGATGCAGGCAATGAGAGGGTGGATGCTTCTAGATTCAAGCCAAGGGACTTCCATAGGCATCTATGATATGCACTGTACTGTTCAGCTCTATGCTGAGGTCAGCAAGTTATCAATCTCTCAAGTCAAACCACTTGATTAATGACCTGTCAACATGTTCAACAACCTTGCTTGTGAACTCCACAACTTTCAGCTGAGAGTGTCAAGAGTAGAGGTTTCCAAACTGTGAGCTGACCCTATCCAGGAGGCAGATTTGCATCAAAGCTTGAATTCCTTTTTTGAGTTATAACTCAGGATAAATCTAAACACACAGACATGATACACATAATTTTAGATTAAGCCTGACTTATTCTTCCCAAGGAATAAACATCCATGAATCTGCTCAGAAAAAAGACACTCCCTATTACTCAGAAATGTGATGATAAGCATAATTTTAATGGTGCCAAAATGTAAACAAGTACAGGCTAAAAAAATGGGGCTCTAGTTGTAGCCCACAGCTAACTCACTGAATCCATGGCAACCTTATACATTCTGATTATGTCCCCCAAAGCATTATAGGAGTTGTAGTGCCAAAACTGAGAGGAAGATCATCCCCCAAATCTATGTAAGCTTAGGAACAAATAATAATAACAGGAATAACAAAATCTAGTAATATGAATTTTTTCAGTATTTTATGACATTATAATGCTAAGAAGAACAGACAAAAAACTGGGGGGTGTTGGGGGGCGCAATTGCCTCAGTTATGTCTGATGGGGGGGCCCACTCTGTCAGACTTTACAAACCCCAGAGCAAATATGGGTTACGTGTTTACAATCAGGCTACTTTCTTTGCTTCAGGTTCAGTCTGAACACACTTTTAGATGTACAGTGTTGCTAAATTTGTCTGGCAATATACCAAGTAGTTCAGTTTTGTTATAAATTCTGTGGGGAAAGTATTAAGGGGGTTGGGTGAGGAATTATTACTCAGAGTTTTGGAATATTTTGTGGTAAGGAAGCTGTGTTTTATGGTGACGAATAGCCATCAGGATGTGTCCATGTTTAAGTTGGAGGACATAAAGTGTGGAATGGTTGGAAGGCTTTTTAAGTGTGTGTGTGTGTGTGTGTGCACATCTTTGTGGCCAAACTGCCAACCCCGAAAATTACAGAGCGGAGACCAGCCATTTCCAGCCACCCACAGAACACAACCACCACTACGCTCAGCCATCAGCCTGACAACCACTAATCCAACCAGACTGTGATGCAGCTCCAAACCAGAGGCTGTAATGAACAGTGTATGAGAGCTCCAGAGGTTGTGAGGGGAGCCAAGGTAGCACTCAGCCCTGCGAAGGCAGAGCACACTCAGTCGGGCTCTGCAGGGGCTGTGGGCCTTGGTGTGGGAGCCCTGGATGTGAGCCAGCTCGGCTGTGGGAGAACTCTGGGAGATATTTACCATGCAAAAACCCCAGGGAGGTCCAGTCTTTAAATCCCACTTCAAATTGGCCAATCTGGAGTCTGCTTTGCCACCCCACCTCCAACCCCCACAACTACTTCCTGTCAGATTGTGTCTGGGAGGCATTATTTGACTTACGGTGTGATGAGTGACAGCTGTGGAGCTGTAGGCAGGCTGTAATGACAGGGTCATGATGACTCACAGTCACAGTAAGCCTCTGATCAGGCTGGTCGATGAGTTTAAGCCACCATGCCACTGTCTGGTGCTACATACACAAGGAAACCATTAGCCGAATTCATGTGGTTAAGTAATTGGTGAGAACAAGAATCCTTTTTTTCTCTCTTCCTTTTTTAATTGAACCTGTGTTAGGGGGGGAAAAAAGTCAATTTTCAGCTGAAAAGCATTACTATATATACACACACAGAATATGGTATCAGTCAGTCTTGGATTGTCTCTTTTGTCTCAACAGAGAACCAATCGAATCTGTATTATACTGTGACAAAAGGTATGAAATCCCTAATGAATCTCAGGATCTGTGTCCTCACATCAGGGCGAGGTTTGCCATAGAAATGTCCGAAGCTATGTGTGTATGTTGCTTCAAATACCACTGGGTCAAGACAGCCTGCCCCAAAAGCATTCTCACGCTCCAACTGAGCTTTCCCCAAAATACAACAGGAAGTAGGGGGTTAGACCATGAGGAGAAGGGTCAGGCAGAGGGGGGAGTGGAAGGTTGGTTAAATGAGTCACTGAGAAAAACAGAGTGATTTGAAGGCACATAGTATTCTAGTGCCATATATGTGTATAAGGAAACTGCCTTTTCTCAACTCTAGAGTATTTTTAGCATTCTTCTGGCTCAGGCTGACTTGTATCTTGAGTTCCATAAATACCAATAATAATAACACCCAAGTGAAACTTTAACCTTGAACCTCTAAGACATTTTATATCTCCACCAGTATGAACAGGCCAATAAAAGCAACAACAATCTGTTCTTGTAAAAGAGAAAAAAGAGTGTACCTGGCAGCTGTCGTGCCTCAGGGCACCACACTCTGCCCTTAAAATTCTTGTTAAAACTGTAAAACATTGGTCCAGACTGAATATTTGAACAACTATTGGATGGATTGCCATGAAATTTGATACAGACATTCTTCCTCTCTTGATGGTATTTCTGAATAGCTTGTCCTAAAAGAAACAAGCCTATAAATGAAGGAATTTTTTTTTTTTTTTTTTTTTTAAAAAAGAAAAAAAAAACACAGGCCCTGATTGATATCTATGTACTCATCCAAGTCTTGGAAAGAAAGTGAACAAGATTATGCAGTAGGGTTTATACAGCATCTAATTCCACTTGCCATGTACACAGTAGTGCAGGTCTAGTTGCTCACAGGCACCCATAATGTATCGGATAGCTGTGTCATTTTGCCAGTTGCCATTTAGCCTGAGGTAGGTTTTTGAACCTGAAAAATGTGGCGAAATTCCTCTCCAGACTAAAAATGGCAGCACAGAAGTGGACACAGGCCTTCCATCCAACACAGTGAAGAGCAGAGGGGTTGCTTAACTAGCTAGTTTCAGTGATGTCTGCATGAGCTCAGTTACATCAAGTTACACTTATTTTCTATAATGTGGAACAGTTCCTTTAACTTTATGGTTTGCCCAGTATCTCTAGGAATTACTTTCATATCTGAAAATTCTGCAGGATATCATTTATATCCAGTGCCATCATCCAGTGCCAATACAAGAAGTAGTGCACCCTAATGGAACCATAACTATGATCTTTACCTAACCTTAATCAAGGGCTTTAAATAGTTACTATTACCACACATGAACTGTACCATAACTATACTGTAGTTGTCATACATTGTGTAGAAATAAATTATGTAAAAAAAAAACAAAAAACATTGGCATCAATTGTTCAAAATGCAAGGCCTAAAACACATCAAGGACCTGCAGTATCTCTTTCCTGGACACAAAGAGCTGGATGAGAAGATCAGTTTCATTTCAAAAAAAGCAGTGTTTTCAAAAATGTTAGAGTGTTCTTTAAAAAGGTTCCATTTGAAGCTGCAGCCTCCCACACAGACAGGATGTGACCTCTAAACCTGTCTACAGACAGCTTTTGAGTACTAAGAGAATGAGGAGCAGAGGAACCCAGCATTCCAAATTGAGTCAGTGCTCTAGGTGTTAATAATAAGACCCCAAGATACAATGTTTGGCACCAGAGTGCTTTCAGCATGCACATTTGATTACAGGGTAGAGAACGACCTGCTTGTGACAGTGCACACACATACATTATGGGCCCAAACTAGAACCATCAGCATTTTAATGGCCAAGTTAGAAAACTAAACAGGCATATGGAGATACACTTGTTACTGCTGTGAACACTCAGGCAGCTTTCTGGTGATGTTAAGCAACCCTGCACTGAAACAATCTTCATCTAAAATCATTTTTCTTAAAACAAGTGTAGCCCATGGAATTAGATGCCACACAGGACACAATTACTTCAGAGTTCTAGTTGTTTCTTTAATGTTATTGTTGACAACATTTGCAACATGTAATTTTAACAGAGTGCATAAGCTATTGAGCCCTTTTTAAGTCACAGTTTGTTGCGGTCTACAGCAGTGGGCTATGACTACTGACAGAAAACATAAAATAAAACCAGATCAATACATATTTAAACAACCATAAACCCACAAAAATAATCTGATAATGTACAATATATGATTTTAAAAAGGACACTTGCATTCCAAAAAGTTACCAACTCTATTTAAGGAAAACGGAGTTAAAATTAATGTAAAACCTGTACCACTTCCCTAGTAACAAAGTACAATAGCACAGTGCGGCTTTATGCACGCTAACATTACTTTGCCATGCAATTTAGAACACAGTGGTTGACGGTTTGCACCAAAATTGCAGGACATGATATTCCAGTACTTTCTGAATCAAACCATTGTGTTAAATTATTGACAGATAACTTCCTCAAAGTATTTGTGCAGGAGTATTTTACAAGGTATGTCCGTGTTTACCTACTACTTTACTTAACGGGGTCACAGCACCATCCACACTGCAAATCTCCAGGTTGTTCCCAACAAAGAACGCATGCGTAAACATTTAAACTTTGAGAGCTTTACCAAACCTAAGTGGAAAATTACATCTTATTAGATTTACTACACAAGCATTAACATTTGCCAGTCCGATAAAACTGACCAATATTTTTTAGTGCACTTCAAAGCCTAACACTGTCATAATGATGTAATTTAATGTAAAACTGACTTTTCATTTTCAAATTTGCAGACAATGTGCAACCTAAGCTTGAAGATGTAATCGCAAACTGGACCTTTATTTGTGAAACTGAATTGTCATGAAGCTGTGTAACTGTTCATTGTCTGGTTAATATCTAATCCAACAGACTGGGTGAGGTTGTGCGTATAATGGAAATTGATCTGATGAGTGAAAGCTTTTCACAAAAATCTGTAAAGCTTTTTGAAGACGGTTCCTAACTTCAGCTCATCATTTTCTGTCTTTTGTCGAGTCACGCAAAGTTTTCAAAGCACCAGACTTTAATATCAGATCATGTAACATCAGCTAAACTCTATTTTGCACTGCACAACAAATTTGGTGAAAAGTGATGATGATCTTAGTTTGCTTTAGCTCCTGGCAGTTCCTGTTCACACTGCAACCATGGACTTACAGACAAAAATCACTGGAATACTTTGATACTGAAGAAAAAAAGTGTGAAGATCTGAAGTTATAAGAAGCAACTTTTTATTTTAATTCTAAGTGGATTTATGGAGTTTGTTCTTGATAAAAATTAGATACTGCTATCAGTAAAAAAAGGGTTTTTTCCATCCCAAATAAGTGCTTCAGGAGTACGCAAAAATATCTAACACAACTTGGGAACCACAGGAAGAGAATGTTATTTATCTTCACTATGGTTGCTTACTCAGGCCTGCACCATGCAGTCTCAACAAACAGCCCCTAAGATAACAATGAGATTCTTGGATATCAGGTGACAGGAAAAGATCAACTCAACATCAAATCAAATGATTGATCATCACGTCTAAATTGGCAGCTAAATGGACTGAGTATTAGACACACAGCTGTGGAGCTAGACTTATTTCACTGTGTCTCCTAGCAGTTACTGTGCTGCAGCCTTAAATGGGAAAAAAGAACATTTGATCAAAGATTAAGTCCCTGCAAACCACCACATTCTCAGCACCTCTGATCAGCTTCAGGACACATGGGACTGGACAAGTCAAAGGCACCACCGAGAAAATATGCTGGGTATTTCATGTTTTGAGACTCCTGATGTAGAGAGACGGAGGATAGAGGATAAACAAAAGCAAGAGCAAGTTAAGCTCTGGAGAGGAACAACAGGCTGCGGTTTCTCTATTTCTCAGCTGTGTTTCTCATCCGGATGAGGAGAAAAGAGGAAGGCCGTGGGCAAGAGAGGATCTGTTTATATGAGAGCAAAGGGGTGGAGGGACAAAAGAGATGCAGAGGATGACAAAGTGAGGGAGGAAAGGGTGCGTTCTGTCCTCTTCATCCCATAAGGAGATGACCTCACTTGCTCCCTAAGCCACTTTAGGGTAAAACTCCTCCACTCGGCAGCCCCAGAAGCCATGTCTGGGCCTTTACACGCTCTATAAATAGCTGCAAATGCTCCGGCTGAGTGGGAACAAGCTGTACCCGTCACCCCGAGGGGAAGAGAGGAGAATGGGAATCACAAAATCCCATGGAGATCCCATCAACAGGACTAGCAGCTTCTCACTGTGGATCAACAAGAACTGATGGTTTATGTCACCGCAAAGTCACCCTTAAATACGATTAGTCATCATGTGTTTGTGTTGGAAGACAAATTTGTTGGGACTTCTTAAAGCAAAGTTATCCACTTACTTTGAGTTCTCTAGCAGTGAACATCTAGCAACCTCTATCCTGCATTACATACTGACATTAGTAGCACATCACCAATCAATCCATCTTTATAAAATTAAAGTTGTTTTTTTTTCAGAATGTCATCTGCAAAAAATCTTTTTTGGAAAATTACAGTTAATTTACATATTGTGTAAAACAAAAATTTAGGGTTGTCGTATTTTTAAAATGCATTAATTAAAACAGAAAAAGATATGAAGTCATTAGGAACAAATTGAATGACATAGTAATAAAAAATTGGAATGATAGAATAAAGCACCCGTGAGATATGACAAAAAATGTACCTCTGGGGTCCTACCAGCTGGTAGGATTAGGGTTAAACAAACTCTACTGTGTGTGTGTGCATGCGTGCATCTTATTTTTAATCCCACCTCCACCACCCCTAATTGGACAACAAATGTCTTTATTCTTTATTACACTTATTATTTAAGATACTGTTATTTTTTTCCTGATACATTAAAAGTGAATTATTAAGCCTAAATAATTAAAAGTCCCTGCAATTTAATGTCACAGTAATAATGGAGAGTAAATGTTTCAGTCAATTGTTTCAGTTGATCTAATCAGTTAATTACCACCCCCTGCCAATTTGTGCCGCCTTGCATATGCACTATAATTATACCTTACAATTTTCCAATGAGTGATGATTTAAGGGATATTTCATATTTGTGCATTTAGCGATTCTTCACATCCAAGTTCCTATTTATTGTATAAATGTTTGTATAATTGTATCTGGTTTACCCTTCCAAATAAAATGAAATATTTTCTGTTCTAGAAGTTTAAAGAAAGAGCCACTAAAGCTGGGTGATACTGTTTACAACCCAGCCTAGGAGAAAACCTGGCGTGACATGAAAATGAGACTCCCCTCTTCCCAGCTCCAAAGAACCACCAGCAACAAGGGACTGCAGCCCTTTAAATGTTTATTTCAGACTTTTGGCTTCAGGGTGGGTTAACAGCAAAAACAAAACAGAACTTGAGCTAATCAACCTGAAATTGTCAACAGTAGAGAGGTCTAATTTCATTTGCCCTCCAATAAATATAGTTCTAATACTTACCAGGGAGACTGAGATTAAAAAATAATCAATATAATTCACTTGGTTGAGTTGCCTCCAAGTAAAACCCTTTCTATTTGGATTTTTTTAACTACCAGAAGTTCAGCAAGGCCAGTGCATTCATGATATTAAAGATTTGTTTGGAAGAGTTTGGATAGTAATTGCTTTAATGATTACCTTTTCTATCCACACAGAGATTTTGCACTGCTATAATCTCCATGTTAACTGGATGAACTGAGTCTTGCCAATCAAATTGAGTTTTCTAAATTTCTAAAAAAGAAATTAAAACAAACAACTCATTGTTATCTGGTGCATAGATGTCAATAATAGTGAATATTTTTCCATTTGACTTTGTCAAATATGAGCCATCTTCCATTTCTATTCAGTAAAATCATAACACCTGTTGCATTTCTTAAGATGTGACTGAAGAAAAGTTTTCCACCCCGTTCTCTCTGCCATAATATTTCATCAGAAGAAAGTGTGCGTTTTCCGTGATTTTTTTCTTTCCAGCAGTGAAATACAACATTCCTTTAACACTACAGCTGGCTAGACATCACATATTTCCCCAGACATCACTGAAAGGGTGTTGTCTTCTGTATATTTTGACATACTAACCACACTTACCAGTCTGTGTGGATTGATACATTTGATCAAATGGTAGTGACAGACATCAAAAATGCTTCTTAAAAGCCTTTCTGTGTGGATTGGCCATTGGTCTATTTGTGATCAGGCCAAGTTTGGAGAAGGAGCCAGTTGCATTTGATACATTCAGAATCAGATAGATCCTTGGGACAATATCCATGTCCAGGAAAATATAGTTCCTTCTCCTTAAAGGGGACATATTATGCTCATTTCCAGGTGTGTTTGTATGTGTGTGTGTGTGTGTGTATTTTTATTCTTGCCCTTTACACAGCAAGGTAGAAAAGAACATTGCAAACAAAGCATTCAGAGCAGACTGAAGCCCTGGGTTTGACTTGCAGGGAGAATTTCTACATACATTAATCACAAGTTTTAGAACTTTGACCATGTTTAGCATCATAACAGTATATAAATAACAGGAAATGACAAAAAGTTGAACATTTCCCCTTTAAGCAGAATGATTAAATCCAGCGATGAGTTAGAGGATATGGTTTTGTCTTGAATAGTGGAGCAGGTGGACCCAAATGCAGAGACTGCAGGCTGATCAAGGCTGAAGGAACTTCTTTATTTCTGAGGCTCATGCAGGCAAAAAGCAAAATCTGGCTGAGCTGAGCAAAAAAAAAAAAACAAATACAGGACACAACTGAACAGAACAGTGCAAACTGAGCAGAACAGAGGATCCAACATAACTGATCTGCAAACCAAGACTTAAATACAAACTGAACTAATCAAACAACAAGGAACAGGTGGCGACAACTTGTTTTTCGCTTTTATTTCTATATATATATTATGTGCCCCCACTGCATCCCTACAAAAACACTGTCATTGACTATGCTTGCTATAGATACATAGATAGACAGATAGATAGACAGATAATCAATGAAGTAATGCTGCTGTGCCTCAGGCGTAAATGTGCACAGCATCTGACTTGATGGGGAAATGAACTTATCATTTCTGCTGCAGGGTGGGGGGGTGAACGCTGCAGGTATTTAATAATCCTTCCGCTGTAGCTCAACCAGGAAACACTGTCAATAAACATCAATTAATATTAGATCCTAACCGGTCCTCTCGGCGTGTCTGGAGATTTAAATAATCAATGATGTTATGCCGCTTTCCACTTTTTCTTTCCCTATACAGTGTTTCCCTTTTGAGCTGCAGTGGAAGGATCATAACAAAATGAGGGAATTTGGCACTAAAACGACTGTAACGTTGCTTGAGTTTATTAAATACTTGTATAGATCACCCACAGACGCTGTGCGTATTTATGCACCAGGCACAGCGGTGCAACTTCATTATTTAAATCACCAGACACACTGTTTCTTCATACGAAAAACGGCAACAAAATAATGCATTGTATATTTGATTATCCTGTTATCAAACAAGTTGAACAGAGCTTTGGACAGAGGGAACACAGATCCACAGCCTGTATCAACCAGAACAACTTTAAAGCACAAACAAGTCAACATTTCAAGGTGTTTGGGTTGTGTGTGGTGGTTCTTAAACTATTATGTGCATTATAGGCTAATAACAGATCATAATCGGCATATTAACCAAAACACAGAAGTCTGTCTTTCAAGAAAAAGGGATATGAGACGTTTTTAGTCAGATGATGTTTTTAATTCATCATGTTTGAAACGTAAGAGTACAGTAGTAACATGTTCTGCCTATCTTTCACACATTTAACTTTTATTTTCATACAATAATTGGGATTCAGGAGGGTTAGCGTGAACAAGCATTCTCAATGTGATAATGTCGTTTCAGTTTTGTGGCTGGTAGCTTATATTCCTTTTTTTAATTCAATTCCGACTTTGGTAATGAAGTGATATTTTTCACTGTGTTGTCCACATTTATATAGCCTGCATGAAACAACACGGTAAGAAAGACCGGGGCAAAGTATCTAAGATGTGCTTTTTGTAGTCCATCTTAAGAACATTGTAGTTTCACCACGGCAGACCCATGTCAGTAACCTTCACCGTTGTATAATTACGTAACCCAGTGTAAGTGGAGTCGGATTCTCTCAGCACCGCAGTTGTCTTTTCCTAAGTCCTTATGAAATCTCCTTCACATCTTTCCTTGACCTTGTGACGTTTTCCATTGAGGTCAAGGAAAAGCGGTTAGGAAAAGATAGGAGGGACTTTTCGACCACAGCCTGAGACCAGGGCACGGCTAACGAATATGATGCAGGGAAGGTGTGGAGGGGGAAACGGGCTGGGGAGGAGTGCAGGAACACATAGCAAACAGAAAACCAAAACCCAGAAAACACAATACTCAAAAAACAACCCAGTATACATTAAACTGTCCAAGAAAACACATGAACACAAACCCAAATACAACAACAACACCACAAGCTAACCAAGAGCGCAAGAAATTCTTTCAAACCAACAAACCAAATAATATAAACAAGCAAAACCAAATGATTAAAAGGATTGGACAACAGAAGTATAACACAGGAAGCCAAGAGAACAAAAACACATAGAGTCCAAAAACCATGAGCCCATGACAACCTTGGAGGAAAATCAAAAGTTTTGTCCATGAGCTGATCATTCTCAATGTCACACTCAATTTCACAAACGTACATTAAATGTGGCACTGACAAGCAGACTGTTCTATCACTGCAAGCCAGCTACAGCTCACCTCTGGAAGAAGGTGAAGGGATTCTTTGCATTTCATGACAAGACGTGGCAAGTATTATTCATCTACAATATGTATAACCTGTGTTGTCAGGACACATGCAGCAGAGGTACAAACCAGTCTAAATTTACCAGGATTGTTAACAAGCACATGGATTTTAGATCCTGTTCAAACAAAAAGGGATTCAAGCAAGAAAGGTCAGCCCCAAAACAAAACTTCAAGCAAGCAGTTCTGCAAAGTAGAAGCACCAAGGCTGCATCTGTAGGTTTTTACCTAGCAGAGCTGAGGAACAGGCCCAGGAGCCATCACTGCCTTTTTGTTCACCATAATGGTTAATATACTTTCATTAGTGTGACTCATTAAGACTTAAATGCCTCAGCTTGCATAATCACAGTGATGGATGACGGAGAGGAGGCCTTCTGAACACAGAAAGTGAGCCTCAGCAGGATCTGGGCACTGATAGATATCAGATAAACACAAAGCAGCTAATGAATGCAGATGTGTCTTGTTGCCTCTTCCTTAATGAAGTGAGGAGCCAGTGCCAGCTGTTTCCTCAGCAAAGCCCATGTCCCAGCTGTTTACAACTAGAGGCACCATTAAAATCATATTTATCCACTGATTTGTTTTCGAGTGGGATTACCCATTCACAATCATGTTGTATGCTGGCTGCTTCAGTTTCTTCTTTGTTTGCTGTTGTTAACCATGCTTTGGATTCCTTTTTATATGGAAATACAAAATAAGACTTATGTGTCATTCCAATCCCCAAATGGAATGAACAAATCGTTTGTTCCTGTATTTTATTCCAATATGGAAAATTAGGTCTTGTTCACAAACAGTCTATAGGTGAAAATAAATTTGTCAAGGTCTGTTTAATAGCTGTTCTGGAGCTTTCATTCATGTCACATGATCTTTTTCAGCAGATGGAGGTGAGATTGTTTTGTCAACTGCTGTCTCAATGGTCAAAAATGTACAGAGGAGGATTAGGGCTACATGTGGAAAAAGTCAGAATTATGATGTCAAACTCAGAGCTCAAATTTTTCACATGTGGCCCTAATCCTCCTCTGTAAGAATGAACTTTGAACATCAATTTTTAAACCTGCATCAACTGATTCCCTGGCCACTCCATGGCAGCAGAAACAACCTTCAAGTTGATATGCTGAACTTGTTAGCAAACAGTTTATTTCCACACCCAGCAGCTACAGAGCAACATTATCATTCATTTGGAGTCGCGTTTCTGTCCACCTGGTGAATATAAGTCCAATACTTACTCTTTTAGCTCTGTTTTTGCTCTCTACCAACTCCTGAAGGAAATATCTGGCTCTTTAGCAGCTGATGCTCCATTATGTTCAAGAACTACTCCACAGCTAACTGTGCCTGTTTGCTGTTTGGTGCTGAGCAGGTAGTGTACAGTGGGTTTTTAGGGCTTTTTCTCTGAAAACAGCTGCCCTCTGCAGTCAAAAACCACACTGAGAGCAAAACTCTCAGTGTAAAGCCAAGGGGAGCTGCAGAGTTGCTAATAATTCTCTGTAGGTTCGTCACTATGAGCCACGACCAGAACATTACACACTGACATTTCATGCATTGTTTTTTATGAAAAATATAGATTATAGCCACGTTAATGTAAATTTGAACATCTACAGTTCCATGACAACTGGGCAAAGTCCATCTGCTAGAGAGGATTCTGTGGTATATTTAAAAGCTTCAGGAAAGCTGACAAATGGACCTTGGAGTGAGATTGTTGTGATTGTGTTGATAAGTGGTGCTTCGGGTTATCAGGAGAAGATTAAGTCTAGTCCAGAATCTTCTCATCAGATACTAACAGTTTAATCCATTTTTTTATTCACAAGGTTGGGAAATGAATGAGGAAGTGTATGTTATTGTGTGTCTGTAAGGGCCTGGGGTAGTGGCAGTGGTGGAGGCACAGAAATCACAGTGTGGACGTCCTGTTTTAATTCTTTATCTACAACATAATTCAAAGAACACCTTGACCCTTGCCATCTCATACACAATCACACATCTACAATACAGAAGTCTGACAGAAGGCTCTTAAAGCCTATTTCTAATGTAAATGCTGTTTGGAGCAGCCAACTTCTGCGTGACAGAAATAGAAAATTGTAATATGGAGAAAACCTGTTGCCATCACAAACTGGAGGGAGGGAAAGGAAAGCAGCTGCACATCCTCTGTTTTCACACTGTAAATGTTGTTGTCTATTTTGTATGCATAAAGTGATGCATGTATGAGGTTTGGTACATTTAGTTAGATACATTATGTATGTGTGTGTGTGTATATATATATATATATATATATAAAATATAAATATCTCCCTCTCATCCCCCTCCCATGGGGGGTGGTGGTGTGTCTTCCTCAAGCTTGGGTCCTCTACCAGAGGCCTGGGAGTTTGAGGGTTATACACAGTATCTTAGCTGTTCCTAGGACTGCACTCTTCTGGACAGAGACCACAGATGTTGTACCTGGAATCTGCTAGAGTCACTCTCCCAGTTTGTGGGTTACAGCCCCCAGTGCTCCAATTACCACTGGCACCGCTGTTGCCTTTACTCCCCACATCTTTTGTAGCTCCTCTTTCAGCCCTTGGTATTTTTCAAGCTTCTTGTGTTCCTTCTTCCTGATGTTGCTATCGCTTGGGATTGCTACGTCTATCACCACTGCCTTCTTCTGTTGTTTGTTGATCAACACGATGTCCGGTTGGTTAGCCATCACCAGCTTGTCAGTCTGGATCTGGAGGTCCCACAGGATCTTAGCTTGGTCATTCTCAACCACCTTAGGTTCCATTGCGACCTTGGGATTTCCAGCCCATATTCAGTGCAGATGTTCCTGTACACTATGCCAGCCACTTAGTAGTGGCATTCCATGTACGCTGTTCCTGCCTGCATCTTACACCCTGCTATTATGTGCTGAACTGTCTCAGGAGCACCTTTGCACAGCCTGCACCTGGGGTCTTGTCTGGTGTGGTAGATCCCCGCCTCTATTGATCTTGTACTAAGTGCCTGTTCTTGTGCTGCCATGATTAGTGCCTCTGTGCTGTCCTTCAGTCCAGCCTTTTCCAGCCACTGGTAGGACTTCTTGATATCAGCCACTTCTTCTATCTGTCAGTGGTACATGCCATGTAAGGGCTTGTCCTTCCATGATGGTTCCTCCTCCTCCTCTGCATCATCGGGTTTCTGCTGCCTGAGGTATTCACTTAGCAGTTTATCTTTAGGGGGGCATCTTCCTGATGTATTCCTTGATCTTGTTTTTTTTTCATCCTGGACAGTGGCTCTGACGCTCACCAGTCCTCGGTCTCCCTCGTTCCGCTTAGTGTACAGTCTCAGGGCGCTGGACTTGGGATGAAACCCTCCATGCATTGTGAGAAGCTTCCTTGTCTTGATATCAGTGGCCCCTATCTCCTCCTTTGGCCAGCTTATTATACCAGCAGGGTATCTGATGACTGGCAGGGTGTACATATTGATGGCTCGTATCTTGTTCTCCCCATTCAGCTGACTTTTCAGGACCTGCTTTACTCTGTGTAGGTATTTGGCCGTGGCTGTTTTCAGTTTTTGGACTTTTTCTCTAATCTTTGATTTTTGGTGAAATATTGGATCATTTGAACATTTATTGAAATGAAACCATGTGAGAAGTTTAGAGGGAAAAATCACTATTTGGTGGAGCTGTTAACAACTCATAGACATCTGAAATGTGACACCGACTACATGCTTTTTGTAAGACATCAAAAGCCAAAAAGGTTGGAGACCACTGGTTTCCTCTTTAATGACTAGTGCAGTGCGCGTTCAAAATGTGCCTGTTCGGAAAAGGCCAATTGCTTATAATTTCTTGAGAACCACATACAATGCTGCTTGAAAGTTTGTGAACCCTTTACAATTTTCTCTATTTCTGCATAAATATGGCCTAAAACGTGATCAGATTTTTACACAAGTCCTAAAACTAGACAATGGGAACCCAATTGAACAAATGAGACAAAAACATCAAACTTATTCATTTATTTATTGAGGAAAATTATCCAATCGTACATATTTGCGTGAAGCAAAAGCATGTGATCCCTTGCTTTCAGGCCCTTTTACAGCAATAACTTTAACCAAACATTTCCCGCAACTGTTTATCAACCCTGCACATTTATCCTCCAAACCGGTGGTTTGGAGGAATTTTAGGCCCATTCCTCCTTACAGAACAGTCTCAACTGTTGGTGAGATGTTGTTGGGCTTCTATGTATGAACTGCCCGCTTAAGGTCCTTCTACAGCATTTACAGCAGAAATGGTTTTGTAACCCTTTCCAGTTTGGTGTGCATCGACAATTCTTCTAAGGTCCTCAGAAATATCCGTTATTTGAGCCATGACACACTTCCACACTGTGAAGCTCAGACTTTGATGGTAAAAACCCAGATTTCTCTTCTTTAAATAAAGCAGTGCCTCCCAGACTCACACGTGATCGTCATCCCATTGATTGAAACACCCGACTCTAATTTCCCCTTCAAATAAATTGATAATCCGAGAGGTTCACATACTTTTGCCACACACAAATATGTAACATTGGTTCATTTTCTTCAGTAAATACTTCAACAAGTGTAAAGTTTTTGTCTTCAGCTTTATCTAGTTGCAGAAATAGAGCGAATTCTAAAGGGTTCACAAACAAAAGAGTATGGTCTTGACATGCTCTATGTGAAAAGTGCCCTGAGATGACTTTTGTTGTGATTTGGCACTATATAAATAAAAATTGATTGAATTGATTGATTGAAACTTTCAAGCAGCACTGTACATATGTATCAACTGACAAATGTATCGGTTAAAACAATAAGAATTCAACAAATTAAATGGTTTAAATCTATACATAGACTTCACCAGTGAGACTAAACTGAGGTTGAACCGTAGAAGCAGTTTATGGCCTTCCTTTGGTCTGCTGCCAACCAAATGTGCCTGTGCTCCTACCGGCTAGTTTTACTGCCTCCGACTCTGTTTATTTCTCCTGTGTGTGCTCATTCTTCTCTCTCAGGCAGTTTAACTGAGAGGGGTGCGTGACTTTGTCCTGCTCAGCAAGTCAAAGCACAGAAGCCCGAGCCTGTCTCTCTGTCGCTCACCCTCTCTCTCTCTCTTTTTCTCTCTTTTTTTAAAATGAGTCAGGACACTCACAACAAAGTTTAACTTTCAACGAAGAGAGTCCCCTCTTCTCTCTCATGGCAGGGTTGTACAGATCTGATCATGATGTGCAGTCACAGAGTCCAGAAGCCCTGCCCCGTCGCTGCAGAGCGAAATGGCTGATGGGTCATTTATTTAGAGTTCCAGTTTATTAATATTTATCATGCCGCATGTCCAAATTGCACCTAATTCGACACGGCACTTTGTTCCCCAGCAATGCACCCACCAAGTGAGTCAATCAGATGAACGGGTCAAGAGATACACAAAGGACACACAGACATACAGACAGTGATTCCGTCCTTTAGTAGATAGATGTGTTGCATTTCAAAAGCTTGTTATATTATCCATTGTGTCAAATCTTCATCTGAAAAGTAACTAAAGCTGTCAAATAAATGTAGTGGAGTAGAAAGTACAATATTTCCCTCTGAAATGTAGTGGAGTGGGAGTATAAAGTAGCATCACATGGAAATACTCAAATAAAGTACAACTACCTCAAAATTGTAGTTAAGTGCAGTACTAGAGTAAATGTACTTAGTTACTTTCCACCACTGTAAATGATTAAATTGATGTGAATGTGATGTGGATTCACTGTGACGAGCTCTCATAATGGCCATTAATTACAACCGCAGATTGAGAGAATAAAAGAAGTCTCACCTTCATAACATGTTTCACTCACATCTGTCTCTGCGCTCAATATAGCACAAGTGGCCTATTGTTTCTTTCAGTAAATGTCCTGTCAGGTTTGAATTAAAGGAACATTACCCTAAAAGTCGTCTGAATGGCAAAAAGCCACCACTTTAACAACAGCATTACATATCTGAAGGGCATAAGGCTACTGGCTAGTTATCTTGTTTTTAGTAGTTTGAGTCAGTCTGTGTATGGTTTGAAGGTCAGGTAAAAACACTTGGAGATAAATTACTGAGGCCAGATGCATAAACGATGCATACACACAAAAACCATGCGTACCCCATTTCCCACACATAAACTGGTAATTATAAACACAGAATGTGTGGTGAGAATGTGAACACCTCTAGCGTTCTTTAGACCAGACATACACATGTTTTTCTAAAGTGATCCAAGGTTGAGGTGATGAGGTGGAAATGAAATATAAGCTGAGGGATGGAATCTTTTAGTAAAATATTGTTTAGGTTGACAACAGCTGCACTGACTGACTCTTTTTTTATTAAGTTTAAACAGAGATTTGTAAAATACCAATCAAAGGCACATTTATAAATGTCACATTGATTAATTATTTTTGTGTGATTAATTGTATCATTCTTTTAATTTACATAATAGTCAACATATCAGGACAAGACATTTATTATGCTCTTTATATTCTTTTTATTTCATCCTTAGTTGTTTCACCTTTTAAAGTTGGTTTAGATATGAGCTACAAACTAATCATTGATTACATTTCTGAGATCACTGCTGACTTGGGTTTGAACCCACATGCTGCCAATTCCCACATCAGCTCTGGTAAAAGAGCCAGCCATGCACACTGCATCACAGTGATGTGAGTAACACCACATCACAGTACCCATTTTTTCCTTTTGATTACTGCAGAAGACAGACCATCTTCTATTTCTGCAGAAGAACTGAGTTTTCCAACCAGTGGTGGTCTGTAAAGAATACTTTCATTTCATGATTCTCACACAGGCAGGCAGGTTACTGAGAAACTTTTTCAAATAAAAAGGTGGCATACTCCACCACACATCTCTGTGTTTTTTGTTTTCACAGACAGTGACCTTCATCAAGACCAGTTAGCATAACTGCCAGTTATGTTTAATATTGTAGTTCAGTGTACTGCAGTAAGAGCCTGAAATTAGTGCTCCTTTTCTATCAATTGAATCAAGAATTAGATTTTGAATTTGTAGTCACTTCTGAATCAAATTGTGACAACAAGAATGAAAGTCAAATCACATGCTGGCTGTCAGATTGTCACTTTCAGACACCATACGAGGACCCAACGATCCAACTAACACTTCATTTGAAGCATACTGAGGCCTTGAAGCTGGTGTTGCTGACTTGTTGCTGATGTTTGACACCAACATGAGTACTTTTCCCCTCAGCATCTGTAGTGTTTCATATTTCAAAAAAAGAAGAACATTTTTTTTTCCACCAAGCAATATTTTCTCTGGTAGGTTTACATCAACTTATCTCTCATTAGTTGGTTGATTTACTTCCCAAAATAGAATGACAATGACACAGTGTAATTCAGTGTAATTGAGCCCTAAACAACCTGCTGACACACGTTTCACCGGCTTTGGACTTTCCACTGATGAGTTACTAGATGTAAAGTTGAGTCCCAGTGACATACTGTATTTTCATAAATAAATGGAGTCGTACAGGACCTGGTCCCCGTACATGACAGACTGCAGAGTGACATCACTGTCAGTTGAAAACTGACATCATGGTTCTCCACTTTCCCTGAAACTAGACTAAAAAGAAAGATTAACAACTAAATCATTGGACTATAGTGAAACAAGTACTTACAGGCCATCATTAGAGGTAAGATATTTATTGTCTGTCCCTGTTGTGCTGCATGTTTTATTTTACTGGGTTAAGCTGTTGTTTCTGTGAACTCTGAAGGCCAGGGTGGGGCTAGAATTACAATATCCTCATCATTTGCTTCATTCGGCTGTTGTTTTCCATATTCTCTGATTGATCTGGTCTATAGCACCCCCAGTTACCATAGCAACCTGTAATCCCCTGCTTGAGTTCATGTTGTGCATGTCACGTGACATAATGTATTTAATGAAGTAAACTGTTGATTATTTTTGCTTTGCAGCATGATAATTAATCATTGAAACATGAAACGACCTCATTAGAGGAACCAGAAACTAGTGAACATGCCATAGTGGAGGCAGAGAGAGAGAGAGTTACATCACCTGTGAGAGGTACAGCAGATCCTCTGCTGCTGTTAGCAGCCAGCAGCCTGAGGATGAACCAGGTGCTCAGCCTTGATAATGCCAGCTGTCTCTGGTATTCTGGCTATAGGTTACTTTTTCGGTCAGTTTTCTGAGTTTACCTCAGTATTTGAGCATCTGCCAGCCTCCTGTCTGCACATGGCTCCTATTTACCATCAGAGTTATTATAATTATTTACCTTTAAGAAAAAAATATGCTTGTTATTGTTAGTGTGTAGTACTTATTAAATAATCAAATGTAGTTTGCATATGACACTCAAAATCGACTTTCAAATGCTACACGTTAGCATCTGAAGTAGCCTTATTTATTTATGTGAGAACTACAAACTCCAGCCAGCAGTAAATAACAGTCTCTAACTAGTCCCAGCCAGAAAAAAATATTTGGCTGTGTATGACAGTGTGGCAATTTGGCCTCTGTGTCAGCTGGATGCTTTTACTGCTTGTGCTGTGTTGCTGTGTGTGTTTAATGTTCATGCTGCTATGGTTGTGGAAGACTGCTGTGTGTGTGTGTGTGTGTGTGTGTGTGTGTGTGTGTGTGTGTGTGTGTGTGTGTGTGTGTTTGCAGTTATTGCTGAGTGAATGTCAGACTCCATGAGGTGTAATGGGGTTTTTTGTGCCTGTGTACTTAAACACAGGTGGTTTAACATGTATTTTGATATTTGCATATTTTGGTAACAGAACCTTGCTCTCTTAGAATTGGGCCCACCTGAGCCCATCCACAATATGACTTCTGGCTACACCACTGACACTACAGTACATATTGTAACTATATTACTTTATTGATTTCGTATGCTGTTTTGGGTGGTTTACATCAGTATTGTTGTACACAACAGTACATTTATCAAGTGGTTTCAGTTCTGATCAGTTGAGAAACACAAACACATGTCTGTGAGAACCTGTGTTCTGACTGTCTCTGGCATAGATCTCTTGTTGTTTTTTTTTCTTTTTTCTCTTTTTTCCTTTTTGTCTCTTCTTACGCATGGTACACTGCCAAACTGAATTGCCCTTTCGGGATAAATAAAGTTGTCTGTCTGTCTGTCTGTCTGTCTGTCAAAATGGATTTCATCTGGAAGTCTGTTCACTTAAAAGATGGGTTCACAATTTCTTAAGTCTGTCTAAAAAACAACAGTCAGGAGCCCAAATGAACAGTGAAACATGTTTTTCTTGCTGTAATCATTCCCCCTGTTCATACTGTTCATACCTTCATAATGCATTTATAATGGAAGTGATGGGAGACAAAATCCACAGTCCTTCTTCTGTTCAAAATGTATTTAAAAGTTTATCTGAAGCTAATATGAAGCCTCACTTGTCCAAATGAGTCAAATCAAGTAAATATCTTTCAACATTACAGTCTTTTTAGTACCAAAGTCCCTCTTTTTGTTACTATACTTCCACCGCAGCTCAACAGGGAAACACTGTCCGAGGAAAAAGACTGTAAATGTGTCAGATATCCACTTGATATGACTAACTCAGACTGCTGAAGCCTCAAATAAGCTTCACATCAACTTTTAAATGACTGTGTGGACACACTGGATTTTGGCCTCCATCACTTACATTGAAAGCAGATTTGAAGGATCTTTTAATATCCAGTATCGACAGGAGGAATGATTACAGCGAGGAAAACCTCTTTCACTGTTCATATGGACACTTGACTGCTGGTTTAAGAAACACTTGAAAAATTGTGAACCTGTCCTTTAAGTGTGTGATTTGACTTTAAGTTGAACAAATGACTTCCACAGTTGTGTTGTTCTGTTATACTCCTACCATTGATCCAAAGACCATGTAGACTGTTTGACTTGACATTGAGATAAAGACTGATAAATCCATCTTTCCATCATCAACATCACTTGCAATAGAGTAGCTGAGGTAAGAGGGGTTTTATTTTACCACTGCAGTCCTGTTGGGAATGTAAATGTACATACATTCTTCAGACCTCAGGTTGGGAACCTCTGGCTAAACCACCTGAGACTGCTTTCATGACACAAGGAGGCTGAAAGTCCGTCTGACCTTCAGTGAAGCTTTTAATCCCTAAGTCACACACACATAAAGAAAACACATTGTAAAGGCCTCCATTGTTAAGATGCCATGTTGCAAACAACAGACAACAATCTGGAATAAAAGCTAAAGTAATTCTCACACACACACACACATAGTACTTCCAAGTTGCCATGCTGTGATATCAGTGATGACAGGTGGACAACGTTGTGTTTCATAAAGATGGGCTCCCATGAATCTTATCACATGCTGTCATGCTCTGCAACAGCTGAGCAGCAGACTGTGATGAATGATAAGTGTGAAAGATGAGACTGATGCTGCAGCGCTGAAGAAGATTCTATCTGTCTGCGGAAGTTATATCAGCAGGCGCCCTCGTGCCTGGCATCAGGATACAGATACAGTGAACGGAAATGTGCAACATGAGGTTTATTGTACTGTTGAAACAATGTGTCAAAATGTTTTACTCTGTCAGAGGAGGCAGGAAAGGGCATTTGATCATTGTTAAATCATTTCTGAAAAACCAACCCTGATTTGCTCTCAGCTTTACAGTTAGTTTTCTTTCTTGTTGCATACTGGACCATGGGTCCAAACTAGCTGTGATTTCATAAATCATGCTGGTAGCTACACATGTTCAACTGAGATTTAAGGTGAACACAGAGAAATGTTCCTCCTCCAGCAGATGAATGTGAAAACTCTGCACATACATCATTCTGCACAGAGAAGAGAACAACATCCAATTGTACTAACAGGAAGTAACAGCCAAACCTGAAGACTAGCTGAAACCTACAAAGACTGGACAAACCACACATAAAGATGCCTCAATGGCCAGGCATCAGACTATTTTCAGCTCTTAGAGTGTACTAGAGACTAGGTACAGTATATTACTAGGTAACATATGGCACTTTTGCATCTAGATCCTTTCAGTGTGTGGGGGCTAACATTTGGAACATCTGACCAGATGATGCGAGATCTTCAGAATTTATTACAGTTTTTAAGAACAGGTGTAAAAACTTTATTTAATGAAATGGAAAGAGGAGAGATGGGTGAATGTATTTAGTACTTTAATACAACTTGTATGATGAGTATGTAATTGAATCGTCATGTCACAACTTTCAGTCAGAAATGTAGCAGGAGCACAGCAGTCTGTCATTATCATGATTTGAGGCCAGGACCACGATGGAAATGAGCAAATCCCATGAGGATGCCAATTTTTCGCGTGTTCTCATACCAAAACAAATATGGGCACAACCAGGTGCTTGCATTGTTTACATGCTGTGCAATTTTCTCTGAAAAGGTAAAGAAATAAAAAAGTGCAGAGTTTGTGTGGGATCCTGGATGGAGAGGCATGGGTAATGTGGACTGTACTTGGAGGTGAATGAAGTTTGTAAAATGAAGCTAACTTCAGATTCTGGTAGGCTGCATAGCACTTGATGTTGTAGAGACATTTGTTCTCTTTACAGCTCAATCAGCTTTTCCTCCATTTCACTTGTCCACTGCTCTCTGACACCACTTCAGAGCTCATCCCTTTATCACCTCTTCTATCAGATATCAGAGACACAGGCAGGATATCTAGACGCTCACTGAACAAATTCACTGAATGGCATCACTCAGGACAAGACAGTTCAGATATTCTTTTTGTGAGAACCACACAGAGTTGACATCTCTTTCTACCGGTGTGTTCAAGGAATCTTTAAGTGGAAAATGATGAATGTATATAAAATGTCTGATAATCCTGCCTTTCATTTTCAAACCTGCTATACAGTATACTCACATATATGTCTGTGTCCTTTTCAAGGACCAGGATCATTCAGGACTCCTCATAGATGTCAGGTGAGGAGTAACATTGTCTCATATTTGCTTTCAACAGTTGCTCTTGTGTCAAGGCCTCCATACAGTGGTTTTCCATTAAAGATAGCAGAATTTAGCCATAATGAGAACATCTCTGTATATAATGTGACAGATGTTACATTTGCTGGGTTTTTTTTGTGTGTTTGTTTGTTTGTTTGTTTGATTGTAGCCTGGTGACAGAGAAAGACACAGAAATTTCTTTTAGGGTCTTTATTCTGAACAGGAAAATTTGGTGTTCAGCTGAGATAGAAAAAAATAAAATAAATAATAGGTTTTCTGCTGTATATGCAGTCCTTGTATATAAACAAAATCAATACCAGCGGAGGACTCTCCTCTATCCACTGTAACACTTAAACCTATTTAGTCACTTAAGGTGTGACACCAAGGCTCTTCATTGTATTCTATACAGTCGTAGTATCAATAACCATGAACTACTGGTGTTAAACCACCCACTACAAAAGACTGCAGAAATAAGTACGCTAGTACAAAAGAGTGCAAAAATAACTATAGTGGCTCATCCCTATAACACAAAGAGCCCACAAATACACAATTAACAATCACAGTTCTTGAAATTTTGCGATGAATGTGTAAACTAAAATACATACTGATTTGTGCATCTGTCCAGGAGCACAAACAAGAGTGATGGCGGGACACTAATTACATCGGGTTCCCCACACGACTACGCTCTACACACTGTCTGCATGTCTGTCAACATCCAACAAATACAGAAACATCAGTGTACAACATCTTACAATTTATAGGTATCCATTAACCTTAAATGTGTATCATTTGATATTTCATACTAACAGTCACATTTTACAAGATATTTTCCATCAGAAACCGCCAATAATAACCGGAAAACACCGCATGCTCACATCACGGTAAACACATGGATACTGGACTAAAAATGGCGCCCATTCAGTCATATAGGAATTGCTCGCCAGGTGCATACGCCAAAAAAAGTTTCTAGCTTCCGGGTTTGTTTGCGTGTTGTGCGGCCCACTGAATATGCGCAATATGTGTCCGTCCGTCCCCCCCCCCCCCCCCCCGGCCCCGCCCGCAAGTTCCCGCTTGGCCCATAGACTTTACATTGTGATGACGTCACAGATTTTTAAATCGCTTTTTTCAGCTTGAGGAAAGTTTTACAGATACAAAACCTCAATGAATCAAAAGTTCATAATAGAAAAAGTCATAATGGATGTAGTTTGCAGTTCGAGGTGTCCTGTCAACAGTTTTACAGGCATCTCTTCTACAATGGTGGTCTATGGGGAAAATGCTTTTTGGGCCACGGGGACTTTTCACTGCAATACCGCCAGTGGCCACTGGGAAAAATTGGCTGCAAGGCTGAGCGGCGATGCCCTATCCAGCTCTTATTATACATCCATGGGTAAACAAGATGGCTTTCCTCTTCCAGCTCTCTCTCTAAACTGATTCCCAACATCCTTTGCCCTCACAGGGGGTTTCCCAAATTTAAACAGTGCCACCTGGTGGCGTTAATAGCTACAGTCACATTTTCCCACCCGGCTACATGATTTTATCTTGGGTGAATTAAATTCAGAGACTCAGTGAGCATAACTTTATCTCCATACACATTGAATCTGCTCTGTCATCTAGCAACCCTGTCTACTGGAAATGACACTTATGTACCACCAGCTTGCAACTTAGTTAAGGTTAGGAGAAGACAGGTTTTTTAGGTCCTGGTTTAATATTGAAAAAGTGATTTCAAGTGATGTGCACCAAAAGCCTCAATACAACTAATGTGCAGTTTTGAAAATTGTAATACTTCCAACATTAGAAAAACGTTAGCACCAGGGAACATAATCCAGGCAGCAATTACATTTCCCCTTACAACATACTGTGACTGGCAGGGAGACAGAGTTGCATCTACCAGTTTTAAATAGTTGTTTTCAATAATTAATTATTTCAAAAGATACCATTATATCAGGTAGACCTAGCTCTGGCTGCTCTTTGGGAGCACACAGTTTATCAGTCCTGTTTATTGTTTTGACAATTACCATAAAACTTGTTCGACTTTGTCAACATACATTTACCTCTTGTAGATGGTTGGTAGTATTGTAATTGGCAGATTCATGACTATATAATTGAGTTGAGGGTCTTTTTTTCATTTTAGAATATACATGTTTTATCCCACATTGTTAAGTTTGATCGTGTCGCATCTTTCTTTTTAGCAAAAAACAAGTTTTTATTGCTTTTGTTTTTTAAAGAAAGGGTTGGTTCATGGCAGCAAGAAAAGCTTCATATTATTTCAGGGTTATAGGAGCAGAAACTATTACAAGACATGGTGTGGAAATAAAATAACTAGAAAATAAGTTGCACATACAGAGGTGAGAAATTCAGACCACAATAAAAAGAAAAGGTGTTACAGTCTCAGAGGATTTTGGGCTATGCTTGAAATCTAAACAGGCGTGCTGTTAATCTTTGTACAGGTCAAAAAAAAGATCTGACTCTGTAAAAAAAGAAAAAAAATGTAAGAAGCAGTGACATTAATAATTTAATGGTAAAATACAACGATTTTCCGTAATTTAATAGTATGTAGCTTTAATATTACATGAAATCTTAAGTATTATAAAAAAAAGTATGTTACATATAAAAATGTACAGTGCTATAATACAAATAATCATGCTTAAAATTACAGACATGTACCGTTTGAGTTGAGTTTTATACATAATTTTAATGTAAAATCTTGCATATTTAATCAATATTTAATGTAATAAAATGATATACCACCAATAAAACATCTGATTTACCTTTTAAGAAATTCAAGACTGGTGTGAAACAGGTAATCAGCTGATTTTAAAGGTGGCGGGCTGGGTGGCTGGTTAGATCCTAACTTCCAAAAAGTGGACTTATGGACTTTGCTGCAGGAGACCGCTATTCACTTCCTGTTCACAACAGTGTGTGTCACATTTCCAACCGCAAGTCGGGACAGTTTTTTAACAACCGTTACTACAATTGTTGTGGTGTTTCATTTGGACCTCCTGATCTATGTGAGAGGTGTGAAGCTTATTATCTCAAAGCAGAAATAGAAGAAGATCTTCACAGTGCTGCACAAGGCGACACACAGGTTGTGAGAGAAAACTAAGAAAAAATAGTGAATAAAAAGACTAATTTATGTCTTTCTATGTTATATTTAGCACTTCATTTTCCCAAGCTTCTTATTATGGTGTAATTATTTCTTGAATGTGTGGTATTGTCTCTCTTAATTTTCCCTTTTATTCAATTTATCTGGATGAAATGATACCAGATTCAGGTAAGAAATTTCATATCATGTCATGTATGGAATTTAACACAAAAAATGTGATATGTTTGTTTAGAACATGGTCCATGTTCTAAAATACATATAGAAAAAAGCTTCTCATAAGTTTAGAAGAATTTTAGGATGTTCAGCCATGAGATGTCACAATGTTATTGATAATCGCTCTATAGAAAGCATCAATCTTCAGTATATTTGTGAGAAAGTGAAGAGAAAGTTATCCAACCACAAAGTGGTCTTCTAGAAAGATTGTTACTTAAGTGTGAAGTACATAATGACTCAAATACAAGAGGCAGAAACATTAGTGCTGCCTGGATTATGTTCCTGTATAGCAATTTATATTCAATGCCAACACAGAAAATAGTGTGTCCATTATGTATAGAGCAACCGTGTTTCCTAGAAATAACACTTATATGTAACTAAAGTGCAATGCAAATACGTTTTGCAGGAAAGTAATGATGAATGGTAAATGGACTGCACTTATATAGCGCCTTTCTAGTCTTCCAACCACTCAAAGCACTTTTACCAACCTGCTCATCAGGAGGATTTAATCATTGACACACACATTCACACACCGATGGTACAGCCATCGGAAGTAATTTGGGGTTCAATATCTTGCCCAAAGACACTTCGACATGTGGACTCATTCAGTTTGATATGTTTTATAACTCCAGCACCTCAGCTAAGTCTTATACTGAGTGAGCGTTGTATTTTTCTCTATTTTAGAAAAGATGACAACAAAACCAAAAACACAATATTTCACAAAGCACAACAACAAAACAGAAAACACAACAAAATGGAAAAGGAAGGGGCAACAATTCTTGTTTGTGATTGGACTAAACCCAAGTCAATTCAGGGTTCAATCACAATTCGTCAATGATACTATACAAAAGTAAACGCCCACTGACTGCACTGACTGGCCATGAATGTACAGTAGAATGCTATGTTTTTAATTATTTATTTAACACGGACTGCTAATTAAGGCAATTTTATTTGTATCGCGCAATAAGGCAATCCAGAGTGTTTTGCTTAAAACACAAAGGGCATTAAGAAAAGAAGTACAATGCAGTATACAAAGATGTAAAAGGGAAAAAGGTGGATTTAAAAATAAAATGGAAGATAAAATAAGGTAAAAATAGAATAAAACAGATCAAACAGCAGAATAAAAATTATAGTGCACCTAGTGTGCACTTGGAAATGAACAAATAATCCCAAATCTTCTTTAATAAAAGCCAGCAGCAAACAGAAAAGTCTTCAGCATGGATTTAAAAGTGCTGAGAGCTGGAGCAGATCTCAAGTTTTCTGGGAGTTTGTTCAGATAAAAACTGAATGCTGCTTTTCCATGTTTAGCTTTGTCTGTCCCAGACACCTTTCATTTGGTGAAATCATTATATAATTCTGTGTGTCATCTGCATAATAATAGTAACACATTTTGTTGTTTTCCATAATCTGAGCAAGTGGAAACATGTAGGTGTTGAACAGGAGAGGCCCCAGAATGGAGCCTTAGGGAACTCCACAACAGTTTTGTACACTCAGATATGTAGTTACCAGTCGACACAAAGTAGTCCCTGTCCTGTAAGTAGGATTCAAACCAGTTTAATAACTGTTCCAGAAAGTCCCATCCAGTGTTCCAGTCGGCCTAGTAATATGTTGTGGTCAACCGTGTTGAATTCAGCACTGAGATCCAATAATACCAAGACTGAAAATTTTGCCACTGTCTGTGTTTAATTGGATGTCATTCAAGACCCTAAGAAGAGTAGTCTCAGTGCTGTGGTGTAGTGGAAATCCTGGAAAACATCAAAACAGCTGGTCAGTCCTAAGAAAATGTTAAAAAAAAAAAAAAAGGTCTATGACTGTTACAATCAACTTGTCATGCTAAGTGAATTGGTTTTAAGGTGTACACAGGGACAATACAGAGCCTTTACCTGGCATGGAGGCACTGACTTTTTGTCTAATTTTTTGAATTTTGTCATTTTGTCAGAAAGGAAAGAAGCTTGCACTATCTCTCTTTATAGGTGTTATAATGGACCTGCAGATATTATACCAAATATATGAAGTGTCAGACTTCTGTTGGCACAGCTGTGGAGAGAGAGAATCTTTAATACATATGTGGCATTGCTCAAAAATAAGAACATTTTGGGTAGGACTCCAAAATATGCCATGTTCAAAATTGAATGTGAATGTATCACTATGTCCAGAAGTGTGTTTGCTGGGAGTTAAAGTGGATGGAATGAAACGCCCGATAACATTTCTTTCTGTGAAAAGGATCATTATTATGAATTGGAAAGTAAGGAAATCAAATTGTTTTTTTGTTTGAATTGCTAGCTCAAGGACTTTATAGAACTGATAATGATGGAACGTGTAGCCTCAGCCCTGCAGGGAAGTTATAGAGATAATGGCTTAGATTGACCATGGACACTTATAAAAGACTGTATAAATAAGAGACATTTAGTTTAAGAGGTGATTTGCACTGTTCAAGATACAAAGCCAGTACAATGAAAAGAAACCCGAATCTTGTAAGTCCTGTCAAGAAGGATTTATGATGCAATGATCTCCTTAGCAAGTATATTATATTTATATATTTTCTCTGTAATCTCTGGTATACTGTCCTTGTGTTGTTTGAGTTGTCTGTATTTAGACTTATGTTGAATTCATAAAATTCAAATAAAAAATTTTTCGCATCTTGCATTCAGCTTTTCCACACTCTTTTTTTTCTGTCTTTATTAGTGTGGCATTTCTCCATGATGCTCTTCTCTCTCCAGAGACAACCCTTACCTTATAAAAGGTTAGTCTCTCATTAAGCTCCAAATAAACTATCTCCTCCTGCTGCACCTCTTAAAACACTTTTAAAAACTGAGAAGTAAAAAATCGTTTACGCCTTTGTCTTCACTGAAAAAGCTACTAAGAGAACCTGGCTGCAGACAAGATAGCCCAGCAGAATCCCACTATACATTCATGACCAGTCAGCACATCTATAGGAGTTTACTTTCATATAGTATCACTGACCAATTCATTGAAGTCTGAATTGACTCGTATTCTAAGAATTGTTGTCCCTACCTTTTCTGTTTTGTCCATTGTTGTTGTGTTTTGCACCTCAAGGCCACTGTACACAAAGGACCTACTGCACTGTGCAGGGAAGCTGATATTGAGTTGCTACTACAACACTCATGTGGTGGTTGAATCTCTACTATAGCTTCCACTATCCCTTTACCTCCACAGTGGTGCTTTGATTCAGGAAATTTTAGCCTGGTGGATTACGTTACCATCCTCTCAGGTTGTTGAAGAAAGCCTTGTATCTGTGTTCATATACCCAGCTCTTCCTGAGATCAGTGGAATTACATATTTTGGATAGTTCTCCAACTGTTTGACCTTGCAAGTCAGCGGCCTCAACAAACAGCAGGAATCCAGCAGAGGCACTTCCTGTTAAGAAGAGGATGGAATCAACCCCAGTGGAAAGGGTTAAGGTCATCTTTACTGCATACCGGAGCAAAGATTCTCTCTAAATTAAATTAGCATGAATCCATGTTTATATAGGCCCGGTTCAGAGGTAGGCCTGGCTGCTGCAGGGACAGGGGCAACAGGTCAGATCACACTTTCCAAACCACTTGAGGTTGTTATTGCAGGAGCACCTCCCGACCTGTTTGCTTAGCTAACGCAACTTGAGACCTTAGTTTACGAATATGACATAGGCATCCATACTAAAGTCAAGGAAATGTCTACCCTAACAAACCACACTCCTAGTGCCATTTATCATCAGCTATGATACTCAAAGCATATTAGGATTTT
Source organism: Thunnus albacares (assembly GCF_914725855.1). Lineage (NCBI taxonomy): Eukaryota > Metazoa > Chordata > Actinopteri > Scombriformes > Scombridae > Thunnus > Thunnus albacares. Next base: position 26,228,747 of record NC_058127.1, on the reverse strand, counting down.
CTTTTTTTTTTGTGATTAAGATGACCATTCTTTTACCTACAGCCCCTCACCCTTCTTTTCTACCTCTACAATTAGTCATTTCTTACTTTTCTCAGAATGACTTGTAGGGGTAATGCAAGTGGCAGCTGTAGCTCAGAAGTAGAGCAGGCCGTCCACCAATCAGCGGTCCGATCCCCGGGTCCTGCAGTCTGCATGTCCTTGGTTAAGATACTGCTCCCAAAGGCTGTGCCATCAGTGTGTGAATGTGTGTGTGTGTGTGTGTGTGTGTGTGTGTGTAAATGTGCATAAGATAAGATCCTGATGAGCAGGTTGGCACCTTGCATGGCAGCCTCTGCCATCGGTGTATGAATGTGTGTGTGATAGGGGTGTGCTCAAATGCAAATATGTTAATCGGCAAAGCACAAATAGTGGGTTTTTTACAAATACTTGTTTCATACAAATATTTTTAAAAATATTTGTTTTCAGGAAGAAAAAAAAAAACATGTCAAATACCAGCGTGCAGGTCGGTTACATCGCTATCTCAGTCTCTCTGCTGTTAAGTCTATCAACAGGTTTCAATGAGGGGAATCACATCCACCTGCTACATGACAAACATTTCCTTATTTGCATTGCATTCTGGTCTACTGAGGCTACTTTTACAGTTGATTTCATACTACATGATTGTAGAAAGTCTGTAAAGTAAAATGGTGACTCTAGAGAGAAGCCTTTGCTCTTTAAAGGAATAGTTCATTAAACTGTTTACAAAAATATGCTCAATCCCATTATAGGTGTAAGGCTAGTCTAGCATAAAGACACAGGTCCTGTGCTGTGCACACTCCTTCCTAAACAGAGTAGGCACACATAAACATTCTATATGTCGTGAACAAGTAAAACATGTTAGTGGAAACATTTTAAAGCAGGTTTAAACACAACCCTGCTTACTTTACGCACAGCCGACAGAGCATGGATACCTTCCTTCATCATTCATTCATTTAATTTCCAAACCCAGTTTTGTATCTGTTTATTTAAGGATATTGTCTGTACTTAAAAGCATAAATGAGGTCTTTCAAATATGCAGAGGAGGAGTAGAACTGCAGAGGTTAAATGTATTAATCATCCTAAGTTCATTATTTGGACAAAATAAGCAGCAGCTACGGGATGCCAGCAGCTGCCGCACACATGAGAACACATCAGCTTTATTTTCATTCTACCATTGTCAGCGTATTTGGACTGCTGCATATTAATATTTGGGGTGTCCTGAATGTATATTCTGGAATTTCAAGTGCTTCACAGAGGTGAACTCATTTCTTTTTCTCACCCAGCCTCTCTCCCCCGTTTCACCTGTTGCTGCGTTTAAACGGAATGAGACAATGAGCTCATGTGATCATCATTACTCCACCTGCACATAATGCATTCCTCCCACTAATAATGTATTCAGTCTCTCCTCCACATTGCTCCTGGTTGCGTCTGGCTGAGCCCAGAGTAGGCCAGTGCTGATGGTTGGGAAAATTGCAAAAATGTGTTGGCCACACCCACAGACGCCATACGCCAGGAATTAAGACTTGGATCTGCGTCTGGCTCCTATTTCAGGAAAATAGAGCCCTAAGAGTCTATAGTCTTGCAGCTCTGTGAGGCTGTACTTTGGCACAGTGGAACATAGAAGGGAAAAAAACCTAATTGACAGTGAAATTGATCATGTTATCCAATCTGTATATGAAATATCCAGTCTGTTGGATTTTGAACTGCAACAGTACTTAGTCTGTGACTGATGATGTTTCACAAGAACACAAGTACAGACAAGAACGCAGATTGAGAAAGGCTGTTAGTTTAGTATGTTAGCACGCTGACGTGCAAATTGAACACTGTTAAGGCTGATGGAAATGTCATTAGTTTCAAGCATTTGGTCGTAAAACAAAGTAAATTTTCGACCTGATGATGGAGCCGCATGAAAAGAGATCAGCAATTCATCCTGAAGGAGGCATGAATGTCTGAACCAAATTTCATGACAATCTATCCAACAGTTGTTGAGACATTTCACTCAAAACCACAAATATGAACTTCATTTCAATTCAATTTTATTTATATAGCGCCAAATCACAACAAAAGTCATCTCAGGGCATTTTTCACACAGAGCAGGTCTAGACCGTACTCTTTAATTTACAGAGAAAGAGACCCAACAATTCCCCCATGAGCAAGCACTTGGCGACAGCTTGACTTCATGGTGGCAATAGATGAAAAAACAATAGATCAAAATTTTACTGGATGGATTCATCCAGTAGACATTGAGAGATTTTGACCAAAGTTTTGGATAAACCAGCTAACTCTGGCCTAGAGCCATGCTGCTGGTGTGGCTAAAAGTTGCACAAACTTGTTGTTGTAATACAACCCAGATGGTTAAAAGAAAAGTAAGTATTGTAAGTGTTTGAAAGAACTGTTCTAGCAGTTTGCCTCTGCTTACAGTCTTTGCTTTCCCCGTCTTGTACTAAAAGCGCAGAAATGTAAATGACATGGATCCTTTCATCTGACATCAGAAGGCAAACAAATGTGGAGTTCCCAAACTATGAGACAGCTCCTATAAGAGATAAATCAGACCACATTCCATGTCTGCCCCCTTGCTTTCCTTCCCCCCACCCATAGCTTTAAAACATGAACACGAATGAATGAGGATCATAATCCAAGCAGGCAGGCATTCCTTCAGCAAATTTTTCACCCTGCAGAGCAGAGTCATGGCTATACACACACAAACAAGAGCCGTGTGAATGCTGTTTACGTTCTGCCTCGTCTAATGAAAATGTGACCTGGGTGTTAAAAGCATCTCTCATTTTTTTCTCTCTGTTTGCAGAGACACACACATGCACATACCTCCTGTCCCTTTCTCTCTCCGCAGACACTTTTACACCTCAGAGTGTTGAGTGTGCCCTACCAGGAATTATCAGCATTCACAGCAGATAGAATAACAAGCCTGAGCCAGACCTGCTGTGAGATCACACTGGTATGTAATCACAAAGAGAGACGGCTATACTCACATGTTAGATAGAGCCTGTGTGTATATTTGTGTCTATACATGCACATACTGAGATGGTGAGAAAGAGGTACCAGGCCGAAGGGCGTGGATTAACCAAACAGTGTTCATAACCTAGCCAAGTGGACGCTACCACGGCAACTCGGCTCAGTTTATTTACTGAACCTGGAGACGAGAATGACGCCATGCCGGTGAGCCACATATGTTGTGTGCAGTGGGAGAAGAGATAACATGAGGAGAGGACAGCTGGGGTGTTTCATTACAGAGAAAACCCAGTGGGACAGAGATGCAGTGTAGATACAGCACCTCTGTCAGATTTACACCACCTACATTCATAGTCTTCTTTTACATCATCTCTCAAAATTTACTTCTACCATATGACTTTTGCTTAATTATTTACTGTTACTTATTTTATCTTTTTTTTATCATTATTTTATCATTACTTTTAACAGTTTTATCTGTGATTTTGTTTGTTGACTGTGATTTTGGATGTGATTGTTTTCCTTCTTCCTTTTACTTGTTTTCCTTCTTCTTCTATCTTGTTCTTATTACAGTATCTAATATTGACAGATAATGCAGGACAGACTCATCAGGATTGACATTTTACTGTCTGTGACCATCAGGTTTAAGCAATATGATAATCAGTATGAACAGATTTGTACTTACGTGGCACCCTAAAACCCTAAAATTCTTCTTTTTACTCTTTGGGAACATTTTTGTGAATAAAACTTACCCACAAACAGAGCAGACAGGTCATCTTATATGGACATTTTAGTGGCGTTGATTGTGCTAATGATGAAGTCTGACAAATAGGTGACATTCATCAGGCTGAAACCAGAGATTTACTACAAGTCTGAGCAGTTAAGGGACTTTGTTGAATCTGACTTGGAACACTCATATGAGCAAACCTCCCAGAGAAAAGTCAGAGATTTAGGAGAATAAAAAAATGTTCTTGCATGAGACCCAATGGTTCTCTATTGTTGGTCCTTGTTTGTTATTAAATTATGGTGTTTCAAATGTTTTCCCCAGTAACTGTTCTTTTAGCTCTTGGGTGAAAGGGATGGTTCAACCAAATTACAAAAAAAAAATTACAAAAGCATGTTTTAATGCAAGTTGTTCCAGAGCCTCTGTGACCTGACTGCAAAGGCTTGTCCCCTCTGGTTTTATAAACCTCTTCAACCATACTGATAAACCATGAAAACAACCCCTTCACATATTACAAGCCATTAATTAATCTGTTAATTAATCCAAGGGGACCTATTATGCTTTTCCTTATTTTCAGTCATATATATGTTACAATTTTGGATGTTCATAAACGTGGCCAAAGTGTCAAGTAATGAGGTAAACATATGTAGGAGTAATCCCTGTGAGCAAAAAGCACCGGCTTCAGACTGCTCTGACTGCTTGGTTTCCAACATTTTTTCTCTACTTTCAGCCCAAGCTGACGTCAGCTTGTGACGGATTTATTTATATGGTCATCTGTTACATGCAAGTTCACTGCTCTGCTCCACTAACATTATGGCAATTTTTCCATTGTTTTGGGGGTAGTCACGCTTAGCCATGACTGGAGTTGAGCTGGCACGCTGTGAGTGTTTTTCCATTACACAGCAGGGCAAAGTAGTAGTTTACCTGTTGGAGATGTGCTGGTCGTCTGCAGCTCTTCATTAAACATCATCACCACTGTGGCTGTTTCTGCTTGTACTAATTCTCCCTGCATGATTTCTAACTGATCTGCTGAACAGACAGCTGCAAATATCTCCAGATGTTGTTGTGTTGACGGGTTTTTTAGCGCTTAGCAAACAAAGCTCTGCTAATTCAGTCAGGAACACATTTCATTTCCTGTAAATTCTTCACAATACAAATCTCCTGTTATTTAGTTATTTAAAAGCTTTTAATATGAAGCAGTAAAGCAGGAAATGTTGGGTTTGCATTGGTGGTAACTTAACACGAGTCTGATATGTGCTGCCCCTTGGCAGGCTTCTGGAAAGCTGGCCAATCAGAACAGAGTGGGCTCATCAGGAGGGGGGCCTTAAAGAGATAGGAGCTAAGACTGCCTGTTAGAGAAAGAGGCTGAACTGAGGGGCTGCATAAAGGACCAGTATAAGATAAATAAGGAGTTTTTGAACTGTGAATCATGTAAAGTTACTATAGTGGAGTCCCAGAATAAAAGTAGAGCTGGAAATGAGCATAATAGGTCCCCTTTAATTGAATTCATGTCCTTTAGGTACAAATTAATTTGATTTTATTTTGTAAATCTAAGGTGTACATGTAAGAAAACTGACAACATAGATTTTTGTTTTTCTGGAGTTGAAAGACACTAATCGGAAGATCGGCGGTTCGATTCCCGGCTCCTCCAGTCTGCAGGTTGAAGTGTCCTTGGGCAAGATACTGAACCCCAAATTGCTCCTGATGACTGTGCCATCAGTGTATGAATGTGTGTGAATGGTTAGTTACCTCTGATGAGCAGGTTGGGACCTTGTATGGTCGCACCTGTACCCATTCAGTGGGGTGAATGTGACACGTAGTGTAAAAGCACTTTGAGTGGTTGGAAGACTAGAAAGGCGCTATACAAGTACAGTCCCTTTACCATTTACCATACGATCTTCCCCAGGAGAAGCATGTGAAATGAGGATAAAATTGGTCCCAAAAGTGATCATTCAGGCACACCATATTTGATGTTCCAATCAACCCACATACATATGTGCACTTTATATTTGAAGTATTGTGTGTCTGTAGTTGCATTCTGATATGCTGTGAGCCTGTGAAATCCTGCTCAGACATTCAAAAAACACTTCTCAAGAAGACACAGCTTGAGGGAAGAAAAAATACACAAATGTGTATCTCATTTAGTTTCTCAAAAGAGGGTCCTTTTATGTCTTTCAGACCACCAGGACCTGCTTTCTTATGCAATCTCACAGATAAAACAACGTCCCTTAAGAGAATATCAGAGTACCATGAGACAACAAATGCCCTTTCCAGTCACCGCTTTATCAGATGAAATTGGTAATCACTCTTTTCTTAGTCTGTTGAAGCTTTCTCCGGGCCATTTTAATTCCCTCCATTGTAAATTTAACTTTGATTGTTTTCAACTGAAGCTGAGTGACTCTGACAAGGAAGGTAGAGGACTCAGGGGAAGATTGGGAAAGATGGAGGGAGTAAAAGATTGTGGAGAGGAAATAGATGAGGATAGGACTTAAATGGAGAAAGGGAAGAGTTAGAGGAGATGATACAGAGAAACAGTGAAGGAGGAAAAGGATGAAAGGGACAGCAGGAAATCAAGAGGGGACAGAGAATTAAATGTTGCAGGTGATGATGGATGATAGAGTGATGTAGTTTATCATATTGGTGCTTACACCAATGTACATTGTTTTTTGAAATTCCCAAATCTCTAGTTATATACTGTATATTAGCTATAATATGTAATCTATGGGGGAAAGGAGTGTTTGGATTTAGAGGTGATTGAAATTATGTAAAGCTTATTTTGAAAGCTTTATGAAGCTCATGCTGCATGGCCCGATATACTGTACATTGGAAAATATTTAAATTTGCTATAATTTTCCAGTGGCACAGGCAGAGAGCAGATTGTTACAGACAGAATTACAATATGTATATTCCCTCTTCTTGATTCCCTCTGCCATTGGAAAAATCCAGCTGAATTTTAATGCAGTAAAAGTGAACAAAGAAAGATGCTCGGTTACTCTTTTTCTTCTCTCTCACAGCTGTCAGTCACAGTTTTCTTCTCTCAAAAAAAAAGCCTTTATAAATCCAGCAGGACTGGAGAAGATAAACTTGTACATGTGGAAGTTAAGTTATGAAAAGAGCTGAGAAATTCAAGCCATATTTGTTTCCAGACAGGCTTTATTCTTATGTTTTCAGTTTGCTAGGCTCATGTTATGTGTATACATGGTACTGTCATTAATATACAATATATGGAACTTCTGATTAGATACTCAGAATGGATGTTGGTGACCCCCACAGAATGAATCCTAATGATTTTGGTGACTCCCTGACTTTAAAGCCCCTGGAGACTTGGTTTAAAATATTGAATATTTCTCTTATAATATCAAATATCAAAGACTATAGGTCGAGTCAAGCCGAGAGAACAGAGTATCTGTTCTTCACCTGGGTGAGTGCAGGGTTTAAAGGCAGCTTTAAGGTAAGTTAGGTCAGAGCAAAAGATTTGTGTTGCCTGTCATGGGGCCCAGCAGATTTATGATGGCACAATCTGATACCCACTGCAGGGCCCCTTGATAGGTCAAACATCATTTCACATGAATTTGGGGCATCCAGTGGAATGCTAACCCAACTTTTGGCACATTTTACTGTGTAATTATAACTGCTAGAGGAGCGGTGCTAGTACATCCTCTGTAACAAAACAACAAATTAGCCTCAAAGAAGATCTGTGGTTGACAATTGTCAAGCAAATTGAACACTATCTGTTGATAACATCTGGCCACATCTGGTTTCTGTCACGAAATGTTTCTATACAGTCACGTAGTAATGTTGCTGGAAACTGAATTGTTCATGCAAACTCATCATCACAGATGCAGGTCACTGATTCTCAGTTCAGTCAGGAGAGCTTTGTTTTGCTCAAACGTTGGTTCATGACCTGCTGGTTCAGCCTTGCAGCTCATAAAACTGACAATGATTTAAGCTTCCTGATGCTGAGGGCTGAATTTCTGTTTACACATGTCCAGCTGCACCCAGCTTGGACTTGGACTCTGGACATCCCATTTTGTTGTTTTGCTGGCTGTAGTGGAGGACAAGATGCAGAAATGTTTTTTCATAGAGGTTCCTCTGAGGGCTTTTTCAAACCTGCCTTGTTCAGTCCAGTTGAATTAATTGGTTTTCCCCCATGGTGCGACTCGTTTCAGCAGATCTGAACACAGCAATCGTACTCGCACCAAAACAACCACGCAGAGACCTTTTAGAGGAGGGGGTCTCTGTCCGGTCACAAACAAATCATATAGTGGTTTGTGGTGTGCATGCTGGGATGTGGATGAGAGAATTTAACAGTTACTAGCAGCCAGCCGGAGAATAAATCGAGATCCAACCTGGACTAACAATGAAGAGCATTGCAGTTGGCCAGAGGACCTTCTTCCTGTATGTATGTTCATGCTGACCAATGAAATGACAGAACATTCTCATGTGGCTTTTAATGATGCATTGTGGTTCACTTGAATGTTTTCTGTGTGAGAAGAAACTGGACCAAGGGAAAAACGCACCAAGTTTACCAACTCATCCACTGATTTTGACCAAAGCAAACCAACTATAGGTTTGAAAACTAAGGTAATAGTTTCAACTGTTCAGCAAGTCCCTTTACCTTTTGGTAGATTTGGTCTTCAACAAGAAACATGGCATGTACCACATTTTTTCTAAAGCAGAAATAAAGCTTTTTAAATAAAAAATAATAAACCATCAAACACTCAACATAGATTTACTGTGAAGAGTTTTAGTTTCCTTTTCCTCCTCTGTATTTCTCCTTGTCATTCATTAACTCAAACATCAGAGTAATACAACAGTAGATACAAACAACAACAGGACAAATCTGACAAATTTCAAATACGGTCATCATTTTTTAATGCCTCATGGGTCTCACTGGCATGACCTGGTTGCATGATCTGTTCCTACCTGGTTCCTCAGGTGCAGTGGAAACACAAACAGGACTTCACAACAGGGACTTTTAGTTCCAAGTTGGTTCCTGAGGTTAGTTCTTCTGGTTCCAAAGTACCTGGAACTTTTGGTCGAAAAGAGGCTTATGTGAGTTTTGGAAAGTTCCACACTCCTGGAACCTGCTCAAAATGTCTTAATATAATCAGTTCGATTTGCTTACATATACAAGCAGTGTGCTGTTGATCAGTTCTATAATAAATATGTAACTGTAATATCAGACAATCTGAAAGATTTTTTTGTTACTTTTGTTACCATAACCCCAGTTCCACCCAGCTCACTGCTGTTTTGAAGCAATAGTAGACCTACAATATTTTGATTCATAAAGTCAGGTGAGAGGATAACACACAGATATAAGACTGATCTCACTCTGTACAAGAAAGCATATTAATGTATTTCCCAAAATATTGGCCCATTCTTTTTTTTTTAATGTTTTGTGGGCATTTTATGCTTTTGTTGGATAGTGACAGTAGAGAGAGATGACAGGAAATGAGGGAGAGACATGGGAAACGAAGGTCCCCAGAAAGATCTCAACCAGAGATGTTGCAGTTAATGGTTGGCATGTTAACCCCGTGTTAACAATTGTTGAACTATTCCATTAAAGAGTGAGCTGAGAGGAAATGTTAGGACTTGGGGGTGTGTCCACTGGTACAGACATGTTTGGCTAATATATTTGAGACTTTTCATGTATTCTGTACACTGGCCTTCCTGTCAGCCTGGCAAGTAATACTTAAGGGTTTTGTGGGGAGTTCTCTTTATCCGAATCAAATATGTACAGATAGAGGATGTTGTATTGCTCTTCAGAGTGCAAAGCCCCCTGAGGCAAATTTGTGATTTGTGATATTGAGCTATACAAATAAAAATTTAATTGAATTGAATGAAAAGGGGCTTCTCAGTACTCCAAGACTTTGATAGTGGATTTGATGGACCCTGGCACATCATATGGTCCCACTTAGAAAACAGTCTGTCTAAACATTGTACTTGTGGTGGTGGTGGAAATTAACTAAGTACATTTACTCAAATACTGTACTTAAGTGTAATTTTGAGGTACTTGTATTTTATTTCTATTTGTTGCTACTTTATACTTCCACTCCACTACATTTCAGAAGGAAATATTGTACTTTCTACTCCACTACATTTATTTGACAGCTTTAGTTACTTTTCAGATGAAGATTTGACACAATGGATAATATAACAAGCTTTTAAAATACAACACATTGTTAAAGATGAAACCAGTGGTTTCCAACCTTTTTGTCTTTTGACATCTTACAAAAAGCAGTGTGTAGTCGGGGTCACATTTCACATGTCTATGAGTTGTTAACAGCTCCACCAAATAGTGATTTTTCCCTCTAAACTTCTCACATGATTTCATTTCAATAAATGTTCAAATGATCCAATATTTCAGCAAAAATCAAAGATTAGAGAAAAAGTCCAAAAACTGAAAACAGATTTGTGTATCAGAACTTTGTTTTTTCTTCTTTCCTCTCCCATTAATCATCTCACGACCCCACAGATTTATCTGCTGACCCTTCAGAGGGGCCCGACCCCTAGGTTGGGAACCACTGGACTAAACTAGCTAACTGTATATAAAGCAGTGTAAACTAGCTCCACCTCCAGCAGCTACAACAGTAACATGCTGCTCTAACACTGATGCTTCACTATTAATAATCTAATGATGTCATATATAATAATATATCAGTCAGAGGGACCAAACCACTAATTTTACTGCAATACTTTAACTACATCAAGCTCACAATACTTATGTACTTTTACTGTAGTAGGATTTGTCATGCAGGACTTTTACTTGTAAAGGAGTATTTTTACACTGCTGTATTACTAATTTTATTTAAGTAAAGGATCTGAATACTTCTTCCACCACTGTCTGTGTAAAAATTAGTGAAATTCTTTTTGTTTGTTTCACCAGGTTAGTCAGCAATTTTTGAGGAGACAGATTCTTGTGTTTGTTGTTTTGGACTGGGTTCACCCAGAAATATATTGCTTCAGACTATTGTCACAAATTCAACTTTTTGTAAGGATAAATTATTTTCACATGAATTGCAATTTAGTGTTGAGAACTTGGTTTGGGGACCCTTTAACTTTTATGTTGTGCTTCTACCACAATTTTAATGAGCTGTTGACCCACTACTCGCTTTCATTGGTGTTATACATTGGTGTTGTGTGTTTGTGGTACTATGTGCTTTATTTTATAGTGTTGTGATTGGTTCCTTTGAAAAAAGTTACTTTCCATTGGGAAATGAAATGAATAGCTGTTGTTGGTGTATGTGAATGCATTAATGCATGTTTTTCCTTTCTATATCACAAAATTATACACACAATTATAATAAGTGTGTCTTAAGACACATTACAATATAATCAGAGACAAAGAGGACTGAGGATGATAAAAATGAACTGTTAATACAGCATCTGGACAGCCATGAAGTTAATGAGGCAGCAAGAACAGCACAGACACAGGCTGATGTAGAAAATGACATTATTTATTTACAAATAGATATTTTGCAGAGTGATTCCAAAGTTTCTGTAAAAGATTGTCATACTAAAACACGCTTCTCTGTTGTCTCTAACTTGAACTGTACAACAAGTGTGACACAGTGAGCATAAAATACATGCACATATCTGTACACTCTGTTCCTGTCACCAAAATAGATCTGATTACAAAATATAGTGCTCAATATAAACATCTGTGGAGTTCTGTGGCACCAGCTGACTCACGATTCATATTTCATAAGTTCTGAAAACGCACATTTGAAACTATGCTTCCTCTGGGTGTTGTGTATTAAAATAACGGAGCTGCTAAAGCTTAGCAAAAATAGATTCTGCAGTCTCTGTTGGTGCGGCTCTCTGCATATTATTACAGATGTGCAGATTTTGCATCTGCAACAGCAAATACTGATGTGTGATTGTTGGCTGAAGATGTTGTTTGAGGACAGTGTTTTTCTTCTTACAGCAGTAAAGGCAGAACTAGCGTTTCACCTCATCATCTTGCAAACGTTTAAGCCAGTGACAGAAAACTGACAGGCTAAAGATCAGGCGAGGACAAAGTATTCTGAGTGAGTCAATGACAGCCTGCACAGAAATAACATCTGGAGATTTTTGGTTGGGCAAGCATGATCAGACATTAGCTTTGACATGTGCCTCTTCTTACAGAAAAAAAGACAGAGCAACTGAATTTGCTAGCACCCGCAGCAAATATGAAAAGCTTTGCACAGAACAGCTGGTAAGATGTGTGCTGATTCAAACTATAAGGTCAATCCTTGTAATAGTTGTCAGCATGTTTTAACAGGATGAGAGGGAGGGAATGTATCTTTTAATTCTGCAGCAAGCGATTGTTTCCCTTTACAAAGTAGTGCTCCAAGGAACAGAAACAGCACATTACTGTATATCAGTTTCTCAACCTTTGAGTTGGCGTACCACTTTTTTTTTTTTTTTTTTTTTAAATGGATATGAAATGATCTGATTTAGTTTTATTTCTTAAAAAGAAAGAAAATTAAAGCCGCTATGTGTAGGATTAAGATAAAAGCTAGATTAATGGATTCGTTTTTTGGTCAATAAAATGTCAGAAAATGGTGAAAAATGTGTGAAAAACTGTTTCCCACACCCCAAGATGATGTCCTAAAATGTCTTGTTTTGTCCACAGCTTATATATATTCAGTGTACTATCATAGAGAACTAAAGAAACCAGAAAATATTCACATTTGAAAAGCAGAGAATCTGAGATTTTTTTTTCCTTAAATAATGACTCGATACGATTTACCGCTTATCAAAATAGTTGGCAGTTATTTTAATGATAAACCGTCGCAGCTCTAGATGCTTTTGCTATGAAGCAGCTATAGCTACAGAATCTAAAAAATCTGTCTACAAAACAAGATACGGACACTGTGTTGGACATATATGGTCAGCAGATGAGTTTAAAGCATTGAGGTGAGGAAGAGTACAGTAGTGGATAAAGAGCTGCGAGACGACAGACTCTGACTGTGGTTTGTGAGAAGCAGCAGCCTTCAGCATCTTCAGCTCACCGTGCTGTCCAGTGAGACAGCAATTAGCGACTCAGCTCAGCCCAGGTACCCCCAACCACACCTTCTCACAAACAGCATTAAACCAGTTTTCACCAGAATTGACTATTTTTTTCTACAAACATAAATGTATGGCTATATTCACCTAAAAACCCTACACATAGTGGCTTTAAACAGATCTGAAGTACATTTTTATATAATCAGTCGCCCTTGTTCTTGAGAGCAGATGAATACGTGACATCTTGATACTCACTAATGGCTGGATTCATGGGAATTTTAGGACATAAAAAACAGGGTCATTAGCAAGAAGAAGAGGAAAGACCCTCATATGTCATTAAAACTTTCCAATGAAACCCAGACTAGCTGATAAATGTGACTCATTGTCTTAATATGAGCATTTTTTTATAACTACGAAAAGGGAGGAGCCTCCTTCATATCAGGGATATTTTAAACAGAGCAATCAAATGCTCAGGATTTGAAACAATGTGGGAGTCAAACTCTGCTTTCAAAAATGTTTAAAAAGGAAACTAGCATCAGCGAGAGTCTCACCACTGGGTTCCTCCCCTCTGCATCAATCTCCTCTAATGGGGCATAATTGTGTGGAAGCTAAAGGGAAAATAAGTTAGCATGAATTGGTTTTTCCAGTGACGGATGACTGATGTCAGACAGGCTGATAAACAGATGTGAGAGGTCCTCACAGCAGCACTGTCTCCGACAAAGTGCTCTGACGCCCTCTGGTGTCAGCTTCAGGTAGGTACAGTGCAACTCTCACATCATAACAGTTCCACATGTCCAAATTGTAAACTACCAAGAACAAATGACTGACCCATATAAATAATATACATGTGTGGCCCTGTTTTTTTACTACAGAATTGCTCAGTCACATATAAAATGGATCCAAAAACGTTACCACACACCCCTCACATATATGATTTATTGCTGAAGACCCAAGCAGCCCACTTCTTCTTCACAGTATGAGTATAGCTTATAGAGCGTTTTTGTCTTTTGGAGTTCTCTCTTTCAGGAACACCTCAAACATCCCCAACTGTGAGCTGTAACTGCAACATGTGGAGTCAATCAGTCTGCTCCAATGAAGAAACCATCGTCTACGTATACGATTCTGTTGACTCACAGCAAAGACAGATACTCTATAAAGGCAAAATGAAATATCAGATTATCAAAGCAAACTGCCCACTCCATGTAAAACCAATCAGCTAACCTAAAAAGCCCCCTCACAGCGAGTAGTACACAGCATTATGCAGATGTGTAGTGCAAAGAACCGGAACCGTCTCAGATAAACTGTTATAGAAAGGTGAGTACTCATTGAAAAAAACTTGAGCCTTATTTAGTTCGTTTTGGCCATCATTTCTATCGGTTATGATGTTTTACTGACAAACTTCAGTGCTATGATCTGGTGAAGCAGTGACTGACTGGAACAGCTTTTAGAACAGAGTTGCACAAGGCAACAACATGAGCCGTCAGGTCTGAAGTCCACAGTTTAACCATATTATCTGAAGCACTTATCTGTGTAGTTCAACTTTGTCTTTCATCATCTCAGAAGTGTTGTACTGCTCACACTACAAGATACTTTTAGTCCCAGAGTGTTGAGTGATGAGATGTACTGATTTCAACATTACTGTGGCTGGAGGGAATTGCAACTGGTGCAAATGATCATGAGAAGTCACTATGTAAGGGGTTTCCTGCTGCGCTCTTATTGGATACTGCTCTTCTCCCATCTCAGACTTATGTCCAATGTGCTCCAACTACCAGGACATCTTGTTAGATTTACTTAAAACCTGTCTGACTGCTTGTGTTGCTGCCCTGTTTGAACATCATATGCAGCTGTGTTATGGAGTAAATAGTATCAGAACTGATAGGTATGATGGCTATGAAAACAAGACCCAGGCTGTAAATAAATGAGTTTCCCTCTCAGTCAGTAATGTGCTGGTGGCCAACTTCAGTGTCATCCAGTACATGTGTATACATATATATATATAGATATGTATATGTATATATATGGCTCTGTATTGTGAATATACAAGTAGCAGCATGCAGTGTAGTGGTTGGAGCATTCTTGCCACTATTAAACTACACCTGAGTGTTGGGGGTCTCAGTCCCCTGCACATCACCTTCACTACAGTTAAAAGCAAGACAAAACTGAAGCAGGAGACCAACCTGGAATATTGACTGGTTTAAGAGATTTGGAGCGCCTATGTGAAAGATGCATGGAATGGACAAACGATGAGGAAAATTGGCTTATGAAAACAAGGCTTTGAGGCCATTTTAGAGCCTCGGAGGAAAGATCCCCGAAAGACAGCCGTAGCTTCGCAACTTATCTCCAGCTTTAAGACCTAAACATACACTGTAAGGACACAAACACAGATGCTTCAAGTCAATTTCAGTGTTGCTGTGTCTGAAAATAAGATCCTGTTGACACCAGCAAGAGCAACAGGGAAATTCAGTTGTGTGTTCTTATGATTTAAGAGGAGATGGAAGAGACTACTCTTTCCCCCGGTCAGGTTTTTCATTTATCTATTTTGAATTTGAACTGAACTCTACACTGCACATATTTCCTTTCTCCATTGGAATGAGTTGACTTCACTCTGAGATTCTGCTGTTATAATTGCTGGTGTGACCGGGCCCTTACCGCGTCATCACGTGTCTGCTTTCATTTGTGCTTGTGTTTTGGTTTTTCACAACTGTCCTGACAGCCTAGTGTGACCAGTCTTTGTATCGCCCACCTTGAAGAATCAGGTGTTTTTACTTCCACACCTTCAGGATGTAGAACCAGTTTGTCATTTGTGTTTGTGCACTTACATTAGAGTATGTTTCAGACTTTAGGGAACAATGCCCCTTTAGGGAACAATGCCCCTAAGATATCCCGTCACCGCCCTTCACCAACAAAACAACAAACTACCAGCACTGGAACATGCAGAGGTATATAAATAACCATTAATAGTCTCTCTACATACAAAACACTGAACCTTTTCAAGCAGAATGATCCTCTGAATCAAATCTGAGGCAAAAAAATTCCTGGTGTCTGAATTCAGATAAAAGGAACAAATCCAGCTGAAGTTTGACTGTTAAAAACAATTCCATAACATTAAAAACAACTATCTGTGATGTCATTGTTGTGACCGTTTTGTCTGACGGTGTCTTTTTCTTATTTCCCACTGAAAACATCACACTGAAGCAATCACAGCAACCTTCCTGTACTCCAGTGCAGCTACTACAGGGTTTTCTTTGCAAACCAACAATCATAGAGGAGAGATCCCAGACTGAAGAGATGCTAACATGTCTAGAATGCAGCATTTAGACATGTTGAGTGTTATAGTGAGGGTTGGGGACTCTCACTGCCTTCACTAGAGAAAATATTTCTCCAACAACTCACAGCTGACAGCAACTACGTCTATGCCTTCCCCTGGAGATGCTAAAAGCATTAAAGGATCATTTCGGTTTCTTACAACTTGGTAGAATTCATGAGCCAGAAGCTTAGACCCTAACCCAGCCCATACCTATGTCTACTGCCAAAGCTGAGACCCAAACTAGACCCAAACAGACAAATTCTTAATTTAATACTGAGTGCATAATAAGTTACAGGTGAAAATAACCAAGATTAGGGTTTGGGTCGCAGAACTGTACAACTAGGATCTTATTTTTGTAGGTTTGATCATCATTTCCATCAGTTATGAGAACACAGTACTGATCAAAGTAACTGATATCCCCATTACAAAGTCTGACTGGGCTAGAATCACGATCAGACAGGTTAGAAACAAGCCTACGGTTTATTCAGGTTATCTATTTGAAGGTAAAACTGAAAGTGAGAGCACCCAATATATATAATATGTTGGAAATAATTACTTTATTATCATTATAATTATTATTATTACCATTAATAATAATAATAATAATGATAATAATAAACAATAATTATTCTTAATGTTGTTTTTCGGGGGCACTGTAAATATTTGAAAGCAAAATTTTAAGAAATCCAATAATAATATACTGTCCCACATTCATTTTTTAACATAGACTTGGAATACAAATAACATGTTTGCTAAGGATCCTGTATTATGTTGTTAAAAAAAATGTGACCTAACATACAGTATGTATATGTGTATGGACATTTTAATGTAAAAATAAACTTGCAAGTGCTCTCTAGTGGACAACCTATGTCATGGCAACACTTGTCTCTGAAGTGCCACACACACACACACACACACATCAGCTATGTCACATGGTGTAGTGTAGCATCACATGTGACATCATGTGGCGTAGCGTAACATCACATGGCAAAGCGTGACGGTGGCATGGTATGGCTTCACGTTCCATAATGTCACATAACCACACTCGGGACATGCTGTATAACCAGTAGTAGTAGTCTAAGTACAGCAGTTGGGATATGCCAGTCCAGTGAGGAAAGTGAGAAAGTTGCTCCTTTTCTTCTAGAGCTGGTGCTACAGATTTGTGTCGGCCTTTAATTAATCTCAAACATCTTTGGCTTTTCTGCGTTACTGTAATGTCTTGTTAGTTATCATCTGATATATATACACACACTGATAAAAATATATCTGTGATAAGTTCAAACTGACCTGTATTACTGGCCTTGTGGCTGTATTGGTTGGTCTCTAGTTATAATCCCTCATTGCACAGGAAAACCATGTGTGCACACGACTACAGTAAGTACAGAGTCAAAGCTGAGGCAGGAAGTGGCTCTGTAAACTGTGATGGATGTTTATGACGGTTTATCTTCCAAACAAGTTTGTTTAACCTGAAGCTTTATTTATAACTTGTCTGACTGCTCATGTTTCTTGACCCATCAGATGTCTCCATGTTTCCAGGTCTCTGGCATTAACTTGGTGATCTTATTACCACTCATTATGGGCAAAAATAGGACCTAAGTTGTAATAAACGAGAATAATCCTTTAGGGGGACAAGGAAGGCTGAGTGGATATTATGACGCTTCATCACAAAATGATGAGATCTGAGGAGGAATTGTCCTTCAGTGTTCTGTCTACACTAAAACCACATATCAGAGTGGCAGCTCTCCTGGAACCAGACGGGTCAGGTTCAGTCCCAGCAACATGAGCCCCCACCTGTTCACACTGAGTCACTCTGTATAAGAGTACCAGCCAGTTAACTGAACTATGTCATGGTAATGGATTGACATATCGAGGGTCACCCTGACTGTATAGAATGGCTCCAGACCTCCTCACCTCTCCGTGGCAACTTAGCCCACATGGCTGTTAGCGCTGTCGGTCCAAACTGGACCTGACCTGAACTCTAACTTGGCAAAAACAAAGCAACACCCTCGACTGCTTCATCAGTCATAGGTGGAGAGAGGACAGAAGTAAACAAAGTGTGTGTGTGGGGGAGGGGGGACTGGGATCAGGAGAGGCAGAGGGAGCTGGGGGAGGAGGTGAGAGTGCAGACCGGTGTGGGGAGGCCGTAGTAGGAGGGGTCAGTGAAGGGGAAGAGGAAGAGGAAGAAAAGGAGGACACCCAGCAGGTAGGAGGAGAGGACGGTGATGCGGTGGGGGTGCTCCATGGCTGTGCTGATGGCAGGGAAACCCATGTAGTTACAGAAGGAGTGGCAGAGCACCGGGCCCACCAGGTGACCTGCAACACACAGGAGGAGGAAACTGTAGAGGTCAAATGTTTAAAAAGACTCCTACAGAACAATTCAATTCAATTATTATTCAATTTAATAGTCATTATTTTGTTTAGATTTCCCTATTTTAGCAAACAAAAAAGGGTTTTTGACTACTTAATTTGTAACTTAATTTGGGGAAATGAGAGGATCTGGTCTGTATTAGACATGGACATGCAGTAAAACAAAGCCAAAATCTCCCCAAGGAAGTGCCAGAGAGTTTAAGATGAGGCAAAAATAGTTCTCCTTCTCATTCCCACTCTGGACTGGATTGAAATCACTGGCCAGAGCAGGTAATAATCATAAATAAAATCAAACCACCTCACTTATAGAAATAAATCCAGTCTGAATGGGTCTTTAGACATGATCTATGATTTTCTGAGTTTCATTACTGAGGTGAATGTGACATTTCATTGTGATGTTGATTTTAGGTGGTACTGCACAATCCTATCTCATCCTCTATGTCAACAACTGCAAATTGAACAATAGAATAGAAAAATGCTATCATAATTGATTAGAAAGATGGCCAGAACTATGAAAAACAAGTCTGTAGACAAAAACAATCTCACCAAAAGTAGCTTTCTCAACACAGTAGCTGGAGCTTTCCATCCTATCACACAATCTTCCTCAGCAGAAAAAAACTTTAATATTTGAACATCTGAATTTCCATGACAACTCCATCTGCTGAGGAGGACTGTGTGAGAGCGTTGAAAGCTCCGGATTCCTTTTAGCAGCTACTGAGTGGACCTTGTAGTGACATTGGGTTTGTCAACTGCTGTTTCTGAAGTCGACAAGAACTTTCAAATCTTACAAATACCAAACAAACCCCCAAAAATGTGCTTCTTCCCTTAACTGAGCATACTGTTATCCTCTGGATGACCCAGTTTCTACATGGTATGTGACATCTGGATAATAATATCTGGGGGGCACGGCCATCAGGGAGGATATGTGGGATATTCTTGAGGGACTATGCTATGACGTGCAAAACGAGGGTCACATGACAAATGTAGATAGCTGAGGCCTTTTCAGTAGGCTTGCTAACTAGGCTCAACTTAAAAACTGAAGTAAAAGATGTAAATCAACATCCCTCACCTGTTCTGATGAAGATAAAGGCAGTGTAGGCTCCGAACACTGCTGTGTAGGAGAACTGGAACACTGTTGCAGACCAGAGAAACATGTTCATCATCAGCTTCCTTCTACTATCTCCCAGTCTGACATTGTGATGCACAACTGTACTCTGTGATTGGAGATCATTCAACATATGAGTTCTCACCTGCAGAGAGGAAGATCCCTGACAGTGTCCCCTGTCTGAAGCGCAGCAGCTCGATCACATGGTGGAAATGAGCTTGAAGAGGGACGACAATGTTAGAGACTCAGAAATGAACTAAAATGAATCATCACATATCAGCAGCAGCAATTCTGTCTGAGCTAAAAAATGTTGAAACCGTTCAAACTCAAAAACCTGCACTGAGACTGCTTGAAAACAAGAATATCAGTGTACTTAGGTGCACTTTGACTTGTTATTGGTGATCTATCCGTGAAAACTGTTTTCCCAATTACGTAGCAATCATCAGATGAACTTCATCTTGTCCCTAAGCAACTATTTTCTCTGTTTAAGCTGCATTTTTTTGTATTAACAATAGATTAAATGACTATGTGTAATGTGAGAGGTGTTGTTCATGGTAACAAGCCCACTGAGAATTATCACCTATCTGCAGACAAACAATTTCTGTTCTCCAGCAGCAGCAGACAGCTTGATAAAACTGCTTTTCACTACCTACTAGGGATGTGCAGAGGGTTCAGTATTTGTATTTGTATCTGTATTTGTTGAGGCAGCAAAATTATTTGTATTTGTATTCGAATAAAAGTGGAAAGAGGTTAAAAATCCTGTTTTTGTTTTTATTACGCTTTTAATTTTAGAAAATTAAAGTGTTACAATAAGTGTTCATGAAGTGTAACCTACTTTTTTTTTTCTTTCCGAAAACAAATAATATTTTAAATATTTGTATGAAACAAATATTTGTAAAGAACCCACTATTTGTGCTTTGCCAAATAACGTATTTGTATTCAGGCACACCCCCACTACTTACTCAGTACCAGACAACAGACAGACAAAGTTACCAACTAGCTGGTGAACACAGTGGAGCATTTAGCAATTAAAGAGACATATATTTTACCCAGGAGTTGGTGGAGATGAAAACAGACAGTGAATATTGGACTTTAAATCATCAAGTGATACAAACATGACTCCAAATGAATGCTAATGTTGCTCTGTATCTGCTAGATGTGGAAATAAATAGTTTGCTAACACATATGGTGATAATATGTCAGTGTTACGTTTACAGCTTGTTCTGCTGTCCCCTAGTGGCCAAAAAATACAAAAATGCAGATTTTAAAACGTGTTACACACATTTATATACCACTTTCCTACCATTCCAAGCCACCATTGTATTTCTTTCATTTTCTTTTTGTATGAAAATCAATTAGCAAACTCTTGAAACTTGCATATACTCATATACAATATTCATATTTATCATGATATAGTACATTTTCTGGAAAAATCAATTGAACTGTCTACTTATTTAATCGTGGATAAAATAACCAGACTGGAATGTCTGTTTTTGGCACCAGAAAATTAAAAAGAGAAAAAAAAAAATCAATATCTAAATAATTCTAAAATCTAAAATATTTCAATTAAGCTTTGATTTACAACATGCCCATAATAGCCTAATACATCCAGAGATATTAAAGGGAGAGCTACTGCAGTATTAACAGTATGGCAAATCTGAAGGCTGATATTTTTATTGTTTAAAAAGGTATACACTGCAATATTTTGTTTAATGTCTTAATTTTGATAACTGTGATAACGTATGTCAAGTCGAAGGATTCTATTCATTTTCTATGGAGAGCAGGAGATGTGGCTGTATGGTGCATGATGAATACGGTGGGGCGAGTTGACAGACCATTCACCGTGTCTGTATTTGCGTAAACACAAATCAACCTCATCTTTATGCAAATTAGTCTGTCCAGCACAACACACCTGGTTCACTAAACTCAGACTGTCAAACTAGGCAGTGCTGATCAAATATGAATCAAGACTATTACTGCACTGCCTATTTCTCGCCTCAATTGCTTTCAGAAACATATTTTGAAGTATTTTGCCAATCTATAAATCGGCGCCTAGGTCTCTGAAGCCATAAGCATTACAGAACCTCCCTTATCCCTGCAGACACAGAGTTACCACTGGTCTTGCTTAACTGGAATAAGTCTTTTTCAACTGACCCCAGACTGTCTACCCAGGGCTTTAACCTCACTGTGGGTCTCTTCTTTGCCAAGTGCAACCCGACGCTGCCCCAGAAAAAAAAAAAAAAAAAGCGCTCTGTGTAGCACTGTGGGGGTCCAGAAAAACACACCAGTCTTTTTTTCCCTTCAAATCTACCAACTACTGCCCTCACCCTAATTTACTTGTACAAAATGTTTATAATATTAAAACACATTGAATTAAACCATGTTTATCTCACTTGATCAATTTTGGTTTGAACATCCATTGCGAGGTTTGTATGGCACATTTGTCCTGAGTGACACTCAGCTAGGACACTGAACCGTGACCTTATCCAGGCCTTACATGCTCACAGCCAAATTACAGAAAATACACAATTTATTTGATATCAGACAGACCCAGACATGTCTTTTGTTCTGTTGAGATCCTTGTTCACTGACGCCAATTTGTTATAGAAATCATGAGTTTCTGTCAATTCAGAAACTCAAGGAGATATGGATGTGTTTTGCAAAAGATTTATTGACAAAGACAAACTTGATCGACCAAGGAGATGGCAGTTACAATTCAAAGTGCCAGTGTAGACCCAGTGAAATGCTACAGCAAATATGAAGGAAGAGAGATGAACCACTCTCAGTTATTCAGGCAGCACCCAGGCAACCTTGTCCCTTGTCACATCACTATAAAATTGTTTACTTTAGTGCTGTCTCTATAGCAGCTGTCTCACTCACCTCACCTACCTCACTGTCAGCTTATCTAAGTAGCATTTTCATCAGGCCGCCATTTTTTTCCTGCTTGAAAACGGAAGAGTCAAAACAAAGCACCGCCCAACTCAGACGCAGTACTTCTATCCGCTCAACTGCAGTGTTTCCGTGATAAGCTACATCATTTCTTTAGAGATTAAAAAAAGTGGTCCATCATGATCATGGAGGAAACAGCACCACCCACCAGCCAGAGCATTTAGTGGTTCGGTGCATCAGATGTGTCCTCGGGGGCGGTTTGTGCGCTACAATATCTTTTTTTTTTTTTTATTCCACACATTCTTCTTCCTTATCAAAACCTGACACTTACATTACCCACAATGCTATTTAACTGCCAAAAGTTCAGTCAGAGGTTCAGGTATGTTATGCTAGTGCTGGCTAATGCTAGCCTCCAGCAGAGATGAGGAGATACAGAGGTCTGGTAACCTCACTTCTATCAGATTTTTTTCCTTTTCCAACTTGTAGTCTTCAGCCCCAACCCATGCTGACTTAAGTGACATCACTTGAGACACTTCCACACAGCTCCCTCTGGAGACACAAAAGTATTTATGCTACCTTTTACACATATGTAGTGGTACTCCCCAACACCTTGAGACACCGATGAGGAACATCAGCAGAGTTCCCCTTTTAGTGAGAAAATATAGTAATATGGATGAACTGGCCCTTTATTTATTTGTAATTGCCTATGTGCTGCATTGCAGTGAAAATGTTAAGTTCTTGCTGTCTGTGTCTCCAGTGTTTGTTCTTATTTGAGCAGTAGCTTTCTGTCTGATTACAGCTCAGATAAACAAACCACATCTGAAAAAGATAGTGTGTATTCATGTAAGTCTTACTGGAACTCTCTTTACACAGCAATTTAATTTATTTATTTATTATGCTAAAATTCCCACTTTGGATTCACATAAGCATAAAGAAACTTTATAATGAATGGTGGAAATATAAGATACGTTTACTCATTAGGACTTGAGATTTGAAGGCGCTGCAGATGACTGCAGATAAATCCTGATGTTGGCAGAACTTACCCACTCCAAAGAAGAGCGGGCAGGTGAATATCGCAGTGGAAGGGCTGGTGCAGGGCACCAACATGGGTAACATGCAGGCCCTGAACACCAGCTCCTCTGTTAACGGTGCCACCACCTGATTCCTCAACCAGCGCATGTCACTGAAGCACAACATCCAGAACCACGGGTCTGCAGGATGGAGACAGAGAGGAGATTATGGTTCCTCTTTTTATTATTTTCCTTTTTTCCCCAAACCACAACACATAATTATCTGGAATAACACCCAGTTTGACATCTTATTATACATGTTTTTTTGATCAAACAGTTCCAGAAACTATGAACCCAGTAACTAAATATCTCATTTACACCTCTCTGTTGAGGCAAATTAATCATGGTGCTGCATGGACCTTATCTTAATACTGATACTAATGGCACCCTGTACTGCTTACTGTACGAATGACGCAGGGCCCCATTCTTTGTATGTAGATAACCAGGTTTTCCAGATTAGAATGTTGAGGATTTGACATAATTCTGGATTTCTTTGGTTCTTTGAGGCTGCTTAAAATCCACCTGGAACTGTTGTCAGAGTAACTAGCCCTTAAGCTCAAACCTGCAGCTCATTGACAGTTAGCCAGATCACGACCAAGATGTTATAGGGTGAACCCCTTATAAATGATAAAATATACAACAAACTAAAAGTTTGAGTTAAAAGGAATCGATCCAAATTTAGTTTGGTATACTCTGAGCAAAAGACACAAACTCACCTAAAAGATTCTGACTGTTAAAAGACCAGTGGAGCCAGTAAATATGACATTTAGTTTGACATTTGAAAGACTAAAACCTATTAAATAGGGATGGCCCTGAAACCTGGTTTTGCATTGGAACTGGTTCTAAAATTTTAAGAACCTGGGGTACTATTAAGGTTGGTTCTTTTATCTTATGGTTGCGAATGACTGATAGAGACTGATGTCTGTGTTGATGTCAGGAATATTATTCATTGTATTACCATGTTAGATTTATTTCCAGTGAGATATTATTGAGTTTATATAGTGACTTTGTTGTTGTAAACATTACTGTTGCCGCACTACAAAGAATATTTAGTCATATTTAAAATATAAATCATTTCTAAACTGTGAATTCAAAGAACCAAATTAGCTGGATGAGTATTGACATGATTATTTTAGCCTGATAGCAGCATGTTAGCCTGAATTAGTCAAGTCACATTTGAAGAACAGGGCCCTGGACACATACTGCAGCAGCCTCGGGTTTGTGTTTGACCAATCAGCCAAAAATCACTGTAAACTCCACCCCCAATAGTTCCAGGCCATCAGAAAGTTCTATGAAAGTTCTCTTTTTTCAGTTTTTTTCCAGGTTCAAGTCAGGAACTACGCCAGAGGAACTAAAACCCTAGTTCCTCTTGTGTAAACGCAGGTAAAGTTCCTCAGTTCCTCAAAATGCTCTTGAGTCCCTGGAAAAGTTCCTGCGGTGGACATGGGCTCTAAAAAGACTAACTTTGGAAGATACTCACTTAATTTGACTAACTCAGACTGCAAAAATAGAATCCAGAATGTTAGTTGTCTCACCAAAGGCTACCCGGATTCCATCCATGAAGCTCCAGGGACAGTCCATGGCTAACTGCATCAGGGGGCCCAGAAACAGGACCTGCAGCACAGGACCACACACACAAAACAGTTTCTGACTTTAGACAGGGGCTTGGATTTTACTGACAGCCTGAGTAAAACTATGGGCACATCCCAATTCCCTTATTAGATGGTTCCTCACTCCTCGCTTGACCCAGAAGCCATTCTGGTCCGCCATCTTGAAGGCCATCCCAAAGCACTTATTTTTGCTCTGAGGAGCAAGGAGGATCCCTGAGGATAAGGATAAGGATAAGGATACACCAGATCAACCTTCACAGAAGTCTTTTTTAACTTTTATCAGTTATTGATTGGATGCTGCAGCTGATCAGACTGATCTGATACATCATCACAACACAACTGAGTGGACACAGAGTGCAGCTTAAACTCAAGTGTATCACTCCTAAATTTTATATTTTATGTTTTCTGATTCACCATTCTTCTCTCCTCGCATGGTTTCCGTGCGTCTCTCCATGCATCTTTGGTGGGAGTAACTAAGACGCAAGAAAACGACGCAAGTGAGAGAAACATGGATGCAATTAAGGGAATTGAGATGCACCCTATATCTGATCATTTTTATCATAAAAGCAATGCAATCATTAAGTATCCTGAAGTATTCATAAAATATTCAGTTTCCATCAGCACAGTCCTATCACCATAGCTGCTCCTTAAGTCTGGTTATTTTCTTTATTTTTTTTCCATCAAATCCAATCTACAAACCCAAAGAATCGCGCTTCTATCTCTGGCGATTCAGAATCGATTCGCCAGAGAAATTCTGGAATTTCTGAATCGATTCACATTTTTCAGTCTTGCCACGACGCTGTTTTCCATTTTTTCCTGACATGACTTAGCGTGCTAAATCCCATAGATGGCGCAATGACGCCGCGCCGGTTTTCACCCCGACCCAACTCCACGAGCAAGAAAGAAGTGAAGTGTGTGTCATGGAGAGACCGCGAGCAATGGAGTACTTGACAGAAAAACAAATACAACCTGCCCAATCGGCAATGAAGGCGATCATTTGGACATATTTTGAATTTTATTATCTCGAAGGGAAGAAGGAGCTTGACAAGACTAATGCCATTATCAAGCGTTGCAGCTCACCTCCGCAGGTTTGTGTGGTTGTGGGCTTATTTATTTGTAACCGCTGTGAAACAATCAGAAAATAACATTTTATTGATCTGATTCACCAGCTTCCTCACTAATCTTACCAACGCTCCCTCTCCTCATCCACTCTCTAGCTCGCTCAACCACTGCTTCTCTCTCGTCTTTTTTAAAATGAGTCGGGAAGCCTAACTTTACTTTTTTGATTTCCTGAATCGTGCATCCCTTTCTACTAACAAGTATTGTTTGTATCAAAGCCTCTGTGCCACGGAGCTCCATTGTTGCCCTAAAACTATTAAAAACACATCAGTGAGCCACACTGCTGCACTGAGTGACACGTTCCTTCATTACCATGAACACGCACACTGTAGTTTATTTTGACTCAATCCCACACACACCATCCTGCATCCAGAAATACTCACAGTGTGGATTCATCCACTACTGAAAATAGTCCCCAACAAATGCACTATTTCCTCCTGTTTGAGTAATAAAAACTGCAGTGACCAGATGTTTTAGAAAATTACTGAGCCTTTTTTTTTTTTTTTTTTTTTGAAATGAGCATTTTTATAGAGTTATGTCTTCAGTAGGAAACAACGGGCTAAGAGCCACAGACAGGGTAGAGAAGTCCAAAAGTATTGAGAGACGCACTAACACATTATTGGTTTTGGCCTTTTCACAGGATTTGTTGATAATAAAAAAATATATATCTATATATATCATAACCCTTCTCCTTTAATCCAGAGGACTTCCAAACTCACAGCACCTTTACTTCACGTACGTCTCTCCCAAAACCTCCGCTTTTAACTAAATCCTTTGAGATACACTTTTTGAAACTATCAGCACCATCGTAAGCAGAAATTAGGTGGAGAACCCTGAAGAATTTTAGTAATTACTTAATTTAGTTAAATTAAGCACATACTCTCTGTAAATACACCCCATTTATGACCTCAGTTATTTTTGTTGTAATGGCACATTTGTTTGGATTCAACTGCAAGAACATAACAAGCACATAGTCCATCTGTTGCTATGGTGATTGCTTGGTGATGCCACTAATGGTCATCTTACTCTTATAATAAGAGCTCTTCACACCGCAAATTCTGACTTCATTTAAAGTGATGATTGGTGATTAAATTCTGGTCTACTTCAATCCAGCTAGTGGATCATCATCATTGTCATCATCATCATCATCATCATCATCACAGAGCGAAGTGTGTGTATCTTACCATGGTGAGCAGCAGAGGAAGTATGATGGCAGGAATGAGGCCTTCAAACCGGATCCCCATGAGAGCCAGTAACGATGGGACAGTCTGACACACACACACACACACACAAATAAGTAAAGAGCAAACTGCAAATGTGCCAGACAGCAATATGACACAAAAGCACATCCAAAGCCAGAGTAAGCTGTATAATCCTCAGGTGAAGCTGAATGTGGTCAGAGGTTTTCTGAGACACAGACTCACCCTGACACCTGTGAATTCTCTCCACGCCCACACAAAGAGAGGCGACAGGCCCGACACGATCAGCACACTAGTGAAGCGTCTCTTTATCACAGCAGGGTGATCCCTGAGAACACACACCAGAGGAGACGATCATCATCACCACCACAGGAGAGCGGGGGACACACAGCCAACTGAGCTAAACTGTCAGGACCCTCCATGCTCTCTAGCACCAGCAGCATGTTCTGCCTGATCCATTCAAATATCCTTTTACAAATTTCAAGATTTTATAAATTATTGTTAAATACAGCTTTATCTTAATCGGTCAGATTTATCTTACTCTGGCATATCCACTAGTATTTTAACAAACTCCTATAACTTTTACATGTACTGTCTGCTTTAAAGTTTTTTTTTTAATTTTATTATGAAAAACACTTTCAGTTTTTCAGTAAACTGGACAACTCTGAACAGAATTTGATGAGAAGTTCTTTCTGTACCAGACATAATGGAGCTTTATGAGGGTAACATTAGCAAGTACTTAAGTTATCTATATACACTCACCAAGCAAATGTCCCCCAGTTCACCACCACCACCCACTATGACCTCAATAATAAACAGAAAGTAGAATTATCATCTGACAATGTTAACAAAAACTGAAAACGTATTATAATTTATGGCAAAGTTGTTGTATTGGATTTCATTAGATTGCACAGGTGCTCCTAATAAAATGCTTGGTGAGTGTGTGTGTGTGTGCCACAAAGGGGGGCACAGGTAGGTAGACATACAGGTTACTAGCTTGAAAAATACCTGCCCAAGTACAGTATAACATATATAAATGTAAAAGGCTCATTTTCCGGAGAAGATGTGATGCTGTCATGAAGACTTGAGTCCTTTTCCCACATGAAACACATGACATTGTTGGCTTCATCAAGCTGTTACGGTGAGTCTGTTACATAAATGTGCCTTAGAGGTTTATTCAGACATGACAGGACATTTATGGAAGGAGGACAAGTGTTTGCGGGGAAGAGTGAGGGCCCGAAATCATATTTCTGCCCTGGGGCCAATGATAAGTGAGTCTGGCCATTGTTAGAGCCCCAGTTCTGAGTTTTTGCTGAATTATGAAGTGCGTCATCACTGGCCACACAGCGGCGCTGCTGTGGCGTCACTGTCAGACACAAGTACGAGGAGCACACGCTGTGTGAAAACCATCGTTTCTAAGCATGTTTGAGAATTAGACATTTGTATGTAAAATCAAATGAACGCCAAAACGTGTGAAATAATAATATTAATGTCAGGAAGAACATAGTTTAGCTGAATTCCGCATTAAAGAGCAAGAACAACATATATGCACACAGGTTTTACGTGTATGTATACCTGCGCACCATCTGATATGGTACACAGGAGCCATACAGGTAGGTAGCTCAGCCTCACCGCGGCAGGTCACTCCTCCACACGTACAGACTGCCGACATAAGAACAGGCGAGCAGCAGGCAGGACAGCACCGACACCCCGCATAAACCCTCCGGAGGCACCAAAGCGCCATCGCTGTGTTTCACCTCCTCTGTCAGAAGCGAGAGATCCTCCTCTGCCATGACGACTGGCGGCTGAGACTAAACCAAACGACTACCATCTAACGAAATTAAACACCCGCCAACATAAGCTGCGAGGATGTCAACACTCTCCTTTCAAAACGAAAGCTAACGTTGCTAGCTGAGGTACTAGCATATCCGGCGCTGTATATCTACGTCTTGTTTTCTTCTTCTTCTTCGACGTTTCGCGGCTGCTGACAGCCTTATAGTTGCATTGCTGCCATCCTGTAGAGTTTATTGTCGATTAGGTTCGGAGATTTTTAAGTCCAGGGCATAATTATTTTCAAAACTCAAGATATAGGATTGGTTTATCCAGCCCAGTCACTGGTAGCCTACTATAATTTGTCCTGTCAGTCATTAAACCAGATACAGAGAGTGAGATTAATATGCATCGTAATGTAATGTGTGATATTTCAGATCATAAATCATATCAAAAATGTATCTCTGAATATAGTTAAAGCTAAATATAAATTCCCCTGTCCCAATAACACAGGTCACACTGCGTTTCATTTTACAAATGGAAAACCATAGAAAGTCTCTCATAAGAAAGATCATTCTTGTAGTAATAAATGTATGTTCTGGTTTTCACTGAAGTCAGAAAAGAAAAAGAAGCTATGCTGGCTGCATTGATTTAGTGAGTATACTGTTATTATTATTATTATTATTATTATTATTATTATTATTATTATTATTATTATTTATGTATTTATTGGGATCATGTACAATGTTAAACATAAATGTTACCATTTGATGTACTGTACCAGAATTAGCTTATAGCTAACTTTCAACTGCAGTCCCTTCCGCAGGTCACAATTAAAACATATAACAGCACAATAACAAACAGTACAAATCAAAAAACACACAGGACACATAATACATAATACAAAGCTACACACAGTAGCACATCACATACACCCACAATGTCAACTAGAAATGACTAATGTATGCTTGTCAAATTAAAAGCAAGATTATTTGCGTTCATGAGAAGACCATGAGATAAAATGTCAGTGGTTACAGAGCTGAGTAGTTTTTAGCAGGGTTTAAAATTTGGTTTTGAATGTACTGATGGAACTGCAGCTCTTCATATCATCAGGTAGGACATTCCACTGAGTTGTGGCTTTCACAGAGAAAGCTGACTGCCCAAATGCAGTGCGACGAAATGGTGTGGTACAATCATGTATAGAGAATCTTCTGGAGGATCTAATTGAACTTACTGAGCAAGTCACATAGTGGGGGAGGGGCCAAACCATTTAAAATTTTATAAACTAGGCACAAATTTGGGAATAATCTAAATTTCTCAAAGCTCAGTAAATTGTATTTCTCCAGTACCCTACAGTGATGGAAATGCATTGGTTTTTTGTCCAGAGGTTTGGCTGTTTCTCCAGCCTGCCCCCAACATGTGATGCAATAAGACATATGGGAAAGAATCATAGCATGTTCTGTAGGTCTATTGTATATGACTTAAACAGACTCAAATATAAGAAATATGAGTCGATGGAAAAGAGAGGAGAGATAGCCACAGTTTGGAAATCATTTCCAGCAGTTCCCATGATGCATTCAAACACTTTCTGAAATTACAATTACAAGGCCTATACATAGTTTTAATGTGACTGTGGTGTCTTTGGTTTCAGTTTTTGTTTGTAGAAAGCTCACACTATCACCGCCAGATGGCGCCAAAGTAGGAATTTTCAAGTCCTACACCTTGGCTAGTAGCTTTAAAGGGGCACTCTGTTGATTTTACACATGAAGATAATGTACTCATCATGAGGAGTACTACAGAGCTTTTAAAAACATGTATACAACATACAGACATCATACTCAATAATGTCATAGTGGTGTCATCAGGGTTATCACAGCTTTGGCTTGGAGACTACAATTTTTTTTTTTTTTTAACAGAAAGCCTGTGTTGCAAAATGGGGGTGAGGAGTTTGAAAGACAATGGCATTTACTAGGCAAGGAAGATTGGAGTTGACCTATATTAGGGACTAAAAGTCAAGATGTCTCTGCCTCTGCTGCTTCAATTTTGACCCCAATCACAAAACATAAATAGACTTTTAAAAATGATAATGATTCTTTGTCCCAAGCAGAAACTGGCAAACATGAAGTGTAATATGACAATCTGGTGACTCAAAGTTGTTTTTATTGATGGCTTATAATTGATCTATAAAGCATTAATAATTACTTAATAACCATCAGAAAAAACATACTTGCAAATGTGCAGTTGAAGCATTTGAATCAGTTCCATTGTCCTAACATGCTGAGTCTATTAGCAGTCAAGTTTAAGAACACCTCAATTTTTCCCGTTTTTATTGAAATTTACATACTTTAATGTCTCAGTGTACTCTGAAATTAAAGCATTGAACAATTTAAGTGGAGATAAAGAAATCTTGGAATCTTTTTGTTTGAAGTTTAATCTAAATTCTTGACTCATCAAAATCTAAATCATCTTTTTGCACATATAATGGCCGAATACACATTCTTTCCACAACGGAAATCAAATATTGTCCTGAAAGTTCTTCAAACACTGTTGCAGAAGTTAAATGAGTTGCTTTGCTTTCACTCTTTTGTCCAGTTCATCCCAAACCACCTCCATGACTGTGCTGACCACGACTTGAAGCCTACCTTCTTGTTCATTTCTTCTAAGGTTCTGACAGCCTGGAGGGAAGTTTTGGATCATTATCTTGCTGTAGGATGAACCCCTGACCAGCTAGGTGTGAACCAGAGGATACTGCATGGCTCTGCAGGGTGCTGTGCTTGCCCTTTGGTCCAAGAGGCCAGTCACTCTGTGTAAGTCACCAACTCTGGATCCAGCAAAAGAGCCCCAGACCACCACATTTCCTCCTCCATTCTTTTATTTAGACAGAGGGTTTGGAAGTAAAGAACTAAAGTATGTACATCTATGGCATTTGCATCAACTTTCAAGGCTTTATTTACTTCCTTTGCTGCAGAAAAGCTGTGAGTTGTTAACCCATTAAATGATTCCTAAAAAAAGCCTTTTTTGTAACTCTGAATTTTACATTATTTTCAGTTTTTGGTAACCTTAACTGTTTTTTGTACCATTTAAGGTTATTCACTGGACTTGAACTGCTTAAATTTCAATAAAAACTGGGAAAAATAGGGGTGTTCTAAAACATTAGACAGTAGTGTATAAACAAAAAAGTATATTCCAATCACAAGATACAAGTGAATGAAGCAAAAATAACTTTATTATACAGATGATATTGATGATTAAGTGTTGTCAAAGGTCTTTGGCGCTCTACAGGGAGACTGAATCGAGGGACATCAGCAGCAGGACATCCTGAGCAGCAGCAAGATGAATACCCCCATGGAGTCTAGACACTGGTGATGGTGGTGGTTGATGACTTCTGCTGAGACTGATAAGGCTGATGAGGTTGACAAAGTGATGCACTGATGAATCTGCAAAGACTGAGCAGTGATGGGGAGGTAGTGAGGCACGCAAACAGCACCATGAAAGCACTAAGGCAGAGATAGAGAAAACATATTTAAAAAGACTGCCACAATATGATAATAAAGGTGACAATAAAGGTGTGTCACTGTGCTACTGGTTAGATGTGACCAGCTGATTTGAACAGCTGACACCCAGGTGAATGACAGCAAGGAAATTACGCGTGAGAATGTGTGAGGGATGGGAATGACAGATGGTTTGAGCAATAAAACTACAGCATGGAAAAGATAGACTTCCTGACTGAACATTCAGTAGGCTCCATGTAAACAAGATAAAATGTTTTTAAATGCTAACTCTTTGCTTGTGAGATGTTGTACAAGGGTTACTGTTGAAACTGAAGCACAAGAGTTGAAATGTCAGCTGAAGCATTGAAAGGATCGGATGTGTCTATCAGTTGAGCTGTAAGCTACGAAAATGGACGATATGTCAGTTGAATGTTAAACCACTGCAATGAGCTAAAGTTTCAGTTGGAGTGAAAGTGCTGAAAACAATTGAACTGTTACTTTGAGTGTATTCACTAAAAGCAATTGAGCATTCATCTACAGAATACACGAAAGTAGTTGACATGTCAGTTGAAGAGCCTGCGATGTAAGCATTTGAAATGTCAGTTCATGGTGTGAACGCTGAAAGCAGTTGCACTGTCAGTTAACGAGTAAGAGATGAATGCAGTTGAAAAGTCACTTGTAAGTTGTGAAAGTAGTTGAACTCTCAGTGTATAAGAGATGAAAGCAGTTGAACCGTCCATTGAAGAATAAGAGATTAAACCAGCTGAAATGTCAGTTGAAGAAAGATAAGAAAACAGCTGAAATATCACTTAAGGATTGAAAGCACATGAAATGTCAGTTGACATGTGAATGCTGAAAGCAGTTCCATCGTCAGTTAGGTAAAAGTAAGAGATGTAAGCAGCTGAAATGTCAGTTCAGTAAGAGATGAATACATTTGAGATGTCACTTGACTTGTAAGTTGTGAAAATAGTTGAACTACCATTTGAAGAGTAATAGATGAAAGTAGTAGAAATGTAAGTCGAGTATGATATGAAAGCAGCTGAATTGTCAGTTGAAAAGTAAGATAAGAAACCAGCTGAATTGTGAATAAGGAGTGAAAGCATTTGAAATGTCAGTTTACATGTGATGACTGAAAGCATTTTGAACTGTCCGTTGAAGAGTAAGAGATGAAACTAGCTGAATTGTCAGTTGAAGAAAGTTAATAAAACAGCTGAAAAGTCATATAAGGATTGAAAGCATATGAAATGTCAGTTGACATGTGTCCGCTGAAAGCAGTGGAGTTGTGAGATGAAAGTAAGAGGTGAATGCAATTGAATGTATGATGGCGTGTAAGATGCATTTACAATGAAAACATGCAGCCTTCTCATTTGTTTGAATAACGCCAGTCCAGCATTGTTTGAGGGCTGTTTTTGGTGTGAAAGTAGTTGAAATGCCTGTTTAAGGGACAGGTTCACAATTTTTCAAGTGTATCTGTTTTAAAACAGCAGTCAGGTGCCCATTTGAACAGTGAAACAGGTTTTCCTTGCTGTAATTATTCCTCCTTCATACTGGCTATTAAAAGATCCCCTTCAAATGTGCTTTCAATGTGTCGGGGCCAAAGTCCAGTGTGTCCACACAGTCATTTTGTGCAAAAATGCGTTTAAAGATTTATCTGAAGCTTTAATGAGGCTCCAGAAGTCTAAGTTAGTCATGTCAAGTGGATATCTGACACATTTACAGTCTTTTTAGCATCAAATGCCCTCTTTGTGTTTCCCTGTTGAGCTGCGATGGAAGTATAGTAACAAAAAGAGGGACTTTGGCACTGCAAAGACGGTAATGTTGAAAGATATCTACTTGATTTGACTCATTTGGACGCTGAAGCTTCATATTAGCTTCAGATAAACTGTTAAATTCATGTTTGCACAGAAGGAGCAAGGAGCTGTGGATTTTGTCCCCATCAGTGCATTATGAAGGGATCTGCTAATGCTCAGTATGAACAGGAGGAATGATTATGTCAAGAAAAACATGTTTCAATGTTCATAAGGGCTCCTGACTGTTTTAGGACAGTCTTGAAAAATTGTGAACCCATCCAATATGGAGCTACCTTTCATTTTCTTTCATATTCTAAAGGAAGAAAATGCATCACATTAGGCAGAGGGTGGATTTGGACACTTCTAGTGAAGGAGAATATGCTTGTCAGCTAAAGGTGATGCATAATCATAATTTATCTGGAGGAGCTCTTGAAGGCAACATATTTGGAAATAGGAATTTACCAGGAACCCTCAAAGGCAACACAATATTCGTGTGACAAGATTTTTTTTTTCCTTTCTCGAACCAGAGAGAGAGAGAAGAGAGAGAGAGAGAGACGTAGGCGTGACATCGGGCAGTCTGCTGTTATATCCGGGAGGAACGAACGTGTCTCAGTCTCCGGTGTAACGTGAACGGAGGAGAGGCGATGCTACCGCTCCCGATGTCCTGTGCTGCTCCTTCTTCTTCCTCATCACTCTTGTTCTTCACGCTTCCCAGGCCGCACGGGGACTGACAGAACCCGTACACACAGACACATACACATACACACACACACACATACACACACCCAGAGGAGGAATACGCACAGATCCGACCGGTCCCGGACTTCCATTGGCAAACATCAGCGGGTACGGGCCTGTTTATCTGATTTCTCCCATCACCTGTCTGTATCATAGCGGCTACATCCACAAAAAGAGCAGATGGCAGGAGACGCCTGTTATCTGCTCTTCTAGGGAGGTGATGGAGGTTAAAGTCACCTTTTAATTTGTGGATTGTTGACTTGATCACCGTTGTTCAAGCTGACGTGAATCTTGATGAGGTAATTGATTGGTAAGTGATAGAAGTGATGCTTTAATGGGAGTTTTTAGAACGGATTTTGTACATGTTAGTGACTGAGAGCCTTTTTATTATTGTCTTGTACATCACTGCTACTGGTGTGTGCGTGTGTGTGCGCGCGCGCGCGCGCAGATGTATGTTTTGTGCGTAAGGAGGGTGTGTGTGCGTGCTGATGTCTTCCTTATATGTACTGTGTGTTGTCTGTGCAGTGGAATCCCCTGTGTACAAACCCAGCCTGCCTGCATGCGCTTTAAAAATGGCACCATGCTGTTTATGTCGTCAGAAACTCATGTTCCATTGCTTAAAACAAAAGGGGGGCAGAAATAAGAAACGTTCCCTGGATGCTGATTTCCTCCTTTTCCCAATTTTATGTGAAGCCTGTTTATGGCCAGATCCGATCAGGTTACTACATCATCGTGTCCTGATATGCGTCCATCCACACAGCATGGCCCTGGGAAAACGCAATCTGCTGCAATCCGCACAGATAGAGCAGGAATAATAAAGACTCCACAGAGGAGATAGAGGCCATGTTTGAATCATCCTGGACCAGAAACGAAGCATTTCTGGTGCATTAACATTTTCATGTAATATTTCCCTGCTTCTAGATGATTCGCTTACAAGAGGAGAGGGTTCAGTGGGCTGGTAGGGGGAGAATGACTCAAAATGGCTCACAGTTCAAAAAGTAGCAGTGCTTTTATGTTAGTCATAATCCAACAATATTTTAGTTTGCTGAGTAATGAGTCCAATTAGTATCTTGCTGGGAAAGGACAGTTTCATCTGTTGTAGATCCATCATGGTGAAAATTTTGTTGTGTTGTTGTGTTGTTATCAAGTTGATGCTGCTTGCACATATATGAGGCCTAAATATTTCAAACCAGATGGTACAGTCAGTGGTGTCCTCCTCTGCATTGTTGGATACTAGTGCAGTGCCCATCCAAAACATGCCTGTTTGGAATGGGCCATGATTGCTTGGCCTCTGGTATTGTTGCTTGTAGCTTTCTCGAGAACCGCTCATTCAAACAACTTCACACTTGACACTGCACTTCCTTAGGAACCGCCAAGCGTGAAGTCAATAGGATGAATGGTTGTCGAGAAAATTGATTCTTGGAGAATACTACCTGTATATATATTTCTTATTGTTTATAATGGATAGATTCAAAAAACTTTCATCTGATAAGAGTGTCATTAGGATAAGAGTCATTAACGTGTGGGATAAGAGTGTCATTAACATGTAGGATACAAGTTATTAACATGTAGAATAAGAGTTATTAACATGTAGGATTTATGATTTGATTTATTTATTTATTGAATGGGACAGTGTGCAGTTTGAAACATTAAAGATGCACTGCACTAGAGTTAGCTTGAAGCTAATTTGCATCTGTAGTCCCTGAGAAAAAACATACAACAGTACAACAAAAAATAGTAAAGAGCAACCCCCCCCCACCCCCCAAAAAAAACAAACAAACAAAAAAAAACCACACAGAACACACCATACAAAATACAAAGCTACACACAGCACATCACACACACCCACAATGTCAATTAAGTGTCATTAACATATAGGAGTAATCTAAATGTTACAAATTCTTGTATGTAATTTACCTTTAAAGTCTGTTACATTTAATTTCATTTTCACATAGAATTTAACCTGGAATTGGTCAAATTTGATTATATAACACCAAAATAACAAGTTCTTTACTCTTAAAATATCTGTATCTGCCTTTAATATCACCCCATTCAATTATTGTTTTTATAAGCCTACAGTATGGCTACTACTTTAAGCTGTGGCTGTGGTAATATAATGTACAAAACAGAGAAAGCAGTACCTATCACTATCTCGCATCTTGCAGTAACATACTATTACAACTAACTAGGGACCAGCCAATACTGGATTTTTGGGGCCGATGCAGTAAAAAAATCCTGATATCGATATATTGGCCAATAATCTTATATGCACAGAATATATACATGAACACACAGTTTTTGCAGTGATCCCTCAAATGTGGTTATCAAACACTTGTCACAAAGATATATAATGGAGGCATGATATTTTACAGTTTAACATTGAACTTCACCGTATAAAGTGACATCAGTGCACTGAAACATTAAACTTCACTTGGAATTTAATCATTATAAATTACTATAAATAAAAAAACACAGAACAAAAAAAAACATATGTACATATATATTTAACTTGAATTAAGAAAAAGGATCAATAAAAAATGCTGCCTACATAACTATCAGCGACTACATAAAAAAATCAGCATATCAGACTACATATACGCCAATATTGATATATCTGTGAAAGGCTAATATCAGCCAATAATATCGGCTGACCGATATATTGGTCGGGCTCCACAACCAACATATTAGCAGTAGTTGTAGGAGACCAATAAAAGTAGGCCAAGTGGTGGTAGAATTTCCATCAGTAATAGTATAGTAGTGCTGATAGTAGCTGAACACTACCCGTAGTACTGGCAGTGGTAGTAACACTAACTTCAGCAACAGAAATAGCATCAGTAATTGTAACAGTGTTGGTAGTATCACTGGTATTAGCTTAGAACTGGTAGCATTAGTAGTGGTAGCAATAGCCCCTTTTACACAGCCTGTTCAAGGCAGAATGCTGTACCTTTATTCCGCCTCACTGTTCTATATAAAGGTAAAGACACAGAGTGGGGGGGTAGGGTTGCTCCGACAGTAAGCCGGCTACGGGGGTAATCACAGAGCCGGATCAACATCTGTGTCAAAGGGAAAGTCGGCACGGTGGGACAGGGAGCTGACAGGGAGCTGATGCTGTTATGTT
Organism: Thunnus albacares; assembly: GCF_914725855.1. Lineage (NCBI taxonomy): Eukaryota > Metazoa > Chordata > Actinopteri > Scombriformes > Scombridae > Thunnus > Thunnus albacares. The sequence continues at coordinate 26,190,474 of NC_058127.1, read as the reverse complement.
ACAAGTCATGCCTAGATCCAGAATGCCAGCATGCTATGTAAAAGCACACACGGGGGCGGCATTATGCCGGCTTTGTTTGGTTCAGTGTAAAAAAGCAAAGGATGGATCTTCTTTACAACTATAATGCAGGATCTCGGCATAAAAGAGCTTAGTAATATCAGTAACACTAATAGTAGTTGGTGTCAGCAGTAACTTAATTCTAGTGGTGGTGGATGTGTATGTCTCACCAGAAAAACTACTGCAATGGTTATTTGGTCAAACACATAAAACAACTTATCTTTACGTTTTCCTGGCAAGTGACCTCTTGTGGTTGTGTGGCTAATGAATTAATCATGATAATGACTAGAAGTAACTTGACTTTGATATAGTGCTGCCATACCTACAAAGTGTCCCACTTTGACTTGGAGTCCACGGTTCACATTCCAACTCCAACCAACAATCAACATTGGTGTCTTTTAATCATGACCACAATCTTTCCTTAACCAAGTAGTTGAACTTAACTAAACCTCAACCAACAAGGTGGCTGATCAGAAAATGCTTGTATAAGTCAATTTTGTAATGGTTTATGTGTTTTGTAAGGCACTGACAAACAAGTTTGTATTGAAAATGGGACGCCAGATCAGAGAATAATTATAGGGATTGGTTTGGAGGATAAAAACAAATGACCTGTGCTGTCATTGAGGACTTGTTGAGATTTTTAGGTTTTCTGATGAGCTCTTTTCTTCTTCACTGTGAAGAAACTGAAGTTGAAGACATTGGTCATAAAATAACGGAGCTTGAAATGAAGGCAACTGTTTAACCACTGACAAGAACTGGTTAAAAATATGAAGAGACAAACACAAAATTACTAACTACCCAAAATAGATAGAATTTGACTGTTTGACTGTTTTTCATTACTCACCATCAAAATTCAATAAGATTACTGAGCTATGCTGCATGTTAGTGGGAGATTACATTCATGTTTTCTGAGACTGCAAGTAGAATTTTCTTAGATGAATTTGTGGTGATCATAATCTCCTGGCCAAAGCCACAGCTTCAACTGAGATTTTTTGTGTGTAGCAGCAAGATGAGGTAACACAGCAGCAGCCCACCTGCCAGGCTCTTACAGAGCCCAAGGGGTCAAACTGAGAGGAGGTGAGCCTGCAACAACAATGTGAGATTTAAAATAACACAAAAATAGTTTGAGCTGCCGGTAAAATTTTCTGAAGTGGTTCTTTGAGCTCTGGTTTAAACCTGTTTCAGTTTGAAAGCAAATTCACTTCAACCGTGAAACCGTTTAAATGAGGGAAAAGGAGTTCATCGGGGGTAAGAAAGGACCATTAGGGATGGTCGAAGAGCTTGGATTGTCAATCCAGTAGTTGGATGTAGGCCCTCATGTTATGATGATCCGATACTGGTGAACACTGGTCTTTCATTAATGACTGGATATAGTGTAGATCCCATTTCCACCTAGTGATATGTGATCCGTATATGCACAATGACAACTGATCATGGGGCCTTTACATTTAAACCTAGTATTTAAGTTTGCATTATCTCATTGCCTGCATTATTGGATCAAATTAGGCAGGCGGAGCATAAGGTCAAAGGAAGCAAAATAGGATATTCTTGAGGGGCAATTATACATGCAAGGCAATCCTAACCCATGTGACATGCAGTGCTATGGTAGTCTTGCCAACAAGGCTAACTTTAATTATACTGTAAGAAGGTAGCCAGAGCCAGGGGATAAGCTTACTAAGTATTAGCTTGGCTAATGCTTAGCAAGCCATTAGCTTGGCTAATCAGCTAATCAGTCATGTGACCCTCTTCTGCTCAATGAGAGCTCTTTTTTTTTCCTTTGCAGAGGAGGAGTTCATCTGTAGCTTTTTGATGAGAACTTGAGATAACAGAGGCCTGTACTACGAAGCAAGTTCAACATACACAGGATATCTTTTTGTTATCTGGCTTCACTGGCTTAACCAGAACTACGAAGCTGGTTATCAACTAGCTCGGTCTACCTGGGGTTTTCCTATCCAGCTACGAGCACGTTCATGTGAAAGAGGTGGGGTTGTTAATTATGAGTGACATTGTCAGAACCTTGAATGAAGTACCTCATGATATGAGATGAAACAATGATACCAAGTACCTGCAGAAAACTTCCGTCATATTCAACAAAGTGAAATGTAAATGACAGCCTGTAATCATCAACAGAATAAGAAGATGTAAAAACACTAGACATAATTTCCACATATTAAAAGTAGGCTACAGCTTAAAATACATGTAGGAATTATTATATATGACTTAAGTATAGAGAGATTTTTTTCTATTTAGTTGGATGATGAAAAAACCATTCTGAATATGTCACATAAAAAGACAAACTTAAAAGTAATGCCAAACTGTTTCTGCTACCGAAGCAAAGAGTGTAAAAGTATTTAATGACTGATGAGGTCTATCTGACCCAAATGTTGCTTTATAATCATAGGAGCCAATTAACAGTGTGGATTATTTTTCTGAAAATCAACTTTACACTATTAAAATGCAGCTAAAATCATCATTATGTGATTAGTGTCATAAATGATCTCTCCATTTGTTAGAAGCTCTGTTTTAAAACCAGAGTGGAAATAGAAAGTCTGGAACAATAAAATGTTTCCACTGACATATCAAAATATGTATCGCTCTTTTTACTTGTCACTTCATTGTAAACTCAGGACTTTTGTCCATGTTTGGATCTTGTAGGAATGATGACTCTTTTTCTCCCAGTGATCTGATTGGTCAGTGGTTGGGGTGTTGACAGGTTGTGATCCAAACCTCTGAAGTTAACCTGCTCTGGAGCAGGTTAGTTGTTCAGCATAAGTTACCATGGTGATTTATCCCGGTAAGAAGTGAACCAGCATCGTAGGACTGAAAACCCAGAGGTAAACCTGAAGTTACCTCGCTAACCCCAAATCCTGCTTCGTAGTAAAGGCCTCAGGAAGAGGCTGAGCTGAGAAGATTTTATTCTTGTATATATCCATTCTTAAACAAAAACCTTCATGTTTTGTTCCATGACATACAGTAAAGAATGAATCCAATTTATTACGACTTGGCTGTAATTTTCATAGTTTTGGCCATCATTACTATAAGTCATAATAACATTGTACTCACCAAGTTCTTTGCTGAGATCTTGGAGGACAGTAACACTAAAAAAGAAGTCAGATGGGGCAAGACACACTAACTGTAAAATGATCAGACAGGTTGTAAACACACCCCTGGGTTAGTCAAGTTCTGGAAGAGAAAACAAAGGTGAACAGTAAAATTATCAGCCAAACTGCTGTAAGCATCCATCACAGTTTATATACCCACTTCCTGCTTCAATTTTGGTCTCCTGTACTTAGTTGTGCTGGCTCAGTTTTCCTTGAAATTAGAGAATTGTATTTAGGGATTATCAGCAAAATTTCAGATGCATTCACTTTCACCTCTAAACAAAGTGTTTTAGATAATCTGGATCAACTGTTGGCTTGTTTGTTATCTGTCTGATCGTCTGACTGCTTGTGTTCCAATCAGAAGTTGTTGTGGCGATGTTGCTGTGTTCCTACATGACAGTAATTAACTTGGTAAGTACAATGTTATCACAACTGGAAGAAATGGTGGACATAACTACAAAGACAAGACCCAAGTTAAAATAAACCAGAATTAAAGTTTCCCTCCTTGATTTTGTTACAGCAACAGCAACACTGAATCTCAATTTTTCTTCCCAGTTCACTTTCTCTTCACTTTCCCACAGGAATGGAGTTTAGGGTGGAGGCACTATTGGGTGCTATGAGACTACTAATCAGTTTATCTTTGCACATTTGCCTTATTTTCTGGAATTGTGTGGCTCAAAAGTGCTGACTCATTTCCAGTTACCAGAATTACAAACTATGATGCTCTATTAGTCAGTTTACAAGCTCATATATTATGTTGTATATCAACATGCATGATGACCCATGTGGTGCAAGACAGTACAATTTTGAAGGCCTTAAAATCAGCACCTGATAAAATAATTGTTGAGTCATTGTCATCACTTACAACCCCATCCTTATACATTTGAGCCACAGAAACAAACTGATTGTCCCTTTGTGGATATTACATATCTGCACAAAATCTCATCTTCAGTCCGAAAGCATTAATAGTGACCTTCAGGAAGCCATGAAGTGCGTGGTACATTGGCTTTTGTGTCAGCTGTTTGTTGACTGCCATCTGAAGTGTAGCGACTAGTGCTTAATGATGAGAGGAGAGAGCAAAGGTGAGAGTCTTAAACATTCACTTTCACTTTAATCTCCCCTCTCAGGGTCAAGCCTGTCTCCAAACAGGGCCATGTGAATTGGCCTTCTTTGATTTTCAAATGGACCTGATGAGTGCTACAGGTGCTACACTTCCTCTGCATCTGTGTCTCAGTCTCTCTCCCTCTCTGAACATTTTCCACTCTCATTCTTTCTAGCTCTTTCTCCTCATTTTCTATCGCATTACTGCATCCCAGACAGCAGGGCCATTTAGGAGCAGACAGGACTGCAGGACACATACTCCATCACAGCATAGCAGTACCCAGACACACACACACACACACACACGCTCATATATCACCATTGCTAGCTGCATAATACTAGGTGGGTTTATAATCATGGACAGAAACTTCTGGATTATGTAAATTATGCAGGATAGTGATTAAAGATGCATGGTATGATATGATGTAGTAGTTTGATTAATTACATGATGACATACCCTTAAAGGAACACTGTGATATTTTGGGACATACGGTAGTCCTGTTTACAATCTTGCGCTTATTTCACAGCAAATATGCGAGAGTGACTGGCATTCTAGTGGCTAACTAGCTTACTAATGCTATGTACTACATCAGACTGTATATAATTGCAATATTAATTTTCTAACCTGGTATCCTCAGTCTACCTAATTTTTTCTACCAGGATTTTTACCTGAGTCTTAGTAGAATTTAGAAATGCACAAAATTAACTTTTCCTCTGTTCCTCACTACAGTGAGATTAGTACCATCATAATTTTTGCCTTTTGTTAATGCCATATTCCCATTGAGCACATGTTGTGGAGGTCGATATATATTAGGTGTCAAAGTTCAATCCATTTGAATTTTGACAGTGAGACCTGGGGCCGCTTTCTCCTTTTGAAATAATGGCCTTGCTCTGCACAAGCACATGTGCTTTTGGTGTGAAGCCAATTTGGATTGTATTATATTAGCACTGCATCATAAGACACAGCTGTACATTAATGTCATGAGAGCTCAGAGTTATTTTGTTTTTGCTTCATCCTAACCAATCTATACAAAGTGACATGTCTGTCCTACCAGTATCATTTTCCGTCAACATGGAAGCTGTGGTAGCGTTTGCTTTGCGAAGCAGTTAGTTTAATGTTTTTCATGACGATTGAAGAAATATGTAGAGTTAAGAGTTCTGTAAATCAACGTACAATAACCTGTACAGCTACATCCATCTCAGCCATGTTTGTCGCCATTTTTGTGGCCATTTGTCCATCACTGTTTTCCAAAGATGTAGCTAGCTGGCTTGCTAGATGTGTAGAAAGATAATGTTCCCATATTAAAGTTGCTTTCAGGCAGCAAACTGCTGTTTGCCGCCAACAATGAAGAGCAGCGGAATGTAACTAAGTATATTTACTCAAGTATTGTACTTCAAGAACCATTTTGAGGTACTTATTATAGGAGTATTGTACTTTTCACTCCACTATTTTTTTTTTAGGTGGACAACTGCACACTTTTTAACAGTACCTTCAGTGTCCCACCAACAAAACACTGATTGGTCAACGCCAGACCTTTTTGAATAGAGTTGCAAAGTGGGAGGAGCTATTTCAGGCACCCCTGGTTCCAGAAGTAGAAATTCCATTAATTTTTCCCATAGACAATGTTATGTTATTCACAGTTTGAGCACTACTACAGCTTGGATCAATATGAAACTCTCCCCGTTAAATTATCAGTAAAAAAAAAGATGAACAGCTGCATTAGAAAATATTTGGTTCTTTAGTAAAAAGTCAAAGGTACAAGACTGTGGACATAAAAAGTTTAGGGTAGAAGTTAACTATGACTCACAAGGTGCATTTCAGCAAGAAACAGCCAGTCACCAAGTTTAACATTCAGTCATGTGCACTTTAATGACAAGCTGAAGCTAAGGTGTGAGTGAATCAGTTTAGTTTTACTTTTTGAGTCACTTTTTAGTGAATTCATCAACTATGGCTATTGTTTACAACTTCAGTGACAAAGCATTTTGAACTCTCTGGTTTGCCTGCATGGGTTCTTCTCCATAGCAATGGCAGCCAAAGTTCATGGGTATTGTATTATTCTTAGCCAAAGTCCAACAAACTCACAGACAAAACATAATTTCTCAGAAACAAAGTTGAAATAATTAAAACTGGTGGTGATAATATAAACCCATAGAATTGTTATATTATCCAGGAGAGTCCTGAGTTTCTATGTTCAGTAACATTGAGGAGATCATTTCCACTCCCCAAGGACGGTGGTGTCCACGGGTCACACAGTCTTTTAGAGGCTGTAAGGGGCTCAGTTTCAAAGCTACAGTGAAGATACTAGTATCATATGACAACCTAGGCAACCTAAGGAATCCATTGGTACCAACCAAATGTCATGCTAACTTAGTCAGTAAGGGGGCTAAATAACGCTCCAAAGTTACACTAAATTTTGGCAAGGGAAAAACTGGCATGGCCATTTTCATAGGGGTCCGTTGACCTCTCACCTCAAGATAGGTGAATGAAAATGGGTTCTATGGATACCCACAAATCTCCCCTTTACAGACACGCCACTTTATGCTAGTCCCAAGCAGTTTTGGGCAAAAACCATGCAGTTTTTGGCATGCAGTATAAATGTGCAATTTTTGCCTATTCTAAAAATTGTGTATTTTAATATTTCTGCATATTGGGGTCCCTAAACAGTCTTGGAATTGCATAAATTTGGCATGACCGGAAAGCTGAGACTCTTGTGGATTCAACGAGCCCAATTGTATTCATGTGTGATGATGTTAGTTCCCATAGGAGCCATTTCATTGAAGTGAGACCATTTTTTGAAACTTGACCTCACTTGACCTCACCTTTTGTGACCTCTAGGATAATCACAGCCTTATGAAACTTTACAACCACAAACTAGAGGCCTAGGGCATTCAGAGGATGTATGGCTTTCCTAGATATACAGCATGAATTTTTCTGTGGTGTTCCTCAAGGTCTTGGTGTCTTAATGTGGTATTTTGCATTTTTTGCACAAAAATTGCTGCAACAACTTATGAGACATAACTTTGCATGGGAATGGCCATCACACACTTCCATTATAATGTTCTAAGCCCTTATTCACTCTAAACTTTCAAAAGTTGAATAGGTACCTAACCAAAACACAATGTTCATTACAGATTTATTACTAGAAAACAACAACACACAGTGCTGAACTGCATCTCAAATTAATCTTCAGGCTCCCAGCTTTCAGATGATATATACGACTTCTATATGGCATATACTGCCACTCCCCCTAAATATCCCCCGTCCCCCCTAAAAATGGGTCTATGGTAGGGGGGCAAGAGTGGAAGAGGTTAAAGAAATTTTTGATATGGGAATACAGAATGAGGAAAAACAGATCCAGAACCAGTGGCCCCTGTCAATTTGAAACTCTATTGATTAAAAAAATTAGACATGTGGGTAATTTAGATGTATTTACCCCCAAAATATCAGTTAAAAAACACCAGTTATGCCATTATAAATGTTATAGTTGATTTTAAGAAAGAAAAACAAAGAAATGAATGGACCCATGCAAAACAGGGGCATTCAGAAAGAGAAAAGTGAAAGAAATGTAAGGAGTGGAGGCTTGATTTGGTTGTGGGGGAGGGTAACATAACTGTTCATAACACTGCCTTGTAGGATTTGTACAGTATGAAGTGTTACATAATGTGGAGCAGACGTGCTCTCTGGCTCTCACTGATGCTTTCAAATATTAAAACAGAGGAATGGCTGTTTCATACTGTTCTTTTACAGTCTACCCTTATTGTTACATTTAATTACATTTTAATAAGACCAAGACAATAACACCTTCTATATGACTTACCAACCATAAAGCACTAATACAGTTCCAGTGACTAGGAATATATGAAGGAACATATGAAGACAGAAGTGGAAAATCTTTAAACAGGTTGAAGAGGAGAAATAGTGTGATCCGTTTTGTCAGGAGGCCATAATTCACAGCAGAGTTCATTTGTCAGTTGAAGTATATTTAGCTCTCTGTTCATTTGTTTCTGGAGGAGACAAATTTGACTCTTCCTTTCTTTCTCTCTTTTCCTCTGTCTTCCTCTCCACACACACTCACCCTTCCCCTGCAGTAGGCGGTTAGAGAGAGTGAGGGAGAGGAAAGGCAGAAAAAGAAACAAGGACCACAAATGTCCAAGAAAAACAGGTTGGAGGGGGGATGTTGCATTACAGTATCATAATCAATGATAGTATGTATACACAGTGTTACAGGTCAAACAATTTGCTTGTATGTGCCTCCAAAAAAGTCACGCCAGCAAGAAAATGTGAAAATGATTAGATGCACTGTTACAAATATTTTAAACTAATGATTATTTTTATTGTCACTTAATCTATCAGTTAGTTTTTTGATTAACTGATTTACTCATTTAGTCCATTAAATGTCAAAATATAGAATATTTATTTATCTATTTATTTAATAGAGCCCAAAGTGACATCTTCAGATTTGTCCCAGCAACAGTCCAAAAACCAAAGATATTCAATTAAAATAGTGACGAAAATAGAGAAAAGCAGCAAATCCTCACATTTTAGAGGCTGGAACCAGTCAATGTTTGGCATTTTTACTTGATAAATTGCTTACCCCTTTTCCATATGGTGTTATTTTCAGGATATGTTACACAACTTAGAAATCCCAACATTTGGCATTTTGTGGTGCTATAAATATTTTGAGACAGTTCTTATTAAAATAAGATTTTTACACAATTTGAAATTATGTGGATTTTTTGCTTCTATGTCCACAAATTTTCAATACACAACAATTGTCTGTATATGAATGGTAGAGTAGAGTGTCACAGTCCAGAATGGAGGAAGCAAACTTCTTAGCTGTGTCACATCATCCAATTATATGTAACACTGCTCTACAGGAGTCACTGATACTTACATCTCTTTAATGAACTGTGTGAACTTATTGTTCAGTACCGTGTCAAGCTAGCTAGCCTGCTAACTGGCAAGTAGCAGCCTCAGTAGCTTTCCAGCTAGCCCCACGAGTCACTATGTCACCAAGCTGTTAGAGACAGAGCACAACGCGTCATACTCTGAAAACCATCGGTGCCATAATATGCAACCAAGGGCTGAAAAACTAACTGTAGCTAGCTAAAAACATTAGATTTCATCGTGTCAAAGGATTATTTTAACACCCTGGGCCTACCAGAGTGGAAAAGGTAGTTTATAGCATATGCTGAAACCCATTACTTTGTATATGCTAATGGATGAATTCACGTCTACAGTAGAGATAGCACTACTGTATAGCAAACTACTACTACTACTACTACTACTACTACATAACAGGCTAGCATGACAGTTCTTTCAGCTGATACTGCTAGTACAGTTTGAAAACGTAGTTGAGGTCGGGTCAAACATAGCTCAGCTGTATGCAGGGTACCTATTCAGTGATTTAAACCATAGTCAACCATAGACTGTAAAAAAATATGGACGTAGCCTCCATGACATCACCCATTGGTTTCTGAAGAGCGGTTTTGAAGCTCAGAGTGGGCGGCTCCAGCTGTCGCCATCTTGGCAGTGCCTGACTCCGCCTAACTCCCGGCTAATCCAAAATGGGCAAAGAGATGGAGCTGAGGCAGGCTGAATGAAGCCTGGTTGCTGATCACTATAAGCCGATGATTATTATAACCAATTTTTTTTCTTTTTCTTAATATCCCATGCAGATTACCATTGTAAAAGAAAACTGAATAATAGGTTATCATTTGATGATGATTTCTTAAATATATCATACATGTTTCAGATAGTGTTTAAGTTCAGTTTAGTGTTAGTTTGTGTTTCACACATGTTCTAAATTTCTCTGTGCTATGTCTATTCTAAACTTAGTTCTTTGCTGTGTAAGATGAGGCAGTTGTGTGTTTAACAGTTAAGTTTATTCTGTTATACCCTTACCTGAGCCAGTGATAAGATAAACTATAGTTATGTAGATGTTTATGTGTAAAACTGATAAGCTTTTAGAGGATAGTGTGGTTTGTCCTTAATTTAATATAGTAGTAATGTTATTTTGTGATGCTACTTGGTGCATGCTTATGTACTGTCATATATGGTCGTGAAGAAAGACTGTTCCTAGATTATCTGAACTTTTGACTTATGTTTCTATCTGATGGTTGGTTGCTGACCTGTAAGGTTAGTAAACAGATGTCTTAAATTCTGTACAAGTAGTATTTAAGGGACTGGTTAAGTGCCAACCTTTCAGACAAAGAAAAGATAGCTAGGTGGTATGTATCTTTGTCTCCAGAACTATGATGCATTATACTTCTGATTGTATTATTTGATTACATTATTTCATAACCTGACAATGCTCTCTTTGTGTGTTTATTGAGTGATCAGCAATTTCCCATTATACCATCTAATTGACATTTGTATATTTCTTACATGAATATAAAGTAATGATTCGCTATTTACTGAATTTTATTGAAAGTTGAACCAGAATCCACTTGTATCAGAACCAGAATCAACAATCTGTAACATTGTACAACCCTGCCATGAGGGGAGACAAACACATTACTAGGAGGAGGGGAGGACATTTTTCTTCGTTTGATAATGTTAAAAGTATAGTTAGGCTTTGATGACGGCTTCCCGACTCATTTTAAAAAAGAAGAGAAAAAGACAGAGAGAGAAGCAGTGGTGAAGCGAGCTGGAGAGTGGATGAGGAGAGCAAGCAGTGGTGATGAGAAAGCCGGTGAATGAAAGGAAGAAAACGTTATTTTCTGATTGTTTCATGGCAGTTACAAATAAACACACCCACAGCCTGCACCTCCACACAACCCTGCAGAGGTGTGTGCCAACACCTGATAATGGTGCCACAGCCGCTAAATACACATCATATGTGTACTGTGGGAGTAAGGTAAAAAGAAAATAGAATTACAGTAGTTTTACATTGTTTTCCATATGTTTTCATGTATGAAAAGACCCAAAATTAACACTGGAAGTGGACTATTGATTACTATAAGCGTATTATTTAAACAGCATTTGTATAGCTGTCCCAAGCTTTTTGATCCGTATAAGCAGTTGACCACTGTAACTGTGATCACTATAAGCGGTTTCCACTGTAAACATGTTTATTTCTGCTGTAAAGCTGGGCATTTTAACATGGAGGTCTATGGGGATTGACTCGCTTTTGGAGACAGCCCCAAGTGGCTATCTGAGGAACTGCAGTTTTTGGCACTTCCACATTGGCCTCATTTTTCAGCCCTGGAAGTTGCTTCGTGCTTTCAACCTGCGTATTTTCTGTGACTAGTAGTATGTCCAGGTATATGTGTCATTTTTTGGAGGTTTTTGAGCTGAAGGCTGTCCATGCAGCTCAGGTCAGGTCTGTCTCTTCCACCACACAGCACACAGCCCTGTAATGTTATCCACTTTTACCTTCTTAAATGCTCAGCAGTTTTTAGGAATTTTTCTATTGTTTGCTAGCAGACGTAAGTGACAAGCAGGCCCCTTAACTTAATACAAAGTCAATGGAGATAGATGAATTGTTTTCCCCTCCAAGGTGGGCAGAGTTGATCGCACTCTATGTCTATTGCTACCAAGGCTTGGCTTCCACTACATTGTTGCACTGTGTTGTTTGATTCTGCCAATTCATGTTTAGTGTCAATTGTCATTGTCCAATCACATGCATATAATCTTGTGTTGTCTAGTGTTTTGTATTGTGATGACAATTAAAGGATAGTTCTGGTTTATCACACATTGGGTATTTTGGAGTTGTGGCCATTATTTTTATCAGTTATGATTTGTACTCACCACAGTAATTGCTAACATCTAGAAACATGGCCATTGTTACTGTCAAAGTCATTAGCCAAAAGATTAGCTAAATAATCAAAACCACTGTGTTTTCTGTATGTATGGTTGGTCAAAATTGAACCAGGAAGTTGGTCTTTAATACGTAATGGATGTTAACATAATGGAGGGCAGTTTCGCCATTCGCCTTTGCGTTCTCCTCCAAGTTTACAACCATTACAACCAGTCTGACCGTGGAACTAATTTCTAGCGATGCATTAAATTTACCAGCTTGTTTGTTGTTCTATTCTATTACAATTTACAATTACAATTTCTTTTCATGATTAGAGTTTTCCCTATTATACCCATAACTGTAAAATGAAAAATAAGAATTTGGGGTTATGAACCCAATAATGACATAATAAATGCAGTAAATTAATGACATTAAAGTATTTAAAAAAGAAATGATGGACAAAACTATGACAATAAGCAAATAATAATAACAAAAAGTATCTATTTTGTGTATATTTGTGTAATGATGTAGTATTATTACAGTGTGTTGTGCAGGGTTTAGCTACATTACCATGTATTGCATTTTACATTGTCTGGTGTTTTATATAGAGGTACACTGCACTGTATTGTAATGCTGTGACGCATTGTGTTATGTTGCGTGGTTTTGGTTGGTTGGTTTTGCGTGGTGTACTGGGCAGTGTGTTGTATTGTGTAATACTGTGTGTTTGGCCTGAGCAGCAGCAGAAGCAGTTGTTCCCACCACAGACCCTCCAGCAGCTCCACTCTGCTCCTATGGACCGCATTCCCTTTATCTATTTCTCTCTATTATTCTCTCCTTCCTTTGTCTTCCTTTGTCAGACAGCTCTTCTTTGTTTCCTCTCTCTCTCTATCTCTCTCTCTCTATCTCTCTCTCTCCACCCCCAGGATGGGGCTGTGGGTTGATTAGAAAATGCGTGGCACAGAACAGGCAATCCATCACCCTGCCAAAGCATGGCACTTCCACGCATGCGCTTGCTGACACATACACCCAAACACACAAACACACACCCTCTGCTTCACTCTCCTCTTCCTCATTTCCCTCCTCTCTTCATCACCCTTACACAGATATGTTCAAGCTTTGGAGGGGATTTTTTTTTCTTTTTCAGGACACTAGCAGCATCTCACATCTGTCCCTGCTTTCATTCCTTCCTTCACCTCTCCTTGCCCTTCAAACCCACTCCTCCTCCTCCTCCTCTTCCTCCTCCTCCTCCTCTGACTCCCACCTCCCACTCCTCCTCCTCCTCTTCGTCTACATCCACTCATCCACCCATGGTAGTCACACCTCTTTTGCTTTTATGGATTGTTCTCATAGTAATTCCACTCAGTTAGATCATTTACAGTGGAGGGAAAAGTACAAAAGAAGAGGCCACATTTTCAGTAAAAATATTTATTAACCTCTCACATATTCAGACAGTAGGGAATGTCATCTCTTATGTTTTGCTGTGGTGACTTTTTTAAGCCAGCAAATCACCTTTATGTTGAAAACCAGTGATGGACCTTGATCACTGGACTAAGACCTTCTATCCAGCCTCTATCTTCTAGTTCACAGGGCTCTTTCTTTTATACTTGTAGGGATTTTTTGTGTAATGTTTATGTGTTTCTTTTTTTTTTTCATTTTGAATCACCCTCTCAATAGGAGTTGAAACAACCAATCAGCACGCTTGACATGCATGTCTGCACAGTGTTTGCAGAGATGTTTTACATATATCTTTGGAGAACCATAATTACAGCCCTAGGAAAAAGGATCACATTAATGAACACATACACAATGTGGCTATAGAGTTGCTAAGTGGGAGTAGCTGCTGCCTCCGGAGTTATTGTCACCATTCTGAATTCACATCTCAAAGTTTTCTATCAATGGTATCTTCAATGTTCCTCTTGTACAAGTCTCTTGTATAATTTAATGATACTATGGGTTTATGATATCAACATTAGTTTTAATTATTTAAACTTGCTGTCAAGGTCTCAGTATGCTTCAAACGAACTAGGTTTGTATAGCTTATAGCTGTTCCAAATGGCCACATTTGAAGGCGGGAAGAGAAGCCTGCCATTATAGACACTATGTTTCACTATGAAGGTAATTATGGTGTTGTACATGGTTGTTCACACAAAAAAGTGACAGAAATAATTGTGTGGAAAATAAAAATGAGAGCTTGACAGAAGTTCAAACCCTACCTACACCCAGCCAATCACTACATGAATTGGATGTGACTGTCAAATCTGTTTTGGAAAGGTGTGCTGTTAGACGGTGCAACAAGCACTACATATGAAGCATACTGACTCCCACTGAGCGGCACGTGCAATAAAGTTTTAAGCTAGGTGATTGGATGTTCTGTAACAATATGCACCTTGTGTTGTAACAGTTCAATTTAGGACCCAAATGCAAACACAGACCAGGAGACACAGGAATGATTAAAGGGCAGTTTATTGTAGCTCAAATAGTAGATAGATGTGATGGCTTAACTGAGTGTTCTATGAGTTTGGATATGGCAAAGGGGGCTGGCAATGGCAGAGCGGAGCAGGCAGTGGTGCTGGAAAAAGGAATGAAGCAGGCAGAGGGGCTTAAGGCAGGGCAGAGCAGACAGGGGATCCACGATCCAAACTAGCAAATAGCAGATGAGAATGAGGCTGACGTGGCAGCTATACTGGAAGTTGGCGTGGTGAACCTGAGGCACAGGCAGAGAACAGGATTAGCGGAGTTCAGAGAAACAAACTAGCAGATTACAAAGAACTTGGCCATAGCGTCTGTACTGCATTGGTGACTGAACAATCTGGCAGAGTCTGGAGAGATGAACCGGGCCTTTATACTGCTGTGGCTTGTAGAGTTGATTAGTAGATCAGCTGCAAGTGCTCAGGTTGAAACACAGAGAGAGACAGACTGGGGACAAACATTAGGAAGGGGAAACAACAGGAAATCACAGAGAAGAGGGGAAGTATAGTTGACTTCCTAACAACTTGGAAGTCATAGTTAACTCCTCTCAATGCAAAGGTTTGTACCTTTGACCCTTTATCAAAGAACAAGATATTTTCTAACACAGTTGTTCATCTTTTGTACTCATGACTCAACCAGGAGAGTTTAATGGTCATCCAAGCCTTTAAGTGCTTCAACTGTCAGTCACCTAATGGTGATATTCCTGGTGGTCTTGAGAGTTTTCAGGCAGATCTTCATACTCATATCTTGTAACTATCTAGCTGATTTCTAATGCCATTCCACTGACTTTGTCAAACTTTTGATATCAGCCATTTCAGACTCATTCCTTTCCACACTAAATAGCAAACACTACCACTACAATCCTGTCATCCACTGCAACAGTATCTGTTGTAATTATATTGATGGAAATGCCTTTTATATCTTAGTTCTCTGCACAAAATGAGGCAGTGCTGGTCTTGGTTTCCCATTCTTCATTAGTTCACATTTTGCATTCAAATTCAGTTGGTCATAGCAGCTGATGTCATCGCTAGTTTTCTTTTGGACAGTCAGCATGTGGAAATCATTGTTATTTATTGATTTAAAAACTTTGTTCAAACAAGTGGTCACTGGCAACAACTCCATTCACTGATACAGTCCATGAGATGTTGATGAAAGCTCTGGAAAAACCTAGTAAGTGGACCTTGAAGTAAGATTGTTTTGTTAAATTGCTCTAACAAGGTCAAGAATGAACTTTCAACATATATGGTTGGTTAGGTTAAATATCACTCCAGAATGTAGCTTTGTTTATTTGTATTAGCAAGCCCATCTAAAAAAAATGATAAAGGTACCCTGACTTTTTTTACCTCGCAAAAGGTCCTGCTAGAAGGGGATACAACTGTATCTGTCTTTTTTGGCCTTAATTTTATGCATGCATCATATCGAGGCTGAAGCTAACCTTTAAAAATGAAATGAATTGGGTACATAACAGATCCGCATTAAATCAATCAATCAATCAATTTTTATTCATATAGCGCCATATCACAGCAAAAGTCATCTCAAGGCACTTTTCACATCGAGCAGGTCAAGACCGTACTCTTTAATTTACAGAGACCCAACAATTCCCCCATGAGCAAGCACTTGGCGACAGCGGTAAGGAAAAACTCCCCTTTAACGGGTAGAAACCTCAAGCAGAACCCGGCTCTCGGTGGGCGGCCATCTGCTTTGACTGGTTGGGTTGAGAGAGAGAAAGAGAGAGGGAAAGGGGAAGGGGGGACAGAAGAACAATCATAACAATAACAATAAGTATAAGCATCAATAGCCAGGGAACGATGCCATCAGGACTGTGAAGGACCGTGAAGGCTCGGCCCAGAACCCAGGGTTTCCTGTGAGATGAGAAAGCACAAAAAACTCTGGGGAAGAAGCAAAGTTAGTGACATGCATTGATGTTACATGAATGCATACAGATGGAGAGAAGGAGGAGGAGAGAGGAGCTCAGTGCATCATGGGAAGTCCCCCAGCAGTCTAGGCCTATAGCAGCATAACTAAGGGCTGATCCAAGGCAAGCCTAGGCCGGCCCTAACTATAAGCTTTATCAAAAAGGAAAGTTTTAAGCCTACTCTTAAACATAGAGAGGGTGTCTGCACCCCGGACTGAATCCGGTAGATGGTTCCATAGAAGAGGAGCCTGATAGCTGAAGGCTCTGCCTCCCATTCTACTTTTAAAGACTGTAGGAACCACCAGTAAGCCTGCATTCTGGGAGCGCAGTGTTCTAGTGGGATAATACGGTACTATGAGCTCTTCAAGATATGATGGTGCCTGACAATTAAGGGCTTTGTAAGTTAGGAGAAGGATTTTAAATTCTATTCTAGATTTTACAGGAAGCCAATGTAGCGAAGCTAAAATAGGAGAAATGTGATCTCTTTTTCTAGTTTTAGTCAATACACGTGCAGCTGCATTCTGGACCAGCTGGAGAGTCTTTAGAGACTTGTTAGGGCAGACTGATAATAAGGAATTGCAATAATCCAGCCTAGAAGTAAGAAATGCGTGAACTAGTTTTTCTGCATCTTTTAGGGACAGGATGTGCCTGATTTTTGCGATATTACGTAAGTGAAAAAAGGCAGTCCTTGAGATTTGATTTATGTGCAGTTTCTTGTAATCTACAGCAATCCCTGGCCTCATGTTACCTTACATAAACTGATGCCAATGGGCTCCACACAGTGTTGTAGACAGATTTTAAATGTATGAAAAAACTGGCTCTGGTATCTGGTATCTGCAGAGGAAAAGTGTCGGTGCATCCCTAATTCTTCCAATACAGACCAAACTGCAGTGGTGTGGGAGGTGAATTTTGACATTTAGATGTTATGATAAGTCATTGTGAGAATATAAACCTCTGTAAAGCTATGAGGGTGCATTCTGCCACCCTGAAGAAGCCCCTCCCTCCATTTACTCTCTATTTCTTCCTCTTCTTCTCCTCCCTCTCCCCTTATATGCTTCTGTCCATCCAGCCTCCCATGAGTCCACTCTGCTCCATGTCTGCCTCGCTACCACCGCTCAATATCCAGCCAGGGCAAAAGAGAGCATGGGTAATGAAATGGTCACTGGCTGCCTGAATCAGCCTACTGCCATTCGTCATCTGATTATGAGGAGGTATCCTCCTCATCGGGCGCCATCAGATGGCGAAAATTCAATCACATCTAATAATGACTGCGCATATCATGTAGTGTAGTCTATATGGGTTAGTTTTGTGTGGATGATGTAAAAGGACTTTTCCTTAATGCTGACGCAGAAAAATCAAACAGGAAGAAAGAGGAGAGCATCCAAACTTGTGATAGTGTTTTCAGTATTATTACGTTCACGTTCCCAGGATGATTATCTAATCTGCTCAAAGGGAGAACAAAGCTTGTAGGGCTTTGTCATGCTTTTGCACCGCTCGCTTTCAACCGTGTAGGTGGTCTCGCCCACTTTTGATTAATAATAGGCTTGAGCATTAAGAGCTGGCTAAGGACCTGTGTGCAAAGACAGGGATTGAGCTTTGTTTGACTTGTGTAAAAGGAATGTCAAAATAACCACATACTGACTCATACTGTATGTGGTAGAAATTATCCCTCTCTTTTTTAGAATAATATTCATATTTCCTCTACTCTCTCGCCAGTTAATTAAATGCTTGTCATTGGTGATTTTGTTAGTGTATCATGGATTTCTGTTATCAGAAAATTGTATGTTTTAATGCGAAGCCCTTAGTTTAATTTGACAGGGCTGCAATCGAAAGCTTTGAAATGCCATTGTAATAAAGCTCTTGTGGAAATGAAAGGCAGTAATAGTGAAGCTGCTCCACCTCTCTGTTTGGTGGCTCCTGCTAAGGGAAAGGTTGCTCGCCTCCTGGGCTTCGTTAAGAACCTCAGAAACGACAGTTTGTCAATTGATGGTTATCTGGTTGTTAACTGTAAGAGCCTGTGAAGGGGACATGCTCTCTTGTTTCCAGTACTCCTTCTTTCAGAGCTCCATATCTCTTGCCAGCGGTCACAAAGGTGCAATTCATCACCACGAGTAAAATGGCGGGGCACAGCACATGCATCATAAAGTATTAACAGGGTTCATAGATGCAGGTATCAGTTTATCTGCCTTTGTGGAAAAAGCTGGATCACTTGTGCCCATCCAATCCTATTAGGATGGGCCGGCTGTTCTGTAAAGGCCCTGGGTCAGCAAACAGAAAGCACTTCAGTCGCATAAAGAGGATGACAATTACCAGAAGAGCCAACGTCACAAAGACTGAGTCTGGCCACCCAGCCTGTGCTGCAGTAATAACATATATTTAGCCAATTACTCCTGAATTAGATTTTATGGCTATTTTGGGTTTTTTAACATGGATGCAAAGGAGAAGGACTGTAAATGAGAGACCCCCTTCAAATGTCCCATTACTACAACCCTCATGCGCACCATAAAATCAAATGCAGAGCCAATGCTGTTAGCAGGCTTTTTCTTTTCAGATTTTATGAGCTGTAGCTAATCAACGTTAATTTTGTGAGTAAGCCAAACTACAGAAAGGAGTGCCAGTCTGTATCATTTTGGTTTTTTAAAAAGATAGATTGTCCTTTTTGCTGTTCCAAAACCATTTGGTCGGTCTGTCTGTAGATAGTGTCTAGTGTTAGCTGACTGCACATCCATCCCATACATCCTAGCTAGATAGCAGTAGAGTACTGACTGACAGATACTCTAAGTCTAGCAGAACAATAGTTGGAACCACTCAGTTATATTTTTAAGCATATCCATATTTTAAGCTTGTAATTTTAATGTGGTCCTCTGAAGCATTCAGAACTGAGCAGCAGCATCAGGTCTACTTAAAGGTATAATGTGTAGCATTTAGTGGCATCAAGCAGAACAGACTTGGCAGAAATGGAATATAATATTCATAAGTATGTTTTAATTAGTGTATAATTACCTAAAAAATAAGAATTGTTGTGTTTTCGTTACCTTAGAATGAGTCCTTTATATCTACATAGGGAGCAGGTCCTCTTCCATGGAGCCAGCCATGTTGCACCGCCATGTTTCTACAGTAGCCCAGAATAGACAAACCAAGCACTGGCTCTAGAGAGGGCCTTTCATGTTTTTCGCGAGTTTTGCGGCCACCATAGGTTCTCCCACACACTTGGAAGGAGATGGGGGAGGGTTATTCAGTTGGTTGCAATCTGCAGCCTTACCACAAGATGCCACTAAATCCTACACACTGGTCCTTCAAAGTCCCCCTCCACTCAAAAATGTGTTTTTCTTCTTGTTCCTTCAGTTGTATGTTTGAGCTTCACTGTGCAGAATGATATATGTGTAGAGTTTGACACTAGAAGGCTATTTTCACATTCATCTGCTGATAGTGTAGGATCAGGATTTTAAGGAGTGGGCCTATGAGCATGATTTGGAGGTTTGGAAGCCAATCGTGGTCCAATATTCAACTTTCACAAGTATGATGTAGAAACTTGAAGCCTTTAGTGCACATACACTCAGAATGGTCTTTACAGTGAAGTAGCAGACATCCTGTGTCCAGCAGTTAAACTTCTTAAATTAAATATATTCATAGAATCAGCAATTTGTAATGAGGGAGAAGAAGTAGATACTATTTTAAGGATTTTAAAGTGGTAATTATACTATTTTGTGGGAAAACCATATCAGACACACATTATTGTCTCAAACAGAGATTTTTTTTATATGTCTTAATACATGTCTGGAGGGGATCTTTAAGGTTCTCATTTATGTAACGATACTGAAAACAATATTAGTTATACATATATAATATATCTCATATTAATTATTGTATCATCTTGTTGCACTCACCTGGTGTGCACATGTACTAACTTAGTGACCACCTAAAAGTACTCATCGGACAATTTGATCCCTTCCCAGTCAATTCTGGCTCAAACACTGCAATTATATCCTCAATATCAACAAGACCCATCAGTACAGAAATGCCAAAGATATGTTACAATTAATTTAGGAACAGACTTACATTGACACCATTTGTCCACCAGAGAGCACAGACAAGTTTATTTTTACACTGTAAAATGTCCCACTCACTACATATCTTAACCAAGTTTGTATGTTATGTAGTTATGTTAAAAAAAATTTAAAAATCCAGCTGATATAATGTTATCAGATTTTTAAAACTGTCAAATATGGATATCAGTATCAGCCTCAAAAATCTAGTATTAGCGGGACTCTATTTTGCATATGAACAACCTTTTGGAGTTTTCATCAGGCAGGCTCAGTTTTTAGATAATTTTCAAACTTATATTTATAGACTTGTGTGGTCAATGTTTTGACCAAGCAGCAAACACCACAGCTGAATGTTCCTGTAGAAAATGGACAAAGATGGCATTGAGCGATAAACTCAACTCACATTTACCTTTAAAACTGATTCGACATTATGTGGATTATGTCATCATGACTATATATTTCTTCAATATGGACTGATGCTGAAGTTTGTTTGTATGTCTTTTAAAACAATGTTTCATGCCCAGACTCAGTCTGTTCATATAAAGAGTGTTAATGGTTAAATTGCATATTTGTCAGATTTGGTATACACATTATGCTATAATTTCATCCATTTATCATGTCATATGTAGTCCTTTGCTATATACTGCAAGTTCTGTGATAACACTTCTGTCATACAACTACCTATGTTTGCATTTTGCAGATGCTTATATTTTGTAATGGACTTAAACTAATGCTGTGTTTTTCTACTTATAAGAGTGTTGAAATGGTCTAACCCATTTCCCCCATATCTACTTTTAAAGGAATACACCAAGTTTTTGACAGATTATCTGTTATGTCAACAATGCAATTAATACTTAATCCTTAAGTATTAATTGTGTAGTAATTAATTAAAGAATTCCTGACTAAGATATCTCCCACTTGGTGAACAGAACTACTGAAACGTCAACAAACTACCGGAAAAATGGCTGCAAAGCCAACAATACTGGCAGATACATTGAAATAAAATCTAATGTTGACTATAATTTAGTTGGTTCAGCTATTTAAAGCTTATTGTCCCTGGTTGATCTTGGACTCCATGCTACCACATTGGCATACATCTTGTTGAGACATACCTGTAGTCCTCATGCAACAATGTTCAGTCCAGTTACTTTGGAGGCTACATATTAGCATATAGCAGAGTGTTTGCTAAGTGTTAGCCAGTAGCTGTCAGATCTACAATGGATGGTAGTAGCAGTTACCAAAAACTTGGTGTACTCCTTTTAGTTATCATCCATTGTTTGATACCATGTTATTCTGTCACATATGAATGAATCTTCCTCATCAGTAACACCAGATTATCTGACACTTCTCTCTGAACCCCTATCCTCCCCTCCCCAGCAGCGAGCCCCAGTTGTGGCCGGTGGGCATGGTTTTGGAGGGTAGCTCAGAGGCGCTGTGTCCCCCCCCATCTCTGGAGCTGCGCCCGTCCTGCAACAAGAGCCAGCCCTCGCCTCCTCTGGGCTCAAGCTCACAACCCCACGACGGAGTCTTCCCCGAGGACAAGGAGCCCGTCAAATACGGCGAGCTCATCGTCTTAGGGTGAGATACTAAAGTGCCATATCTGCTGCTGTACATGGTTGTAATATGTCTGCCTTTGGCTATATGAGTTTGTGATATGGAGAGGACAGATGCATGTGTGAGTTCCTTGTGCCCAAGATCTGACCCAGGACCCAACCAGGGCCTGAGTAGGGCCTCAGAGTACTGCCATGAGTTTCAGGTCTTAAAACTATCCACTAAGAATCAACTAAACCTGGAAGCTATTGAGAATGATTTTGATGTTTGCATGTTTGCAAAGACTAGTATTTTGAACAGAAACTGGGCTTTGTATTTTCATTGGCTAAAGGCTGAGCCTATTGCCTGCAAAGTAATTATTGATTACAACCACCAATGATGCTCCTATTCCATGTAAATGCCTATTGCGTCTTAAAAGTGACCAGAGCAAAACCTGTGGTCTGGCTTTACAAATTACTGGCAGGACATGCAGACTAGAGACAAAGGCATCCACACATGCAGATCTGTGCAAGAGGTGTGGTACATATGAAAAGTGTGTAGTTCCAAAAATCAACTGATGCAAGTGCAGCTTACTCTTTAGAAGAAAAGAAATCAAAGTTAGACCACATAAATGTACATGACAACATCAATGTAAAGTACAAGGTTCCATTTAATACCACCTTTTAGCGGGAAAGTATGAACAGAGCATAAGATGATTGGCTCCAGAGTCAGAGGTTGCATGGTGTCAATGGCAAATAACATTTCACCTCAGCATCCTAAATCTGAAAGGATAAACACTCCCCTTTAAAAGGTGTCATGATGTCTTAGTTGTGATGTCTTTAAAGTTAATGTGAAGTGTACTGTGTTCCAGCTTCACATTAGCTTTCTGTTCTTGTACGAATTAAACAGAAAAGATACAGTGTGAGCTTTACTTTGGACAGAGCCAGGCTAGCTGTTTCCCCCTGCTTCCAGTCTATACTAAGCTAGGCTACCT
This sequence comes from Thunnus albacares, assembly GCF_914725855.1. Classification (NCBI taxonomy): domain Eukaryota; kingdom Metazoa; phylum Chordata; class Actinopteri; order Scombriformes; family Scombridae; genus Thunnus; species Thunnus albacares. The sequence goes on along the minus strand of NC_058127.1, from coordinate 26,167,519 downwards.
ATGTCCTGACACCAGCCAAAATTAAGTAAATAGCATATCTCCAAAAATGTTCAAGTATTTCTTTGAGTAATCTAGAACCCTGAGAAGTGACCAGCCACGTGAGATGCGGTTATTGCCAGTTTTGTGACTGACTAGTGCTAGCATGTTAGTGGTTAGCTTGCCAGCTTTAGTAATTCACCAACTATCCCTGTGAGTATAGTCACTCTGTCACCAAGACACTACCAAATATTGAGCGTCCACACTATTCCAGCATTTTCAAACCCCTAAAACTGACACTTTTGAAAACCCTGCTGACCCTATGTAGTTTGAAAACACCGGGATTGCGTTTTAGTCTGGACAGGCAGAGACGGAGACTTTTGAAAACAATGATGCAGGCCCAGTTCTACTATGATGCAAAAGCATGCATTGCACCCTCAGTTTAATATTTTGCACCCTCAGATAAAATTTGAATAATAAATGCCAAGCACAGCATGGTAGGTCTGGCGCGCGGACTGTGTGGGCGTCTTCATGTGCACCTGTTATTTTGGTTCATGTATGTGCAGCAGCACAGTGTACAAAAGGGCTGAGTGAAGGTGAATATAGATCAGCACATGTGGTGATTATTGAATATTCTCACAGCCAGTCACATCACTGCTCTCATAGCTCTGTAACAGTTGTGCCAATCACAGTCAAACGTAGGGTGGCCCTGAAGGTCAAAACACAACAACATTTCAGAAAATGCAATGACATTTCAGAAAACACAGCAATGTTCTTGTTTGAGATTGGACAGAACCCAAGTCAATCAAGATTGGTAAGTGATAGCCTACTATAGGAAGCAAACTCCAACGGATGCACTGACTAGCCATGAATGTATAGTGATGTGCTACTGGGCCTTTGTCTTAATTGAAAAAGCAAGAGAACCTGGCAAGTTGGTGTAAACCAGGGGTTCCCCAGTCCACAGACCAGAACATTTAGTACCAGACTGTGAGGGGACCATGTGATTCAGTAAAAAGTCTGGATAATAATTATTTAAGTTTGCAGGCTATTATAGGCTATTTTGGGGGTAAATACCTCAAACTTGGCACAGTCTGTGCTGCATTTTCCTCATCACTCCCTGTCATGCCATTGCCAACCTCTCTCTCTCTCCCTCTCTCTCTCTCTCTCTCTCTCTGGTGCACGTTGTCTCACTATCTCTCGCATCAAGGCGTATTGGCCCCTGCTGGCAGGATTTCTCTATTTGTCCTGCTGGCGAGACAAGATACTCATGTGGACGGAGATCATTTTCGTTTTTCTGGTTTTTGTCATTTTTCTCATTTTGTTTTTTTTTTCCTTTAGACCCAGTTGCCCTCACACTTTCAAACACTTTCACCTCACTCTGTCAAACAAACTGGGGATTTGTGAGGTGAATGGAACTGTATTTCATGTTAAGTGTGCTACAGAAGACTTATTTATGCCAATTAGTTTCAGTGAAAGAGTTCATTTGACTCCACACAAAGATGTCACACACTGAGCCACAGGGAGACACAGGTAAATTTAAACCTTAACATATATCAGTAACTAAGTACATTTACTCAACTGCTGTACAATTTTGAGATACTTGAGTATTTCCATTTGATGCTACTTTAAACTTTTACTCCACTACATTTATTTGACAGCTCTAAATTCTCACATGGTTTCATTGCAATAAATGTTCAAATGATCAAATATTTCACCAAAAATCAAAGATTAGAGAGGCCCGACTCCTAGGTTGAGAACCACTGGACTGAACTAGCTAACTGTATACAGGGTAGTTGAAACTAGCTCCACCTCCAGCAGGTACAACAGTAACATGCTGCTCTAACACTGATGCTTCAGTATTAATAATCTAATGATGTCATATATAATAATATATCAGTCAGAGGGACCAAACCACTACTTTTACTGCAATACTTTAACTACATCAAGCTGATAATACTTTTACTTAAGTTTGATTTTTCATACAGGACTTTTACTTGTAAGTTTTACATTGCTGCATTGTTTCTTTTAAAGGATTTGAATAGGTCTTCCACCTCTGGAAACCATAACAACAGAGAGACAGCAGAGACAGACATGTTATAGTTTGTATATATAAGTGTGGGAGAAGCATATCCCTCCCATATGGTATGGTGCTATTCCCAGGATAGAGACACAGACATATGCTTCCACTCCTCGACCTATTGATCCATGCACTAATGGATGATGAGAATGGCTTGGTTCCCTGTCAATGTGATTACAGGGAGAGGGGGATTACCTGCCACCGACATTTTACAACATCCATCCAATCATGGCTTCTCTGTGGGCAGCAGAACATGACTGGAGTGAGTGTTGTTCGTTATACATTATAAACATGGCTGCTAATACGGGATAACACCCAATCTGTGATAAATCCATGGAATTGGCAAAGGATATTTTATTTCTACAAGGTGAGGTTATTGGGGGATTATTTTCTTACCTATAGTGTATAAATTTGACTTCAGTGTGTATGGCTTATCCTTTTTGTTATCACATTATTTGATTTGATTTGACTTGTACTGAACCTTTACATGATCTGTGTTCAGAATCACTCCGTAGTTTATTTCATAGTTTGAGAAGTAAATAGAGATTTTGGACACTTATGAATCGTCTACATGATTTTTCAACATCACTGACAGGTGTAGTGTTGAATAACAGCATTTCATTTTTATCAAAGGATAAGCATTGCATTGTGTGAGTTTTAGCTAAAAAGTAGTGTACATGCTGTTCATACCACATTTTTGAGACCATTATATAGTGCAAGAATTTTACATTTAGAATTAAGACCATTATATAAAATGGTTAAAAGTATATAAAGAACACTAGGTTGCAAATAGGAAGTTCCAGATCAGCAGCAGTTGTCAGACCTAAAGCCATTTTATAAACAATAAGATCTAAATTCTCTACACAATAATACTACTAATACATATGATGTGTCTTAGTATACTGTTTTTGCAGTAAGTAGTTTTTACAAAAAATCTACATACATAAAAGTTTTTTACTAACAGAAAATGATACAGTATGTACAGTCATACATGTGAGGTTAGGATGTCAGTACCACTTAAACCCCACTAATGGACAAACTATTTTTCTCTTTTGTTCTTTTGTTTTCTGGGGTGATCACAAAGCTGGTTTGCAGCTATCGTCAATATGTTGGGTTTTTTTCCAGCTTTGCGCAGCTCCTCTTTTTTTAAATCTTTTTTTGTGTGTGCATTGCATTGTGGGAGAATAGTTTGGATCTATGGAGCATATTTTTTTCCCCAGAATTCAATTAAAAAGGAAGGCTGAAAATTAAAAGAGAAAAAGGCAAATTAATTATTATTATATTATTACTTGGGATAATAAGCCCATGATTAAAAAGAAAAAGGAAACTGAGAAAGTGGTTATTGTGAAATGGCCAACTGAAAAGTCAACTTTAAAAACCAAAAAAAAGAAAAACTTAAATGGAAATACTCATATTATTGTTTTGTTTTTTCCATTTCATAATAACCATAATAATAACCAATAGTCATTTCAATATTCAATTTCTTTTTTCTGCTTCCTTCCTCTTTTTAACATTTAATTATGGGCTGATTATCCTGCTTAATAATTCATTTGCCAATTTATCTTTTAATTTTCAATTTTTTTTTATTTTGGGTAAAATCCTCCTCCTTACAGATGATGTCAGCCATTGTCCAGTCACAGTAATGAAAAGTGGACAATGAAACAAAAGTAAACAGTTTCATTCATACAAGTCAGCATATGAATACTATTTGAATCACTCAGAAACCTGGCTATATGTTGGTGGCTCACACATGGAGCAACCAACTCCACAGTATCATCTTATGTGTCTGGTTTGCTTTAAATAAACAGAGGAGGTCAGTCTTCATCAATAGAAATACTAAGAAAACACACAATTCTGCTGGACTGAGCGATCTCTTGGAGATGTTGTGCAGAAACACCACAGCAAGGAGCGCTTAGCACTATATATAGACAGAATTTCAAAAATAAAACAGGAAATGTAATGAATGTCAATTTCAACCCAGTTTCATGTTTCGCAGGCACAATGGGTCGCTGGCCAATGGGGACAAGGGTCGCAGAAGAAGTCGCCTGGCTCTTTATAAGAGACCCAAAGCCAACGGGGTCAAGCCTGATGTTATCCACAATGTCTCAACTCCTCTGGTGTCAAAGGTGAGAGGTCACAACACATTCATTTCACATCTCCAAAAGAAAAATATGTTAATAAAAAGACTTATATCATATAGGGGCACTACTTAAAATAGTTGTCATTAACTGGTGTCGGCCAAAGGGAGTGTTACAGTAAAAGAATTGTACTAATTAATCTATTTAAATTTTATGTGTTTATGTGGTAATTCTATGGTAACCCAATGCTGCTTAATTAATGTGAAGGAAACAAACAAACTCTGTTTTTTTTTGTTTTTTTTGGAAATGGCTGAAGATATTTAAATTACGATTAAATACCAGTTATTGACAGATTATATTTCAGCACTAATTCCATCAGTACTGCAATAGAATCATGTCAGTTAAACACTATGCCGCACTCAATTTTACTTTGCTAATAGAAATACTGTTTTCATTCACTAATAATTTCCATTCTGTTAAGCTACCATCAATGAAACTTGAACATTTTCTGTACATACAGCGAGGTCTACATATAAGGTCCTCCAGCTTCTCAAGGATCATAATTCATGTCTTCCTTGTAGGCTTTTAATGTGAAACATCTTCAGCAAGTGTTTCATTGACAGTAGCTTAACACCGCTCAAAAAAATGGCAAAGTAGAAGCATCTTGAAATAATTAGTGAATAAAAAAAGAGAAACTCACAGCAACAGATTGTTGTGTATGAGTTGACTCAGTTGTTGTACTGGTTGAAATATATAATGTATGTATATATTTTACATATATTGTATTTATATTATGTATTAAAGCTTCCATAATGTTAGAAAAAAACATTAGATGATCTCACCACATTATAACAGTGTGACAGCAATCTTTAAATCAGAGCCGGGGTTGATCCTCTAGAAGAGGAAATGTCCTCTGGGTAGATTTACCTGGAGGCCAGACCTTCAGCTCTCCTTGTCATGTGACCTGGATAATGTCTTTTCCATTGGCAGGCACTCAGCAACAAAAGCCAGCACAGCATCTCCTACACACTGTCACGGAGCCACTCTGTCATTGTGGAGTACACCCATGACACCAACACAGACATGTTTCAGGTCAGTGTCTGCACACATACCACACACACACACACACACACACAGGTATGATGCCAACACAACATTTTAGCTATGACCTGATCCAGAGCTATCTTTTATTTTTATTTTCACTGGTGTATAATTATGCTTCATCATATTTTAATATGAAAACTCCCTGTTTTCTGGTCTCCCATTTTTCATGTTGTCACTGGTGTTGGCTGTTAATGCAAACTCAGCACTTCACAATAAAGGCATAGTTCAACATGTTCCGATTCCTTTATTTCCAAGAGCATGATGAGAAGGTCAATATATAAGTTACTTAAGAGATAGTTAAGAGATCTGGGATCACATTTTTGCTGCAGACTCTGACTTGCAGAGAGCATGTTAAATGGATATCAACAAAAAAAATTCATTATAGCTGTACGGAATTCACTTTTAATTCCAACTGAAATGAAATTGCTTTTTTTGTGGGCGGCTGTGACTCAGGAGGTAGAGCAGGTCGTCCACTAATTGGAAGATCGGCGGTTCGATTCCCGGCTCCTCCAGCCCAGATGCCAATGTGTCCTTGGGCAAGATACTTAACCCCAAAATTGCTCCTTATGGCTGTGCCATCACTGTATGAATGTGTGTGAATAGTTAATTTCCTCTGATGGGCAGGTTGGGACCTTGCATGCTAGCCCCTGTACCCATTCAGTGTATGAATGGGTGAACGTGATTTGTTGTGTAAAACCGCTTTGAGTGGTCGGAAGACTAGAAAGGCGCTATACAAGTACAGTCCATTTACCATTTTGTCTGCTACAGCACACATATATCCAAAAGGGAGAAATCTATATATTATGTGTTTTGGTTTCCCCCTAATTTTGCATTAATTTGAGAGATTAAAATTAGGTATCGGTCTATGTAGACGGCAACCTTGTTTCTATACAGCCAATCAAATCTTTGCATAAATCAGTAATGTCAGTGTTCTATCATAGGTAGAGCAGACGGTCACACTGAGCCTGATAGCATCCTGCTACACAACACAAGAGCCACAGACTCTGAACAGCAACCCACATTAGTTTCCTGCTAAAGTCCCCCTCCTATCTAACTTACAAACATGAACACACATCTTGTCCTGCACCTTAGGTTGTGGAATGAGCCACCAAACAAACATTCACTTGGGAAAAGTGTCAGTTATCGGGCTAGGTGGATAATTAGCTGAAAATGTGTCTGCAAATGTCACTTAGGTTCAGTTAGATGCTGGTGTAGCAGTTGCTCTTCAGTACCACTGCTAACAGTACTCTGTCTGTCCATGACTTGTAGCTATAGCAGTTTGTTTACTCTGTCTCTGTTCTGAATGGTGTAACACCGGTAGCCTGCCAGTGGCTATCAATCAAACACAGATACCGGCACGCCCCTCCAGCCGACTGAGATAGACATTTCTGATATTTTCCCAAAGACTGTTTTTCTTCCTTTTAATAATGCAAAACTATTAAGAATACATTTCTAAAACCAGTTGTCATTTCTGACTCCAAAATGAGATGACTAAATGTGATTTCAGTGGACTTTAATTAGCTACAGCTGATGTTATTCATTTTAACTGATGAACGTGATGGTCAGCACTGGCTGAATATGAGAAGCCTGCTAATATTACCTGAATGTTTTGTACAGTGCTACTAAAAAAGATGGAGGGGAGAGAGAGAGATTCTCAATAAGAGATTTGCTGGCATAAGAGCTTAGCAAATGTGGGTGTTTTGCCAAATGGGAACTGAATCCAAAACAGAACCAGCTGTCAGATACCAACTCTACTCAAAACGACTTTACAACATATTAATGACTAAACCAAAAGTCTTTGTATGAGAAAATATACACCAAAATATGCATACATGTATTCTGCATCAGGAATTGGAGGTGTATTTTGTTGGGTTTTGGATGTAGTGTCCAGCCAGCATATCATGGGCCAGGAACTACCATGGGACCCTCTGCACACAACTATTTCCCAACCAAAAACAGACCAAACCTAATAGTCACTGGAGGGGAGAAATTGACACTAACATATCTGTATTTCAAAGATATGCACACATCAGCTCCATTTTACTTGATCATTTCATTTTTCTCTGTATGTTGGCTTTCTGTGGTCCAATTGGGACCATTCTTGGAAACCCACAGTCCGACCAATGTTTAGAGGTGTGAGGGAAGGAACTTTAAGGCATGAGGAGTCACAGGTGGATTTTCAAAAAAGGAGGTTTTATTATCCCCAAAGATAAAATCTGCGTACAAATATGAAACAAAAAAATTGAACTGAACATAATTGAATAGCACACAATGAAATAGAGTGTTTATCAGGAATCTAATTAGACTTTAGCTAATTCAACCGTACAAACTTCTAATGGATTTTCACTTGGCTGTATGCTGCAAGGTATAATGCTGCCCCCCGCTGTCAGTAATCTGCTGCGTTTATTTCAAATTTTTACAAACCAGTGGAGTGTTACTATCTTACTAACACCTGCTCTTCCAATGAGGTGGGAATTCTTTTCAGAAGAAAACAAAGTCAGTAAAGCAAAGTAGTCCTAAATCTGTCAGAACTCTCTGTTATGACTTGTTGGACTGTTTCCAAATTGCCACAATGGCAAAGCCCATCTAGGTGTTTGCCTATTATTTTAATGCAACTGGCCAGACCACAATGAGTCTTAACCTTAGTAGTACATCATCCCTTCTCACAGCTACACTTTGCCTTTTAACATTTGCCTGCAAGGAAAAAAGTACCTATCCTTGTTCTCTTCTCTCCACTCTTTCTGCCACTGTGTATCTGATATTTTCTTACAAATGCTAAAAATCTCAGGTTTCGTTAACAACACCTTAAACTTACCCATCTTATTGTTGTTCTTCTATGGATTTAGGCATCTCAGCTGCTTCTGTCTCTTCATGTAATCCCAGACTGACTCCATGATGTTGAGATCAGGGCTCTGTTGGGGGCCAGACCATCTGTTGCAGGACTCCGTGTTCTTCTTGTTGCTAAAGATAGTTTTTTAGGACTCTGGCTGGATGTTAAGGCTCATTGTCATGCTGCAGAATAAATTTGGGACAATAAACATCTAAAGTACCTAAAACCTTTGCACAGTACTGTATATAATGGCTGATCAGAGCCTTCTTGAAACAAAGGGATAACACAAAGACAAACACAAATCGCTAAAGTACAATTACAACAAAACAGGACTATTTGTCAAGCAGTTGTAATATTTCAAGAATTAACCACAAGAAAAGTGGTTTTGGGGGCTGCATCTTTTGTTCATGCCTGACAACCTGTCCCTCCAGCAGCAGCACCCTCAGCACTGGTAACTCAACCACCTAAGCATAAATTAGATGTCTTGCAAATTTTAATATATAGACAAACAGCAATTGAACCTCTCAGCCCTGTAGAGTCAGTGAGAAGAATACGGCATTTGCCTCTAAGTGAGTGCAGAAGTCATTTGTTTGCAAATTTGTCAGGCTTCTCCAGACTGCAGCGTCATGAGAGAGCAGTGGAATAAGCAAGAGGAAGCACAAGAAAGAGAGTATCAGCCAGAGAGAGGGAAGACAAAAGACTGAGGAGATAAAATATACAAGAGGAGATGAGTCAGACCTGTCTGCTCTCAGCAGCTCACAGTAGTTTTCCAACCACCTTCTCTCATCGTCACGCAGATCCATACAAAGCTGTGACTCCTGCAGACAGATCTACAGGGCTCTGCTCCAAACTATCCATGACTGTCTACCTCACCTCCCCGTGTCTACTGTGTTAAAGGCTCACTCCTTCCACATGCTTACTCCGCTACCTCTAGTGGTATCTAGCCATGCAGATCATTTTGGTTTTATGTGTCCAGGTTTTGAGATATCCATCTCTGAGTTTTCTGTCTCCACCATAATTCAATTCAACAACTCTTTCTGGAAACAGATAATCCACAGAACACACTGTCAGCAGTTTTAATGGGGATTCTTCTTTAGGTAGAGGGTAAAAGAAACCAATCAAAGAATCAATTCATTGACTGTGCTGTTCTATGTTTTCATATTATATGTCAAAGTCTGTTTTCCTTCCCTTAAACTGAACCCAACCTTGCCCTAACCACAATCAGTTATCTCTGTAAATAATAAACATACTAAACATAGAACCTCACCCTAGCCCCATGTGGGACTGTTCCACTCACCATGTGGGAGACGATCCTGGAATGTTCCATAGAAAAGTTCAGAGAAGTAGAAGTGTGCCAGATGTACGCTTGCCAAACCAACCAGTTAGTCTTCATCATTTAAGACTTTTCTCTTGTAAAACCAAAAGACACTGTTTGAAAACACTTCTCACCTTTGTGTTGCCTGTCCAAGTAAGTTTTTGAGTGCAGCGTCTTCTTTGCCTTATTCGAGTGTGCCAAGTCGTAAGGTGCTCAATACTGCCCCCTGAACCTGCAGGGCGGAAAACACCCAGCAGTACTGGTGAGAACTAGTGAGAGTAGCGGGTGTTTTTCCAACCACAAGAGGAAACGATGAGCCCATTCCATTTGAAAACAAAGATGAAATTTATACTTTATCAGAAGTATTTTCAAACAGTATGTTTTGGTTTTTCAAGAGAAAATAAGACTTTAAGAATGAGGACTAACTGTTTGGTTTGGCAAATGTACATCTGGTTTTCCCTGTGGGAAAACTGCCCAAAAGCCCAAAAGTATTTTTACTTTCACAATCAAATAAAAAGTGGCCCAATTAGATAGAAAACCGCTCTGACAGCACTGTGACAATGACACTTGCAGGCACCAGTAATGGTAAAAATCGAATGATTTGGTCAGCAACGATGAGTCAATGACGATGAGTCAGTGACGATGAGTCAGAAAGTGTTAAAGGTTTGTTCATACATGTACTAAACACTTTTAGAAAGCAGCTCCAGGGCAAAAATATTACAGCAAGTCCACATCAAGCCAGGTAAATTTGTAAATATTTATCTATTTCAGCCTTCTGCCCAGACTGAAACAGCATTTTCTTGCCCAAAAACACATCTTTTCCAAATTGGCCTCCAGTCTGTGTAAATCTTAAAACGCTGGCTTGGTGATTCAGTGTGTACGGGGAAAACTGAGCTTTTGCTAAACAATGACATAAGCCGCCCAGAGAGGGTCAGTGTTGTGTGCCAGCGAAGTTAAGGAGACAACCTTTAGTTGCCTCTAACATTCTGCGTGGTTTATCACGTCCATATGGCCAAACACACAGCAGAGCTGTTGTTATCAACCTGGATTTATGTTGATTTTGTCAGATTTCGTCACCATAATAAAATAATGATTTTATCACCACAGAGCAGCAGCTTGGGAATGACTGCTGGTTAACATGTAGAGTTTAAATCACTATTTCATACTCTGTTATCTGACAACAGAAACAGAAAAATATGTAAATGAGAACTATATTATATTGTTATTATAACTATATTGAGACTTTGGCTGCATTGAAACACAGCATAAGTGATCACAGAGAGCAGTAACCAGCTGTCTGCAGCTTTCCAGTCACAGTCAGCTGTGTGGCAGAAAAATTAAGACAATTTTCTGTTTTGTTATCTTTTCTGTAATCTATTCACCAGATGTTGGCTGTGATGCAGTTTTGTTGTTTGCTGAACTGAAAAGAGAACGAAGAAGAGATTCAGCTGTTTAATGTGTCTTCAGAAACAAAACAAAAAATGTTTTTAAAATTTAGATGGCTTAATGTGTGATCAATGTGTGTAATAACAAATGTAATGTAGACAGTCTCAGAGACAGATATGTCAAAACCTGTGCATGAAGAGATAACACTAGAGGGAAATACTGTTATTTCTGTTGTAATTTGGGTGAACCACCCCTTTAAGTGTGACCTGATGGAACATTCCACACTGTTGATGTATCTACCAGAGGATTCTTCAAAGGCAGACTACGTGGTTGGAACTCTTGGCTGATTCTCTGATATACTGTGCTACATCTCATTATACAAAAACCTTTCTATCCACACATCCCTGACATGATATGATTGATTGTACTTGTGTACTGTTTCTTTTTTATGATATCAGCCTTCTCTCTTGGTTGTCTCAGATTGGCCGGTCCACAGAGAGCATGATCGACTTCGTGGTGACGGACACAGCGGGCAGCAGCAGTGGTCAGGGCGGGGGTGCGGCGGGGGAAGGTGGCGGTGGAGGCCAGTCGGCCCAGAGTACCATCTCCCGCTACGCCTGCCGCATCATGTGTGAGCGCAGTGCTCCCTACACCGCCCGCATCTATGCTGCCGGCTTCGACTCCTCCAAGAACATCTTCCTGGGGGTGAGTGTTCTCTCCTGTGGGCGCCTCCAGACTACTCCTGGTAAACTACCCAGGGACTGGTAACCATAGCAACTATAGCACAGCAGGGACATGGTTAGGCCACCCACGGGTGACATCATAGCTGTGAGGATGGGTGTCGGTGCATGTGACCTGGCTTGAGGGAGCAATGTTCTCCGTGTGTGTGTGTGTGTGTGTGTGTAATGGAAGTGCTCTGGTCCTTATGTGCTGCCTCTGGTTGTATCTTCATGTCTGGTTACATACATACTCTGAGATCATGTACATATGATAACATGTAATATGTCAGCATGTGTTTAAACACTGTATATATGCTGTGTTATAGATTAAATGGACTTTGGTGCTTTAAATGTGGGTCCTTGGCCATATTCCTATCATTAATAATAAGAATTTAGTCACCAAGTTAACACAGTGTCATCACTACAACAAAGTCTGACGGGTTAAGAAACACGATCAGTCACCTGATATACATGAACCACAATTTTCTACAGACAAATGACTAAGAAATTACTAATTTACCACACATTTCTTGTTCTTTCAGACCTCTTTTAGTGATGTCACTGTGTTCCCAGATGTTGGTAATAAACTCATGAGTACAATGTTATCATAAGTGATAGAAATGATGGCCAAAACTACAAAAATAAGATCCAAGTTCTAGTAATCCAGAAGTAGCCTTTAATAGAGAGGAGCACACTGCCTGTGTTCATTACAGCCATACAGTCATGCACCATCCGGCCAGCTTAGCAGTCCTCATCTGGACACACTGTGTCTCACTGTATCTCCACATCACTGGTTATGGCTGTTTGGAGCTTTGCCCAGCGTCACAGAGTTTAGCTAACAGCAGCCACAAGCTAAAAAACAAAAAATATTACACATGTACAAATACATATACATGTTTAAAGCATTGAAATGATACTTAGTTGCCCTTCTGTGTAACCTTAACATGTTACTGTCAAGGTAACCCTAACCCTATCTACCCATTGCAATACTGAGAAGACTCTTCTTTGTTAATAAAAAACATGTTTGTTTCAATTTAAAGGTGCAGTGTGTAGAATTTAGTGGTATCTTGCAGAACAGACTTGGCAGAAATGGAATTTAATATTCATAAGTATGTTTTAATTAGTGTATAATTACCTGAAAATAAGAATAATTGTGTTTTTCGTTACCTTAGAATGAGCCCTTTCTATCTACATAGAGAGCGGGTCCCCTTCCACAGAGCCAGCCATGTTGTACCGCCATATTTCTACAGTAGCCCAGAATGGACAAACCAAACACTGGCTCTAGAGAGGGCCTATTGCGTCTTTCGTGAGTTGCACAGCCACCGTAGGTTCTCCTACACGCTTGGAAGGGGGGGGGGGGGGAGTTGCAATCTACAATCTCACCACTAGATGCCACTAAATCCTGCACACTGGTACTTTAAGTAATTAGATATAATAAAAGTACATATATTTTATGATGTGAAAGCTTAAAAACCAGAGCAGAAGCTTCTGGAATGGGGCGGACTAAACATGACATCTAGGTGCACAAAGCCATGCAAACCAATAATAGCCCTTTCTCATGACAGCATGACTTCATCCCATGCAAGATTCATCAAGACCCCCGACAACTAGGCCAGCAGTCAGAGAGATAACGTCAGCAACCAGTGCTCAGCACACACACACACACACACACACACTCACATTCACACACATGCACACACACCACTGAGGCTTGTATAACTCCCCCAGCCATCAAGACTACATTAATACTCATATATAGAACAAATTTTGTCCTTTTATTAAAAGTCAGGACTGAATCAGGCTCTGTGGTTCACCTCTGAACTGCATGAAGGATGTGATGCAGATTAGATGTTTGAGATATACGTTTGTGGAATTGATAAATAATTCATGATTGTGTATGGGAAGACCTTGACCTGAATTGTTTTTAATGAGACATTTGGTCTGATTCCACACAATTATTCATGAATATTTCAATTTAATAAAAACGTATGCATTTCCAAGTGAAGCATTACACATCCTCATAGATATTTAAAGCCTTTATGTATAGAACTTTAATGTGATTTATGTTTTGGTTGAAGTAGCAAATGAGACAATCCTAGTGGAATTTGCTATAGTCTGTGTGTTGCATCTGTCTTCCCGGGTTGAATGGGTGGGGGGTAGCAGCGTACCCTGCAACAGTGCAGTCTTTGATACTAGCATTGGGGGGCGCCAAAGTCAAAGAGCTTTAAGTATTTAGGTAAGCTTACCTATATTTTTTAGCAGAAGTGTTAAGTTTGCCTGTTTGCTAACATGCGATCTGAAAAGCTATGGTTCTTTGGCCTCACCCACTGACGCTTAAATGATTATTCCAGATTATTACAATTTAGGTCTTATTTTTCTATTGTAATCTCTATTGTATCCACCAAGTTCATTGCTGAGATCTAGTAACATGGCGACATCACAAAAAAACTCTGATAGGGCAAAAAAGAGAGAGATGAGTAAGTCTGTCAGTGCAAAAAAGGTTAGGAACCCCTGAGCTAAACTACCTACTTCACCAAAAGTGATGTTGGTGATTACTGTCAAATAATTTTGGCTAACCTGGGGGTTTGTTTACATGTCCAATCATCTGATTGCTTGTGTTCTGTTGCCCCAGTAGACTTTATTGCACTGATGTCACTATGTTCACAGATCTCAGCTAGTAATATATGGTGCGATTTGGGAAAAAATTGGGAGGGGGGTGTTAAAGAAACGTTTTATTCATGAAAATAAATCAGAACCACAGTGGGCCTATACAGACAATGGAGCCTATTAGGCTATTTCTTGCAGCTCTTACAGTAACATTTATAAAATGATTATTAACTTAAATAAAACAATTATGAAACTTGAACTGGACCACTGCATTTGCAGGAATATTTTAATCCTTTTTTTTTTTTTTTAATTAATTCATTAAGTAGTTTGATATTTTCACTCTCAACAATGTGATGTCAAGTTCATGTCTTGTCCCTTCCTCATGCAGACACATAGGAGATGTGATCATATACAACAAAACAAAGGATTAAATACTAATTTAACATGCCAGAATTAAATCCCCCAATGCTACTTTCAGTACTGTGTTTAGCACCACTCGGCCAGACATGACAATACACTTAATGTCATTCTTGCAAGTCACTGTTTAATTCAGCTCTATACGCAGCAAGCAACAAATAATCGCAACATGCAATAGCACAACGTGCTGTCATCATAAAAATAAATAAGCTACAGTATATACCTACTTGTCAGACTAAGAAATCAGTCTGCTTTGATGATGGACTTCTGTCTTCTTTTTCTGCTTTCCTGTGGAGGGGTCATCAGTGGCGTGTCGCCCCTCTTTTACCCACATCTCTGCAAATCTGCGAGCAGGGAAGGAGACAACCCCTGGTCTATTTACTGCGTCATCACGTAGCCTAGACGCCGTGTCATCTCTATTGTCACACAAGTGCTAACAATGAAAGTCCATTTCTGTTTGCACTAATGTCTGTTCTCAGGTTGCAGCACATTTTTTAGATTTTTTTTTTTAATAGGCTATTTTTATTTTAGATATTTTATATGGTCTATGAGTGAAGCAGCATAAATCACTGCGGGGGATAAAGTTTTGTTCCCACTGAGGATAAAAATAGTTCAGCAGATGCAGGGATATATAGACCAGAGGGTGGAAATCCCCACCATCCCCCCCAGCAAATCTCTCCCTGTGGATATTAATATGAAGTACAATATTACTAATGCCAATCGATGTAACAGCTGAAACTATAAAAATAAATCTTCGGAAACAATATTGGATGGATAATCTAAGCACAAAGGTCCACTTACTAACATCAGAGCTTTCAATCGCATCTCACGGTCTTCATTCAGCCAACCCGAGTTGCAATGAACAGGAACTATCCTTTAACTTACCAGTGAAAATATTTGTTCCTCTAAATAAATGTTTCCAGAGCTAAATGTTTATCCTGCATTTTACACTGTCTTGGCCCTTCAAAAGCTTTTAGCTACATACACCAGAAATTTGCTGTTTCATTCCATGAGAGCTAATTTGTGTTCATAATACATCCTTTCTTTCTCTCAGGGAATTTATTCTTAGGTGTGGGTGCATCTCTGTGCATTAGTCAGTACAGTAGTCATTCTGTACTGAGCTAAATATAGCAGCAGAGAAAAGCAACGTTGGCTGTTTTTCTAGCCAGCCACCTCTAACATCCACCTCCACTAGCATCCCTTTGTGCCTCCCCATCATTCTCATAACCTTTACGTCTGCCTGCTCTGTGTGTGTGTGTGTGTGTGTGTATGTGTATGTGTGTGGGGGGGGGGGGGGGGGGGTTCTCTCAGGAACGAGCTGCCAAATGGAGGACGTCGGATGGCTTGATGGACGGCCTGACTACCAATGGGGTGCTGGTGATGCATCCGGCGGGGGAGTTTGTGTCTGAGCCAGCTCCAGGCGTCTGGAGGGAAATCTCAGTTTGTGGCAACGTCTTCGCCCTGAGGGAGACCCGCTCAGCCCAGCAGAGGGGGAAATTGGTAAGATGAAGGGGGATGTTGGGAAAATGAGTCCTAAATTCACTTCACAAGGGTTGAAGTTACTGACCTTGATTTGACCCAAGAACATGAAACTGCAGGGTTTTCTGTCGAAACTGGATCATTATAGCAACACAGTAAGAAGATGAAGTGTATGAACAAAGAACTGTGTTACATCAGTATGAGGTCATGCAGAACATGCTCAGGATAAAAGAAGATTTGAAGTTCAATGCTTTATTGTTATTTCAACATAGTTTGTTCCAGATTCAAGAACTCCACAATCATGTTTAACTAGCTGAACCTTAAATATAACAGTTTGTCTGTTTCGTGTCTTGACCTGAGGTGTTGCCAACCACCAAGTTACTGTCTGGATGCTGCGTCATACCTTCCAGTAAATGGAAACATTTGGTAGGTGTCTTCAAAAGACAAATTGTTGCTGAGCTTTCTTCTTAAGTATTGTAGGAAATAGTTACTCCCAGGAATTTGTAAGTCTCTATCTGTTGAATGTCCTGACCATTTATAACCAGTGGTAAACGGTCACTGTCACTCTTGCGGTCCATCACTACTTCCTATGTTTTGGAAACGTTTAGCTTGAGTTGTTGGCTTGACACCAGTCCACCAGGGAGGACCTTACACCTGTATGGCGCTTCAGCAATCAAAGCCACTACTGTGCTATCATCCGCAAACAAGCAACATAACAGACTGTACATTACAAACATACTATTCTCGATTGACTGATTTGTAGATATTTGATGCCTACATGGTGATATTAATGGTATTTTAAGAATATGTCAACTGTCAGAACCAGAGCTCAATGAGCATAGTGCCATCATGTGGTGGCCCTGAGGGGGAATACTAGAAGATTCCCTTGTTTATAGTCAGTGATGGAGGAAGTATTCAAATCCTTTACTTAAGGACCAACACAGCAATGTAAAAATACTCCATTACAAGTAAAAGTCTTGCATGAAAAATCCTACAACAGCAAAAGTACATAAGTACTATGAGCCTGATGTAGTTCAAGTATTGCAGTAAAAGTAGTGGTTTGGTCCCTCTGACTGATATATTATTATATATGACATCATTAGATTATTAATAGTGAAGCATCAGTGTTAGATTAGCATGTTACTGTTATAGCTGCTGGAGGTGGAGCTAGTTTACACTACTTTATATACAGTTAGATAGTTTAGTCCAGTGGTTCCCAACCTAGGGGTCGGGCCCCTCCAAAGGGTCAGCAGATAAATCTGTGGGGTCGTGAGATGATTAATGGGAGAGGAAAGAAGAAAAAACAAAGTTCTGATACACAAATCTGTTTTCAGTTTTTGGAATCTTTGATTTTTGGTGAAATATTGGATCATTTGAACATTTATTGAAATGAAAGCATGTGAGAAGTTTAAAGGGAAAAATCACTGTTTGGTGGAGCTGTTAACAACTCATAGACATGTGAAATGTGACCCCGACTACACACTGCTTTTTGTAAGACGTCAAAAGCCAAAAAGTTTGGAAACCACTGGTATCATCTTTAACAATGTGTTGTATTTTAAAAGCTTGTTATATTATCCATTGTGTCAAATCTTCATCTCAAAAGTAACTAAAGCTGTCAAATAAATGTAGTGGAGTAGAAGTATAAAGTAGCATCAAATGGAAATATCCAAGTAAAGTATTCAAGTACCTCAAAATTGTACTTAAGCACAGTACTTGAGTAAATGTACTTTCCACCACTGTTTATAGTGTATCAGTACAATGCAGAGCAGTAACCCTATTTCCACCAGTATGCCCTGTAACAAATCACCAGTTCCTCTTTGATAATGACAGCCCAGTCATGACAACTGATCTACCTTTCTTTCTTCTCTCTCCATGCTCCTTTTCCTCCTTCTGTTCTCCTCTTTAGGTGGAAAATGAGTCAAACACCCTACAGGACGGTTCTCTGATTGATCTGTGTGGGGCCACCCTGCTCTGGCGGACCCCGGCAGGACTGCGTCACACCCCCACCCTCAAACAGCTGGAGTCCCTTCGCCAGGAGCTGAATGCCGCCCGGCCCCAGTGTCCTGTGGGCTTCAACACCCTGGCCTTCCCTAGCCTGGCCCAGCGCGAGATCGTCGACAAGAAGCAACCCTGGGTTTATGTCAACTGCGGGCATGTACACGGCTACCATAACTGGGGCTACCGCAAGGAGAAGGGCCCTGCTGGCCCCGGGGGCACAGCACCCGCCAGCACTGGGGAGAGGGAGTGCCCCATGTGTCGGCGAGTGGGCCCCTATGTGCCGCTGTGGTTGGGCTGTGAGGGAGGATTGTACCTGGACGCGGGGCCGCCCACTCACGCTTTCTGCCCCTGCGGCCACGTATGCTCAGAAAAGACAGTGGTGGGGTGGAGCCAGATCCCGTTACCCCACGGCACCCATGCCTTCCACGCTGCCTGCCCCTTCTGTGGTACTTGGTTGACAGGGGAGCAGGGCCACATCAAACTCATCTTCCAGGGCCCCGTCGACTGAAGCCCAGACCTGGGAAGCACTCAGAGGAAAGTGATGGTGGATTGGACAGAGGTGGACCTACTGAGTAAAGACTGTGAGACTGTGTACAAGAATTTGAACACTCAAGTGTGGGTTGAAAGAGGGAGCACTGATGCCAAGTACAGGAAAAGGACTGTTGACATGATGAACAGAAAGTGACATGCAATAGTAGATGCCAAGGTTTCAAATGGAATATGAGGTGTATGGAAAAGTTGTAAATAAATTGTGTTGAAATGAACACGTGTTTGGTGAGTGTTTGTTCATTACTTCAAAGGACAGTCGCAATTTATTACAACTTGTGTTTTATTTTTGTAGTTTTGTCCATCATTTCTATCAGTATTAAGAACATTGTACTCACCAAGTTGTTTGCTCAGATCTGTGAACATGGTTACATTACCCAAAAGAAGTCAAACAGGCCAACAAATATAAGCAGTGAAATGATCAGACATGTTAACAAACCCCCAGATCAGCCAAACTCAGTTAGAATTATGACCAAAAACTGTTGAATGTAAACCTCCATCACAGTTTAAGTGGCGATTACAACTCTGCAAAGATACACGTCAATGTCTCTCCAGATCCTGGTCAAGAAAGGTATAACCTTGCGGCCCTGTGCATCAAACAAGCTGATTGCCTGATCCAGTCTTTTTGAGTGCACTCACTTAGGACACTAAGTGACCCTAACCCTAACCCTAACCATGTAAATAAGACCCCAAGTTATAATGGATCTGAATTATCCTTAATTCTAGTATTGAGGCCGCTTTGCATGTGTTTCCATCAATTGCACCTTTTCATGTAGCTGGACTAATATTAAGTCCTCTCCATATGAGCAGCCTTTCCTCTGTAGGTGCAGCCAGCGTGCAGACTACATCATGGTAAGCTGCAGACTCCACAGAGTGTCTCTAAGCCTTGCTCCCAGTTTGCAGCGCCCCCATTTGCTAAAAATAACTCAAGGTCACTAGCAGCCCCATGCCTCACCACCATGACAGATAGAGAGAGAGAGAGAGAGAACAACAGGGCAGCTTTGTCATCAGAGCTGCACATCACCTGTTCAACACCTGAGTAAATATTAAACAAATATTGGGTAAGCTTTCAATTTGTCCAGATGCAAGAACTCCACAAGCTGCACTTCTGCATGTATCTTAAATATTACAGTAAGATGTGGGTAAAGATGGCATTTTGGAGTAGGCATAAGCAGATATTGCTTGCATATCACTGCTGAAACCGTCTTACTGCAGACTGGATGCAGAGGGCAGCTGCAATCCCACCACAAGCTGCTGCAGGGTTTTTATATCAGTGCCAGAAACAGAGCCTGAACATCTCTGCCTGCACAACAACTGGCAATGTCAAGTATCTTTTCATTTGCCTTTCCAACATATCCGTTTGACACAGTGATATATTAGAGCTGCCTGCACCTACAGATGATCTGCATGGTGTGTGTGTGTGTGTGTGGTTATTTAAAGGTCCACAGGGAGAGGCAGAGGTACAAATCAAGGGCGTCCGCCATGTGGATGACAGGCAGCAGAGGAGATCTACAGTATGTGAGCCAGAGTAATGGATGCTGGGGAGGGACTCCCTTCCTGTGGTGGCTCCAGTAGAGTGCAACAGTGCACTCCTATGGAGAGAATGTACTGTAGGTGAGTGTAAAAACTCCCTTCTCTGAGAATAATAATTATTGAAGTCCATCCATTCACCATTTTGGTCCAGACCAAGATATGCCAACAACTACTGGTCGGGGCCCGTTTCTCTAGAATTGCAACATGCAATCTGAGATTTGCAACACAACATAACTTCTCACATTGATTTTAAATACGCAGTCCATACATGATCATGCAAGAGCCCTGAAGGACCCAGAAAAGTATCAAGTGATAATCATTTGTGAAACACAATGTTGTTGTGATCTGCATGTGTTCACAAATTGTTTTTATGAAATATGTCCCAGGTTGACATGAAGTGTGGTATGCATGCTTATGGTCCCTAGAATAAAAATCCTAAATGTTCTGGCAACATGGGACATCACAGTTGCCATGTGTAGGGCTGCAACTAATGATTGTTTTATTATTGATTAATTTGTTGATTATTGTCTTGATTAATTGATTAGTTTGGGTCCATGCCTTCTTTTGTTCCAACCAGCAGTCCACAACCCAAAAGTATTCAAATCAAGTCCATTTTTATTTGTATAGCCCAATATCACAAATCAGAGTTGCCTCAGGGGGCTTTACAGCAATACAGAATGTAGACCCTCAATATGAATAAGGAAAAACTCCCTAAAAAATCTCTTTAACAGGGGAAAAATAATCAATTTATTATATAAAACACTAAATAAACCAGAAAATATTCACATTTGAGATGCTGGAATCAGAGAATTTGAACTTTTTTCTTAAAAAAAATCAATTATCAAAATAGTCGGCAATTCATTTAATAGTTGGCAACTAATCCATAAACTGACTAATCATTGCAGCTCTAGTCATGTGCATTCATGCAGCCTAGCAGCATCCGTTCCTGTGTCTTTTTTAATGCCACCACAGGGTGTCGCTAAAATCTTCACATCCCTCAGATCGGTTTCAAAAACAAGGATTTCAATGATCTCATGGTGTCACACTTGTACATCCGTCCAGCCATTTTGATTTCTTATGTTCCACATATTGATCAGACAGTGTGTCCAAATGAGGTTTTATCAAAAGCCTTTTTACAATTTCCCATAGATGCACCACCAGTAACCGAGCCAGTAACACAGAGAGCTTTCAGTATGTCGTGGTTATGTAAACGTCTGTAGAGCACTGGAAAATTGTTATGATGTCATCAAATCAGACCGTTTTGGATTTCTTTAGAGCGGCGTGGCAATGGTGAGCTCTTACTGGCTTCCAATCTAAAACTGCACAATTACATAGGAGGCTGGGTAAGATCTGCCAAGGGACTATTTCTTTAGTATAAAGTAGTTCCAATGAAAATTACTCACAGTGAGGTCTGTGGGTTATCCAGAGTAACTGGAGAGACATGTTGCTTTTAGAGTTTTTCAAATGCCATCTTTCAATACTGTGAGCACCACAAAACAAATTTCATTCTTCTCCACTTTTATTGGGGCGGAAGCAGAAATCGCTGACACAGATATTTCAAAACCTTAGCAGATGAAACTGAAACTGTCTTGAGTCGACACCACAATGGCTACGTAGGAAAATATGTTTTTGTGGTTTGGGTGAAGTGAACCTTTAAACTCAGACTTTCTCTTTCTTTTGCCGGAATAATGTCAAAGCAGCAGTAGCAGCAGCAGCTCATTGAGGTTTTTTGGTTCACTGCCAAGGAACTAACTGACATATGATGTAGATAATGATCACACCCTCTATCAGTGAATCTTTGTGTTACACAGTCAGTGCATATCTCTCTCTGCACGGGTGTTTCCCTGTGTGTCATAGTAGATTGTGCCGGTTGTCATTGTACTGCTTTAGGGCAAATAGTGGAATGTACTCAAACGAGCGACAAGTGAAGAAGCTGCAGAACAAGCCTGACAGGAAAGACACTCAGCAGTCTGCAGATGTCTTTGGGTCATAGTCTTTTGTTGGTTGTCACTGACTGGAAACTATTTATAATCAAGCACTAAAAATGAATTATTATAGACTGGGAAACCTTGTTATTCATTTCCCATGATGCTAAAATCATAATGTGATCCGACAAGTCAGTCACAAACTTTAAGGCCATTAATTATCCGATTTTGTAAATTTCACTTGAAACAAACTCTGTCATTGCTACGCATGGTTAGTACTACTGATCCTGTGAAAACAGTCTTCTGTGGCCGTGGAGGAGCTTTGTCAAGTAACCCTGGTGATGCCATAGTGATGTCATCAGGGTTATATGTTAGCTTGGGCTTTGAGACTATAAATTTGTGAGGAAAAGCCTGCATTAAAACAATAAAATTTAAAGTTGAATTGTGGAAAATGTAGGAATCAGTGTTTTGGGGTCCCTTATGAGTTGGCCAACTTTACTGAATTAAAATACTGACCCTTTAACCTTTTAACCCTTTAAGATCTTATAAACCTCATATTCAATATAAATTGTTTGATCAAACACACATTTATTATTTATATTGGTACAGAAATCATAATTAGTAATCATAAATCATAATTGTTAATTGACTTACAGTACTATTACTAGTGCATAACTTGTGTAAGAAACATTTACAGTCTTTGCCCTAAACTGGTCTGTGTTCTTACATAGATATCATACATTCATAGATATACAATACATACATAATTTAGCTGATGAAAATGCTTATACTTCATACTAAATATCAGCATAAAATGTTATCATTAGGGAAATTGTTATTCTTTTTGCTGAGCAGAGGAGGTTCCCAGATTTGTATATTATTTTATTCTTCCCTTATGCATTGTAAAACAAAACAAAAAATTACAGTTGGTTATATCAAAAATATTGCTTTTGCGTGCATCATATGCGTTCTTGCCATACACAGAGGAATAATATATATTATATTTATAACTTACAACTGATGGCTACTGCACCATCTTAAATTCTTGAATGAATGGTGAAATTGACTGTACCAATTCAGTATTGTTATATATTTTAAAATATTTGGGAGCTTTCTTCATTAGGTGAAAAAATAAGGTTCAACCTCCATTCCCATCCCAATAATTTTCACACAATCCCTTAGCTTAGATACTGTAAATAAAAATAACAGACAAGCTCTCATGTTGACGATCTTTTTCATCATTTTATTATATATATATTTATAATATGTACAGAAAAAAAACATGATCAAACTCAGCAGGGAGACAGCACCAAAGTGAACAAGCAAAAACAGAAAAGACAGAAGGTGACTGACAGGCGAGCTCCTGCCCGGTGCTTTTTATTAACAAACAACACCTAGTGAGTGCCTTTATTAAGCCAATGAACAAGTGTGCAAATGACATGGAAAATACCCCCTTCAGCCCAAATGAAATACAAAAAGAAAACTAAAGAAAAAAAAAGTCAAGCGTTGTTTCATCAGAATCACATTCATAAGCAAAGCCCCACCCCTACATGTGTTTAACCCCACCCTACAGTGTCCCCTCATACTTCCATGGACTAGACAACACAGTATAGTATTCAATGAACACATTAAAATCAGTAGGATATCAAGACTTGTTGAAAGAAAGGTTAAAAAAAAAAAAAAAAGGAAATCAAAGCGCAAAACATCCAGTATATGTGTGAGTGTGACTTTGAGTGTTAAGTTTCAAATGATTGCTTGTTCTGCATCTACTCAAGTGAGACTGGCGTGATGCCGGGATGCCAACATGTGTCCAAAAAGCTCAGGAATGTTACACGTGATCCTGCCCCGCTCTACGCAAACACACACACACACACACACACACACGTCCTGATGTTTCCTTTCCCTCCTTCTTAATGTCAGATTCCAGTCCTGCACAGAAAACTAATGTGTTCCACTTTAGCGTGACAGGCCTGAAAAACACAAGACTAAAAATATCTGTCAACACAAAGCAACACACACACACACACACACACATACGACTCATCTTCGAGTGATGCCAACATAATCACAAGTAACCACTTGTCACATCTGTACTCACGCTGGAGTTAAGAAGATGCAGCTTCCTGACCGAGCATCAATCATTGATAAGGCTTCACAAATGGAAGGCTGTTGTTCTCAAGATAATGTGGACTCATCTATATTCAGTTCTTCTAGAAGCTGAAATTGCACTTTTGTAGCTGCTGATCTTGGTGAGCTGTGAAAACTTCACCGCAGCCTGAGGCGGTGTTGTACCTGAAATGCTGACAAATTTTTCTTAAGGAGTGCAACCGAAGCCTCTGTGAGATTCCCGTATCTGAGTGGAAGGGCCGGTCAGGGAGGATGCTGAGGAATTCATCAAGTTGCGGTGACATGGTTGGCTGGAGAGGAGAGTTGGGAGTTCATATCCGGTCAGCAAAACCGAGACCAGTCAGTCCCTGAATCTCCAGGTGCCCCCCGAACACAACGCACATGATGAAAACGATGGCCTTTAAAACAGAACGCCACAGCGGCTTCTATTCAGCGAGGACATGTGTCTGCTGTGGACAACTACACCACAGATTACAGAGATAAATAAAAGAGTGAGTAAGAAGGCCCTAATGCTACTTTAGTACAATATTTTCATTCTTCAAAGCATGACCAGTCTTCTACAACAACATCACCGTTATTTTCCAGTTATTTGTTTAACAGGGTAAAAAAAGTTGTGGCTCAGATTGAGAAGGTCTAACAGAGTTTTCACTGCAGTGTAGAGGCCCCTCTGTGAGGGCAGGGGGATGCTCTTTTCCTCACATTCCTTCGAGGTTTCCCTGGAAATACCACTGAGACCTAACACAGCTATGAGAAGCAGAAGCCGCTCAGAGCTGCAGGCGTGTAAACCACTTCATACCTGTCTGATTTTGCCATTATTATGCCGACAGCTGGCACTGACATCCAAACAGATCATCGGATCTGTTATGATCAATGTCTCATGCAACAAATGTTTGTTCCTCCTTCCTGATGGAAATAAATCTGGTTATTGGGACTCCCAATAGTTTCTGCTACCGAGCAAAATGTTTCCGTAGCCTCGAGTTAAAAACTGCCATCAAATGTCTGATCAAATTTGTATGATTTGTTGAATATTCTCACGATTTTGCCAAAAAAAAAAAAAATCATATTAAAAAGGTCCACTTACTAGCCTTTTTGAGATTTTTTAATCACATCTCATGGTCTTCATCAGCAGGAGTAACTTCAGACTTCAGTCATATACAGGAGGAAATTAAAACCCCTGTCCCTGTTTAAAGATAGTCTTTAATGCCCAACATCAAATACCATGAGGTGTGATTGAAAGCTCTGGAACAGTATTTTTGTAACCTTTTGTAACCAATGTGTGCAAAGTCTGTCACTTTTCATGTGTACATCATTGCTTTTACCTTTAGGTGTAAACAGATGACACATTTTACAAACTAGTTCATTTGAAGTATACCGACACCTTCACGATCAGTGTGAAGGACTCAGAGGTAAAAAAGGATTACACCAGAGACAGAAACGCGAGGGGGGCATAAAGACAGGTTTGAATCGTGTGTCCAAATGAGAAACAACTATGTTTGACAAACTGGTAAGTCTCAGGGGAAGGAACAGCAGCTTTTTGTTAAGACCCCACCCTCTCAACCAACAGACACACCCACACACCACATCTCTACTCCAGCTTCATCTGCAAACAAGCACAAATGAAACAACATCCTAAAACCAACTCCGTCATGTACTGAACATGAGACTTTAAGCAAATTGTACAAGTTGTCTCCATTAGAAGTATCAATGAGAAAATTTTTAAAAAACAAAACAATAAAACCACAACAATAATAAAACAATAATTGTAAGATCAATGCAGATATTGCCAATTGCTTCTGTTTGTCAGAATAAGTCAAACCGAGTGTTTCACTCCTTCCCCCCCCCCGCCTTCGTCATGCCTCTTCATCTCTGTGCAATGATATCTGTCCTCGGACTGGAATATTTAGTGTCATTCCAGGAATTCACCGTACAAAATGATACAGAATTTTGTCTTTCTTTTACATATGAAATTATTCCTTTGAAGAGTAATGACAAAAAGAAAAAAAAAAAAAAAACTAACACCATATATTACAGTTCTCAAAACCGCCGCCTCCATCCCAGCTCTGACATCTATATGTTGAATTAACTGAGCCGCCAGCAGACCTGCTTTACCTCAAGTGTTTGGTTCAAGATTCCCTTGGTTAATGCTTCCATCAAAACTAACTACAATTTGTCTTTGGATGTAGATATTCCTATCTAGTTGTGTTATTGGTTCAGACTAAGGGCCCGGTCCCACCAGCAATTTTAACAACTCTTTTTTTTTTTTGCTGAAATCAACTCCTGTCAATGAATTTGCAAAGTTAATCTGCGCAGAACCTTTGCGTAGAGTTCAACATATTTTGACACATGAACGCATGCCATTCACCGAACAAACGATCCTAACCTCTAAAGGGAACGCAAGGAACCAAAGAGTCCAAAAAGGAGGGAATTTTGTCACACCATCCAATTTTATGTTGGAGTATACACTGCTCCACAAAAGAGGCATGGTGTTCAGTTACTGAGACAGAAGTACAAATACGTCTCTTGTGGAAACTCTTTTCATTTATTGTCCGGTCAGCGACAAAGTGCTCGTCCAATTTTTTTTGTCTGAAGCCCCTTCTCCACAGTGGAATCAGGGGAATTGCATGTAATTTATGTAACTTTATAAAAAAGGGACATTGGGACAATTAGGCCAACTTTTTGCATTTGAACCGAATGCAACACCATGAAACCCTTTGAGGAAGAACTGTTCAAAAGTATGCATACGACCTAGCTTGCTTGAAGCATATTGAGACCTTTAAGTTGTGTTCAGACAGAATGCGATGTGAATTTTAGAGGCGAGATGAGGTGGGAGTTGAAAATGTTTCAATTTGAGCAAAAAAAAAAAAAAAAATGTGCACTTATCCCTTTTTGAAACTGTTTCATAAAAGAACAGGGATGAGAGGAAAAGGGACTGGAGGGAAATGACAGAAAATACTGAGTCTGTTTCTAGCTAGCAGCTAACGCCTGTATGGTGGGGAACACTGGCTGTTCAACACAACAGCACAAACAGTCCAGCGGTCAAACTTGAGCGAATGACGCGAGACCGACTTTGCTTTCTGTCTGAACACACCTTAACAAAGTGTGAGTGGAAGTTGAGGAAGAGGACAGATGGAGGGAGAGGAGGCTCACTGAATGGGCTTTCCCTGGATCTTCATCAGTAAATGGCAATGATGAGTCACTCTTAGTAGGCTGCTGCTACTCAGCAAAACAATTATTACTGTGTACAAACCATCTACATGACTCAAGCACGCTGCATCTGCGTGTGTATGTGTGTGTATGTGTGTGTGTGTGTATGTGTGTATGTGTGTGTATGTGTGTGTATGTGTGTGTGTGTGTGTGTGTATAAATAATCCCAGGGATCCAGAGTTTGGGCTCGGGCAGGGTGGGGGATGGGGGATGAGGGGGGGTTGTGGCCATAACATGACACCAGCAAAGACAGACACAGCCTGAGGAGAAAAGTGTATGACCAAAAAGGCTTAAATCTCTTTAACCCCTGTCACTCCACTGCAGTGTGTGTGTGTGTATGTGTAGAGAGAAACTCACTGGGATCTAAACCTAATCTTCCACTGCCTCCGGTCCACTCTAAATCAATACCAATCTTCCCCCGTATCTGTTTTCTTTCTGTCGTCTTGGCAGAAAGTAAAAGTTGTCTCAGTCTCTGTTTGTCTGCCTCTCTCTCTCTCTCATACACACACACACACACACACAGGTTGCTCTCTTCTCTCTGTTGTTTGGTGAGAGTACAGCCCTGAATTAACCCTCATAAAGTTTCAATCTCTTCTCTGATCTTAACACACTGATAGTTCACTCCTCGCTGTTTGCTGAGCCGCCCTGTATCATCAGGCGGGCTGGTAGAGGGGGGGGGGAGTCACGGGAGGGCTGGGTTGTGGGTTACACGGTGTTATGGAGAGGAATGGTGGGATGTGGGAGTGGCAGCGATGATGGGAAGGAACACAGAAGGAGAAGAAAGGGGAGATTTCAGTGGAGATGGTGGAGGTGATGGTCGGGGGGGTGGTGAGGTGAGGGGGTCCTTTAGCAGCAGCCCCCTCCGGACTGCCTGACAGGGGTGCTCTCGATTTTTAAGTTGGGCTTGTCGCCGCCGGCTGTGGCCCCGGGACCCATGCGCTTCTTGATCTCGGCCGCCATGGTCATGAACGCCTGCTCTACGTTGGTGGCGTTCTTGGCACTCGTCTCCAGGAAGGGAATGGCCAAAGAATCAGCGAACTCCTGTCAGACAACAAGGGAAGGAAACTAATAGTAAGACCTTTCACTTAACTCAAAACCTTTTCTGTGGAAAAAACTGGGATCCAGCAGGGTGATACGTACTGATTCAAGGCCATATGTACTCTGAAACTTAGACATTTTTGAACGTGTATGCCCCAAATTATGATGACCACTTCCTCTTTCAACAACTATTTCCTAGAGTGTCTGTGGGAATATATTGATAGGAGGAGACTTCAATTTCTGCCTTGACCCAGTTCTTGACAGGTCCTCAGACACTGTAATGACAAGGACCAAAGCAGCCAGATCCACACCGGCCCTTTATGAAAGATCTAAACCTTAATGACACTTGGAGACACTTTCATAGAGACTATTCTTCCTATTCATGCCCCGATAACTCCCTTACAAGGATAGATTACTTTCTTGCATCTAGCCAATTAACCCATAGAAACTGAATACTTGCCTTGGATCATCTCAGTACCCAACTCTGCTCAAAAAACCTGACTTCTGTTGGTTCATGTTTTGTGATTGATATTGGGCAGCAAAAAATGAGATTTCTGTCATTTTTGTTTGAATATGGATTCTGCCCCCTCCTGGCCACAAATTAAAATACAGGACCTTGATGAAGAGCTGGGAAGTGACTATTTATAAATGGAATCCACAAGGTATTATTAGCAAAACCTAAAACCCACTTACTGTGCACCTGGTTAGATCATGGTATGAGGTCCATACAATTCTTGGAGTGAGGAATGATTTGTTGCCTAAAACACCTTTATGGAAAACCAAACTCATACCAATGATCTGTGAGAGCAAAATCTTTAAGCTCTGGTATGATAGACGGATAAAATACCTGGAGCACTGTTATAGTGTTGGCATCTTCATGTCCTTTGAACAGCTAAAAGAGAAATCTGCCAAACACTTATTTTGTTATTTGCAACTGTGAGCCTACAAATCAGTAGGACAACTTTGCTCCTTTAATCTGTCTCTCTCTTTAAAAAAACTTTCTCAACACACTAATATGGTACTTCATGCACCTGCAACCTTGTGGCACTTGTGTCAGATGGAATTTATTATATAACACTTTATTGGTTTTTGATCTTCTTTAGGGATTTGTTAGCAATAAGAAAATGTACTTTGCTTCCTTTTAGATGCCAATAATAACCACCACATGTTGTTACTTCATGTACAAACAGCAGTATACCTTAGCTGTTGTGTAGTCCACCACTTTCTTGGTGGTCAGATCACACTTGTTGCCCACCAGAAGCTTGTTGACATTTTCACTGGCGTAGCGGTCGATTTCCTGAAGCCACTGCTTGACATTGTTATAGGACTCCTGCGCGATGAGAACAAGGATATCAGCATGACAGGTAACACTGCAGGTGGAGTCTACAGTTTAACACGCTTGATACCAGGCAGCGGTATTCAAGAGAGTAAAATATGATTAACACCTGCATAATCTACTGCAATCCACTACTAGAGCTCTGTAGTAAATACTACCTTTCTAAAGATTCTAATGTTCACTGTTGGTTGAGACTATGTCAAGGTCTCATTTTCAAGGCTGCGTTTTGCAGCGATTATATATTATAAGATGTTCTTTTTAAAGAGGAGATAATTACTTATATTCACAGGTTCTCCTAATTTAAAAAGTAAAGTTCTATGATTTGAAATAATATGTCTTTGTTCTGTACTTATACCATTGTCTGAAAGCTGAAATCACATTCAAATGAATAAACTGGTCATTAATTAGCTCTATAAGTCACGCTGGGACTGGAAATAATCGGGACGTGATTATTGTTTGTCAGTGTATTACAGATCTGTAGCCATTAGACAGGCTTACCAAATGTTTAACTACCGTGCAAATAAATGATCATGTTCTATCATTCATACATTTAGAAGTTTAAATTTGAACAGGGTTGCATGCTAAACCTCAAAACATTTGCGTGACCATATAGCACCAAGTGCCAGGAGTAAAGAAAAAAAAAAGCAAAGTAACAACACTCAACATTTGATTTCTTACTCTGGGGCATCAATCCAGACTGCTGACTCACCTGATCTGTCACATCATATACAACTATGATGCCATGGGCTCCACGGTAGTAACTGGAGGTGATGGTACGAAACCTCTCCTGACCTGCGGTGTCCCACTGAGAGATGCAGACAGAGATAGATTAGAAAGAGACGGAAAGGGAGAAGCGATAAGAACTCAACAACTGTTTCATCACAGGCAGTAAAGTGTCTGAATAAATAAATTATCACTTCTTGTATTATTTCCCTCCTGACAATCAAAAGATGCCATGTATTGCTTGTTAGATATTGAGGGGCAGTAGAAGATAGAACCACAGGACATAGAACAGTAAATGGGGAGTAGGGTGTGTATATATATATATATGAGGGGTTACTGGTGTGTAAAATCTTTATGAAATGCAAAAAACAAATTTTAAATAAAATCATTGCAAGGAACATAAGAGTGGATGGTTTTCCCCCATCTTTCATCTGCCTGTGAGCCAGCAACTCACTGTGCATTTTCCCTCAGTTCTTCATCGGTGCAATTAGATTACAGTGAAGACAAGAATGTGCCTACTATGACTTTTTTTTACCTCAACTGAAGAAAGAACCTTTATTTGAAAGTCTAATTTTAAAGGCAGGCATTTATTTCTAATTTTACTTATTCCATGAGTACATATTCACCACTCCTCTCTGACACCAATACTGTTTTTTCTGTTATTAGTTGCTTCTACTAATATTTTTTAAGCACTGTTAAGCTACAGTCAATAAAACGCATTACTTTATGCAGAGGTTACAAAGTGGAGGTCTACCAGGACAGAGAGACATACATTACACCCTGTGAGCTGTCAGACGGCTTTTAATGTGAAAAATCTATGCAGGATATGTTGAGTTTGATTGACAGTAGCACAACAGTGATCAAAAAAACAGCGCCATGGAAACGTCAGAGATGCTGTAATTAGTCAATGAAAACAACACTTGTGTTGAAAAGAAAAGCAGAGTGGTGTGTATGACAGGACTGTCATTCTGCCACTGTGCTGTAGAAATGTACATCACGAACTTGTAAGTTATTATAATACTGGTCATTTCTAAAACACTCAGTAAACTTTGACTCTGATGTGGCTGGAAACTGACTGTGAGGCTGCATCTCTGGTCAGGTGCTGTATCCTAACTGCATTATGATCTTTATTTCTGTGGCTATGAGGAACACACAGTAGATTCTTTTATTGTTCTTTTTATTCTTTTTTTTTTTCTGCCATTGATGATTTGAGCTGAGCATTTCTCTCCTCGGCCTTCCTTTAACTTATTCACATGTCATCTGACAGCACAGACCCAACTTGATTACCTCTAAATGGAAAAGTAACATGCTGGTTTAGTGAAACTTACCTAAACCAGGGCCTATATCTGTTTAGGAATTTAGTCCTACACAGAAGCATATTCCGTCCATAAAAACATTTTATCAAAGTCTCCAGAGGTGTGAGTGTTTGTTTGTTGCAGGAGACAGAAGTCAGGCGAGGAGAGATGTTTTGGGAACATATGATGATGAGCTTATTCAAATATACCATTTTGATAAACCTGAAATAGTTTGTGTGACCGCTGTGAGTCCTCACAACCTCGCACTTTTTTTTTTACAACAGGGAAATGTAGCTGTGCAACAGTGATGATTCTGACATCACCAACAATTTAATCAGTAATAAATTCAAGCTCAGATGATGCACACGACTCAACAGTTCACATACGGTGATAAATGACATCAGCAAAAGTGGATGGCCACATGACAGAACTAGATTTACTTACAACAATAGTTTCTTCTATTAAAATATATGATATTAGGAAAAAAATGTTCATATTGTTACTGTGTATTTCCCAACACTGGGTAACATTACAGATGGATGGGTGTGCCACAGCCCACAGAGGTTTTGTAACAACATCACTGCATAATATATGCAGGATGCAACAATATTATAGTTTTTGAAAAACAATGTAACTGAAAAAGGCTGACTAGGATTTCAAACTTGTATAAACGAGGTTCCAGTGCTTATTTACAGCCTACAATGTCAATGGTGAATTGTGCAATTTCAACTACATATTAATTTTGTTATCTTGTATATTTGCCTATACACATACACCCTCCCTTTAAAATATTCATGCAATTCTCTAAATTTCTAATTTTATCCTTGTCTAATACTCCAAACTGAAACTGTCAGGAAAAAATTTGTCACCATGTTTTCTAATTTCTGCAACATCACATCTTCTCACAGGAATTCTCCTGTTGAAAATCAGAATAGGAAGCTTCATAAACGGTTTGAGGTCTAGTTTAACTATAGGCACAATTCCTAGGAGGGATTCTCAGGTGCTTGATAAATATGTCACGCTTAATAAAGCAGGTCTTTCATGGCCAAATCTGACTTTTTTTTAGAATCCTTCATGAAATAACCCCCTGATGTTTTCAAACATTTAATATTGGCAACATGAAGAATTTGTAAGTCTAAGTAAATCATAAAAACATACAACTCCCATTTCTCTTCAGGTGTGTTTGGACTAATCTAAAATAAGTGAGAAACAGAAGCACATTGTGCAC
Organism: Thunnus albacares; assembly: GCF_914725855.1. Classification (NCBI taxonomy): domain Eukaryota; kingdom Metazoa; phylum Chordata; class Actinopteri; order Scombriformes; family Scombridae; genus Thunnus; species Thunnus albacares. The sequence goes on along the minus strand of NC_058127.1, from coordinate 26,134,578 downwards.
TGTGGTTTCAGTTGAATCTGTATGTATGTGGCAGAGCTATGTCTGCTGATCAAATGGGACGTCTTTAGGTGGCACAGCCTGTTCCCTGAGCTAAACCAGCATCCTGTTACAGCTTGGTCCGAATGCAAAGCTCAATCTCAATCTCAATCACACACACACAAACACACAAACACACACACACAGGCTCTCATGTGTTTTGATAACAACAGTTGGATCTAAGCCCTGGCTCAGGTGAGCATAACAGTGTTGTGTGTGTGTGTGTGTGTGTGTGTACTCACAATCTGCAGTTTTATGGTCTTGCCATCCAGCTCGATGGTGCGGATCTTAAAGTCCACACCGATGGTGCTGATGTAGCTCTCTGTATAGGTGTCATCCTGCAGAGAGGGAGGCAGATAAAGTGAGGGGGGGGGAAGAGGAGCCGGGTCAGGCCAACAGCAGAATGAGGGAAAGAGCAAAGGTTGCAGTTGGAACACAGACATTTAGAACCTCGCAGTAATTGAAAAACACGCTTTAGAGACAGAACTACTTACAGCAAAGCGAAGCAGAAGACAGGACTTTCCTACTCCGGAGTCTCCGATGAGCAGGAGCTTGAACAGATAGTCACTGAAATAAAAACAATCAGGTCAGAGTAGGGAGCGCATTTCTTAACTCACTGCATGTAATATCTCAAAGTGTTGCAGCATAGTGTGCTGACTATCAAACTTGCAATGCTGGATAACCAACTGGGAAGAGCAAATGCTACTGGGCACCAGAAAGCTCCAGGTTTACAGTGTGTCAACTGATTTGATCTCATTCAATAGAAAATGTGTTGTGGGGAATTAACACTACTAAAGCATGATTTCAAACATCATTACTGCTTTATTACCTAAAGCTAAGGTCCTGTCTTGAAGAGTCTAGTTTTTAGACCTTTTAGTTAGCTCAGTTGGTGTAGTTGAGAGCTCCAGAGAAAGCTGGTAAGTGGTCTTGAGTTAGAATGCACAGAATGGGAGGATTGTGGGCGGGTGGGGGGGGGTTGACTGTGGCCCAACAGCCACAAAGAAAAAAGTATGAATCTGGGCAAACAAATAAAAATTTAAAAAATATGAAATCATGGTATATCTGTTAGAAAAATAAGTGAGAATCTAACCCAGAATTCAGTTCAAATTGCAGTAAAGACATAATTCACTCAGTGGTCAGTGAGGTTTGATACCCAGCCTAACTCCCAGGTTCTCACAACAACATCCCCCACCCAATCACTGAGAGGAAAACAGCATCACATGAATTTGACACACAGCACAGACAGCTGTAGAGAATTGCTCAATGCCAGTGCTATTCTTGTGTCATAGGAAACTGAGACCTTGTCGTGTATCACAGCTTGACCCTCGATCAACTGACAATATCTCACAACAAACACTGGATGCAACGGCACTGTTGCAACCTGCTCAGTTCATGTTTCTTAAACAGCTACAGCTTGTGTTGATGTGGACTGATGCAGGAAGTTGTCAGGACAGCTCAGTCACTTAACTATGCAGTGCAACAAGCAACCCAAACAGCTTCTGAAGTGCACGGCTTTATATATATAACATTTAACATCAGTTTAATAAAGTGGGCAATTATCCTGAAGCTGTCAGCTAATAATAGTCGTAGCGGCATTAATAAAACCTTTTAATGCCACATAGTAGGACTGGGAATCATTTGAAGGTAGAGTTGATACCAATTTTTTTCAATATCTTACTTGAAAGAATATTGTCAACATGTTTTCATGCAAGCCCTTTTTACTTTTAACAAAGCATGCAAAAGTTCTACAATGTTAAAAATTGTCTAAACATAAAGACTGTATGGAACTAGTGGTGGGAGATATTGCCTTTAAGTCATTTCATGATATCGCAGGGTATTTTTGTGATAGTAATATTACGAATATGTATATAAATATAACAAAATACTTAACAGCAGCAGCAGACAAACTACACTGTATAGTTGTTTAGACCTCACATGATTTCTGGCTCTCCTCAAACAGGTGATTGTGCCTGCGATGGTGAAATAAGTTTTTTGTGTCACCTCTTCTACACTTCTGAAACCAACTTCTCCACAGCCAAGCCCGCAGCAAAGTTACTTTAACTTTCAGCTATATGTGTTACTGTTACTTACATAGTCATGGCATTAATATGTATGTCAACACTTTGATATTGTAAATATCATTAAATGACAAATTCTTAGCACATTCAAAATTATACATGAACAATATGATATGGCACACACCTATATGGAACTTCAATACTTTCTGAGGACAGACTGAATTGTTCTATAGTGTAAAACATGGACAAATACTAAAATTATGTTTTATGGTACTATTTTCCAATAAGGCACCCTTTCTAAAAGTTTCTCAAGTTGTATTTAATGGCTTTATTGATAGTAATTAGGACATGTACCTATGCTTTACAGATCAGTTATAAGACACTCATAAGAAGAACTTGTTTTGATAAATCCTTTTGACTGGTTATAGATGTTGGTAAATCATTTACATTATCATTTAAATCATTTAAAGGGGGGTGGGGGACTTCAAACAACCTCTCAAGTTTACAGTTGAAAATGTTAATAAGCTGTTAACAAACAGGTTTTTGGTTCAGATGCAGCCCCATTTCAAAAGGTAGGTGGTCAAAATTAACATTGAAGAGGTGTTTACTGATGAATTGAAGTGCTAGTGTCAAACTGGAGGAAGACAAATACAGCCAAAAAGGATGTTTCACAATCTGGCAACCCGATAGTTGCTCTTAATAATGCTTATATAATGCTATAACTACTAATAAAGCCATTAGTATCATCCTTTATATTTATAAGTGGTACCTTCAATATAGATACTTTACCCTAACATTAGGCAGTGTATATCATAGTGTATGTAATAGTGTATATAGTGTATATTCAACCGAAACAAGATTACACAGAGTGTGTAAACATTCAGGGAAATAAAGACTGTCTGCTAAGGGTGTGGAGGTGTTAGCTAAGCTAGTTAGACAAGGTCCTGCAAGAACTGAAAGGGAAGCCGGCCTTCAGCAGCCGGCCTCGGGACAGCCGCTGCGACAACATGACGTTTCAGGCGGGTGTCTTCTCATTTCAGGGCTGCAGGTTAGCCGTCACACATCTGACACCTGCCGTATCGGCTAACGTTGCCTGAAACCTTCCACAAATTGATAGAGGATATTTTTTGTATTTTCGCTGTTAAATTACACAGCAGGTACAACACCGTTCAGGATCTGAACCTTAAACGAATGGCTACTAAACAGATTAACATATCAAATAAATCAGCAAATATCTGATGTCCACTCTGCTCCTAAGTCTGGTGGTAACAGGGGAGCTATTTCTAAATTTTACAAATGTAAAAACTGATATGTAGCGTTAGCAATTATGGTAAATATAATAACGCATGAGTGTATGTAACCACGTATGGATATGTCTTGTGTGTTAAGACAACTTAAACGAATGTGAAAAAAACGATATTCGAGGTTACAGGTCAGCCCTAAGTTACTGCATCTGTTACTGAACTACTTCATGTCACGTTACTGCCAGCTAACGCTATTTGTTTCCATTCCTGTTTCTAGTAAAAAGTGGACTAAAGCAGCGCCCACTCTGAACGCTTTTCACACCGTTTATTTGTCCCGTGAAAGGTCGCGTGCCACAGCCGACACGGTGAGGCACGAGCAAGCTGTCAGCTGACGTTTAGGAGAGAAAACACGTTAAAGAAGCCGTCCGCGCCCTGTTCACGAGAGCCTGCTAGCTGACGTTTGCTAATAAATTTAACGACATTAACACGAGCCTAGACGTTATTTACATAAGATTACACCTTAAACCACATACCATATAATAACACTTTCTAACTAAACGCAAGAATGATTGTCTTAAAACGTTAGCGGAGCATGTTTAACGTTAAACTCACTATTCGGGATTCATGGTTTCACTCTGGATGTGTTTCTGTCGGCGACTCGACTCTTCCTTCCTACTCCGGCAAAAAAAGATGACTTGTAGGTCCGGGTATCCGAGGCACTTAAATGGCTGTTTTACCGTCTCCGTTAATGCCCTCTTGTCGTTCCACTGTATCCGACCTTTATTATTTCATATATCCTTGAATCTAGCGGACATATCCTTGTTTCCTCAGGCTCGGCTGGTATATTTTACCCCTTTTTTTCTGCCTTCTGTGTCCGTTGCTTGCTAAGGTTCAAGATGGCTGCGCAGGTGCGGTAGTGACGTAAGGTGACGTGGCGCTATAGACAAATCAGGACAAATCTAGAATTAAAGCAGTGCTGGGATTTGTAGTTTAATAAGAAAAACAATTTGAAAAACAGCATATTGTACAGTAGTCTACAATTTCTGGGGGCAAAATAATATACAATCTAATATATAATATATATTAAGCCTTATTTTTTTCAAGCAGCTGCTAGGGCTGGGTGATATGGGAAAAAATAATATTTCTATAATTGTTAAGTTCATATTAATACACTTGCATACTTACTATTTTAAGTATTTTAAACCACACAGTAGAGTTCAACTTTGAGTCATCAAGTCAAATTTTCATAATATATATGTACTTTTGTATTCCATGTCTCACTTTGCAACATATTAACCTTTTTTCATTTATTTATACATTGGTAATACCTATGCATAACATTTTATAGCTTATCATTCCTCAACACATGAATTCTGTAAGTAACAATATCTAAATATAAAGACATTGTTTTGATAGCTGAATTATTACCCAGTCTTAGCAGGAGCAGTACCTTTTTTGAATAGGCCTTTTTCACAGCAGACATTTTGATATGCCACAGTATGAAACGCGTAGGTCTAAATGATAAAAACAATGAAAGCTGAGTTTCATTTAGCTGCTTCAGTTTCAGGGTTGTGGCATTATGTATGTTGGCTCAGTGCCATTGCTTACTGGACACTTCAATAGAACAGAGCTATCGTTAATGTTAATAGTAACACCTGTGCTTTTATGGTAAGTCAAAATGTCTGTTGTGAAAAAAACAATGTTTGATGACATGGTGTATGGATACACATTCAACCCACACTATGCAGGGTTGAATGTGCATTTACAGCATTTACAGACTCAAAAGTGCAATTAAAGGTTCATACATGTATGGAAGACCATTTCCACCAGAAAAATAAAAATAAACAGATTAAATGTCAGGATTGATGAAATGGTGATGGTAGACCAAAATTATGAGATACTGTGCCAAAATTTATGAGGTATAAAGTTAATTTAAAATTAAAACTTAATTATGATAGAGTAAGTCACAATTTAGAATTTCTCAGTAAAAATTATGAGATAGTCACAGTTTGGACTATCTTCTAATTCTGACTAAGTTTCTCGCTTCTCATCATTTTGTCATTTTCTTATCACCATTCTGACTTCATATCTCATTACTTTGATTTATTTCATTTCAAAAGTCAACATTTGGACCTATTATCTCATAATTATATCTTTGTATCTAATAATTTTGATTTAACATTAGTATTTTTGCTTCAATCATCCCTAATATTTCATGATTGTCCTTTTCCTGACAGTAATGGACTTCCATACACTCCTGTGCCTTTTCTAGTAACATATATTTTCTAGAAACAGATATACATTTTTAGTGCAAAATTCAGTAAAAGATTTTAGTTTCTGATTCTCACTTTTTATCAATGTCCAGATCTAGGAAAGGAGGGCATCTGTGGTGGCCAATCAGACTCCAATGGGAGCCTCTGCCACCCCTGGATGTCCCCTCCCAGTCTGGAAATGCCTCTGAGTGGTTTACACATACATACAGTTTTTAGTGATTATCATCCACTTTAACTGCTGAGCCAGTGATATGCTTAAGGTAGCCATCCTCTAATTCCACATCCTCATCTCTGACTGCAGCAGCACCCACAGGAGTAGGCAAGTAGACATTTTCCCATCTTCCCCCAGAGTCTGTCTGTGGATCTTGAGAGGCAGCAGCAGTGGCGGCAGCAACCTCCAGGCCCTGGTTGATGTAGCTGGCCTCCTGGCTAGCCTCCAGGACCGGCAGCTCAGACAGAAGACCTTTCAGTGACTCGCCCAGTTCCCTGAAGCCAGGCCTCCGGGTCGGCTCCTTATCCCAGCAGCTCCGCATGACTTCATAACTGTGTTTGGTTTAAGGAGAGGCAGTAGGCAGTGAGCAGAGTAGAAATATACATACTGTAGATTTTAAAAATAGCAGCAGCATTATAAGTAGCATAATGTGTATGAATAAACATATTTGCTGTATATAGTATACAAACACAACTTGTTAAAAAACTTAAAATACAAGAACTGTAGCAAAATCCTTAATTGTATTGAAGCTGCAAGGATTAGTCGATTAATTGATTAGTTGCCAACTATTACATTAATTGCCAACAGTTTTCATAACTAATTCATTGATTTTTGGTTTTCGGTTGTTTTGGGGGTTCTTTAAGAGAAAATTGTCCAAATTCTTTCAGTTATCGTTGTGACAGTTGGTCAGGACAAAAGATGACATTTGAGGATGTCTCCTGAGGTTTTGGGAAACAATGATTGAATATTTTCACCATTTTCTGACATTTTATGGACCAAAATCAATTAATAGAGAAAATAATCAACACATTCATTGGTAATAAAAATAATGGTGATTTCCAGCCCTAAATTGTATAATATCATTAATATTTGCAGAATATTAGTATAACTGTAAAAACTGAACATGTACATATGTGAATAAAATGTAACATCAATGCATAAATAAAGTGATGCACTTGATATTAACAAATCAAGTAAAAGTTTACAACTGAAAAGTAGTTACAAAAGTAGGTGCTACTATAGGTGCCATAATGCAACTATATTGTATTAAAAATATTCATCTGACAGTATAAATACTGAAAAAGGTGAAGCTCATTAGGACTGACAATTGCAAGTCAAAGCAATCATGTATTAAATTATCAAGAAAAGTATTATATCACTATTTTCGACTCATTTAAGGGAACAGTTCATATCTATTCCTCACATTAATTCAGTTACTAAAAACATTTGCTTAAAGCTTTACTAATCATTATTTTTACATTATCAAGGCATATCAATAGATAAAATGACCACATTTATATATTAAAAGACTCACTCAGAGTGAGGACATGACAGAGAATTATTAGCAACTCTGCAGTTCACTAAAACTCTATAGTCTAGAGTCTTTTACTCTTTTAGCTCATTGTTTTGTTTTCCAGCCCACAAGATCTGCATTTATCAACCTCGTTTCCCGCAGATACAGGTCAAATAGAAAAAACTGATGTGGAAATCTGTGCGAAGGGATTGCTAAAGTGAGTGAACAAACTAATAAATTGTGAGGAAATATTTGGAGCACTCAGTGAAGTTGGCATATCATAACATCTGCCATATCAGAATAAAAGGGTAGATGGATTAAGATAGTGTTAAGGTTAATGTAATTTGTTATTTATACCCACTGAATAAAATAATTGCTCCCGAAAAATGGAATACAAGCTGGCAATCAGATCTGTATATAAATTAGCCTTATTTGCATAACTTACAGTAATAAATTCAAATATTGTAGCATTTTCACAGTTTGACGCATATTCAGACCCACTGCACAATACCTGCCCAGCACCAAACAGACAGACAGACAAATTTAGTTACTAGCTGGTGAACACAGTGGAGCATTTAGGATAGAGTGAATATCAGTGTTAAAAGGTTGCTCCCTTTTCACTGGGCCCTGGTTCCCAACATTACTTGTGTTTTGTGTATTGGATCACTAATTTCAGTCCAATGTTTCTGTTCATTTACACAAATGATGGAATACAGGTTTCAGTTGAGTAGTTTGTGTTTCACAATGTTACATTTTGTTGAAGGACTTCAGTCCTGTTGAGAGTTTTGTGATAGTAAAGCACATCATCTGCTTAAGCAGTGATAGTGACAACAGGTGTGCATCACTATTATAATTAGCTGCGCTAAGCAGTGAGTCACTAGGCTCTGTCAAGTTGAGGTAGGACAGATAAAACTGTTCTGTAGTAAATGACACACTATGCACAGTATAGTTTGGTGCACTCATGGCCATGTGTGTGTGACCAGAGGAAATAGTGATTGTCAGCATTAACAGAGAAATTCTTGTTCTATATGTTTTGAAAGCTTTGTATCATTGGCTAATGATATAGCTACTCTAGACGGCTTTACCCTTGCCTTCAGCTCTGCCATAAGGAATCTGGTATCTTTGATCAGGATATGTCCTTTTACTCCCACATAAAACAAATCTCAAGGACTGCCTTTTTTTACAATTACGTAATATTGCAAAAGTCAGGCACATCCTGTCTCAAAAAGATGCAGAAAAACCAGTCCACGCATTTCTCCAGCAGACTCTTCAACTGGTCCGGAATGCAGCTGCACATGTAATGACAAAAACTAGGAAAAGAGATCATATTTCTCCCATTCTACCTTCCCTGCACTGGCTCCCTGGCTTCCTTCTCTTTCAACCCAACTGGTTAAGGTTTCTTCCCGTTAAATGGGAGTTCGTTCCAGTTAGGCGAGGCTGAGAAGGTAAAGTGGCCAAGTGTGATGAAGCGAGGGAAGAGAGTGGGTGGCAGTTTGCTGTGAGGCTGCAGAGTTAATTTGTTTGTTTGTTTGTTTGTTTTGTGGCGGCACTACAATTGGATGTATCACTTTATATATACCTTTACATGCATGAATATTGTGGTGACATGGCTACTCCTGTATCTGTTGCAAAAATCCCTCTTCACAAATATTAATATACAGCCGTTGAGAAACGCAATGCATCCACAGTAGTGTGAGAATGGAATTTCTCCTTTGTTTAGCACATTCAGTTAAGATGAAGTAGAAGGAACTCACAGTTTCTGGTCACAATCCTCTGGTGGTTTGAGTCTGTGTCCTGACACCAGCAGGTCCAACAGCTCATGGTTGTGGACTCCAGGATAGGGAGTCCTGCCCCGGGTCACAATCTCCCACATTGTCACCCCAAATGACCACTGAGAAGACAAGAAGCAAGAAATCAAAGTTTCACATACTCAAAGTACAAATTCAGACATTCAGTCAATGTCACAACTAAACAAGACTGAATCAGCTCTGTGCTTTCAAAGCTGCTTACTTTTAACAGAGGCTAAAAGCTCTCCTGCTTATGTCCCACTACAACAAAGTGGTCTTCCACTTAACACTGAACTCACCACATCACTTTTGGTGGTGTAGATGGACTCAGACAGGCTCTCAATGGACATCCACTTGATTGGCACACGGATTGCTACTTTCTGACGATAATAATTGTTGCTGTAGATTTTCTTGGACAGGCCAAAGTCAGCCACACACACCCTCAGGTCATCACCCAGCCTGTGGATAATAAAACAAAAAGTAAAAAAGTACATTTGGATAATCAGCACAGGCTAAGGCTATGCTCTCTGGAGTCAGATCAAAGAGTTCAAATGCACTATTTTGAATATTTTATCCCAAAACCCACAGTTTCCTGTGAGGCCCTCATTCTGTTTCATTGAAGTTTCTAGCAGCTTCCTTCCCAGATACAAGCCATGGTTGAATACCAATAGCTGAGGACAGAGACACAGTTATATATAAACAAGGAGTCCTTGATTTCTGTCTCCCCCAGCTCTAACACGACTCCCTCTCAGTGTCTCCCTCTGATGGACTTACATGCAGTTGCGTGCAGCCAAGTCTCTGTGCAGAAAACCCTGCGAGCTCAGATAGTCCATCCCTGCTGCAATGTCAATCATGAAGCGCAGGAGACTTTGATGGGGCACAAACTGGGAGAGAGGGTAGAGAGAGATTTATTCTGTTATTTATCTGAAATATTTTAGGGGAGGGGTGGGTTTTGATAAGGAGAATGATGGATGTAAAACTGTAGTATGTATGATGTAATGGAAACTCAAAAATCACAGTAGCATTTGGGAAAGCAATATTCATTTTGATCTTAGTTTTTTGACAAAAATACCTTTAGTCATATTTTTAGTTTATTTTGAAAAAACAAAGGCATTTTAGTCTAGTTTTTATCTTGAAATTTTATTTTCATTTTCATCATGCATTTTGAATTTTTATGTCTTCGAAGCATTTTGAGGCTACAACTGTCAACATCTTTGATCTGTACAGTTAGCATGGCTACAGGTGTAGCTCTTGTTTATAGTGAAGTTGTTCACTACAATACAATTTGTCTGGTTTAGCCTAAGAAAACCATCTAAAACAGTGGACAACATGCTGAAGAGGGACAGAGGGCACAGAGGGCAAACAGCAAACAAGGCATAATGTCATTAAATGTAGATCAACTTTCACCATAACAGAATGCAACATCATCATGCAAGGATTGTATAAAGCAAGCATGCATTCCTGATAGACTACTTTGAAGTAAGAACAGAAAGATTTTACTGTTACAGTGCACAACTCAAACTGTCAGGATCAAGGTCTTTTAGTCTTTCTAAAGTTATCTTGTGTGAAAATGTGATATTTTGTCCTGAGGGTGGTGCTAGAGGAAAGACTGAGGAGTGTCCAAAATGGAAAGGGTTCATTTCTGGGGGAACATAACTGTTCTCAGTAAATTTCATGACAATCTGCACTTTAGATTTTGATATTTTATGTGATCACATAGACGTTTTGGCTGCAGTGGTGATAGAGGAAAAGTCAGAGGGATCACTAAAACATTTGGATTCATCTGTGTGGACCTTGAGTATTGATACAAAACTTCATAGCATATGTCCAGTAGCCACACAGATATCTTGCTTACAAGCAGTCTGATTGTCTAACTGCCTGTGCTTTTTGCCCTGTTGTATTTCATTGTAGCAATTACTGGAGGACAATGTTACAATAGCCAATAGGAAGGATGGCAAAACCTGTCTTCTCTCGGTTCCAGGCATGGAGTCAAAAGTCTGAGTGTGCTTGTGTGTATCTGTCTAGGTAAGCATGTGCTGACATTGTTGCAATAAGCCCTGATTATGCCCATGCCCATCTGTTGACTGTATCTCACCATAGGAATATCACCATAGCGTGTAGCAATGAGGAAGCGGCGCAGGTCTCCATGTTTCATGTATGGCAAGATGACCAGAGGAACAGGCAGAGTAGAGTCCTGCTCTCTCTGTAAAGTGATCCCTGCAGGACAAACACATACACATGTCTTTCACAAGGTTGGTTGCTGTTGCAATAGAGGAGAGATGGCTAAACTGAGTATGTGGGTAGAGTGCCTCTAGAACCAGGTACAAACTGTATCAGATTTAGTTTTTCCATATCTGTGACTGAGAGTGCAACTCTCAGTCACAGATATGGTCACATGAAACAACAGAGTCAGAGCAACAGAGCTAGGTCAGAAAATATATTTGCTGTCAAAATGGTAAAGACCATTTGATTTTTGAAATATCTGAGGATTCAAAATAACTTTAAGTGTTTAGAATTTAGAATATGAGGGATGACCCTAGCATAACTTACAAGTGAGGCAGTTTTGCCAAAACTGTGATAAAATGTGCCAATGGCTAATCTAGTGAGTTACTGATTTATTGGCTGATTTACTTTCCAACCTGTAGCTATGGTCATAAGCTTTGGGTAGTGGCTGAAAGAATGACACAGACACAGATGCGGCCTAAATGTGATTCCTTTGCAGGTTTACTAGGCTAAACCTTAGCGATAGGATGAGGAGCTCAGGCATCCAATGAGCTGGAGTAGAATTCCTTTCAATGCAAGGAAACATTGAAAGCCAGTTGAGGTAGTTTGAGCACCCAATAAGGATGTTTCTCAGATGCCTCCCTGTGGAGGTATTCTGTCAAACTGGGAGAAGACCCCACAGCCTCCAGTCGCATGGTTGCTATGCTTTCTTTTACACCAACAATGATGCGTTTGTAGCATTTGAATGTTGACATTGTGGCTTAGCATTTGGTTGTCAACTGGGAGTTGATGTATTGTTTGCATGTAGGGTGTGTAGGCCATGGCTGTTGGTATGATTCTCAGAAGGCTAACAGTTTATGATGGCGTTATATCTGCTTTCTATTGGACTACAGCATGCTTGCTGATGATATATTGTTTGCAGTCACCATGTTTATTTCAACTGTTTGTTCGTGGAATGGTTCTTGCTATAAGGAGTCTTTAGAGTGCTGATATTGTTACTTTGTTAACATGATATATTTTCTGATGTGCTAAATGGACCACCCCAAGACATAGATTCAGCCTTTTGAGCATGGATTTTCATTGTTGACCTTTAGAAACAGTTCTCTATATGGTAAAGAAAATCTAAGCTCAAACGTCCATATACTTGCTTTTGGATATTTCATCCAATTCGCTGACTTTCATTCATCAGCAAATATACATCGTTCATATATGGCAAGCCATTCAACACTAAGCTCTGTCTTGGTACAGCACCTCCCATCCTCTCCCAGAGAGGAGGACAGGAATGGTGTATGGTGAAAACCCGGACAAGACAAGAGACTGACTGAACCAAGAGTCAGTGAACGGCTGGAGAAATCCAACATCAGAAACCATCTTTGAACAGAGACAGGAGTTATCATCTCCCCTTATGTTCAACTACTTGTTATTACTTGACAAAGGTCCACCACCATCTCTATTAATCAAATAAAGACCATAAGATGTGGTTGAAAGCTCTGAAAAGTCGTAAGTGGACCTTTGAGCTCAAGTTCTCAGTCCACTGTTGACCAAATCAATAGTGCGTCTATAAAGCACAACTTTTGATATTAACTTTGAATCAAATGACAACTTAAAGTTCTGCCATTCCCACTGGGAATCAACAGCTTTCTGTTTCTTTCTTTCCTTCTGTGCGGCTTTCAGCCAATTTCAGCCCAAGATTTTGATTTGCCAATCTGTAAGGTTGACTCCCAACTAACCAAACAAACCAAGCGATAATTGCCTACAACTTGATAAGCTAATAAGGTGTGTCCAATTTCAAATGCACACCTCCTTTGAAAGACACAGTAAACAAACACCTAAAAGTCAGAGCCTAAAGGCTAGTAGATTGAACCTGTGCCCCAATGCAAGTATCAACCCATTCTAAAACTAAACAAGTGACCAGCATGCAATGGATTCTAGGATACTGCAAACAGCAAAGGACACACAGGTTGTGTCCTAAAAATTGAGGAACATGTTATTACAGTCCAATCGAAAACACCCAACAGTTAAACATCTCAGTAGTGGTAGGTGGTGTATCTTACCAAGTAGTCTGACCACATTATCATGATCAAAGTTCTTCATGATTTCTGCCTCACTCAAAAAGTCATGTAAGTCTTCCTGGCTGTGGATTCCAACTAGACGTGCAGGACAGAAAAAAAATCACGAAAATAAGAAACAGTAGAGTACAGTTTTGATAAAGAGTATAGGCTATCATTCAGTACACACCTCTCATGGTCTTCACAGCAACCTTGATATCCATACCTTCCTGTGGTGTAAAGACCCCTTCATAGACTGAGCCAAACTCTCCTGTAGAGAAGAAAAGGACAGATATTATCACCATCTTTAAATGTGGATGTCTGATGTTGAAAGTTTTTTGGTTAACTGTTTTTAAAGGATATCATTGATGTCTATAACTATGGTTTTCAGCGTACTGAAATTTGTCAATGACCTCACAAATCAATCACCTCTCTTGTTGAAGTTGCACTAGGGTGTAGGAAGTGAACAGAGTTAATTCCTGTATTACCCCTGTAGACTCTTGGGTTACACTGTCACATGAAGAATAAAGTAGTTCAATAAATGTCTGCACCTGGTTCTAGCCTTGATTAGCATCACAATCCTGATCCTACAGTTTTGGGATGAAAATGTTAGTTGGTCAGTGGTCCACCGCTTTGGTCCCAATGGAAATATCCCAGTAAAGCTTTAATGGTTTGCCATGAAATTTTGTGCAGACCTGACGGTACCAAGAGGATGAATCCTAATGACTTTGGTGATCCCCTGACTTTTCATCTAGCACCACCAGTTGGTCAAAATTTATATTTGTCTAATACTTTGGTTTATGACCAAATATCTGCAAAACTGATGGCATTCCAGCCTCAGCTACACTTCTACACTCAGGTGTTTAGTGCTAATTAGCAAGTGTTAGCAAGCTAACATACTAAAGTAACATGGTAAATATTACCTGCTAAACATCAGCATGTTAACATTGTCACTGTTGGCATGTTGCCATGCTGATGTTAGCATTTAGTATAAATCATCCACTGAGAATCATTTTAGCCTGACTGGACAAGTGTCAGACCAATAATCTGAACTACAGAGAGCATTCAGATGAAGATTTGACTTACTACCTCTTAAAAGTTCCTAAACCTCATTAACAACTATTCAAAGAAGCTATCATAGATACAGTATAAAATGAATCTGCAACATCATGGCCTTTTTCTCACCTTTAATTGGCTCAAAAGTTGTTTGTTTGTTTATTTTAGTGGATAGTGTAGGGTTGAGTGAGAAATTATTCACTAATTCATTTTTCAAAGATTTCTAATTCTAATGGCAGTATATATACAGAGGACTTTTTAGGCTCTGTACATTTGCCAAAATAGATTCTTGGCCATTCCGGTCACTCTGATGGTCATGCATAGCTGCAGTTGATTTGGTTAGCAAACACCCCTTGTTCACTGTTTTTTATACATTGTGACATATTTTGAGCTCAATATATGGAGTATAATCACTGGAGAATGTGTGGAAGACCATAAAAAAGTCAGACAACACTATGCAATATAGTGGATATCAAATTATTTGGGACTGGGTTTGTCCAGTCAGGTGTAAGAAGAGCTCATACTGATGTGTAAGCAGAAAAGACAGGTGTCATACATCCACGGTATTATATACCCTATTGGGAGTCTGCAAAACACTGGTCCAGCATTGCAGGGCTAGACAAAACAGGATCGTTGTTGATGAGGAATCATGGACTGACCTTTGCCAAGCTCCTTGCCCAGTGTGAGTTGGTTTCTCTCTACCAGGACTTCCTTCAGGCTGTCCAACAGCCTGCCACTAATCCCCTCCAACAACTGGACCACGCCTTCAAATGTCATAAAATAAAGAGACTTTAATGTGTGCAGGGCTCATTAAATTTTTCCTATGTAACACAATGTCATCATAGTACATAAACATGTTCTGTTTTATTTTTTATGTTTAAAATATATATTTTGGAGGGTCAAATATATATTATTAGATATGTGTCAAAAGTACTGAGCATCGAGTATCAAACATCCAGCTCATGTCACACTGACACATTTGAGCACAGGACTACTTTTTCCTCAGTTTTCAAATTTGCCAGGTTAAAGGAACACATTGATTTTCCATCAAAGCACACAAGTAGATGAGAGGATTGGTATCCAATTCATCTTTGTGCATACTGTACAGATAAAATCAGTGTCTGGTTTGCATGATGGTCAATATATAGGCGGACAGAAGTTGTGTGTACTAGCTATAAAATATTCACAGCTGTGTGCAAAAAGAGATTAAAATTAAAAGTACTGAAACCAAGGAGGATTCACATTTAAAAATATGGCAATCATGTTATATTTAATGTTCATATTTTTTGTGATAATACACCAATACACACAGATTTGACTACATGCTAACCTGATCCATTTTCATAATTTCTCATGATAAGAGGCTTTCAGCTTGAATGAGAATTTCCATTCTGTCCTGACATTGGTATTATTCAGCAAACCACAAAGGAAGAAAACAAAACTTCCTGGGTTTGAGGAAACAGACATTCTGCTTTTGAGGGTTAGAGATGATGAAATAAAAATGGCAAAGTATTGACCTATTACTCTTCAGGAATATGACTTACTGTTGGCCTGCAGGGGTGCAGCCTCAGGCTCAGGTTGTTGACGTCGGTAGGTGATTCCACTGTTCATTGGCAAAAGCTCTACTTCCTGGTCAGACCTGCGTGAAAATATTTTTTTGTCATTATCAGTAAAATTGTCATTGAACTTCAGTCATTATCACTTCATGTTCAAACTTCTCTGCACATCTGCAAAAATATATGTTTTAGCCAAGTACTCAATCATGGGAAAATAGACCAAAATGCCCTAAAACATTAAGTTGCACTGGAACAATTTGAATGCTCAAAAAAAAAAGTGGCATCACAAGCCCCAAAATTAACTTTTTAGCCGATGTCACCACAACAGCTGCAGCTAATATTTTATCAAATTTAAAACATTTTTGATATACTTGTCTCATGGGAAAATACTTTTTGAAGAATGTGAACCCTGTGTTATAATGTCCAGTGCTACAACAATGAATTGCAGGAATGACAAGCGGAAATCATTTATTTCTTGCATGCAAAAATGACTGTATATTAAATGCCAATGTTTTAGAGCAGTCTAGCATAATAATCCACAACATTTTCAGTTTAATAAAAATGATTTGGTTACTATTGCGAATTGATATAATACAGTATTCAAACTATGGCCAGTTTATGGAAAGACATTTGCTGTTCTAAACTTCTGTCTGAGAGTTCTGTCTCAAAATCATAGCCACAAACAAATGCAAAGATGTGTTTTATGTTATTACGTTGTTGGAATAAATCAGATTAAACACCAAAAATGGAGACAAGATTTTTTTTAAAGGCACAACAAGAAAGTGACCAGGCCAAAGAAAATTAAGTGGAAAGTCCATTTACCTGAGTTTACTATAGTTTCTGCGCATAACACAAACAGCAATGGGGACTATAGCCATGAGCAGCAGGCTGCCAAATAAAACACAGATTGTCAACCATATATAGACGCGACCCTGGTGCTGGGGAGCTGGTGTTATCTCATTCTCTGAGATTTGCATGTCTGGAGTCACAGTGATCACCACAGGAGGAATTTTCCCTGTAAGAAAAAAGAAGATTTTCCTGTGGCTCAGAAATGAACAGTACTTTTGGAATACTATTATTTTAAAGATTAATCTCCTGATTTTGTTGATATACCAAATAGCGCCCCCAAAATCTTAAAGCTGCACTAATCAATACTTTCTTATATTAACAGTGAGAGGTGTTGGTTGTAGTGATGAACTCACAGAGAATGACTCTGCAGTTCCCCTCAGCTCTACAGAGCTTTTTAGTGTCTCTCAGTTTAGCAACTAGCTGGTGATGATTGTGGAGCATTTAGCAGTGAAAGAGCCAGATATATGCTAATGTTGCTCTGTGTCTGCTGGACGTGTAAACAGACAGCTGTTTGTTGAGATGTTTAACAACCTAATAAGGAGATTTGTGTTTGCAGCTTGTTGCACTGCCCCCAAATGCAACTGCATATCAGCTCACTATTGATTTTCTGAAATTCAACTGTTAACTGTGCTTAATGTACCTTTAAAGCAAACCTATGTAACTATGTAATGAGTGGCCACGAGTGGCCATTACAGGAAAAAATGTGACAGTGTGTAACTGTGCGAGATGATAAAGTGAACTAACTCGTAGCATCAATTATATGGCGATATCTATCTAAAGTTTGCTAATATTAGCTAACATTAGCCACCATAAGCTAGAGATCATACCAGACCAATAAGGCTGTAGCTGCCCTGAGCGTGCAGAATTGAACAAGTGTGTGTTTTATTGGTCATGAGTTTGACTTTTGATTTGCAAGAGGTGTTATTTCTATAACATAGTCTCACTTTAAATAAGAAAATTAAAGCATATTATAAAACTTATAGTTACTAGTTGGGATCTGATACCAGAATTGAACCCTCATGATTGAAAGCAAATATATCTGCCTCTTTGACCCCCACACCCTAATTCCCCACCACATTATGGTTCTTAACTGTCTCTTTGCTGTTGTTCACTTTCTTGGACTACCTAATGTGTTGACATGATCTAATCAGGTTTACATACATCTATGGATGGTTACAGTGGCAGTGGATGAAGGTGACGCCCCCTGCAGTGTTGATATATCATTCCAGGCTTGCACTGACAGCCTGTAGTCACTCTGTGGGTTTAGTCCTGTGATGCTGACAGATGTGTTGGTGAGCCCTGATGAGTCTGGCAGGAAAACCACATCATCCTCACATGATCCCCACTGACGGCCAGTCTCTGCTTCCTTCTCACACTTGACTCGATACATCACTTCCTGTCTGCCTCCCAGGTCATGAGGAGAATCCCACGTTATGAGCACAGAGTCATTACGATGACTCGCTTTTACATTCACAGGGGCAGAAGGTGGCTCTGTGGAGGACAGGAAGAGAAGGACATGTCTTTTAATCAGTGTTGTATGATGGAGTTCATATTTGTGTAAAATCCACTTAAAGGTACAGTATAATTTAGTGGCATCTAGCAGAAAGGACTTAGCAGAAATCGGACAAACCAAACACTAGCTCTAGATAGGGCCTTTTGCGTTTTTCATGAGTTTTGCAGCTACCATAAGTTCTCCTACACCCTTGAAAGGGGAGGGGGAGGGGTATTCAGTAGGTTGCAATCTGCAATCTAACCACTAGATGCCACTAAATCCTACACACTGCACCTTTAATATATCTGACTAGGATCTAATCAGATTCAGGTCTTTGCATAAACGACTGTAGCATTGATCCATTTTAAAATAAATATAAGCTAACTGCATGAAATCCTTATAACCAAAAATATTTAAAGCCCCTGTGTATAGGATTTTTATGTCATCATAGCATCTTTCAAATCATTGTGATGGCGTAATGTCTAGCTTGTAGGAAAACGAAACAGTGGAGTGTATTGATGTCTGCTACAGTGTCTGTTTTGATATTACCAGTGGGGGGCGCCAGAGTTGACAATTTTCAAATTAACAGTCTTCATTGTCTAATCTAGTTAATTAGTTTCACAGTAGGATGACACTTTATTTCCAGTAAACCCACTCAGTGTTTCTTACTGGTGCAGCCAAGGTCTCCGGGGTCTTTTGGCAGGCGACTGAAACCCTGTAGACAGTCACACCTCTCTGATCCCTCCCTGTGAGTTCTGCTGTTTGGTGGGCACAGCCGGCATCCTCCACTCTCATTGGCCGGTTTGTAGTGATCCATCCTACATGCTAGTGAAACAGAGATAGTGGTATGTACAGTATATGATAATAATATGGCTTTTTTAAATGTGTGTTATAATATTTTCTTGGTTGCAGACTAAAAATCATTAGA
The DNA here is from genome assembly GCF_914725855.1 of Thunnus albacares. NCBI lineage: Eukaryota > Metazoa > Chordata > Actinopteri > Scombriformes > Scombridae > Thunnus > Thunnus albacares. Next base: position 26,115,563 of record NC_058127.1, on the reverse strand, counting down.
TTAAAATTTTACCCAGTTTGGGTCAATATAGCACAATACTGGCTTAATGTTACCCAGAAAGCCACTCAAGACAAGGGATTGTTTTGACCCAGTTTTTTTTTTTTTAAATGTATTTATTTATTTATTTTACTGTTGGGTTATTTACGGTTAATATCTTGTGTATCTTTTGAATGTCATATGCACATTGATTTGTTCAAGAAACAACACATTTGTGACAATTTTTAGCTAAAGTACTGGGTCAAAATAACAGATTGCTACTGGGTGAAGTTAATTCCATGTTGTATTGGTGCTATACTGACCCAAACGGTGTGGTGTGTAAGTAACCCCTACACTGTTAAACATAGCACAGGAAATTAGTCAGATTTACTCATCTTTACAATTAACTCAGTATAAAAACACAACTTTTATAAAATCAAGACTATGCCATCTTTAGAAGAATAATTAAATATGACTCCTTTTACAAAGGAAAAGTTATATTCATGAGCAACTCAATGCATCCTTTACATGTGCTTTATAGAGGGGTTTTGCTGCTACAGCATCACTTGGTCTGGTATGACCGGTAGCTTATGGTGGATATTGTTAGTAAATGTTAGCAAACTTGTTGAAGCCTCATATAAGCTTCACATCAACTTTCAAATGCATTTCTGCATGAAAGTTAGTCTCCACTTCATTCTCTTTCCCTATACATGTCTATTTTAACAAAATCTTAAGGACTTTATTGAAAATGAAGAACTGACTCCTCAAACTGAGAGAATGACTAGAAAGAAAATCTGACTGTAACATTTGTCAGCTAAACAGGGCAATAAAGTTAAGATATAAAGTTTTTTGTTTTCTCGGGACAGTGAATTTAACTCAGTTGGTTTTGTGTTGTCACGAATAATGAGAACAGTTTGAACAACATATTCTAGTTCTGTTTACTCAGCCAACAATATCTTAGAGTGTGTGGTTCATACAGGGAACATGGTAATGTAAATTACATCGGTTTAGCAATGCACAGGAAACAAAGGGAGAAAATAAAACCAGTGGGGACAAGCTAAAAAGGAAGAACATTATGGGAAAGAGGAAATGAAAGTCAACGTGAGATCCTTTTGGTGACTAACACTGTGAAATATTCGTGTCAGCACAACATATTGTGAAAAAAATGGCTGTGAGCTGTTCTGTTCCATGGCAACCTGATCCCTGTACATAGTGCTAATTTCAACAGCCAGCTGATGCAGATACATTGTGCAAAACTAAAATGTTGCTTATGTGACATCTATAGCAGTTCATAAAAAACAGGGCTGGTATTTCTCAAACATCTAAGAATTACACTAAGAATGCTCTAAAGTGCAAACTTGAAAAAAACAGTTCTTGTCTGAGTGTGAATAATAAGACACATTTATCAGGTGACTTACTCCTACTTACAGTGAAGTGTAAAAGTAGCTTTTAAGAGCATCTCTCAAGTAATCACATGATTGATCACATGAAGGAATAGCCAATCAGAGACACATCTGCCACATTATACATTCTTTTTAAAAATCCTTATAGTTTATGTTACTCTGCAAGAACATGTAATTATTCAAAATATAATTCTATAAATCTTCAAATCTCCAGAAATATTGAACATATGAAATGAACAACAATCTAACATATTTATAATGTATAAATATATAAATAGGGATGAAATAACAGGAAATTGTCCTGTTTCAGTAGCATATTATTGATCATGACCCATTTAGTCCAATCTGACATTTATCAGGTGACTCTCTCTGACATTTAATGCCATTTCAAAGTCAAAAGAACTTTAATACTTTTTTTATTCTTTACTTTGTGAGTAAAACTTTTATCTTACGCTTAAGTACAAAATTTTACTTTTAGCAGTTTGATTAAATATGGACCTAGATCATAACTGTGTTGCACATTAAAAACTTTTCCAGTATAACTGATGGTTTGCTCTGTGTTTGTCATTGCAACATGCCCTTAGTTCCTTGTACGCTTTTTGGATTTCATTGCCAGAGCCTTGGTTTGAAGTGACTGTTAATATTCCCTGTTGGAAAGTCAAAGAGTTCAAACAAAAGTAGAGATGTCCTGATTATGTTTTTGTAGGGCAATGAGGGTCAGATAACTGTGATCTGGAATGGGTGCCAGGTTGCAGTGACCTGTACAGATGCCAAACATGTCAGTCCACTGAACCAAAAACAGGAGACATCTGGACATATTGGAAAAAAGGTGGAATACCACACATACACTTAGTCCAGACTTGGACTTTGGTTTTGGACTTTAACCAATTTGGTTAAAGTCCAAAAATAAGTGAAACTTAGAAATGTCCCATTCTTCTTTAGAATTTAGGATAGCCAAAAAGTCTGGTAAACAGGATGAGACTTGTCATGCAACTTGAACACATACATACACATAGCCTGTCTTCAGTATAAAAAGGCATGTCAAGTTCTGTAATGTTGGAATTTTGTCTGTCTATGTTGTCTGTGAGCCGTCGTGAAATAAAAGAGATTCCCCATCTGACACCTGTGTCTCGAACATCTGATTCCTCTGTCGTCCGCCTCTTTCTGCCACAACATTTTCACTCCTGATCTCGATCCAGGTCGTAACTAGTCTATTTATTTACTTGTTTACTGTTTTTGTTTCTATTTCGAGTTTCTAAATATTGATTCTATGTTTCTTTCTTTATTACTTATTTATAAACGTTATATAATTTTTGATAGTGTTTGTGCGCACAATGATACAGCTCTTATCTAGCTGTTGAATATCTGTATGTTTATTGATACATTTCAAATGACTGTTGCATTGACAATACTGTACTTTGGATTATATGAAATAGACATGCACACCTGTGTGACAGATGATTAGGGCCACATGAAAAAATAATTTTTGAGTTCTGATTAAAAAGAAAAGTTTCAATTTTTAATTTTCTAAAGTGTGAAATTAAGGTCAGAATTCTCAGGGAAAAAAAAGATTTACAGTCAAGAATGCCAACTAACTAACTTTAATCTCAAAATCGTTTTATATTATTTATTACAATCAAAAATAAAATTATTTTCAATTTTTTTTTAATATTTCTTTCTCTTATTAAATTATAAATTGTGCAAACTAACATCTACTTCCACTGTGGTATTTATTTATTGTGCCTGATATACTCATTTATGTTTCTAAGTACTTCTTCAGGGATGTTTAATTAATTAATTAATAATGAATTAATTTAATATGTTAAGATACATGTGTTATGTATGTATATATACTGTTTAATAGGTATTAGTTAGTTAGTTAGTCAGTTAGTTGATAATAAAGAAATTGTGCACATGTGTGAAAAATATGAAATAATTGAAAAAAAGATCTTGTCACTGTCCTTACTTTGACAGGTATGGTTCATGGCTTGATGTCCAGGTTTGCAGGTACATCCCCCCTGCAGTGGACCCCACACTCCATCCACATTACACTCTCTAACAGGCGGAGAAACCACCACAGCTCCCTCCACACAGGAACCCGTAAGGGGCTCTGACCCAGCCCCTGTCCTTCCAAACGAGGTCAGGTCAGCCACGATCTCAGGGCACCTCCTGTAGTACAGCCTGATGGATGTCACCAGCACACATGTTCCTGAGTAGGAGAAGCCAATCTGGAAGCCTCTGCGGCTGACAGAGCCCAGGTTCAGAGCATGGCTGCGGTTCAGGTAGCTGCTTATCTGCTTCAGAGTGAATGTATCAGGGAGTGGCGTGGAGGTCTGGAGGTCCAGGACTGCCAACCTATTTTGAAACCTTGTGATGGGTGTATCAGAGTCTAAAAGATAAACCTTCAGTGGGCTGAGCTGACCAGACTGCTCTACTTCCTGGGCAAATGCAATATCCATCAATAGATAGCGAGCATCTTTACGTTCCATCCACTGGCTTAAAACAGTTCTTCTTGTCTTTTTTCCACAAGCTTGGAGCACACAAACTGGACTCTCTGTGCCAACTGTTAATGAAATTTCATCCCACTGGAGTATAGGAAAGATGCAAAATCAGTGAAAAGCTGCACTGTAAAACTACAGGAAAACACAGCACCCTCTATACAAGACTGACCCTTGTGGAAGATACTTGAGGAATATTTCAGACCTGAAGTGAACAAGGTATACATTACATGTGGTAATTTGATTAGGCACAGTTCATTAATGAATATACATCCACATATATATCCATATAAGCACAAGATAAACTGAAATAATAAAGGACTTGGAACTAGATTTTAACTCAGGGCCCTTTGACAAGATGGTCAAGTTTAGGCAATAAAGCAGGTGTCACTGCTGTAATTTCTGTGGTGCGTGCACTATTATCAAAGAATGCATCATATATGAAATTACCACAAACACCACACGATGGAGCCTATCCTGTGAATAATGATTTTTATACATTTCTGTTCAAAATATCAGCCACAGGCAGCATCAATACAAAAGTCACAACCTTCCAAATTCCATTTTATGATTGATAATGTGGTACAATGCCAATTTAAATGGGTTAAAGTGTGATTAAAGAGCTGAAATGAATGAATCATGCATGGATTAATAACGTACCAGCTTATACAGTAACACCACTCATAATGTTAGTAAGTAAATACAATCATACAGATTCACACAGTAAATGTTAACAACAAGCTCGAACAGATAAAATGAACTTTTGATGTCATTATTCAGCAACTTTTACTGTATTTAAAGGGACTTGTTATCATATTTTGATAAGTCATCATAATACATGTAGCAAGCCTTATGATTACATAAAACCTAGTCACTTGTCAACCAAACTTACCTCTTTGCTTGGCTCAGAAGTCCATCCCAGGTTGGTCCGTTTATCAGAATGGAAAATCTCCACTAAACAGAGGAAAGGAAAGAAAAGCCTGTTATGTCATGCTGGACTTTCGCTAATAGACATTTTCCTGTTTGACAGAACAGTGAGCTGGCCTGTCAGAAACACAGCAGCTCATTTCAAGAAGCATAGAAACATTGTACATATGTGCTTTACATTATGGCTGAAGCAGTACTGTGTTTTACATCGTATCATTCAGCGCTGCTCTTGATTCAGCACACTAATTCACCCAATTTCCCAAGTGTTCAGCTATCTTGCCGTCATCAGGGCGTTCTCTGAGATTGTTCTGCTTTCTAAATATACAAACATTTTTGAAGAGTTCAGTGGATTACATTAGCTTTTTAAAAACTTTATGAGGATATTCCAGTTAAAGGCGAAGTGTGTTGAGGTTACCTGTAGGTTACATTGAAAATAGTTTGTGTTATTTTACAGTAACTATACTGTGTATACTATGTTTTTCAAATGAGGTTGAAAATATATAGATTATGTTATTTTGTACCAAAAATAAAGATTCAACACTTACCCATTGGTGATTTAATTAAGGCAATAGCCAAAAACGTTGAGGTAATAAAGCATGGTAATTTGGATAAGAGTTGCTTGATTTGTTTAATTCTGATGGACTTGATGGTTTTTATGTTTATTGTAATACTTTTATGTTGTCGCAGAATAGTTTTTGCATTCCCTTGTACTATATTTATGTTTTTAGGAAATACTTTTGCATTCTCTCACCATGGTTTTTCCATTCTCTGATATTTTTTCATGTTTAAACGTGGTTTCTGCATTACTTTACAGATTAAAATTTTACATATAAAAAATATGATCTGTTTGTAAATTATGATGCAGCATTACAGGCTAAATTCCTCAACAGTGTATGAAGTAGTCAAACTTTAGCTCCACCTGAACCACCCACAACATTTAAATGCTGCTTACAGTAATGCATCAATAATAATAACTCAGTAATCTATTATATCTCACATTGAGAAGGGCCATTTTATTTTTGCTGACAATACTTTTGTACTTATACTGTTAATATATTTTTGAATGCAGGGCTTTTACTGCAGAATTTTACACTGTGTTATTGTTACTCTTACTTCTGAATAATGAATGAATAATGATCTGAATACTTATTTATATAATATTCAAATGTCTCAAATTCAAAGAACTAAATATTCAGAGAGAAAATGAAAATGAATGTGAGGGAATGACGTTCCCACTGTAGCTCCACAGGGACTCTGTATTTTGGCTTTCTTTTTCTTTCTTTACTACTTCCATGGTCATAATATTCTAGTTTGAAAAATAATTTGCTTTTATAAAATGTCTTTTAATAATTTGAAAATCGACTCACTTCCTCAGACATGCCTCAGGTTTTGCTGTATACAAACTAAATAGTGAAACCACTACTGTGTATTGAATTAAACTATACATGTTGCTAATTAACTACTATTAATATCTAACTACCATACAGGTCTACTGACTTCTATGGAATAGTTTGTGTGAGGGGATTTTTATTCTTACATACTAGTATAGAACTGTATGGGGACAGACAACAGTAAAAGGATTAAAAAAACATTATATAGTAGACTCAAAGATGTATTTGTCACATACTCATACTTTCAATATGTACAGTGAAATTTGATGTGGCATACTTTAAAGGATGTGCTACTAGGCTAATGTGCCATGAATTGCTATATCTTTTCCTGCAACACTTCCTGACAATGCTCTCACAGGCCACTGGAATGTACCTCAGAATTTAGATGTATCATAATACCATCACATTAACTTTTCACACTGATATATACTAAAGATAGAACACGTGAACACTCACCCTCCTCTGCTTGATATTTTATGTCACAGTTGGCTTCCCATATCAATATCCACAATAGTATTGAAGTAGGCCAGACAGCCCACAGTATACTGTTACACACAGCCATGTCTTCAGCTTGCTAGAAGTGTGAATCATAATCCACAGCTGCCACTTACATCCTTGCAGCCTGTCAAGTCAGCTGTTCAGAGGGTAAGTCAAATGAGTGATGCCTGTGTTTACACTCTACTCATGATTTGACTCAAAGGAATGTTGTAATTAAAGTACAGAAATGAGCCCTCCTCCTCTGGAGAGGATGTCTACGCCCTGAGTTCTTGGAAATATGTGCTACTATTACACTCAACAATACAGTAAAACAATTCATCCAGAACACAGCACAAGATCATATATCAGAAACAATATACTAAACAAAATAGAAATATAACTAATGCTATAAATGCCTATGTAGCCCTAGATATTAAAACTAAGATGTAAATAAGTAACTTTATTGTGTTCTGCTTTATACTGAGAGGGGGGAAAGGATTTTGTCGTTCAGGTGTCATTCAAAAGTTATAAAAATAATTGGCAGCTGTTTTCTTGGTTGGAAATACAATCAACCAATCAGAGTTTTGGATGCAGGATTAAGAATGTGGATGTCATGTATCATGGTAACTTACATCATCGCAGCATGGATTCAGCAAGGATTCAGGTGCGCATTCAGGTGGAACATGAATAAATCTCACCTGCCAACAAAAATTACTGCCATGGACCGTGCAAAACATTTGAGAATTCGGGAAACTGTTTTGTACTATTTATAACATTGTGGTCGAACACAAGTGGAAGTAACTTTTCTAGCACAAAGCATAGAACACAATAACTAACTATTGTTTTAATGGCATTATTGACTGATTTTATTCAGTGTTAATGTTGAGGTGAAAATTTATTTAATAAAGGCTTATAAATGGAACTCATGTAGCCTATAGGATTTTTCTTTTTATATTACTTTAAGCCCATGGTTCTCACATTCAGAAAATACAAATAAAAAGTATGATAATGCCCCAATTCACAGGGCACGAGGGGTCACTGAATGGTAGCATATGATTCACATTATTTTCATACTCATCAAACCTTTCAGTGACTCCTCATGCACTCCCATCAGGATAGAGATGTTTAGTCATAGGTGATCACTCAGAACAACTTTGTATTAATTTACAGTGACCCTTCCCTCTAAGGGGACAAGTAGACCAAAACCATGCCAGGTAAATGCCCCCCAACACATAACAGAGCCACCAGATCCCCTCACTGTAGGAGTCAAGCATTCAGACCTTTACCGTTTTTTCCTTTAATTTGTCACCTGTCTGCTTAGTTGTTAATTTGAAAAACTTCCTCTACTTTAATTGGATTAGTTGGTGCAACTAAGAGTTATTTACTGGAATCAATCAGTCTACTTTTGTATAAGATTTTGTTTTTTTGTTATTTTTCCAGCCCAAAAATACATCATTGTGTAATCCTTTCTCACTTCCTCTATCTTTTCCTTTTTTAGAAATGTTGAGTGTGAGGAATTTTTGCTTATGTCATCCCCTTTGAAAGTAACATTCACCCACTATTTGCAAAAGGAGCTAACACTTTTAATGACCCTAAAATACATAATGGCATCAAATTATAAATTGATCAAAACCTGCATTTATAATATCTGCTAAGAAATTTGTTCAAATAATACCAGCATTTATGATGGTATGTCATCTATCCACCATCAGCAGTAGTTAAATCAGTTCTTTTTAGTTTCAGTTACAGTCATGATCAGCGTTTAAGGTTTTGATTTTTTTTTTTTTTATCCTCACTATACAGCATCATGTTTGCATGTTTTTAGCCTCTTTCAGCAAATGGTTTGTTTGGTTTTACAACCACCAGTTTATCATGTAGTTGATTCTCAGTGCTCTAATCAACCTTGTAGCAGCTGGGAGTTGTTTTCAGAAAGCTCAGATAGACAATACAGATAACATTAGCAACTAGCTAGGAAAGAAACTGAAGCATTTAGCAACTAAGAGAGTTTCTCAGGAATTAGGTGGACACCAAAACAGAGAAGAGGGAGAGTAAATGAGGACTTGGATTCATCATGGACATAAACACGAGTTCAAATGAATGCTAATGTTGCTGGATGTGTGAACAAGAGTTCTTCTAATCCCTCATGGCCAAAAACATAATAATGCAGCTTTAACTACTGAGTGCATATAGTCCACAAATGAATGCACAAATAGTGTATTAAGTAAACTGGCATTTATTTTTATACAAACTAGTGCAGTGCCTGTTCAAAATGCGAGTGTTCAGAACAGGCTGATTGCTTATTATTTCTCGAGAACCACATATATCTCTCTTCTCTTTTCTTTCAATAAAAAGCAAGGAATCTCTGTCTGTCTATCTGTTTGTATGTATGTATGTTTGTCCTTTAAATATCTCAAGAACCATTCATCCAATCTACTTCATACCTGGCAGGTGGATTGCTGGGGAATCAAGGAAGTGCAATGTTGATGTGATAAGTTGTTGTGATGAGCAGTTCTTGAGAAAGATATCAAAAATACCTCATAAAAAATTGCCATTGCAACCCACATTGTGGTCAGAGATGGGATTACATCTGTAGTGATAAGAACTACTATAGAGAATGAACTGAAAAAGTTTAGAGAGTTAAGCCCTATTCCCGTTCCTCACACACAGGAACTTGCAGGATGTCGTAGGCACATTTTGAATGGGCACTACAGCTCATCCAATCAACTTCAGCTCAACTCAAAATTGTAGTCCCCAGATATTCTGCGTGTGAGACATTTAGGGAACATTGGTAAATTGTATTTTCTACTGATAGCTTGCATCTCATGTGTTTAGGGAGCATAGGTAAACTGTAGCGTCTACCAATAGTCTTCATGAGAGGCATTTAGGGGATGGGCACTGTTCTCTCTAGGTATTGAGAAATCATCCCATTCCAAACAGGCATTTTATGAATGGGCACAGCACTAGTATGTATCAATTGACAAATGTGTCAATTAAAATGATAAGGATCTAATAAATTAAATGGTTTAGGTCCATACAGAGACTTCACCATTGGTACTAAACTGAGGTTGAACTGTTGAAGCAGTTCATGGCCTTCCGTTGGCTGATTCTGCTGTCAGTTCTGCCAATTTCACTGATTCTACACTCCTGTTGGCTAGTTTTAAGAGTCCTAATCTCTGCAGTTCAAAGGTCAAAGGTTGGAGTTTATGCAAATGAGCATAGTTTGTTTGATATGTACATGAGCCAGCACATGTAGTCAGCCTAACCGCCTAACTTGGTTAGCAGCATAATATGTCAATCTTTGTTTTTCTCTACTTTAATTTATACAGTGACTTTGCTGATGGAAACATTGCTGTTGCTGCTGTAAGAAACGATATTCTGTCATATTTACAACATAAATCTATTCTGATCCTGTTCTGAATTTATTCTTTTTTAAAAATATAATTTAAAAAACCCAGTTCTTTGATAATGAAAAAGAACCAATGAGAGTATTTCTTATTTCTTTCATCTGGTGTTTTGTTCATTCCACAAATGCAGTCAACAAAGCAATATAACTCAGCACTATAACTACCATCTCTACTGTTATCAGATCATTAAATGCCTGCAGACAGAAACATGGTGAAAACTGTTGGTTACATTACCTTTCGATGCTGAAAATAATCTGAATCAAGCTGATGAGTGAAGGTGAAATGAATTAACAGCTTCAACCAGGAAACCAACCAGAAGAACAAACATGTATACAACAGTCTTGACTTTATATACATCTTTAACCGGAAGTGTTCTTAAGGAAATCTGATCACAGAACAGCAGCTCTGAACTTTGGAACGAAGAATCTGGAACAAAAGTCAAACATAAACAGACAGTATAGATCTTTTGTTCTCTTCTCAGGAAATAAAAAGTGCTGAGATGGCATTAATGCAGTCTGTTGTATCTCTGTGATATGTGCAAAATGGACAAATAAATTGTTTGTGGATACGCTAAAGATAAAATTCTAACCATACAGTTGAATAGTGGCTGCAGCCTGACTATGGGAGGATGAGAAACATCAGTTTAAATACATTCACTATAAGCATGTTTTACTAGTGTTTCATGATTATTTTTTTATGGCACACAGTGCATTTTTTAAATAAATATTGTAAGGATAAAAGTCCAAAATTGTGTGAAAATACATAGTTTTTAGTCAAATAACATCAAATTTTCTTAGGGGAGGGCCCCCAAACCCCCCAACCAAAACCCCTGCGGACCTTTGACTTGGTTATTTTATTTGACCACTGCAGATCTGATTGTTTAATCAACTGGATAGCATCATAAAACAATAACAATCATATCATATCAGCAAAATAGTGCAGAACAAGAAAAATGCCGTCAGTATTCTATTGAATATAGCTTAGCTATGGATACACATCCTTCTGCTTTTGCCAGTAGCCCCAGACTTTTTCCTTGGTGGGCTGCTCTCATTTTCCATTGAAACAATTAATAAGAATGCTTTCTGATTGGCTGCTGTTCGATACCTTATTGAAGTTTGACTGTCTAATTTCTAACAGTTGCATTTGTTTAACACTCATAAATATAATTTCTATTCACATGTTTTTTTTGTTCCCATGCTTTGATATTCCAACTGTCCAGTTAAATCAAATCTGTTAATTGGCATCCAATGATATGCTTTTTTAATGGTTCAACTCAGAATAATAATCAACATTTATATTCAGGGGAGACAATTAGCCTACATTTTAACTGATGGAGGGTGGTAAGGGACGTGGATAATGGATAGGGGGGTGCTGACCCAAAAAAGGTTGAGAACCACTGCTTTAATTGGAATGTCCCAAAACTAACAGCCAACCCAATTCTATTCTCAGGTAGAGGGGTGAGGTTTAATAGTAAACTAATAGGTCCCAGGCTTTGGAGAAATGGAGAGGCAAATTATCACCGTCAAGTGGACATTGAATATTCTGCAAGAACAATAATGTTCATAACTTAGTGGTTAATGACCAGTTATCCTATGGTTTGGACTTTTGGGATCTACAAGAGGAAAATATGAGTCTGTGTATTGTTTTCTATACTGTGACTAAATGTTAAAGTGTAAAAACGAGTTGTGTTGCTAATCACAACAAGTAGCCATTAGTATTAGCATATTAACCATCAGCTTTGCTTTCATACTGTTAGCTTGGCATTTGAAGTAGCCTAATTGGTGAGGTTGCAGATTGCAAACAACTGAATACTTCGCCCCTTCCCCCTTCCCCCCTCCCCTTTCAAGTGTATAGGCGAACCTATGGTGGCCACAAAACTCACGAAAAACACAAAAGAACCTGTAGAGCCAGTGTTTGGTGGAAAGAAACATGTTACCATAGAAACATGGCAGTGCAAGATGGCAGGCTCTGTGGAAGACGACCTGCTCCATATGTAGATATAAAGGGCTCATTCTAAGGTGACAAAAACACAACAATACTTATTTTCAGGTGATTATACACACATTAAAACATACTTATGAATATTATATTCCATTTCTGCCAATAGATCCCCCTAAATCCTACACACTGGTTCTTCAAGACAAGCTGTTGCTAGATCATCATGAAATAGAGTCTGGACTTGTTACTCAGCTAATTTATCTCATTTAGGAGACAGATATTGGTAACTATAAGAGAGAGGATCAGGAAAGCTTCTTTGGACCTCTAGGGAGAACTGTTTCCCTACTGATGTGCTACTGTAGACTGTTGCTGCCGTTTCTTCTGTGCTCTGCTGGCTGTCCATTACTGCACTTCTCCTCACCTACCCCTCTGAATATTCCAGAAGAAGAAGTGAAACCTTACTACTATTATTTGTTTACGAAGCCTGCAGAAACTTCCTGAAGCCGACCAATCAGAACAGAGTGGGCTCATCAGGAGGCGGGCCTTAAAGAGACAGGAGCTAAAAGAGGCCTGTTTCAGACAGAGGCTAAACTGAGGGGCTGCATAAAGGTCCAGTACAAGATAGATAAGGAGTTTTTAACTGGAAATCATGCAAATAAATTAAAGTCGAGCCCCAGAATATACATATAGACCTGGAAATATTAACATCAAGGTGAGAACTGATAAACTAGCACGTGCCTTTTCTTTTGATTGCTTGTGTAAACAAGTGAAGCGGCCATTAGAGTTTTTAAGCCTGTACACTCGCAAGCCACGACTCAGGCCTTCAACAGGGGTTGTAGTTTACACTTTGGTTTATGTTGCAGAGTGAGAGTGTGTGTGAGTGTGGGCGCACAATATATTAAGACATAAGATAAAATCCTTATAGGAGGCATATACCTTCGTTATACTTCTTAATCTTATTGGAGGCAAAGTCAGTTATTCTTAGTTTTCAGAGTATGGGAACAGCAATGAAGAACTTGACTGGTTTATAAAGTGATAGAGACTGCTACGATGTACAAGTGATCGTACACACATAAGTGCTGACACATTTGTATTTAACTTTCTGAGGAGTTATCCTCAGTAGTTTATTTTCCATATGCTCTGTATTTTGCATGTTAATGGTCTAACTTCACTCACAGCCTCCTTTTCCACCACCAAAGGTATTTTCAGTGCTGCAGTTTTGTCTTTTGGCCACTAGAAAGCCCTATTGCCAATAGAATTGTTCATTAGGAGAAGCTTTTTGTGGCATTTTGTTTATCAGGGACTGCAGCACAGATACCACTGCTTTTAAACATATAAACATGTCATTTTAATACTCATTTTAATGATTTTATGAGGAATCATTTAACAGATTGTCTTCAAGGACAGATATATAATAATTTTGTTCTGCCAGCATTTCTGTTTGAAAATGTAACTTTGCCTTTAATATTTTATTTTCTAATTTTGATATTGATATTGTACAAATGAACAATGACAGGTAGAATGTATGTATATCTATGTTTCTTATTATTTGACTGTTAACTTTATGCATGTTGTGCTACAGATCATACTGGATTTGCATTGATCCCAATAACTTCCATTCTTCACATAAAATTATATCATTTCAAACTGTGTTACAAAAGGTTCAGCCCATCAAGAAGACTATGACAGAGTGGAATTTATCAATTATCTGACAAGGTCACATGATCAGTATGTTCATTAAACTCTTCCTCGAAGTACCAACTTTTGGTCTGGAGTTATTTGTCCTGGTTTGTGCTTTCTAGAGAAAGGAAAGCTTATGCTAACTTACGACAGACAATAGACAAAAATGTTCTTCCAACATTTTGGCAACTGTTTGTGTTTGTTTCTTTCCTGTTTCAACACAATGCCTCTGTGTACAAAGCAGCTCTATACAGAAACGCTTTTCCCAATTTCCTGTGGAAAAACTTGACTGGCCTGCACAGAGCCCTGACCTCAGCCCCATCCAACATTAGCCAGACCTCATCACCCAACATCAGTGTGGGACCTCACTAATACTCTTGCGTCTGAATGGGAAGAATGCCATTTTCCCTCTCAGGACCTCTGCATGAAATGACCCGTGTTGCATGATGAGTACTTTTATTTTTACTAAATTTGCTGCTACTACTTCTACACTTTCAGTACACATTTCAATGCAGGATTTTAATATTAGTATTTTTGGAGGAAGAATCATCACTAATGTGTCATTCTAATTCAGCTGTATTGGTGTCATTTGTGACTTGTGTAAAAGCAGCGATGTGACAGACAGACTTCACTTTCCCTGTACTTCCTGAAGTTCCTGCAGACAATACAGGTATTTCCCACAATTGGCAGGACAACCATCCAATCAGGTTCAAACAGGTGTTAGATGACACCATCATCAATCCAATCAGTGATTTCTATCAACTCAAAGTGTGATAGAGGGCTGATAATTAAGAAACTATATTTTATATTGCTGTATGGATAACAAGGACAGTTAGTTTTAGTCAGTCAGTTTAGTCTTCTGGACATGGTTCAGTTTAATTTGGGTTAAAATAGTTGTTTAGCGGTCTAGAAGAGCAGGGGGTGGAGTTACACAGCTGCTTGTTAGGTGGAATGCTGGGTAATGGTTATAAACGTTTACCGAATCAGGATTAATCTTCATTATTTTGTTAAACTGTTGTCAGTTTAAGTTGATCACACGAATATGTATATATTTTCAACTGCAGTAACTACCACAGGTATGGAGTACTTGTTAGCACAAACGGTTTCACAGTCATTGTGTGTTCTCTATTCCAAATCCTTTTCTGACAAAAGCTTTTGTAATTTTTGCTCAATTAGGGGACTGTGGATTTTGCCCTCTATCCTTTACATTGTAAGTACATTATGAAGGGATCTTCTAATGGTAAGTATGAACAGGAGGAATAATTACAGCAAGAAAAACATGTTTCAATGTTCATATGGGCACCTGACTGTTGTTTTTAGACTATCCTTTTAAAGACCTTATCATTTCAGTTTAGATTATGCTTTAGTGTTGGATGCAGTATTCCCATACAAATTTATGATTAGTCAAATTGAATCAAAGTTAAGACCACAAGCAAAGTGCCACACAGTTGAGCCTGCAGGGCCAGTTGGAGCTATAAGATAGTAACCAGCATCAGCCTTCAAGAAACATTCTATACAACATTTTATGCATTTCCATTATAGACTGATAGAAATATAATGCCAACAATAAATTTAATAAGAAAGAGAAAAATCCAGGAGAGCTGTAAGGCATTCCAATCTTTTTTATTTTCCAAATTTTACAAATAGTGCAAATATAACATGAAAACAACAAATAAAAAGTTTCCAACGGCAATCTTATTGACAAACTGTAACTATTCCATCTCTTGAAATCACACAGTTGGTGGTCAGTGTTGCTACAACCACCAGCATGGCATGGGAACTGCAAACACAAATTAAAACCTCTCGGGCACAGAAATGTCACTGTGTTATGGCATACCCTTGTAAGTAAAAACACATAACTTTTCAGAACAACAACAAGAAGGGAGTATTCTTTAACTCGAGGAAAATATGGAAGTGCTTCACTTTGCCAAATGTTAACACTGTGCTAATGACAATTTCTTTTTTTTTACATGCATAAACATTTACACCTTCAGCTTTCATTTTAGCAAAACTAAATTTGTGCAATTATTAATTATTTTTAATTACCTGCTATTGACAGGATTCATTGAACATGTTCAATTACCTATATTTTTTCTTACATTTTCCAAATCAGTGGCAAAAAAATCCTCCATGAACAGGTCTCACAGTCATGCTCCCATGTCACAGTCATGAATAACATTGCATTAAATGCTACTGTGCAAATTTTCAACAGATATGGAAGTCAAATGCTGCAGTAACAAGGACTATGAGCTTTGTTTAAAATACATGAAAAGAAAAAACACATATTTGCATGGCTGCTTCTCCAGTTAACACATCTTGAATAACTAGTAAAACTTTAAATTAATCCAATAAGCTAGTTAGAAGACCCTGATCTTGATCCTGAATTTCTTGCATCTGCTCCACTGAAGTAGTGGTTATGAAACATGATGTTAACTTTTAAAAATGACTATTTTTCACTTGTCGTGTTATGCATCTGCTGAAGGAATAAATGTAAAATGTAACTTTTAAAACACCACATCACATTACATTAATTTGAACTCCTGTATGGACAACATGAACAAATGCCATGAATTTGCTGTGAATGCAGCAGAATCTGCTCCTGGTGACAAAATAAATCTGCACAAATCTTTTTCTGTGAGTTTGATTTTGATTAACTTTGATACACACTGAACCCAAACCAAACTGTCTTGGCAGCTAGAAGTCATCAACGGTACAAATAAGTGTCTGGAATTACCTGTGCTAACTTATTGTATGCTTAGCAATCAAGCTAAGTTAGCTTAGTTGCTGAGCTAATCAGAAAGCTAGCTGGCTTGGACAGCTATGTTAACTGACTAGCTCTAGTGTGCTCCTGGCTGGCTAAAGCGTTAAGCAGTTATCTTGCCGGCCACAGATGCTTGCATGGTAAAATCATAAATTTGGGTGGTGATTGATCTATCTATAGGCCTGACCTCTAGCAGAATCAAGAATATTATTGGGTGTTTGGTGGTGGTGTTTTTTTAGGGGATAGGGGACCTGGAAATCAACAACTGTTCACAACCTACAGGAGCAGTTTGTTTTGTCGCCCAGCTCTACTGGAACAGCACATTTTCAATCACCATTTTCTGTCGAAGTCCTTTGGTTATAGGCACATAAACAAGAAAACTTCCCCGTAAAGTTATTATCAGTAAATCAGTAACAAGGCATCAATCATGAACTCTAAAAACAGACCCTACTCCACATTTTCCTGAACTCAATGTATTAAACTCAACCACAGGTACTCTGTGTTTTTTACAGGCATTTATAATGTAACACATCCTTCAGTAAGGCAACTTTGGTGACAAATTATTTGTTTAAAAAGTCTTTGTTTGCAGATATACAGTAGGCCTACGGTATGTGTGCAAATTTTGGATTTTACGTTAATCTAATAATGGCAAATCAGTGTTACCCAACACCAATATAGTGGAGATGATTTTCCTCAACAGCTTCAGGGACATTGCTCTGTAAATTGAAACAACCCTGCCTCAGCCCGCCTTAAAGGTAATGGCTTTTACAACCTGGGCCTTATATTTACCTAGAGGTGGCGATTATTTCTATCAGTTATGACATTTTACTCACCAATTTCATTGCCAAAATCTAGGGATGGGTAAACAGGTGAATGCGACAGGTATGGCTGAACTGTGGATTATAAACAAATCCACAGCCACACTAAATTATTTGGAAGTGAAAAGGTAGGTGAATGCAGCCAAAATGTTCATTGTAAACTTCCCTTCCATTGTAAAACTATGTGCAGGCTTTGAAAATGTCTTCCTTTGTCGCCACCTGGTGTCTGTTTCAAAAATGACACTGCAGAGGACAAATTTGAAAGATGCTACAATCACATCAAACTGACAATTACATGTAATATGTGGTTTAAATAATATGTTTGTCTGGTTGTCTGATAGCTCGTGTTGCTGCCCTGTGGGACTGAGTCTGGTAGAGTCACTGCAGCCACAGAACTCAGTAGTGACTATTGTAACTGATGGGAATGATCACCAAAACTCCAAAAATAGGCACTTTAAGTAACTGCTAATCCTTACAAGATTAGTCTGTGTTTTAAATGGAGAATTTCACTGTTCAATGGTAGTTCAAGACTGGCTTTACGAGAAAAACAACAGCATTTGTTGTTTGTTCAATGCCTTAATATGACCCTATGTTTCTCTTGACCTAAAAAGGACTGCTTGTGGTTGTGTGAATATGAAACCCTCATAGACAGAAGGTTGGAGTAGACAGATGAGTCTTGATGGGATTGACTTTGACTTTGGCGATGACTAGTTTGTTTCCTGTTTCCTACTGATTGTCACAATGGTTTCTTTTAACCATGACTAAAAAGGTTCCCCAAAGTAGTTATTTTAACCCATGCTACAACCTTTCCCTAACCCTAACTAAGTAGTTTGTTCCTAACCTTACTCAAACCTTCACACCCGCAGTGGTTGATCTGAAAATGGTCATACAGATAATCTACAGCCTATGTTATGGTTAAGGATGGGAGGCTTTCTGAGGCCCTTGTAATTTCAGATTTCAACCCTCGTCTTGACTGTTGTTGACAACTCATATCTGTTCCAAACTGTGATGGACATTTCCACTCTCATACACACTTTCAATAAAACACTTTACATCTATAAGCACAATCTGTAACAATGGTTAATTAAAAACACGGCACAGAAACTGCAAACAGTCCAAAGGTACAAGCAGCTCTCTTTGATGCCTCTCCCGCTGAGTGTGTGATCATTCTTGATGCTGGATAGGGTTTGGTAATTGACAAGACACTGACTTTGTGGAAATGACATCACTTAAACTACTTGATCTTTGGTCATAAAATGGAGCCTAATGCCACACTTTGAAGACACTCAAAGGAAAAGCCAACCAAAAATAACACTTGAGTTGATTGAGACAGTTTCCAGAGCCTCACTCTGGTTTTAGACCATTCAGGTCTCTATTGAGAATACACAGCCACTTCATAGTAGTTCAGTGTGAAATACATCCCTTGGCTCAGCTGTGTCTGCCTTCTTATGGCTGATTTGCAGATGAAAGAGGACTGAACACAGCTTTTGCATTCTTGGTTTTGTCTTCATGCACTTTCTTTCAGAAACTTGAGCCAGCATGTGGTGCTAGGGGTCGACAGAATCACTGCATCACACACTTCTCCTTCTGCTGTTTAGCATACTTCCTCCTCCGCTGTTCCAGGCCACGTTCCAGACGTTCATCCTCCTCCAGAGCTCTAAAGACAAGAAAAAGGGAGGAGATTTAGGGCTTGCTCACAACAGCAGATCTAAATCCAACTAACTAACTGCATTCTGTTTTGACAGTGCTGACCTTTGAGGAAATGGAACCAACAGTAGCCACCACAGAACCTACAACTGAGCACCAAGCTTGCAGCAGTACGTATTTCACAAAGACATGCAAGTCAACAGTGGTGGAAGAAGTACTCAGATCCTTTACTAAGTCAAAGTACCAATACAGCAATTTAAAAATACAAGTAAAAGTCCTGTATGAAAAATCCTACTACAGTAGGGTTAAGTATTAGGGTTAAGTATTGTGAGCTTGATGCAGTTAAAGTATTGCAGTAAAAGTAGTGGTTTGGTCCCTCTGACTGATATATTATTATATATGACATCATTAGATTATTAATAGTGAAGCATCAGTGTTAGAGCAGCATGTTACTGTTGTGGCTGCTGGAGGTGGAGCTAGTTTCAACTACTTTATATACAGTTAGCTAGTTTAGTCCAGTGGTTCCCAACCTAGGGGTCGAACCCCTCCAAAGGGTCACCAGATAAATCTGAGGGTTCGTGAGATGATTAATGGGAGAGAGAAGAAACAGCAAAGTTCTGATACACAAATCTGTTCTCAGATTTTGGACTTTTTCTCTAATCTTTGATTTTTGCTGAAATATTGGATCATTTGAACATTTATTGAAATGAATCCATGTGAGAAGTTTAGAGGGAAAAATCACTATTTGGTGGAGCTGTTAACAACTCATAGACATGTGAAATGTGACCCCGACTACACACTGCTTTTTGTAAGACACCAAAAGCCAAAAAGGTTGGAAACCACTGGTTTCATCTTTAACAATGTGTTGTATTTTAAAAGCTTGTTATATTATCCATTGTGTCAAATCTTCATCTGAAAAGTAACTAAAGCTGTCAAATAAATGTAATGGAGTAGGAAGTACAACATAGCATTAAATGGAAATACTAAAGTAAAGTACAAATACCTCACAATTATACTTAAGTTCAGTACTTGAGTACATGTATTTAGTTACCTGAGGCTGGACACCAGCTCTTAAGTTTTTCATCTGAAGCCATGTTCCATTTGCAGTGTATAATTTAAATTAGAACAGTGAGCGCACTAAGTAGCATGTTACAAGATGTAGTCATCAAACCATGTATGTTTTGGTTCAGGTGGGATTTATCTCTATTTCTCTATTCCTGATTCTGACCTTCTGCGCCATCACTCAAAATTTCAATTTTTAAAACACAGAAAGAGAGAAAGTGGGTGAGTGAAAGTGCAAAATGATAAAGAAACTTCCTCTCAGGCAACATTCAGGCAACTCTAATCCTCTGATTGGTGGAGTTTTTTGGGGCTGTGCACAGCCTGAGAGCTATTAGGCTTGTTGGAGATGAACAGCACCTCGTCTGGAAAGTGGATGAAATCAGGCAGCTGCAGCAGGAGCAAGTGACAATAAGCTGCAGTCAAGTCGGACAGTTTCCCAGAATATACAGGAGCTCACAGAAGAAATATCTGTGATATTTCTCAGCTACTGAATGTATTCATCCTCTCTGGCTGACACAACATTTATTCTGTTAACAAAATAACACTTTATAAGACAATATCAGACAAATAACATCAAAATCTCTCCAATTACAGAGAGGATGTTATTGATCCAACATCTGAATCAATCAGCTCTTTGATCAGGGGACAGCCAAGTGTTTCCCATCATGCTCTGAGGTCTTGCAGAGTAATTGTGGCGCCTGACTCCAAAAACTGCAGCCACCTTGATCTCGTGAGCATTGCCTACGTTTGAATGACATCAGAGCGAGTCGGGATAAAAACGGATAGAAATCTAAGCACCTACAATGTGTGGGGATCGCTGGTGATCTGATCTGGCTGGAAAAAAATACTGTTCTTTGTCCTTCTCTGTATGTTCACATATGTCAGATTTGCAGATAGCAATAAGGCAGTAAAGGACAGAGCTCTTTGTAGTGAAGATGCCAATAAACCATATTATCTATCAATACGTACCAGGTCTGTCAATGAAACTAAAAGAGATTTTAAAGTGTCCCTCCACTCAAAAATGTGTTTTTCTTCTTCATTTGAATGTTCACTGTGCAGTATATGCAGAGTTTGACATTTGAAGATTCTGCTGGAGGAGGAAAGTTTCACTGTGCTCACAAAAATCTGTGTTAAAGGGATGGGCCAACAAACATGATTTGTGACATCACAACTAGGAAGCCTGCAGTGCAAATACACTGAGAACTTTACAGTGAAGGAGTGAAGGAGACATCTTGTGTCCAGCAGTTAAACTTTTGAAATTAAAAAAATATATAATACATATATAAATATTATGCATAGTTATGATTTTTAATGAGGGGGAACAAGTAGATGTAATTTTAAGAATTTCTAACTAGATAATGGAACTTTTTTGTGAAAAATGTCTTAAAACATGTCTGGAGGAGATCTTCAGATGTTGGTGAATTAATAATACAGCATTTAATTTCTTTTTCTTTTGTTACATGGAAAGAATGATGTTTATTATTTCTGTCAGGCATTCATTTTCCCTGGCTTTCCTTTCCTTTGATATATAAACTATTCCAGTTTGCCTTTGCCCTCTCTTCTGCTTATTGAGATTTATTGGATTTTTCCTTCTATTCTTTCTTTCATTGAAGTCAAAAACACTCTCTGTGTGTGGGGGACTGTTACATGATGTGTTGGATGGAAGCTGGAGGAGCAGGCCGCCACTACACTGCCATCTAGTGGCATTACTGCCCAGAAATCAAGGAGAAATCATTTAAAGCTAACAAAAGAAGGACAAAACTGCAAGTGTTGTTTTGATCTTCATGAACAAATCTTTTGTTCTGTTTGAGTTACAGTTTTTGTTAACTACACTGTCATTCCCTGCCTGCAGAATTAGAGCCTGTGAAAGAAACAAACCCTCCATCCAGCACAGTAAGTATGTCTCACCCTCTCTCCTTGGCGTCGATATTGTGGACCAGTTCATCTCTCTGGTTGACCAGTGACACCAACTCCTGAAGCAGCAGCTGCTCCCTGTGTTTATGAGCCTGGGTCTTCTGCCACTCTGCACAACAAAGACAACAGAAAGAAACAAGGGAGCAGAGGTGAGAAGGAAGAAAACAGGAGCTGGTAGAGGAACAACCAACAATTTTTTGTATTATTAATCAGCACCACCTTTTCAGTTACATTACTGCTGGTGCACACCACCTGTGATCTTGTATGAAGCTGATTACCTATACACGTATATGATGGTGGCAGGTAGTGGTGAATGTTAAATCATGCACATCCAGCAGCAGGCTTTTGCAAGACAACCAGATACATTTCTGTGCTTTTGTGCCCATTAAAGTCTTTGATTATCTCTTAGTATTCTGCAAGGTTTCATGGTTCATACAGTCAAGATCTGCAGCAGTGTTATAAATGGTGACGTGTTATACATGGCCTCTTATGTCACATTCTAAACTCACCCGTGAGCTTCCGCATCAGTGTAAAAAACGAGAAGTTATACAATATGCATGTCAGGATGTTTTGAAAATAACTCACAGTGCTGCAG
This sequence comes from Thunnus albacares, assembly GCF_914725855.1. NCBI lineage: Eukaryota > Metazoa > Chordata > Actinopteri > Scombriformes > Scombridae > Thunnus > Thunnus albacares. Next base: position 26,093,072 of record NC_058127.1, on the reverse strand, counting down.
TCACACACATACTTAAAGGCACTTCCTCTGCAAACTTACAAAAACAAAACTCTGAGGTTTTTATTTTAGTCACTTGTATGATCTAATTCCATACAATGTGACAGCATGAACCCGAGATTTGGAGCATCAGACCTTAAGGTAGCTGTTTGGGGCTGCTTTTATTTTCTGTTTCGACAGATTGTTGCATCATCAACAGAAAGACTGAATAACATGCTAAATAAGTACTTAAAGTTAGTGGTAGAATGGGTAACAAACAACAAATTGGTGCTTAATGTTGGTAAAACCAAGTCTATTATAATAGGATCAAGGTATCAGTTAAAAGCTGAACAGACACTGAAATTGAATGTAAACAGCATACCTATTAGACAGGCACAAGAGACAATCCTTCAGGGTATAACCTTGGATCATAAATTATAATGGTCTAAACAAATTGATAACATTGTGAGTAAAATGGGCAGGGGTGTGTCAGTTGTGAGAAGAGTTTTTAAAGCTATGCCACCAGATGTCATCAGACAAATTCTAAATGCTGTAAAAATAAATTTAAATTAAATGTAAAAATAAATCTAAATTCTGTCACAGCTTAATTTTCAGTGCTTCAGTGACAGAGATAAAAAAAATTACAAGTAGCTCAAAATAAAGATTCACATTGTGCTTTACAGTAATCTTACAGAACTAATGTAATAGACATGCAAGACAGTCTGGGCTGGCTGTCAGACAGAGATCCACATATGTTTTGTTAGTTTAATCAGAACTATACTAGTAACACAATCACCAAAGACTTTATATGAACAGTTATTCTCTCAGTTTGTTCAACACAATTATCAAACACGATATGCAACAGAAAGAAGGCTCATGTTGCCAAAACGAAAACAAGTATGATACAGAAAACAGTTGTGTACAGAGCCATGGTCAGGTGGAACTCATTGCCGGTGCCTTGATCATGTTTTCTGCTGGATTTAGTAACATCATGCAGTTTGTGGGTAAATTCTCAGCCTCTGGAGACCAGGCATTAATAGAGCGCAGATGAGATTTATAAGAGCCACAAGGAAGGTTGTAGTGGGAAAAAGAAACATAGAAATATAGATGTGTATATAACTAAAACCTGATTATTTGAAAGAAAAGTAAATCAAGAAGAATATTATCAATGATTATTTTCTTTGTAAACCTGTTCCTGAGTGTTCAAATCCCCTAAAGATCCAATTTCAAAGAAAAAAGTCAATTCCTGCTCACACTCATGAGGTGATAAGTGTGTGCGTGAGTAGACTTTTTCCTTTGAAATAGCAGTAAAACCATACCTTCAAGGGCCATCATGTCCCTCAGCTCCTTGTTTAACAGCTCAAATCTTCTTTCCAAGTCTTGTTCTTCCAGTCTGTCAATCACAAGAGATGCATTCCAAGATGAGTGACAGCCTGTGCTTATGGAAGGGGTGTACTTACTATTAATAAAGGCAGGTGTCTCATTTCATCACATGCAAATTTCTCTGTTTTTATTTTCAAAAGTTTTATTAAGAAATCCAAAGCACAGTGACATCAGTAAACTGAGGTCTCCCTCATGATTGTGGTCAGGTGGTCAAAGCTTTCTTTTTTCATTCATTAGGATTTGACTCTTAGGTTTGGATTCTTCTGCGTGGACAGGATTTTTCACCCCCCCCCCCCCCCAGACATTCCAGTGTCATTTGTGCTGCAATTGGGTCCATTCTATGCCTGTTAGTTTTCCATAGATAAAATGTTTAGCCACACTTACACCTTAGATCAGTCATTTTCCTATCATTTTCATTATAATCATAGCATTGTATTTCTTGGTAACAGCTACATAGTTGACCACTTCAGACAAACTGCTAATGTAGCTTCAGGAGCTAAAATTAGCTTCACAGATTGACAGAACAAGCTGCTTCACAGCTCTGAATCATGGATGTCTTAATTTAGAACTTTGATATGATGTGCAAAGACAGTTTAACTGAGATTTGTAACAACTATCAAACTAGCTAAATGAAACTGAGGTGATCACCTTGACCGTTTATGACGATGATTGTTTAGAGATTCACCATTGTGTTTGAAAAGATTCTTTTACACACGGATCTTGCAACATGCGTTTTAAATCCTGCTTCTAGAAAACCTTTGGAAAATTGTGCAGTATAGTCAACAGTTTATACTGTACATGTTTCAGGCAGTGTGTGTTGCGGATGTCTTACAATAGCTGCAGATGATCCTGCCTCCTGATTAAAGCATTCTTCTTGTTCACCAGCATAAACCATTCCTGAATCAACCTCTCCTCCTCCACCTTGTCACTACCTGTGAGAGAAAACTCTGTCAGTCAGTTATAAACCCAGTGGGTGTTGATGCCTATTTAGTGTCTTTAAAATACAAATTATACACTCTAATTACTAACTTTCTATTAATTTAATCATTTCTACCGTTTAAGTATTTCATTTGTTGCCTTAAAATAATACTTCGTTACCCCACATTCATGTTCTTTTCACTTATTGTGCCACCATTACCTGTTTCCATTAGTTGTCTGAGTTTCCTCTCCACCACTCCAGCTCTGTTATCAACATGGTTTTGTTCCACTTCCAGGGCTTCCATCTGACTCAGCGCATACTGACTGGGGTCCTGTATGCATTGATACACACAATTACCTGCATGATCTATGATTTTGTATGTATGATACAAAATTGAACAACAATAGAACACTGTAAGAAAGGGAGCACACAATTAAATATCACTCAGATTTAATTAAGTCACAATTAAATTCTGGTCCTTACTGAATAACAATAAGTTCAGTCAATTCTTGTTTGTATTATTTGAGTAAGAAAAGCACAAAAAATATGTTGTTTGTCACTTGACAGAGACAATATTTTGTCATTACTTTGGCTTAAAATGTAAAATTATATAGGTCATGTGCACATGCATTGATACACGTGCAGTAAACAGGTTAGAAAATGCATGCTCCTTAGAGAATCCTCAGTTCTCACAAATTTGGTACCAGTTCTAATTTACAAATAGTTCTAGGTACACAACCCTAAAATTTATTTATGACCCTGACTGATATTGACCTGGCCCTCTGGTCTTCCCTCCTCAGCCACTGCCTCTGCTCTCTCTGCAAGACAATCACAGACATACAGCTTGTATAAATTATTAAGGATAAGTTAACAACTTAAAATTCAACAAAAGGAAATTATTTTAAATCATTATTCCCCAAAAGAATCTAATTAAAACAATAAGGTCAACTTTAAAAAACTGTTGTAGATCTACTATTTTTGACATCAAAGAAAAACTGTTTTCAAGAAGAACTGACCAGTTTCTGATGTCCTCCGGGTAATTACACTGTCTTCCTGTCCTGCAATGACCTGCAAAGACAAAAGATATTGTAACATATCATAGATTGGTTGAATCCATAAAAAAATAATGACAGAATGGAAGAAAGCATCATACCACTGATATGTCTCCTTCATCTACTGACCCACTCCTCCGCTGTGACCTGCGCTTCTTGACCAGATCTGCGTCTTTGACATGAGAGAAACCTGACTTGGACAGGAAATGAGTTCTTGGTGGTGCCACCGGTGACTGAGCCCCTGCTGCCCCAGCACCCTGCAACCGTTTGGTTCTGGGAGGTGGAACCACATCCCTACTGGTTTTACTGTCCTCTGCTGTGCCTGCAGTCCCATTAGTCTCAAGAGTTATACCCTCTTCTTGAAGCCTCTGGGCGCAGTAGCGAGCAGTTGCCTCAGGGTCCTCTTGGATCTCCCGGTCCCCTGCTACTGCATAGCTGGACTCGCTGCTGTCCTTCTCAATATGAAGCACACTGAGCTCCTGGCCCGTGAAATGGGTGCGGATCTGGCTGAGGTAGGTCATGACAATGAGACGGTCAGGCACTGCTAGCATGACCATGTCTGAGGGCTCCATCAACCTGGAAATGCCAAGTTCGGCAAAGCCATCAAAGGCCTGTAACATATGGAAAAGGGAATTAGACTTAGAATTACCAACCAGCAGATGACATAATTAGATGCTCTTTTGCTATGAAGGTCATTTTTTAATTTAAAATCAACAGATAACCAAACATTAATCACCTTTTTGTTGTTGTGCTTGATGTCATACGGGTCCAGTAATTCAAAATTACTAAACAGAGAAAAAATATTTTATAATACACATTTTTAACATTTTTTTTATCTGTAATCTTATTTTAACTGTTTCTTACATCTTTTCTGGGTAGAAGTGATGTAAGATGGCACAAAAGGCCAGGCCGTTCCTCCAAGAGGTGCTAAAGTTGGTGATCTTCACTCCCTTGTGAGCCTGTGTGACTTCCTGACACCATTCTAGTAGAGACTGACTGGACGTCACCAAGCTTGGACTGCCCGATAGACTCTAGACACACACACACACACAAGCATACAGGAGAGTGCAGAAATCATCTTTGAACTATCTGGTGACTCAGAAGTGGTAACTGAATATAGACTATTCTTAAAGTTTAATTAGTTTAATTATGCTGGACAAACAAGCTGGATGATACATTTGACATTGTCTTACAAAGTTGTTAAGCTAACGTTTGCTAACGATTGCCTATTTACACATCAAGCAGACAGAGCAACATTAGCATTCATTTGGGGTGTCCAATATTCACTCTCCGTTTAGGTCAGCTTGGGTCTCTACCAACTCCTGAGAAAAATATCTGGCTCCTTAAGTGGCTAGATGTTTAACTTCCTTCACCAGCTACTTGCTATCCTTCTGCTGTATCTGCAGGGCAGGTAGCATACAGTCAGTTTACCAGAGGTTTTTCACTTTTTTACTTTTGCTGCTGGAATTGCAGTGAAGGACTTTATAGGCTATTAAACCTGCAGTGTGAAACTTTTGTCTCTCCCTTCTGGCAGTGAGAGTAATTACAAAATTCAAAGTAATTACAGAAACACTGTTGACACTTTCTCACGTCATAGGCTCCACCGTAGCCTACTCTGTCGCTACTGTAACATCCTACACATTACACATAAATGCAGCTTTAACATACTTCTGAAGAGGCAGCCCCATCTGCAGGTCTTTTCTGAGGTGTTGTTGGTTCATTGGCTTGGTGGAAGCCATGAACTTGTGACTTGCTGTCATCTAGGTAAGAACCACCAAAACGCTTCTTGCCACGAAGCATAGGTGCAGACCGACCTGAAGATTCTTCAGCTCTCTCTTTTTGCCTGGAAAGACACACAGAAACAAAGCAAAGTGATTAATAAATTCCACAATTTCTTTGAAATCGTATTTGTCCTAAACAAAAAAACACTGTTTTTTGATGATTTTCCAAACCATGTTGCTAATAAAACCACATACATAGACAATGTTAGAGAATTAGAAAACTAAGGGAAATGAGAATTTCAATTGTGTTGAAAAAATGCAAAACACACATATCTCAGTTATGAGTGCCCCCCGCCCCCCACTCCTTAATGTATACTGACTAATCTTACCTTTCTTCCTCTAAACAACCAGCAGCTACATCTACAGTCACAAAGCCAAAGTCCAACTCTTCGTCCCTCATTTCCTTCTGTGAGTTTATTTCCACTGGTTCACTGCCTTTATCATCCCCCACATGCAGCCAGTCATCCTGAACAGATGTAACAGTAGAAGCTATGGACCTATCAAGCTCTGCTTCCAGGACTTTTTCAATGTCAGCCACCTCAGGTACTGCCTCTGTAGCTTTCTCTGAGTCATCTGTAACACTAGGTTTATCTGTAAAGGTCCAGCCTTCAATTATTTCATCCAGGGCCTTCTCTGTGTCAGTATTTTCTACTGAGTCTGACTGAGGAAATCCTTCCTCTCCCAATACTGTTAACGCATCCTGTTCCAACTCTGATGCAACATAATCTTCTCCTTGGATTGTGACAAAACCTCCTTCAGAGATCATACTTGAATCCAACGATATTGAACCTTCCTTTGTTTCCTGGCTAGTGACCCATGTATCCTCTGGCCTTCTCTGAGAGGATTCAGTTTGTACGGGGAATAAATCGTCTGCAGGTGGTGTGCTATCTGAATAAGTTGCACTGAGACGTTTCTTGTCTCGTGGCAATGGAACAGGCAAGCTTGGCTGTTCATTCTGTTGAAATGGTTCATCACAAGTGGTGTCAGGTACTGTGTCTGACAAGCCTGGAGGTGGTGAACCAGAAATTGTTGTGTCATCTGGGAATGAACCACTGAGACGTTTCTTTACTCTTGGTTTTGGTACAGGCAAGCTTGAGGATCCTGGTATCTTCTCTGAAGTATCAAGATCCTCTACCTGAACATTGCTCTCAATAGTCAATCTGCTTCTCCTAAAATGTACAGCAGCCTCCTTTTCTCCAGATATAGTATGTTGATCACCCAGATGAAGAAGGGAGAAGCCTTTGTTGTGTTGCACCACTGACAATTCTTTAGGGCTACCTTTCCTTGCTGCCTGTGCCTCCTCCACATGGGAAGCCTGAGATGTATTCTCTGTAACTGTAAAGTCATCTGGGAAGGAGCCACTAAGACGTTTCCTCACACGAGGTCTTGGGATAGGAAGAGTTGTTTGTTTGTCCTTCTCATCCTCTGATTTCTGAGAAGATGTGTTGATCATATGAACAGATGTGTCACCAGCTACATTTAACTGCTTTATTTCTTCCATATCACCCTTCATAGTATTGTCAATCTGGACTAGTTTTACTGACTCCCTATTTGCAACATTTAAATTTTGTGCCGTAATTCCCTTTTCACTGCCAATTTTGCCAGATTTACTTAAAGGCAATTTCGTGCCACGCTGTGGAAGACCTATCTTTTTGATGATTGAGACATAAGCAGTTTCTGGCTTTGGTGCGATGCTTTCAATTCCCTTTGTTTCTGAGGTAGGAATTCCATCAGAAGACACCTGGACAGATATAGTAATGTCTTTCTGAAGCCATTCAGGAGTACAAGAGATTTGTTCTGTGTCATTTGAGCAGACCAATTCTGTGTCTTGCTGTGGAGATGAACTCCCAACAAAATTAGTTTCTTGAGAGTGTTGTTTAGTTTGGTCTTCTCTACCAACAGATTGTGAAGGGATCATTTCAATGGCTATTTGACTGGGGTTTTCAATGTTCTGTAAAGGTTCAAGAGCACCTGACACATCAGAGCTCCTCTCACAGGGTTGAAGGGGCACAGGATCAGAAGTTTTTAAAGCAGAGCTGACTTGGGCATTCAAATCCTGTTGGTCATTAGTTATTGGAGCAGCTCTGTCTCTAGTGACACTATCTTTTCTCCTCAGAGGCTTGCAAGGAGCAGATTTCTGTGATGTTTCAGGTGGCAAACTACCATCTCTTCTTTTTACACGAGGAGGAGGGACGACATCCATGGGTTTCTGCACAGGGAGGAGCTTGACAGACAAACCATCAGATTTTTGTTTGCGGTCTGGTGTTAAACTATCCTTCCTTCTGAGTGGTCGTAATGGAACAGTGCCTTTTTCTTGATCACATCCTTTCTGTTGAGGATCTGGGACTTTTCTCTTTGGCTTTCTGCCTCGCTGAGAAACAGCAATGTCAGCTTGTGGTCCAACTGGACTAAGGTTATGATCATCTGAAGGTTTATCCAAGAGTGTCTCTCTGTGTTCATTGGCATCTGTCAGTGACATATTTGATGAAGGTTGTAGGGCAGTGGCAGAAATTTCTTCAGTGCTTGTTTGTTGGGGGCTTAAGGACAAGAAAGGACAAGCTTCAGAATTTGCTATTCTTTTTGTCATACAGTTGTACCATGCACCTTATCTCCAACCAACTATTAATCTGCTCAACCAAAAAGACAGCAACCAAATCTTGTTACAAATTGCAAAACACAACTGACCGTTACCTTTAATATTCCACTTTACTTATGTACATGCGTACTAGCATTAAAACAACACAGAAGCACATAAAGGACACAATGACACAGTTGCCCTGAGTTTACAACACCTATGTACAACACTAGAAAAACAGAAATATTACCATTCCACATCACAATACCAATCCTTAAGGCTATTTAAAAGAGTTGACCATCACAATTTTCCAGAGTAGTAAGCGCTCATAAGCAGAACAAGAGACAATGTTATCACCACAAATTTACACTGTCACACCGTGCAACCAAACACTTAAGTGGGGCACTTTCCCCAGCACTCACCCTTTATCCAGCTGTGAAGAAGTTGACACTGTTCTAACCTCATTCTGTTCTCCCTCAGTCTGGTGCCTTAACAAACCTTCAGTGTACACTGATTTTTGAACAGAGTCCAGCCCTGTCAGTGATCTCTCATTTGTATGCCACTGATCAAGTGAAGCCTCCTGTGCCTCTACTCCTTCTCCATCTTCCTTTGATATTTCAGTGATATCTGCCTCTGTCAAAGGTGGCCATTTCTTCATGCTTGCACAAACCAAAAACCCATCATCGCTATCTGTAGTTGGTGATGGAGACACTGATCGATCACCTACCAAGTCCAACATGTAGGGCTCAGCACTTATTGGATATTCAGTGCTATGTTTGGAGGGAATGTCCTCAAACTGGCCCTCTAAAGGAACTATCTTCTGTATGAAAGTAGTTTCATCTGCACGTGGAAAACACTCATCTGAAGGGTTCACCGTCTTGTCTTTTAGGTCCATTGCAGAGACAGCTTCGAGTTGGTGATCAACTTCAGCTAAAGTAGAGCTGGACGGCCCCAAAATGGATGCTACTGTTTCATAACTGTGAGAAATGGATACTGGAATGAGTTAGTGAAACCTGGAACCATGCAAAAACAATGGTTTCAATAAACATGTATCTAATTAAAGAAACCATTGAGTTTTGGAGATAGTGAAAAAAATACATTCCATGCAGCCTAGGTTTTACTTTGTTTCAAACTTGGATAACATTAAGTCAAGAAGTCAAGAATCTGCATAAAAATAGATAACAAAATGTGCTTAATACATGATACAAGTGGCGTATGAAAAATCACCATGGCCTCAGTATTTTGCTTCAGTACCGCCCCAGTATCACACACAATGAGAACACAAACCTTAAAATTACAAAGAACATTAAGACCTTGTATTTTTCTGTAACATCCACTCAATTTGGTGAAAGTGAAGTGCCAAAAGAGCAGATCAAAATGGGAACCAGTCTTTAATCCAAACAAGTATATTTCATTAAGAATTTAGTGATGTTTTTGATGCTATATGTCAAAACATTCTGTCTCACTTTAGGATTACCAATAATCAACGCACACTGTGTTGCATGCTACACATTATTAGTTTCAAAGCAGTCTTACACTTACCCTTTGTGGAAAACACCCACAATAGCCTTTACTAATCCTGAAGCATCCTCCTCTTTTGCTGAAATAGAGGATTGTGTCTGTTTTTCTGTTACTGTTCCCTCCGCCTCCAATACTTCCCAACCTAAGACGCCTGCTGGCTCTGATGTGTCCAGTGGTTTCTTCACTGTTTGGGCTTCCTCTGCTATCATCCTCTCTATTTGTGATTCGCTGAGGAAAGGGTTTTAAAGTATAATTTCCACAGAACTCAAGTAGCAACACAATAAAAATATAAATACAGTTTTCACAGAGATGCTAAAAGTTACCATGCACAGTATAGTCAAGTTACTAAAGCTACTGTTTATTGGTCCAAGCAGTCCATGTTAGGCAAGCACTAGATTGACCCCTTTCACAGCAAGCAATGCAAAAGCACTGGGCTCTTTGACTTACCCATTATCTACAGAAAGGTCTATGTTTTGCGTTGCAATCCCTTTGAATTTCTCCTCTGTCATAAAAGTAAATACAGTAAAATACCAGAAAAGACACAAGAAAAAGAAAGGTGAATGTGACCTAGATCTTAACACTGAAATGTCTCACCATATGCAAGTGCTTCACTGGGGCTGCTAATACATGTAGAGGGAACACCAGGAATTCTTGCTTCTTTGAGATATGACTGAGTTGATTGTGTATGAGGCAATTCTTGTAATGTATGCTTTTCAGTTGAAGAAGGCAATGGAATAGTCATTTTTTCTTTTCTTGTTGGATTCAATTGTGAATTGCTGGGGAACCCAGGAATTCGAGTCAGATGTGGACATGATGAAGCCATTGCTACCATGTACTTCATTTCATCTTGATGTTTATAATTTTCTGGCAATTTTGCAATAAGAACAATCTTCTCATTCTGCAGCTTCTCAAACAAGACTTTGTTGTGTGTTGCCATAGTTTGTATATTCATACCTTCAGAACTAAGCATCCTTGCTGATGGAAAACCTGGGACACATGAAACACATGGAGCTGATGTGTATAAGCTGACCATGTTTGGTGGTTTGTTTACAACTTGAGCAGAAGGAAAACCACATACTCTAGCCTCTTTTGGGCAGGATGTTACCAATGTCACCATACTCTTCATGTTGTAGCAATATACATGTTGCTGTCCAGCATGTGCCATAATCATTTTCACCCTATTCTTCCTCTGAGGCTTTATCAAAACAGGTTTTGTTTCAGTCAGCCACCCTGTGCATGGAATTGTGGTCATGGATGCAAATCCTTTGAGACTTGAAGCACTTGGGCAACAATGTACAAAACTTATCATACTGGGTTCAATCTTGGATTTTGTCCGAGGTGCAGAGGGGAACCCTGGTATTCTGGATGCTTCTGGGCAAGATGGTGCTAAGGCCAACATTGCCTTCATAGTTTCTTGGTCTTGATTTGGACCATCAATCACAAAAACTGTCTCCTTTGGAAGCTTATCATATAAAGTGTGTGGATCAGAAAGCCAATGCAATTTGGAGGCCCCTTCACAGGATGCAAATCCAGGGAAACTTGATACTTTGGGGCAAACAGGTACAAGACTCAGCATATTGTATTGGGGGACAGATGGGAAGCCTGGAATCTTTGATGCCCCTGGGCAAGAAGGAACCAAAGCAAACATGTTGTTTGGTTTGTCTATGTTAACTGGTGAGCTGTTGATCCTAAACCGAATGTTCTTTTGTGGTTTGTGCATCAATAAACCCAGCTCAGCAACCCATCCCTCTTCCTTGTGTCCTTCAACTGATGAAAATCCAGGTATGGTAGAAACTTGAGGGCACAAAGGAAGGAGGTTTACTACATTTAGGCCATAATACACAACTTTGGGATTTGGAATAGATGGGAAACCGGGAATACTTGACACTTTAGGACAGGATGGTACGCAGAAAACCATGTTCTTCATTTTCTTCTTGTTCTCATTTGATGTATCAAATACAACCCCCTTCTTTGGTAGCCTCTTCAACAATGACCCCTGTTCTGTTACCCATCCTACACTGATATTTTCTTCAACTGATGGGAATCCTGGTATATTTGAAACTTGGGGGCACAATGAAAAAAGGCTGATAATATTTGGTGCACAATACATAGTTAGGGGATTTGGATGAGAGGGGAATCCTGATGTCCGTGCCTCTTTTGGACAAGATGGTACAAGGGAAAACATTGTTTTCATTGTTCTCTTATCTCTTTCACATCTGTCGATCAGTGACACCTGCTTTTCTTTCATTCTTGATTCAAATAGTGGCTCCCTGCTCACTGCCCACTCTTTTGAATGATCAGATGATGGAAATCCTGGTATGGTAGAAAATTGGGGGCACGAAGGAAGGAGGTTTACTACATTTTGGCCATAATACACAGCTTTGGGATTTGGAATAGATGGGAAACCGGGAATACTAGACACTTTAGGACAGGATGGTACGCAGAAAACCATGTTCTTCATTTTCTTCTTGTTCTCATTTGATGTGTCAAATACAACCCCCTTCTTTGGTAGCCTCTTCAACAACGACCCTTGTTCTGTTACCCATCCTACACTGATATTTTCTTCAACTGATGGGAATCCTGGTATATTTGAAACTTGGGGGCACAATGAAAAAAGGCTGATAATATTTGGTGCACAATACATAGTTAGGGGATTTGGATGAGAGGGGAATCCTGATGTCCGTGCCTCTTTTGGACAAGATGGTACAAGGGAAAACATTGTTTTCATTGTTCTCTTATCTCTTTCACATCTATCGATCAGTGACACCTGCTTTTCTTTCATTCTTGATTCAAATAGTGGCTCCCTGCTCACTGCCCACTCTTTTGAATGATCAGATGATGGAAATCCTGGTATGGTAGAAAATTGGGGGCACGAAGGAAGGAGGTTTACTACATTTTGGCCATAATACACAGCTTTGGGATTTGGTATAGATGGGAAACCGGGAATACTAGACACTTTAGGACAGGATGGTACACAGAAAACCATATTCTTCATTTTCTTCTTGTTCTCATTTGATGTGTCAAATACAACCCCCTTCTTTGGTAGCCTCTTCAACAATGACCCCTGTTCTGTTAGCCATCCTACACTGATATTTTCTTCAACTGATGGGAATCCTGGTATCTTTGAAACTTGGGGGCACAATGAAAAAAGGCTGATAATATTTGGTGCACAATACATAGTTAGGGGATTTGGATGAGAGGGGAATCCTGATGTCTGTGCCTCTTTTGGACAAGATGGTACAAGGGAAAACATTGTTTTCATTGTCCTCTTATCTCTTTCACATCTATCGATCAGTGACACCTGCTTTTCTTTCATTCTTGATTCAAATAGTGGCTCCCTGCTCACTGCCCACTCTTTTGAATTATCAGATGATGGAAACCCTGGTATTCGTGACATTTTTGAGCATGAGCTTGAAAGATTGACCATTCTTGGCATGTCAGCAACATGAATCACTCTGGGTTGTGGTACAGAGGGAAAGCCAGGGATGCTGGATTCTCTTGGGCAACTTGGTACAATAGAAATGATTCCTGTCATGTCTTTGTCTATTTTGTTGTTCTCCAAAAGTAATACAGACCCCTTTTTATTTTCCCTCTCCCATAATGTCTGATGAATAGTGTTCCAGTCTTTGCTGTCAGCTTCCTGCATGGATGGAAAACCAGCCAAGCTGGACACAGCTGGGCAAGATGGAAGGAGATTGACCCCACTAGATCCATTATAGATTGCTGTAGGTTCCGGAGCAGATGGAAATCCAGAGATACTAGCTTCTTTTGGACAAGTTGGGGCTAAAGCTGACATAGCTTTTATTTCATCATTATAAGGTTTATCTTCAATCATGACTGTGTTGATTTTTTTTGTCAGTGTTACCCCTACACATTTGTAATCTGTTTCCCAGCTTTTGGTCAAATTCTCCACCAATGATGGAATACCTTCAATACAAGAGGTTTGGGGGCATGAGCCTAAAAGGCTCATCATATCTGATCCACGATGAGACATAGTAGGTTGTAAAATTGAGGGGATGCCTGGTATGCAAGAATGTTTTGGGCAAGTTGGTACCAAAGCTCCCATTTGTTCAATTTCATCCTTCTCTTTTGGTGATACCGACATGACAACAAGCTCAGTTTTCCTTTTCTTCTCCAAAAGAAGCTCCTGTTTAGATACCCATGATCTGTTATTGGCTTCACTGATAGATGGTGAACCAGGTATACTGGACACATTAGGACAACAGGGATAAATATCCACCATACTTGATCCATGAAAGACAAAATTGTGTTGTAGTACAGATGGGAACCCTGGATTTCTGGCCTCTCTGGGACAAGTTGGCACCAGTGAAACCATTCGTATCTTGTTCTTTTCATCATCCTTTGATGCACATGCCAGTGATAGTTCCTTCATTTTTGGTGGTTTCTCCCACAGTTGCTTTTGATCTATAAGCCAGTGATTTTCATTTACAGGAAATTTGGATGGCATGCCAGCAATGTTTGTCACACTGGAACAGGTTTCCAAGAATGTGGACTGTTTGTACTCAATTTTAGGATTCACAAAATATGGCACACATTGTGCACTAGTCTTTGTAGGACAGGAAGACTTTTTTCCCACCTTTTGTTCTACTAGATTTGCATGTCCTTTTAAATGAAGAGCACACTCAGTATTTATATTTTCATCATGATTTGATGGCTTTTCCCAAGTAGACTGGCTATCCAGTAGGCATTCATTTATTTGTTTAGAATCAGGAAATTCAAATATGCCACTGACTGTTGGGCATATCGGTATCATATCTACTGTCCCAGCTTCTGTCTTTGCCATTTCATCATAACTGTTCCACATCATGGAAGGGAGACTTGTGTTTATGGCAGCACCAGAGAATGATGGGACCACCATTTCTTTCATCATTTCCCTTTCTTCCTCAGATGCATCTTTAGTTATCTCTGTAGTTGCCTTTGGTAGTTCCTCCCACAGAATGATCCTGTCTGTAGGACATTTTTCTGTACTCGCCTTTGGTAGCTCCTCCCATAGTATGGTCCTGTCTGTAGAATGTTTTTCTAACTGCTGTTCAGCAATATTTATTTGGGTGGATGGGAGTTCTGCTGCACCAGCAATAATTGGGCATGATGGCTGCAGTGAAACCATGTTTTCATGTCTAAAGAGAAGGTAAATACAAGTTATACATAACTTTACTGTAGAAAGATGCCAAATAATAATAGGGTATTAGAGCATTCCCATAATCAACATTGTACTTCAACATATTTTCATCACAATACAAAGCAAGCCTTTCAATGTACCTCAGTCAATGAGAGGTAATCAGTGCTTCACTTCAGAGTACAACGACAACTAATTTACATATGGTAAATTAATATAAAACCGTAATACGAGTATTTCATCATAATTAAAATAGGTATTTTACTTTCATGCATGCAATTTCAACAAATGCTATTCAGTCCAAACACACTCCAGCCTGTAACCTCTGTTAGAGTTAAAAAGCTGCACCCCTGCAAGCACAAAACACATCATGCAACAGTACTTGCTTAGGTTGACTCTATAACTACTCTTATAACAGCCAGTGCTGTAAAACCAGCATTATTACTGGGTAAAAACAATATTTTATATCATTCAACAGAAGTATTTTTCACAGGGTATCCCTATAATCCTCAGTGTTGTGCCACATAAAAATAAAAAACAAATATCTGGAAATTAATATTGAACTGTATTTTTTCATGAAAATAATAGATACATTTGTTTATATTACGAATTTCACTCACACAGATGTAGATGATGATGGTGTTATACACCACTGTGTTGACTTGTATTTAGTTGGATTTCCAAACTGACTTTTTCTGTATTCTGCTGCTGTTTTGTTATTATTTTGTTTTTATATGGCAACCAATTTTGCTCTGTAACAGCTATGACTGGACTATGAACAGTAAGAAATAAGCCTACCTCAAGAGGACATTAGAAATTAAACCATGCAACACATGACTACACGTCGATCAATCCAACAAGAGCAGAGATCAAGTATTAGTCGCTCTGACACTTTACCACACCACTCTCAGAATATCTCACTCAACCTTGATCCACACTGTAAAAATACATAGTAATGACACCCCTTCCTGTGCCTGACTGTAACATCATCTCTACAGAAACTGTTTTATTTGACTCTTCAAAGGACAACAAAACCATGATGTTCTACAGTGACATCAGCAGTTTAGGATTTTATGCCAACAGTATCCCCCATCCCATACAGTGATATCTGTCTTTCTTGAGTACACAAATGAGAACAAAAATGGCTGAAACGATAACAAGTGTCAAAAGGGAAAAATCTGTACAAATTTGGCAAACCACAGAATAACTCTGCTATAGAAGGTATAACACACATGGCAAATGCAAATTAAGCCAGATGCTGTTGATACAGTGCAAATGCATAGTTGTGGAACTGCATCACATCACTGCATCACTGTGCAAACCAAGACAACCCACCTCTTCCTGACACTCAAGAATAATGGCATGTCAGGAATGGAGTGCCATATTCTGCAGTGCAAGTTTCTGAAAACAGAATTGAAAGGCAAATGTTTCAAAAACTAACCCACTCACACCACAGAGATGACTACAATTTCAGCTCTGCAACTCACTCACCCTTTTTCTAGAACAGCTACTTCTGCCTCAGTTGGTATCCAAAAGCCCCGTTCATCTTTATGCATCTCCAGAGGTGAGCTCACATCATATTTTGCTTTCTTTGCATCCAGATCTAATCTGGTTGGACTGGCCTCATCCCATAACATCTCAGTCCTGCTAACTCTAGGGTATGGCTCATCCACTTGGATTTCAGAATTTGACGATGGGAAGTCTCTGACGATGGCCTTCCTGGGACATGTTGATGGATCAATTGTCAAAAGTCTTTCTTGTGCATCCTCTGGTACATCTTGGCTGGGGAATATAAACTTCATTGATCTCTCTCTGAGAGAAACTTCACAAAATGGTTGATCTTCCAGTGACAGCTGTTGACCCATCACGTGTTCAGTTTCAATTATTTTTGTTCCTGAATCCACCAATGGTAGTGTTTTAACTGGCCACCTCTGATCTGAATGGTGCACATGTGTTGATGGCACACCCGGAATAGAGGTTTTCTCTGGGCAAGATGGCACAGTGTTTACCATATTTGGAAGCCATTCTACCTCAGACTGTGGAACTGCTGTGACACCAGAACTGAGAGCAATGTTTGAACAAGAAGCTTCCAAAGAAGGAATTGCCTTCATTATATCTTTGTAAGGAGAACCATAATTTTTGTGAAATGGACAGCAGCCATGTATCCTTATCATCACTGATGGCCAGTCCCCTACTTCAGAATCAGAAACTCTTAACACTCTTGAGGGGAAACCAATGATACTTGACTTTCTTGGGCAGCATGGCAGCAACTGCACCATGTCTGGATTTTTTTCTACTATGGCATCAACAGCTTGAAGTTGTAGAGTGGATGGAAAGCCAGGGTTCAGGGCTTGTCGTGGACAGGATGGAAGCATACTCAGCATTACTTTTTTGTCCCTATATGACAGTTCCTTAGCTGTTAAGTCCTGGTAAACAACTCCATACCTTCTGTTGAATGGGTTTTCCCAAACTGATCCTCTGTCCACATGCCAGCCATCATTTTCTTTTGCACTATTCTTTGCAGGTAGACCTGGAACTTTGCCATGTTTTGGGAAAGTGGCTAGGGATTTAAACATACTGGGAGCCTCTTTCATCAAAGCTTCCACTGGTCCCTCTCCTACCTTCGAGGGAATTCCATGAATATTAGAGTGTTTGGGACAAGGTGGCAACATTGATACCATAATTCTAATTAATGCCTTTTCTTTAAAATACATCTTATGGTCATGTATTACTGACAATTTCCCTGGGTTTGTTAATGGCCTTTCCCATACTGATCTTTTGTCTGCATTCCATTCTGCTTCATCGGACTCACTGTGGGATCTAGAGGGTATTCCACAAACTCTGGAACGCCTTGGACAAGTAGGCAGTAGATCGGTCACACTTGGTATATCTACCAACGTCTGACATGGTACTGATGGAAAGCCTGGTAAACAGGTTGTCCGTGGACAGGAGGGCAATATGGATACCATATTTATTATCGTATCACAATCAAGATAGAACATATTAACATCCTCTAAATGTAATTTAACAAGAGATTTCTCCTTTGGGGGGAGCAACGACTTTCTTTCTATTTGCCACTCTAATTGTTTGACAGTGTTTTTAATTGGCATTCCAGGAATTCTGGATTCCTTCGCACAACTAGGCAATAAATTCACCATAGTTGGGCCATCAGCAAATGTCGCTGTCTGAGCAGAGGGAAACCCGGGTACACTAGCATTCTCAGGGCAAGAGGGTAACATCGCACTCATAGTTTCAACAGTGTTCTTATCAAAAGCCAAAACTGCATTTAGAATCTGCACCTCCCTTTTGATATATGGTTTCTTGAACTGTAATCTTTTATAAGCAAACCATTCCTCACAGCTGGACAAGCAAAGTTTTTGCCCAGTCTTTGAAGGCAAACCAAGGACTCCACTATGTCTGGGGCAGGAGGGCATTACATTAACCATACTCGGTTCTTGTCGTGGAGCAGAGGGTAAGCCAAAAACTTTGGCTTTTTGTGGACAACTTATCAACATATCTGCCATATGTTTAAGGCTCTCGCTGTCTTTTGCTTTCCACTGAACTATGTAAGCGTGTGTTTTCTTCTCTGGTCTCTTGTTTATTAATCTCCTTAAGGTATGCCAATCTGTGTTCTCTGAATTCTTTTGATCTTGAGATGGCATACCAGGAATTTTGGTCTGTTTAGGGCATGTAGGCACAAGACTGACAGTACTTGGTAATAGCTTCTGGGGTCCTGTAGGAATACCGAGAAGGCAACTTTTTACAGGACATGATGGCAACATGGCCACAGAACTGAGTATTTCTCCCTTTTCTAGATACTGAGCAGCAACTGGGAAAATATCTTGAATCACAACTTTCACTTTCCTTAAAGGCTTCTCCAGCAAAATATGCCTGGTCATATCCAAACCTTCAGTTTGAGCAATAACTGGCTCCTTCGAAGGTAAACCAATAACTCTGGTTTTTCTTGGGCAAGTAGGCAAAAAGTTAGCCATGCAAGGTTCTTGCCCTGGTGCAGATGAAGAATCAGGCACAGTGTGCTCTTTTCGTGGTGCAGAGGGAAAACCAGAAATGGTTGCCTTCCAGGGACAAGAAGGTAACATATTTACCATATGTTTTATTTGTTCTTTATCCACATTTAAGTTTTCCTGAACCAGAACACAGTTACTTCTCAATGATCTACCAAATTTGAATTCCCTCAAAATATGCCAGTTGTCATTATATGCAGTAACATTTTGTCTAAATGGCATACCTGCTATCCTCGACTGTTTGGGGCATGTAGGGAGAAGACTGGCCATACTTGGAGTAAATGGAGCCTTCTGCAGTGGTGCAGAAGGAAACCCTGGAATACTTGCCTTTCTAGAGCATGTTGGCAACATGGCCACCATAATTTTAATCATATTGGTATCACTAACAGCTTGCTCCTGAACAGAACAAATGTGTGAAACAAATGTTCCTTTTAACTGCAACGGTTTCTTCCACAGAGAACATCTGTCCCAAACAATCTTTTCATATCCAATTGCTGATCCAGCAGAAGCTATACCTGGAACCCTGCAAATTCTGGGACATGTGGGTAAAAGGTGAGCCATGTTTGGCTCACGTTTCAGAGCAGATGGGAATCCAGGAATACTACCAGACCTGGTGCAGGATGGTGTTAGGTCCACCATTTTTGCAATTTCTGTACTATCCCCATAAAGGGAACTAACATAATCTGAATACAGGAGTAATGGCAATCTCTTGCTGCATAACTTTTGAAACAATAAACTCCCATCATGAGTCCAAGCTATAACTTGTGACTGATGGAAAGACGGCATGCCAGGAATATTGGAATACTGTGGGCAACTTGATAATAACTGCATCATACTTGGCTCTCTCAGTGCTCCTTCCATCTGAGCTTCAGGCTGTGAAGTGGATGGTAAATGAGAATTAGAACTCCCCCCTGTACACAATGGACCAAGTTCCACCTTTGATATGTACACACTGTTTTCTTCAGAACAAACTGTAGAACTTGGTAACACAAGTTCCTGTGTAATTCTCCTATCTCTTTCACACAATGGTCTCTTATCCATAGACCAAACCGCATTTTCTGTTCCCTCTTTCTCAGTAGAATGTTCTGGAGCAGAGTCCACATCAGGCACACCAATGCTTTTTGTGGAAGAGGATGCAAAATTTAAATTAGATTCATCCATTTGCTCTGATAATGTGTTTGTTGTATGCTGCTGTACTGAGAGGAACCCAGAATGAGAATCCAATCTTGAAGTGACCTGGTCAGAGGCAGGTGTGTCGCATATGATTTTCTTATCCATAATGGGAATTGGAACAGCAGGATTGATTTTTAGAGTCTCTCTTTGTGGCTTCTTCCACTGTGAGTTTCTTACAACGGATGACTCTCCAGACTGAGCTTCTGGCGTTTTGTTCATCACCATTGAAGAAAAAGCAGAATTGCCTTCTCTGACACAAGATGACACTGAGGCAGCCATGCTCTCATTTCTAAAGGAGTAGGGGATACCAAAGATAGATGTCAGAACAAAAACACTGAAGTGCTTTAGAATTAAAAAAAAGCCCAACCAAAATCTACAAATCTTTAATCATTATTTACTTTTCATTGCAGGAGTTTACATTGATAAGAACTTTGATGCAATTTCAACACTATTGGATGGGAGGGATGTAGCTGACAGACCACCATGCCACACTTACCCCAAATCCATTGTTACAGCTTCTTTTTTATGCCCCACTCCTATCCTCCCTATCCGTTTTGTGTCAGATGTAGCAATTTGAGGCAAGTGCAACAAAGGTGCCTGGAGTGATCTGGAAATAGGTAGGGGGTTGGCAGGAGAAAGGGGCATATGTTGAACAGGCTCTGGTTGGGCTATTTGATTCCCTAACTGAAAGGACATCTTGGACAAGTGACTTCTTGGGTTAGACAGAAGCTCCTTGACTTGAAAATCAGGGTTTTGCATAGGTGGAGAAGTGAAGGGAGGGAGTGTTGGCTGGACATTAGGAAATGTCATTGTTGGCCTTGATTCTGCCTGATCCATCTTTGTTTTGGGCATCTCAAAATATTTTACCCCTGGGGCTAAGGGCGTTCTGGGGCTAAAGGGCAGAAGTGAGGCCATGCTCTCAGGTCTAAGGGACAAACAAATGAAGATAAGAGTTATGAGGTTGGAACGAAAGTCTCCACCACAGTGATGCAGTCACATCCAGAATTCCACTGAACAGCATACAAGCAAATGAGCAATGTGACATGGAGCTACATAAAATGAAATATATATATATATATATATATAGCAAAACCCAACTACAGGAGTTTGAAACCAGACAGAGTCACCAATCAAACAAGCTTTTTTTATAAATCATGGAAGGAATCACCAGGTTTTGTCAAGCAGTAGTAGCCTTTTAAAATAAAACATTCAAACAACACTGCCAGATCAGGCACTTGGTACATCAACATGAATTTCACTAGGTTTCTTTCCCCTTTGTGGGGTAAAGAATATTTCACGCACAGCTGAACAAGCAGTGTGATCATTTTTTGCCCTTTCAAGCCAAACAAATGGGGAGCTTATTTGTTTGTGGTATTAAGTATTTTAGGCCAAAGCTGCTTATCCAAGCCTTACTAGTTAATGGCAATGGCAAGCCAAAACATGCTACATTACATTAGCTACCTGATCATTGTTTACAAAGTATGAAGTGGTGCATTAAGTGTTTTTGACTGCTACAGGGAATTAAGAAGACTAAAGTAGACCCTGAAACAAACTCAAGACTGCAACATCCATCACCCAGCAGAAAAATAGAAACATGGGCATCCCTTTGCAAACCTCCTTCTTGTTAAATGTAAAATGCATGTCTGCTGTTTCCAGTCCATTTACTTCTTAAAATAACATTTGGCTCTCTTCAACAGCCACTCAATTTACTTTGGCTACACCAATCCCAGCCTCAAAAAAATCATGTCTGCAAGGAGTATGCTAGGAGTTCAAGAAGATAACAATTTTATCTGTAAATCCTTCACTGTGCAAAGCATTCATTGCTGAACTTCAGTAAACCATCTCATGGCTTTTTCTTCACCTATACAAATGTTTGTTGTTGTTTCTTTAACTCTCTATTATTGTTTTATCCTTTTTTTACTGTGAAGCATTTTGTTACTTGTTTTGAAAAGTTCTATCTAAATCAAGTTATTATTATTATTATTATTATTATTACATACTTATGATTACACAGCAATCCATTCTTAGTAATACCATACATGCAATTAATGTTGGGTAAAAATACTGTAATATTATTAAACAGGAAAAATCTACCCTTGAATGCTGCAACACTGTTAAAATACACATAACAGCGATAGGCTATTCATTTCCAGAAATATTTTGTTGTTTCACTGTGCATTTTGTATATAACTGGTCAACACAAATCCACAAATCAGTTATCAAGTACTACCAGGCAAGACAAAGGAAAATTCAGTACTTAGCAAAATGCTATTACCTGCCTGTAAGTGAAAGTTAACACCTGCTGAGATATAGCGCACTAAACTAAAAAACTAAAACAATGCATTGAACTGTGAGTAAATAAGTACAAATTTCAATGAACATATTGCAAAACATGGGGTGTATATTTAGAACATATAGTTGTCAGTCTGTTTTTTTCTACAGTAGAAAACAGAGGCAGTTATATTTGTTGAGCAATGTTGAGAGGAAACATATCAGCAGTACAGCAAAATTTTTCACACTTAAACCATCCATGTTCATGTTGTTGAAAGTATATCTTTAATATATAGTAGGAAATCACTAACTGAAGTAGAAGCATGAGGCTTGTTGATTAAAAAAAACAAAACATTTAAACCAAAAACCAAAAGCAGTAATTTGCTACATTTAATCATTAGACAACCATGTCTTGAAAACACCTTGCACCAAAAATTGATGGCATCTACAGTCACAGTGTTGGAGTACCTGAGGGTGGAGTATTCCTTACTGTCATGCCAACCACAGCAAATATTAAAAGACACCAAAACTGATAAGGGGAAGCCTTTTATATTTACTCACCCTGCTGATGCCCTGACAACCTCGATTCCAAATGGTGCATCTCTTTTATGTTCTGTAGCCCTAGATGCCTCTGGCCTCCAACTGGCAGGGGCTCTGGGATCAGGGCCTGAACAACATCATATAAAGTTAGAATTGTAGTCGTTGTAAGTCGTTGGATATACTGTAGGTTTAACTGATTGCAGTGCATTGCGTTTTGTGTTGATGCTCACTTGTAGGTGTTATACACTGGTTATCCTCTTCACTCAGTGTGCTCAACTGTCTTTTGAATTCTAAAGGGGAAAGAAAAGCATAGAGATAAAATAGATTTTACATATCAACCTGAAAGTTGATGTTTATATGCCACTATACACCAGCATGACATGTACAGTGTAAACTATAACCAAAATAGAATCAAGTGTTCAGCTGCTTTACTCTAAAATACCAGCTGGGGGAGCCATGTGCTCAGATCACTGAAAAGATGGATTTTGGATGGATTCAGTCAATCATTTGAACGCTGAACTAATCAATCAGGAACAACATAAAAATGTGTTCCTTTTTGATTCAGTACCTGGATCTTGGTCACTGGGGGAGTCTATGGCAGTTTGGGATATATGAGGCTGAGGAGGAGGAAGAGGCCCAGAGAGCACAAGAGTAGAGTGAGGACTTAGAGGAGGAAGTGAGGGGGTCTCTACTGAAGGAGTGACCTGGGGTCTCCAGGAAGGAACATATCCAGAGCCTCCCTGGTGTTTCTGCTCCAGAGACTGACCAACGGGCAGAGACGATGAAGCTGACAGGGAGGAAATGTAATAAGGCAGAGGGATGATGGGAGGGGGTGGGGGTAAAGGAGAGGGAATGGAGGGAGGCATATCAAAAACTCAAACCTAAAGTATGATATAAAGAATAGTAAGATGCTAAAAAGGAATAGAACAAATGCAGGTTAGGGTCTTAAAAGACTGGTGATATTCTCTGTCTTTCCAAAACCAAAAATGAATTGATCTACTAACAAGTATTGCTCTGCATCAGGACCCCATTGCTTCTACAGATTGACCTCATTCAAATAAATGAGGGGGCTGTGTTTGTTGATGCAGGACGTCACGTCTGTGTTTTCCTTCCGTGTCTGTGGCACTCATCACCAAGCGACTATTGAGAACTTAAAGTTTTTCAAGTCTGTCTTCAAACAACAGTCAGGTGTCCATATGAACAGTGGAAGAGGTTTTTCCTCGCTGTAATCATTCCTCCTGTTCATACTGAATATTAAAAGATCCCCTTTAAATGTGCTTTCAATGTAAGTGATGGGGCCAAAATCCACAGTGTGTCCACAGTTATTTTGTGCAAAAATGTATCTAGAAGTTGATGTGAAGCTTATATGAGACTTCAGCAGTCTGAGTTAGTCATATCAAGTAGATATCTGACACATTTACAGTCTTTTTAGCATCAAATTCCCTCTTTGTGTTTCCTCAGACAGTGTTTCCCTGTTGAGCTGCGGTGGAAGTATAGTAACAAAAAGAGGAACTTTGGCACTAAAAAGACTGTAACGTTGAAAGATATCTACTTGATTTGACTCATTTGGACTTTTAAAAAAACTTTAAAACTACATGCACAGAAGGAGGATTGTGGATTTTGTTTCCCATCACTTACATTGTAAGTGCATTATGAAGGGATCTTCTAATGGTCAGTATGCACAGGAGGAATGATTACAGCATGAAAAATATGTTTCAATGTTTATTAGGGCAGACCAGAAGAACACTTTGCATATCTATTTCATGAGACAGGTGCATGGAAGAGGGACTAATGAATCAGTTAGACAGTATGCAAGAGTTTGTTTACAAAGAGTTCATTTGGGCACCACTATTGTTATAAGACAGACTTCAAAAATTGTGAACCTGTCCTTTAAATCTTAAAAAATGGCTCACAAATATTTAGAATCATTGTTTCATTGTTAATTTCCTAAAACAGCTAGTCACTGTAGGTTTTAGCAAAAATTACTGAAATGGGAGGGAATAGTGTTTTTGTTGGGGACTATTTTCAGTGGTGGATTAATACACACTTGGTGCTCTAGTAAGAATTTCCGCAGTAGGACAATGTGTACACACAACTTAGTGGTAACCTAGTAGAAGGATACGTTCATTGTTGGTTTGGGTTTTTCATGGGATTTGCTGACAGTAAGAATATCATGAGATTTATCTGTTCGGGTTGTCAATTATTATTCTAATGTCAGATCAATCCATAAAAAGCACAATGATTCAGATACAGCATGTGAGCAAATTGGAACTCAGTGAGGATCACAACCTGATGTCTTGACGTTTTTAACTATGCTTGGTGCTGTTGGACTGTATAATACAGTGGTAATCTAGATTCTACCCAAACGCATCTTATTGCTGGACAAATCAAAGCTACAGTATATATTAGTAAAAATCAAATGAAAGAGCAGGAGAAGAGACATTGGGTTTAGATAAGAACAGAGAAAAAGAATGAAAGGACACAAGAGTACAGCATGGAGGCTCAGGTTGATAAGTTGGGTTAAAGGACGAGCAGCATTACATGGCGTCTCTATTCTCTGCTTTTTCTGCAGCACTGCCGGCTGTCCAGGATCATCACCAGAGAGATGCAGAAATTTAGGAGAGAGGGCAGGCTGTACTAGAGGGGCCTGAGATTTAGGAGGCCTCCATTCACTCAGCCAGGAAGCTGGAAAAAAAGAAGAAAAAAACATGGAAGGATAAAGGAAGAAACACAAATAAAGGCTAGTAATGGGTGTAAGAAATGGAAGGTGGGAACTAGCCTCTAAAACACCTGCCTAACCGGCACTGTATCCCTTTCCCTGTACCTGTCTCAGGGGCAGATGGCAGACTGGTGGGTCTGGTGAGGGCAGAGCCTGGCTCCCCCACAGAGGTGAGGCGGGTTTTGAGCTGTCCAGGAGCAGAAGGCGATGGTAAAGGAGGGAAGGAGCTGACAGGAGCTGAAGAGGAGGAGGAGGAGAAAGAAGAGAAGGAGGGAACACTCTGTGCTCTCCAGGCACTGGGACAGGCTGAGAGAGAAGGATGGAAAGAATGAAAAAAGTAAGAGAGGATAGTGATGAAAAATGACATTCCGATGTCATCGAGAAAGCAACTACAATTTTGAGGTGTCTTTGTACCTGTTTGTGAGGTATCAGAGACAACGTGGGGATGAAGGGATGGATCAGAGGGTGAAGAGGACAGAGTAGAAGTGGAGAGGGCTTTGGAAGGGGTGAAGGTAGAGAAAGCCTGAGCCTCTAAACCCTCAGCTGGAGAGTCACTGTGGAGGCTATGTGGCCTTCGAGGAGCTGAGACGGGCACTAAATAGACAGCAGAGTGCATACAGGAGGTAGCAGAAAGAAAATAGAAAAGAAGAGAGCAGGAACCAAAAGACAGAAAAATGGTGAGTGAAACTAAAAACACACAATGTTAACTGCAACCAAACTACAAAAAGAGAACAGAAACAGATTGAAACAGACAAATGTGTTGATTTGTAAAAACCAACCTTATATTAAATCCATACTGCTTTATACATACTGCCTGTCTCATTTGGGTGACGAGAGTGAGGTGAGAAGATCTAAAGCACTCTCATGTATATGTGTTAAGGTCAAAGCTGGAGCATGGAGGTGGATAGCCTGGTTTAGCATAAAGACTGGAAGCAGGGGGGAACAGCTCACTTCGATCTTCGATCAAAGTTCAACAATAATCCTGCCAACACCTCTGAAGCTCACTGATTAACACGTTGTGTTATACTTTGTTTGTGTTAATCTGTACACAAACAGAAATGTTAAAATGCTAATTAGCAGTCTTAGGGGGAGTTGCACGTTTGAACTATTCTTGATGAACAACAATGTATGCATACGCCCAGCACTTCACTGCAGTGTCTCTGGCTACGGCTCAGGTTGCTAGATACAGTTAGTAAGCACAGGCTTTTATATTGCTCTTTCTGCAGGCACAATGATACCCAACCTGGCAATCTAGCAATGTCTACAAGACTCAGACAAGCTGTGAACAGTCATTGTCTGTTATTTGGCAAGAAATAGCTCCAGCAAGTAACTCCCCCTAAAACCAGCAGCGGAGGAAGTACTCAGATCCTTTACTAAGTCAAAGTACCAATACAGTCAAATACTCTATCACAAGTAAAAGTCCGGCATGAAAAATCCTACTTTAGCAAAAGTACATCAAGTATTATCATCTTGATGTAGTTAAAGTATTGCAGTTAAAGTAGTGGTTTGGTCCCTCTGACTGATATATTATTATATATGACATCATTAGATTATTAGATGTAAGAACAGCATGTTACTGTTGTAGCTGCTGGAGGTGGAGCTGGTTTCAACTACTTTTTTATACAGTTAACTAGTTTAGTCCAGTGGTTCCCAACCTAAGGGTCAGACCCCTCCAAAGGGTCACCAGATAAATCTGAGGGGTCGTGAGATGATTAATGGGAGAGGAAAGAAGAAAAAACAAAGTTCTGATACACAAATCTGTTTTCAGAACACATAGACATCTGAAATGTGACCTCGACTACACACTGCTTTTTGTAAGACCTCAAAAGCCAAAAAAGTTGGAAACCACTGGTTTCGTCTTTAACAATGTGTTGTATTTTAAAAGCTTGTTATATTATCCATTGATTCAAATCTTCATCTAAAAAGTAAGTAAAGCTGTCAAATAAATGTATTGGAGTAAAAAATACAATATCTCCCTCTGAAATGTATTGGATTGGAAGTATAAAGTAGCATAACATGGAAATACTCAAGTAAAGTACAAGTACCTCAGAATTGTACCTAAGTATAGTACTTGAGTAAATGTACTTACTTTCCAACACTGCCTAAAACTATAAATTGTAATTTTTACATTTCTGTTTGTTTATAGATTAAACTAACAAAATACGGTGTTAATCAGTGAGCTTTAGCGGTGTCAATAGGTGTATTTTTTCACTTTGCCTGGCTAGCTGTTTCCCCCTGCTTCCAGTCTTTATGCTGAACTAGGCTAACCATGTCCTGACTCCAGGTCCATACTTAATACACAACTTGTTAACAGCAATACATTGACACAGCTCAGTTTAGCTGTTTAGTCATGGGTGACAACAATGGAAACTGAGCATTTTTGACTGTTATGGTGTATTGTGATGTTTTGTTTTGTTTTTTAATCAACTAAAATATCCATGAACCATTTACTCCATCAATGGATTTTTGTCTTTTTTAGAATAAGGCTGCTGTACTGTAAGTTGGTCATGACTTAGAAATAGGTAGCTACTTAAGTCATATACTGATGCAAACAGCTACATGACTTTCAGCAATATGTGTAAAAGCTGAAAGATAAAAATCAAGAAGATTTATCTTGTCAAATGTCAAAAGAGTAAGAAAGCTAAAAGGCAGAGAGTTAGGACTTTCACCCCCATGAGAAACTAATTCATCACATTTTATTATGCATCACTTTGCATGACTACTCTGCAGTAACTGACCAGTTCATGTCCATGGGGTTGTGGATCCATCACAGGTAGAAAGAACAATGAAAGCTTGCTTAAAACTGTTCAACACCTGACAAAAACATAGTTTAAAACTATTGGTACAGTCCACTTGTACAGTAATTTTGAACCAGACAGCTACCCAAAGTTTCCTGTATTTTTTGGTTTGTGGGAATGTAACAGAAGAAATGAGAGAAATTAAGAAAATACCACCAAAAACAATATTCTACCAGCCCACAGGGTCTGTTACTGTACCTACATATAACATATCAGCCTATAGTTAAGTTTGTAGACAAGCTTACCCTTAAGAAAACAACTTTTCCTTTTCAAGACAGATCAGACCATAACTTAGAGAACAACAAACTGTATCAGCACATAGTCTGCCAGAGCAATCTATTCAACTAGACTTCACGGGCCTGGATACAGCCCTGTCAGGATGTGGATGGAGAAAAGCCAGAAGCATTTCTGCACTGACAGACAAATTTACTGTCACAAGGGACTGTCGCTGTGGAAATGGAACAGTTCATTTCAGAAATTTGGCAGAAAATTTTAAACGGATACTGATGGAGAAAATTATTCTAGGCCTGAGCAAAGCTCAACAATTCAAAATGAGGACATTCAGTCTATTCATTGCCAATAAGTGATATGATTTTCATTTCCTAACTGGACATATCACAGCAGGAGGTGTCTCATACCAGTAAAAAATGTATACCACATTACATAACTCTGGATCACAAGTTTTAAAGGCAGGCCTTGTTGTTTTTACTTAATTTCAAGAAACAAGGTTTAGATTCTTGACATTTATGCTGATTTCCTTGTGGGAACAAAATCCAGAGTTTGTTTTTGTTCCATCTTAATGTCTAACTCTATATGCCTAACAGTGATAATCCACTAAACCCCAGGACCAGCCTGCCACAGTAGATCAAAATGCATTTATTTGGATGTTTAGGTGTAAAGTCTACAATAAACTTAATGATAAACTTAATGTTAAAAGCAGTATGCTTGAAATTAAAGCTATGTCTTGTACCTTTACCTTATGTGGCCAATGTAGCATCTCCATATTACTGTAAATCCTCAATTAAAAGCTGGTATTAAAACAATAACATAGCCAGCACGAACAAATGAAGGCTGATTGTTAATTAAGTCATGGTGAAGAAATATTAAGGAGTGGAATCTGGAACCTGTACTATAATAGCTCACATGATAAATTCAGTATGATGTACATTTCCACAGCATTAATTCCATCAGTACAATAATATAACAACAGAGTCATGTCATTCTCACCACTCTGCTGCTCTCTTTCTCTTTCTGTTATTTCCAATCACTTCTCCCTTTTTTTAAGTTACATTCTATGAAACTTTACATTTCCTGCAGATGTTTCAAATTATAAGCCTACTTAAAATTAAATTAAATCACAAGTCTGGACTGGGGGGGATTATGCCCTGCAGGGTGTGATATTTTAATGTGAAAAATCTGTACAGAAAGTTTAGTTATTGACAATAGCTTAGCAGCAATAGAAAAGTGACAAATGGAAGCAATAGGGAATAATTAGCGAATAAAAACAGTATTTTTATGAGAGAAGAGAAACTCAGCAGCATGTTGTGAGTATGATATGACTGTTGGAACATGTACTGATGGTAGTGCTGTGCAAATGTAAATTACACAGAATTTAACAGCAGATTACAGCAAATCAGAAGACAGGGAAGCTTCCTTAAATATGATACGAAATGATTATAAAACAGGAGAAATTAGAAATAAAGTCTCTAATATAAGACTGTCCCAAATAAAGGTCTGGTTGTCTCTACGGTTGAGGTAAATAAAGTCCCTTGTCACTATTAAATGATGAGATATAAAATAATCTGATTCTAAAGAAACGAGAGACCACACAGGATGAGGAATATCTGATGAGCAATACCTGATCCGGCACTGGGCTGGAAGATTTTGGGAAGCGCAGGAGGGTGAGCACGTGTAAAGGCTGGCAATGAGTAGGCATAGGGGGAGGGCCGAGCCTGCTGGGTAGTGCTGGCTGGTCGTGTGTGGGTTCGCAATAAGGTAGATGGGACAGAGGGGTCTAGGGGATCAGGCAGAGGAGGGCGAGATGGGACCGAGATGGTGGAGGAAATGCCAGAGGACCTTTTCCTATCCATCTCTGAGGCTACTGGGTGAAAGATAAGAGATGAGATGAATGGAGGGCAGGGTGAAGAGCAGAAATGACGTTGAGAAAGAGATTTAAGAAATGATTGAAAGTCTTTAGAGTCTTTGGAAAGAGAGAAGCAGTAAAATGCAGAATAAAGATACACATGGAAGTGAAAATGTTGGAATGAGGTTTTGCAGTATATTTAAAGAAACAAATAAAGAAAGTAGCAGTAAAAAGAGCTGATATGAGATAATGAAAAAGGGAAGAGGAATGAGATGAGAAGTGGATTGTTGAAATGGACAGTGGCAGCATTCAGATATGCTTTAAAAGCAATAAAAGCGATAACGAGCAATAATAAAAGCAATAATATTACTACACAGTAATATCAAGAAAATCACAGAAATTGATGGCTTTAACGCACCAAAACATCAATTTTCATGTCATTTTCATGTCTTAAAAAACTATACTAGGCTACACTCATGAATATGAACAAAACTATTTTAAACAAACAAAATGAATGTTGAAGATGAAATAGTATTCATTGGGGAGGGACTTAGGTAAAGACCAACTGCGAAGGTGCAAGAGTAAATCAGGGAACAGGAAGTTACCTGTGGGGCCTGATTCAACTGCAGGCCTCCAAGCCAGATCATTTATTCTTGTGGTAGAGGGGGCAGAAGCTGTTGCAGAAAAGAAAAGGAACAGCAGAGAGAAACAATAAGTGGAAAGGGAACTGAGTTTTAAATGGGAAAGAAAAGAGGAAGCATCAGTTTGAGGGAAACAGTTAAAAGAGAAATAAAAAAAGGTGAGAGGGGACATCCCTGCCTGACTCCTCACAGCAATGATACAGAGTAGAGACTGACAAAAAGCTTCTCCCACATACAGTTGCAGTGGTGTAGAGTCTTTTCCAGAATGAATCACACTTTGTTGTGTGTAACTTGCGAATTGCTGTCCATACATTCCTAAACTATATCTTGTGCAGCAACACTTTATTTAGACAGATTTTGTCAGGAGCAAGTGCAGGGAGTTCTGGTGTTTGCATGCTTATGTTTATGAGGAAAATGCTTTCATTGAAATTAGAAACACAAACATAACATAACATAACATTACAACCGTTACGTTTACAACTACAGATTTAAAAAGCTAAAAATCTGGCAGGCAAAGGTATGGTATCATAAAATGAATGTAAATATGCTATGGGTCTTGATATATCACAGACACCTCTAGTCTAAAGTAACATTAAATATGTATTACATTTATGCTTTAAATACATAAAATAGAAACTACAATAGAAGCTGAAATTTAGGCAGCCTGAACAGCAGGCTTTCTAAATACTGGACAACTCACCATAAGCTTAACTCTCATTGGCTATTAAAGCCTGATTGATACTTCATTTTGGAGCAAGGATGGATATCCACAAGTGAGTGTTTAAAAGTCAGATTACAATACAACAATATACAGGCAGTTCTTTTTTGTAATTTAGACATAAACTAGCATTTTTGTTTTGTTAATTTCATTTTTATTTAAAAATGTTATTCACAATTTTTAAGAAAAGTGACCATTTTACAACTGACAAATAAGCTTGTCAGCAATCTCTAGTGAATAAACTATAGTATGTAATGGCATCACAATGTCTAAATTACCTCAAACATATCTTTTGACTGAATTTTGATTACCTATCAGTAGATACAGTACCAGTCAAATGCCAAAACCAGTCACTTTCCCATTCCCTTGACTGAGAAAGTGTGTCCAAACTTTTGACTGGTACTGTATCTGTAATAAGATAATGATGTAATGAAATATCGGC
This sequence comes from Thunnus albacares, assembly GCF_914725855.1. Taxonomy (NCBI): domain Eukaryota; kingdom Metazoa; phylum Chordata; class Actinopteri; order Scombriformes; family Scombridae; genus Thunnus; species Thunnus albacares. The sequence continues at coordinate 26,061,318 of NC_058127.1, read as the reverse complement.
TGATCTATCAGTCTAGTTCTTGTCTGGATATTTCACAGACATATCTACCTCTAAAACAACCCCAAATTAATATTAAAATTTATTTGATCCTAACGTGTAGATCACGTGTTATTTCTCATTGATTGGTTTCCAACTTTCAATATAACAACTAACAACTATAACAACTGAAGTTTAGTTTCTGTCTGCATCTGTGTTAATCTAAATGAAATGAAAGCAACACCCAGCTCAGTGCATGATTGGTGAGATGAGAAGAGGACCAGGCCAGTCTGACCTTCCAGTCAAGTGAGCTGACGATGCAGGAGATGAGTGGAGCGACTCCAGAGAGCATGTTGAGCTCACCAGGGTTCAGGTAAGGCCTGCTTCCTTTCTTGTTTTTGGTAATCAAAGCATTCAGTTTATCAGTGCTACCTGTGCCATGACACTAACATAACTACATCTAATGTATCCTAAAATTAATATATTATCATATATACTATTTTGAAAATGGAAAAAAAATAAAATGCAAAAAGGCTGCTAACTTACATTCACTGAGAGGTATTACATGCACTGTTGACATATTGTTTTGATTAGGGATGTCTGACTCACGTCACTGACACCCAATTCTTAAGGATATATGGACCTCAGCCTGCAGATGTCAGGTTGTAAATATTAATTACGGTCACTTAAATCAGCCTCGCCCCATCACCAAATCATTTGTCATTAAGCTCAACTCAGCTCAGGATTTCATCTCTGAATGCCAGAGGGAAAGATCAGCCTCTTACCAGAAGCAGCAGCAGCTTGTCCAGTTCCAAAGCTGGCCCTCCTTTCCTCGCCTTCATCATCACTGTCATTAAAATCATCTAGATTGCCAATGTCACTCTGTTTCATACTCATTAGACTAGCCAAACTCTGCATGTCCTCATCTCTGTGGAGACAAAGAATCCTCTTAAACATTACATGTACAAGAATAATCACATCCAGAAACATCAATATTGGTCTTAAAAAAGATTTTGGATCCTTGTTTCAACTACTGATTTAAGTTCTGGCATACAACTTTACAGCTTTGCATATACACCTGCAGAGTGATTACTATGATGCTGCTGAGCTGATGACTTACGTGGCTTTGCCTTCCTTGAGAAATATACAAGACAGGTTCAGTTTCAGCGTTGCTTCTACCACTTTAGCAGACAGCGGTTTGAGCTTCAATTTTATATCATATTGGGCCGGCGTGGCATTGGCATACTTCTTCATATTGACATCAGCTGATGCCAACACCTTCCTACGGCCTTTTGTCTCCTGACAGGTGAAACAAATGGACAAGAGTGTCAAACTTGAACAAGGGAGAATCCCTTTTTCCTGAGAATCAATTCTCTGTCAGAGTTTTCCAATTAAAGAGTTACCTAATAAATAAAATTAAACCAGGCTAAACGATAAGAGAGAAATGGCACTCACATTTTCAATGACAAAAGTCCAATCCTTGTCCTCAAACTCCTCTGCCGTAGGTTCCTGTTGACAGACAAATAATTTCTAGATACCTTAGCCATACTGTTGCCCACCCACATTAATAACTGAGCTATGCGTTTCCCTTTTATAATCCAAAATATTCATTAAATGCTACAAACTTTTAACTTTAAACTTCATACCTTGAAGAGTGTAACAGTGATGTCCAAACACTCTGGGACCTGCCAAATCACCAGGCCTCTATAGGGGTTCTTTATCCCCGGCTGCCAGCTGTGGAGCTGACAGAAAAGGTAACACAAATAAGGTATGAATCAACAAGAAAGATTCATACCAATTCATTGCCCCGACTTAAGCTGATTATGCAAGCATCTTTTACCTTAAGCAATATCTAGTGTCCAAGTGGACACCAGACTACTCTGGTGTACGGGTGGTGCCAGAGGAAAGCACACACCAATAAAAATAGGATTCATTACCTGGGGACCATGAATCTAACCATTAGTTATCTTGTAGGCCTACAACAAAAAATCTATGCTGAAAGAACACCTACTAGCTCTTTAGAGATTTCAACTGCATCTCACAGTCTTCAGTGAATGATGGTGTAGTATAGAATTTAGGTTACATGATAACAGGTGGTCATACAGTATGTGGATGGAGATGGTAACTCCTGTCTGATCAAAGATAGTCTCTACTGTCAGATGTGAATGTCCTCCTAGATCTTTCGCCACTCGTCCAGTGACTCCTGCTCGATGACCTTTCACATCTTCTCGGTGGATGCTGTGAGTGGTTTTGGTCTAATGTTCACAGACAGGTGGCGTTCTTGTCCAGGGTCCTTGCTGTTTCACTGATGTAGTGTTCCCCACAGCTGTCACATGTGTTGTCACAAGCCCATTTCATGCTGTGGCTCATGAGGTATAGCGGGTTGTCCACTAACTTCAGGGTTGGCTTCGATCCCAAGCTCTTCCTGTCCATGTGTCAAAGTGTCCTTGAGCAAGACACTGAACCCCAAGTTGCTCCCAATGGTCAGGCCATGACCTTGCATGCTCCACAGCAATCAGTGTGTGGGTGTGAATGGGTTCATGATAGGCAAAAATTGTTTTGCACTTAGTCTGTTAAGGTATAAAGGTGCTATATAAGAGTGTTCCATTTACCATTTCAGAAATGCACCCTTCTATGTCAATCTAACATTTAACGTAAGAGAAATACGCGTCTTATTTCACCTTCTTACTTTCTTACAATAATTTTATATCTCAATCATCATCTCTTATACACAAATGCACAAAATCAGTTTAATAAACTAGGAAACACTGTGTCTCTGCTCACTCTCGTGCAACAGGTGCAAAATATCATATGAGCATGCAGCTCCTTATGTAAATGTCCTGTCATGTCTGAGTACAGCCATAAGGAACATTGAAGTGAAAGACTCCTACTATATGTCTGAATGACAAAAGGCATCATATAACAGAAGCCGAGCAGAGATCTTGAGGTGTTGTATGGTTTGTTGTACTGTAAGTGTTGACTCTTTGTGACTTGAAGACTCTGGTTAGATGAGCTGACAGTCCAATCATGTATGAGTGCTGGTCTTAAGTTTAATCATTCACTCTTTGTATCCACTGACTCAGACCTGCTGCACCTCCTTGTCATTCCTCCTCCTCATTGATGAAGTGTTCTGTGTAGGAGGGTCCTCGCCACTTCTGTTTCATGTTATAAGTGGCTTTGAAAAGGAATTACAATGTCTCCATATGCGACCACTCTTTGTCACATGACATCTGAGCCAGTTCCATTCACTGAAGAAGACCATGAGATGCAGTTGAAAGGTCAAGAGTGAACTTCCATGCTCAAATTAGATATCTTGTACAAAATGAACAATCAGGCCTGTGAAGGATACTAGAAGAAAGGGTTATGTTGTGAACGAAGGGCAAATTTTGGCTGAAGGATCAAGGGGTCCCCACAATTTGAAGATTTAATCATATTTCAACCATTAAAGTCAACAACTTTTTTCATAGCATTTTAACAATTTCTTCTCAAGGAACCTTACAGAGACAATTCTTTTTTTGACAGCTTATAAATACATTTCATCTCATTCTCCTTCCTTTTGTTACCTTTGTGCTGTGACGTCTGTTTCTCCTGATCCACACCACTCTTAGTTTATCTGGCTGCCTGGAATCACAGCAGAGGATAAATAACATTTCAGTTTTTCTGTGTACATCTTCATCAAGAACAACTTTCATCACCACTTACTGTACATTAGCATCAATGTAACATACAGACATTGTATCCAAAACTATTTCCACAGAAAGACAGATGTGTTAACAAGTTTCAAAGGATGTTTCAGTTCCTTTTACAGTTTGACTGTTGACCCTTTGAGAGTAAAAATTAATCTCTACAGTGAATAATGTGACGACATTTGATCATAATCAGTGTGATGATGGTAACTACGAGACTAGGGCTCCATCTGAATTCTTTGTTCATTCATTCACTATTCTCTACATAATAACAATAGTTAACTCTTTAGAGAGCAGGAAAATTGAGATTTTTGACATTTATTAATTCTAAACATTTTTCATCATTGACACTGATTGTCAAAGAAAGTAAAGTTTAAACTGGTCACTATGTGAGTTTACTGGGTTAGCATGCTAACATGTGCTAATTAGCAGAGCTGAAGCTGATTGGAATGTCATTAGTTTAATAGGTATTTTGTTATAACCTGACTTGGATAAGTGAAAAAAGTGAAGTTTATCACACAATGGTGCTAGATGAAAAGCTCATTTCATAATTCATCCTAAGGAGAATATGAATTTACAAAAAATCTTGGTAATCAATCCAGAAGTTGTTGAGACATGTCACTTAAAACTACAAATGTCAACAATTGGCGCTACAGGATCACTAAAGTCATTAAGGTTCATCCTCTGGGGAATGTAAATGGCTGTACAAAAGTTCATGGTATTCCATCCATTAGTTGCTGAGATATTTTAGTCTGTATCAAAGTGGTGGACCAACAAACCGAAATTCCCATCCCTAGAGTCCCTAGCATGGCTTGAACAAAACACTGCTTTCCAGAAAGTACAAGTGAAGAATTTTCATCTGTCTTTCTTTGGCTCTTTAATGGGACATAAAGGCCCATTTAGCACTTCAACAGAGACATTTATCATATTCTGTGCTCTTATTTATTTTCTGCTCATCTGTGTGTCCTCTTACTATTCTTTCATGGCTTCATCAACCCATTTTACCCAGAGCAATCAGGACATTTCATCTAATTTCATTTACTCTAATAATGGGGTCTGAGGTGGAGCACAGGCAGTACACCATCAGGAGATGATAGCTTGTCAAAAACAGGCCCAAAAGCACACAGCATACACACAAGCCCATCTGTGTGCTTTCAAAACACTGAAGTGAAGGTCTCAGCCAGGAGAAAATGAAAATCTTGTGACTGTGTGAGCATGCACTCAGTGACACTGAGTACCAATTCTTTGGATAGACAGCTGTATTTGGATGTGTGTTTGTGTGTGTGATATTAGAATCACTGTAAACACAGTAATGTATAGATTGTAGGAGACCCTAGACATGTTGAGAGTGTTCACCAGTCTTACTTTCTAGTCACTTCAGTCCACACAATAAAATATTAATTTGTGATTGATGGGTAGGAGTCCCTTAAAATCATATATTAGGACAATTTAACACAGTTTGTTTAAAGGGTAATTTTGGATTATTACAAGTTATTTCGGTCTTATTTTTGTAGTTCTGGCCCTCATTCCTATTGGTAATAATAACTGCTGAGATCTGATGGGGCAAGAGACTTGGATGGATTACTGAAGGGGCCTACCAGGCACTGGCCCAGGCGCTAAAGGGTCAGGGGACAGCAGCAGCAAGAGCTTTTATTGAAGTCTTACTAGCAGTCTGTATTGTAAAGTCACAAAATGTATTAAAAGCTGGACAGCACATATTAACTACAGAGGGCCTCCATTAAAATTAGTGAAGCAATTTAAATGTTTGACAACAGAATATCTGTGCTTTAAGAGAATATAACATATAATATAACCTTTTACAGCCCTGTGTCCTTGGACCCATTGTCATAATCAATCCATAGGAACACAAGCAGTCAGATAATAGGCCTTTCTTAATAGAGAGTATACCAAGTTCAGACTTGCATACTTGGGAGTTCAAACTTGGCAAGTTCAACTCAGGAGTCCAAACTGTAGAGGACAGGAGGACGTAGTATACCTGACTGTACTGTGACAAAATAACCTCAACTCAGAGGTCCAGGAACAGACTGTTTCAGAAGGAAAAAAAACCTAATCAACAGTGAGATTCAGATTATTTTCTCCAATCTTTAATGTATATTAAAAATCCAATCTGTTATGAATATTAAAAAAAATAAAATAAAGTTTAATGTAGACTGCTGTTGTTCTGTTCAATAAAAACATAAAGCTTCACTTTACCCTCAGACAAACTAAAGTGGCAGCAACAAATATGAGATTTCATCTGTGAATGTCAAAATTTATCTCACAAAAGGAATTATATAACAACATGCTACAGAAAATGGGAAATGACCAAAGGTCTGCAGAGATCAGGCTGTTCTCCCCAGGATGACGATGGACATTGACAAGCAAATTTCCAAATAGGCATTACATAAATAAACTGACCACATATTGTAAATCTAATTGGTTACTTTCGTACTTGAAAAAATATCAAAACTTAATAATGTGACATAATAGTAGTCCTGGCTTGACTCAAAATATCCGTCATCGCCACCGGCTGGCACAAAATGCATCCTGGGATACTTGGCTGTCCCAAGTCCACACAAGTCAGCTCCAACAGTATGCTCCAGCAAGAACACTTCCCGTCATTTGAACTGTACTTGGATAGATGCAGACTTTGAATTAGAACAGAACTTGGACTGTGACTGTTGACATTTCACAAGAACGCAGACTGAGAAACAGACTGACGTACAGGGGTGGCCAATACAGATAACATTTTCATATAGATTTGCAATATATTGTAATAATTTTACAGCAAAAGTTTTACAGTGAAAGTTTCTGGATAAAATACGCAGAAAGGAACATCTGTTACTGGCTAATCCAGCTAATTAAATACCTGGCACATCATATTGATGCAACAATTCTCTAAACCTAGTATTACCATGTCACACAACTTAACTGTACTGTTTTTACTAAACTGCAAAAAATTACTGTCTGTTGTTAACCTCCATCACAGTTTACAGACACTCTTTCTGCTTCAATTTTGACCTTCTGTACCTACTGTCATTGTGCTCACAGTATTTCAATATAATGAGGGATTATTAGCAACATTTCAGGTGATAAAAATGGTAATACATTTTATTTAGAGGCGCCTTTCATGACACTAAAGGTCAACTTACATCATGTAAGATGAGTCTGAAGGAGGTCTGCGAGATAAACGGGATAGATTATGTAGAGCTTTAAATATTAATAATAATATTTTAAATCAGCAGGGGGAGTGACATGTTCAGTGGATTTTGAGCGTGTAATAATCCATGCTACAGAGTTCTGGGTGAGTTGAAGTTGGAGATGCCTGCCAGGATCACATTGCAATAGACAATGCGTGACATGACCAAGGCACTGACTAAGACTTCCATGGAGTGTTGCATTCAAGAAGGGCATAGTCTGGACATGTTTCACAGATGGAACAAAGCAATCCGGGAGACACTTTATATGACTGGAGAAAGAGAGGGTGCTATCTAGGATAACACCACGGCACTTAACCTATGTGGAGACTGGTATGGTGGCTTCAGTAATGGGGAGTGAACAAATATTAGTTTTAGCGAGTGTAGATTTAGTGCCAATGAGTAGCAGCTCGGTTTTAGTACTGTGGAGTTTTAGGTAGGTAGGTGTCATCCGTATCTGTAAATCATGGAGACAAGCAGTGAGGGTATTCAAGGGGAGAGTAGAAGTGGGCTTAGTGGACAATTAAAGCTGTGTATCATCAGCATAACGGTGAAAATGGAAACCATAGTCCCAGACAATGTTGCCAAGAGGGAGCAGGTAAATAATAAACAGGAGTAGTCCCAACTCTGAACCCTGTGGAACTCCATGGTGGACTATGGAGCTTTCTGACTGGTAATTCTGAATCTGTATAGAACGTGTACTGTCTGCAAGGTAGAAGGCAAACCACTGATACTCAGTACCCCTGACTCCAATGCTAGCCAGATGATCCATGAGGTGTTGATGGGATATGATTTCAAAGGCTGCGGTGAGGTCAAGGAGGATGAGGATGAAGAGTACACTGGAATCAGGTTGTTGGTGATCTTAACCAGGGCTGTTTCTGTGTTATGTTTGGGGCGAAAGTCAGATTGGAATTGTTCAAAGAGATTTTTGTTATCAAGGTTGATCTGGAGCTGGGATGCAACTACCCTCTCAAGAATTTTGGAGATCAATGGCAAATCGGAGGTGGTGCTCTCATTTTTAGTTTGACCTCCAAATAAAATGATATCATATCATCTGGATAAACTCGTTTTTTTTACAACCTGTCCGAACGCATGACTGCTAATGCTGCTTGACCCAGCAGACCTTAATCCAGATCTCAGCAAATAATTACAATAACTGAACTGAAATTATGGGCTAAACTCTGAAAATAAATTGAATAAAATTGCATTTGTTAGATATGGCATGTATAGATTGAATACTTTCGCAAAATATATATTACTGGAAATTTCAATCTAAAAGGTATTGTAACAGTATTATCAATTGTGGCCCTTAAAGACTCCTTTTTGTCAAACTCTTGTGGGAACAGTAAGCTTAGGCCTTCTTCTCATGTTGCATGAGCCTCATAAGTAATGTGTGGATTGGTGAGAAAGGTTATGAGAGAGAGAGAGAGAGGAGTGACAGTGAAAGAGAAAGAGAGGGAGAAAACAGAAATAGATGTCTGCTACGCTGAACTTCAGAGAAGCTTAAGCAATCCTACACCTGCTGCACTATCTATCATAGAGATGCTTCAATAGTGTTTTTAGCTCCGGTGGTGTGTAGATGAGTGCGTTGCAGAGTTTGATTTCTTAAAACAGAAATGCACCCCACACATGCTTACATAACACACTCATATCAGACCTGGTGGCTGCAAATATAACTCAAGTGTTTGTTTTCAGGTGTTTGAAGTACAAGGTGTTGGAGCTTCACCATATGAGGGAGTGCTGGATGTGTAAGGGAAGTTGTTGATCACACGACTTCTAAATGGTAATCCCAGGCTGTCTAAACCCTCTGCTACTCCTCTGCCCTTTGAATGCGAGAGGTTTTGACTGATCAGTTCAGGAAGATAGCCCGTCTAACTGATCCACATTTCACACATTCTTGTCATAGACTGTAGAAAGCACAAACATACTCTGTGATGTCACCCATGACCTGTAGTTCTTTCTCAGTTTTAAAGCCGTCACTGTCATGATCTAGCCACACAGGTGTTTTCCCTTATTCTACCTGATTCACCTTTGTGTTAGGACTTCGATTGATCACTGTACTATCAGCTTTCCTGCAGCTGAAAAAAAACACAGCCTCCTGATTAATTTCAATGAGACCACTGATTTGGAACAGTGTGGGTGCCAATGTTGACAACGTCGGCAAAAATAAAAAGAGTTGTCAAGCAAAAAATTGGAACAATGTAATCCTACTGTTTACTGAACAATTTTTGGAGTTGGGAGACAAAATGATTAGTAGTAGTAGTTTTATACACCAGTGTGCAGTGTTTTGGCATCAGATTACACAGGCTGCCAGTTGGTCTTAGAATTGATTTTAAGATCCAACTCATTAGATTTAAAGCACTTCATGGCCTGATGGTCTCAGATTACATCTCTGAGCTACTCTTCCCTTATCAACCTGTTTGAGGTCCTCAGACAGGAACTTCCTGGCTGCTCCTAAAGCAAGGTCGAGGACTAGAGGAGACAGAGCTTTCTCTGTCAGGGCACCACTGTTATGAAATGACATGCAAATTCAGTATCTTCTTTTAAGTCACCTCTGAAAACTCACTTTTATCATAAGGCTTTCTTACAATCTTCATTTATTGATTTATTTATATTTGATTTTACAGATATATGTGGGAATGTGTGTGCATTTGGCATTTTATTCTGTCTTTTGTTCCTTTTAAGTCTGCCTTGTAAAGTACTATAAGTGCTATATAAATTACTTTATTATTATTATTATTATTATTGTTGTTGTTGTTGTTGTTATAAGCCTTAAAGGCTCATTTCTGTTTATTAAAACCAGCCATCATTTCTAATGTTACTGAGATCTAGAACAAGGTGGCATCACTTAACACAGTTTACAGGTCTAGAAACACAAGCAGTCAGACGATCAGACAGGTTGAAAACAAAGAGGTTAGTCAAACTGGAAATGAAGGTAGCAGAAGGTAACAAAATATTACCCAAACTGTCTGCTCTAAACATCCATCACAGTTTACATATCCACTTCCTGCTTCAACTTTGACCTACTGTACCTACTGTAGTCCTTTTTCACAGCAGACATTTTGACTTGACATAATAGCAAAAATTATGTCTCTGTTCTATTCAAGTGTCCCAGTAAGTAATGACAGTGTGACAATGAACCAGCATGCACAATACCAGGACCCTGAAAATGAAACAGTTAAATGGAATTCAGCCATCATTCATTTGATTATTTAAACCTGTGTTTTTCCTACTGTTACATGTCAAAATATCTGCTGTGAAAAAGTCTATGTAGGATTATTAGAGATATTTCAAGCGTTTCAGTTTGACCTCAAAATGGTTTAGATAATCTCTATAAACTGTTGGCTTGTTTGAACCTGATCATCTGACTGATCAAGTTTCTTACCCTGTTGGACCTATTTTTAGTAATGTCACTGTGTCACTGTTACCTGAGCTCAACAATTACAATGTTATCATACCCAATAGAGACAATAGGTAAATCTATGGTGGAATCTGTGGGGGAAGAAGTACTCAGATCCTTTAACTAAGTAATAGTACCAATACAGCAATGTAAAAATACTCCATTACAAGTAAAAGTCCTGCATGACAAATCCTACTACAGTAAAAGTACATAAGTATTATGAGCTTGATGTAGTATGCAGTATTGCAGTAAAAGTAGTGGTTTGGTCCCTCTGACTGATATATTATTATATATGACATCATTAGATTATTAATAGTGAAGCATCAGTGTTAGAGCAGCATGTTACTGTTGTAGCTGCTAGAGGTGGAGCTAGTTTCAACCACTTTATATACAGTTAGCTAGTTTTAGTCCAGTGGTTCCCAACCTAGGGGTCAGGCCCCTCCAAAGGGTCATCAGGTAAATCTGAGGGGTGGTGAGATGATTAATGGGAGAGGAAAGAAGAAAAAACAAAGTTCTGATACACAAATCTGTTTTCAGTTTTTAGACTTTTTCTCTAATCTTTGATTTTTGTGAAATATTAGATCATTTGAACATTTATTGAAATGAAAGCATGTGAGAAGTTTAGAGGGGAAAATCACTATTTGGTGGAGCTGTTAACAACTCATAGACATGTGAAATGTGACCCCGACTACACACTGCTTTTTGTGAGACGTCAAAAGCCAAAAAGTTTGGAAACCACTGGTTTCATCTTTAACAATGTGTTATATTTTAAAAGCTTGTTATATTATCCATTGTGTCAAATCTGCATCTGAAAAGTAACTAAAGCTGTCAAATAAATGTAGTTGAGTGGAAGTATACAGTAGCATCAAATGGAAATATTCAAGTAAAGTACAAGTATTTTAGTTTTTTAACTTTATACTTTAAACACCTTTGTCATTATTATTTTATTAGTGAAGAAAGTTTGGTGACTTCTGGTAATTACCAAAACAGCTTGCCCATTTTACTGATCAGAGCACATGTCTCATCAGCCAGAATAAAAGAATAAACATCCATCTCTGCACTGTTCAGCAAGACATTCATGATAGCCTGTAAAAACAGAATTGCCCATTGTAGTGGTAGCAGTGTTAGCTGTACATGTATTAGAGGTAGTATTAATGGTTGCAGTTTGGTGGTAGCAGTTTTAATTATACAAATAGTAACAGCAATAGTTACAATATTTGTTGTAGCAAATACAGAAGCAATACTAGAAGCAGGAATAGTAGTAGTAGGAGCGGCAATAGGAGTAGTAGTATCAGCAGCAGTATTGGTAGTAGCTTTAAAGCAGTGGTATTACTGATGGTAATAGTGGCAATATTAGTATTGGTAGTAGTGGTAGCAGCAGCAGTTGTAGGAGTAGCGCAGTAGTAGCAGAGTAGTAGAAGTAGAAGCACTATGGTATAGGGTTAGGGGGTTAGGGTAGCCTGGTTTCACTGCTGTCTCTTGAATGCTTTATTCATGGGATTAATTCTCGCCACACATAATAATAGCCATACAGTCCAACCATCAGCCAGTCATTTACACACTCTGATAAAATGACACACTTCATATTTGGGTTCAGGCTCAGCTGCTGCGTGTTCTGTGGTTTCACAGAATCACATGATGTTACATCAAGTGTGAACATGTAGGATTTGGTCTGGTTAGAGATGTCAAAGTAACTCAAGAAATACTCTCTGGCTTTGCAACCACTGTATGAGGACACAAACCAACACCATTAACACCATTAAACCCTGTGTGATCACATTTAGTCCCAGGAACACGGTAAAAGAGATCCCTGTGATCAGAAATATATCCTCTGGGATATTCTTAAATTCATAGTGAAATTATGGAAGCCCTTTTCTGCCAATTAGAGAAAAAAAAACTGATTAAAAGTTAGAAATGATAAAAATAAAAAAACATTCTAAGTAAAGATTGTGGCATACTATGCCATAATTATTAGATACTACGTTCAAATTAAATGCCTTAATCAAAATTATGAGAAAAGTCAATAACAAAATTATTGAAGTTATTACTATTAAATACCAAGTAAGATTTTTTAACTTTTTTAAGCCAAATTTATAAAAAAACATATGCAATAGTGAGTTCCTATTTCAAATGTCAGCATTTTTGACATAGTACCTCATCGTTTTGACTTATTATTGTAAATGTATCTTTGCAAACTGTAATTTTGACTCGGCTAGTCAAAATTTTGACTAATTGTGTCATAATTATGACTTAAATTGTAATTTTGACTGATAATCTCAACATTTTAAATAAGTAAGTCTCTCTCATTTCCCTTGTCATGAGTGTTTTTATTTTGTTCAGTCTTCACATTTCATCTTTTTTTTTCTTTTCCTGGCATAAATGGGCCTCCACATAAAATTAAACTCTTTTAACAAGAAACCCCAATTCACCAAATGACCTCTGGAACCTAGAACAAAAAGTAACTTAAAAACCTCTTTGACTTAGAACCTCTTAATCTTTTCTCAATAAATCATAGTATTGACTTACTCAAAATCTTCTATCACTTTCACTCATGATATTTGACTTTGGCAAGAAACTCTGACTGCCCAAATTCCATTTGAAAACACACACACACTTTCAGCACCATAAATTTTTGTTCTATTGATTTTACATTTACAGTCTGCTCTCACTTCCCCATTCATTTAAATGTGTCATATCATATTGTTTTGAGCCTCAGATCATAACTGTAGTACAGAACAAGCAAAGTGTATAATTTCTCACACAGTGGGAACAAACTCACTCTATGACAGGATCTACCACGAACAGAAACATGTTGATACTGGTTGGTGTGTGTAGCACTTCTAGAGAATTACATAAACTAAATGACAGGAAGCAAGGCCACTATATGCAAGCCAGGGCTGGAGGATTAGAAACACACGCTGACTGCACCATGAGTAATGATAATGGAATTAAAGGAACTCCTGCACTGCCAAGACTGTGGCAGTCAGACTAACAGCTCACAGACTAACCACACCAACAACAGAGCACATAACCAGGTGTGAGTGCTGATTAAGGATTCTGACCTATATTACATACCTTAGAGTGGATTTTATTTAGGCAAAGTTATTCTACTGCTGCTTCTGTTTATTAGACAACATTTTACAATTGAAGAATTTTGGCTTCTTCTGTTAAAAAAAAAAAAAGGTTTTATAAAAAAAAAAAGCAACAGATTTATATTTATCAAAGAAGGTATGAATACACGTGTAGTTTTAGTATCTTGTCAAAACTAAGGTATGGGTTAGGTATATCAGCAGTATCAAAAGAATTTAAATGGTAGCCAGTGCAGCTGCAGCAATTAATAGATTAATTTTGTTTAGTTCAATTAATAGTTTCACATCAATTCATTCTTTAGTCTATAAAGTGTCATAAAATATTTATGGTGGTCAACTGAGACCCAGCAGCTAATTTTTTTCCTGCAGTTCCTCCTGTCAGGTTAATCCAGCCATGAGTGACATCTCCAATCCAGACAAGAAACCCCCGAATGTTCAATTTACATGATATAAAAGCAGCAAATCCTCACACTGGAGAAGCTGGAAACTGATTTTTTTTTTCATTAATTAATCACATCACAGTTGTTGCTAATTAGTTTTCATTAATCGATTAATAAGCACCATTGGATTACCATTTCGGCAAGGCCGGTAACTGCCTCAGTTCCTCTAAGAGCCCTAGGTTCACTGTGTGTCAGTTAATTGTACCTGCTTTGATTAATTGCAATTTTGTTTTTTTTTGTATATGTTTTTGTACCACGAAAGGTAGTTAAAGGGGCCCAGTGTCAAAATCTAGTTTTAATTTTATTTTAGTTTCTACTGTGCTCATGGTGCATACATCTGATTAATCACATAAAAAAATAAATAAATTGAGTAGTACCCCAGAATAGGACAACTGCGGGGTACAAAACAAAAAGTTTTGTAGGACTATGAGGGGGGGGGCAGTGTTGGATACAGACCTGGTGGTGCTGATGGTGTGAATGAACACATCCATCCTTCACCTGTCACTACCTGTCCTTCCAGAGATTATCACTCTTTCCTACAACCAGGTTAGCTTTCAGCATGACTGCAGGATGCCATATCAGCTACATAATGCTCAATATCAAAAAGCAGACGCGGAAGTGATGGGGCGTGCCCTCACCGCAGAAATACACATCACTCATTATCAAGCATTGTCACCATATTTTGATTTTTAAAAAATTACATATCAGGCTCAATAGTGAACATAAGAAGTTAAATTGCAGATGAAACATTGTCCTCTGACTAGCAAGATCCTGTCCCCCCCCCCCCCCCCCCCCCCCCCCCCCCCTCTTTCCCTCTCCCCTTCTTCAACCCAAGGCAGATGGCCGCCCACCTAGAGCCCGGTTCTGCTCGCGGTTTCTTCCCGTTAAAGGGGAGTTTTTTCCTTGCTGCTGTCACCAAGTGCTGCTCATGGAGGAATGTTGGGTCTGTAAATTAAAGAGCTCGGTCTAGACCTGCTCTATTTGAAAAATACCCTGAGATAACTTCTGTTATGAGTTGGCGCTATATAAATAAAACAGACTTGTTTGACTTAACAGCACTTCATTTCAAAACACCCAACTTTTAGAAAATATTTATGGTGTTCGCTTCCGCCCATTTGTGTATGGTGGCGAATAGTAATTATGATGGAATAACAAAGATAATAGCTCAAACTTTATTGACCTAGATATGCTGAACACGGTCAAAGTGATCCCTCAATGCAGCTTTTTTTCTGTGGCGTACATGAAGAAAAAAATGTTAATATTTCTAAATGGAGTTTGGCATTATTCTCTTGCCGTAAAAGATAAGGCTGTCAGTCCCTTTTACTAGGATAGAACACATTAGGATGGCACTGCCAAAGGACAGGCAACAGCTATCCACTATATTAGCTAGTTATTAGTGTTACTTACCATTTATTTGTGCATTCTATCATCAGTTCTTGAAAGGAAGCAGCAAACTGGAACTTGGACGCTTTCTTTCCGACCCGCTGGAGCCGCTTCCATACCGAAGTCATGGTCGGGCTTGTCAAATCTCACAGACGCGGTGAACCGACATTAATATGAAGGAAATATGTATCCTCGCTCCTGTCCCTCCGCTGGGACCTCACCGGTGGAAGTGGACTGAAGAGCTCCACCTGCTCCGCTGACAGCTCCTCTCTGGCAATGTATGAACCCACTTTTCAGCGTCTCCACCCTCATAGTCCTCCTCACGCAGCCTGCAAAACAAACACACGCCTCTAGTCAGAGGTGGCGTCAAGTTCACCACGATATACCGGAACACGCAAGACTTTCACTTTCAAATAAATCCCTCGTCTCGTCACAAACAGCCCCGACATGACTTTGATCCATCAGGTCCAATGAAATTTGGAAAGTCTAGAAGAGACGTATCATTAGATTGTTTTTATAACATTCATGTGTGGGGAGGCAACGGGAAGTCAGCTGGTTCAGTCTATAAATATTTTGGATTTGTTAAATTTAATTTACCCACATGAATATTTATACTTCCATGAAACAAAATGCTGGAGAGAAATGCTGAAGTTTTACGTTTATAAGGTCTATTTAGATTGTAAATTTAAAGATACAGAGCCCAAAATAACGGAAGCAACTTGAAGTGACCGCCATACATATCTTATTGGCTGTAGAATGAAATTAGAAATTACAATCACAGTTATTTCATTTGAAAACTATAATAATGAGAAACATATCGTCAAAAGTGAAAGATTGGACGATTTACACTTTTGAAGGTCCTCACTTCCTGTTTCACCATAGTTTATTGCGGCTAGTTTGACGCAATAGGGATGATTATGAAGCAATATAGCATGCTTTACAAGTCACACCTACAGTGACTTCATATTCTGCAGGGTAATCTAATAATATGATGTTGTTACATGTGATGCTCTAGCTGAAGTCACCAACGCTTAGAAGTAATAACAGTAATTCTACAATAGACATAAAAAAGATACAACAGAAATTTCACAGTCAAAACTGATGGCAGTAATACAGCAGTGATAGTGACTCTGTTGAGAACCTCTGGGCACTGTAACTCAGTACAAGAATACTATAACAATATCAAGCCTAATGCTATTGGAGATAAAATTCAATAATGTTCAGTAAGGCTACTTAGCTGAAAGCCACAGGCCGCTGTAAGTCCCTAAGAGAATATTACAGGGTTTTTTCATTAGGGCTAGGTTACACAGACATCATTTGCTTATATATACTCATAAATAATTGAAGTAAACAACAAATGCAGGCCTAAGAGGAGCCAAACGATGAGTGAGTTCTCACGAAGCGGTGTTGAGGGATATTATCAAGGACTGAATATAAAATGCAAATTACCTGTTTGTCTCTCAGGGGAAAGTTTTCCCTGTTATGAGTCCCCCTCAGCTGGAGGGACTTTTCCAGTTTAGCCCTGAGTCTATTTATAATCTGTCGTTGACACATGGAGCAGCTGAGAATATGATGTAGCCTCTGAGAACATACACATAAACACTCTGTTCACACTCTGATTAAAGTGCATTCAAAGATCATTTATATTTTGATTTCATACAGTGTCATTATTGTGTTTTACAAATATATCAAGTGTATTCATTGAATTACAAAACTAGGCCTTCCTCTGATGCAAAGTATATTTACTTACTGACATAATACTCCTGCCAAATGACCTGATTTGAGATATTTTTTATTGGAGTCCATAAGTAACAAGTCCACTAACGTGCTTGCATCCGCTTTGAAAAAAACCTGCATTCATTGTTTTTTTGTTTTTGTTTTTTTTTTTTGGGGGGGGGGGGGGGGGGGCACAGGGGGGAGGGCAACAAGCTGTAAACACAACATCTGATATATTATCACCTCATTAAGTTGATATGGGGAAAGCATATAATGAAAAGCATACAATGCAATATTTACACATCCAACAGGCATTTATTAGCATTCATTTGGAGTCATGGTTGTGTCACCCTGATGAATGTAGACAACACTGACTTTCCTTTTAGCTCTGGTTTGGTCTCCATCAACTCCTTTGCAGCTGCTAATGCTCCATTCGTTCCCTGCTAACTTTGTCTGTCTGCTGTCTGGTGCTGGTAGTGTACAGGTTTATCAGAGTTTTTTCACTGAAAACTGCTGTCTGCTGCTGCTGGAGACAGCATTATGAGAGCAATGAGTCTGAAAAAAAAGTCCTAGAACCAAAATAATTAGCTTAAAGATGCGAAGTACCTCTGGAGCTGAGGGAAACCAAATGTCCTTTGGTAACCTTTCTGTTATTTCTAGTGTAATCAGTTATAGTCATGTTATTTCCAAAATTTGTTAATTGAAGTTAATTAATAGATTTAGAAGTATTTTGGATGGTGATCAGTTTACACAGGTCATATGGTCAAATTCACACAGCATTATCTAAGGAAAATTTACAAAGTTAACAACAATTATACATATGAAAACAGGTAAGAGATTACTGGGGACTGTTCTTAAAAAGCAGATGATTTTCTAGTTTGAAGTAAGAATTAACACCGATACAAAAAGTTTTGTTACTTTTTACTTAAATTCAGCATTTGATACAATTGACCAGTATTCTTATAATGGTCTGGAGACTTGAATGTGTTCTTATCTGGTTCCCGCACATTCAATACATTACAGGGAGTAATGTTTACATTAGTCTCAGAGAGCATGCATCCCAGAAATATGACTTTTGTTTAGCAGCTGCATAAGGAAGCTGTCTGGGTCCCCTGCTTTTCTCACTACATATGCTGATATTATCAAACAACACAATAATCATTCATTTCCACAGCAACAGTGGTAGTATACAACTAAGCTGTATGAATGTCAAGCCACATGACACTCCCTGTCTGGAGTCTGCAAACAATAAATCAGTGAATACATTTTTCTTTACTAAATAAACTACACACAAATACTTGAAATATCATGAAATACAACAAGAATTGCAAAGAATGATCAAATATAAAGAATTCAAACAAAATAAATAGTTAAGTCATAAAAATGTGAGCTTGTTCAGGTGGGTTTTTAAAAGCTTTCTAAAATGTGGCACAGACTCAGCTGATCTGATAATGAGGGAGAGTTTGTTGCAGTGTTGGACCTACAACAGTAAAGGCACAATCACTCTTTGTCGCATTGACTGTGGAATTTGTAAAGACATTTGGTTTCCAGCAAGTCTTGCAGAATTAGGTGTTATAAGAGAGCCACTTTAACCCAGTTAGCACTGAAGGGATATGTTCTCTGTGTTTCGTGATTTTTGGAGAGTTTGGCAATATGCTTGATGACTGAACAAGAATCTTAATGTTACGATTGAAGTTGAGGTTTGGATCAAAAAAAAGTTACAAGCCATCCAGTTGATGGTAGCAAGGCAGCAGTGTAGGAAGTCCAGACTTTAAAAACTTAAGGGATTGAATGAAACATACAACAGAGTGTCATCAGCATAATAATACAACCACATCACCAGACAACAACATTGTCACTGGGCAACCAAACCAAGTGGTTTTTGTGCCTAAACTTAACCAGACCTTAATCACAGCAATGTCATACCATAAAACGTAATTATTTTTAAACAGTGATTTGTAACAGTTTTGGAAAGCACAGACAAATTATGTTGTCCTGCCAATTACTGCCAATACAAGCAGCATATTAGAAAATGCTCCCATGGTCATTCTGGAGTGCAAGGTCAAACAACCTATTTGGTTGTTTAATTTGGAGGAGTTGTTGGTGATTTGATATACCCTGACACACTATACTGCCATCCACCACTCCTAAATCAACACCGTTATTTTCTGCCTTTGTACATGAATGACACACTACTTCCTGCATTGGCATTGAATGTACATCATGAGGAATCATCCAATACGGATGTAATTCCAAGGGTACTGGGCTCCCCAAAGGTAGGACACAATTTTGAACTGACAAGTAATCAAAGGGTAGCAAATACAAACTGAATACAATTGAAAAGAGTATCAATCATGACAAAAACACTGGGGAAGAAACAAAGGTACCAATAGCTAGTACATTAGTGTGATACCAGACCTTGAATGGTTTTGTTATTACATTTGATAAAAAAAAACTTGCAGTCTCACATGGTCTCAGTACATGCTGTCCTAGTCTCCATCTGTTGCTAAGAGATGGGTCCAAGTCCCAGGCCAGTCCCTGGTGTTTCCATTATGGGACTGAACCTCCCCTGTCAGTGTCCCTCGATCCTCCCAGTCTCCCAGCAGGCACACTGGGAAACAGCTGCATTTGGGTGGGTAAAAATACAGCAAGAATGAAGGAAGAGCGGAGGGGAGTCTCCACATGTGGGAATAACAGTTTTTTAAAGTTGGTGTTTTGCCAACGATCTACTGTGGTGAGGTTATGTTTATCTGACAAACTATTCCGGGAATTGCATTTCCTAGTTCCTCTGGTTCAGTGACAACACTTAATTTGGAAAAAAATGGAGGGTGTCACATTAAAGAGGGGTTTTCCTGCATATAGAAAGCTATTGGTCAATAAAAATAACCCTCAATTACACACATACCAGAAAAGCAAAGTGCCTCCAGAATGTCAACATTTCAGGAACTACAAAGCTTGTGTGATTTGCATCAGAGGAAGGCCTAATTTTGTAATTCAATGAATACACTTGATATATTTGTAAAACACAATAATATGTCTGATGAGCTTTTTAAGGTTTTAATGGTGTGTTGTAACTATGATGTAAACCCTCTCCTAAACAATCAACTTCCTGTCTGCAGGCCACCCACCAGTTGGTGCGTATCCTGTTTTGGAGGTCAGGGCATTGCAATGAGATTGAGTGTTTTTTGACCAAAGTTCACGGCCAGTCGTGTCATCTATGTTTAAAAATAATATACAGGCCAGTCAAGGTTGTCCACCTCTGATATAGTGAAGTGTAATTCATTATATAACTGATCAATATTACAGTGGTTTTCTACAGAATGCCTTAACCTAAATAATTAACTTTATATATATTTTATACAAGTGAGCAATCATGTCTTTCTCCTCCTCTTCCTAGGTTTTTGTATTTGCTTTTTACATATATGTGCATACAAAAGTGATACAAAAGTTCAGCCATCTGCAATTTCACTTAAAAAAATAGATTCCACCAAAGGCTCTGGACACACAGGAGGGAATGTCATGCAGAGCAACTGTTTGCCCCAGAGAGCTGAGGATGGCAAACAAAGGGACACTTTTGTGTGGTTGACAAGATGAAATAGTGAGTGGAAGCTTTGCAGACAGGACAGATGGGTCTGTCACATTTTGCAACACACAAGACAAAAATGAACCAAACATTGCAATAACACGTAAAAATCAGTGCTGACATATTCTTCATAAGGCCTCTTTAAGTTCATGTGTCTAAACAAGCTGAATATATTTTTTTGCAGGGTGAGGACATCCAGTACACGGCCTTCATAATACAGTGAGGGACTGTACATTCAGTTATAACACACCGATTTGTGTGTTTTTCTATGTTTTTTAAGGAAATAGTTCAATATTTTGGGAGATACCCTTATTTGCTTTTTTTTGAAAGTGAGATAAGAAGATGATATCAGTCTCATGTCTCTGTGTTAAGTACAGAGCTGGCATTGTGGTTAGTCTAGCTAAGCATAAAGACTGGGAGGCAAGGGGAACACAAACGAGACACAACATGTTAATTGTTGAGCTTTAGAGATGTTGGTAGGAGTATTTTAAAAGTGTGGAAAGAGTCAGGCTGGTTGTTTCCCCCTGCTTCCAGTCTTTATGCTAAACTAGGCTAACCATGTCCTGACTCTAGCTCTGTTCTGCATACATAGACATTAGAGTGGTATCCATCTGAACACCTCACTCTTGGACACAAAGAAAATGAGTGTATTTTCCAACCGCATTCCTTAAAGTTTCAACCATGGCTAACAGGACTCAGGGTGACAGATTCAGACATGAGATTGATTTCCATCTTCTCACCTCATTCTCAGAAAGAAAGCAAATAAATGAATTTCCTAAAATGTTCAATAATTTCTTTTGATTTTTTTTTTAAATTATTACTTCTGATTATTTTAAAATTTTACAGTTTTGGGACAAATAAATAGATACATAAATATAGAAATGATGTGCCTGAGCACATCATGCAGGGAGATCAAATTTACAAGTTACAGTTAGGTTAACAAATTAATTATTGATATTTTTTAAATAATCAGAAATTGATTACAACAATTACAGTACAACTGCAATTTCAAACTCTGCTGTTCTATAAGAGCTCATTATACCACCTGAGAGAATAAAATATTTTCTTTAAATGAACATGACACATCAGATTCTTTCTAGGTAAGGAAGAACATGTGCTTGAAGTTTACCACTGGTGGAGTAATCAGATCCCTGCAGGCATCATACCCCACAGTTTTATATATGACCTTTGTAAATATAGCCTGGTTAAGCCAAACACCTGTTTGCTGTCTGTCAGAAGCAGAGCAGATGACAGGCAGCAAGAGCATAGGCCAACATATTAATAAGGTCACAGAACACCATCCCTGCAGCCATGATGCAACAGTACAGTCGCATGTATGACCTTTGACTATACTATGGAGTGATATGCCTATAGAATAGCATACATTATTTGGCTACTTGGTGTCAGAAGATCACAATAAGCTAAAAATCGTGTGTATTTGATAAATTGTGGCCTCTAAAACTTGATATGGTAAATGTGCAACAAGCAACTCTTGTTGCCTGTTTACACATCCAGCAGGCAAGTAACATCATCATTAGCTGTCTTTTGGATGGATACGAGTCCAATATTTACTCTCCTTTTTTACTCAGCTCTTGTCTCCACCAGTTCCTCAGTAAAACATATGGCTCTTTAGCTACTAAATAAATAAATAAATAAACCTGCTTTTCACTGAGAACAGCTGCCTGCTGCAGTTATACACTAGGTTGAGTGCTGAGAACAGAAAAGCAGAAAACAGTAAGGTGAAACTGAAACAGTGAAGCTGTGGCATGCAAAACCAAAACAATCAGCTAAAAGAAGCTATAAATAACTAAACGAAGCTATAAGTCTCTGTATAACAGAGAGGAAGTGCAGAGTTGGTGATAATCCTCTGTGAGTTAGTCATTATTTGTGACCCATTTCACAATCAATACAGTCATTTGATCTATCATTAATATTAAATGTATTGATTAGTACAGCTTCATTTATTTTATTTGCCTAACTTTAACCATTCATTAACTATATTGTCCTTGTCATACACAAATATTGCTGGTTTATTTTTTTTCTTTTAACAATAAACTGCAAGTAGCACCTTTGACATTACACACAGTCATCTGATCCATTGCTCATATAAAAATATTGAGTAGTGCAGCTTTAAAGTTAGCATCAATAGTAATAGCAGTCGCAGCAGCTGGAGGCTAACAGTGACAGTTATTGTGTTTGGGTTAGTTGTGTCCAGCAGCTTTAAGCAACAGTTCACTTCCCTTGAGACAACTGCTGTTTGATTATGTGACCTGGTAAGCAAACGCTTTGATTCTTTGTGTTAGATGTAGTCTTGGAGGCAGCTCTGAGGACAACTGTTGGCTGTGGTATTTAACACAGTGTTCGACCGAGCTCTGAGCAGGCTCATGTGTCAAGTGACCAGCCATCACAAGGCTGTCATGACCATCAGTCATGTCTGTGTCTCTGCTGTACCACAGTGTTGTAAACTGATGACTGGAGGAAGAAGACAAAGAAGGCACTCACCAGTGACTCAGCTGAAAACACACCAGCAAAACAAATTATATGCCAAGATTTCCTGCTTTCTGACCACAACGACTTCATATGTAGCTTTGTTGTCATGTAAACACCTACTACTGTTGCTTAAGTAACAGTTTTAGTGTTTGTTACTTTTACTTTGGGTTTTCACATTTTTTAAACGCTGACAAGTAACTGACATTTAATGCCTCAAGACACATTTAGCATATCTTTGCATAAAGTGTGTGTGTGTGTGTGTGTGTGTGTGTGTGTTGCATGGCAGGGACAAGAGCTGGCAGTGCTGGTCACAAGCTCAGTTTCATGGCGGCTCCCTCCATAGTCCTCTGTGCCTTGTACAAACACAGCCATAGTAGAAGAAGACAAAACAAGCCTCTGTTCATGATCCAAGTAAAGCAGTCTGCACCTTCATTTAGATGGTTAATTAAAGGGGCATTCACTCCGAATGTACTGTCCCCAAACACAGAATCTATGGAGTGTGAGTGATGTCAATACATCAAATATCAACTCAAAACTTTTTCCCCCACATTTTTATCTGTTATGAAAACATTGTACTTACCAAGGTAAGTACAACTTACTTGGAGGTAAAACCATAAGTAAGCACATCTGATATGCTGCTAATTATCAATTATTTCACAGGAAAATGGTGGGCAAAACTACGGTAAGTATATTAGGTCAAATTTGAACAGTTTGGGTAACATTTTTAACATTCACCTTCATTTTCTTTTCCAAATACATTTAGCTAACTTGAGTGTTTGTTTGCAACCTGTCTGATCATCTCACTGCTTCCCAACATTATCGAGTTGCACTCTAATGTTTGGAGTAACATTACAGTCCAATCATGAGTTTTTAAAACTGAGAAAGAGGGAAAGAAAAATAGTAACAATAATGAAAATAACTAAATAGATACATAAGTCATTACTCACAGCGGACAGGCTTCCTCCACGATGGTCTGGGGGAAGTCCACTGTGGAAAGTTGGGACCAGCCCCCTCCCAGGGGTCAGAGCATAGCCCAATGCAAGGACACAACAATAGAGAGAGAGAGAGAGAGAGAGAGAGAGAGAGAGAGAGAGAGAGAGAGAGAGAGAGAGAGAGAGAGAGAGAGAGAGAGAGAGAGAGAGAGAGAGAGAGAAAGAAACAAAAAAGAAAACAGCCTGAGGACCTTACTAGTCCTTCCAAGCTGCACTGGTCTTTGCTGCCTGCCAATATAAATGCATGCATACATGTACATGTATGAATATTTCTTTTTTTTCCCCTTTCTTGTTTTTCTTTCTCTCTCCCTCTCTCGTTTTTACTCTACTTTCTCATTCTTTCTCTTTCTGTCCTTTTTCCTCCCTGTGCCCATACATACCCATACATTCTTTCCAATTGACACAAGTATCACTCCGACCCATCTTTACTGATTTAACAATTGTTTTGCATCACTGTGTCTGCTCTCTGTTCTTGTCTGTACATTTAGTTATATCTATATTGGTTCAGTTTGTGCCACCTTTTTTTGTTATGTCACATTATTTAAATAATGTAATTAAATAGATTTAATATAAATAAAGAAAGTTGTCTGATAAGGCTCTTTAGGGTGAGGCTCTGTATTTGCAGGGATATTCCACACCTCTTCTTATCTGTACAAACCACACTCAGACTTAAGAAGCCACTGACAGTGAGATACAGTGTGAAAGACATTCAGGAGCTTTAACCTGCCATTTATAGACATTGATATCATATAAAATAATCTAGTGATGGTTGGTGTCAAACCATGCTGTCTGTCTCCCCCCCAGACCTGCACTGTAGCGCTGCTGTAATTAGCTGTGACACCTTGTGGTCACTTATGTACATTACATGTTCATCTAGTTTAACCTACAACATCTGGAGTTACTTTCAGTGGTTAAACCATGAGCAACAGGCAAGGTCAGTGTTAAAAAAGGGGTGGCCTATATCACAACTACCAGAGTTGGTTCCATGTTTAAATAAATAATTATAAATAGTATCTAGTTATCAAGTTTAATGACTTAATTGTGTCACATAGGAAGCAGGAAGTGTACACATTTTTCTTAGGTTAGGTTAAAGTACTTCCAGTTCCTTAGAGTTACATGTCATAACTATAGCAGCACAACTGACTTAAGATACTTGAGACACATTTAGGTTGTTTTAAGCACTTTGTGTGCTGTAGAAAAAAAAGAACACATACTTTGGGTACAGCAAAACAGAAAAATAAAGTTGCTGGCCATTTTCTCACACACAGGGTACCTCGCCTCAAAGTTTCCAAGCAGGGATTTCTACAGGTTCACCAAGTTAAATTTAAGACTTTTAAAGACTGTTAATACCACATAAAATGTTATTTACCATGTTTCACCATCATACCATCCAAAGAATGAAAGTATGATGGAAAACCAGTAGGACTATATGGCCTACATATATTTAGTATTATATCACATGTTTTTCAGTACTTCTACATCCCAGCAGTACTGTATATAACAAGAATTCCTATTAATATAATAATGTCAGTGTTTGCTGCAGGTATGACTCCACACAAAAGGAGGAAATAAGTTGCTGCAGCACAATCCACTGCTGAAACAATCCCACTTTCAGTTTATAGGTGTGTAGCCTCTCCTGACAGCCTGCAATCAGATCAAAACATTTTATAACTATCACTGCCTATGACAGGCAAGAGAAAATATTAAACATCAAGAAAAATCCTTTTTTAATACCTTTTTAAGGCCTTTTTGAGGAAGCTAATTCAGTCCTTTTTAAGACTTTCCAATAGCCTGCACAGTACAGATAATCAATCCAGTGTTCTTGTGTGCTATTAAACAGTTTAGTCTCATTTTACCGTGAGTGAATGTTGTTTATCTCATACTGTATGTTATAGTTAAACTGTGCTGGTTAAATATTTCCAAGCCCAGCTGCTTATATCATTGTGTTGCACTCATGAGCTCCATCATGATGTTTAAAGACTAAATATGGACATCGTGAATAGGAAACATTTCAGTCTTGCAGCTGTGCAGCTTTACTGGAACTGAACTTGAATTATGACTGAACTTCACAGCTTACTCCAGAGGAATGTGATAATATTGAAGTGCAGTGCATTAAGTATTTGAATATTCAAACATGTAAGAGTCGGGTTGTGGAGGTGTTGTGGACAGGTTGGTGTCTAGTTGTGCATCTCAGGTGGTTTGGAGAGTTGAGGGTGTGGATCTCTGGGGATCTGAACAAGGGGTCATCAGTTCTAAGGGAGTGGAGGAGATGGTACAGATAGACGAGAAGTACTGAGGCTCCTCTTCACAATTTTCTTCGCTCAGTGTCAGTTCGTTGAGATTGACACCTTCCAGCTCTGCATACTGCACACCAGCGAAGAGCCTGATCACCGCACGGACCTGGGGAACCTGCAGGAGAGTCTCCTTGAAGGTGATGAGCACCACCAGGCCCACCAGCAGGTAACCTGTGGAGAGAGGAGGACAAGATTTGGTATGGTTTGGTGATTCTGGTATTAACAAGATGTAATTTAGTCTCAATATCACAGAAAATTTACAAAATATATATTGAAACAGTTAAAGGGGAAGTCAATTGATTTTTAACATCAGTGTGTGCTCCAGGTGTTGGAGCATATATACACTATATATATATACAGTATATTATATATACTACATATATATAAAAAAGTAATATAAAGCAGCGTCGGCTGGGGCTGAAGACTACAAGTTTGAAAACGAAACAAATCTGGGAGTGTGGAGTTAGAAAGAAGTGAGGTTAGCAGACCTCTGTAGCTCCTCATCTCTGCTGGAGGCTAGCAGCTCCAGGCTACATTAGCCGCTACTAGCATAACACACCACAATCTCCAGCCAAACTGTACCAGGTTTTGACAAGGAAGAAGAATGTGTAGAAACTGTCCATCATGCATCTGACAGTGTTGCAGTATATAAGTGCAATACTCCTTTAAATTAATATATAAAATTATATGAAAACAGTAGCTTTTTTGTCACAACTGTCTTAGCTTGGTGGGTTGTGTAGGGAGAAGTTTACTAAAATCCGGACTTTCATGTAATTCACTTGAGTCCATCTCATTTGTGGTAATGTTTCTGTCTTACAGTCACATCTAAATGATAACATGAAGCTAAAAAAAGTCTTTGCTGTGATTTCTCTGTTAAAGTTGCATTAATATGTTTGTTGCCACACTAGGTCAGGCCTCCACAACAAGCAAAACATCCACACACATCAGACATATTATGGCCTTGTATTGTATTGTTCCAGTGAACATGTTAGCAAACAGTTGCCTATTTATACATCCAGCAGACACAGAGCGACATTAGCATTCATTTGGAGTCATGCTTGTATCCACCTGATGAATGTGAGTCCAATATTCACTCTCATTTTAACGATCGGTTATATATATCTGTCTCTTCAGCTGCTAAATACTCCACTGTGTTCATCACCTAGTCTCTAACTCTGTCTGTCTGCTGTTTGGTGCTGAGCAGGTATTGGGTTTATCAGAAAACAGATGCTGCTCCTGCTGGAAACAAGGGTAGTAGTTGTGAAGTGAACCACAACACTGTGGGCTGTAAAGCCAAAACAATGAGCTAAAAGAGGCTAAAAAAGTGCCACAGAGTTGAGGGGAACTGCAGAGTCGGTGATAAATCTTTTCAGGTTTACCAGTATGAGTGACACCTTTCATATCACACATAGGAATTGAATTCATTGTTAATATAAAAAAGACAATGCAGCCTTAAAGTCAAACATAAACACCAGCTTGGATTTATTGGTAATCACAGGGCATCAGAGAAAAAAAAAATAGAAAAGGTACCATTATTCAGAGGATCCAGTCCTTGAATTGGGACATAGATGAATAGTCCCTCTGGTTGTCTGGGAAACTTCCCCCACAACCACAGCACAATCACCTGTCCCAGTGGGAGATCCCTCTATGACCTGATTTCTTCCATTCTCTCTCTAAAAACACAGCTTTTCTTTTTAAACATAAGCACATGCTGGTCTATTTACTTTTCACCATCCTCTATATGTTGGGAATATGTCACTAGTTTCAGCATTTCTTTCTAATTGAATTAAATTTAGAAGCAAACATTTCTCAAGAGAGCAGGTGAATGCTGTTGCCTTCTTTTAACTCACTTCACAAAGCCTTGAACTGAAATATCTCTGTTCAGTGTGTTACTTCCATTATAACAGTATAATAAACATAATAGCATGCATACTATAAAGGCTGTCTAGGCACATACACCTGCATCACTAGTCACTGACATCATTCCACTTACATGTGGTGAGGAGATTGAGTGTCTCCTTGGCCGCTGGGCTCCAGCTTCTCCCCACAGAGTTTCCTCCCTGACCAACGGTGCTCAGAATGAGAAAGCAGAAGAAGAGAGCGTCCAGGAAGCTCCACTCCGGCTCCACCACACACACCAGGAGAGCGGGGAGAAGGAAAAGGAGGGATACCACCAGCACTGAGAGGAGGCTGGCGTGGATGATGGTGGCCCGGGTGTAGGGCAGGGCCCAGTGAGTGTGTAGATGGTGCACAGGGGCGTCGGTGAGGACGGGGAGGAGGAGGTTGGAGAGGAGGGTGAGGAGGAACAGGGTGAGGGGGATCCCCAGGGTGCAGTAGAAGATACAGAAGAGCTTGGCTTCATCTGATTTGGGAGTGTAAGAGTCAGAACCTGAGGAAGAAGAGAGGAAGAGGTCTGCAGGAGGACGTGGAACCACTGAGGAGTTTGACAAACACATGACAGTCCCCTACAAATGCACTAAACTAACCTTTTAATCAGCGAGCTTTACAGGTGTTGTAGGTGTATTTCTGAACTTTGGACAGAGTCAGGCTAGCTGTTTCCCTCTGTTTCCAGTCTTTATGCTAAGCTAGGCTAACCACATCCACAGACATCCTTTAAGTGCAGTGCTTGAGTTTCTTAGTTACTTTCCACCACTGCTAACAGACGTTGGGGTGGAAATGTTTAAAGTTTTATTTACTCTTATCAACTACCGTTTTACCAAAGAGAACTAAGGCCGCATACAATATACTTAATGGTTTTCTATTTTGTATCTTTGTACATCTGAGTTTTGGACTGTTGATCAGACGTAGCCTTGAGTTCTGGTAAAGTGTGATTAACATTATCACAATTTTCTGGCATTTTCTAGACAAAAACAATAAATCAGTGAATCTGGAAAATAATGACAGATTAACTGATAATGAAAGTAATTGTTATATGCAGCCCTGTTTCATTCATTTAGACATTTCCGCACTGTATCTCACCCATGGTGGTCAGAGTAACAATCACAAAGTAGAGCGACGAGGTGAAGTCGTAGTCGCTCTCGTCAGCATCAGCCTTCAGAACGGCTACATCACTCTGGTGAGCAGAGAGAACTTTCTCCAGCAGCTCACTCAGCCTGCGCTCCTGCACGCAGGGGTTCTCCTGCAGGAAGAGGCGACGCAGCTCCTCCACCTCCACTCTCAGCTCCTTCTCCACCGGCATCTCCACCGCTGTGAACACCAGACCTCCCAGCACGACAAAGAGGATGTAGCTGAGAAGCAGGAAGGTAAACGCATTGATCTGGCACAACAGCCCCAGTGAAGACATGAGCTGGGCCATTGTTGGTTCTGGCTGCTGTGTTAGTGAGCAGACTGCAACCAGACACTTAGAGCTGGGCAGCTTTTAAATATTTAGAAAGGTAGAGCAAGTCACAGACACAGAACCAGTCACAGTGATACTGGGTCAGTCAGGCCTTTTTTTTTTAACTCAAAAAACTGTTAAATATATGTTTGACAGAGTATTTTTGATTACCTTGTTATGATTTTTTATTTTTAAATCAGAAAGCTAATTAAAGGGGGCATTTCATTAATAGTTTGTTTTTTTAAAAATTCAACTATAATGGAATTCTGGAAAAGATCAGCTGAACGAAGAAGAATGGAAGCAAGTCTAAATATTAGAGGGGATTTGCATGGAAATTATATACAAGATTTTTTTATAACTCCAAATGTACAAATTAACATATCAATGGATGGAGAAAATGTGGTGAGACAAAGGTAAATCACTCGCACATTTTCTTTTTTTGTCCCATTTTAAAATTGGACATTCAGTCATAGCGGGTATCATGAGTTTTTACAAAATGAAAAAACAATAACCCCAATATATATATTCTTAGAAAATCACCACCAGAGCTAATGCAGGAAACGAACCACGAGTCCTGAAGCAAATGACTAGGAAATGGCTAAAACCATAAAGTCCATCAGTTCAAATATGGAAAGTAATGATACAGGAAATCTCATCAGTGCTCATCGTCTCTCTTGTATAAAGACGTTGGTTTTAGTGGATGAGATATGAGGCCATCAATTAACTTATGAAATAACTTAAACTCAGCCTAACAAAATCATTTTACTAAAGGACAGAAGCAGATCTTGTGAAAACAAATACAGTTGTAAACACAGTCTCTCTAGGATATGGAACATAAAACAATATTTTCAGCAAACATAAATGCATAGTTATTTTTTATGTTATAAATTGAAAAAAAATAAAAACATCATTGTTGCATGTGCAAAAGTTTGGGCACCCATCCTAGAGGAAGAGGAAGATTTGTCAAGGGGTGCCCAAACTTACACATATCACCGGGTGTATAAAAATAATGGCAAGGGCATGAAAATATACTGGACATTTTGTGGGTGTACTGAATTATGAATTAATTGCAATAAAAGTAGGAAAAAGCTACAACTGTGAGATCTTTATTTTTTGGAAAACATCAGCTATGTACAAGACATCAAACTTTCTTACACATATACAGAAGAAGTAAACACCGACCTCTGCAGGTATTCAGTCTCAGAGCTGAGAGAGAAATAATCCTTCCATCACCTCTCTTCTCATTTTCTTCTCCTCTGACATCAGCTGTCTCCTGTGTGTGGGATCCTCTTCATAACAATTGTGTTGCTATATATATATATATATATATATATAAGGCCAGTGTTGATCTTAACAGTCAGTATGGTTCACCTCTCATTACATATTCATCCACTGTAGAATTCACCAAAATATTACAACAGTTGAGAAAGCCTCTAAGCTAATTATGAGTCTAGTGCTCAAACGATTATATGACTAATGATCGACAGAAAATTGTCACTTTTGACAGTAAACAAATAAAACATGCCAAATATGTATAATTGCAAAGTAGCAAATATCATATATGAGTATTTGCTGCTTTTCACAGTTCACATCATAGTGAAGTCAACATGTTTGGGTTTTGGACTGTAAATTTAACTGTTTCAATATGACCGTTGCGATGGGCAGTTTTCACCATTTTCTGCACTAAATGATTAAATATGAATGTAAATAAGTGTTTTTGCAACTCTAAGTGGTATTTCAATATTAGTATTATTATTTTATTACTTAAATTGATGTATGAGGCAGGAGTAGGACTGGGTGTGCAGGGGATATAAAATGGGAAGACGACAAAATTTAGTCTAAACTTTAAAGGGGACCTGTTATGCTCATTTACAGCTCTATATTTTTTTTTATTTTTGGACTCCACTAGAGTAGCTTTGCATGATTCACAGTTCAAAAAAACTCCTTGTTTATTTAATACTGGCCCTTTTATGCAGCCACTGTCTCTAACAAGCAGTCTTAGCTCCTGTCTCTAATCTGACTGGCAGGCATTCCGAATGTATCAGAGTCATGTTAAGTTACCGCTGATGCAAACCCTACATTTCCTGATTTATTGCTTCATATTAAAAGCTTTTAAATGACTAAATCAAGGGAGACTTTTATTGTGAAGAACAAACAGTAAGTGAAATGTGAACAGAGGAGTGAACTTGTGCGCTGTGCGTGGAGCAGATGACCATATAAGGAAACCTGTCACAAGCCGACGTTGGCTTGGGCTGAAAGAAAAAAAAACGTTGGAAAACGAGCATTCAGAGCAGTGTGAAACCAGTGCTATTTGCCCACAGGGATTACTTCTACATATGTTTACCTCATTATTTGACACGGCCACTTTTAACATGAACATCCGACATTCTAATATTTATATGACAGAAAATAACGAAAAGCATAATAGGTCCCCTTTAATGTCCGAGAGAGATCAACATCCCAGCACATCTCAAAACTAGATGTGATGTGTTTTTGTTGCCTCTTGTACACAAAAGTATTTTAAACACCAGCGTCACTTTATATTAGAGCCTCTATGTGTGTGTTCGTTTTAATATGATGACAGCATCTTTCAAATGATTGTGATCATAGAAAAATGAGACATTTCTGGTGAAAATGAATGTCCCCAGGTTGAATATGTTGGACTATTGGGGGCATACACTACCATGTACCACATTGTCTGTAAAAAAAATATATCTATTTTTTATTCTACACAGAGGAGTTTATCACAATGTGAACTGATCAGGCCTTTGTTGTTTTTGTTTGTTTCAACCATTAAAAACTGAAAATCCTTGCAATATATCAACATTCTAAGCTGAAAATATGAATACGTGCCTGTAAATGTCTGTAGCAGTGAAAGCCTACTTTGTAGCACTGCAGTCTAAAGCCCACCTCTTGTGCCTGAGACTCTCTTCTAGAGAGGGAGATGGAGGGAGTAGTGGGAACATGCCCAGCGGCGTACAGGTTTGCTCACCCTGCCAATGACAGATAGTTTATGGGCGTAGGCACGTGGTGGGATGGCAGGGAGAGGTGTAGTCGGGGCAAAAGTGGTCTGGAAGGGGCGGCGGCCTTGGCAGCGGCGGCCCATTTGTCTCCCGCCGATGAGGAAGGAGAACGCCGTAGGTCCCGTTTGAGGAGAGGTGAAGCGAGCTTTAGGGAAAACGTCGCGAGACAGACCTGCCGAGCGCTGGCCTGAACGTGAAGAGGAGGATCTGGAGCGCTGCATAGAGGATGAAGAGGAGCGAGCCAGAGACCTGATGGAGAAAAGAAAGAAAGTCAGCGACACTGCAAACATTAACCTGATGGTTTAGTTTTTAAGAACAACAACAAAAAAAAAAAAACACCAGCGAGTTCATGGTCTACCTTCCTGATCCCGTTGCTGCCAGGCTGGGTGGAGGCGGATCAGTGCGAGGACTCCCATCCTGCCTCGGGCTGATGTTGAGGTTTGCTGTCAGCTGTGGCATCTTACGGGTGGTGTCGGGGTTAGAAGCCGGTCCGGCAGGTTCCTTCCTGGCATCGCCGAGCTGTGACAGGGTGCAGGGAGGGAAGCTGCCGAACCCGGGTCCTGTACTAAACCTGACAGCCAGGCTGTCCCCGAAGAAGGAGTAGAGCTCACAGTACATGGCAGGGAGAGGGACGGGGGTCCACTCCTCCCACGGGCAGCCAGCTCCACCGGCCTGAAGGTGGCTGGCGATTCCCAGGGCGGCCTCTGATAGAGGCTCTGGAGGTGGGCTGAGTCCGGGGGAGCTCACCCTGTAACCCATAGCGCCCGCCGTGGAGCCCGGCTGACCGCTGGAGCCTCCTTCTGCTTGCTGAGACAGAGACAGGGCCTTCATCTTCAGCAGGCGCTCCACTGCCACCTGCAGGACACACAGCACAACCTCTTTACACTCTGTACAGCTGACTGACTGTTTGCTTTGGTCAGCAGCTGTTGACCAAATTTCCGTGAAATGTGCTCGGAATATTCATGATCCCAAAAGATGACCATTTTTCCAGTGCCACCCTGAACACAAACTTTTTTTAAGTCCCACTAGTGGTAATGCCTTTCAAATATAGCTGAGTATAAACTCCCTTGAAGCAATGTCATCAAATGTTTAATCCATCTTCTCTCTTTCTTATCAAAGTATAGTGTAGAGAACCTTCAGCTCCCAGCTGGCTGTTGTTCAGTATTAACTACATTTTCACATAAATAAAATGGTATTTTGCTACTAAACTCCTAATGGAAACCATGAAATAGTCCTTCAATTCAGCTCCAGTTTTTCAAATTTTTACTTTCCATCTGCATGGGGAGTGAGACATTTTGAATGAGACAAGGAGGGAGATGGTTCTAGAAAATAAATAAACCACCTCTGCAAAACACCAGAACAGTGACTACCAGTCTGAATGTTGCCACAATGAAGAAAAACAGTGTTGTCTTGCAGTGGATCGCTGTGTGAAAAGACTCTATGTGACCGCAGTACTGACCAGGATAGCTCCGTAGACTTTGTGTCCATCTGCTTTGACCTGCGCGTTGGAAACAGAGTAGTCATCCAGCACGGCCTGCAGGTTAGCCCAGTAGGCAGGAAGGTGTGGGAAGAGCACTCTCTCGACAGCCTGTCGACACACACACACACACACACACACAGGTTAATGCAAAGATTATCAAGGAGAAGTGATAGGAGTGCATTTAAACGAGCAGAAAATACAAGAACATATGATGGTGTACAGAAGACATAGCGGGAAAAAAACATTAACAGTTAAAAATGGAGCCGGTCTCTGCTGTAGATGTTAAGGTTTCCAAACATACTAAATATTTCATGTTGAATTTTGCAGAAATAGTCTCTGACTGTAAAGAAATTCAATCCTTTATGATGATTAAATTGTGCAAATATGGAATATGTGAGGTTTTAGGTTTCAGCTGATAACATGAATGAATTCAGAGGCGGTACCTTCCATCCCAGAGCATGAAGGCCCACCACAGCTCCATAGTGGGAGCAGAGAGGTCTCACAGGGTCCGACAGAACCTTCTGCAGGGACAGCAGGATCTGGTGGTAGAGACCACTCACCAGATCACCATGAGTCCTAGGAAGAAGTCAGAACTCAAATAAACTTCATCCATAATGAATATGCATGTGTTGTAAAATATCAGTGATCTGCTCATTTCATCCTAAAGTTTTTTATTCTTTGGTGTTTCAATGAAATAATAAACCCTATTTGTCAAAAGGATCACAACATTAGTGTCATCTGATTCTAAACTCTGTGTCTGAGCAGCCGTGTGTGTGTGTGTGTGTGTGTGTGTGTGTGTGTGTGTGCGGCGCTCACCAGAAGATGTGGCTGAGCAGCAGGGCTGCGTAGTCTCGGAGGGTCCAGTGGTCGTTGAGCGGGTTGATGGAGGCTGCCAGAGGCTCCAGGATGCAGTACATGACGCTAGAGACCAGGCTGCGCACGTACGAGCCCAGGTACAGGTAGGGGTTCTGGACCAGGCTCTTCACCATGTGGAGGAGTCTGTTGAGCTGCTCCAGGTCGTGGCTGACTGACTTCACCTGGGACAGAAACAACACAGGGATGAAATGCAACCAGATGTGTGGTGTGTGAAAGTAAAAACCCACTAGTAAAATGTTTTGCATGTTGTAGAAGATGTGATGTGTGGGTAGCCTACCCCGCTGATGACGTAAACAAAGTACGGCAGCAGCGCAGCGATTTTGGAGTTGGACTGGAGGTCCAGCAGAGCCACCTGAGATACACACACACACACACACAGCACAGATGTTAACACACACACACCATGCAGCCACACAGCACGCTGGCCTGTATTCAGCCTGCCAGTTTACCTTCATGAGGTGGAGGTCCTCTCCCAGGATGGCCCGCGTGATCTGCTGGTAGTACTTCAACAGGTCATCTGACAGCGACTGCACCGCAGTGGGAACTGTGACGATGCAACAGGTCAGGTCAGACAGCCGAAGTCTGTTTTATCAACAGGTGTCACTCATTTAAACATTATTGCGCGCTTTGGATACAATCAAGGGGATTCAAGGTGAAAATTAGGGCTGCAACTAAAAATTACTAATTAATGGATTAGTTGTTTGGTCTATAAAATGTCAGAAAATGGTGAAAAATGCATATCAATGTTTCCCAAAGTCCAAGATGACTTCCTCAAATGTCTTATTTTATCCACAACCAAAAGATATTCAGTTTACTGTCATAGAGGACTCAAGAAACCAGAGAAGAAGCTGGAATCTGAGAATTTGGATTTTTTTTTTTTCTTAAAAATGATTCAAAACGATTTATCAATTATCAAAATAGCTGGCAATTTATTTAATAGTTGACAAGTAATTGATTAATCGTTGCAGCTCTAGTGACCATAGTCATGTTAAGCTGCAAACCACTTGACCCAGTATCAAGCTTTCAAAGCACAAGTATGCAAGTACGCAAGATGTTTTGAGTCACATGACCAGCCCAGTTACGTCACACTAACATCAGAGAGGTGTTTCGTAATCTGCCACAGTATTTAAAAAAAGTCATAAGACTTTTTTCCCTCTAATTGTCAAGTGGATTTTAAGCAAACTTTTGAAATGTTGCAAAAATGAAAAAAAAGAAAAAAGAAAAAGCGAACTAGGCGCATTTCCATCAACTGGTTTGGAGCGAATAAACTAGGCTACGCTAGGTTTTCATCAGAAGTCGGTGGTATCGTCTATGTTATGCATGGCAAGAGGAAAATGGAGACAGGTCTTCAGGAATTTGTTTCCATTTGGCAAGTTGTCATTGTTCTTTCATGTCAGCTAGTATTGGTTGCTTAGTTGCTACTACCAGCCATGTTTGT
This sequence comes from Thunnus albacares, assembly GCF_914725855.1. NCBI lineage: Eukaryota > Metazoa > Chordata > Actinopteri > Scombriformes > Scombridae > Thunnus > Thunnus albacares. The sequence goes on along the minus strand of NC_058127.1, from coordinate 26,024,918 downwards.
GTGTGTTATGGGAATATTCAGGAAGATGCCCACACAGTGGAAACAGCTGATCAGTCATGTGAGTTAAATGTTTGCTACGTCAGAACTTATTCAAAAAAGGTGTTTCAACCTCTCATTTAACACATCAACTGTTTTTTTGAAGAAGACAAAAACCACCTCGAGCTAATGTAAAAACGTTTTTGCGAAACTGAGGAAGTTTTTTTTAAAAAATTTTGCCGTTTCCATCAACCTTTTCTGATGTGATACTTCAAAATGTGCATAAAAATATGTTGATGGAAACACAGCAATAGACTCCGTTTGAAAAAGTGATTAGTTTTTATAATTTGACAAGTTGCAATATGAACCAAATCAAATTTTAAAAAGCATTTGAAATATTCAAATTTAAAGTCTTCCTCCATATTTTGTGTTGCACAGAGTCCTGCCAGCGAATCACCAGCGTGATTGTCAGATTATTAATATATATTCCATTAATAGGCCAACGTTGACCAATGTTCTACTTGAATACATTTGAGAATGTGCACCGGCATGACAAGTTTGAACATCACCTATTGCTTCACAAGTGAGGGAAGCTGTGGGGACAGGTGCAGGTCGGGCGCTGAAACAAAACTGAAGTGGATTCAGAGCAGTCGGCATGTATCAGGTACAAGTCTTGTGACGCTTCAGCCGTCATGTCAACCTACTGGTAAATGAATTTTATGTTCACTCTGCAGTTAGCTAGATAGTTATGTGGCAGTATGTGTTTTATTACAGTAGTTATAGATATGCTTTGGAGTTTCTGACCTCTACTACTGCAGTGGGGCAGTTATTTTATGAGTGAGTCCTCTTTTTGTTGCACAATCACTGGCTTCACACTATTCCACTGATCTACAGGTGGCTGTAACGTGCCAAGAGACGTGGCCATGTGCCAGCAAATGCAGAGAAGAAGAAGAAGACTGCAAGCTAGTAAACATGGACATAAACACTGCAGGGTGTAAAATACATTTGACAAATCAGCTTTTGAAATGTTATATGATGAAGGAAACGCATTCATCACCTTCAGTAGACCTCAATGATGATAGTTAATGGGTATTAACATTAGTTACAATGTTGTGATGAATATATATCATGTTAATGCAAGTCATATGGACATTGCTGTTGCTGTGAAACACTAACCTGCTCCCTGAGGTTCCAGGTTACCTTTTCCATCCAGGTATGACACATTCACTGACAGGACAAGAAAACAGGAGAAACATTAGTAAAAGATACCTCTCTATACAAAGAGCTGAAACATGGGCTTTGAGCATTAAGGATACATCTGTCTGTAGTTTGTGACAGCGTGGTGGGTCATACCTCGTACCATGGTCTCAGCACAGCCCTTGGGAATGTTGGTGGCCAGAGCCAACTCAACCAGGTTGATCTCTCGCTCCTCAGTGAAGAAAAGCTCACCTTCTTTCACTGAGCGGAAAGGCAGAGCATCTTGAGCCCCATAACCACAGATAGCCTGGTGAACACAGGGAGATAAAGATGTGATTTTATTTGACTGGGAGGGACCACTGATAGGAGCATCGAAGTAGAATTTCAAGTCACCTCCACGTTGCTCCAGCGCAGAGCTCTGTTGAAGCCCTCTACTGTCAGCTTCCTCCTCTTGGCGTGTCTCATGAACTGAGAGCTGCTCTGTGTGGTTTCAAAATAAAACACAGACACCTCACCATCAATACTACACATTCACACATCATGATAGTACATATCTGTCCTTTGAGTATGGAACAAGGTGACTGCGGCCTTTCATGTGATACATTTTGGAAAGGGTGTCACTGTAAAGTTTCAACCTGGCAGCACTGACCTGCGTTGCCTCCCTGAGCCGGTAACACACGTCTTCAGCCAGCAGACCGGCCACATCGTCGCCGAGCTCAACGCCTGCACTCTCGGCCATGAGTTTCACGGACTCCCGGGAAATTTCGGCGAAGCGGCGCTCCTCCCGGTCCGCCATGCTCACGGCGACTACTTCAGAAACAGCAAAGAAAAAGCATCTTACATAAACATTTATACTCTAACATCTTCTCACACAAAAAGACAGCATGACTGTAATAACGAGCAATGTGTTAAAGCTACGATTTTATTAAAATTGAGAGGTGCATGGTGGATCAACTGTATCCCGAATTTACCCGAAGACATATTTGATTCGTTAAACATCTTGACTTCTGATATATCCGTTATGTATCAGTGATGACAAGCCAATAAGTCCTAAACTACCATATTTTTGAGTGGGCTTTGGCGAATGTAGCTACCCGGGGCCAGCATGCTAACAAAATACATTCTGGGTTCGGTCTATCAGCTGGAACACACAATTTATAATGGGAAATTTAAGTAGTTATGACGTTAATAAACTATCATTGTGTGGTGCATAAATGTCTGGTTAGTGTTTGCTAGAGAAGAGTATGAAGTTAACGTTAGTTACTGTGAAGTAAACAAATACTAGACTGAGCTATTGTACTTGTAGCTAGCTACAATCACCTAAAGTCAAGAAATAATAGCTAGCTTGCTAAAAATAAATAAATAAATAAAAGGGAGAAAAAGCGAATGCATTCATTTAAAACAACGCTTTACCTTCTTAACTAGATAGGCTGAGTGCTGAATAGCATTAAAATGAGGACGAAAGTTCAGATGAATTTAGCCGCTCTCCCTGTAAGACACTCCATAACAGTGTCAAGTTAGCAAGCAGAGGAAGTGACGAATTTCGTCTACAACCTTCAAAATAAGACGATATTGGTGAGCCGTTCCTTTTATTTGTTTTTTGTTTGTTTGTTTTGTTGTTTGTATGTTTGATTGTATGGTGAAAACAAAATATACTGAACATGACTCTGTGAAAACAGTCTCTTGTATTTAAGTTTTCTATAAACATTATTAATTAAAGTAAATTGTTTGAATCAAAAGTAAAGACTACGTCAAATTGAGTCAAACTACATCCGGTTTAATTGTGCTGTACTTGACCGAGCAGGGCTATACGTTGACGTAATGACGCAGCAGGTCGATAGGAGACACTGATTGGTCGAACACCAGTCAGACACAGACGGACCTCTTCGATGGAAACATGTCAGGGGTCTTTTCAATCATAACCTCCCATAAAAAGAAAAAAGTAAAATACTTGATGTGTTCGATCTGCGCGCGTTTCTATTCTGAGAATGAATCCCAATTTAAAATATATTAAAATGACCGTGGCACCTCATAAAGGATAGGTTCACAATTTTTCAAGTCTGTCTTAAAATAATAGGTTAGTTTTAGTTAATTAGGTGCCCACATAAACAATAATACATGTTTTTAATTCCTCCTGTTCATACTGACCATTAGAAGATTCCTTCTTAATGCATTTACAATGTAAGTGATGGGGGACAAAATCCACAGTCCTCCTGTGCAAAAATGCATTTAAAAGTTTATCTGAAGCTAATATGAAGCCTCAGCATCCAAATTAGTCAAATCAAGTAGATATCTTTCAGCGTTACAGTTACGTTGGAAGATATCTACTTGATTTGACTAATTTGGAACGCTGAAGCATCTTATTATCTTCAGATAACTTTTAAATACATTCTAGCACAAAACAAGGACTCTGGACTTTGTCCTACATCATAATGCAGATTAAGAAAGGATCTTTAAAGTCCAGATGAAATGAAAAATGCCTTTTTAACCTTTTAGATCACATGTCCGGTCATATTGTGCACCTATTTAAGAATGTATGCCAAAAAAATACAATTACTTTGTATTCTTATATCAAAATCCAATCATGTTTGCTTCCTGTAAAACAAACTAGGACATGTGCTTACATAAGCTTGAACCAATTTCAACCAATAATATGACATCCACCCATTAATCAATCTTCAACTTTTAGCAGCACAGAGCTAAGATTCATTATGACATGCCCACTTTTCTGTGTTCAAATCAGATTCCTCACGACGTTATGTCCCACCTGTATCCTGTTTCACTTGGGCGTTAGATACTTATGAAATGCTGTTTCATCTGGACTTTAAATGATTAGTATGAACAGGAGGAATGATTAAAGCAAGCTAAATTTGTTTTAAGGTAAATACTGTATGTGGGCATGAATACTGATTTAAGACTGACTTGAAAAGTTGTGATTGTGCTGCTAAAACCACCTGCTAGCAGGTGTTGGAACCTGGCTGCAGGGATTTGCTCCCATTAATTCTTCCACAGCAAATTGAGAATAGCATTTCTTTATGGAGCTGCTTTGTCATGTTGAAACAGGAAAGGGCCAAGCACAAAGGGTTGCCATAAAAAACATTGTCTACTGTGTTGTGGCATTAAGATTCCCCTTCATTGGAACAAAGAAGCCCCAAACCAAATGTGCACCTCTGGCAGCTGGCTCCTCCAATAGTTTTCCAGAGAATGCATTCCATAAACTAGGTGCTGAGCTTGGCAGTGGCATGTATCAAGGTAAGAGGGCCACACACTAGGCTCCAAAGATATTGTCATTTCAACCACACTTGTCTTTTCCTCAAGACAAGTTGTATAATAGTCATTGGAGCGTACTCGTCTTTTCTGTAAAGCTTCACCCTCATGAAAAATTTGTTGCCATAGCCTCAATACTAGCTGGATTCAGTCCAAAAACTATTTCTGTAATCATACTTCTCCCTCAGTTTCACAAGCACATAGTACTTAGTGTAAAACACATACTAAAAATAAAAGCACACTCGCAGACATGTTTGCCTTGACAAAGTACACGTTCATATCCAAAAGTCAGGACAAGGTTAGGATTAAAATAGTTTATTCACGATGCTGAGGTTAGACATTTACTCAGTTCATTAATAATGTACAATAGTTAAAACATTTTATTACACTCAGCTGCACCTATAGTGATTCAGGACACCACATGTCCACAACTGTTCCAGACTGCTTAATACTGAACAGTTCAAGGCTTGCTTGACCTGCTGACAAGCCAAACAACTTTAATTAAAAAATATATATATATAAAAATAAAACATGCCCTTAGGGAATGGGTTAGAAAGAGAAGAAGGAAAAAAAAAAAAAAAGTTTTAAATTCAGCTGTGTGTTGAGTGCTCATGCTGGTTTTATCTACAAACATGCCCAGTTACAGCACCCTGTTGTCCCAGATCTCCTGGGCCTTGCTGCTCTCCAGCTGCTGCAGGTGGAGGGCCAGCGGCAGCAGCAGGTCGCTCAGGTGCTGACTGGAGAAGGTGAAAGCGTTGTGGGCTGTAGCCTCTGCAGGCAGGGTAGTGAGAGGGGAGGTCGAGGGAGGAGAGGACGAGGTTGAGGGAGGAGAGGACGAGGTTGAGGGAGGAGAGGACGAGGTCGAGGAGTTTGGCGAGGTGGAGGTGAACGGGGAGGTAGGGGAAGGTAAACCTGAACTACCTGGCTGAGGGTAGAAGAGGTTCCCTTGGCTCTGGTCTGAGGTTTTGATCTTGCTGGGGAGGCCGTGCTGGAAGCGACAGCGTGTGCCGTACAGGCAGAAACCAAAAGCGCTGAATGTGCGACACAGAGCTCCTCGTGGCTTCCACTCTTTGGTCTGTGGTTGCAGCTGGGGGGTGGGAGCAGTTGGAGACTTCTCACCATCATCAGGCGACTCTACACTGCTGTTGACGTCTCCGCCCTCGACGTGCAGGAAGTTACAACGGTTGCCAAAGGGACAAACCCCAAAGGAGCGGAAGGTGCGGCAGGGGAAGTTCCTCCTGCGGCGGAGAGCGGGGCGCTGCTCGGTGGGATTGTGGACGAACAGGCAGCGGCTGCCGTAGTAACAGTAGCCGGTGGTGTGGTAGCTGCGACACAACTCAGTCTTGTACTTGGGGTGGCGGAAGGGAACGTGGAGCTCATGGAGGCCGTGAGCGAACTGACAACGCTCAGCATACTTGCAGTAACCAGTTGCTGAGTAGGTGGTGCAGAGCTCCGTCTTGTAGCGGGTGGAGCAGGGGACGAGGGGACGGGATGAGGACTCTACCAGGGGGAGCAGAGCCTTAGCCAGAGAAAGGCCACCTCCATCTGACTCCTCACTGGACAGCAGGTTGTCCACCAGCTCCTCATCTTGGTACGGAGGCAGATACAAGTCATCGCTACCGGTCTGGAAGACAAAGTGTAGTTAGTTGAGCAGGTCATCATGAAGCCCCCCTCCTCTCCCTGCAGCTGGCCTGTCCCACAAACTATAGGAGTACCTGAACAGTATATAGAGATAGTTCCTTTCTGGCAGCGTTAAATAAAATTAAATAAAAATAAATTAAATAAAATTAAATCTACTGGGAGCAGTGACTTCCTGAGTCTCTGCAGGTTGCCTGAACAGCTCAGGAACTGCTAAGAGCCAATAGCTTTGCACAGATTAAACACAGGAGATACAGCCAGGCTAGCATTTCCCCCTGTTTTAAGTCTTTATGCTAAGCTAATGGGCTGCTGGTGGTGGTAGCTTTACAATTGCCAGACGAATGAGAACGACCACCACGATCACTGTGCAACCTCTACCTGGATGTGTTGAGACTCAGGCATTGAGGAAATACTTTTGTCGTGTTAGAAGACAGGTGAGCAGTGGATTGGAGGGAAACCAGAGGATCACCTAAAAAAGGTAAACTGTTGAGCTGGTGGACACAGTTGGGACAGTCTGAGCTAGTTCTACCAAGACTGAACCTTATGTTTGTCATTCTCTCATGTGACCTTTAGTTTCTTGTTTTAAATGTTTCATGAAAGATGTTAAGTGTTTTAGGCTCTTGTTCATTTAAAAACAACAAATGTAACAATACTCCACATAATGGAGAAAAAAAGATGTATGCATATTGTTGAAGGTGCATTTTCACCATTACACAATCATTTGCTAGAGACCTTAAAAAAAAAAAAAAAAAAAGAAGAAGTAGTAAACTTGCGAAATAAGAAATGCAGAACATTTTTTTTCTGAGTGGGTTAATTTTGACAGACTTATTCTGTGAGAACAAGTCACAGTAGGTTTTAAGACTACTAAACTTTCAATTAGATACCATACTCTTTTAAAAAAAAAAAAAAAGTGAAGTTTTCTTAATGGGATTTTTATTTTGATCATTCTACAAACTGAAGACTTATTTCAAAGTTTCCAGATGATCATAAGAGACATCTTAAGTGGTTTTGACCAGCCAACAGTCCAAAACCCAACACAATAAGAACAGCAAACACTGACTTTTGACAAGATGGAACCAACAAATCAAATTGATTTTTATTTTAACCACTAATCAATTTAGTGGCTAATCATCCCAGTGCATGACCAGTACAAATACTGCAAAGCTGGGTTTGATTCCCAGTCGTGCCACTCGTGCTGTAAACAGCATTTGTAACATTAATAAGCAAAAACTAAATGTAAATGTAAAACAGTATGAAACAGCTGACTTACCTCAAACATGGCTGCAGACAGAGGCAGAGTTGCTGTGTGGATCGGGGAGGAGGTCAGCTGGCCAGAACAGCCTCCAGACCAAAAAAAAACTATTTAAAAACAAATAAGCAGAATGGCTGCTGAGTTACTGTAAAACAAGTGTGTGTATGTGTGTGGATGAGCTGGCATGGACTCACACTGCCGTTCTCTTACTGAGTCACACGCAAACAAGCGCGACTCTTCGTTTGTCTTTTAACCCGGCGCTCAGCTCGCGCCTCCCACTTCAAATGAGCATCAGGTGTGTCACTATGGTGACATAGTGATTGGCGACGGACCAATCGTTAGTAGCTCTGACACCAGTGACGTCATGGCCCATTCATATCGACATATTGGCATAAAGCCGGTCAGTTTGTATCTTATTATTATTATTATTATTTATTTTTTTATTTTTTTATTTATTTTTTTGTTGTTGTTGTTGTTGTTCTTATTATACTTCCATAGTTTGTATACATTTACTTCCGGTTATACAGAGAGTTACTGCAGTAATATTTGTCCATAATATGTTCATTTCATTTCTGTTTTTATTCATGTTAGTCCATCGCATCTTTTTTTTTCCTTTTTACTCGTCTGATCGATGTGAAATCTAATTTTCTAGCGGCTAGCGGATGTTTAGCATACGGGCTCAATCAACATCCTGTATGAAAGATTTGTGGAAATTAGCACCTCAGTCGGAAGTTGTTAAAACAAACTTTCTAATTAACAGCCGTCTGGTAGGAACACTGAGTACAAATAGACAAATATTTCCTTTAGTTAGGTTGATCTTTGTTGAAGCTTTGATTTAATAAGGCCCACAGCAGCAATGCTGAAACTTTTCCATATCATTGACTCCTAAATACACAATCACTTCTGTACGGTGAACACATTAGGAAATACACTAAGCCAATTTAAAATGTTCTATTTCTCTCATTTCTAAGTAAATGTAAAGATATTTCTCTTCTAAACTCATTCTGTAAATCTAAAGTAATGTATACATATTATCTGCTCATACTATCAGAAGTAAACTACACCTGAATATATTTCTCTTCTGTCTGTTCTGGACAGTGGGGGAAGAAGTACTCAGATATTTTACTGCAGTAAAAGTACCAATACAGCAATGTAAAAATACTCCATTACAAGTAAAAGTCCTCTATGAAAAATCCTACTACAGTAAAAGTACATAAGTATTATGAGCTTGATGTAGTTAAAGTATTGCAGTAAAAGTACATAAGTATTATGAGCTTGATGTAGTTAAAGTATTGCAGTAAAAGTACATAAGTATTATGAGCTTGATGTAGTTAAAGTATTGCAGTAAAAGTACATAAGTATTATGAGCTTGATGTAGTTAAAGTATTGCAGTAAAAGTACATAAGTATTATGAGCTTGATGTAGTTAAAGTATTGCAGTAAAAGTACATAAGTATTATGAGCTTGATGTAGTTAAAGTATTGCAGTAAAAGTACATAAGTATTATGAGCTTGATGTAGTTAAAGTATTGCAGTAAAAGTACATAAGTATTATGAGCTTGATGTAGTTAAAGTATTGCAGTAAAAGTACAGAAGTATTATGAGCTTGATGTAGTTAAAGTATTGCAGTAAAAGTACAGAAGTATTATGAGCTTGATGTAGTTAAAGTATTGCAGTAAAAGTACAGAAGTATTATGAGCTTGATGTAGTTAAAGTATTGCAGTAAAAGTACAGAAGTATTATGAGCTTGATGTAGTTAAAGTATTGCAGTAAAAGTACATAAGTATTGTGAGCTTGATGTAGTTAAAGTATTGCAGTAAAAGTACATAAGTATTATGAGCTTGATGTAGTTAAAGTATTGCAGTAAAAGTAGTGGTTTGGTCCCTCTGACTGATATATTATTATATATGACATCATTAGATTATTAATAGTGAAGCATCAGTGTTAGAGCAGCATGTTACTGTTGTAGCTGCTGGAGGTGGAGCTAGTTTACACTACTTTATATACAGTTAGCTAGTTTAGTCCAGTGGTTCCCAACCTAGGGGTCGGGCCCCTCCAAAGGGTCAGCAGATAAATCTGAGGGGTGGTGAGATGATTAATGGGAGAGGAAAGAAGAAAAAACAAAGTTCTGATACACAAATCTGTTTTCAGTTTTTGGACTTTTTCTCTAATCTTTGGTTTTTGCTGAAATATTGGATCATTTGAACATTTATTGAAATGAAAGCATGTGAGAAGTTTAGAGGGAAAAATCACTATTTGGTGAAGCTGTTAACAACTCATAGACATGTGAAATGTGACCCCGACTACACACTGCTTTTTGTAAGACGTCAAAAGACAAAAAGTTTGGAAACCACTGGTTTCATCTTTAACAATGTGTTGTATTTTAAAAGCTTGTTATATGAAAAGTATGAAAAGTAACTAAAGCTGTCAAATAAATGTAGTGGAGTAGAAAGTACAATATTTCCCTCTGAAATGTAGTGGAGTGGAAGAATAAAGTACAAGTACCTCTAAAGTGTACTTAAGTACAGTACTTGAGTAAATGTTCTTAGTTACTTTCCACCACTGTTGAAGGAAACAATGTTCCGAGAACAACAGTGTTCCAACTTCAGACTTTTCTTAACTGATGTAAAACATCTTTATACACTCCTGAACAAAATGTGAAGCGGAAAAGCACAAATAAGTTCCACTCTTGAGAAGACACTGTAAAACATATTTGATTTAAATTGTTTTATTCATAAAAAAAAGTCTTTTTAATTCCTTTTTTATACTGTCCCTGTCTGGGCATATTCAGTCTATTTTGTGGCAAAACATGTAAACATCTATGGGTTAAAATGCAGGTTATTTATGTTTTTTTCTCATGTTTAAAGGGACAGACCGCAGACCGCATTACAACTTAGATGTTGATGCTGTTTACAGTTTTAGACCCATCCTGCCTGGTAAATGCTTACTTCTTTTAAACTCCACAAGTCCAGTTTGTAAGACTCCCCCCCCCCTCCAAGATGTAGACTCCAGGTTCAAGGTGAGAAAACCTTGCTGACATCACTATGACATCATGAGTTATCTTAGACTTGACAAAGCTCCTCCAGTGCCGCAGAAGATATTTATGTTCTCATAGGCTGAGTAGCACTCCTCGTGACTAGTGAACTACACTGTAATGTGTAAAAACATGAAATAAAATCCATTTCATGCCTTTTAAATGAAAAGTTTCTACTTAGATATGGCAGCATATTTCAACTTTCAGCGAGTAACTTTATTCACTATCCTAGTGGGCAGATTCTGTACTTAAATTTAAAAAAAAAAAAAAATGACACACTTAAACCCCCATACCTTCAGGAGAAATATACTCCACCATTCCTCTTTCCCCCCTCAGGGTTTATAGTCCCAGAGCCAAAAAAAACTTGAGAATGAGTCCATGTCTGACCACGAAGAAAAAAAAAATCTTTATTTCTTTTCTTATCAAGATACATTAAAGGATACAGAGACATTGGAATAAAAAACACTTGAGAAAAAGTTTCAATTGTAGCATGTTTGTCTCTCCCATCATACAAAAATCAGCACCCTGTCCCTTTTGAATGTTGCCCCTGGTTGAAATGACCAGCCCACCCACCCAATGAAGGAGAGCAATGCTTCACATGTACAGTAGCCTATTAGAGCCATCTCCACAATAATGGAGCAGAATTACACACTTTAGATGTAAAAAAAGTTTCCAATATGCCAGTTTTCCACTTTTCTTTACACAGATTAGTATTTGCTACAAACTCAACACTTCAATTTCTTTTTTTCTTTTTTTTTTTGAGAAATATTACAAAGCCCACATTGGGACCAAACTTGCTTATAAAACCCTTGTAAGCCCTCGCTGCTGTGGAAGTCACAGGCTGAGGGATACAGAGGAATTATAATTATCCAATTAACAACTTTTAGTACTCACCCTTTCATAATGGTACAAACAAGGGGGGGACTAAAATAAACAAATGAAAGCACAAGTTGAGACAGATGGATTCCTTTCACATTGTTGTCATACCCAATCACAATCAAAAAAACATGACTTCTGTTCTGCATCATCAGACGTTTACAGAAGACAATTAAGGCCATGTGGGGGGAAAAAAAAAGTTCTGAAATTAAGATTTTGAGAACAAGTATGACTTTAATCTCGGTCTCTTCACAATTTTTTAACATTAATTTCTGAACTCAATTTTTTGGCCCCAATTACCTTCCGTACATTTACATACAGACTTTTATCAACTGACCAGTAACATAATTGTGTCACTTTTATTCAAACCAACCAAACAGTACATTGTAAGAAATGCTGTGGCTTTAGTCTAACATTACCTCAGGGATTAAAGCGTCAACACACTTATGGATATCGCACTGTTTTGCACATTATGGCTTCGTTTTTGGACTTCTGCAGACTCAAACATAGTACCTCAAAGCCAAAATGTGTTCGCTCGTCATGGCGAGTCGACACAGTAACTCGTGCAAATCCATGGTAACCACAATCATTCAACTCTCCTAAGCAGTTAAAACCTACAGACCTCTTTGAATCCAGACTGCCTGTTCAAAACATCTCAGGGGGGGGGTTGACGGAACAGGAAGCGGGGCGCTTCTCGCTTAATACCGACTAAAAGTGGCTGTAAAAGCGTGGCGATCGAGTGACAGGAGATGAAAGACCAAATACAGGTTTTTTACTGCAACAGCAACCTTTCCTCAATTTCTAAAAAAAAATGACTTCTGCGGCGCCTCATGAATAGGGAGACAGTACGGAAGGTTACTAGTCACAAAACTGTTAAGATAGCACAAAACTAATTTGAGCAGTGAAGTTCAGGGATTCAGTTCAGGGTCTGCAAACGATCAAAAAAGGAGGAATCAGGATGAAGTAAACACACATACACATGATTTTAAATGAGTTCCATTGTTCCGTGCTTGGTTCGGTTCTGAATGTGAGAGAACATTTACTGTTAGGAACATAGTTACTTCATTTAAAGCCTGTTGCATAGCTAGTAACCTGATTAGAATTGAAATGATTAGTCTCTTCATCAGTTACTAAATGCACAGCTACGTTAATCAAACTGAATATCTTTGGGCTTTGAGGAAATGTGATGGGCGTTTATATTGATTAATTAGGAAGATAATTGGCAAACGAATAGATAATGAAGATAATGCTTAGTTGCAGCCCTGAAGCTGATATTATTTAGAATGGCTTGTCTAACAGGAGGACACTTTTGACTTTGTATGAGTGATACATCTCGCCAAAATTAAGAAAGCAGCTTTGATGATAGTGAGCAAACAAACGATCCCTTCCTAACTTCAACCGTTAAATACACTCAGCCTTCTCTCCTCCTTGCTCCGCACACTCTTCACACCTTGACTTTGACACTGCTCAAGTTGTTTTGTGCTGGCTCAAATATTTGAGACACTGAGGGACTTCCATAAAAACAGAGGATGTTAAGAGGTGTAGATGGGATGAAAAATCTAGGGAAGGATTTTGACCTGTCAGGGTTTATTAACACCTGTAACAGGTATGTGGTTGGCTCCTGACTGATGATGGTAAACGTTGACGGGTTACGGAGTAAAATAAAATAGCGGCAGATGGATCAAACACTGTACGTTCACACCGACTGAGGGCAGCTCTGTCCACATGTCTCCTCAACTTCAACCATTGTAGGTGTAGTCAGTGAGCTAACCATCTGCCACGCCCGCAACCAGTCAGGTTAAGAGAGCCACGTACATGTCTGCATAGTAACACACATACTGAGACCTTAATGATGGAGTGTATGAGTAACATCTGGATTAAAATCTGATCTTCGCCCTTGCCAGAGCTGTCCCCACACACACTCTCTCATTTCCACCTCCCGTTTTTTCATCACATACTGCTGGTCACCCCCTTCGATGATGCATATATTTACACAAAGATAAGAGACGTGGAGGAAAAAAACAAAGTGTGCTTTATCACCATTGTTTCAGGATGAGAAATATCTTGATTTAAATTACACATTTAAAAACAGGCGGCATTAAAAAGGGGAGCAAAAATAATTCAGGATCTGGAATAAAATACTACAAAGCCCAAGGTGTTGTGTGAGTGTCAGTATGTTAATTAAAATGAAATGCACAGTCATCGAAGTGTGTGTGTGTGTGTGTGTTTGTGTGTGTATGTGTGTGTGTGTGTGTGTGTGTGTGTGTGTTGGACACATCCACTTTTGGGGAGTAACAGAGGACTAAAGAAAAATGACACTGAAAAGAGGGAAAATAAAAGACTACTGGTATGACGTACTGTGCTGCCTGGTAAGTGACGACCTGAGCACAGACCCTCCCCAACTCCCTCCTGACCCCCCCATGTCCTGTTAAAAGACCCCACCCCCCCCCCCCCCGTGACTCCCCTTCAGTCCTCCAGGACGATGGGTTCGCTGGTGCTGGAGGGGAGCAGGGACAGGGCCAGGGAGCGAGGGGGAGGTGGCAGCTTGATCCGGACCGGGAGGTGAGGTTTCCTCGCTGCCCGACGCATCTCTGACTGGGTTAGATGTTTCCTCAGAGCCCTGGTTAAAGAGACCAGCAGGGACAAAAAACACATCATGGTCTGTATACAAAACTGTCCATTTACAAGTGATGGTGATTGAACAACAGGTATCTGATGAAGTGAGATCAGAAGGTGACATACAGTAGATTTATTTTGGCATCCAAACAAAGTTTCATGAAACCTTTTTTTGGGCACAGAAGGAGGACTGTGGATTGTAAGAGCATTATGAAGGAATCTTGTAATGGCCAGTATGAACAGCAGGAATGATTACAGCAAGAAAAACAGGTTTGAATGTTCGTTTGGGCTCCTGACTGTTGTTTTAAGACAGACTTGAAGAATTGTGAACCTGTCCTTTAAGTTTTATTCAATGGAAAGTTGTTAATAGCCTGTACAGTAAATATGAAGCTACTGTCTGCAGGTGGTTAGCCTAGCTTAGCATAAATACTGGAAACAGCTTTGTTGAAAGGTAACAATCCACCTACCAGCACCTCTAAAGATGTCGTTTGTTTAATCTGTGCACAAGAAGTGTAAAAACGACAGTTCACCATTTACACTGGTTTATGTACCTGATTATTTCTTGGGTGGGACCAGAACTTTTCTGGAGTCTCCAATGGTTGCCTAGCAACTGCTCAGAACCAAGAAATAGTCAGATATGTATCCTGTTTTCAAAGTGAGATACAACATGTTAATCAGGGAGGTTTAGAGGTGGCTGGTTGGTGGATTTTGTTACTTTTGGATAGAACCAGGCTAGCTGTTTCCCCCAGTTTACAGTCTTTATGCTAAGCTAGGCTAACCAGCTGCTGGCTGTAACTTCATCTTTACCGTACAGACATGAGAGTAGTAACCATCTTTTCATCTAATTAAACAAAAGGCCAACACAGTGTGGAGGTGTTGCTGCTTCATCTGTCACATACTGATGACACGACTGACACTGTTAAATGTACCTGGTGTCCTTTGTGGCCACAAACACCACGGGGTTAGGAGCCTCCCCCTGGCTGACCTTCTGCCGCTTGATGACAGACTGGGAGGTGGTCCTCATACCTGAAGTGTACGGCCTCCCATTGGCTGGGTAGGGCACCCCTGTAGCCTGTGAACCAATGAAAGACAGGCGCGAGGTTATGGTTGAGCAGTTGAAGGTGAACAAGGTTGTGAGACAATTCCACCAAGTTCTATGTGTGTGTGTGTGTGTGTGTGTGTGTGTGTGTGTGTGTGTGGGATACTGACGCTGTCGAAGCCTCTCTTCCCCAGCAGGCTTTGGCCCCCACGAGGCTGGCTGGCCTGGTTCCTGTTGATGGGTGTTGGGGGTCCTCTGGACGCCTTCAGTTTCAGAGGAGCTGATATGGCTGCGGAGAGGACACAACGACACTCCTCACCATCCAATCACACTTCAGAGAGAACGGATTAGCAGATATAGCAGTCTGGGAGTTCTCACCTAAATCCTTCACTATGGTGGCCAGTGACTGTCGAGGCACCACCTTGCTCTTTACATTAGTTTTTGTAGCTTTGGGCAGCCGGATCATACCTGAAGAGACAGACAGCGAATCAAACATGTGAAGCAACAGATATCAGTCTGTCAAACAACTGACTGATACTGGCCTTTCATTTAAAGGCAGTCCATGTGTGTAAGTGTGTGTACATACACTCAGCCTTGACGGCGTTGGCGTTGATGGAGGCGTAGGGCCGTCGTGCGGCGCGGCGCGGCTGCAGGATGTCCTCGCACACCCGCCGAGCGATGCGGGTCAGCTTGGTGGTCTGCAGGATGAACGTCTGGCGGTTCTTGGCCAGCAGCTTGGCTCGACCCTCGTTGCGAGTGAACGGCGACATGCCCTGGACCTCCTGGCGGGTCATGTGACCGCGGGGGCCTGACTCCTGGGTCAGAGAGGAAGAATGTAGCTATAGTGAATAGCTCATGGTTGATTTCTGTACTGTTTTAGACTTAGATATTGAAAGTTGCATCTAAAAAGATCAGATCGAAATGTGAGAGGGGAGGAGACATACAGAGCCAGCTCTAGCGGCGCCCTCTAGCTGTGTGGGGGTCTTCAGGCCTCCGTACTTCTTCCAGTAGATCCAGCAGGAGGCGCACAGTCTGCACTGCATGTTGGGAGGGCCCCAGGCGTACCACTGAGGTGACTGGGCCGCTGGGTTGGTGACAGGACGTTCAGAGAGTTAATACAAATGGACCTTTTAGAGTCAATACAGACAATAGAGTCAAACATCCTAGTTGCTGTTTTGGGTGAGGTTATGGGTTAAGATTCCTGCAGTGGACAAAATGCTCTAATATTTCTGTTTTAATATCAGTACTGAAACTCAGTGCTGTCAGACAAATAGTCATTTTTTCTCTCAAACTTCCTCTGCAGTCAAATCCAGAGTGACTTCAGACTGTACTTACTGTGGCAGCTCTCACAGCTGAGTCCTTTCTGAAAGCCTGCGGCTCCGTTCATCCCCGGCTTGCTGCCCGGCACCATGATCTGATTGGGGTTGGGTTTGGTGCTGGTGAGAGAAGGGGAGCGTGAGAAGAAGAAGAAGAAGAAGAAGAAGAAGGTGAGGCAGTTGTTTTGAGTCATTCTAACTCAAAGAGAAGTATTCAGTGTTGCAGGAGACGGTAATACTCACTAGGTGGGGATGTACACCTGCTTCAGCTTGCTGTCTGCCTCTGCTGCCTTCAGTCGTTTCTGAAAGAGAGAAACCATAGAGATGAGCAGTCAGTAGCAAATTGGGACTATGCTGTTGTGTATTTTGTGGCTTGCTGTGTGTGTGTGTGTGTGTGTGTGTGTGTTTACCTGTTGGATGTAGCGATCTGTAGTCTTCCACATGTAGTAGAATTGGACCACACTGGCTAGAGACTTCCAGGGCAGCTGAGGAAGAAGAAACAAAAATATATTTAAACTAGAATTCCACATGCAGTTCTGTTGCTACTGATGGTTCTATTTGAAAATGATCATAAGGCAGTGGAGAGACAACATATCCTTGTATATAAAAGAAAGCAGAGAAGAAGAGCTTACAAAGTCCTGGCGGATGTCATTGAAGTCCTTGCCGTATTTCTCCAGAGCCTCTTCGAACAGCATGGCCTCGGAGGCGCTCCACTCCTCCATCTCGTCGCGGCAGAGCACCGGACCCCCCTGAGGCACCAGGGTGGACATGGCTTTGGCCAGGTCATAGTTGTTCTTCTGCAACGTGTCCATAGCGTGGAACTAAAGAGCAGAGAGAGAGAGAGAGAGAGAGGTGGAACAGAAGAGCTTCGTCATCACAGATTCTCTCAGTTGCCGCACGACCACGTAGCCTGTCAGGTACGCTACACCAGTGCACATGTCTTCAAACTAGCTTTGACACAAGGCACAAGATTATATAATAAAGCAATACAAGAAAAAATATAACTATGCAAATACATGTCAGTAGGCTTACATTTAAATGCTTGGTTTGGATTGTTTACAGAGTTTGAGAGCTGTAGAGCAGTTTTAGAACCCATCACTGTATCCTCTATGAACAAGTAGGGTGGACATCACTTACCACTCAAAGGGAACAACACTGTCTTGTTTTATTTATAAAGCCATCCTAAATAAGCTACTATTTTATTTATCATCACTTTTTAGACTGTACTCGTTCACAAGGATGCATTATCTTGGATATCCCGTACAGTTTTAGCTTTGAGCTGACTCCGGTGCAGTGCATCTTTTATGTTAAACACTACAATGTCCCAATAAATAAATACAACCAATCAGAAGTGGGGGAAAAACTGCATTCACCTATTATGCTCCTCAGAAGTGGAAAAAGCTTCAAGACTCCCTTAAATTAGACACATTTTTATCCCTTGAACAGTTCTGACTACTTTGTCCCTTTGTAATGTCATGTATAAAGTCTATCTGTCTAGTGTGTGTGTGTGTGTGTGTGTGTGTCTCACCAGTGTGATGTCTCTGGAGGCTGCAGCTGCACTCATATGGAGGCTGGGCTGGCGAATGGAGCTGCTGCAGTCCAGGGCCCGAGCAAAAGTCCCCACAGCTCTGGAACACACATGGAACTGTTACTGGAAGTCATGACACGTGACTTCTCACCACATATACAGACGTGTGTTTGTGATGGACATCAGACATAATAATAATAATATCCCCCAGAAAGTGTGAGTCACACTCAATCTAAAAATCTGTTTATCATGTCTTTGTGTTCAGATTTGACTTGAGTTATGAGTGAATAGGATTTTTTTGTGTATTGCTGAATGTTCATTAAACGGCCACTAGATGGAGTGTTTGTGCTGTTGGAGCAGTTCATAAGCAGCAGGAGGATTCCCTCCAAAAGAAAACTTTACATGGATTTACAAAAAAATTTTTAAAAAATAGTTACACTACTGCTGCACCATCATTCCACTGCTATAGTGTAGTGTTAAATGTGCATTCTAATACATTTCTGCCTAACAGTATATGCATGTATACATTATGAATATATATATATAATGTGTTGGATATGCCTCTGTTAATTGCAATCAGCTGATCCTCTTTGGAACACCATGAAAAAATAATTTCCTTTCATAAGAAATTATTGAGCTTCTTCCTCCAGAAAACCTTCCCTGCTGATGGTAGAGTCACAAGTCACCATGGCAACAGGATGTGATGATGATGATGCAACTGGTTGACAGATGGAAGGGGAGCGTTACCTTGCTACCACCAGGAACTGGTCGATCTGAGGGTCTTTGAGCTGGTTGTTGGGGTCCCACACCTTGGTCTCCAGCTTCTCCTGGATCCGGTTGTCTGATTCACCTGAGACACAAAAGGAAGTGGGTTCAACTTAGGATGTTTTACTAGTAGAAAATGCTCAAATAGCAACTGAAATCTGGAAACATTTGTTTTCCCTGGTATCTGAAACTTTGAGTGTGCTGCTCACCCTCAGCTAGCTTGTCAGGGATCTCCGCCTGATACTTGGAGCCCACTCGGATCTCTCCCTGGTCTGCCAGCAGGGTCTTCTGGACCGGGTCAAACACCAGCGAGTAGAAGAAACAATCCTGGACAGAACATAGAGGAAAAAAACATTACAGCTGCTTGCCAAGTGCTTTGTGATTGTTCAATTCACCGACAGTGTGAAATGGTTAAAAAAAAAAAAAAAAAAAAAAAAGGGAGTAAATGCACCCCATCGTGATGAGTTGATGAGAAATGAACAGATGGCATCTTACCTCTTTCTCTAGGTAGCCGGCCAAGACATCTGTTTCATTGAGGAGGGTGACATTACATTTCCCCCTGGAGAGACAGCGAGGAGCATTCAGAGACCAGTATGACAAAGATGTACAGACTCTACAGTCTCACAAGGTACAAATAGGAGTTCAAATCAAGTTATTTTAGACAGTCCATGCTTGCAAACACAGTCTGTGCATCCATTACTGGATGAATAACAAAACACCAAACAATATGATACTATGACCATGAACTTATAGTAGATGTGTCAAAAAGGCAGTGTTAACTTGATGTATTGTATTATACCAGAAGGTGTTCTTGTCACTGTGTCCATCCCCAGCAGAAATGAGGGGATACTGATGGGATTGTAATGTAGCACAGCACCTAACCAAACCTATTCATTTCATTCAAACCTCAGATTCATCTGAATAATGCGTCATGTTCACGTGTTCTACATTTTGTAAGGACTGGGCATTACATGGCCAAACTTTGCTGATAAATAGTGTTTTATCAAATGTAACTACAAACACTGTGACTTCAGACTCACTGGCTGCGTTCCAAGTTAGATACGAACTGGTCAACAAACTAAAAGCCCTGAGAAACAACATGGTTTTGTACATGGTTGAAATGTGGTGGTCCAGCTGAGAGAAGTGTAATATAATACATCAGTTTTTTAGACTATCTATTGGTGGAAATGTGTTTTAATACATTATTCACTATTATTATGATGATTTGGATCTTTTTTTTTTCCACAAGCAAATGTGACACACCTCTCGATTTCTTTCAGATTAAAAGGGGCACTCCATCAATTGTACACATTAAGATGTGTCATGAGGGCTACTAGTAGAATATCTATGAGATATATATATATATATATATATATAATGTCTACACATCATCACAGAGAGTCAAACTGTTACAAACTGGGGCTGTGGAGTTTGAAAGACATGGAATGAAAGACGCTATTGAGTTGTATTATGGAATTGTAGGATCCAGCAATTTTGGAACTTGGCCAATACTTTTTCCACAATTTTTTTTTATTGTTGTTTATCTGTCTCTTTCAAGTCCCAAAACTGTAACACTCGAGCCCTGCAGTGTTCTATGAGAGACACGTGTGTGTGTGTTTTAAATAGGGATGGGTTTTTCCCAGAAAGTTCAACACAAGACGATTGTGCCGACCTCAGAATTTTAATGTGACTGTGCTGCTGAGAGATAAGTCAAGTGCACAGAGTAAAGGCCTGTACCTGTCTTTTGAACAGTTTTGACCTTCAGTAGCAGACTGAATACTAAACCAAAAAATGTCTCAGAAATCAAACTACATTTGGGGGAGTTTCAGAAGTCTAACTATAGTGTGGTCAGCATGAGGTCCTTTAGATGATTGCTATGGTATAGTTGTGGTGTTGTTGCACCTGACGCCGACAGTGATGTCACAGGGATGGCTTGAGGACGGTTAAATGTACATGACAAGGTGTCTGGGTTCAAACCAGCTATCTTTGGTCTTAACTCAGGTGTTCCAGCATCACAAAACTGGCTCTATTATGGGGTTAGATCACCACAGTGATAAAATAAACTAAAAAAAAGTAGGAAATAAACACTAAATTAGAAAAACAATCCACAGTGTTAATTAGCTCCCTCATCAACCATTCAATTATTTTCCCTCCTCCTCGCTCCTCTCGGTGGAATTGCTCTCACTTTGTGTGCATCACATCTTTATAATAGTTTGTTCATTATGAGACAACAAAGTAAAAACATTCTTTTAATACTGTTGATAACTACTGCTCCTTTCATGTGAGCTGTGTCGTAGCCGGAGGGTAAAGTCCAGAGTTAACTGAGACTGAGTTGACTTTGTATCGGCGTAGTATCAGCAGCTGCTGTTAGTAAAAAAGACGTACCGTATGTGAGTAGCAGGAAGAGATTCGAACTGTCGAGAGAGGAAGAGTTCTCTGTGTTTGAGCTGGTGTTTCTGTTGTTCAGACAGCGACGGCTGCTTCGACTCCTCCTCGAACTCTCCTTAAAAAAAAAAAAAAAAAACACACATAGGCATCAGCACTGGTTTTCTACTGACATGACAAAACATCACACGCTATCACAAACAGAAAAAAAAAAACAAAAAACATGACAAACAGAATTCCAACATAGCCTGCTAGCTTAACGCTCTAACAGTGGTTTGCAACCTACAGTGTGTGTATGGAATCAGACCCCTGCAGGCGGTTGAAAACTGGAAATTCAAAAGAGAAAAACACATTCACAGCTGCAGTTAATGCTCTGACAGGAAGTTGAATGAAGGTATCAAGTCAACCCATCGTTTGCTTAGTACCACAATTGTTTTCATGTTTTTTTTTTGATTCATATAGAGGCCTGCCTGGTGGCTCTTTTCTGTCTCTCTCTTATTTTTTCCTACTAGGTAGTGAGGCTTGTGTGTATTAGGAGGATAAAAAGAGAGAGAGAGAGAGAAGAATCATGCCTGGACCGAATGTATGAACTGAGAGCAGTCTTATCACGCGTGACACTGTGTCATAACTCTATCTTCTAGTGGGTGTACTGATGGGGTTTGAAGAGGGCGTTTTTTTTTTTTGCTGGCCAGACTTAATAGTTTATGATGAATCATTACCAGCCGTGAGCCTGGTTGGTCGTTGTTCGGATCGAAAAACAGCGATGTTATAAAAATGCAGGGCTGTGGGCTGTGTGGTTGGTGGGAGCGTGTTGCTTCAGGTACAGGTGAGACATGAAATAGATCCATAGAAGCTGAAGGCTCATTTTATCCACTGTGTCCATAGTTTCAAGTTAGGGCTGGAGATGACATACATTTGTCGTGTAGGTGCATGAGACCTTTGTGGGTAATGAGCAGGTCTTGCTGTATGCTAAAATGGATCGTTTTTGCATCAATGTGATGAATTACTTTGATTTATCAGGCATTTTACTGGAAAAACAGATATTCCCTGTGTGGTTATTGTATTCATTAACTGTTTCTCAACAGATTTTCCAGAAAATATACTTTCACTCTCAGTACAGATCATCATCACTCTACAAATCATCAGCTCCATGATCTTAAACTTTAGCATCAACAAACTACAGGCTGTTTAATTATAAAACTGGTACGCAAGACTTCAGTCATTCATTCATATTCTACTGCACTATATTACATTATTATATAAGCAGGTACATGGGAGTTAGAAATGGTCAGGAGCGTGCACTTGCATGTATGTGACTGAGTACGACTCAACGTTTTTGATGGAGACTTCATGCTAACTCTCATTGAAATGAATGAGAGGGCTGTGTGTTTTTTTTTAAGCCTTCAGCCTCAATCTGCTGTGTAATGACCTTTTATAGTTTTTTTTTGTCCTCTGGGTTAATTTCTTACTTTGCTGTTATTGCTTTTACTTTTTATTGCAGCAGTTAATATTGTGTTAATCATCTGCGAAGCACTTTATAAGAGTTCAAAGGTCACTAAATTATCAGGTTACAGAGAAAATTGCTCCCTAATGTGATTTCTAGAATTTAGTCATCTACAAGAAATTGATTCATTTAAACTGTGTGCTTGATCTTTGCCATCCGCAGACACAGTTACTAATGGACTTACTGTACAACAATGCAAATGTTTCACATTACCAAACCCATGTGACACCCATGTTCCAGCCAGTAAGCGGCTCTGTGTGTGTGTGTGTGTGTGTGTGTGTGTGTGTGTGTGTGTGTGTGTGTGTTCGGCCACTAGATTGCGCATTCCTAATTTCAGGCGGGTGAGTAATTTGTTGCAAGCTGGAGGGGAGGGACTATATCGCTCCATCTCCGTGGACTCCGCCCCTGCACTCAGCCACAGGAAACCCTGTCAGTGAGGACAAGGGAGAGAGAGAGAGAGAGAGAGAGAGAGCGAGAGAGAGAGGGACGCTACCTTAAGCCACACCCCTTTTCTGTTAACCTCTCAACCCCCCTCCCCCCCTCCTCCTCCTCCCCCTGTCCGGCTAGTCCCTGCCAGACAAAGTAGGAAACCCTGTGTACCAAACCTGAGGCGCCCATCCCCCCTCCCCCCCAACATGTATCCCCAACTCCCTCCCCACACCCACACACACACACACACACACACACACACACACACACTAGAAGAAACCACACAAATACACAGAAGGAGCGACAAGCACTTAAAGCGCACCCAGAGCAGCAACACACTCCTTGTACACACACACGCGTGCGCGCGCATACACACACACACACACTAACACACACACACACACACACACACACACACACACACACACACACTAACACACACACTTTTTCTTCGCTCTGACAAAGACACAAGGCAAGTCTGAATTAACCCGTTGCATGCTGTGGCCCTCAGGGACAGATCAAGGGCCTTTTGTTATGCACAAAGAATTGATGTGTGTATAGAAGGAGGAGGAAGACGACGATGAGGCAGATAAAGCAGAGCTTTAGTAGAAACGAGGAAAGCATGTAGTCTTCTTCATCACTGCTACAGGATCACTGTGTGTCAAGCCAGACCTTGCACAGACCAGACTAAGTTAGACCAGGTCTACATACATGCATATGTGTGGAAGACAAGTGGATGGACTTTAAAACCAGGTCCACACTCAACTGGCTCCGTCAAGAACATGAGATGTTATCGTAGCTAATAATATGACAGTAATATCACAATAATCATCAACGTTTCCTGACATCCTATTATTAGTGCTGAAATATAGTTAAAGCACTTCACACCATGATCACAACATGGTGTAAAATGCAGCTCTCTCTCTCTCTCATTGAATGTTACAACTTAACACCCGTAAGTTAGCAGCAATTCAGTGGGTTGACAGCTAATGTCCTGGCCAGAGTAGCTAGAGCTCCACAGTGACAGCGTACCAGTAGAAAGCTCCTTCTTTGTTGCTAAACAAAAAAAAAAATGGATGAAGGCAGGAGTATTGCTGCTGCGTTCACGGCGTCCTCTGAAAAAGCTGATAATCACTGTAATGACGGTAATGGACGTGGTTGGCGGTGTTAATAAAATCAGCATGTTTCGCTGTGGTATACAGTAAAAAAAAAAAAGGTATACCAGCACATCTCTAGTCTGGAGATCCACTAGTGGAAAACGGTCTCCCTGGAGTGGATAAATCTCAACATGCTGGCGTTGTGTTCGAGCGTAAAAAAAAAAAAAGAGGAAAAGCAGAAGTTTTGGAAAACATCCAGAAACAGTTGGGAGCAGCGTGGCAGTAAACTTTCTGTGTGATCATTCATTTTATATGTCAGTATAACTGCTGTCGTTATGATCGTCAAAGTGATTTCAACGACTTCTCGGTGCGGCAGTGCACGAGCGAAATCCCCTATTAACTCAGTCGTAAGTGGAGAAACAGAAAAATAGGAATAAATGATGAGACTATGAAACCTGGCAGCAAAAATCTAATCTAGCAATGACTTATTTTATTGATTAAGTTCATTCTTGAACATGGAAAGTGTTTACATAAAACCCTCTCCCCTCAGACCTTCAGTTCAGATAAGGAAAAGCCCGACAGGTAGAGTGTAGAGAGGTGATGATGGACTGAGCGGAGCTTTGACTCAGCAGAGTGTCTGCTGGCTGTGACGCTCAGATTTTGTTTGTTAACTGAAGGGAGGATGAAGAGAAGAGAAGAGAAGAGAGATTCCTGTTGAGCTGGTGTTTCATTGTAGATGGTTGTGTGGACGTTGTGTTTTTAACACGAGTTGTGATTTTATCGTCTCTCTCTCGGCTCAGTCGGCTTTAGGTGTTAATTGGCGAGAAATATCCAAATTTCTACCACAATGAGATGAATTATGTGACTTGAAAAATAAGTGATTAGACTGATGATGCTTTCAGTAGGAGAGGAAGAAACTGTGAGCGTACATGATGATCAGTGGAGAATGATCAGAGAATCTTTATTAAAACCACCTGTCTTAAAAAGACAAGAATATAAACCTAAAGAGGGCAGTCCAGGCTGCCTGCAGACACTGACAACACATGATGAATTGTCCACACATGCCCAGTGAACAAACACTTAGCATCTCTGTGTGTGTGTGTGTGTGTGTGTGTGTGATGCTGAGCACAGTGAAAAAAAAAAAAAAAGCAGCATTAATGCATCCATTTTGAGGTGTAGTGTGTGTGTGTGTGTGTGTGTGTGTGTGTGTGTGTGTGTGTGTGTGTGGATGTCTTTGTCTGGATCACTGCGGCCCAGGAGGAGGGAGGGAGGGAGGGGGGAGCTGCTGCTGCTGGTGGTGGTGGTGGTGGTGGTGGTGTTGGTGGTAATGACTGAATGTGATCAGGCTTCAGTAGTCTGCATGCCATTAGCACCACCCCGCTACCTCCACCCTCCTCCCACCTCCTCGGCTCTGTGATCACACACACACAAGACAGAGGACTGAGGCTTATAGGCTGATCAGGGCGGGGTGGAGGAGGATAGGGGGGGCAGACATCACATACTGACACTATACTACAGAGGTATTTCATTAAAAAAAAAAGGGGAGTGATTATTACTATTATCACTACGTCTCAAAGACAGAAAATCACTCCAGTAAGATCTTTTGATTCAGGGGTAAAAGCTAATGATGAAACCTTATAATAACATGATGATTAAATGTATCTAAATCATTGAAGTATTAGATTACTTCCTGCTGACTTTGCACACCTTATTATTTATGAGATGATGGATCCAAATATTAAAGGTTCTGATTCTGAATGTTTCAGCTAATAAGATTAACATATGCTATGAATGAAATAAGAGACTCTTAAAACTGATATGACATAAATCAGTGAGATCGACTCGGTCAAGTTCTGTTGTATTATGATCACTATGAATCACTGCTTCTAAATACTAATAATGATAATAATCAGCTTTATTTATATAGCACTTACATTGTATATACACACACTAAAAGCAGCTCAAGGTGCTTCACAAAGTAAAGTAAAAGATGTGATGGACTCTTCCCCTGAAGAAGGCCTTGGTGCAATTTACAAGCTAAAAACTGAGGAGGTGCTGTGAGGCTTTTATGTGAAAAACAATGGAGGAACAGGTTCATTAAAAAGGCGGTGAGCCGTATCATACCTGCTCTCACACCGGAGAGCAGGGCCAACAGGTGTGGAGAGCGGATAGGTGTTTATGTAGTCGCTACTCACTTGCGTTGCTGTCAGCCAGAGTGTTGAGGTTGCCTGAGATGTCTCGCCTCCGGAACAGACACACCACCTTGGCCTCCACGTTCCCGTTGGCTGTCTGGAAGCGGGCAGTCAGAGGTTACCAGTTAGCGACATGATAAAGCAGTGCTATCGCTGTAATCTGTGATATTCCCAGATTTCTCTGTCTCTTTACTCATATTGACACGGTGAAATTCACTGCTCATGTTAACGCCCCTCTCCAGTGTATTCTGGCATTTTTAAGATATTTCATATCTTTCTGAATCATTTTGTAATTTTGTGCTCAAAGTTCAAAAAAAAAATTGAAGCTGTTGCAAAAATGGAATGATGATGTATGACTAGAGTAGAATGCTGCAGTCAGTAAATCAGTCTGCACTGATGTAGAAATGAATGTGGGTGATTCCACAGCTGCTTTATACTGTATGAAAAGCTTTCAGTTCATTAAATCCCTGCAACACCTGAAGGCAGCAAGACTGATATGGTGATAAATCCACAGACTCTGAGAAGTGTTGCGCCAGAGTGAAGTGCCGTTACCCATGACTGTTTACCTTCATTAAAATCACACACACACCTCTACACACATCAGACTGGCGGGGTTATAAATTGATATTCTATTGTTTTATGTAGGAGACGTCAGGTTTGCAGGGCTCATCAGCCCCGACTTTCTTTTTAGCAACAGTAGCGTCTCTTGTTTTATCCTTGAAACACATTGAAGTGCAAACACTGTTGTATAACATTAATCACTAAACTATGTGAAAGTGTACGAGGTGAGATACATGAGAATTATTGCTGAAATAATGTTGGTGCGATAGAATCATAAACAGCTTCACCAAATCAAATTTCTTTATTTCTATTGTTATTATAGTAACTAACTGATGAAAACAACTACTCCATCTGTCTTTGGCTGCAGGTTTGTAGTGATGTGTGTTCATGTTGTGATGCTCTGAACCATCCAGACACTTCCTGGATGGAAGTGAAAAGCTTTCCATTCGTTGAGCTGCCTGTGTGTGTTATCGTGTTTAACTGTGATTGGCACAACTGTCTCAGAGTGAGAGCAGTGATGTGACTGGCTGAGAGAGTATTTAATAAATCACCGCGCGTTATTGATTTTTTTTTCCTTACCACACAAATTCAGCAAAGCCATTCAAACCACCGCCATAACCGCCATAAAGACATCATTTAAACCTCAGATGTTAGAAAATAATTGGCTCCTAACTATCAGATGGGATGAATACAAGGCAACCCTGATTATAAGACGAATGCATTTATTCCTGTAGTAGTCTATATAGTCTAAATGTCTCTTTGTTCCAGTGTTGTCATTAAGTTTGCAGCAGGAATATTAGTGGGCATTCGGCAGGCGTGTCGTTCTTTATGTCAAACCTGAGAGAATAACTAATGTCCCATCACTTGAGCTGCTGACTCAGCGGTGAAGCAATGATCAACTTGACCCTGCCAGGGTGGACATGACGAGATTGCGTTACTGCAGTAATGTGGTAACCGTGGCAGCACATACATGAACCAAAATAGCAGGTGCACATGGAGACGTCCATAGAGTCCATGCATCTAAGAGCTACCACGCTGCTCTTGGCATTTATTATTCAAATTTCAACTGACACATATTAAACTGAGGCTGTAGTGCATGCTTTTGCACCCTTGTCAAACTGGGCCACTGAGGAGGAACATTTACAGACATAAAGTCGTTGCTTAGGATAGATGATCCATCAATAAAGAAGCCATCATCTTTCACCTTTCCACTTCACATATCCCTGTTACTTACATTTAATCTGTTCTATATAGCTAATGTGGTTGTGAGCGGACAGGTTAGGCTATAATATCACTACCATTCTGACACATCTGGATTCCATCTGACTATCAACTACACCCCAGGGCACAATATTAGCACCAGCCACTAGCCAAATGCTGGTAAAATATACAAGTGGCTGGTAGATTAGCTTCACTCACCAGCTAAACATAACAATGATAATCTATTGAGTGGCTGGTAAAACTGGAACATTCACTAGCCATTCAGCCCTGCCACACCCCCCCATGCTCTGTTTGAGGAGTGGGGCTTTAACGCTTATTCAGAAGCACTTTTCCCAATTCTGGTTCTTAGAAGAACCCACCTTAATTATCAGCAGGTTTTTGGCTGCCACGTCTAGACTGAGCACTCACTGATCTCAAACAGTCTAAACAAATCCTACAGGTAGTAAACTCACTTCTGCTCTGTAAGGAGCTGGAATCCTGCCTACAGCACTTCTGCTTTCTGAAAACTTGGGTCTTATTTTCATCACTTCATTCAGTTCTGATCACACAGGTAACTCTAAGTAAGCCAACAGTTTAGCCAGATTATCTGAACCAGCCTTATGGGCTTGAAAACCATGATATTGAAAGGTATTTTGGTATTTTTGAGATATGACGATATGCTAAAGAAAATGTTTTCTATCCAGATTTCAGCTAGTTGAAGGAGACTGTATCGGGGTGCGACATGTCCAGTGATTATCGAACCAACTTCAGCCTGCTGTTTGATTGCTTGCTCTCCTCTGCTTATGTGGAGAGATGCTCCTGACAGTAGTAGATGACAGCGTATATATGGTCTTGTTGTGTGATGTAAGGTGAGATGGTGAGGGGGGGGGTTTCACTCTCTGTGATGAAAAAGAAGAGACAACACTTCCCTCCATGCATGCTTCACATTCCTGCCTGGACCTGGAGAGCTGGCCACTCTCTCTCTCTCTCTCTCTCTTATTATCCATTCATTCTGCTCAGCAGCCATTAGCACTCGGGACGATACAGTCCTCCTGGTGCTCAGCACAAGCCCTTCAATATAAGAGTGTTACATAAATGAGCTTAATCTTTGACTGGCAAACAAGCCTGTGTCATATGCTGCTGCTGCTGCTGGGTTATATACTGTAAGTGACTCCTGTACTCATGTCCTGTCATTACAGGAGCCATGGATAACTGACAGCATCCAGGGGAAGGCTGAGTGAAATGGTGTGTGATTATGGGATGGGGTTCAACACCATCACCGAGGTTGCCTTTTTTCCAGAAACAAGAGGCTTTCTTTCTCAAATCGGACTCAGAGAAACTATGCATACATTTGTCATGAGCAGGCTGGATTATTGCAATTCTCTATTTATGGGTCTTACAAAACAAAACAATCCATAGATTACAACTTATCCAGAGCTGCATGAGTTCTAACCAGGACAAAAAGATCAGACCATGTACCTCCAGTCCTCTGGAACCTTCACTGGCTACCTGTTGTTTTCACAATACTATTCAAAATCCTTTTTGTTTTTTTACAAAGCACTTGCTGGTCTGACTGCACAGTACACCTCAGACATGCTGTCAAGTTTATAACCCCAGCAGATCTCTCCGATCACAAGGTGGAAATCTCCATGTGCCTGGAGCACTTTCAAAGTCTGCTGAGATGGCATTCAGTATTTATACACCCAACGAATGGAAGAGTTGCTGCTGAACTTAGACTTGCTCCAACACTGTGTTCTTTAAAACTAAAGAACTAAAAGACTAACTAAAGACCTTTCTTTTCAGTCCAGCATTTTCTTAAATAAAGACACCATATTTGTAAAGTATGTTTGTACGTATGCATGATGTTTCTGTTTATTTGCACATTTTTGCTGTTTCTTTTTTGAGTTATGTAAATTTTATTGAACTCAAATCTTGTATCTTATTAGCTACAGCTGATCCAAACTATGCATGATGGGGAAAACACAGCCTGGACAACCAACCTTGTTGAGCTCTTCTATTCTGCGGATCAGGTAAGGGTTGCTGGAGGAGTTCTCAAAGTACACGTAATCTGGAAGAAAACAGAAAACAAAAAGATTAGACTCAGGAGAATATTTACATCCATGCGTGACCATAGATAATGATAAAAATAAGAAATGTTCTTCTAAACAACGGAACCACAGCCCTGATTACATGTCTGGTTGATCCTCTGATAGTTCACTAACACATTTGTGTTATTAAATCTCAGCAGCGCTCTATTGCTAAAAGTCACTGAGGAATACCTTTTCCACTGGAGCTACTTACCCACTTCTTTAATAGGCAGAATAGCAGCAGTGTAAATGACCATAATACCAAAAATAAACAAGAATGGTTTTCAATCCCCCCCCCCAGTCCAACCTTCACACTAGTTTAACAGCCAGCACTCTATCATTAACACATTCTACTAGAAACAAAAGAAAAACAAGAGTGAGATTAGATCAGTTATCAACATAACGGAAACCAAAGACGTGGGAGATCTAGCTGCCCCGAATTTCTGATTTTCCCACTTCACAATGTTTAATACATAACAAAACAGCTTCAAATGAACAAACAGTAAAAACACCTATGGATGGATAATTACAGGAATTAGCAATATCAGATCTACCGATTCTAACTGTCAGTTAAAAACACATTTATAATTGTGGTTCTGACAGCTTGGTGGAAACTTCACCAAATGACTGGACAAAGTTATGTTTCCCTTTTTTTTTTCTTTTTTTCGCTGATCTGAAAAATGATTCAATCCATGACTCAAACCCATATCTGAACTGTATGTTTTGTGATCAGTTGCACCTCTAACATTTAGCTATTAGAGCTTATTCTGAGCAGTGATGGCTGCATATAACCACAGAATGTCCATACCCTTAGCCTTAAGTCTACAAGAAAAAGGTCCCACTACTCTGATTCTGTTAGTCCTTTTACCGAATCAACAGAAAAGAAAACTCATCACCTCAGTCGTAGTAGACAGAAAACTGAGAAAGACTTCTCTTCAAAACTAAGGCTGCGTTCAGACCAAATGCGTGAAAAACGGTGGTCCTCCAAGTCATTTGAATGGGGCGGTGCGTTTACACGGTGGGAGTGGGGACAGCATGGGGCTCAGTGAAAAAAAACTCAGCAGCTATCCAGCAAAAAATTTGAACCGGACTTAACTTTTGCCGAAATGCAACCTGACGTCATGCTGCATACAAGTGCACATCCCTGGTGGATTTACTTTGTAACGTGACTGTTGTCAAAACGAAAATGAAACGGTTGCGGCCGTGATAACTTTCCAGAGTTGTAAAATCCTGACTGTGAGTGTTACAAACTGCCGCCCTGTGTTTTGGCATCTGATAAGTCCTTAGAATCATTAATCTGTAACTACGAGTTGACCTCCTGGATCGTACTTCATTCAATCAACACGCCCCTCTCTGCTGCAGCCCCCAGCGCTGGATTGGCGGATTGGGCCCTGAGCTGGTCTGCTATTAATCAGTCAATGTGATCAGGCCGACAGAAACACTGTACAACATCATTTACATATTTATAGGGCTGCAACACAGGATTATTTTCATTACCAATGAATTTATCTGTGTATTACTTACTCGTTTGGTCTATACGATATCAGAAAACAGTTCAATTATCCATCACAATTTCCTAGAGCCCAAGTTGATGTCATACAATGTCTCGTTTTATTTGCAATCCAAAACCTAAAATGATTGAGTTTAGTATAATGTTAAGACAAGGAAAGAGAGAAACTTAGACAAAAGAACGTTTGGATTTTTGACATTGATCAATTAATCGATTATCTAAATAGTTGGCAATTACTTTATTTGTTGGCAACAATCAATGAATCATTGCAGTCTTGTAATGTATCGTAAAGGTTTTCCTGCAGTTGAGCAGGCAGGGAGGGTTAACAGAGACAGCCGTGGTAGACAGCACTACAGACAGGCAGAGTGTTTGCTTTTGCAAAAATGTTCACTTCACTATTATATAGCTTATTCCAATGGGATCACTAGAAGAAAGTCCCAATTCCCATTGACCAAGAGTGCTGCCAAATTAACATCAAGTGCCAAGAAAGAAGCTCTTGACTAAGGCGGGCCTGAGAGAAAGACACAAAGTTCTTGATAACCCTACGAGAGTCAGTGTCCATTATGTTTTAGAGGCTTTTCCACTGAACTGGGCGCACACTGGGACTGACACTTCAGTACTTTTTAAAAGTATCATCTCTCAATTATGTCCATAGGCCCAACTAGTAGAAGACTACACCAGCTGCTTGGTGAGATTCTCAGTGTTGCTCCCTGATTCTTTTATGACACATTTATCATTTGGTTGATTGTATACTGTGTGTTATTTGGCACTATTCTTGTGCAGCTGTTAGCTTTAAGGCTAAAATAAACACTGATGCATTTCAATTAATCAATCAATTTTTATTTATATAGTCCACAAGCCAAAGATAATCAGTTTGTTGTCATAGACGACTAAAGAATCCAGAAATGATTCACATTTGAGAAGCTGAAATCTGGTCTTTTTCTTAAAAAAAGGACTAAAATGATTCATCAGTTATCAAAACAGTTGGTAATTAATTTAATAGTTGGCAACTAATTGATTAATCGACTAATTGTTGCAGATCTAATAAAGATAAAGAGATCAATGCTCCTGTAGCTTACGCTGGGTTCTGTCAGTAGAACTTAATAAGTACAATGAGCCCACAAGGCGCCAACAGGCCTCAGCCTCCATCAAATCCAGTGCTCTTCACAGCCCATCCTGCAAACCACAAGTAATCCTCCCCACACACAGCCTGCCTGTACCTCCACTGAGCTCTTATTAGCAGTGAAATCAATGTGGCAGAGGGGGAAAGAGATCAATGAAATATGGTTAGGATGGATTGTACAGGAGTTACTAAGCGAGATTAAGGTCTCAGACTTTGTCCATTGCGCCACATCAAATATCCTAAAGTCCAACTGGACCGAATCCAGAAGCTAAAATGATTTTCCTGTATTACTGGTTCAGGTTTTGGGCTCTGGCATGAATAATATGTGTGCAGTCAGACATGTAGTTCTACAGGTCACATCAAAAAAGGTCAAGAGGCCAGTAGGCTAGGCCAGAGCATCATGGTGGTGGCATGATGGCCAGGCGATCAAGCGGCGTGCAGTGCAATCGACATTCAGCTCCACACATGCAGCACATATCCTCAAACAACGGCCTTAGTTCAGTCAAACGTAAAACTGAGGAAATGTAGGATAAAGCAGGTCTGTCAGTAGAGGTGGGAATCTTTGGGAATCTCAAGGGCCAAGTCAAACCAAGCTGTGTTGACTTTGGTTTTCCATTACCAGATTCAACACGCCGAGGTTGTGCCGAGTCCCTCCTGAGATGGACCATCCCCGGAGTCAGGCCGAAGAGTGCCTGACCCGCCTCCGAGGGGGTTGCGGCGATGTCTTGCTGACTGCGGCCAACCGGTGACAACCCCCCCCCCCCACCCCCATTTTCCTGCTTCTCCCCCTCAAACAAGTGTGTGTTGTAAGACTCTACTCATGTCTGTGCTGGAGACCAGAGAGAAAGAGGTTTTTAAAAGCCTCTCTGTGTTCACTTCTCAGTACTTTTGTAGCTTCTAACTGAATCTCTGTGGTTTGAAGTTTAGCTTCTCTCCTGTGTTGCTGTTTGTACTTTCAGATATCTGCTTTATTTTACTGTTTCCTCATTACTTTTAGCCATATCTGAGCTGTGTTAAGTTACTGCTGATGAAAACACTTCCTGCTGCCGCTTCATATTAAAAGCTTTCCGCTGACAAACTAACGGAAGGCTGTTATTGTGAAGAATTTATAGGAAGTTAAATGCGTTTATCCACCGTTTTACAGCCGTGATGTATACAACCCTGCTGCTTTTTGACTGAAGACAAGCACGTCATCAATTAAAGTTAAAATGGAGAATAAAAATACACTTAGATATGCGGGTTGTGTAAACAGCTGTATTGATTAACATAGAAGTGAACTGGACAACTGAAAAAACGCGGCTGAGACGCATTCAGTGTAGACACAGCGTTAGTCTCTGAGTGATGTATAAAATATTAATATACTCCACGTTCATCTCACAAAGGTAATTATTTAGTCATTAAATCAAAAATACACCCAAATGCTTGCCTTCTTTGAAGATGAACTACAAGATATCTCTAGCATGAGTGCGCTGTAGACTGTCTGGGTCCGCACTGCCCTCACACCATTTTCCTTCGGTCAACATAACGTTATCAACTAACATTTAGAAAAATCAATTTTTAACACTTATGAATCAATTCAGAATCGTAAAAGATAAGAGTCACGATTCTTATACGAATGGATTTTTTTGACCCAACCCTCAATCTGTCAGCCTTAACTTTACAACAGCAGAGATACAGACAGGTGACAAATTAAAAGAAAAAACCGTAACAGCTCTGGATGCTTGACCCCTACAGTGAGGTGGCTCTGTTATGCTTTGAGGGGCATTTTGCTGACATGGTTTGGGTCCACTTGTCATCTCTATAAGACACCACGTGAACTGAAGGACAGTGGGGAAAGGGCAGAGAGAGAATGTGGAGGCTGGCGGTTGTAGTAACAAGTTAAATCCTGTTACAAGCATCAGTTCCAACACTGTCAAACACTGAGTGAAGCCTGTTATGACGGTGGTGAAGTAAACCTACTGTGCTGGGGAGATAATGTAGTCAGTCAAGTGTGGTGCAGTAACAACTAGTGAAGATAAAAACACGGAGGACACATTAAAGATCCCACCTGGTATTAACATGCGATCTTCATCTGGATATTTCATCTGCATCTGTACACTGTACCCACAATCTGAAGAAAAACATCTGGACCAACAAGCTGAAAAGGTCTCTGCCTCTTCCTGCTGTCTAGAGCTGCCTGTCAAAAAAGCTGCAGACCAGCTCTTCCTCTGCAGAGGACAAATAAACAAGAGCTAATACAACACTTTCACATCACTCCACTTGAGATGCCTCATCTCCGCTTCGTTTGTCAGCTCTACCTACCTCATTTGCATATTGAGCTTATGGTTTGAGTCATCAGGAGCTGAAATGATTAGTCGATCGAAAGTAAAATAATCGGCGACCATTTTGGTTATTTTCAAACAAACACGCCGAGCATTTGACGCTTCCAGTGAATTGAATATTTCGGGGTTTTGGACTGTTTGTCGGACAAAGTGGAAAATTTGAAGAATAATGAATAATCAATTAATCCCCCCCAAAAAAATCAGGTCAGTCAAAGATGACATAATATTTGGTTACAAGCCTACAATCATCAGTATAAAAGATTTGTAAAAAATTGACAAAAAGGCACCAGCCTGTGCATGGGGAGACCTCCCATGGTGCATTTCAGTACAAAACATACAATCAACAAGCTTAAAATTCTGTTTTGTGCACCACTAATAATAACAACAATAATAATAATAATACATTATTATTATTAATATTATTATGCATAGAGAACTTTTCAAAACCAAAGTGACAACATGCTTCACACATCTAACTCAAATGAACAAACCTTATGATAAAACAGATGATGACAAGTGAAAGCTAACTATTAAGAGTTTTTTTGAAAACTGATAATAACTCCAGAACTTTATTTAAGGCCCCTTTTTGCATTTGAGATGAATTTGGCAGCTGTGACGCTGTGCTTGGATCCCAAACTGCAACGACCAAGAATTATGAATTCACTACAGCTCTGATCTGCACCTGACTGGCTTCTTCTTGACAGCTATGACAGATGAGACTCATCATGGGTAGTGGATTTATCATTCAGTCATTACCGACAACAAACTCACAGCACTAAACATTGGTTTTCAGATATGTGATATATATATATATATATGATATACGTATGGATTTTATTTCATTTTCTGAGGTTACTGTACAGACATATTACAATATTCCATTCTGACCACAATGCTCTTATACGAATACAAATCGTCTCAAATGGCTTAAATTAGCCGTTTAATGTAACACTACAGTGAGGCTGAATTGCATTTGTAATTCTAATCTTATTTGGTGCACATTAGTGAGTGATTAATGCAAAACAGTTGGCTAAATTGATTATTTAAAAGAGGTCATGCTACTTTGTAATTGCTGGATTTTTTTTTTTGTTCTTTTTTTTGTAAATAGATACTAAATATGGCTTCATAATATCAGCTGAAGGCAGCTTCACCTGAGAGATATCATCCTTTTAAAAAGCTCTTATTGATCCGACCTGCGAGTCATTTATCAGTCGTCATGCTACCATCACAGACACAGTGCTTCCTTGTAGCTTTTTGATGCAGCTCTGCACAGCAGTGTGGCTTCACGTCAAGCTCCATCTGGTCCTCCCACTAGCAGGGACAGAGAGCCTCAGGAGGATATCAGTGGGTTTCTGATGCATCACCACAAGCAAGAGATGGAGGAGGAAAGAATCCAGACAGGGAGAGGATTTCTTGCTCTACTTATCACACTTGATGGAGAGCCCGACCAGAGAAGCATCACCTCCTTGTTCACAGTGAAGGAACACAACATCACCACATTACATCACAACGCTGGCTGAGACACCAAAAAGGGGGGATTTGCACTCTCATGTGCCTGACATGACTGATTCTAGCTGTAGAGACACAGTGATGGTGGAAGGAGGGACTTGTTTTGTTATATTCAGGCTGTCAATCTCTTCTTCTTCTTCTTCTTCTTCTTTCCCAGTGGGACAAATTACAGAATGATCCTGTTTGACTAGCACTGAAGCCAGCTGAGTGTATCAGTGAGAGAGAGGGGGGCTGACGGATCAATGATCCGGGAAAGACACACTGGACTTCAGAGGGTTCAACCCGTCTACCCTTCTGTAGACAAAAACACACAGCTCAGCTTAACCTGACACTTTGGGCTTGGCATAATCATGTCGCCTGTGAAAAAGAGACCAGCTGGTATTATGTTAATGCATGTATGTAAGTATCAGTGGGTCTGAGAAAAAAAAAAAAAAAAAAAAAGATCTGAAGAGAGAAAGCGTCTGCAGCCGTGTTGTGTTTGTTGTGGACGTATGCGGCTGGAGTGGCGCAGTGTGCAGGGTGCTTGAGGGTGAATGAAGAGGAGGAAGCCCTTTGACTAATCTCTAGGGAAGATAATGATCTTACATGCAGACTGAACACTGTGTGCTTCTGGAGGACTGGTAATATAGGCACTCACTCTTACAGAACTGCATGCACCGAGCCAGCTGCAACAAGAGAAAGCAAAATCTATGGACACGTGTCCCGTAAATATCAACTCATTCTGATAGATTCATTACTGGTAGGGCCTATATTACTCATAACATTTGTTTCACTATTGCTCCTGCATTATACAACCCAACAACTTAGCGTTGTTACTGTGTGGGCTAGTTAAAAATCAATTTGAGCGTCATTACATAATCATATGCTTGTTGCTAACACTAACTTGACTATTACATGAGCTAGACTTAGTATGACATGAAACTCCACTGCACACACATGATCCAGCGAGGGTTTTTTTTTGCAAAACAAAGTGCAACCCAGCAGCTTCCAAGTGAACGTATCTTGTGCAAAGTTCCCTCCTAGATGCCTGTTGAATGTGCATGAGAGAGGGACATCACATGTCCTTTACAGTACGAGGGAACAGCGAACCTCTGTATCCGTGCATCTGCACAGGCCTCACGCTCACGCTGATATCTGCCCACATATTTACATGTGTCTTTCATGTGTGCACGAGACAGCTGTGTGACATTTACCGAACCAGAAATGTACAGGAGACTGAGGTAACCCTGTTTGGAACTAAAAATAATCGACAGGATACAGTTGTTTGACATCAGGAAGAGAAATGATTCAATACAAGACTATAAATCTGACCAAACCTTCAAAAGTTCAGAGTGTGAGAGTGTTGATACTCAATGCTACAGTCAGGTCAGTTGTCAGAAAGTTTCAATATTAAATACGCAGCCCTGAACAGGAAAACAGATACATACGGTTTGAGGAAGAGTTTATTCAACAGGTCTGTAATTTCCCTAAAACCTCTTAAGTAATTTTCTAGAAGGCTTCCTGGAAAACAACAACAACAAAAAAAAAAAACCCAACATAATTTGGAGCTAAATATAAGAAAAATAAACAGTTGTTGAGTCCCATGACAGAAAAGCTCCATGTAAAACGAAGCAAATAAGAACTGTAACGATTAGTCGATTAGCCTAGCCGCCAACTCCTAAATTAATCAGCTGTTATTAACACTGTCTCTACTGTACCTAAAGTTAGTGTAAAATAACAAATATCAGCTGCCCCGCACTGTCAACACTTCAGGAAAATGTATTCCATAACTATACTCACCAGGCATTTCATTGCTGTTGCAGTAATGTATAATAGTGTAGCTATTCAAAAAAATGTATCAAACATTGACGGTGTGAGGAAGCTGACTTTTGTTACTTTAATTCATCGCTCAGCACAGGCTCAGGCGTGCAAGGATCACTTTTCTTGTGATACTCCCCATAAATACATAGTAGGAATTTATTAGGGGATTATTATTATTATTACTATTATTATTAGGAAATTACAGGGCTGTAAAATAAAGCTTTACCACAATTTGTTGTTGACATTTTCAACTTGAGGTCTGTACATTAGCTGCTCTGTAAGCCTTCTTCTCTACATCCCTGCACAAATATGATATCATGCATTTTCACAAAAATATAACTCTGCCTTGAAGGGCCGGGGAGCCACGCTGACCAACACTACCTGCTGGAGCATCAACACACACACTGATCGTGAAAGGATGTGAGTGAGTGCAAGTATGGTGGTGTGATATGGAGTCACTGCCAACAGATGCTCTTGTCTGCAAAGCCATGTCTGCTGTGCATATAAGAGGAAAATAAAACAACATGATGCTCGATGCAAAAACAACACAGAGGAATACAACCTTATAACACACACGTTTAAATTTTAATTCCAAAATTACTGACAAAACCCGACTGTTTACATTGAACAAAAAAAATGATGGCAGCATATTTTGCAGAGTACTGTTTAATCACCATGACCTAAATAGCCTACAGGCTCTTATGTGACCTTACACAGCGGTAAGCCTGTCACACTGTCTCACTGTCAATTCAGCCATCTCTGCCGCCCCAAAGCCAGACTCAAAGAAGGTACACCAAGTCCTAACATCGTTACTGATGCTTATAGACAATAAAATGTTGGTCACAAACACTGAAAAGACGAGGTGACATATCAACACCCACAGTGAAGTACAAGTACACTTGTCTCTGTAGCAATCGGGATCGATGAAACTGAAAAAAAATAGTGGAGGCAAGCTAGCTGACAACTAGCCGTCTCTACCGGAGTTTTGCCTCTCTCCACAATAATGGTGACTTTTAAAAACCCGATATGAGCAGACGAGGCGAGGTGAAAATGTTAATGAGACTGCCTGCAATCTTATACTATATCATATAAACACCTGACATTTCACGAGGTGCTGTGAAAGTTAATGTAATTAAATTGTGCGGAGATAAAGTAAGCGCTACATTATGCAAGAAGAAGTCTAACTGCCATTGAAACTGTTGCACTGGTAGAAAGTTAGTGTTAGTTCAGCCTTTTCTGGAATTAACACAAAGTTATCCGACGTGTCTCACTTGGCGGTGTTTCGTATTAACAAATGGCTAATGCTATATGGAGAGGTATTAGTAAACTAAACATTTAGCTAACCGTTAGTATCACAAAAACATATAACCACAACGTAAGGCTTAGCTCACAAAACTTAGCTATCAAAGTTAGCTGGCACGGCTAACGCTACTCGTTGCATATGAAGTGATATGGCGGAGGCGATAATGAAATTAACCCACCCCGCTGACAAAGCTAGCCGGTGTTTCGGTTTAATGAGTGACCGTGTTAACTGGTGACTTTTAGTCGAATGGTTGCCCGTAGTGACGGCAGCTGTTGAAAACCTGAATAGAACACATAGGTGTCCTCCTAAGAGCCTTTAATTTTACTTTAATCAACTTTAAATACACATTCATTTGTGTTTAATATTTATGCTAATCATCATGTAACTTAAATTGTGCTCAGCGAGACTCAGTAACGTTTCTTATAATGTGGGAAACAAATGGTAGCCTTTAAGTTGGCAGTGCAGCAGCCCATCTTGGGATTTCATACCGTTATCCTCAATCGGAAAGTGGCCAATATTCAACCAATTAACCTGTATAATATCAAAGTCCTCATTACATGCTAGCTGCTTTGCTAATTTATATTTTCCCCGCATTAAAAGTAACTTCAAGAAATGTGTATACTTCTTGTTGGCGACACCGTTTAATTTACATACTGTAGATGAGAAAAAGGAAAAGCAAACAGGACCAGACGAAAACATACTGTATTGAACATTCAATTTAAAACAATTCAAGGCTTTCAGGCTTTTCAACAGCTGCTGTCACCACGACAACCACGGACGCATTAGGCTGAAAGTCACCAGTTAACACGGTCACTAGTTACACCGAAACACCGGCCAGTTTTAGCTAGCGTTAGCTTCCGTCGGATGCTGGTCTCTCAACGGCAGCTAGCTTCATGCTGTCTGGCATTGTGTTCACCTCCAGGACGTTACCATATGTACCGACTCCATGTCAGAAAATGAGTCAATTTACGGTTGCTTCGCTTACTTACAAACCAGTGAACTGTTGTATCCATAAAGCTTAATTTATTTTACATTAAATGCCAACTTTCAGAAGTGGTTCACACTGCACGGCAGCCTCCCGCCGACGGGGTATTTTGGTGGAGGAAACTACTCGGGATATCACACCAATCTGTTTTAAAAGTTGATATTTTCAATAAAATAAAATAAGATAAAAAATACACACTGCTTGGTGTATCATAAAATTATCTATGCCGAGTGCAGGAGTGGTTCCGGTTAATTGCAACTAAGTCGAAACTGAGCCATACTGTTGGAGTTATTTACATTTGTATTACATTGTTGGATGTTTTAATAGATTTGACGCACGTACGGACGCGAGGAAACAGCTAGCGTCGGTTAGCGGCTAACCGAACAGACAGCTAGCGGCTAGTTAGCCACCTTGCTGCCGAAACGAACAATCACGTTGTTGGGGGGGAGTCTTAAAAATGTAAAACATTCCTTACCTCCCACTCGGTACATGTTGGCCGCCATTCTCTCGTAACCTTTATCAAAATCAGTCCCCGGGTATTCCCCGCTTGGGTAGAAAAAGGTCGATGGGGATCTATTTTATTCCTTCATTTATCGTAGACACCCCCGCCGTGAAACAAAGCCGGCTCCGGGCACAACAAGCCGAGCTGTGGCGGGTAAAAAGTTGAAAGTTTCCGTTAGTAATGTTCCGGAGGTTATCCCCAAAAAATACAAGTCTTTGTTTTCGGTCCCTCCGACGACCTTCCTCTCCTCTTCCTCACTCACTCACTCATTCACACACACAGCTAGCCTGTCTCTTACTCCACTCTTCCTCCCATCCTCCGCTCCCAGCTTCATCCTCCTCTTCTTCACCTCCGCTCAGTTCAACACACACACACTCGCACACAAAAAACACACACTCACTGGCCCCCTTCGTTCGTGCGGAAATCGTCATCTTCGGAGGCTGTCGGCAATCTCCGGTATCTGACAATTAACTTTTTCTTCCGACACAGGTTTAATAAACAACTTATTTTTTTAAATTTCAAATACAGACACACTTGCAAATGACCGGAGGTGGAGAAGTAAAAATAAATTTAATAAACAGATACAAAGTTTAATAGAGAACTGCTAAAAGAGGGAATACGGTTTACATAAAAATATAGTCCCCACATATTGCAAGATGAAGACAAAGCAGGAAATTGGGAATGTAGACACACACACACACGCACACACACACACACACACGGCAGCAGCAAACTCCAATGGAATCTTTATTATTATGAGACATGTAACAGGCTATAATAGTAGGAATAGTAATAATATTAGTATTAGCAGTTCCACAGGGACTGAGCTACGTGAGAGTTAGTTATTACTCTTATCCACTAACACTCAATGTGAGAGAATTATGACTGAAAGCATTGGTTTACCAACCTTTTTTGTATTGTGACCGCTTAAAGTAAAATCATGTCCACTTGTAACCCTTAGTGACAGGATGTATGTGTCTATGAGCTGTGATCTGTCATGACTGTGAAGTGTCATTTTTGTTTTTCAGGTAGTTTAATTTGAGTAAGTATGGAAGCCCAACTCCCAGAAGAAAAAAAAAGATCAAATAGTAGGAAAGACGAAAGTAAAAATATTCACGCTGAGTCAAAATTATAACCATTTGAGTCAAAATTATGAGATACATAGTCAATATTAGGAAATAGTAAGACACAATTATAACTTTTTAATATAAAATTGTGAGACAGGAAGTCACAGCAGGTTATAGTAGTAAGTAAGTCAGATTGGAAATAATTTTAGTTAAAGTGTTAAAAATTTTTTAGAATTATAATAATTGACTACTAATAGTGTCTGAGCATATTGATTTAAAAAGTCAATGCCTTGACTTAGTATTTCATTTGTAAATTTAAAACATGTTTAATGAATAAATATGAAAATATATAATCAGAATGTCTTGTTAGCATCAGTACGGTGGGAATAGTGTAACATTTTATCTGATATGATGTTTTTTCATCATTAAGTTGTGTGTTATATTGGTACAATATAAAGTTGCAATACAGCTTCAACCTGCTATCTTCTCTACTGGACTGCTATGTTGGAATTTTGTCGTTGCTTTTTTCCTTCTTGTCTTTTTTTTTTGTCTGCAATTACTTACAAATAAATTTCAATAATATTGACTCAGTATCTCATGATTCCACCTTTTTAAGTTAAAAGTTTGATTTAGAGACAAATAATTTTGAATTATCTCTTAATTCTAACAACATTGTACCTTTGTATCTCAAAAATTTCACTTACCGACTTACCGATTGTATTTTTATTTTATTTATTGTCAACTTTTCATCTACTCCTCACATTAAGCTTGTGATCCCTTGAGAGGTAGTGTAGGACAGTAAGGAAGTACGTTTACTCACATATTGTATTTAAATTTTGAGTATTTCCATTTTATGCTATTTGATACTTCAACTCTTCTACATTTTAAACGGAAAAGGAACTTTTTACTACACTACACAACATATAATCAGTTCATAAAATATGAATTGTTACATATTGAACTACACAGCAGTATATAAAGCAGTTAAAATGAGCCCCATCTTTCTAATTGTCTATCTCTCTCTCTATATATATATCTATATACATACATATATGTGAATGTATATTTGACTTTTGATACTTTATACATATGTAGGTTTGTTGATAACACGTGTGTGCTTGAGTATTTTCTTTATTGCATAACTTTTACTTATAACAGAGGTTTCTTTTCATATTGTAGTACTCCTACTTTCACGTCTAAGTTTCATTAACATAACTGAAATAAGAGCAAAATCCCACTTTACTAATGGGGTTCAATCTGAAGTGGTCTCTGACCTTGGACTTGTAGTGTAAACTGGAACTGCAGTTCCTCAACAAACAGCACAGCATCCTGGAGCAACACTGCCCACTAGTGACATTTGACACACAATACAGTTTCCAGTCATCAGTTATTTATTAGGAGATTGACAGATGCAACATCACAGTATTCCTGACATTCTTTTAAATATATATAAAACTGTACTAATCATTTTCAAGTGTACTGATCTACTAAAAATGAGAAATTAATTAGTCAGAAATGCTGAGAGTTGATTTGACGTTTGAAAAGGTTTGTCACAGTCTGTCTAGCGCAAGCACAAAAAACAGCTTCAATATTAGCTCAGATGTCAACCAAACATTTGAAAATATTAAAAAATATATAAAACATTATGTCATAATAAGGCAATTATGATGGCGCACGCCACAATGCAGAACGAGATGGACGTGAAACTAAAACACAGGAATGTTCACTGAAACCAAAGTCTTTGTCACCACAGCAGTCAAGTCATGTTCTGTACCAGCAAACATATGACTTTCAATGATCTTCTCCACATGTTCAACAGTCTGTGCTTATGGTAAGTACATCACACTGTCCAGTTCACAAGGATTAAACATGATTACAGAGGTGCATAAGTGTACATTTAATATGAACATTCCTCCTGAAGAGGATTCCTCTACATGTTCTGTATGAAACTGAGGCAGCAGTGGCACCCGAGAGCCAATAACAGGCTGCCGTCCACTGACTTACACGCCTCTCTGGCTGTGTGTAAAAACTTCCCTCTCTGTCATGTCGTTCCTAGCTGGTGGCAGGTTCCGGAGAGCTGGTGGAGGTGGATGAGGCCGAGGCGAGTCTCTCCCTGCTGCCGCCCGCCCCGCCTCCCATCACCCTCCACTGAAGGATGCAGGTGTCCTTGCCGCCCATGGAGAGCAGGTGGGAGTCGCTGTGGGTGAAGCAGACGTTGGTGACGTGGCTGCCGTGGCCCTCATACCTGTGGCTCGGTGCCTGGCGGGAGAGAGAAAGAGGGAAGACTGTGGATGAACGCACCGCTAATCGAATTATTGTGAAAGCTGTAACTCCATCTGCTCTGGAAAAAAAAAAAACAACAGCACCCCCCCTTCATTTGTTTGTGATGTAAATGAATCCAGCAGAAACCAACCAAAACCACTGTCATCACGCAGAGCAGCTGTCAGACCTGCTGATGAAATCTACATGGAAAGGATCATCAGCAGATGACATGTATAGACCTGCTGATGCAGAACTGGATTTATGTGTATTAGCAGGTAATGATCAACAGAACCATACAGGTAGCTGCTGTAGCTATGATGTAACTGACACGCACTGCTCAAAACATGAAACTACACCCACACTCCTCACATTTGTCACTTTT
The DNA here is from genome assembly GCF_914725855.1 of Thunnus albacares. Taxonomy (NCBI): domain Eukaryota; kingdom Metazoa; phylum Chordata; class Actinopteri; order Scombriformes; family Scombridae; genus Thunnus; species Thunnus albacares. The sequence goes on along the minus strand of NC_058127.1, from coordinate 25,980,197 downwards.
CATATTGGTTTTATTTGTTTGTAAAGCACTCCATGGTCTTGCAACAGCCTACATGTCTGACATTCTTGCGATGAATCAAATTTAGAGTGTGTCTTTTATGGATTTTACCCTTTATTAAAATCTATTTCTATCTCTTTCATTGCTTTTATTTTTACATTTTTAAAAATGTAAGCAGTTAGAATTGCACTAGCCTGTGTAAAAGCTGCTGTACAAATAAAAGGTTGAAGTTGAGGCAAGTCAAATGCTGTTCTATGTGATAAGAGTGAATTACAGAGAAGGATGTAAACACAGTTCATTTGGGGAATATAATTAAAGCACCATACGGCCTGATTATGTTCAACACATCTGTCTGGAGTTGCAGTGGTGCTATGAAGGCAGGGAAATGTAACGCTTTAGGGTGGAATGGTGGAAATGAACAAGTCAGAATAGCTTTGGAATGGAATTTGCATGTTTTAAAAACAGATTCACTGGCAGGAAGTCCAAATGAAATAAAAGGTAGTTTTGAGTGTTAATAAAATACACTTTTAAGACAGTTCTTAACCTCTGATAGTCTTTTTTACCAGCTGCTGTCAAGTTGCACAAAGCAGCTGGATTCAATATGTCATCATGAGGTAAAATAACAACTTGTGGAACATCAGTCAGCTTATCCTGCACTACACAACATATGTAGTGAATCTGCTGAAGACTGGTGAACAGTTATTGAGGATGAACCTCAAGAGTGTCTGAATATCAAAGCAGGGTATCAGCTCCGTGAAAAAACTAACACTGCTTTGGTGACTAAGCAGATCCATCAATGTACAGACACAGTCACTGGATTACTGTAGAAAACATGATGATTATAAGCCAAGATGTGAGGTTATGAGAAGCTGCTACTGCATGTGATTTCTAAGCGGATTAGTGGATGTTTATCCTTGATGGACAGTATGTCCTGCTGATTCCAGCTGCAGTTATGACACTGAGAAGAAGTGCAAATGTTGCGTCAAACTGTGTAATCATGTGATAGGTTAACTAAGTGAAAAAAATATCACCAATTCAGAGCCTGTTATTGATTGATATAATAAAGTCCCTCTCCACTCAAATATGTGTTTTTGCTTTTTGTTACTTCACTGTGATGTTGTTCTCTTCTCTGTGCTGAATGATGTTTGTTTTCACATTCATCCGCTGAAGAAGGAATGTTTCTCTGTGCTCACCTTAAAATCTGTTTAAAACTTGTGCCTACATGCATGACTTGTGACATCACAACTTGTCTGGAGCCCAATACTGGCCTCATATGTAACTTATAAAAGGATGATGTGGAAACTTGAAGCCTCCAGCGCACATACATTGAGAATGGTCCAGCAGCAAAACTTTTGAAATAAGCAATATTTACATATTCAGGAATGAGAAGGAGTAGAATTTATTTTAAGAACGCAGTAACGAGGTAATTAAAAAAAGAATTGGAACATGGAGTATGTCTTAAAACTGTCAAGAGATCTTTAATAATAATCATCACTATAACTATAAATCACTGGAGGTTCTCTAGCTGGGACTGTTGTACACTGTGATGCACAAGTATAATTCTACCTTAACTCTTCTGTTGGGCTGAATCTCCAGATAGAACATTACTAAATCACTAAATCTGACCTGGAGGCACATGAGGAAGGCAGTGATGATCTTGTGGGCTTTCTGAAATGCCACCCTCAAAGTGAAATTATGCAAATCATTTGAGAAATTAAACGTTGCCATTTACAATCTACAAGAAAGGTGACTATGCTTCACACAAAGAATAGAAAAAGTTTGATTTTCAGATGTGACGGACAAAAACTCACCTCCAGTTCCATGTGACGAACCAAAACAGGTTTTTCTACTTTCTTTTACGGAAGCAGTTAAAGAACAATGTTTGCTGTGAGATGAGCTTTACCTTGGGTTTAGGACAGGGGTACTGGAAGAGATGGACTTTACAGAAGTCGTCAGCCACTGCCACCATCTTCTCATTGTGAGAGCGACACAGAGCGTTGATGTCTGTGCCGTCAGAGCCCTCCAACCACACACCTGGAGGACCACAGCGACACAGTCAACATCCTCATTTTCACTTCCTGGCACAAATGTTTGGAAACTTGAGTTTCTATTTCTTACCCATGACGTGGAAGCCCAGCACGCAGGTGTAGGACGCCCATTCTCTGTCTTTGCTCTCAAAGCGATTCCTCAACAGTTTACAGCCTGCAGCAATGTCCCCTGTCAAAACACACCCATCTCCAGTCAGATCAGTAGATAAGATGTGGACAACTTCAGTTATATTGTCTGAGGATGTAAATACGTGAAGATATATTCACTCACAGTAAAGGATCTCATAGTCGCCTGAGTTAGACATGATGTACTTCCCATCTTTGGACCAATCCAGGTGAGTTATGAAGCTGGAGTGGCCCTGAGTGGACAGATGGAGAGATTTAGTGTCACTGTAAACAGTTTTAATCATAGAGTGCATTATTTGATATTTTTCACTGTCAATAAATCCCATGAAAAGAGCAAAACCAATAATGTGTTAGTCTGTCTCCTCTACCCTGTCTGTGGCTCTCAGCTCAAAGACCACTGGTTCCTACTAGTTCTGCTCTCCAAATCCCGACAGCTGGATTAGAACCATGAAAGCAAATTTATTTAAAGGTGCAGTGTGTAGAATTTAGTGGTTTCTAGCAGAACACACTTGGCAGAAATGGAATATAATATTTATAAGTATGTTTTAATTAGTGTATAATGATGTGAAAATAAGAATCGTTGTGTTTTTGTTACCTTAGAATGAGCCCTTTATATCTACATAGAGCAGGTCCTCTTCCACGGAGTCTGCCATGTTGCACCGCCATGTTTCTACAGTAGCCCAGAGCGGACAAACCAAACGCTAGCTCTAGAAAGGGCCTTTTGCATTTTTCGCGAGTTTCATGGCCACCACAGGTTCTCCATGCGCTTGGAAGGGGGGGGGGGGGTATTCAGTTGGTTGCAATCTGCAACCTCACCACTAGATGCCACTACATCCCACACACTGGTCCTTTAAGTTCATGCACTATGTAAGCAAAGTGAAATATTTAAGATGCTAAACTAGATTTTGACACAGGGACCTTCTACAAGGCACAATATATAAAAATACATAGCAAAAAATGTAATATAGGGGCGCCGTGGTAACACACATCATACCCCTCTCTCTACCCATGCTTCCTTTCTCTTTCTCTCTGTATGTTCAACAGTTCAAAAACAAAGTATGGTATACATAAAAATGCAGGACAGGTGATCTGGGTAATCTGGGACGTTTGGGGCTTCTGGGCAGTAGCCATGTGTATCATGTGTTTTAAGTGAACAAGCAATGCCTGGTGGGAAAAGGGAAGGTGACAGAGTGTAGCCAATGTGTTGCATTAGCCCAGTTGCTAACAGTCTGTAAGCAGAAAGCCTCTGATCTCAGATTTGCAGGATCCACATTTGGCACTTTTCTGGTAGCAGGATGGTGTGTGTGAGATTGAGTCAAAAGAAACTACAGTGTAGAATTCATTGTTGGTTTAGCTCTTTTCAGAAATATAGAATATCACCAGACTTATCCTTTAATATTCCTGTGTTATTACATAGGAAGTGGTAACATTCACACGTATGATTTGTTTATATTAGCAGCATTAGCAGTCATATGTACCATGACTGAAAAGGCATAAAAACAAACTGCACTTACAGAAAGTCAAAGGAACAAACGGGTACTTTTAGATATGGATTTTGAGATTCAACTCACGTTACATTTCCCAAAGCGAGCGTAACGTCGGCCACTCTCTGTCACATTGTAGATGTAGATAAAGTTGTCATGAGATCCAACAGCTAAAAAGCTGCCATCTGAAAACACAAGAGGCAATTCACAGAGTAAAGGGGATTTCCATCACAGTTTTCTCTTAGGGACATATTTTTGGATTTTATTTGTTGCATGTCCTCTCTCCTCATTTCCTGTCACATGTCTACTGCCTACTATTGAAAATAAAGACAAAAATGCCCGAAGAAATACTTAATTTTTTTTGTTTAATCCCTCTAAAAAAAAGATTAAAGACAATCCCTTCTAGTTAGCTTTTTAGATTTCATTGACTTCTGAATTTTGAGGTCACCAATAAAGAAATACAGCTCTAATGCAGGAAATGGTGGACTCTTTTAAAAGATGATCCAGTAATTCCACATAGAATCGATTCCACATTTGATTGTGGGGTTATTGACACGGCGTGACCTCTGTGTTCATAATTGTGAAAGTAGTTTGACGACAGAGTGCAGGCAGTGAACTCTGACCTGGTGAGTATCTCATCACAGATAGCTGCTCGTTCCCATCGGTGAACTCAGAGACAACCTCCCTGGTCAGCAGGTCAAAGACCATCCACCTGTTACAGAGATCAACAGGACAGGAGACGTGTGTCAGTTATGATAACTGCAGATGACGTGTTACATTAAAGGTAGAAGTAGAAGATAGGCCTATTTGTTTTCTTTACAACAGTGACAGATTGATATCAACCTTGCGGTTGTGTGTTAAAGCTGCTATTATCAATATTTTTTTCATGATAATAACAATGGGTCAGATGACTATGTGTAATGTGAAAGGTGTCGCTCATAGTAATGAATTATCACCACCTCTGCAGTTCCCCTCAGCTCTACAGAGCTTTTTACTGTTTTTCTGTCTGCGTCATGCGTTAACCTAAATGAACTGAAACAAAAAAACAACAACAAAAAAACGAGACTGGCTCTGTCCAAAGTTAAAAAATACGCCTACCAACACCTCTAAAGCTCCCTGATTAACACATTGTATCTTGTTTTTTTAATCTGTACACTAACAGAAATCTAAAATGTGTGGTTTTAAGGGGAGTTATATACTGGAACTGCATCAAGTCTTTATGCTAAACTAGGCTAACCACGTCTTGATTCCAGTTCCATGCATAACACACAAACATGAGAGTGGTATCCATCTTCATCTGTGTAATATGTAACTCTAACTGCATTGTTTTACCTTCCTGTGCTGAGGCCGACTGAAACCACCGATCCAACTGGGCAGAAATCAGCACACAACCCATACTCCTGCCAGAGACACACAGGACTAGTTAACACATGTGTGTCATCAAGGTGTTTTATTCAAATATCAGTACTGTTACTTAGCGGTGAATAGATTCGGTGCATAAAGAAATCTAGGATCAGTGCATCCTACCTCCAGAGTGATGCCCCAGTCCAGCTTGTGTTCCTCTGTGTTCCACAAACACACCTGCCTGTCATGACCACAGGTGAGGAAGATGTTCACAGAGGGATGTGTAGCCAGCCCCCACATCTCATCTAAATGACCCTGAAACACACACACACACACACATATAATGAAAATAGATTAATAAAATGCTACTTCCATGCATCAGTGTCAACCCTACTCTAAATGCTGCATATTGTATTTTAGGTGAATGCATCACAAGTACACACTCAACAGGTGTGAATGACCCAAAAAAAAGCATGGAGGATGCCTTGGCAACAGCTCATTAGAGTCACAAGCACAGGTGTATCTTTGCGCTGGTACCCAACACCAAGCTGGGTGTTTGTTATGAATGATCTGATAACTCTCCATGTTAAAGCTGGATAAGATACAGCATATATATGTGTGTCAGGTTTCACTGCAAAAAAACATTCCTAGTGACTTTGGTGATATTTTGAGGATTTGCGTAGCCCTTAACCTCTTTGGTCCATGACAAGGAATTTCATAATCTAATGACTTATGTCAATGACATTTGCTGTGCTGACTGATATTCATAAAACCCAGAGAATGATGATGATTTTGGGTGACTCCCTGACTTTTCCTCTAGCACCACTATCCTGCCAAATTATACAAAAAGGATGCAATTTTAGACAACATGAGCTGTTCTTTAACACCACCCTCAGGCTAAAATATCAATATTGCAACCAAGATATCTCATATTCTAACAGGCATATTCATACTCCACAAAATAAATTAATAATCTCATTGGATTTACCTCTGGCACCACCCTCAGGACAAACTTTGCACTTTTATTCCAACTACTGGTATTGCCCGAATAATAACAAAATCATCTGGATGTTGTTCATTCTGTCTGTGGGGTGTAATGATCACTGCGGTCTCTAGGCGCTGCCTGCAAGCCTTCAGAATCTTGCTTTCTGTCTGAAAGTGGTTTCAGTTTCCCACTGATAAAATCATATGTGGGCAGGAAAGCAAAATTCCATCACAAGTGGCCACAGGAGACTACATGCACCCAGTGAAATGCTTTCTGATGCCAGCTGTTGACTGAAATCTGTGGGATCTACGCAGTCTGAATAAATGTGGATACAAAATACTGAGATTAACACGTTAGGCGGACATGGAAGGAAAATGAGTTGTGACCCACACAGTCATTCCAATCTCTGTGCAGTATGTATGTACTCAGTAATTTTTATGCCAATCATGTGCGCAGAAAACTACAAATGGGAGATTAATATACTGCCCAGTCTTATTCTGAAATACTTTCCTGCCCCTGGTTTACTGTGTATCAGTAAACCTGGGGCAGGAAAATATGTAGCACATACTGTAAAAACAACAGTATTCTGACTTTAAACTCAGAACCCAAATAAATTTTTCACAAGTGGCTCTAATCCTGTTCTGTACCAAACATATTTAACTTAGGTTTACAGAATAAAGAGTTTAAGTTACAATACACAACATTCAGCCACTAGATGTTGCACTATAACACCAACATCTCAGACCAAGACAAATGTGTGCGTCGTTTACTCAATAAAGTTGGGAAAAAAAGAGAAAGCAGTCCCTGAACTGACAGCTCAAAAAACTCAGATCAAACTGTCAAAGTAGGCGGCGCTGATCAAATATGGATCAAGATTCTGTTAGTGCGTTGCCTGTTTCTCGCTGCAAATGTTTGCAGAAACATATTTTAGTATACTGTTTAGCTGTAATTTGAGAAAGTCTGTGACGCAGCCGCCATCTCTGGAAACAGACGCGGAGGAGACGGAGGGACTCACATCCACTAACATGCACTAACATGAAAGCACGACCAGACCGGCAACCAAAACAAAGAACAGAGAAGCTCAGATAACAACACACAAAGAAGGAGTGTGACTTCATTCTCTGCTCAGGCAACAGGACTGCTGTTATGTCACTATATCTTTACATAGCAAATAGTTCTTTGCTGACATCTAGTGAGGCTGAATATCGTTTATTGCATCTTTAATACACTGCAGGAATATTCCAACATTTTGGAAAATACACATTTGCTAACTTACCAGGAAGTTGAGGAGAAGCTCGATACTTATATCTGAGCAAAGCAAGCAGTTTCCCAGTGTTTATGCTAAGCTAGGCTGAATAGATGACCTATCTCTGAAATGAAAAATATCATCTCATCTAACTACTGGTAAGAAAGTAAACAACTGTATTTACCAAATTGTTGAAGTGCTCCTTTAACACGGTACTTGCAATAGAGTTTAACAGCTTCAGTGTAAAAATATCCATTCCAAAAAAACTTGACAAACCCCATTATGTGCATACCTGCACTATAGCCACAAATCCGTCGGAGAAGGTGCCTCTGAGGATAGCATTTCTGGTTGTTCCAACTAACAGTTCCTCCCCATCCACATCTGTAATGGTGCGGACTGCCCCAAACTTCTCTGGAATCTGGACAAATATATCACATAAATCAACAAGGCTTGATCTCAAATTTGAATGTACAGCTCTCTACCAACACACACACACACACACACACACACACACACACACACTTTTGGTTCACCTCACACTCTCTCTCAGGTGCCAGGTCAGCGCTCCAGCGGATGATCTTGCGGTCTTTCCCTCCTCCACTGAGCAGAGCACCACCCTGCAGGGTGCACAGGGTGAACACGCTGCCTTCGTGGGCTCTGGTCTGTCGCATGATCTGGAAGGTCTCTGTGAGACACCAAAGACATATTCAGCTGGTTTATCAGTGCGGATAGAGAGTTGAACGTAGGCCAAAAATTTTGTCAGTTTTAAAAATAATTTATATGAAAAGCTAAAAGTACTAATACCCTGAAAAAATTAAATGACTAACTGAAATATAAATGTAGTATATAAGATTTTTTCAACTCATAATTTGGTTTAATTTCTGAAATTTGTCTGAATCCAGTTTTTCAGATTTTGTGATTTGTGACATTTCATATACAAATACAATTTTTGTTCCTAGTACAATATCTATTTTGTTGTCTAGATCTGCTTTTCCTTCACAAGATGGCAAGCAATTTCCCAATTATATATTTTTATTGTTTCAAAAGGTATGTTTTCAGTTTCCAATGTTATTGTTCTTTAACTGATTTTGGGCTCTCTTCTGGTGGTGGGATCATCTAACAGGTGAGCACAGACTGAAAAAAAAGTACAATTTCAAATAAAAAATGAAAATAAATAACAAAAATTGTCCATACCGACAAAACTAACTCATCTAATGGTTCCTTAGTAGCTGTTCTGAATTTTCAATAATAGCACATGACCTTCATCAGCAGATGGATTTGCCCAGTTATTATGGAAATACTGATGTTGAAATTTCCATTTTTAGGGAGCACTTTTCATCCATTTAGGTTTAACATACTCTTATTTGCTTACTTTTCATAGTTTTATTTAGATTTTAATTTCATTATTTTTTCCAGGGCTCAAGATCAGAAGGTCAAACTCTCAGTTTCATTTTAGCATTTCATCTCATGTCTCCCATAGCTGTAGGTCAGACAGGTCTCTCGGATTGCAGAAGATACTTCCTCATTTTACTAGAGGTAAGCAAGCAATCAAGTGAATTTCCCAAAATGTTAAAAATAACAATTTCCTTTGATATTGGTACAATACATAAAACAGTGATTGGCAGCTTCAATCCAAAAGTGGATTTGAATCTTCAAAAACATATTTTTAGAGTTCCTAGTAAACTCAACAACACTAATCATGAAGCTTGAAAGTATGCCTCGGTTATTTGGTCCCCATTTGTCTACAAAGGTGTAGCTTCATTGTACTGAGTGTGTTTGGGTCTCCAGTACTGACCTTTGGCTCCTTTACCAAGAGTTTTGATATCTGCTGCTGATTTTCCCCACGTCAGGATGTTTCCCTCAGAGTCTCCAGTCAGAACGTCTCCAGTCAGGCTGAACACAAAGCACTGGATGAACTTGGGCTTCTTGTATTTCTGAATAGAAAAAGAGTATTGTTTTCAGAACAGTGATTTGATCTATTTTTATTACTGGTTTAAAAATAAATACTGGATTTACTCTAGTAATAACATATTTCAAATCGACATGGAAGAGTCCAATTTAAATCAGATTTACTTCTTAGATTATCTCAGATTGTTAGTTTATTTTTGGATTTGCACAATATTTGTATTCTTCAGAATTCATTTATTTCCTCTCAATTTTTAGTTCTCTTTGTTCATGGTACCTACTTCCCTTTTTGCCCTCAAACTGAGGAAGCTGAATTTTAATTTCATAGTACATACACAGACAATAAGGGAACTGACGTGAATTTAAAGATAGAAACTGGCATAAAATTATTTGTTGTCAGGATAAACTGACAACAAGATAAACTCTGGTGTGTCTTACCCCAAAGATGCCTTGTTTCTTCATGAACTGTCCTGCGCTCAGTGTCCAGAAGTAGACATGGGATTTACCACAGGTGATGATGTTGGTACTGTCACTGGGGTTGAACTCCACAGCAAAAACAGCCTCATTGGTACTCTGGAACACAACGCTAAATGATTACTTCATCAGTCGAGCCTTTGTCACATGGAAACATGAACTGAAAAACTCTATAAAGCTGAGGGGAACTACAGAATAGGTGATTATTTTCTTTGGGTTCATCTCTACAAATGACTCCTTCCACATTACACACTGTCATTTGATATTATGATATAAGTATTGATTGTACACACTTTAAAGCTGCATTAACTCATTTTTTTGGCCACATGGGGGCAGAATTCCATAACGAACTGAACATCACACACACACACACACACACACACACTTGACATATTGTGGCTTTACATAAACATCCAGCAGATATGGAGCAATGTTAGCATTCATTTGCGGTCATGTATGTGTGCAGTGGGGTTGTCAGAGCACTCTAAACCCAGGAATCAAGGTTGATAAGAGCACTGAGACTGAACCTAAACAGTTAATTTGTGGGCCATAAAACAATTAACTAAAAGAGACTTAATAGCTCTGTAGAGCTGAGGGGAACTGCAGAGTTGATCTTCACTATAAGCTACTTCTTTCACATGATTATTTTATTATTTCACATATTCATTGTGAATATAAATAGTGCAGCTTTAAGAGCTTCAGAATGCACTTCATGCATCTATTTAAAAGGTGCACTAACCAGTATTTTTATTTTAAAAAAATGGATCAAATGTATGTGCAATGTGAAGGAGGTCACTCTTCGTGAAGAACCCACAAGGGATTATCATCCAACTCTGCAGTTCCCTCAGGTTCACGGTTCTTTTTAGCATCTTTTAGCTCATTATTTGTTTTAACCACCTGCAACCTCCTTTCCAGCAGCAGCAGGTAGCAAAAAAGCTCTGACAAATCTGCTTTACAACTGTTTGCTAACACTGTAACATGTTAGTCGTAACAACCATGGTGAGATGATTGATTAAGTGAAAAGCTGAAAGTATAGCAGATGCTGAGTTTTCAGCTTGTTCTGCTGCCCCCAACTGGTCAAAAAAAAAACAAGAATTGCTGCTTTAAGTTAAATTTGTGCATCTTGTATTTTCTACAGAAAACCTGATGAGAGCAATGACGGATGTTTTTCTTGAGATGTTTTCTTGCAACCAGACAGACACACAAGATGTAAACTATACATACAGTACGTACAGACAGTACAGCAACATCGTCTCTACACAAAAAGCTCTATTCATGGGCGTGCTGTAAAGTGGCATATGGACTATTCCACTGCTGTGGAGAGGGGAAGGGGGGTATAATTATCTTGTTCCTGTTGGATGAACTTGTATGTTTATACAGTGTGGGTCAGTGCTGGCCTTCAACACCATGCACACTGGACGCTAAGTTCCAGAAAATATAAGTTCTTGCACAAGCCCATTAAATCCTTGACTTGGGATGATATACAAGTTCAAACACCCTTCTATGCATTCCCATTACTGCATTAGAGAACATACAGACACACACACAGACAGACAAATTCACTGTATAAAATATTTACACTGTTGCCATGACAGCAGTGCTGAAACTGCTTGCAGGGAAGTTTTGGGATAAAAGCCCATAAAAGCATAGCAGAGACACTACCGCCATCTTTCTCCCCCCTTAAACTCTCCAAACAGACCTCCTTTATAAAAAAAAAAAAGCATCTACACATTAAGCATGCAGCCACGCTGGGCATCTGGCAGCAGAACAGCATATCTGTCAGTGTTCACAGTTCTGCAGCCCGGGTGATCATTTTCACTGAAGGATTCCATTGTTCCGATATGGGTTAAGCATGGGAGTATGAAACCATTGATGGTGACTGATATCGTGATAATTTCATAAATGTCAGATGATGTAAAGCCTATTGAAACTGTAAAAGTATGCCACCCCAGAGGAGTCAGAATGGCAATAAAACCTGTTAAAGGAACAGTATGACATTTTGGGAAGTGGGCTCATTTGTTGTTCAGAGTCAGATGGGAAGTTTGACACCAGATCCAGCTCTTTGTGTCCAGTACAGCGATAGGTCAAAGACGTTTAAAGACTAGAAGCAAGGTGTACTGCTAGCCTGCCTCTGTCAAATTTCTGAAACGCCATTTATTTTTTACCACTACATTATTTTTGGCTACATGAGGGAAGGGGAACACCTCAACAAGCTGAAAACACATCTGACATATTATCACTTTTTTTGTTTTTTCTTGCTCATTTTTTTAAAAAGTATCCATGTCTCTATTATCAAGCTATCATTTTATTATTGTAACACTGTAATATTCAGTGTGGTTGGCCTGTAGTAACTTGACAATACACAGTAACAGGACTTCAAACAGTGTTTCTGCTAGGAATAAATCTGGTGATAAGTATCCCTACCATAGTAAAGGAGTTGGAAAATTCAGTGACTGGGAACATAATGTAATCGCACCTAAAGCCTGTTAAGTTCATTTACACTTGACCATAACCATACTGTTCTTTACCTTGACCTCTGCATGCTTGGTCCCCTTGTTGCAGTCCCATACTGACAGCATGTGTTCATTAGAATCATCAATCACACAAAGGAACGCTCCAGAGTCCTGAAAACAACATCCCAAATGAGTAAAGGCCAGTTAAAAAAACATGGTAAATTCACTGTAATGTACATTTCCACAGTCACTAATTCCACCAACAGTCATGTCATACTCACCACTCCGCTGCTCTCACTTTCTTTTTGGAACAAAAATACTATCTTCATTCACTGCTACTTTGCCATTTTTTGACAATGTTAAGGTGCTGTCAACGAAAGTCAATACTACTTGTTGATTTTTCATATTAAAAGCCTAACAGGAAAGAAAAGAATGGAAGATTTTTCCAGTGACTGTAGCTTAACAGCAATCCAAAAACAGCATAGTTAAAGCAATGGGAAATAATTGTTGAAAAGGAAAAGCAGCAGAGTGGTGTGTATGACATGACTGATGGAATTATGCTAAAAAAGGTCTGTCTCTAATATAAGCCTATTTCAAATAAAGGTCTGATTCTCTCAGCAGTTGAGGTAAATAAAGGCTATTATTTGAGACAGCATGTTATTACAATCAACTCACAGCAAAGGAAAATGCAACAGATCCCACTCCTCTCTGGAAGGTTCCCAGACCGATCTGCTGCAGGGTGACCAGGGTGGTGGAGTCCCAGATATGAACACAAGGCTGTAGGGGCTGACACACCACACACACGCACACACACACACACGCACACACTGCCTGTTATTTTTGTGCAAAAATTCAATACTTTTTTTGAACTGGTCGTAAAGTGGATTAGACTGCAGCAAAAGACAGTATATATGCATTGGGGTTACCAGGGAGATTCCAACTTTCATAGCAAATTGGTTAATGAATAAAAGCATGTATGCTGCATGTGTAAGTAAGGAAATACTGTATATAGTATTTAATGATGTCAGACTTCTATTGAGGATCCAACAGAATGGTATCACAGCAGTAGATACCTTGTCTTTATCCACCCCTGCTGTCTGGCCAGATGCCACTCGCACCTTGTCAGGATGGATGGTGAGACTGCAGGAAAAGCAAAACAAATGTCACTAAATAAAAGGAAGGTGTTATATAGGGCTTTTGAACAAAATCCTGTTCAAATATATTACCTCATTGCAACATATCACTATATGGGATTCTATCCACTATGGCAAAATGTAGAAAAGTGTTCTTACAGTCAAGTGCAGATATTTTTGGTTGTGTTGGCTCTGTTCTCCAGCACTTGGATTTAAAATGACTATAAAGGTTAAAGCTCTGACTCCCAGCTTTAACTTGAAGGTGTTCATAGCCACTACAGTTGAATAGTGTAATTATAGCCACTTTTAAGCACAGTAGCTCCTCAATTTTAAAGGAGTAAAAACAATTAAACAAATTGAAATAAATCTGAATGAAGTGATACATTTAAAGGTACACTATGCGGGATTTTCCTAAAAAACAAAGTATAGACTCTTACAAAAAATGATCCTCTCATCATCACTTATGACCCACTAGAAGTGTGTGGCAGTGTATTTATCTGCAGAGACTCTGCCCTCTGCTTGTATTTTCTTATTATTTTGCTGTGTTCAGGATACTTCTGGGAGTCAACCTTTGGGCCGTGGGTGTGTAGCCCCCAGCCAATAACAGTGGCAGGGTGTGAGGTTGGGCCCTTAGCATAGTGACCAGGTTACATCGCTGTCTCTGTCTCTCTCCTCTGCTCCGCTCTGCTCTCATTCTCTATGTCATGGATGTATAAAGACCTTCAGGTATGTGTGTCTGCTTGAGCGAGGGCGGGGCTGAGCTTGTATAAAGGTGTGCAGAGGTGTGGGTGTGTTCATTTGCGCTTTAGAATGTAACCGCCGTGAAACAATCAGACAATAATGTTGTATTTATCTGATTCACGGCTGTGTTCTCAAACTGAAAACACAAAACACTGACATATTATTACCTTGCAAAGTTGTTTTGACTCACATGTTAGCAAAGAGTTTCCCATTTATACACTCAAAAGACACAGAGAAAGATTCATGTAGAGATGTGTTTGTGTCAACCTGAACTTTGTCTGGCTGCTATTTGATGCAGGGCAGGTAGCCCACCAATCAAGGTTTTGTAGGCTGGATCAAGATCCATCTTTCTACACAGCTACACCGAAATAAGCAAGAGAAAAATGGCCACAGAAATGGCCACAAGCATGGATGACATGGATGCCACTGTTCAGGTTGATTTAAGTTGACTAACAAAGATAACAACTCTCAACAAAATGGCAACGTCATAATCAAAATGACCTTAAAGCCGAAAGTTAGCACTTTAAATTCATAGTCATTGTTTAATTTCAAATCAAATGTGATGGAGTACACAACCAAGGAAATGACAAGCGTGTCAATACCCAAATAAAATTTGTCCACAGCTCTTCTATGAAAATGAAATCCATTTAAAAACAGGTTGCAGTTGAAAACAGGTTTCACAAAGCAGGATTTTTTTGGTCTCTGAGGTCAGTTTAAAAAGCATATGGTTGGATTTATTTCACCGAGTACATCTGTGTTAATGTCTTAACAGTCGGCTAATTCCCAAACGAGTCTCAATATTTCAGGTCAGGTTGCTCATATTCCCGACTTCATGTTGAGAACCTGGCATCAGTTTGGGATTGGGATTCAGTGTCATGTGTCGAGAAAACAGGCATTGAATTTCAATTCACTGTTCACCGTTAAGGCCAAGTACAGTGTGTGATGCCAGGAATCAAGCAGTAGGAAAGTCCCCTGCCTCTGGCACCTGATTCAAACCTGTTTGCTTTTTTTTTATCATAGCTGTCAAAAGAAACATAAAATTACATCTATTTTCTCAGCCAAAACTCACTCTGTATAGTGTTGTGGTTAAAGTGGTTCAGAAGCATGTGGTAACATGCCCCTCAGATATCTAGTGCATACAGTAAATTCTGTGCTGACCTTGAGCAGTTTTAGTTTTTGGGGAGTTACATGCTGGAACACTGCTTTGGAGTGTCTCAGGATATAAGGTACAAGCACAGGTTTTAGCATATTTTTGTTTAGAGCCAGGCTAGCTGCTTCCTCCTGCTTCCAGTCTTTATGCTACGCTAGGCTAACCATGTCCTCACTCCACCTTAACACATAGGCATGAGATTGATATCCATCTACTCATCTCACTCTCAGAAAGAAAGCAAATAAGTGAATTTTCAAATCTTCAAATTAAGAAAGAGTGGTTGCCTGTTTGATGATAATATTAATGACTACACTGATGTTTGATACGGTACCAATTATTCAAGTTAACTCTGAACTGGGCATCTATAGAGTATAGAGAGACTATAGAGTGCCCAATTCAGATTATGACACAATGGATAGTAATGCATTACACTGTGTATGTGATTTCCCCCAAAAAAGTCACATAGACAGTAGATTGATGATCTATGTGCTAACCACTATATTTCGACTTTCCTTTCCTGAATTCTCTAGCTGTTTCCTAGGGCAACATCAAAAGTTCTCAACAGCACTGAAACACCTAAGGTTCATTTTATGTCATCTATGGATATACTGTAGTTGATATATAATCCACTGACCAGCGGACGCAGTCTGTATGTTTGCGATAGTGGCGTTGTGTGCGGTTGTTGATGTGGTAAAGGACAACAACGCAAGCGATGAAGTACACCGCCTCGCCTGTCGGAAGGAAGTATAGGTTGGCCCGACAGTCCCGTCCCCGGTAACCATAGCTGGCATGGAAGGGTCAAGGTGATGTCATTCATGTGAATCAGGGGTTCCTTTCATTCATTAAAGGAACAGTTTACGTCATTATCGATTGATCTGCATGAGGAAATCTGAATTTTTACACATTTTTTGCCGAAATGGAGGCGAATAAATAATTAAGTTTTACTAAACTAGTTTTTAAACATATGGGACTCACAACTTCACAGCCACAGTAAATATGTGGTCGATACTGCTCTCATAGACACTAGACTACCAGAGATACTTTCCAATACAGACAGTGTGGTTTGAATCCAGGAAATAACACCAGAGTGAAATCAGCGGTGTCTGAATGTAACATAACTCTCATAAATAAGAACAACTGGCTGTGGCATTCTGGAAGGATACACCCAATCCAGCTCCAGTCTCTCAGAGGGCGGCTCCATCTTTAGGTCTTCATAGTTCTGGATGTTAGAGGGGATGTACATTGTTATCGGCCGGCCTCGGATGAACATTTTGATTGATTGTCCTGGAAAACAAACACAGTATAGTTCCAGTAATGTAGTGGTAAACAGACAAATATGGGTGTTTTATTGTTTAATTTCCCTTAATGTAACCTATTATTACTTCTAACATTAGTTTGATACCTACCGTTTATTCTGTTGTTTTATCACCTATGTAAACTCTAACATTTTGTCAAGGTCACCCAGATATTGTACTTGAATGCTGTTATGCTATATAAAGGGCAAGTATATTATGTTTAGGAGCATTTACACTCCACTGGATCCCTGATTAATTTACAGGAAATATGATGTAACAAGAGCAAGAGTTCTGCGAGGCTATGTTTGGTCACAGCAGTGCTTAGAGCTAACATCAACATGCAAACAAGGTTTAGTTAGCATGATAAGCATTTGCTACTTAACACTAAACATGAAGTATAGCTGAGACTGATGGGAATGACATTTGATTTTAAGGTATTCAGAGCTGTAACTAACAATGAGGATACTGAGGTCATGTTATCTGTATTTTACCAACCTGAAGGGAGTTAATATTCTACGGTTAAAAACAATGGGAATTTTCAAGGATGATTCCAGGATTTTTACTCAGTATATTGAAATTTGAGTATTTTTGTCACATATACAGTATATCTTCAACAGAAAATATTAAAGCTTTGTGCGACTGGTAACAGGCTTTTTCCACTTAAACTACATTAACTCATTGTTTGGCCACTTAAGGGGCAGCAGAACAAGATGGAAACAACAATAAGTGACATATTATCACCCTATACAGTTGTTATGGACAAGACATTAGCAACAATTGCTCATTTACAGTGCACATTCAGTAGATACAAAGCAACATTAGTATTCATTTGGAGTCATGTTTGTGTCCACGTGTATCTTGTCTGATTATTACATTACAAGGTTCTTATGGTGAATGTGTTATCAAACGACACCAACAGCAACATTATCATCCCATTGGAAATGAGTTCATGTCCACTGAATGAATCTAAGTTCAATATTCCAGTTTTTCTGGTTGGCTGCCAACAGACAACAGAGGAAGACTGTCTTTAATAGGAAGCACATTGCTAATATATGTACAGTGTGCTGCTGGAAAAATACAGCGTGCTCTGTTGACCGTCCCTGCATAAAAAGAGCTAAAGATACAAAGTGACATAATAGCAGGTCTACCTTGGCTGTAGGTTCCTCTTCTGGACCCTGGGGATCCTGTGAGAATGAAAGCACGAGGTTAGCCAGACAAATAAACACCAAGATCCTCGGAGCATTAAATCACAGCTGATTCTAGCCATACCTGACCTAGCTTTGACTTTAGGAATCCCTGAGGATCTATTCCCAGTTTATACAGGTTAGCTCTATGAGCTTGGAAATTCAAGCTGGGTTATATTTTCCTTTTCCAGTTCTTTTTGTGATGTCTAACCTGGATCTTTTACCTTGGCAACTGTTCTGTTTTTTATGAGACTGGAAGGTGGTGTGGAGGCAAACAGCAAGGCTGAGCAAAACCGAAATGTGATTGCTCAGACTTTTAACCATCCATCTCTCAGACCATGAACTAAAAGGCCAGAGAGATTGGGAGTGGGGAGATAGTGTGTTGACACCTTGAGAGGAGAGTTAATGAGACAGGATCCTCAGTCCAGCAACCACAAACATCATGGAACAGTAAAGAAAGCAGACAGAAGAAAAATTAACTCCCATTTCACCCTGTTGTGGGACAGGGTGTGCCGTCCAATGTAGGGCTGGGTATGGCTATTTTTCTACTAGTTTTAACAGTGCAACACATTACCTGAATTTTGGTACTGATACCAAATCAACACTGCACAGTGCATCACTTTGAGAGATACTTCTTCCAGAAAACACGTTTCAATTTAAACCAAAAGTTAATGTTAAGCTCAAACTGAAATTTGAATTCTTGTCACTTTTTGTGTAAAATATACCTATAATGACACTGCAGATGTGATGTACATCTATAGTTTTTAATGGTTCCCATGACAGTGTTTGACTAACATCTGACAGTGTAGCAAGGAGACATTCTGTCAGCTTCCATGGTGTGCTACTTACTTTGAGAAACGTCATGCTGTAAAGCATACAAATATTGTACAATACAAGACATGTTTCTCCTTCTTAAGTAAGTCCACGTAGCCTTAGCTATCAAGCATTAGAGAATCAAACCCAAATGTTAGCACTGATCCCCGCTAAATGCTACTTTACATGCATGTTATTTCAACACCTGCTGAGTCTCCTGCACATTCAGTGTTGTGTTCGTCTTGAATTTAAATGTCACTCAGTAATGTGCAGAGAAACATAACAGGTAACACACAAAGTAACAAATGGGGTGAAATAAGAGGTAACGTACAGAGCAAAGCGGGGAGGAGTAATGCTGGGGGCACCCTTCTAGTTAACTGCCCGTTAGGCTGTTGGAACTGAATGTTATGTGGAACTATTTATAGTGCTCACACATACGGGTCGAAACGAACACTGGGGGATATGTGTTGATTTCTTTGCAAATATGATTTTTAGTTATTAACTATTTGCTTGACTCTTGACTCAGTGCTTTGCCTAAATAAAATACATTCCTCAATTGGGCAAGTTACAGTAAATATGGTTGATTAAAGAATAAGTAAAGATTATTAATCTGGCCAGGCAGTAGATGTCAGCTTTCCGTTGACAGTTATAAATATCCTGTGCTACTGACACATTTCAGTTGGTACAATATTTCAAAGTAATAAAAACTGTTTGAGATGTGTCCTATGCCCTAATCTAAAAAGCTCAACTCATACCAGGCAGAATTATCACTCAAATGAACGAGAGTTAGAGGAGATCCAGACAGAATGAGACAGGGGAAGACTGAAAAATGTTTTTTTGGCCTCCTCCTCTGCAGAGCTGGCCATCCATCATTCCGTCAGGAGATTTGGAGTGGTGCGGCGGCTCGGCTGACCACAATGGATGTGATTCCAGGCAGCGCCCTCGGCCCAAACAGGCCCTGCAGTGTTTTGCTATACAAGAATTCACCTAAAATAAGTGCTGTGACTTGGAGTGGAAATGTCCTGTTGAGTGATATTTCTGATGTTCAAATGATATGTTTAGCCTTAAAGATGACCTGGTAACTTTCAGCTGGATGTCAAGCTGAGTTAAGCAGTTTTATGTTGACAGTATTTAGGCAGTATTATGTCGACAGTATTGAGGCAGGTTGTCCTGAGGGAAAAGTTTGAACTGTATGGACTCCCTGTAATGACTTTTTAGTTACTACTACACTTACTGTATGTTATTGCTGTATTTAAAGACCATTCACATATATGTAAAACATCCGTTGGTAGAAAAGATGTGCTGACTTACATACTGATTAAAATAAACTGTACTTACAGTGTGCTTGCAATGCTTTGATGATTAAATTACCCATGAGCACTACTTTACAGAGGACTATCATCTTCTTCCTTTTACACATAAAAGACATAATTCATGAGAAATAAAACACATTTTTACTCAGTTCAATACACTAAGGGGTTTTGCTGCTACAGCCTAGCTTGTCCTGGTATGACCAGTGGCTTATGGTGACTAATGTGCTGTGAAACTGACATTAATGAGTCAGTTTGCCAACTTTATGACTCTTCTCTATTTGTGCTAATGTTATGCTAGCCAGTGTTTCAGTGTCCCTTGATTATTGACTGTGGCTACAGTGGGTGCTATTAAGCAAAAGAAAAAACAACCTCTTCAAGCAAAATTACAACCCAAAATCAGCCATTTAGTTTTACTTCATAATTCAGTCTGACACTTTGTTCATGTTGGCTGTTTCTGTTTGGAAGGTTGGGTTATTTTGTCCTAAGGACTGTCACTTTTTAAAAAGTTTGAACGAATGAGAACTGACATATAATTCATTCAAATTAATTTGAATGCAATCCATGCAGCCTAACTGGAAAATCTGGATAAACCAAAGTGATGATTAAACAAATTACATGCAAGCAAATATTCCTGGTAAATTACTTAGTAATGTGAATGCTATATTTCTACTGTTTCTAATGAGTTGTAAAATCCAGTTTTAGCCCATCCTCACAAGAAGATAAAATTCAGCCGGCAAAAATGACCTATAGTTATGTTTACGCCATCTAGAAGCCATAGTAATTACCACCTGGGGAAGTGACGCTGCTCAGATGATGTCAACATAAAGTGACTTCCTTATTATGAGGAGGCAGGTTGGGTGGACAGCTAGAAGTAAGCTAGAAAAAGTGGACTTTGCTGCAGGAGACCACTGTCAGCTTCCCGTTTCCAACCATGAGTGTCATGTTTCCAACCACGAGTCGGGACATTTTTTTAAAAAACGTAACAATGTCACAGTTTTATTCACTGTTGCCATGACAATGAAGGTTGCATAACTTTAAGGAAGTACTAACTATGTTTCGAGTGATAATTTTAACCCAAACCATGATCTTTCCCCAACTCTAACCAACTGGTTTTTGTAAATCTAATCAGACCTTAACAAGTGTTGTCACACCATAAAACATGATTATTTTTTAAGAGTGATTTATAACAGTTTTGGAAAGCGGCATGTTACACTTCTATGAGTTGTTCTGAAAACGCTACTATGGGTTGTTCTGGAGTGCAGGTACAATCAACCTATGTGGTCGCTTAATTACTACAACAGTAGACCTAATTAAATTGCTGAAAAAAAAAAAAATCTTAGAGGTCTGGAACCAAAATAAAATAAAATGCTTTTTGAGGGTTAAAACTTTGGTTTCAGCTTCTCATTTAAATGCTAAAATAAAACCCTGTGACTTGTATCATGTTTCCCACTGATCACATTTAGAGACTATTAAGCCACAGTGATTGAGTTTTCTAACAGCTGAATTCTTCTTTTGCTTGACTTTCACAAAATGTGAGTGAGTGTGTCCTTAAAAAGTTTGTACTGTAGGAATGAGGCCTAAAAACAGGGCTAACCGTAACCAGACTTAAGACTAACACTCATAAAAGCTACGCTAACCACAAGCGTGGTTAGTTGGGAAATGCACTCATTTTTGCACAAATGACTACATGTGTGAACCAGTGAGAGGCTGCCTGGTCACAAGTACAGAAGTATAGTTCAAGTCAGGCCTTGCCAACACTAAAGTTAGGACACACTGAAATGTGGGAAAGGTCCTAATTATAACAAAATGATATGTGGTAATAATCTATAGCTTTTTGAAAGCTCAGAAGCTGATTGGAGGACATGCAGCATTCCTCAAGGATTATCCTACTGTTACATTATAGACAACATTCACTGGAAAAAAAAGCATTCCTAGCTTTGGTGTTTTTGCACTGTGCTTCAGATAAAAAGGTCACCTGTCATTCAAAGGGCCCTGCTTTTGTGCAAGCATAAACTCACTGCTATGATATGTGGCTATAGATGCTGTCAGGCAGGGTGTACACTGAGGAAAAGATACCAACAACAGTTTATGCATTAATAGTAAAAAGTATATCAGTTCATGTCTAACAGAACCAATGCCAGCATAGCAGTATTATTATCATTACATCAGCGCAAACAATATTGAAGATATTACATGGAATAGAGATAACACTGGTTATTCAGCTCTTTGTTTCCATGACTCTGACAGTATCTAGGTCTCTGATCGTCTGTGTGAAGGTATGCCTTTGTCTCCTGCATATCTAGGAAATCTCTGTCGTTTCTGTACTTACAGTTTCATCTACAACTGAGGATGGACGGCAGCCTTCTCCTTCTGATCACCAATAATAGAAGACGAGAGCGTAGACACTGCTTTACCAATGTCAAACCTTCACTTTCATGTGGATAATCATTGTTGTTAGGAGAACTTAGGAGAACCAACTTACCATTACCAACTACATAATCAGCTACTCTGACACATTTTCTCTTTCTCCGTTTGATTTACAAGAATCATTGAAAGCATCATTAGAGATAAAGAACCTGGAGAAGGATATAAGTACAGTGGAAACTTTTTGTTCTTTATTTCTCATGCAGAATATCATCTAATTGACATTTGTATTATTATTGGCCTACATGAATATAAAGCAATGCAACGGGCAGCTTCACTATTTACTGAATTTTACTGACTGTTTCAAAATACAGTACAGCTGTTTCAAACTCAGTGTTCGCAAATTTTTGTAGCAGTGGGGGTTGTGAGTTTTGCCAATGACAAGTTCCTTCTTTTCCCCAGCAGCAGAACTGGTGAAGAGAGCGGTGATCCTTTCCTTGGATTTCTTTCCCTCCCTTTTACTATCATCAGCTTCTACTGTCATAAACTTCAAGAGACTACGTTTGTCATTGAGAGAAAATGACTTTCTTTTTCCCCCGTCATGATTTCAGTGTGCATGCAGCACCTGCCTCAGGTAGGCAATAATGTTGCTACAGCCACTTATCATAGGAGTAAAGTACAAAAAATAGAATTACCGTCGTTTTAAAATGTTTTTCCATATGTTGTCATGTATGAATAGATCCAAAATGAAGACTGTAATCAGACTACTTGATTACTATAGGCGAATTATTTAATTATTGGAGATCAACTGAAATAGATATTTTTATAAAGGTCCCTTATAGTTCTTCCATTCCTATGTTTCTGTGTGACATTCTTTGACACACAGCTAAATTAAGCTTGACAGTTAGCCTGCACGGATCAGGCTAGTTCAGCGGTATAAGTTGCCTTGGTTACTGAGCTGGGAATCATATAAGCCACACTAATGGAAGGGAACTCTCACTTAAATTAGCAAAGCTTATCTAAATAAGCCAGGCTTTTCCCAGCTTGATGAAATACCCCTTAGATGAAGGCAAAAACACTGCAGATTTCACCCTAGTTCTGCATGCTCCTCCAATAGAACACATGCACCACAAACCAGGCAGCAAAACGTTTGGACAAAGGTTCAATGCAACAAGCATCTCAAGGGGTCCTTCAACATAATCCACAACATAACTTATCCATCCTTCTCCCACTCAGTCCAGTTCAACAAACAGGGAAAAAGTCTGAGGGCATCTGATGGACTGATGGAGGAACACGGAGCCAGACAAGGCTAGAACCATGACAACAGCACCCAAACAGTTTGCATCACTAGATGTGGTCAAGAACGGTTCTTCATCAAATACAGGTGTGCCTGTGATTTGCTCAGGAGGAGCGCGGCCGCAAATAGTTCTGAAAAAGTTTGGACTTTTGTTTTTCTTCTTTTCTCAGCTCATACTGAAAATGGATAGATTTTCTTTTCATATGACCTTGATTATGTTGGTCTCCAAGATTCTGTGTTAATATGTCTGGTCTACAGTATATGGCCAATTAAATTCATTGGACATTTGGATTAAGTGGTGACCTCAGTCATCACATTTGAGGTCTTATGGCAAAGTCAGACCAAAATTCGCTTCGCGCTGTTTATCTTTACAACCTTACCTACGCTATTTCCTGTCCTCCTCACTCTTGGCTACATCACGCAAATACATTTTGCCAGGTGGTTTTCTATCTGATTGTAGCTTTAATCTAAGACAAGATAGAAAAACTTAAAGATACATCACCTGCACTGGCGATAAGCTCCTTAGCCCGGCTGTGGAGAAAGGAAACAACCATGTGAGACACATACATAAAACCATTTGATACACAATAGTAGCTTCAGTCCGTCTTCCCTGACTTCAGTATGTTTCTGTGAGATTTTCATGGGAATGGAATTTTATTATTATTCATACGGGCCATCAGTGTTCCAGTGTCTCTTTGAAGAGATATGCAAGGCTGCAGCAGCCATTGGAAAAAGTGAGCTATGTGACTGTGTGGTGACAGCTGTGAGTGATGGCAGCATGGCTCACTTCTCCAGGCTGGGGGAGCGTGTGAGGAGGTTGGCCGAGGATGCTGCCTTCTTGTCCAGACGTTTCCTCTGCCTCTCCGGGTTCCCCAGTTTCTCACTGTTTCTACGAACCCTGGAACGCCAGAGGACAGGATTCAGCTTCAGTCTCCAGGAATAAACACACAAAGACACTAAATACCACAGATGTATGCCATTGCCTGATGATTTATGCAATCAAAATACCCATTAACTACCAGTGTGAGTGCATGTACAAGCTGAAACATGCATGTTTGTCTTGCTATAATTAGAGGCATAATTGATTGTTTTCATTCCCAACATTTCCAAAGGATAATTCTGGTTTATTACAAAATGGGTCTTACATTTTAATTTTGGCCGTCATTCCTATTGGTAACTACACCATTCTACTCACCAAAGTAAGCAACCCTTCACTTCGCCCCTCCCCCATTAGTTACTGTTGCTACACCTGTCAAGCTTTCCATTTTAGCACTGCACATATGCAGTTCACAATAATATCAATGGCATGTGCCATGCAAATTGGTGGTACTTTTTGAAACAAAGGGTCCTTGATTTCAGACAGAGGAAGACAGAAGCAGCTTAACTATCGCTAGCAGATTTTATCAGCTAGCAAGCTAATTAACATTAACTCTGCAAGTTTGCTGTAAAATAGTGAGACTAAAGATAACAGGTCCAAAAATGTTTCTATTTCTTTTAGTATCTCAAAGCAGGACAGAGCAGCTAACACTACACTAAACTCTGATATGGTAGCATCCAGCACCAGTCTTATACTGGCTCCCACGCAGTGGATGTTCCAGTCCCGAATGTGGCTTTTTCTAATGAAACCACAAAACAACAGAGTTAGATAATGATATGCTAACTCTTGGCCTTGGAATTAATGCAAGGTTAACACTGTAGGTTGTAAGCTAGTTAGCTAGACATGGTAACATTACATTACATGCACACTGCTTCAACATGTGAAGAAATCAAAAGCTTGACAGATCTGTCCTACCAAGATCTAGCTTTGATTGGACAGTCACTGTTTGGGTAAGGGGTTTAGCAAACGCTCAATTACTGAGATCTGGGAACACAACAGTGTTACTGCAATCAAGTTGAGCGGGGAAAGAATTTAGAAGGAGGTTAAACACAACTACAGTCAGTACAGAGCGTCAATGTTAAAGCAGTTAGTGGGTCTGTAAACTGTGATGAATGTTGGACAGTTTGGGTTATGATTTTACCATCCACTTTCATTTACTCTCTTACAAATAAGTATGACTAACCTGAGGATTTGCTGTATTTTTAGCAGAGTTGTCTTTTCAGATCTTAACAATGAGTTTGGTGAGTACATTTGGTGAGTTGTTACTGATAGAAATGTTGGACAAAACCACGAACACACATTTGTAAGATCATAATGAATCTTTTACGGTCTCTAAGGACTTCATGTGACACACCCCATGTTTCCTGGTGACAAACCAGTATCACCAGAGGAAGTGTTATGGGACTAAAATAAGCTCTGGCGTCTATCCACGTCACTCGTCTTGGATTTAGGAAGTGAAACTCAGCTGCTAACCATCCCTCCTCCTAAATCTCTGTACATTAATAAAATAAATAAAGTGTGACATGTAGAGGAATAGTAGTTGGATGAACACTGAGGCATGACTTTCCCAGTACCTCAGGTTTCCATGGAGGGGCATGACAGAGCTGAGCTGAGGGACTAGAGCATACGTTATCCATCACCAGCAAACCCTTCTTACAAGCCACAACAAGGAAGTAAGACAACAAAGTACGCATGCATGCACAAGCACATACACACGTAAACAAAGGCAGCAGTGCTCTGGCAGTGTACTTTGTAATCACTGTTAAAAAGACAATCACTGGAAGAGTTCAGAGTGGAGAACAAATCATTGCATGCAAAAGATCCTTGATTTATTTGAAGAATAAAACGTTAAAGGACTGATTAAAAGGTTAGAGTTGAACTACATTGAAAAAACTCAAGATTAATGGCGGTGTTTCTGTTTGTGTTCCTGCAAAACCCAGTTGATTGGCAGATCCTTTGTTGCACTGTGTCAACTCTGCACATCTGCATAGTCTTACAAAACTATCAAATTTGTAGCTACAGTAAAGCTGTAGCAGAGAGGACCACTCTGGTGTTTCTTTTCATGATGTATACTGCTTGGACAAATATGGTATTTCAAAACATTTTCTGTCCTTGAAAGGTTGCAATTGTGCAGTCATGCAAACTCTCAACCTTTCTTATTCATTCTTGAGTGTATACATACTGTAACCCTAATCCAACACTACCCCTTTTTCTACATGGTGCTTGTTCAATTGCCCTCACATCACATTTTCCACTGGGCTCAAATCTGTGTGCCGTGAAGCTAATCTTGGATATGTCACTCAGTGTGGACGACTGCTGCCATTATGTTCCGCCACGGCTTTATGTTTCCCTTGCCCCATGCTCAAACACATGGAAAAGAAAGCACATGGAGGCCGGAGCGAACATGACGACAGAACATGTCATTCCCCTTGGGTTTACTGCTCTAACAAAGTGTAATCACACCCTGGCAACCTGAGACTGATTGCTTCATACGGGGGGTTTGCAGCACAACTGGGGTTTGCATTTACACAAGTGAGAATCAGAGAAAGAGTTGATTCATCCTTTAAAGCCATGCAGTCATTCGCAAGACAGAAG
Source organism: Thunnus albacares (assembly GCF_914725855.1). Lineage (NCBI taxonomy): Eukaryota > Metazoa > Chordata > Actinopteri > Scombriformes > Scombridae > Thunnus > Thunnus albacares. Next base: position 25,953,373 of record NC_058127.1, on the reverse strand, counting down.
ATGTTTATGAAGTGATGAGGGGGAGGATGGCGAGATCACGCACAGAGGTTGCTTCTCTCCTTCCTGGATAGGGGTCAGGGGTCCGGAGCGGGGGTTGAGGTTCTGCTCTGAGGTTCTGACTAAAGCCGAGGCAGAGCTCGGCTCCTCTGGAGAGCAGCTTCCATCCTGGAAGTCCTCCCTCTGAAGACCTCTGATCGTGGTGGGCTGAATGGGCTCCTCCACTGATGATGTCCAACTCAGCTCCTTTTCCTGCTCACCTCTACCTTCTTCATCTTCCTCCTGCTCCTCATCCTCCTCTTCCATACCAGGGACACGGTGGAGCTTGGCCCTGGTTCCCTCAATCATAGGTTGCCCTGGTGGCAGGGCGTCCTCCAGGTGCAGGCTCTGTGCCCGCCTGGGGAGAGGAACCCTGTCCTGCCCAGTGTCCAGCCCTGGGATGGTGGGCTCTGTCTGGGTTGACCTGTCCAGTGTTGCTGGTCTGGGTCTAGGCTCCGCGGACACTGGGCTTCCTATGTGGCCATTTGCATTGATCACAATGCTGTCTGACAATTGGCTAGAGACAGTTCAAAGGTTTGAGGTCAACACAGAAGTCATACAGGCAAATTATACAGACATCACATGAACACAACCAGGTTCTTGAATAGACTAGCATGACAAGCAATACAGCTATACATCAAGAGACATAAAACAATTGGGGCCCATCATGCTCCACCGAGCCCCTGGTGTGCAGGTCCAGTACCTGGTAGCAGGGTGGCGGACTCCATCGCTAGCTGAGCTGGAGGACAGTTTTCTGCCGCTGGTGCAACCATCCGAGCAGCAGACTTGGTTCAGCACCCGTGCAGCACCCGGGTTCACTGGTTAGGATGACAGTTTATTATTAGTTATTTTTGAGTGACATTGTACTGGCACCCAGTCTATATGTCTAGTAGTGCCAATACAATACCTACATATAACAATTTATACCAAAACAGATTTTATTTGATATGAAAACATATTTTTATCCGAAACTCTTTGTTCATTTCACCACATGAAAAAATGAAATCAAATGTACATGTCTAAAAACAAGCAGCCATATATAACTTTGCATAAGTAAAACTAAACATTTACAAATCTGATCAGACATTCAAAATAAGTTTTCAGTTCTTAAAAAGTTTTTAAAACTGGGTGCTACAGATACATTTTATTTGGTATTAATACAAAAATGAAGTTCAATACACAGCCAAACAAGTGACAGAAAACCGGTGTGCTATGCACCCACGTACTTGAAGGTAGCTTCATGATTTTCAAGCCAGGATGTTAAATGGTTATGCTGATATTAACAAGGTTTAGCATATTTTCTAAATAGATTGTGGAAACATTTGTAGCATTAGCTGGGTTCCATTTGGGGTGTAACCATTAAACATTTTTCGGGTTCAATACAATAATGATAATAATAAAAATAACAATAATACAGAAACAGGAAATCCTGCACACTGTCACACATGTTCTATATATAGTTAAGATGCTTAAGTCAGGAGACTTCTATCAGTTAACCTGATGAGGCCCAGCAGTAGGGTTGGGAAATATTACAATATGCTCCCTGAAACAATAGAAATATCAACTTGATAGAACTGTTTAAACTGTGGTAGCTATTCCTTTTATATCTCTGATTGTATTAGGTCATTGCACATAATGTTGCATATTAAAGAGCTGATTTACAGGATCTTTGAATCAATGTCATACGGCAGGATTATCTGGAATGTTTTCCATTAACTAAAAACACTGAATCAAGTCTCTAAAATGATATACATGTTCTATTGTGGCTACACTTACCAAGTACATACAGGGTAAAGAAAAGACACAAACTTGTCCAGGCTGATGGAAAGAGCCTCAGTGGCAGCACTGCAAAGTATCACTCACCTGCAATGAGCTGCTGTTTCAGTAGCGGGAGGAGCTGATCATGGAGGCGGATCCGGCGCAGGGCGTCAGCCAGGGAGGATTTCAGCAGCGTGATCTCATCCTCCTGCGCCTGCAGGCGCACCTCCATCATGGATGCTCGGTCTGGAAACTCAGCACTGCTGTCTGCTGACACATCATCTGATAAGAGACCAGGAGAGCCAGTGAGGAGGTGAGGTAGTGACATAGTAAATTGATTTAAAGTTGAACTAGGTTTAAATTCTATTTACTTTTTAAGTAAGGAAATATAAACAATGGTGATACTACAGCATAGTTTTCCATTTTAAAAACAGGATAAAGGTATTTCTAAAATGTGTTTCTTGAAACAGCATAGAAGCCTGGAGCCTCTGAGGAGAGTCTGCATTGCTGGGAGATGTGCTGTCATACTGATTAGCTTACAAACACTGATGCAAGGCCTTTCCCCCCTTCTTCAAGAGGTCCACATTGCATTAGAAATTGAATCTGTCAGTCCTTTTACAACGTTAAATATTTGGAAGGACCATTCATGTTAAGTTAGACTAGCTTGTAGAGCTGCAACGATTAGTTGATTATCGATTAATTGCCAACTATTAAATGAATCACCAACTATTTTGATAATAGATTAATCATTTGGAGTAATTCTTAAAGAAAGAATGTCCAAATTCTCTGATTCCAGCTTCTTAAATGTGAATATTTTCTGGTTTCTTTAGTCTTTTATGACAGTAAACTGAATATCTTTGGGTTGTGGACTGTTTGTCAGATCTTTGTGAAATGGTGATCGCCATTTTTCACCATTTTCTAATCGATAATTAAAATAGTTGTTAGTTGCAGCATTACTCGCTTGTTAACACTGATTTCCACTAGACAGTACTCCCTATTCATGTTGTTTCAACACCTGCTGAATCATCAGCAGCAGTCAGTGCTGTCTTCACCCTGTATAATTCAAAGGTTGGCGTCTAGCTAGCGTTAGCTGACTAAACTCAAAGCAACAGGTAGTCCTGTAACCTCAGTACTGGAATTACTTCACAGAGTTACTAACGTGACTCACAGAGTAATGTAAGGAGTGCTGAAATCACAGACGGGGTTAAACAACGGGCAACGTGGGCTCCACAGCCGGTTCAGACCTGTACAATAGTCTGCTCAAAACTGTCTATTGGTTCTTTGGAATTTAAGTTATATAACAAACTTTTCTTAGTACTTGTGCACAAAGATATTGCACCAACCAAATTAGAGTTCTATCATCGTCAGTTGGTACCACAGAAGAAGACTAATGCAGGGGATGGTCTCCCTGAAACAAATGACTTTCCTTACAATGAACAGAAAACTGACAGTTGCATTCAGGTTATTCCCATCAATAATACAGTCAAAGAGATTTCAAAACTGTTATTTTTTCAACATTGAGTTTGTTGTGTCATTATGACCATAAGTTAGAATATGAGAATATTGCTAAGTAAGTACATTTCTTTGTTGTTGTCATTAGATGAGAGCTGACAGAGATGATTAGCTGACACTAAATGACACCAGCAACGTTTTTTGATACAAACTAACCTTTGCAAACTGAAAGCCTTTTTCCATCAGTCTCTGTCTTTTCAGGAAGCCAAAAAATTGTGTCAATCCAACTGATGGAAACAGAATTACATGCGTTTTTCCCCAATATTTTAAAGGATTGTGTAAAATCTGCTTGACATCTGGATGGAAACAGAAATGGAAACAAGGCCTAATTGCATGCTAACAATTCTGTATTACATAACTACAAGTAAAACAAATTTCTGGTTCATTAAATCATTCTGGTGTAATTCCTGTATCTCTATATGTGTGTATGTGTGTGTGTGTGTGTGTGTGTTTTCTGGCCTGCTGTCCGGTTTGAGAAGGGATTACAGATGTTTAGAGCATTGTACTCAAACAGAGTAGTGTCCAAAGCTTCTCAAAGACCCCATTGTGTGTGTAGTAGAGCCACAGTTCTGGTGTGTGTGTATGTGTGTGTATATGGAGGACATAGCTGGTTCTGGTCCAAAAACTGTGTGTATGTGTGTGTGGAATGCCTCCTTCTGTTCTCGTGTCACAGGATGGAACAAAGCTGTGCATGGCAGACATCAGGATTATATTTTCCCGCTCTTAAACACTTGAGCTCAGCTCCACTCAGCTGTGTTCTCATGATTGTTCAGCCACTGAATTCTCGCTCAGCCATTTTAAGTGTTATTTTTGCACTGCAATCCAACAAAGCCCGACTGTTAATTGAGCGTGTAGTTCTGAGGAGACAGTTTGCCCACTCAGTAATAAGTAGGTAAGAGAAAGACACCACTTCTTCCTGCAAAAATCCTTTAAAGCCACACAGACTCAATTTTAGCTAAAGGCTAACAATCTAGATTGGCAACCTGGAATTACAAAGAACCAGTAATTGTAGTCTAAACCTCCATTTCCACGTGGATCTAAATTCTCTGCCAATTGACATACATTTTCCTTCTCAGGACCGAATTAGTTAAAATCTTTAATTGTGGGCAGAGTGAAAACACTGTCAGGTAAAGCACAGGTTATGATGTTCTAATATTAAAGCAAGACAACAATGAATTCTCAAATAGTTGCTGAGGCCTTTATTTACATCGACTGCAGAGAGAACAAGGCCTTTATTTGAAACAAGTTTATATTAGATCCTTTATTTCTCATTTCCCCTGTTGTATAAATAGGTCATATCTGATCAGATTTAAGTAAGAAGCCTCCTTTTTCCTGATCTGCTGCTGTTTTAATTTGATGCTGATGTAAACTACACTTCCTCCATGTTTACTCCATGTTTGTAAAATCAGTCATATCATACTGACTAATCTGCTGCTCACTATTTCTTCTCTAACACTCATGCTGTTGTCATTCACTATTTTGAGTCACTTGAACTTTGCAGTATTTTTGACCACTGTTAAGCTACTGTCAATGAAACTCAACATGTCCGGCACAAATATTTCACAAACTCAAAAGGGCATAATCCCTCCATTCCCTTTTAATTTGAAACATCTGCATGAAGCATTTATTTCATTGACAATGGCTTAGCGTTGCTCGAAAAAACAACAAAGTGGAAGCTAAGTAGTGAATAAAAATGGTATCTCTTTTAAAAAGAGAAACTGAGAGCAGCTGAGTGGTGAGTATGACATGACTCGGTTGTCTTACTTAGCGCTTTGCTATGCTAAAATTATCAAGCTATTAGAGAACAGATAAGTCCTGTAATGACTTTTTCAACAAAACCTTTATTAGCAAGCAGCCTTATTTTTTCATGCTGGCCATGGAGACCCGGCCATTATTTAAATACCTTCTTCATTTTTTGTAACTTAAATTTTCGTACCTTAAAGGCAACATATTCTGCACATTTCCAGGGTTATATTTATCCATCCAACAGAAAACCACAAATATGTCCCCTTTCACTTTTCAATACAATGGGCAGGCCCAGAACACACTGGATGATTTTATATATCCCATCTGATCTATGAACGTCTTTGGTTTGCCCTGGAGGACCTGGAGGAAGTTGCTAGGGAGACGTGTGTCTGGGCTACTCTGTTTAGCCTGCCACCACAACCCAAAGAGCCAATGGGGGAAAAAATCTAAACAAAGTTTATTCTGATAGCAGAGAAGTATGGTATGTGTCACTTAACTTCCCTGAAAGGTTTTATGAGGTGGTCTGACCAGAAATGAACTGATAAAGAAACAGTAGGATATAATAGCTTCAACTAACTGGACCTCAACCACAATGAAAACCACATAAGGCCTGCTAGATGCTAAACTGAATATATAAATACATAAATAAGTATATTATTAAATGCTTCAATAAATGAATAAATAAAGAATTATATAACTTAATGCTTAACTAAATGAATAAATAATTATGTAATTTAATGCTTAATTGTCATCATAAATAAATAAAGAGTCCGCCCCCTGACTTTTGATGGATGAAGTTGCCAGATTTATTTATTTCACTGCAGCGAGTTACACTATGGATAAATGAGAGTATACATAAATAAATAAATAAATAAAATTATAAATAGATAAATAAATGTGGAGAAATGAGTGATAAATTAATATACAAATGAATTAAAAAATATATACATACACACACACACACACACACATATATATATATAAATGAATAAATAAATACACAAATAGATTTAACATGTATACATTTAATGTCTCATTAATTTGTGATTTATCTATTTATTCATGGTAACAATTAAGCATTAAATTATATAATTATTTATTTATTCCTTTATTTAAGCATTTTATTATACAATTATTTATGTATTTATATATTTCGTTTCGGCCCTTAAAACGCTTTATGCAAATGACACACACCACTATATCACAAAATCCTAAAGTTACATTGTCATCTGGTAAAGATTCCACAGGACCTTTCATCAAGAGATACTAACTCTCTCCGATTACGACTGATGACTTGACTTTCCTGCTGCTTTCCCATGTGCTGTACACTAATATCCAAGTTCAAACCTCTGTGCTTCCTTAATACTCCAAACATGACTCATCGCCGCAAAACAACTTCCTTGAGCCCTTCCCCAAGCAGCTACGACAAAACCCGGTCTGGACTTGGCAGGCATCCAATCGGTACAACAATACAGTACATACAACTCTCATTTTGTGAGATGTTTTTGACAACATGTACATGACTTTCCAAATTATTTTCACTTTGCCTCAACTTGCCTCATCCATGGCAGTTAGAGATGTGTAATAGTTCCCAGAATGTCAAAGATAACACATGACAAATGATTGTTATCTACCTAATTTATGAGTATGCGTGTAAAAAGCCAACAAGAGTAATTTATTAATGTAATCTGTGCAAAAGATGGGCAGACAATGACCCCAAATGTCTGAAATTCAAGCCAAATTAGCAAGTATTAGTCTTCCATTAAGGCAGTCATCAATATTTTGTATATTTTATTTAATTCGTAAAATTTAAACCTGTAGCAGCTCATCTCACTTAGAATATATTTGACATCATTTTAATTGTAAATTTCTTTCTTTCTCATATTGTTTAGGATTACTTAATTTTGTGTATGATCTTGGCTGTTATGCACCACAACACCAAGGCAAAGTCCTTGTATGTGCAAACCTACTTGGCAAAAAACCTGGTTGATAATTCTGATTTTGACCACTCCATGTGTGTGTGAAGGTGTGTGTCCACCTCTCGTTTCTGTTCAGCAGTCATCTTGGATCTGCTCTTCACCAGTTTCAGAGACTTCTATAGCATTTTGAAGTAGTAAGAAATGTAATAAATATTGTTAATTCTTAAGTTAGAGAGTAGGAGTAAAAGTAAAGAACTTTCACTGAAGTCCAAAATGTCACTTTTAGCAGTTTGACACATGCGGGCCCTGATCTTTTCTAACAAATCAGTATTTTAACACTCACACAGGAAACCAAATTACTCTGAGAATTCAGGTTACATTGAAAATCAAACAACCTCCCTCTCTGTGCTCCTCCTTGCCAAATCCCAAATGTTACAGGCAGAGCATGAAGGGGGAGAGTTGGGCGACACAAACAATGTCTTACTTCAGGCCTTGGGTTTGCTGTCCAGAGAACTTGGCCACTTGACGTCCACCCTCGTCGTGACACAACGTTAGATGTGGCTTGCACAGGTGCCTATGTCTGACGATTGTAGACAAACACTATGAAAGCTTCCCGTTGTGCCTGGCCAGGTGTTTGGGCTGGAGGCAGAAAGGGCATTGGAGCGCAGGAAGTAGTCAAGCCAGGCTTATGAGGCATGGGGTCATCCACACTCTTGGACAAAAAGGCATTCACAGTAGTTCACCCACACAGAGTGATGGTTTATACTCAATCTATTTTCTAATACCAAAGAAAGACAATACTCTCAGGCCAATACTGGCCCAGGGAGGTTGAACATGCATCTAAAAGTCCTCCCATTTTGGATGTGTCGTACAATCACCGTCCTTCAGACCATCACTTCAGGAGAGTGGTTCACCTCCATAGACAGCTACTTTCATGTTCCTATTCACCAAGAACACAAAAAATTCTCCTTTTTGCCAGACCTTCCAGTTTGCTGTCTTTTCATTCAGCCGGTCCCTGGCTCTTCACATTTTTACAAGATTCATAAGGTTGGCCTTAGTATCACTATACCTAACAGGAGTAAAGATTCTCCCTTATCTTGACAACTGGCTTATTTGCACCCCCTTATTCCGCAAGGCTGAACAAACAACATCCAGGGTACTCGCTCATATTGAGGCACTGGGCATGTCTGTAAATTGGGAGAAGAGCTTGTTGCATCCATAGACTGTAAAAATATGGGGGGAATGGAGGTTGCACCCTTAGGTAGTGCAGACGATTTGGGATCGGTACGGTGAAGCCCATGTAGATCTATTCGCCTCAGAGTGCACAACTCATCGTCCACTGTGGTTCTCCTTGGTGGAGACCAGTGCTCCACTTGGGATAGACGTTCTCACCAAAACCTGCCTGAGAGGTTTTCTTTATGCATTCCCTTCAATCTCCATGATAATGCTCATGTTTCATAGGGTGAGATTGCTGGATCACAAGGTCCTCCTCAACAGGGTCCAACTGGCCATCTACATGTACATGTTTCTCCACACTCCTCAAACTGTGAAGGATGGGAAGGTTTGGCATCCCTATCAGTCTTCAGTCACTCTTGACTGACCTTGAGCCCTCAATTTGTGATAGCTCCTTCCACAAGAATAGTGTATGGAAAGGCTGTGTTTACTTCATGGTGCAAGGACAGGGGGTTAGACCCAGTCTCCTGCCCTTTACAGGATATACTGCAGTACTTGCAGTATCTTTTTGATGCTGGCCGGGCTGCCTCAGCCTTGAAGGTGTACATGGCAGCTATATCTTTCAACCATGATCACCTTGATGGCAGGCCATTTGTTGCGTATTACTGGGTGGCACAGTTTCTGCGTGGGGCCAGCAGACTGTGCCCCCCCCCCCCCCCCCCCCCAGGGTGAATTGTGCTGCAGCACGGGACCTGACACTGGTCCTGCAGACCTTGAGCAAGTCACCCTTTGAGCCTATGGCAGGGGTGACCTTGAGAAATACATGACAATGACAACTGCTTTTCTTTTGGCAGTTACAACAGCCAAGCGTGTGAGTGAACTCCATGCACTTTCTATCAGTCCTACATGCCTTCAATGGAATGCAGACGGCTCTGGGGTAACTCTGTGGCCAAATATCTCTTTCCTACAAAAGGTTTTATCCCCCAGTCATATTAATCAGGCCACAGAACTGAAGGTGTACCATCCCCCACTGTTTGGGTCCCAGCTGGAGGAGAGGGCTAATTTGCTGTGTCTAGTCCAGGCATTGTGGCTGTACATTGAGGCAACGCAGAGCTTTAGGCACTCAGAGCAGCTGTTTGTCTGCAACAGCGGAAAGAACAAGAAACATGCACTGTCTAAACAAAGGCTCTCCCACTGGATTGTTCAGACAATCAAACAGGCTTATGAAGTAGCAGGTAAACCTGCCCCCTACATCCTGGGTGCCAATGAGGGGGGTGTCACTAGTGAAGATCTGTGCGACGGTGTCCTGGACAGCACCTTGCACACTCTCAAGGTTCTATCGCTTTAGTGCTGGCTCTGGGTCCATGCTGGCATCAGCTATTCTGCCACTGGCTTCTACAGCTGACCAGTAGGTGGGTACTGTTCCTCGTGACACTACTGGTATGAGTCATCCACTTTGTTTACTGCCACTGGCAGTCAGGAAGGAATGAAACAGAATGGAAATTACAAAGGTAACTATTGTTCTGTGAATTCCTGGATGACAGTCAGTCACATCAGTCACTTGGAACCTTTCGGGGTGAGAAGATTCTGAGATGCCGAATGTAGGCTACTATGTGATATTTATAGCTGGGACATACAGGTAACCTACACATCACACACGTGACTTTGTTTACATAAAATCTCAACCTGCGCGGAGCACAAGGAGACACTGGCAGTCATCCAGGAATTCACAGAACCATACTTACGAGTTACTTTTGTAACTTCCATTGTATGACGTATCTACAGAGTTCCCTACTGAAAGTTTACACTTCCCCCTTGCTCTGTCAGAGAAAAAGCCTGCGTAGAAATCTCTGGCCAGCAGCCAATGCAGGAAAAAGTGTTTGACGAAGTAACACAAGCAACTCTTTGGGAATTTCCAGTGAGACCACATACACATACACACACACACACACACACACACACAGCAAATCTTAAGTGACCTTCTGTTAAACGCCAACATTTTGCTCACAGGCCTGAATCTCCACAAAACTACTGACCAGACTGCCATAAATGTTACTTTGGATATTCATGTTCCCAAGAGGAAGAATTCAAAAATTTCTCAAATTCTCAAGTACAATAGCTGAGGTTGTGTAACAGCTGAGCACAAATAAATACAGGCCAATTGCTAAAAAAAAACTAAATTCCTCACATGATAAAATCTGCATTAGTGCAGATTTAATTCCAACAGTATGACAATAGAGGCATGTCATATACACCTACACTTCCTCTCTGTAATGCAAACACTGTTGCCATTCACTAAATAATTTCAATCACTTCTCCTTTGTTGCTCTCTCAACACTTCCTGCAGATATTTCACACTAAAAGTCTACCAAAAGAAGGAGGGATTATGCACTTTGAGCCACTTGAAGACTTTTAATGTGAAACATACGTGCAGGAAATGCTGAATTTAAGTTACATTGATTTACTACTGAATGAAAAAACAGCTAATTAGAACAGGCTGGAAGTGACCCTTTTAGAAATAAAGGTCTGTCTTTAACATAAATTAGATAGGATTATGGAGAAGACAAAAACACACTTGATTCAGGATTTCAGCTCTAAATACTGGACCTTCCTGCCTGTGCAGGACTTTTAACAGAAAGTGGCTGGAGCTTTAATAGCATCCTAAACCCCTCCTCACTAAACACAACCTGATGATAAACAATTAAAACATTCCAGTCCTCCTTTTTGTGAGGCCGTAGCTGACACGTGGACAGAAAAGGCTGAGACAAGCAGAAACACATGCTAAAAGCTCATTCCCACTCCGGGCCTCCTGCCTTCTTCTTGTGAGGGAAAAGAAACAGCCTTCATCAGTCAGCGAGCACCATCAAAGACCCCGCCATCATTAGCAAATAAACAAGTTTCCCCTCTGAAACCAGATCAATCCCTTTCAACTCAAACACTCACAGTGATGGATGAACATGTTACTGTTACAGCTTTATTGTCAGCAATCTTCCTCTGGGAACTATGTTCTCACTTTGTGTTTGGCTCCGGTGAGGTTGCAGCCTTTCAGTGTTTTTTGAATATCGGCCTGCGTGTTGTTTTTGCTGTTTTACATTTCTGTATGGACGTTTTTTTGGCCCCGGTAGAGATGTGAGTCCTTTAATATTGGATATTTGCTGTTATCAAGTCCAATCTGACACAGTACCAGAATAACACAGCTGGACAGTGCACACATATTTTTTTATTCACCTGTCTTACTATGAGTAATGGAGCCCTTCATGAATGCACATTTTTCTGAGTTGGAACAATTATGGTTATTTCACTTAAGAGATTTCTTTTCGGTTTTCCCCCTGTGCTCCTCTCACTGGTTTTTAAGTGGACGAGGCTCAGGATTTAGCAAACCTAGTAATCAGATGACAGCTGGTGTATTTTTTTGTGATAGATTAGCTGGGTTTTTCAGTGTTAAACTCTTCTTAAGTAGCTAAAGATGTTTTTATTATTTAGTCATCGCTTGACAAATAACATTTGCAAATATACAAGAGGAAGAATCACTGCTGTTTTCATTTAATCATTTATTTTACCAAAACAGAACTTTCAAAGTACTATGTATGGCTCCAACACTTCATATATATATTAAAAACCAATATTGCTAGAATAAATGCTAGAATTGCAAATGTTGCATGTAGCTGGGGCTGCAACTAATGATTATTTTCTTTATTAATGAATCGTTTTGTCTATAAAATGTCTGACAAAGTGGCTTCACTGTATGTTTTCTTAGTCATACAGTACGCGTGCTTGGCTCAACGAGTGATCATTTGTGTTTATGGATAGGATAAAATGGATCAGCTTTTTTTTACAGTTGAGAATTTTAAAATGAAGGGTCCCTGGAGAATGCTCCACCCTCTCTGTGCTGTGATTCTAGCTCCGCCCGTGTGTCTAACCCTCTTCTCCTCAGCTGGGAAGTTCTCCTAAACTGAAACTCCATTATGCACCCATGCATGTCATATCACTACTGTAGCCTGGACAGGAACCAAGCTCCGAGGCTTAACTCTCATCAGCTGCTTCCAGTGTTATGGACTGTTGAAATTTTGCAATAAACACAACATCATGCTGAAAACCATTTATACCTTCTATCTACCACTCTCACTCAGCCTGATAAAAAAAGTAGGAAACACCAGGGGTTGGAAATTTAACGGGGGCCCCTAAAAAAATGTAAAATTGGGATGACGGGGGCCTTTAAACGCCCTCATAAAATAAACAGTTAAACAAAGACTTAATACAAATGCAAAGCGCAGTGCTGCTGCTAAATGATGAACAACGCCGCTTAAATTTCACATTGTACATATTCACGTCAAAACCACACACACTTTCTCTGCTTGGAGCAGCTGACTGGAGCTAGTGGTGAGTAAATGGGAGTTTCGACTCTCTGTCTGTGGTTGGTGCCTGTTTGTACAAGGGCAGGGCTGAGCTCCACACATACACACACACACACATGCAGGGCAGAGAGGCCACAGTGGACAGGGTTAAAATGGACTAACAGATGGAGGTTTGACTTTACTAGAGTTAACTACAACTGCTCGCTCCGGTAGTAAGGAAGACGGTAAGAGCAGTATATCAAACAACTATTGGACGAGCAGAACATAAATAAATACAATGTCTTCAATGTCCAGCAGTCAACTCCCGCTCCCCTCTCATTCACAGCTGATATGTACAGACATATGGAACTCTTTATGCTAATAGGGAACTGTTAAGCCCAAAATGTAACAACTGAGTCTAAGTGGCTAGTAGCTAGTAGCTAGTCTAAGTATACTACTGAACAACAGGGACAATGTTGAAATGTTGAACTGTGAGGTTGTTACATAATGTTGTGTTTATTGTTATACTTAAATAATAATAATAAAAATATTCACAGGGCTATAAACTGTAATTGGGATTATAACTCAGCATTTTTACCCATTAAATGTTCTTGCATTAGAAGTTTGGCTGCTCCCTTCACTTTTTTTAAGTAAGAGTCTTTGAATATTGGTCTGTCGTACAACATAGAACTAAGGTATTTCCCTTCATTTGAAAAAATTGCCCTGGAAATGATCCAATTTCCCCAAGAAACATATTTTATAAGGGCACAAAAAGCCCTTGTAAAAAAAAAAAAAAAAAAAAAGAAAAAAAAAAGTTAATTTCCTACCCTGGGAAACAACTGTGCGCTGGTGACTGGCCAAGAAGACAAATCACATCTGCTTGGGGTGTACACATCCACTATAACACAAAATAATGCAGGAACTACAAGAGGACACTGAACGGCTCCGTCTTGTGCATTATGATGCTCAAACGAACCGTTTGATTTATGCAGCTTGTTGGCAGCTGGTACCTGACAGGCCAACTCAGGGTAAAAAGTCACACAAGTACATCGACTTCCAGGATAACAGCTGCTTTAGTTGTAAATTTAAATGGGGATGTCATACCTCTACAAACTGAAAACTGACTATAGATATTCTTTATTTTCTAATAACTGGAGAGTACAACCACACACTTATGACAGAGGTGTTCTTAAAGTCAAACTGAAATTTTAGTCATCCCTTCACCAGGCTGCAGGTAAGTTTGGCTGGAAAACTGCTCTGCTACCGCCATGTTTTGGTCGCCATCTTTCCCCTGAGCCGCATGGTTAGTCAGGAATGCCCGCACCTCCATCCTCTCACCTCCATCATCACTGGTAAACATGGAAGCGGTGGGACAGTAATGGTGGTGGCTTTCAGTGGGTTTGAGTGGGTGTAGCTGCTCAACCTTGGGGATGGGAGGGTGGATGCTACACTTCCGTAAAAACGCTGACCCACAATCATGGGCCAGGACAGTACACTTAATGTCATGTGAGCAGCTCCTCTCACTTGTGCATTCAGGTCAAATGCAACAAGGAATGGCAGCAAATAGCTTATTATCTGCTAATGCAGAGTGTGGGAGATCTGCCTGTTATGTGGAGGCTGAGGAAGAGCAGGCGTCACGTGCTGCCTTCCCCTTATTCGCCTCACCTGGGGAGAAAAGGGAGACATCACCTACAAAACATTGCAAAACTCAGGCACATCCTGTCTCAAAAAGATGCAGAAAAATTTGTCCATACGTGTGTTATTTCTAGGCTGGATTATTGTACTTCCTTATTATCAGGCTGCCCTAACAAGTCTCTAAAGACTCTCCAGCTGGTCCAGAATGCAGCTGCACGTGTACTGACTAAAACTAAGAAAAGAGATCATCTTTCTCCCATTTTAGTTTCCCTGCACTGGCTCCCTATGAAATCTAGAATAGAATTTAAAATCCTTCTCCTCACCTACAAAGCCCTGAATAGTCAGGCACCATCATATCTTAAAAGAGCTCATAGTATCCTATTACCCAACTAGAACACTGCGCTCCAAGAATGAGTCTCTAAAAGTAGAATGGGAGGCAGGCTATTAGGCTGCTCTCATGTGGAACTATCTTCCAGTTTCAGTCTGGGAGGCAAAGACCAGTCCTTCCAGAGAACTTTCCTTTTTGATAAAGCTCATAGTTAGGGCTGGCTCAGGCTTGCCTTGGACCGGTCCCTAGTTATGCTGCTAGACTGCCGGGGGACTTCCCATGATGCACTGAGCTCCTCTCTCCTCCTCTCCATCTGTACACATTCATGTACCATTAATGCGTGTTACTAACTTGGCCTCTTCCCTGGAGTTTTTGTGCTTTCTCGTCTCACAGGTTTCCATGGATCATGGTCGCAGACCGCTCGGTTATGGATCGCGGGCTTTCATGGACTGTGGCTGCTGACACCATGCTGCCATGGTCCTGCTGGACGCCCACGCCTGCTACTATTATTATTAGTCACATTTCTATTATTATTATTGTTATTATTATTATTATTATTTTTGTTGTTGTGGTCCTCTGTGACTCTCTCTCCCTCCTTCTTTCTCTTTTAACCCAACCCATCAAGATGGCCACCCACCTAGAGCCCGGTTCTGCTTGAGGTTTCTTCCTGTTTAAGGGTTAGGTAAAGGTTCTTTGCCACTGTCGTCAAGTGCTTGCTCATGGGGGAATGTTGGGTCTCTAAATTAACGAGTACGGTCTAGACCTGCTCTATGTGGAAAGTGCCCTGAGATAACTTCTTTTATTATTTAGCACTATATAAATAAAAACTGACTTGACGTGACATCCCCCCCAAACCAAGTGGGGTGTCTCTCATGGCTATCCGCACAAACATCTGTGTGTCAGAGTGTGTAGTGCTAGGAATCTGCTCTGTTAGGGTGATGGAATGAGTGGTGCGATGCCCTTTATTGTAAGAAAAAGGTTCCTGTCAGCCAGAGACAGGGATGGCTGGTGCTGGCAGCGCTGAGAGCCCAGCTGCTCAGACACCTTCCAGGCTGTCTCCAACAGGTCGATCATGACCTGGATGTCTGGGCCAAACAGGGATTTGGTGAAGAGCAAAACGCTTTCATGAGTAGGCGCCACTCATGATCCTTCAAGGTGGACAGACTCAGTCAAAGGTACTTGTGTCCCACCTGAGTGGCACACATGGCACAGCCACCATCGATGGCAAATGCCTGTGATATGCGGAGGAGGGCGGCCGCTCTCGTCTGCACCATGGCCAGGAAGACCATATTGCAACATCGGCGAAGCACAAGAGGTGCAGTACTTGCTAGTATCCATATCTTCATACTGCAACACCAGAGGGTGGACGTCTACTCACAGGCGATCCATTTCTCGAGGCGGCTGAGTGAAAAAAGGGAGACAAGCAGCTGGACGCTGCGGTCTTAAAGTGGGAGGGTGCTGCGCGGTTGCTACCTCTTGATTGGCAGTGAGTGCAAAGCTCTTTCTCAGGCAGAGCCTCGAGGGGTAAACCAATAGCAAAGCCCATTAGAGGGCTTACAGATGGTCAGGTATTATCCCACATGTAACAACTAATACTGTCCCTCTCCCCTCAATTTTAAACATCTCAGAGAAAATGCTACAAATTCAGTTAATTCTAAATAAAAAGATAAGATATATGCACATAAAGCTCTGTAATGAGGTACATTGCAGGTTGGTCGGTGGAGAAAATGGTATCTCTGACAATGATGTGATGTCATCCCCCCCCCCTATGTCAGTTAAAAAAACACCTGAAACTATGTTACATCACTGGAACATTGTTTCCATCAGGCTGCATCACAGCAGCTGGAAATATCTGGACACAACAACACACTGTCTACATCTGGTCAGTTCTCTACAGGAAGGTACACTGAACAGGAAGTTGGAGTTTTCCTGCAAAAGCACTGTTTATTGCTGAATTTGTCCTCAGGGAGAAAACCTATTAACTGTCCCCAACCAGCCTGGTTCTATCTGCAACTTCTGCTCACATATATAAAGACCACACAGCCAGTAAAAGTGTACCTTTAAGAAAGCTAGTGAGGTCCAAAGCATTTTGATGATATGGTCAACACATACTGTATCTTAGTTACACCAAATTCGACACTGTATCATAGTTCTGCCTTGCCCAGTCTATCTTGGTCTTTTCACAGAGTTCATGTTGTACTTATGGTAAGGCCATGACAGGCAGTTTGGGGTCACCACACCCACTCCTGCTGTAAAAGAACTTCTTCACAGGATCTGTTTTTGGCAGTGGGATCCCTGTACTTAGTAGGCTGCTTTTATAGATGAATGTAGTGTTTTATTGTCTGGCTTTACTGGTAATGGCAATGTTAATGTGAGGGTTAAATATGGATTTTTGAATGTCTGATACTTCAATGTCCACATTAAAATAGAAATTACAAGTGTCTCTTCACTATCTAGAATGTCTCATTGTTTTGTAGTGTGTTTTTTCTTTCAAAGTGCATTTTAGGACAGTGATAGTCTATTTATAATAGCTCACTATATAATAATAGTGAGCTATAAATATAACTCCCTGTCTGCTTACTATCCTCCTATAAGACTGACTTTAAGAACACATTGTGTGTATGTATAGTAGCAAGCCATTTGTCATTACAGCTGATTAAAAACATTTTTCATAAGGTCAGCCATCAGACCTATAACACAATAGACCATCAGTTAATCTGAGTGACCCACTGGCTTAAAAATATTCATGATGAACCAGTACAGTCCTTTGTTGAACTAGAAAATGTCCAAAAATGATTCAAAGTCATAAAAATGAATATTAATGAATAAACCAAAAATACACCGATCTCAAACTAATTACAGATGACCCAATCAGAGTCCTTTTTACGGATATCTGCATAAACGGAATCCAATCTAATACTTATACTTATATGTTGATTAAACAAGTATTTGACACACTGAAATAGACTAAATTTACGCCTTATTTTACACAAGCTACTTAATCCGAATACTGGAGGTAGTGGTTAAAACTACTGCACTGCAAGTGCAACATTCAAATCCAGACTGCATCACACCTAAAACCATGTGTTCACCTAGTTAACTGCAATGTGATGCAACTACAGGCCAGCATTTATTATGTTCATTTATTACAACAAACCATACAAAACAAAGCTTGAGGCGCCAAATGTTAGCAGTAAAATACAGTCACAAACAGCCTATAAGAGTTATGAGTGGACAGCTGTCTCTCAAGATCTTAGCAGAGATATGATTGGATCATTAATGGCAGACCCAGAGTCAGTTTTCCGTAATACATTATTGTCAAATTTAACATAACATAATGAATAATCACACTGGTTCCAAATCAGCTCCGTACCATTACACAATTACACAAAAAAACTATTTTTTATAACTATTAAAGATTGTGGAAAGGGCTAAATTATTGTGCAGACACAATAATTATCGGCAACAATTACAGAAGTGCTTTTTCATGGAAACTTTGGCCTGACAGTGGTGCCAGAGTGGGTAGATGTCACAGAACATTTGGATGGACGCTGCATATTCACAGCAGTTTTCTTTGCAATCTTGGATGGGTAGACGTGCCACCAGTGAGACAAAATACTCATCCATGCATGCATGTAGATGAACATTAGAGCAAATGTCAAATGAATCAGTGACTGACTGATATCAGATCGAGAAGACACCAGTAGTCTAATAAAGTATGTTTGCAAACTGTCTGGTCTAACCGCAACACAAACACACATTAACAGAAACCATGGCACTTCCCATGTCATACGGCATGGCATACCAGCATCTACACACACACACACATCTGTACGCATGAATGCTTTCCTGCTCTACTTTGAGCATCTGGTTTTCGTGTTTTCATTATTTCAGTTACAAGCCAAAGCTATAAGTGACTCATAGCTGTTTGGCAACAGTGTAGCAAAAGCTGGAATTTCATCCACATTAGATTTACAGCAACTTCACTGAAATTCTGATTCATTCCTGCCCAGAAAGTACTCCTTCCTGCAGAAGAAGTGACAGGAAATGATGCGTGCATGAATATCAAACACAGTACACACAAGAGACTATTATTTGATCTGCTTGGCTCTTATAAAAATTTAACATGTGGAATATTTTGGCCTTTTAAATTGTGAAAACTAGAGCTCTTTTTTTCTTTTTTTCATCATCACCTTCAAACCTCAAATGTTTTATGTTAAATGCTTCTAGTGTTGGTCCCAATAGTATTTATTATCTGATTAGTCATAATCTTGAGGTCACTTCTTGTGAGGGCCCGGAGTTCAAATCTAGTTCATGTTTTAGTGTATATTGTGCTTACATGGGGCATATTTCTAAATTAATTTGTGTTCGATCAAATCACCACAAATTAATTACTAACTAATACATACATAATGTAGGTTTTGATCAAGGGTGAATCATTGTGACAATCACCCCCTTCAAACAAAGAATGTTGTAGACAAGCTAGTGTCTTTACGCTCAACCAAAGATGGACTGATGGGTAAAGAAACAACACTAATGGTTTTAATATTTAAAAAGACAACAAGGGTCTTATCTAGATTCAAAAAAACCCACAGACTGGTGAGCCTATCTGTACATAGCCCCCTACTTTCTAACCTTTCTCCCTTGGCTATATCTTTAAGCATATCACATAAATATTTTAAGATCAACATTTCAATCAGGACCTCCTGATTCTTCAGAAGCAGGCAGTAGCTTGTCCTGTCAGTAATATTAGCTAAAGTTAGCTAACGTGACTACTAACGTTAGCTCAGTGGAGACTGAGAGCTGATAAAGACTGATATCTTCAGCTTTTATTGTCAATTACCACCAGCAGTCTGTCATTATGACCCGGAGGGGGAAAGTACACAGCAGCAATATAATTCCCCTTCTTGAATGTAATGATCATTTTTGAGAATAATTATCAAGTGAAGTATCTTACAACTGTAGTTATTATCTTGCTAAATGTGAGCTATGGTAAATTGGTCTGGTTTTCTAGCTACACGTGAACATTTACATTCCTTAAAATTGATTTTCAAGTAAAATACTGATATATTAGTCAGTAGCACAGTTGGGGAAACAATGGGGTGTACTTTCTTAATCACACTGTCATCCATGTCATTTAATAATTACCTAAAAAGTCTAATTTGTTTCATGTAATAAAAATAATAATACTATGCCAAAAATATATTCTTTTAATTCCAAAAATAACGCCAAATATCCATTCATTTGGAAATCAATAGCGTTTGGGGTGTGGGGGCCTCTCTGTGCAGCGCTGTTTCGAAACGTGAGTCAACCTCTGTGTCGTTACGTAATGTGTGCGTAGCAAGTGAGTGGTTGAGCAAGTGCGAGCGGCAGAAAAGTGACGGTGAATGTGAGCGGAGCAGAGGAAAATGTTAGCAATAAGTTGTTAATCTGGTAATAAATGTACAGTATAGACTACAGTGTGTAAGTTGATAGATGCTGATGGTCTGTTGTTTCCCCAACTACTGGAAAAGTGAAGGGGGTTAGCTCCAAAGTTAACAAAAATGGGTTAGCTTAACCTGACAACACTAAACAGAGAAACAGAGAACGGAGAAACGTGTGGCTGCTGAATTTCTCCCAAGTTTTGATCAGCGTATCCTCCCACCCCCCAACCCCTCTCCTGCAGGCCGCCGCCACCGCCGCACTGATGTCTAAAATAGTGTCTTATATCATTTCTCATATCAAGTTAATATTATACTAACTATTCATGTGTACATGTAATAAAAATAGGGACCTTGAGGTCATTTTTGCCCCACAGACCCCGGGTGGGTTGAACCGGCCGTGACAGCAGTCAACTAAACCACGTTAGCTTACAGGTTTTAATGGGACACATTGAACTCCAATGGTTTTGTGACAGATTATTAATTTATGGTTCAGATTACGTAGTGAAATGAATGTGATCAAATCACCAAAAAGACATATTTTGCTGGTGAATCACACCTCATGTTAGTTAGTGTGAGGCCCGAGAGGGTTTAGTGGTATTCAGATGACGGTATCCAATGATCCTAAAAGACAAAAGCAGGAGAATTGAATTCCAAAGCTGGGAATACAATTCCTCTAATTGATTTTCTCTTTGCTCAGACGCTCAGGGTCATTCCAGGTCTTGTGGGAGGTTGGCTGCCTGACAGCTGCACAGCCACACACTCCGGGACTGGTTGGAATCTTTTGTTGAGTCTCTGTGCACAGTTACACAGTCTTTCTTGTCCAACTGGTTGATGTACGAGTTTATAAAAACTTCCCCTTTCATCAAGCCTGATTAGAGCCACAAGTAGACTGAAAGCAGCGGTATAATAAGCACAGCATGAGTTCCTGTTTTGCTTTGTATGAATCTGTTTGTAATCTGGCTACTCCCTCTTTTTTGGCTGTCCCTATTTATTTCAAATCTATGAAAAAATCTTTCAAATGTACACATCTATTTGTAAATATCGGTGTCAGGCTTCAAAAAGCTGTCAATAAAATTGTGTCACCTATAGCAGTTAGTTGACAATCATGCAACATATTCTCACAGAGGCCACCCACTCATTCTCTCTACCTCTCGCCAAAGGGTGCTGCATAATGACCTCAACCACCTACAGACACCGCTCAATGCTTTTTGTTCTCCACTTTGATTTTGAAACCTTGCCACTGCTCAACATCCTGTACGCCCCTGCACTACGGTCTGATGTCCCATCTGAGAAGTGAAACAGAGAGCAGCATCATCTCTGAGAAACACTTTCTCTTCCTTCGCAGCACGAGAGTGTGACTGCACTACCTACATGGCTGACTTGTTCTACAGCATAGCTATCATTTCATTCACCGTGTGAACCCTCAACGTTCAGAGGAGATGGCTGTAGGACACAAATGAACTTCCAATATATACTCTTAACTTTAAAGCTGCAGCAATCAATAATCTTATACTAACATTGGATGAGAGACAGAGAATTATCTCAAACTGCTGTTCCCCTAAGCTCTATTGAACTTTTTTTAGCTCATTGTTTTGGTTTTCCAGCCCACAAACTCTCTCAACCTTCTTTCTAGGGGTGTAAAGATTAACCGATACTAGAGGGGTAACAGTACACACGGTTTCGTATGTACCTTGGTTTTGGGGTCACAGTTCGGTATGTTTTTGGTACGGCAGGAAAAAAAAGAAAGGTAGAAAATAACATCTTCATCCTTTATTTTGAAACACTAGTGCAGTTCATTCAAAGTTTATTAATATTAATGTCCAAATTACACCAAATTCGACACTGCACGTCCTTGGGTCCCCAGCAATACATCTGTCGAGTGTGAAGTCGATCGGAAGAACAATTCTCCAGATATGCGAAGGACACACAAACATACAGACAGACAGACAGACTGATTCCTTGCTTTTTAGTTAGATGTACTGCAGCGCCCCTTCAAAAGATGTCTGAGACATCCTGCAGTAAGTCTTGAACGTACAGGCCAAGTTTCGTTCACAGTACACAGTTCAATAGTAGAGCTTAAGTCTCTTTTTTACATGGATCTCCATGTTTCTCAATCACATACCTTCTTGAAACCATCCACCACATTCCCACCCTGAGAGAAATCTCAGCACCACTGTATTCGCCACTGACTGACATTTATGTCTTCAGAATGTGCAGTGGTATAATAAAATATGCGGCGGTATCTCACATCTTGCTACTAATTTATGAAGATGATATGATGTGTGTGCTGACAGAAAAGTTACCGAAAGGAGCTTCACCACAAGGCTAGCTTTAGCAGCTAATACTACTTCCAACTAACCCCTAGTTCCTCTCCGCTTATTTACATGAGTCTATACAGCGTTACTCAAATCACCAAATTCAGGGTGTCTTGACAGGACAACAAGGCACATGTGCCAATACACATTGGTGTATTTTTAATGTATTAGACCATCATCCATTAGCATATTCTGTCCTCTTTAAAAAAAGTAAAAATATCCATTCCGCTTTCTAAGCTTTATAAATGTCTGGTGTTGTGTTTTCCCATCTGATCTACCCATCCTTGAAAGGGGCCCTCCACCAGCTTTACACATAAAAGTCCATTTACTGTGAAAACAAGTGTATGATGTCCTCTGTAGCTCCTGAGGAGCTATTGTCATGTCTTAGATAATAACCCTGATGATGTCATTGTGATGTCATCAAGGGTAGCTGGGCCTGGGCCTCGGAGACTTTCTTGCAAAGCTAAACCGCTGCAGTAGCCCTTTAAATTTTATATTTTATATTTTTATCCTTCAGAAGTCTTATGTTCAAGCTTCCCACCACAGTGATAACTGTCTCAAAATATACGGTAGGTATAAAGGTTTATTTTAGTTTATACTGTGCTCACTGTGCGTTTTCAAAAATAAAGTTGTTATATCCCTCAGAGGGGCCCAGCAAAAAGGTTTTGCCAAAACAGGTTAACCCAGCCATGCTGTATGGGGACTGTTCCTTTAAGTAAGAGTTTAACCGCCATAATATGCAAAGCCTTTTCAATCAATTCTCATTTCTTGCCTTCTTTTAGACGCTTAAAACATATTCGTTAGTGACAGCTTCTTAATTTAGATTCTTCAGCAGACCGATTCAAAGCCAGCCTATACGGTACGCTTGCTAAATGCATGACTGTCTTCGGGGATAAAAGCATCTAAAAATAACTGTCAAAAAGCCAGAGATGGTACATGTGCGCGCTCAGTGTTGGCAGCAGGTCAACACTGTGGCAGATTTGACTGTCATATCTGGCTGAAGCAGACACAAACGTTATGCAAGATCATGCTTGCTCTGCGTAGAGATAAAAAAGAAAAACAGGGAGCTGCTGTGTTGACTGCTGATGGAACATAAATCTGTAGCATGCTGAGTGAACGTGAGGAGCGATGAGGTTTACGCTTACTGATTTAACAGCCAGAGAGCATTCATCTTGTGCAACTAAGCTGGAGTCCACAATGAGTTGTTTTTCTTCCTTGTGATTTATACGTCTGGTGGCAGCTGAGAAGTTCAAATGGAACTTTACGGGTATCATTACTGATGCCAACAACACATTTGTTGATACCTTACTTTGAGGAATATGAACTTTAAATTCTCAAATATAAGCTTTGCACAACTAAAATGGTTTTGATACCCGGTGACACGGATACATTTCGGTCAGTATACCACAAAAGCGCTGCCGTTCCAGCCCTGAGAAACAGAAAGAAAGCAACCACTACCTCCAGACTCCTGCTCAACAGCAGGGCCTGCTCTTCTGAAAAGAAGCCGTCTTACAACATTCTGGGAAAAAACACTGAAATCGCTGCCATCTGCTGATGCAACTTCCTGCTGATCTTCCTGCACAACATGCACTGCGTCCCAAATCCACACTGTATATTCATTCAAAATGGCACACTTGTTGTTTTTTTTTTTTTTTTTACACTGAAAAGAGACAACTTTAAAATGTTGATTACAGCTTGGATCTTATTTTCATAGTTTTGTCCATCATTTCTATCAGTTATGAGAACTGTAAACATCAGGTTAACAGCTGAGATTTGGGAACGGTCCAGCTCCGACACAGCCACAGACGATCAGACAGTTGTAATACACTGGAATTATCCTTTTAAGTAGAACAAAAAACTCAGCATGTGTACTAAATCCTCTTGACTTTTGAGTGTGCTGCTGAAGGACACTATTGTCCCACAATGTAATGCACTAAGGAAATTGAGAAACTAATACTCACAGCTGCAAACAATTCTGATGATTTGCAGATGGTGATGAAACAACTCCAAGAGCATTTCAGAAAAGAAGTCTGAAATCCTTTAGAAAAGCATTTTGGTTTCTCTTACTGAAGTGAAACTGGCAGTGGCATCCCAAAGCTGCAGTTTTGATTGACGTTTGGCACACGTATTGCATCATTTCATTTTAGCAGAAAACCATAAAGTATATTGCTTTCTTTTGTGCTACTTTGACAGTTAGTATATAGAGTGTGCCATAAAAATAAACCATAAACAAACACACTATTTTGGTAGTTTGTATACAGGGAATTAATTAACCGTGAGTCAACACATATTTTGGTATTTTGATGTTGAAATTTTCAGATGTTGAGTGAAACAGTGTTTGGCAAAGATTCCATTCTTTTTTTTTTCTTTTGTAAGCTCTGTCGGGATCCATCCACCGCTGTCTATAATTGTAATCAGCTGTAAGCAGCTACTTCATATCCATGTGTCCATCACCACATTTATGAACCAAGACATTTTAGTGCGCATGCCTTTTAGTCTGTCTTTTGATCGGAGTGTAAACGCAATACACAGAATCAGCGTATGCATGAATGTTAGTATGCAACTGGGACACAGCCACAGTGTCTGGTACAGGGAAAGATGTGTGTGGCTCTCAGGAGGTGATGCACTACAGTTTCCTGTTTGTAATAATTACAGCAGACGAGGCAGTTAACTAAAAGAACAGAAATGCTCAATGCACGGCAGACATCATCATGTGATTTTCCACCTGTTCCAGTTCACAGTTCATTTGTATGAACTTTTCCTTCCACGTCACTTGTTATTTCTGTTCCTGTTGTTGTTTCTCAGACGTGATGCTGTCGTCGCACATAGCTGGTTGATGAAATTTACATTGTAAATTCATTTGAATATACTATATATGGGCAGTGTTTGTATGAGTGTACAGTATATCTACAACACATACATCAAAAACTATTTTAATAGCTGATGTTTTTTAGAATTTTGTGCAAATATATCACTTAATACAACTGTTCAAGTTATCATATATCAACTTTCAGTCAAGGTATGTGATTATTTGTTATTGTTTTGCTACATTCTGTCGTCCAAATGAATAATTCCCAATGATACCAAATCAATTGGTCATTTTGCAGACATTTGTGATATTATTCATACATTTTTTTAAAACTATTGTTATAGTGATATCGGCTGCATCACACACCCTGAATGATTTTGTTCATTTCATTAAAAACAGGCATATTTTACAAGCCTGACCTTTTGCTCCTCCAACTGCACAGAGACTCTTACAAAACTGCATAATATCATATATTTTTGGACATTGATATCTGCTTGAAAATCCATATCAGTGCATCACACACCACAACAGTTAGTTGTTCACATCATCTGACCCGTTATATGGCGCAAGCCAGTCAGCTGACAGTCAGACACAGACAGAAACAGATGTACAAC
The DNA here is from genome assembly GCF_914725855.1 of Thunnus albacares. Classification (NCBI taxonomy): domain Eukaryota; kingdom Metazoa; phylum Chordata; class Actinopteri; order Scombriformes; family Scombridae; genus Thunnus; species Thunnus albacares. The sequence continues at coordinate 25,927,771 of NC_058127.1, read as the reverse complement.
AGCTTTCCACAGCTCTACACAGTCATTAAATCACCTTCATTTGGAAACATTAGTCAAGATAATTACCATTAAATACAAAATGGCAACCTCTATGCTGTATTTTACACTGAGCACAACTGAGTCAGATACGTGAAGCACTGAGCCACAGTAGCCTTGCCCACAGATGCTGGCGAGCATCCCTATGTGATATTTACTGTTCCCCTGTGCCTTGCCACCCCACCATTTTACAAGACAAGTAAACACAACATCAGCACATAAGGTGGGACAGCAGGGCCTGCAGATGTGCAATAAAAGCAACATTGTGCAACAGTGTTTTAGTTCCAGCATTGTGGAGGCAGAACGGGTGGAGCTTTTGAAACACACACTTGCCAAAAAGTCAGCTTGACTTGGAGAGCAAGATGTGCAAAGTCATTCCTCAAGTAAATATAGGAGTCATGTTTGTGACATAGAGATAAAGATCATAGGATCATAATATGTACAAATAGGATTTCATGTAGTTTTTCTGTGTTTTAAAGCAGAGAGCAGCGTCCTGTTTGATCTTCTGACAGCTCTGCCGGTGGTCTGTCTGTCACTGTGGCTGTTGAAGACATGCAGCATACGCCCACCAGCAGTGCAAAAACCTTTTCTTCGAACACTTTCAATTTAACAAAGCTGCCAGCTCACATCAGTCCCATCGGGGCGGCAAAGATGAAGAAAAAACACACAGAAAGTTGCAGTCACGCCTCAAATCTGACTCGACCCCCGCGCGCCAACTAAAAGACAGCTGTTTAAATTCAACGTTAAACTATCACGCGCTCAAAGCGAAACTATAGCGAGCACCTGAAAATGTAACTCCAGCAACTGTTTACCAACACTTCAGGATATGCGGCAGATTTAACACACCTACACAGTTACACAATTTGCTGCTGGTATATTGCAACACAGCTTGCAAAGATAATGAAGTCATCACAATGACATTTATATGGGAGGTTTATTATTGAGAAATAAATGGCTGAATCAACAGTAATCAGTGCCAAATGTTCAAGAGACATTCTTTCATTCGCTATATTCCCACTAAACTGTCTTAAAATGTCAATATTTTGTAGGAGCCCGCCTGTTATTCGCACCATCCTCTTCCACCAAAACATAGCAAGCACTGCGAAACAACTGCAAAACTTTTATTTCCTTAATTAAAAACTGTTTTGAGAAAGACGTAGGCTACACCCGAAAAAAAACCAGAACATTTTCCAGTTTTGTTAAGTTTATATAGTCGTGTTGTTAGACTCGTGTACATTTGACCAAGCACAAAACTATTAATGCATTTTTTTTAAAAGTAACTTAGTTGGTCAAAGTGTTCCCTCCATAACGATGTGAGCATCCGAACACAGTCAAGTTTCCATAATGCTAATGTTGTCAGTAATAAAATCACCAAACATAAACAAAGGAGACGTTTTTCGTTGCTTTACTCACCTAAACTGTTTGTAGAAGAATCCATAATCCGAAATTTAAGTTGTGTGAAGTTTGTCTAGAAGTAACGTGTGGACTGAGGTGTGTTTTCCATGCTGTGAGGAGCGTCAGAAGTCACTCTAGGGACTTGGGTCGAGTTTACATCTTTAGCAAGAATACCGGAAATATAGACGAATTTCCTGAAAATAAAAGCGCTATTGTTAATGACAAAAGACAAAAGATAACAAACCAAATCCCTTAATAACATGACAATAACACCATAGTATAAAGAATATCATAAATACACGAATAAAGTGAGATACAATAATAAAAATAGCTGAAAGAGTTAAAGTGTACTCCGGAAGTCTTGTACATTTTGGTTACCTTGACGCTATTCGTGGGAGGCACCATACAGAGTTGAAATGTGAATGTTAGAAGTTGCATCAAACTGTGTATTAACTAACTCTAAAAAAATACTCCAACAGCTATTTGCTTAAGTCACTGGTCCTGTACCTAAATGTAGTTAAGCTGGAGAATGCGGTATGAAACTTAAACACAGCTTTTTCAGGTTGTGTTTGTTTGCATTTGTCGCCACCAGGCGGCAGGGTTTCATAGCGCACGTGGTATAACTGCGTTTCTTGATGATTGCAAGTAAAGAACATTGACTGTATCTCTGTATTTATATACAGTCAATGTCAAAGAACGACACAAAATTAGCAAACACAACTGAATATCACCTAATTATGAATTTTTTATGATACCCGAGTTTGCTTCCACAAAATGTGGTAATTTTACTTCACTTTGGAGTCAATAACTACTATAGAAACAATAACTACGACTGTGTGAATCTCAAGAAGAATTTGCAAAGCACCCCACACAACAATGTAGGCTACTGTACAGAACAGCGGTCTGGCAATGACAGCGGAACGATTCTTTGCATTCATGTTTCTGTTGTTTGGGGGGCGCGAGTGTGTGTGGAACCAGGAAGTTCTGCCGGCTTTTCAACATGGAGGTGCCCGTGGAGAGTGTTTTCTGAAGGAGACTAATTTCTGCTTTCATTATTCAGCATAGACGGTGGGTACTGAGTAATGAATATACAGGTTAGCTAAGCAAGTTAGTCTCCTATGTGCATGACGGGAATACAGTCCTGTATTACAGAATATCAGTTCTTAATGATGGTTTTCTTGACACTTTGCATTATTTGGCACTCGACCTGCCAAACTTCATACAAAAATGTGTCAGTTTAAAGTTTTCTTACCACTCTGCAACATTAATGAGGAATACATTTATATCGCATAAAGAAGATCTGTGACACTCATTACGGCTTACATGAATACACACAAATATAATGTGTTTCAGTTACAATTCAACTCTTCATCTTAATTTTTAAATTTATTTGGTCCTTATTTTAACAGTGTTACAAATAATGCACTTACACATAGATCGACAATAACAAATAATATCAAACAAACAAAGAAACCTTATTGACAGAAAATGTGCCGGCTGAAGCTTTAGCTTATGTCTGTATAACCCTTTTACCTCATCCGAAAAACAAACGGAACAAAATATAATACAAAATCAAATATTTCATTCACCATCACATTCATAGCTCAATTTTATGTTTGTTTACTATGTTATTTTTGAACATTTTTTAAATTCACCTTACACTGGCTTCCTGTTACGTTGCATTCATTCTAAAATTCTACTTATCACCTTTAAAGCATTAAATAGCCTTGTTCCAAATTACATCAAGGGCTTATTGACCCCCTATGTCCCTGGACGTTCAATTAGATGGATGGATGGGGCTCTGCTGGTTATTCAGGTCTCGACTAGTGACCAAAGGTGACCGGGCCTTTGCTGTTAGAGACAGTTTATATTTTTGTGTAACTTAATTTTATTCCCATTTTATTGTCTTTTTGGATTTCTTTTGTTTTAATTGCTGTTTTTAATTCCTTTTTTCATCTCTCTGTTAAGTACTTTGTAAGTCTGTTAATAAAAGTGCTATGTAAATAAAGTTATTATCATTAATAATAATTATAAATAGTGCATTTGTTGGTTCATAGTAATCTGTTTGATGTATAATTCTTATAGCTGTCTTCTGTAGTATGAAATTTGATTGTGATTTCAATAGTAGAATTGATTTTACGATTACCAAACACAAACAATCATCTTCTTCATCAAAACACATCAGTAACATACACACAGTGCCTTGAATGCTGCATATAATTGGCAGAGTTTGGAATGGACATTCTGAATACTGTCTTTGTTGTTACATCGCTGCCGTTATACTGACATGTTCATGTTCCCTGCAGGTCAGCGATGGCTCCAGCATGAAGTGTACCCGATGCCTGCTCCAGCTGCAGGGTCTCAGGCTGCTCCTGGGCCAGTCAGCCAGGGCTGCTGCCCAGCCAGCCTCCCCCCTCCATCAGCCCAGTGTGCTGTACAACACCCAGCAACAGGTACACTTTAGTCTGCACACATAACATCCAGACTCTGCTCAAAATGTTGGTCATTTAATGAATGTAGCAATATTAGCAAAGGATTACTCAGACCTTTTCTTTCTGCTGCCAGAAATACTCACCAGAGCACCAAATATGGATTCATCCACTGCTGAAAATAGTCCACAACTAATGCACTATTCCCTCAGTAACATTTGCTAAAAACTACAGTGTCCAGCTGTAAATGTCTGAGCCTTTTTTATGAAACAATATATTTGTGAGTTGCTTTTAAAAATGTATGCCTTTAATAGAAACCAATGGGTTAGTAGAGTAGGGAAGTGGGAAAGTATTGAGAGACTGACTAATACGTTGTTGGTTTTGCTTTTTTCATGGGATTTGTTGACGATAAGAAAAATATAGAATAGCATCAGCCTCATCCTTTATCTTACCCTTTACCCTCAGATGTCCTCCCAGGTCACTGCTGATGCTTGTAGAACAATAACAAAATCAGTGTAATGACAGACAGATTGTATGTCGTATTGGAAATTTTACTTTCCCAAAGTGCAAAGCTACTGCACATATAACAAAACAAACTGTTATCGTAGGTGTTGAGACGTTTCCACGGCAGTCCAGTGTGTGCCAAAGGTCGGCCCGTGCCTGCAGAGTTCATCAACGAGGACGACAAGAAAAAGAACAAGTCTCTGGTCACCCATGACGACCTGTTTGAACAGGTGGCCAAAGAGGTCAAAACCAAGGCCACGTTTAACAAGGTGGTGGATGTCTTCATCAAGAGGGACATCAGACGGCGAGGTCACATAGAGTTTATCTACGCTGCTCTGAAGAAGATGCCAGAGTTCGGTGTTGAGAGAGACCTCGCCGTCTACAACAAGCTGCTGGATGTTTTCCCCAAAGAAGTGTTTGTGCCCAGAAACTTTATCCAGCGAATGTTCAACCACTATCCCCGACAGCAGGAGTGTGGAGTACAGTTACTGGAGCAGATGGAGAACTATGGTGGGTGTCTGTTACAGAATTCAATGGAAAATCTGAGAATTTAGAGTGGTTATTCCAGACTAGATTAAGCATAGATAAGTATATATTTTACAGGTTGCTGGATCTGTCTATTCTCAATGCTTGTGTTCCAGGTATAATGCCCAACATGGAGACCAAGGTCCTGTTGGTCCAGATTTTTGGAGAGAAGGGTCACCCAATGAGGAAGTACCAGCGCATCATGTACTGGTTCCCAAAGTTCAAGAATATAAACCCATTCCCCATCCCCAAGGAGCTGCCTGAAGACCCAGTGGACCTGGCTCGCCTCAGCCTGAGCCGCATCGCTAACGACCTGGATGCTAACGTCACTGTCTACCAGGTACACCTGCAGGCTTTGGATCAGACTTTTGGGGAAATAGGCTTATTTGCTTTCTTGCAGAGACTGAGGTGTTCAGATGGATGTATCAGTCTTATGTCTGTGTGTTCAGTATAGAGCTGGAGTCAGGACATGTTTAGCTTAGCTTAGCAAAAAGACTGGAAGCAGAGGGAAACAGCTAGCCTGACTCTGTCCAAACTTCAAAAATACACCTATAACATCTTTGAAGCCCAGTTAGTACACAATAATATCTGGACATTTATACATAAAGAGAAATAATCATTTGTCATTTTAAAAGAAATTCCATGCTGGAACAACAGCACATAAAAGTGTATCCGTCTGCATGGTACTTCTATGCAGTGTCTCCGTCTATGGTGTGCGTTGCCAAATGCACACTATAGCTGTGTACAGGCTATAGTAAAGCACAGGCTTTGGTTTTAATTTCTGTACAGGCATGATGGCATCAAACTTGACAACCTTGGTGACAATTCATCCTCAGGGAGCTGCACACAAGTCACTGCAGCCAGCCGAGAAAACCAAATTGTTGTTATATCAGATCTATTTGTGTATGGATTAAACAAATTAGATACAACATGTTAACTGGTGAACTTTAGGGATGTTGGTAGGCGTATTTTTTAACTTTAGACAGAGCCAGACTGCTTCCAGTCTTTATGCTAAGCTAGGTTAACCACATCCTGACTCCAGATCTATACTGAAGACACAGACACGATTGATATCTATCCTCTAACCTCACTCACAGAAAGATATTTTGATTGAGTTTCAGTTCAGAAGTAACAGAGAGTTCAATCAGTTCACTTCAATCTGTCGTTAAGGCTTTCTGTCATTTCCATTATTGAAAAAGTGAAACATGTTCTTAAGGTTTATTATCCATATAAATATACCAACCAACAGAAGGCATAACCATATCCATACATTTGATAAATGAGTATTAATAAGTAGTAATAGTAGTAGTAGTAGTAGTAGTTGTAATAAGAAATCTTACATTGTTTGTCAAAAGAAAAAGCTAATTTGCATTATAAGTCAAGTTAGTGGGCAAGTTAAAGGGCAAATGTTTAAATTTAAATGGGGTTTTCTTACTTGTGGAACAGAAACACTTTCACTTCAGTTTTCTGTAGTTCACACAAACAACAAGGAGCAAAATTTTTCAGGATATGACCAATTCTCTACTTTGACATCAGGTTGTCTTTTGACATGTCTGTGTATCTGCTTCTCTCACCAGATGCCCTGCACAGACATTACAGAGAGCGGAGAGGAGATAACTCTTCCACATATAGTAGGTATGGACACTGTTTATTTGTCCTGTGTTTCATTTACAGGATTCTTACTGGTCATATGAGTGAGTTTGATCAATCTCTTGGGCAGTCAGGGATTATCAGGAAATTCTTTATATTGCTGTCATTTTACTGGAAGAGAAACCAACAGAAGGCATAACAATAACAGACCAGGGTTCTCTCAATATTTGTGATGAATAAGGACAATGGTGGGATCATATCCATAGACTTTTGCTCACTGTCTTTGTTTCCTTTCCTTCCTGTGTTGACACCAGGTATCCAGAGCCCTAGCCAGATGGAGTTGCTAGCCAAGCATAACTCGAGCAGACCGGTGTTTGTAGAGGGACCCTTCCCTCTGTGGCTGAAGAAGACTTGTGTCTACTACTACATCCTCAGAGCTGACCCCGCACCACCTGAAGAGCAGGTGGGAAACCCCTCAGTTGTTGTCTATCATTAACAATGGATCAAAGGATGGGCTTTAATCAGTAGGCTTCACCATCTGGGGAACATTGATGTCTGTACAAAATGTTGTGACAATTCATCCAATAGTTGTCAAGATGTTTCAGTCTTCATTCCCTAGTGCCATGACGCTTGCATGGCTAAAAGTAAAAGAAACAAAAAAAAACTCAACTAGCTTTATCTGGAGCTTTCGGCCATATCTCATGGTCTTCTTCAGCAATTGGAACTTGCTCAGTTGTTATCACATGACCTACGTATGGAACGTTGACGTGATAACAGTGAGATGTTTATGAAGGGAAGATTACGATGGTCTTATCACATGACCAAAAGCCCTGTACTCCTATTCGCTGAAGAGGGCTGTGAGATACGGTCGAAAGCTCTGCAAAAAATCAAGTAAGCGAAACCGTGAGATTAGAATATTTTATCACAGACATGTTTCCAAGGTCAAGTATGACCCTCCACACTCAAACTCCTCTATCTAGGATGTCTTTAGCCTAGCTTAGCACAAACACAGGAAGCAGGGGGGAACTGCTAGCTTAACTTAACTCTAAAGCTCACACAGCTGTTTCTGTGTGTGTGTGTGCGCCCACAGGTAGAGGAGCCCTATGATCCAGAGAGGTGTTTGGACTATCCTCTGGAGCTAGACCTGGATTTGGATCGAGACCTCGGAGACATCGAGAGCTTCGATGTGGAAGATTGTAAGATATTCACACTGAAGCTGTCGCTTTTTGTAGAATGTTCCTTTATCATACATGATGCACTGTGATTGATGACTTTGTCTGTTTTTGAGCCTGTGTTGGAAATTTGATACATCTTTGCATCCGAAGTGATCACATTTAAAGGGACACTCCCTGTTTTTTTTACAGCACAGCAGACCCTATTATGTCAACATGTCATCCAGTATTGTGTATATCCTTAAGTTCTAACAAAAGTGTTGAATGCATTTTTTTCCTCATAAAACATTTGCAAAGCAAAGTATTTTAAATCCTGCATTGTTTACATCCATGTTTACTAGCTTGTGGTCTTGAAACCATTACCATTAGCATTACCGGCATGCATGCGCATCCTTGTGCACGTGCACGAGACAAACAAAACAGGAAGCCAGTGACACAATCTCCTCATCTCATGCTCAGCAAGAAAGCAAATGAGAATACTTCCCAAAATGTTGATTAATTCCTTTTACAAAGGTTTCCTGTTTTATGTGTCTCTAACATGGACAATATGTTAGATAACAAACTTTCATAAAGTAAAGACATTCAGCTGTGAACTTTCAACATGTCAAAAGTGAGCTGAGAGGAAATTAGAGGATTTTCTGGCACTACTAAACAAACATTAAACAACATCAGGAGTGTTTAACGATATGGAACTACTAACCTTAAATATAAGTGTTGGTGTTGGCCTTAAAAGACTTGTGTGCAGGACAGTAAAAGTACTCCTGTCTGACAGTAAATTCATCTTCAGTGTGTAATGTGTGTCTCCTCTGTGTCCAGTGGACGAGGGTCCAGTCTTTGCCATGTGTATGACCAGCCAGGGAGACCAGACCACCCTCAACCAGTGGATCTCTGGCCTTCAGCAGACCAACCCCATCCTTGGTCAGGTTCCCACCCTGTTCCGCCTGGACGCCGGGCCCAGAGAACTGCAGGCGCCGGCCAACACAGAGTCAGACCACCACCACCACCACCACCACCACCCTCCCCCAGAGACCCAGAGAGAGAAGTCACACCCTGAAGAAGAGCCTGAAGTTCTAGTGGAGGAAGAGCCAATGAGAAGCCAGAGGATGAAGCAGTGAACAGCAGTCAGGCTGTGTGGTTAAGACTCTCAGAAAATCAACACATACTGTATATGATGGAGTAGTATTTATTCATGCAGGACGGGGTTTGAACTTGAGTGAGCTGCTGGTTCATTTTCAATACAGGTACATCAACTAAAGCAGAACCAAAGGATGAACACCCAGAAATGAATGTGAGTATCCGCCCCAAAAATCAAGTGTCAGGGATTACAACACACGTGTAGTTTAGGATGTCTTAAACGTGAAAGTAAAATATCAGAACTTTATCTGCCCACTAAGACTGTGTTATAAACCTCCATCATGGTTTAAAGGAATTATGGACACTGTTGCGCCACCGTAACATCACAAATACAAGGTTCTACCTGACTTTGTAGCTCAACTCATTTTCTGCAAGGGCCTGTTAACATGTGTCTTTATGTTCTGTATGTTCTCCTGAAAGCAGATAGAACCTCATAATTCTGTGTAATCTTCAGAAGTCAGTTATAATAATTTACATGTAGATATGTGACATGTATCCTTCAACCATGAGGTCATACTGCAGATTCCAGCCTGATAGTAATAGTCCACAGCTATGGTTAAGTGTGAGCAGAAGAGAGAGTGCTCAGAGCTGTACAAAAATGATCTATAGTGTGTATAATATTATATATATATATAAATATGTGTAACACAGTGCTCTAAAGTCAACTTCATAAAAGCTTCCACTAAAACTTTTAGAGAAAAGATGAGGAAAAGGCACTGTGTGTCTCCATCATAGACAAATGACCTGCCAAGGGACTACAGATGACTCTAGTACATCAGATGGTAACATGTTTGTTTCATGTTCCCTTACAATTAAAAATAAAAAAGAATCCCTCTATCTGTTTTGACTGTCTTTTGTGTTCATAATAGCAGCTATAACATTGAAATGACTGTAGTTGTGGCATAGGGCACCAAATGAGAAGGATTTTTTTTTTTTTTTTTTAATCCATACCTGTCAATATTACAGTCTGACAATATGATTTTCTTTCAGAGGTGGGGGGGGGGGGGGGGGGGGGGGGGGTTAAAGCAATCACAGTGATAACAATCATAATAGCTTTATAATATATAATAGCCTAACGATTATAAAACTCTGCACCCTTTGAACCAATCAGAGTGATAAGCTACATTAATGATATTGAAGCATTTGTTTTGGCCAAGCCACTAACGTTATAGTGAAAAGCATTACCAGTGAACTGGGAGGACTTTGTCTGGGCTGGAAGTACCATTGTTGCACTTTTTGGGGTCTCCAAAGTAAAATCTCACGTAGGGTACCAGTGTTGTCAGGGCAAGCCCTGGTGGTAAGGTGACTATAACCTCTATATCCTCTCAGCCTATCCCAACTCACACTGAGCAAGAGGCAGGGTTACAGAGAAAGGAGAATTTGTTAGAAATATATAACCTTCTGAAATCACACACTTTTATAATACTTAGAAATGAGAAGTCACCTTGCAAAAGAAATAAGACAAAACAGTAAAGGAGATTCAGCCATTAGTATATCTAATATAACAAGGACATCTAGAGTTAATATAAAAAGCATACTAGGTCAGATTTAGTCAGATTGAGAAAGAGGAATCTAGAAGTCAGACAATCAAAACACTTACCAGTTGGGAGAAGGAGCTGAATTGAATAACTGATATATCAGCAGAAGTATGGAAGGATATAAGAGGTAATACATGTAAAACAAGTTCTTTACTCTTGGAAAATTCAACTATTCAAGCAAAGTATTCTGATGAGACTACATCAAGTTGCTGGCAAAGATGTGGGGAGAGAGCAGCCAATATGGACCAAGTCTACACTTGTTTCAGTCAGAGCAGTTATTACTTGGTAGAACACCACAAACCAAAAAATTGAGTGAACCCAATGGCACCACAAATAAGCAAATGGAAGGACACAATTAACAAAATCTATACAATGGAATCAATAAATAGATCATAGAATTATGAATTTAGCTAATTTGTTCAATGTGAGATGGAAGAGTATAACAAAAAACAAATATAATTTAATAAAAACTGAACACTTCAGATTCAGAGCAGAACTACTGCAATAAATAGGAACAAAGGGAAACATGAAAAAGTACTGCTATCTGTAAAGGTTAGAGTGGATTTCATAAATGGTAAAAAAAAAAAAAAAAGGGTGAATCACTGCTCAGTCAGTAAACAGATGTCCACACATCCTGGAAAACCTGAATTTTTTAATTCCACTATTTTTATTGTGGATATGTATTTTCATTGTGGTCCTTGTAAAAGTACAGAGTTAAAAAGCAGAAGACATCGTAGCACCGACAAAGAAATACAATAAGCTATCATCTGTAAAAATCACTCAATGTCCAACAGAAAAAAGTATAAATTAAACATTTCTTACACCTCATATGTAAGATTAACCTGTAGTGTTTACTTATCATTCCTACATGAAAGAGAACTTCATCTCCTGCCATTGAGAATTGACCAAAAAATAAAACAGGTCCTGTTATTCACTCTCCTGGAGTCTTTAATGCCAGGCTGTGTACACAGATTACTGTCTTACTGTGTACCAAACATCCTGGATCCTGGAACAGAGGCTTTGGCAGAAAAAAAATCAAACCATCTAGGACAGTAGTGGCTGAGGTTAGTTTGTTTATCCTAGGTTTTAAATTAAATAAATAGAATAAAGTCAGTCACGGAAATGTCCTTAATACTGATAAACCTGTCCAAAGAGTCCAGGAAAAGCTCTGGTATATTATACACATAACATACAGTGAGTTTGACTTGTGGCAGGGCTGTACTTTGAGTTCCATTTGGGTCACAGATTAAGATTGTACCTTTAATTTAAGCTTTTAAATATTCAATTTTAAGTATGTTTTAAATCTAATCAAAGCTTTATGTTAAACCCTGTCGACCAATAATATACAACTATATATTTCATGTCCACTCTGATTAATCAGGGTAAGCTGCAAATATCGATTTTGCTAATTACAAATAAAAAACAAACAAACAAAAGTCTTAGTTCTCAGTGTGGTTTCATGATCAATATGGATACCTGTACAGCCTCTCTCACTCAGTGACAGACACTCACCACAGCTGGATTAACCAACCAGGCAAAGTGGGCAACAGCCCAGGACCCCAAGGGCTCCAGGTGCATCATGAATCATTTAGGCGTTCATAATTATTTTTAATTATGAACAATTTGTGGGCCCTGTCCTCTAGAAAGATCATGTTTTAAAAGACTTTGAGTTTAGTATATTGTGATCACATGCATATTCCTACAGAAGGTCGTCTTTAATTAAATAAAATCAATAAATAAATGATTAAAAATATAACATTTGCTCTGAGGTAGAAATCAGACAAATAATGTGATAAAAAATAAAGTGTTAAAAAAGATTTCAAAGAACAAGCCCAAAGGTAGAAAAGGTTTATTACTGAAAAGGCATTTAAACATTCCCTTTGAACTGGTAAACAAATCAGATTACATTCTCAGAGTCACATCCAGCTATTTCCACTGTGTTGTGACTGTGCAGGCAGTTTTCCAAGCATGACTGACCTCCACAGCATTGTGCTCAAACTGAAGAATATTTCAGCATTTTACTCCTGATGAAAATCATACAAAAAAAACAAAAAAACATTGGAATGCATTCCAGAGGTCATCTCTGATATACAACTGTTCATTCATTTACTACTCATGCAGGAAATCCTTTCAATCCTCAATACTCACAGATGAGATACTTCTCTAACATGGAGCTATCTAGTGATATGAATAATGCATCATCAATAATTATTATATAAGAGGGGATTCAATAAATAATAAATAAAGTTGCTCAAAAATGTGAAACAGCACAGTCAAAGAAAAAAAATTGGCATCTCAAAACCACTTTAGTATTTTGTGTATTTACAGTGCAGAAGATGAACTGCAGGAGATCTTTACAGAGTTGAGAAAGTTAGTGTAAAAAAAGCTGTCTTGATAGAAAAAGTTGTCATAGAGGAATATATGTAAGGTTCAGGCTTTGAAGAACAGCATGGTGCAATGCCACATACAAAAAGATGTTTCACTTGCCCATGCAACAATCTACTAACTAAAAAGGGTCTAGAACAGTCTGAGACCTGAATGCAAGCCTGCAAGTAGCAGGAAAACTTTATACAAAACCAACAGCAACTGTCAGCTCTTACAAATGACTACAGTCTTTCATTGTTGTGCTGCTTGTGTATGTGTGTAGACCAGTGTGCGGGGGTCCCAGTGCTGTGGGCAGTTCCCCCCAAAACAGAACAGGCATACATCAGCCACTAGATCCAAGTAGCTATACAAGAACAAGGGTGGTTGCATTATTTTACTGTTTATTTGTTTGTTCTGTTTAAGGACTTTTTCTTGGAGATAAATTAAGGACTTTTATTTTGTATATATTGTGAATTAGTTCACATTCACTTTTCACATTTTTTACTGGACATTTAAATATGCAGAGTCGGAGCAAATTGCATTCAAATGCCGTAAATGCTTTGACTGCAATATATTTTCAATGTGTTATCATAAAAACTATCAAAAGATTTTGATACTTAATAAATAAAAATAAACATTACTATTGTTGTGGTTGAGACCCCCCCTAAAACTTCATTTTGAGATTTTCAGGGTGTCCCAGCTGTTAAGACCCCCTGTATTTTGCACACTGGTGTAGACACAGTTCCTTCTCTTATGGCTGGCTGATATTGAGGTTTTTCTTCTAAATGTATCATAAATATCAGATTTTAACCTGCCAGTGCTGCTTAGCTGAGCATGATTCTGACCACAGCTACAGATATATATTATGTTGCCTTTTCATTACTTTTTACCCAAATTATTTATTTGTTGAATAGTTTGGCAGTGTTTAATGTATATTAAGTTCTTCATTTGAAAGCACTCATGTATCCCACAGTTTGCTTATCTCTGAATAGGTAAGGTTTATTACTGGCTGCAGCGTGCGCTACACCTGCTAATAACTGTTTATTGGTCATAAAGCGAGACTATGGAACTTTTGAAAGAGGAAATAACACAATCCTCTTACAAATAAAAACTAGAATTCAAGGCAATAAATCACACTCACTATTCAATTCAATACTCTCAGAGGTTTTGCTGCTACACTCTTACTTGGTCTGGTATGACCGGTAGCTTACTGGGGCTAATGTTAGCTAATGTTAGCAAAACTTAGGTAGATATTGCTGTGTAACTGACATTGTGGAGTCAGTTTGCTGACTTTATGGCTCTTTTCTACTTATGCTACATTATGCTACGTTACGTTAGCCCCATGTGTGACCTCAAGGCTCTGCACATAACTGTGGATAACAGGCCAAAAGTAATAAGGCTAGGTTTTAGCATGACACCAATAAACATTTCCATGGTTTTACCTCAACAAATATAATTACACATAATTTAAGATGATGGTGATGTATTTAAAGCACTTGACTTAAGAGGAGCTTTGAAAAGTTACATAGTCTGGCTTTAAAGGAAGGATTTTTTTTTGTTCTATGATGGCCTGAATGCCATTTTAGAATTCATATCAAATTGGAATATGTGTATACTGGCAACATTGAATGTATACAGTGGTTGAGGCTTAAAATAGCCAAATTTTAAAGAACAATTGAACATTTTGGGAAATACAGCAAAAGTATTGAGAACTTTTAAAAACAGTTTCATCTGTCTCCAGTATAAAGATAGGCCCATGCATTTAGCCTAGCTTAGCACTGTATTTATCAGACTGTTGGACTGTTTCTTTAAATATTTAAATATTGTCACAAAATCTCAGTTGTGGCAGCTTCAATATAAAAATGTCCATACTGGCTTCCAAAAACCCAAATTACAACCCTGGTAGGAAATGAGGTAAAGCTGTTTTTGGGGTGAATGTTCCTTGTGCAGCATTCACTTTCAAAGTGACTTTCTATGAACATAAACAAATGATTTAGAAAGAACAATACAATAAATAAGACAAATTAAGTGTGGGCCTTTTCTCCTGGTCTGTGATCTTTACTTGTCTCCTGCAGTCCTCATCTCTGCTGTTCAGTTCCTGTGTGCTTCTGCAAAACAAGTCAGACAAGTTTGGCGAATGAAAATAATGTCAAAGTCTTGGGTGGAGCAAACAACATATTGATGATTCTGATCGGTAACTAGTTTTTCTTAAGGCTGGAGGATTGCTTCCCAACATGGGAAGAATTACGACAAAACATTCTTCTGCTACACATAATTACATAATTTTTAACCATTTTATGCCTCTAAAAGTAGACATTGACATTACATTCCTTCAATTTAAACCCCCCTAGTAGTGCTGGCAAAAGATGAACAAAAAAATCTTTTATGTCGATTCTTTTTTGGGTTTGCTACATACCAAGTCTGCATTGATACAAACTGCCTCTAGGAAATAGCCACAACCTTAAAACATTGCACAACAATATAACACAATATTACCTTCTGCAACAAGCTAGTCTTTGTCAGCATGTTAACTAACATTAACATGAATGACAATAATATTAGCATTAAGTTCAATAATAGTAGCATTAAGTCTTAACCCTTCTCTGGTTTTTATCATCATAAGGTGACCTGTCTGAGAGCGAGTGGACAGTTACCATAAACAAGAAACAACATGTCTCCTGGTGAGGAAGTGTGTTAACTTCTTATTTTGTTAAAAAAACAAACATTGAAATGTTCATCTATGACATGTTAAAATGTAACATTAATTGAACAGTAGCATAGATAAAGAAAAGTTGTAAAGTCAGTGAACTGACTCTAATATCAGTTATGCTGTGAAACATTAGCTAACATTAGCCACCATTAGCTACTGGTGTAACCAGACCAAATAAGGCTGAGTGTATTGAATTAATCAAGGGTGTTTTATTGCTTATAAATTCAGGCTGTTATGTCTTCTATCAAAAGTTACAGTCTTACTTTAAAGCCAGTTTAACAGTCGTTTACAGGTTTAGCACCTTCTGGAGCCAGAGAGACCCACCCATCTCACCTATTCAGTAATAAGCAAACCGTGGGATATATTACTGTTTTCAAGTGGAGAATTAATATGCTAGAAATATTGTTTTAACAATGTAACAGAACAATAAAATGCAGGAAATGCATTTGTCAAGAGGTTTTGCTGGTATACAGTACCAGTCAAACTGTATGATTTAAAATACTTTATATAATGAATTTAGAATAAAACCCCCAGCATCAGCCAGTTAATTAACATTGATGTACCAATGTTAGCTACCATTAGCTAACATTAGCCACCATAAGCAACTGTCTTACCAGACGCAGTAAAGCTATGGCAGCAAAAGCCCTGAGTATATTGAACTGATCAAGTGTGTGTTTTATAACTTGTGTATGAATTACAATTACTTGTGCTATTTCTTCTTTCAAAAGTTACATAGTCTCATTTTCATACTCAGTAAAAACATCATGCTAATCTGGGTAAACTAGTTGATGGGGTATTTTCCCTTGGAAATCATCCTTATCATCCTCCCTAGTCCAGTAAAAATATTGTTCCTGATATTTAGCACCTATGTCAGTCTTTATTTCACTTCTTGAACATTCATGTCTACGAACAATACCCTCTGTACCTGCCAGGGCCCCGCCATGCTGCTGGAGCTGGCTGGTGAAGAAGCGTTCCCGCTGGGACACCTGCTCATCCCAGGCCTCCAGTATTCTCTGTCGCTCCCCGGGCTCCAGGGTCAAGGTGTCCGGGTGGGCCTCGTCGATGTGGGCCCTCACTCCCTCCAGGCTGTGGGAGTACTGCAGCTCCCCACACACCATGCACACAAGCAGCTGGTTGAGCGGATCATAGTCCATGAGGTAGCGGTTCCTCCACACGGCCTCCGAGACAGAACCTTCCTCACCGTTATTGTTCTCGTAGTCAGTGAACAGAAGCACTGACTCATCTGAAGAGACAGTGAAAAGAAAGTTTTGTGGTGATTTCGCCGTTTCAATGTGCATTCTCTTAGGTTTAGAGTGAGATAATACTTCACCTTCTACTGGTGTTATGTAATCTGGATATGAAAAGGATGCCGCCTCAGTGTCTACTGAATTGCTGCAAAAGAGAGAACAGTTATAGTCATTATTATTGTACATCGAACCGGCAACAACAACGCGGAACAGGAGCAAAACAAGTTTCCTACCTCAATAGATGTTCTGACTCCTCAGAGGAGTTCACCCACTGACCAGAATCCTACAGGGATTAGACAGAGAGAAGAAAATCTGGCTTTGAGAAAAATTAAAGAAAAAGAAAAAAGAAAATGTCTAATTGATTTGGGTGTGTGAACCCTTTATTGTAAAAGTAGCAGCCAGAATGTGTTCAAAAAATGGATGTCATATAATTTGTTATGCTTATTGTCAAGTTCATATGTGCATTTTCAGGATGCATGTAACCTGACAAGTGTTTTTTAATACACCCAAGCAGCTCTTACCTGTGTCTGTAGGTCCTGGGCAGGCAGGATGGGCCTCCAGTTGTTGGAGGCTCTCCTTGGGGTGATTCCTCTATCCCGAATGGCCTTCCTGGCTCTCTGCTCCTTCTTTTTTATCCTCCAGTACTCCCGCTTCCTCCTCAGAAAGTCCTCCTCAGACTCCCCTGGGATAAGTTTTGGAGGAACCATTGTGCTTAATGGTGCCAGCTTGGTGAGAGGTTGTACTAAATGTTTGGGGCTCTGAGAGATTTTGATTGGACTGAGGGAGGAATTTGGAATTTGACCAGGGGGTTCGAAGGGTTGTAGGTTGATGCTGGACAGAGGGTTGTCTGGGGGCATCAGGGTAGGGAGGGAGGGGGCTGGGTCTACATCTGTGCTTCTAGACATCCATTTTCGTGAAGCTAGTATGGCTTGTGGCTTATTCTCGGGAGCTCCTACACAGTCAGACACGATCTGTGATGGCCCAAAATTCATGTCGTTCTTCTCACTGTTGGGTGAACAGGAGACACTGGTGACGGGCAGTTTCACCTGGAGTGTGTCAGGTGACTGCTCAGCATTACAAGTTGTAGGGCTAACCACCAGGACAGTAGGGATGCTGGTCACTGCAGTAAGGGAAGCAATGGACGGCTTGGGCTGAAGGACTGGTTTTGCTGCAGGATTTACACCCTTAACAGTGTTGATAATAACCAGACCTGGTGCCTGCAAGACAACAATATAACATGAACAAAAGCTTTATCTCAATTATTAAAATTAAATCAAATTACAGTTAAAATTACAATTAAATGCATCAATTAGTGAATTATCTTTCTGTAAAACATCCTAGCTTTAAGAAGATTCATCACCCTTTATTTTTGCTGTTCAAGTTGCAAATGTCAGAGGTTTGCAGTGTAATGATTAAGGTTTTAGCCAGAGTCGACACTGGCCATGCGTGCAAGGTCTGGCCTGTAGACAGTGTAAAATGGCAAAACTTTGCCCCTGAATAACTTTTGTGGGTCATCAACTTTTGTTAAAATAAACTATGGATTCAGGACATTCAGGGTTCACCATCCACCAAGGGCTAAAAGCTAGTAAAGTTGGTCTTTAGTGGTCTATTTTACAGGTAACCAAGCATCCTGACTGCTGAAGTTTTGAGGCAAGAACATCTAAATGCCTCAGCACTAAGTACCTCCAGTTGAGCACCAGAAACTGGATTGTTTATGGATAGTTTCTGATGCTCTCGATGTATAGAACCTCTAAAAAGATATATGCAAGAACTTTTGAAAGCTCCAGCCCCCCCAAACATGTTCTTCTGGAGTGCACCAGAAACTAACTGGTACAGGCTTGAAACTATCTGGTGCACACCAAAAAACCAGATCACTTCTGGGGCAAACCAGAAACATGAAAAATATTTTTGTTCATATCCTTTTGCGGGCTTCCACAGGTTTCTTTAAAGTAATGGATTTCATCAGAGAAAGGGTTCTTTTCATCATTTTTTTGAAAAGCTGAAACATGGTCCTGGAATTTCCCTGGCTAGAAATATCTGAGCACCTTGTCATTATTAACAAATGTTCAACAATGACATATTCCATGACCCTAGACCTTGGCACACTGTGAAAGCCTTATTGGAACTCACAGATTGTTTTTATAGCTGCCTTCAAATGGAATTTGTGAGGTTGTAATTTCATCGCTCAAGTGGTTTAAGTGTTGAGAACACAGACTGCCTTGTTTCTTTCTTAAAAAGTGTCAATGATTTTGTGTTTTCTGCACTTTAGTGTCATGCTGGGAATCTGAAAGCAAAAGGCAATCTAAGTTATTAATTTAAAAAATGTAGCTCACTTCACTGGGCTCTGACATTCTTAAAAACAGATGTCATGTCTCATGAATGCAGAGCTTTCAGAAAACTTACAAGATTGAGAAAACCACATCAATGTGAATTGACTTTTTTACTAAACACAATAAACACAAACACACTCTGAAGAGCCATTTATCTTGATAACAATAAGTTTATCATAGTACTAATAAAAGTACTGATAGTATAAATAATAGTACTTTGGCTACTTGCTACACTGAAAGAGAACTTAAACTTCATTTATGGCTAATGAGTAGGAATTAAATATTACTGCCATCTGTCACTTCACCTGGATGTTTCTCTGGGAAAGCCGATTGCTGCATTCTCCTGGTCTCTCTTTCTGCCTGGCCTTTAACCGAGCCCTTTGCTGCCTCTTCATCAGCTTCCAATACTCCCTCTTCTTCTGTAGGCTGGTCAGGCCACTCTGCTCCATCACCATGCTGTGATACCTTTGTGCTGATGCTGAGCTGCTGTCTTGGCCTTGCTCTTGTGCCTGACACTGTTGCTCACAGTGTTGTTGCTGTGGATGCATTTGGTCCATGGGTATGTGATGCAGTTTTGGAGGCTCTGGGGAGCAGCATTTCTGATGGTCTGCTTTTTTGGTACGAAGCCTCTGGGTTCTGCGTGGTGAAGATGGACCATCAGAGGCTTCCATTGTGGGGTTTATGATGAAGTTCGAAGGGGTTTGGGATGAATGCTCACAGGTGGGATGCATGACTACCTCATCAGAGGTAGAAAGAGATGGAAGTGTCTGGGATGAGTCCTTCAGATGAGGGCTTAGGGAACCTGCTTCTGCCAAGGTATCAGTATCTGCCTGCCAACTTTTTATCTGCAACGTCAGGTCAGCAGCAACAGGAGCCACCTCATCACTTTCAAAAAAGAGCTGGGGTAAATTTGGCTTCATCTCTTGTTCTGAGGCCTCTTCCATTGTCTCCACTTTAATGTCAGTCTGCTCACTATTACAATCCGTCACTGTGCTAAGTGATTCCTCCAGGAGTTTCTTCATAGATGCCACAGCTAGCAGAGTGGTAGCTTGGCTGTCTGCACTCAGAGCTGGGTCAGGCTCTGGCTGAGGCGCTGGAGGTGGAGGTGGTGGTGGTGGTAGTGGGGACGCTGGGGGTTTGATATCTGGACAGATGGCTTGTTCTGGTTGAGAATTTAGGTCAACTGCTGGCATAGACTCACTCTCTTGTTTTATCTCATTTGCATTTGGCGTAACAGGCACTCTGATGTCGGAGAGAGGTTGTGCATTTACTGTTTGCTTAGCAGGACTTCTGCTCAGTGGTACAGTGGTTACTGCTACTTGTCTCTGGGCCTTCCTCCTTTGTAAGGCTGCATTGGCCCTTGCTTGTAAGACACCCTGCTTCAGTCGGGCAGCACGAGCTGCTCGCTGCTCACGCTTCTTCACCCTCCAGTACTCCCGCTTCTTTGCCATCCTTTCTTCCTCCGTCATCTCTGGATCAAAAGTAAGCGCTGATAGTGATGGTACACTGCTTGAGACAGCCATTTTCATGACACAGCCACCAAGGTTCAACCCTGCTGATGGTCCTCCAGAAACAGCATTTTGAGGGGCTTGAGGATGAGTGAGTGTGAGCTGACTGACAGTTTGGACTGCTTGTGGGTGTGACTTTGGAACAGTTGCAGTTGTGCTTTTGAGTTGAGGCCTTGGTCTGATTGAAAGTAGTCTTGGAGTCTTGCTGACCGACTGTCCAGCAAGTGGAAAACAGACTTTCACCTGAGCGGGGCGGAGTGGAGGGGGAGGCTGCTTTACACGAATGGGTGCAATACCTCTCTGTTTAATGTCAGGCTGATGTTGAGGTTGTGTGATGGGGGTATTATTAGAAACAACATGAAGCTCTTCTTCACTTTTGTGTGCTGCTGTGTTGTGATCCACCGAAATCTGGGGAATGTTAATGGTCACTGTCCCGTCCTCTTTGATGAACCCTCCAATGGTCTCAGAGGCGTGGGTAAGGGTGCTTCCTGCTGACTGGGTCAGCGCTCTGGCCCTCCTCATCTCCTCTAGGATCTTCTGGTAACGTTTCACTCTTCGCATCAGAGAGTCTTTCTCCTTCAACCGCGCCTTCACCTCCATTGACAGCTTAGCTCGCTGTTCACGCTTTTTAATCCGCCAGTACTCTCGCCGTTTGGCTATTATCTGCTCAGGTGTGTCATTGGGGTCAATTTTGGGGATATTTCTGGTACAGAAGAGTGACGCAAGCGACAGGGATCTTCCTCTTATGTTTCTTTGATTCATGAAATTCCTCTGGGCTTCAATGAACCTCTGTCTAGGTGTTTTACATCTGGCAATCCCTCGGGTAACATTGGAAAGATGTACATAACTTGGAAGCTTTCTCAATGATTCTCCTGGCTTTTTCTCAGGACTAACATCTGATATGAATGCTGTTTGTGTTGGTTTATACCCATGCGGATTTTGTACTCTTATCTGATCGGCTTGCTGGTTACCTGTAGGTACATTTGCTATCCCTCTTTGCAGTTTATAATTCTCTCTCTTGGCAGATGTAAATGAAGTCTTGACCTGAGTTGGCCACTGCTTCTGGCCTGCTCCTCTCAAAAACGACTGAGATGGTAGATGTGGAAGACCAGCGCCATCCAAGAGGCCAGTTTTTTGTGCTGTTTGCCTCTCTAATGTCACTTCTGCGCTCTGTGTCCTCTCTCTGGCTTTAGCTAGCTGTGCTGCTGTCTTTGCTCTCTGCTCTCGCTTTTTGATCCTCCAGTGCTCTCTGCGCCTGGCTGCCCTATCCTCCTCAGACTCCAGTGAAGGTTGTGAGTTGCCAACACCTTTAGCCCTCTGTGTAGTGACCAAGGCACTCTTTATTCCAATGTGAGGTGTTGTGTTTGCTGCTTTGTCTTCTGTTTTAATAGACATGGAGCCACATGGAGAAGACACAAGAATCGTACCTGTGGTCACATTGGTGTGTAGGTGTTTGGGCTGAATGCGCAATGCAACGTGTGTCTTATGTTGCGTTTTGGGGACTGATGCACCCTGCATAGATACGCATGGCTGAGGTGTTGCTTTAGTGGAGCTGCCATTGGTAATTCTGGTCACTCTGACTGGAGGCACTGAGGAACTGGTATTCATCTGGGTTCCACTGGGTGTGAGTGAGGAAACAGTTCTGCCCACAGCACCCCTTCCTTTTAGGCATTTCACTGTGGCTGTGTCGTCCCCAACAGCTTTGGCTGACATAGAACATGACGCTGACAACTGAGGCAAGACTTTGGGTTTCATCGTCTGGAGCCACTTCTCTTTTTGGCTCTCAGTGGCTTCAACTGAGCTGTCCCCCACTGTATTTCCACTTTGTGATGTAAGACAGACATTGGCTGTTTTGTATGAGTCATCATTACTCTGCAAAGGAGAAGAAGAAGCAGCAAATGAACCGGATAAACTGGAATTCACCACTGCAGTGGCATTTAGATGTGGGAGTTTTTCTGGACTGTCTTGAGTTGGTTGTCCTCTACGCTCTGACAGTCGGGCCCTCTGCTCTCGTTTCTTGGTTCTCCAGTATTCTCTCTTTTGGGCGAGGGTGGCATCATCATACTCTGAGGCAGGCCGGTAGCGATGGGACGTTGAACCACCTTTACCTTTAATAGTTGGCATGCTATTGCCAGCTTAGACAGCCCATCAGTTCTCATCCAACAGTACTGGCCAGCTCTTCCCTCGTCACGCTGATTCAGTTCATCTCTTCAGTCCAGAATGCTTTCTGCACAATGAAGTGCCACTAACTTACATGGTGTACTGCTGTATGATGCTGCAGTGGGTGTTCTTGCTCTCCTGAGCAACTGCCAAATCTCTCAGACATCACATCAGTATGCAGGTGTCCTGAGGAGCAGAAAATAAACCTTAGTTGCATCTTACATTGTTATAAACATGATCCAACATATAAGCAATCTGGGGCAAGAACACTAGGATGTAACAAAGTAATTCAATATCAGTATCAGGACCTTCAGATAAAAATGACTATATTTTCTAAGGTTAAGGGGGAGAAATATAATGTATGCTCTGTTCAATGTAATAAATTACTAAACAAACCACCATCAACCAATGAAGGGAACACTGATCCTGAATTATCTGCTGATATGATTTCCTAAACAAAAGTATTTCAAATGGAGTTATGAACATTTCTATCAAAAAATGTTAAATTGACATGTAGACACATTTGACAGGTGGTAAATTCACATGATAAATGATTTAAACTGATTTCAAACATTTCACATGTGAAAGGTAAGGCATCACATTTAAAAACATATTATTTCACATGTAATATTGCATGTGAATAACAGTTTGCAGGTATGATAAAACCACATTTATCACACGTGAAATTGCTTTTCATAGTGTGAAAAGCACACTATATGTGAAATGTCTGGAAACACTGGTTTCCAGAGATTTCACATGTAATGCAATTACATAAATTACTGTTTCACATTTGATCACATGGGAATCACATTTAAGGTGAGAACAAATTCAGATTGCAGAGGGCTTTCATACGTAAAACGTTTCACACGCAATGAACTGAAATACAGGCGTGGTATTAGGTTATTTGACACATGTAGGCCTACTTTTAAAAATACTAATAAATATCATATTTGGGCCCACTATAGAAAGTGTTTCAATTCCCAGTGACGACTGCCTTTGTGGGTAAATGATAAAGACAATGCATAGGGACTAAACGCCCACCTCATCTATCACTGCACTTGTACACAGTGTGCGATTTCCACGTGAGACAGAGCACATGATAGTTAGCTTAATTTTTAAACGTGACATTTAAAATGATTAACATGAAATATTTCTATTCCACCGCATGTTTTTTGACACAAACACATCGTCAACGTGAACATGTGAAAGCTACAGGAAGCAGGAAGGAAGCAGTGACACTGTCCCTTTAAAGCTGTCCCTTTCTATCACAAATTATATCTGTCGAGAGCCATTTTTATTCTTTATTCTGTGTCTGTTTGATTATAAACACAGCGAAGCAACCCAACTGAAGCACCACTAACATTACATGCAGAGACTAACTAATACAAATGCTACATTAGGGCGTAAATGGTGTGTTAAGCGCTGTCTTTCGCAGCGGCACAATGGACAAATCTTCCTCCTCTTGTCCACACGGACTGGCGCCTGTCTGACTCTGCTGCCTGTCTAAAAGAAGCGAAAAAACCCGCACATTACTGTCGTAAAGCAGGACGCTTGGAAACATGTGGAAGAAAAACATGCATATCCGTTACCTTTTAGTTACACCTAACTTTCCGGGACAGTTTTTGTGAACGTTTTTGGACAGATATTTTGCCAGGACACCGCAGCTACTTTCCGCCAGCCAGCCGTGCTCTGAGGCTGCCTTGACAACGCTGAAAAGTACCAGGATGTGGGACCTGGATGCTCGCTCGCTCTGTGTGTGTGTGTGTGTGTGTGTGTGTGTGTGTGTGTGTGTGTGTGTGTGTGTGTGTGTGTGTGTGCGTGTGTGGAGTATGGCGTGGACACATAGAGACAGTATAGTACAACGCCCCCATACTTTCTAACCCATTACTAAGTATACATTCAATATTATTTCACGTAATTGTGGCTGTGAGTTGTGTTTAACAACATCAGCCTGTCTGACTGGCTGCTAATTAGGCCTAACCTCATTTGTTATTTCACTGTTTAGTGAAGCCTGAATGTGGAGCAGGAGAAAAATTCAATAAATGCTCCAAAGAAAATTCAGTGACAATGCACAGAGATTACGTAGGCTAAAGCTTGCAATAAAACATAGTCTTTTCCAACATGGAACAGCTGGACAAAGGTCCATTGATTTATTGGCTTTTTCTACAGATGACCTCAATTGATGTTGGGGTTTGTGCTGAAACATCAGGGGTAGAGCTACAGTCCAATGTATAGTTTAAATAATACGCAATATGCAATAACATGAGATGTGTATCATATAAGAGGCCAGTTTGAAGGAAAAATGGGATTAAAAATAGACACATTTGCAAATATAAATCTTTAAGTCAATGGGGGGGGGGGGGCATTTTTGTTTCAATATTTAATGAATTACTACAAAGAACATCAAACAAGAGAATGTATGATTGGAGCTGAATCAATTAGTCCATCTACACAAGGGCCGTCTGGACAAAAGTATAATTATAAATTGGTCGATTTTATATTCATCTTTGAATCAAACGGTACTGAACTTGAGAAGGGGCCTAACAAAATACAAATATAAAAAATTATATATAATGAAATTTATACAAATAACACAGTAAGAAAATGTGTGACTATCGCTGGAAATCGATTAACAAAAAAAATGATCGTCAGCAATTTTAATAATCCAAAAATGCCAAAAATTCACTGGTTCCAGCTTCTCAAGTGTGCATATTTGCTGGTGATGACAGGTCTGTTTTAACGTGGGCTCTGGGAGTGTGTGATAGACATTTTACACTATTTCCTACGTTTTACAGAACAAACATTAATAGAGAATATCAATGGGCAGGTTATCCGATAATGAAAATGAACGTTAGTTGCAGCTCTATGTAATATAACGCAAGCTATGGACTGGAATAGACCAGCAATGTAGCTAAACAACAGTAAACACAGGATTTTATAAAAAAAAAACTGCACATGGGATCTCCAGCACAGAATAATATGAGCTGGAGCTTGTGGGGCCCTGATTTGCAGTGGACCCGCCTCGTGTTTTAACCGATGCTTTGCCGAACGAAACCGCCTCTATCACCGCATGATTTTGTGAGAACAACAGCATTAGTATTAGCAGCTTATCAGTATTAGCGCCTGCTGCTCCGTTTGCCCCCCCGGGGTGGGTGTGCATTGTCGACGCTGCTACTGTCTCTTTAAATTTACCCAGGAGCCCCTTAAGGAGCCCCAGGGGCCCCTAGTCCGGCTCCCCACCCTGAAGACAAGCAGGAGCCTTAAAATACATTACTGGAGGCCTGCGCTGAGGCGAGCACACAGAGCCGGACGGAGCAGCGGGTCTATTCGCAGCGGAATACATGACTGTGAGATTCTAGGAAAAGTTAAGTTGGCTCCGCACAGCTCGGGCTCCTCAGCGATGGGCTCGTTATAGCGCGCCGGCCAGATGCGTGACGAGCGGCGCCGTGCGTTGTGAACATGTTACTGTTGTAACATGTTGTTGTTTTTAGTGTGACATGTCCCGCTTCAGCGCTACGGTACAGTGAAGGAAGGAGGAACACTAGCCACTATTAACACAGCAGCCGGGCCAGTGATGGAAGAGAAAGAAACGGGGGAAAGCGAGCCTGTGGACCTCCGGTGTGCCGAGCAGGCTGAGCTGCTCTCATTAATAATAAGCGGAGAGGAGGAAGCGACGCGAGGGGAGAGTGACTTGGGAGGTAAAGAAAAAAAGCGAGTGTTATTATTCTTGGTGTTTCCCACCGCAAAGTGGGTCTGCGTGGCTGTCAGAGCCACGGCCATTGTCAGCCAGCCAGTTAATCCGTGTCAGGGACAATGCCATGGAGCAGCATGGCCCCTCTGTCTCTGTGGCTCCTATAAACAAAGGCTCAACAGCACGCAGGCAGGCAGGCAGCACACCGCGACACACAGCCGCCACCCAGTGGCCAGCGGCGGCCACTGTGCCAATGAAAGAACAATAATAATACGGGTTATTATAATAAATAACCCATATTAGAACATAAATAAATGCAAGGCCTTTGATGTTTAAACTAAAATTTAAGCACTCAAACTAATTGAATGGTAAAAGCTATACAGGTATATTACAATCTTTAAAGAGTGATAGTTGTAAAACTAAAACTGTGAAAACCCATGAACTCCAATATTCACCAGCCAACAAAATCTATACAGGCCAATATATTTTATATGATGTAACTTATCATGTAATGCTACTGATGTATGATTTCAAATGAGTTAATCATCCATTTAAACAGCCAGTCTGAATAGTTTAAATACCCAACAGACATAAGCTCCACAGTCAGCACACAGATATCACAGCCTGGCCAATAATGGATTTAATAGACTGATAATAATATCAATATCAATATCACAACCATACATCAGCCAGCATTATTTTTTTTACATAAACACATAACATTTTATTGATAATGATCCACTAACTTTGGTTTTTAAAGCTTAAGTTTGACATTTTTGGAAATATGCTTATTCTGCCACCACTCTAAACGTATAGGCTACAGCCAGCAGCCAGTTAGCTTAGCTTAGCATAAAGGCTGGAAACAGGGGGGAAACAACTAGCCTGGCTCCATCCAAAATTAACAAAATCAATCTGTCAGCACCTCTAAAGCTAGCTCAACACATTATATGTGTTTGTTTAATCTGCACAAAAACCTCTGTGTAAAAACGACACGTCGTGGCTTATTCACTTAGAGGGAATTATGTGTCAGGACTATTTCTGGGTTGATAGCAGTAAATTTCTTGAGTCTCCTCTGGCTGCCTGGCAATGGCTACCTTCCAAGAAATAGTCTGGCACATAGATCCCCTCTAGAACAGCATACTGAGTGGTGTCGAGAGTGATATCGACATCCTCATCTAATTCTCCACTAGAATGTGAATAAGCATCTTTCCCAAAAATTATGTAAATCTTGAAAATCTTCATAACGGCGACACTGTTCTAAATTACATCTCTTTGGCGTTTCCATGCTGGAATTACTTGTCACTTATCAGGCAACATGTACTGATATCTGTGATAGACTAATGTTAGCCTGTTTATTAGTTGGGCCCTAATAGATAGAGTATACTTTTTCTCACTGTATATCAGTGTAAAATAGAGGTAGTGGAGACTTTAAATTCTACTCCCAGATGATGTTTGCTTCACATGTTTTCATCACTATGTGTAGTGAAGCACCAATCCGATGCACTGGGTCAGTATCAGCACCAATATTGGTCTTGTGAAATCAGGTATCGGCCCGATACGGCTTATTTGTCACTGTCATTACAAAATTTGATAAAAAATGACCTAAACCTTTAAGAGCAACGGCATCTCAGTATATAAGAAGTGATGTGCACTTACAGCCTCATGTTCCGTCACACTTGAGAATGATCCCAGTCAGGTCAATCAGGTAATACATCTGAAATTGAAAAAGAAAAAAAGAGCACTGCTATTGGACTGGTAGTCTGTAACAGCCAATGAGTCAAAGTATTGTTGAACGTCCTGACTTTTAGATATTTACATGTGTCTTCAAGATTTTCAGTTGCTCTAAACATATCTCCTGAAACTACATGACTCTGTATTCTCTGTTGTTCCTCTCAGAAGAGGATGGTCTCGCCAATGGTCATGGTGAGGAAGAATCAGAGGCTGGCATGGTCACGCCTGTCAGATCTCCAGGCACCAGCTACTGGAGCATCACAGAGGGCCCCGACCACCCACTTCTCCTCTCCCCGGCCCCTGGGCCTTCCGGACGCAAACCCAGGGTCCAGCGGGCCTCACGTCCGGGCCTCAGCCGGATTCCAGGCCGGGACCACCGCCGCTACTACCACGAGTACTGGCGCAGCGAGTACCTGATGGACTTTGACCCCCAGCGGCACGGGATGATCTGCATGGTGTGCGGCAGCTCGCTGGCCACCTTGAAGCTCAGCACTATCAAGAGACACATCAGACAGAAGCACCCAGACTCCCTGCTGTGGAGCGCTGCCGACAAGGAGGTGATCCGCTCGGGCTGGGAGAGCCACCTGAGCCTGGGGGGAGGTCAGAGGTCGTACAGTTCTGCTGCTGGACCTTCACCTCAGGGAGAAGAGGAGTCGTTGGACTCAGGCCAACATGCTGCTGGTGGGTAGGACTCTACTCAGTATGGATTGGTTAGTTTTCTAAATCTCACACTTGGTGGCAGTATGAGTTTGTGTCTCGGCGTGGTGCTGTGTGAGAGGGAGAGGATGATGTCATCATTCAGTGATGATGTGCAGGGAGTTGGAGAGAGAAGGACTGTTTTGAGGTAGCCAGTGTAAAATATACTGAATAAATATATTGAAGATCATAAAGAAAAAAAAATCACAGAATAGAATATTTGATCTTGAAAATTAAAGTTATGAGCTTTCTTTTCAAATTTAGATTATGACCTTATTATTATTTTGCTGAACATTTATCATAAATAAAGCAAATACTGTAATTTTTTGTGACATTCCAAAGAAACAAAAAGCCCAAAATGGGTTAAAATCTTTATGCTGCGTTCATGTGCTTTGGGAAAATCTGACATCTGACATTTACAACTCGGCTGTAAAACGACACCGCTATGACACGCTACGCACACAGGGCTGTACACAGGATTTTTTAGAAGTAGTGATCAGAGCAGAGTAGGTTTTTGAGGACACTGAGGTCATGTCGCTTGGGATGTTTTCTGGGAGTTTTCAGGGTTTACCAACCTGAGAGGGACTTTACATTTTCACAGTCATTTTCAGGATACAGGCTTTAGAATCATTTAGAAAGCAGATACATGATTTACAGCTAGGTTGAATAAATACGATGTAAAAAAAAAAAAAGATAAAATACTTAGAAATTGTGAAAGGCAAACGTCTTTGGGAGGCATGGCTGAGTATCTAAAATCATGACTAAAGCCATCAGTGCTTCTTTTCAGTGCAAAGTTCTTTCTCATTTCTGTGCATTAGGTAGTTAGCTGGAGTCAGTACAGTTAGCGTAGCTTAGCATAAAGATTGGAAACAGCTAGCTTGGCTCCGTCTGAGGTGAAAAAATGCACCACCTACCAACATGTGTAAAGCTTACTGATGAACATGCTACATCTCATTTATTTAATGTAACAATGACAGTAAAGCAAAGCAGTAAAAGCTGAATAATTGTTGTGAAAAAAACCTCAAAAGTAAGAGAACATAAAAGGATTTTCTAGCGGCTCAGTGGTTAGCAGTGTTTCCTCATGGAGAAGATGGTTGTGGGTTGAATTTCCAACAAGAGAGCATGTGATAACAGTTGCTTCATTGTCTATATGAAGCCTCCTTTCTTTATGTTTTGCATGTTCTCTGTAGATTTGCATGGGTTTCCCTGTACAACCCTCACCAACAAGGCCCCAGTTTCACAACTGTCACTCACCAGTTCAACCATTACTCCTAATGTTAGGATGCTGAGGATGCACTGTCCTGCAGGGATCAATGTAGTATCACATAGGATTGATTTTTATACATTTTAGACATAATTTAGCAGCTACATACAGTAGTAGTATACAGTAGGTGTGTTATTGTGCATATAAAACAGCATTCCAAATTATATACTCTAAATAAGTAATATAAAAAAGATAATTATGAAATAAATTAGAACATAAACTATAAGTAACAGAATCAAATAAATTATTATTAACAATATTAACAATAAAACACAATTTAAATGTAGTTATGTCTTTCCCCTAGTTATAATACAATACCATATTAGTTCAATTAAATTCCTGTATATCTGTCCAAAACTTAGGTGATGAGGGCCAATCATCATGGCCCCCCAGTATTTGCTGCCATTGTCTAAATACATTTTTCTTGATTCTCAGCAGAACCCCCGGACCCCATTACACCCCAAGAGCAGCCACAGCAACCCCCCAGCCTGTCTCCTCACTCTGAGGCAGGTGAAGCCCCTCAGCCCCAGGAGGAGGAGGAGGAGCAGGACATCCCCGGGCCATCAGCCCGCACCCTGGAACGCTACCTGAACGACTCGCTGCACGCCTGGTTCCGCCAGGAGTTCCTGATGGAGTACGAGGCGGAGGCTGGCCGGCTGCTGTGCATGGTATGCGGAGGCGAGCTGCCCTCGCTTCACCTGGACCACATCAAGAGCCACGTGCTGGACACCCACCCCAACTCCTTAGTCTACAGCTCAGAGGAGAAGCACTGCATCCTGCAGGCCTGGGCTCAGACTCACGGTGAGAACAAAAAGCTTTTACTCATAGAGTGAAAAAACATTAGTGTGAAAAAACATATTTTCTTGCATATTTCACACACATTTGACCACTGGACTGTATGTGCAGTCAGAGTTTATTCAACCCAAACAGCCTGAATCAACTATACAGACATTAGCTGTAAGCCAGTTTATAACATACGCACCAACCATGTGTGTGGAGTGTGTTTGTGTGTAATTTACCAGTGACGATTAGCTTGGCGCTTATAGGGGAACTGCACTGATTTTTCAGGTGTTGGGATTATTACTGCACATGTGTAAAAAGTAGTGTAAAGCCTTTTGTGTGTCCAGAGGGAGCCGTGTGACGCCTGATTAAAAAATGAGTCAAGCAATGTCAATATATATGTCAGATGCCTTCCCACTTGGGGGCTGTTGGATAAAACTATCTATAGAACCAGATAATGTGGAGTTTGATCATTTTGTCCCTCATCAGTCTGACATTTGAAATGCATCAGCGTCACAAGCACCAAATCCATCTATCCGCCGCCCACCAAGCCTTTTTATCACTGCTTATCGGGATCAGTGTTGCCATGGTAACAGGGTGAGCCGAGCAGCCTGGATGTCCCGTCACCCTCTTGAATCTCAGAGCGCAGTCCATGTCTGTTGAGTTTAGGAGCATCTCAGTGTGCTCCATCAGCATCCTCCTGGATGATTATGTGGGTTTTATCATTCACCAGCTCCCATGAGTCTCTGACACAAACACAGTGGCAAAACCTCATGGGAACTGTAGTTGTTGCATACTAATAATTGTATATCTTTTAAATCTTCTGCTTCATAACAGAGGAGTCCGAAAACTCAATCAAATCAGAGCCCAACACCAAAGAAGGCGAGGTGGACCTCTTTGCTCAGGATGTGGAGGCCATCCAGATCAACGCTGACTTGTACCCAGACGGCGATGGCACATTAACTCAGGACACTTGTCTTATCGGTGAGGACGGAGGCGTTGGAGCTCCACAGCAGGGACCCCAGCCCCTCCGCCAGCCCAGGAAGAGGCGGCTGCGCGGGGGCAACCCGTGGCGGCTTCGCCTCGACTACCTGGTGGCTTACGGGCCTCAGGGCCGCGGCACCTTCTGCATGGTGTGTTCTCAGGTCCTGCACGAAACCAAGGTCAGCAGCTTCCGCCACCATATCCAGGAATGTCACCCCGAGACCACAACCCTGAGCAGACAAGAAAGGGAGGCCATGGCTGCAGCCTGGACCAAAGATTATTCTAGTGAAGGCATGCAAATACAAGACGGTAAGATGTTTCCAGCCACTGTTACACACTACTGTGAAACTGTACATTTACTTTATATATGAAAGAGACTTATTAGAGACAAGGCTTTATTCTCTATTTTCCCTGTTAGAAAACATTTCACTGTTTTCTGATCTGCTCCTGTTTTAATTTACTGCTATTGCAAAATCAACACTTCCTCCATGTTTACTTGTCTTGACAAATTCACTTCCTGCATAGATGTTTCACATCATTCAGAGGGCATATTCCTTCCCTTTCATTGGAGGCTTTTAATCTGAAAGCTTTGCAAGAAGTTGATTTGCATTGAGGATAGCTTGTGGTCGATCAAAAAAATGTCGAAGTAGATGTGATGGGATCATTTTCTGTTAAAAAGAGAAAGTGAGAGCAGCAGAGAGGTGCGTATGACATCACTATGTTGTACTGTATATATTGAATGTATCATGTGAGCCATAATAGTACAGACAATTCTACCACCCCTCAGTGTTTTTTACCCATTCATATTTTAATTGGTGTATTATTTGAGACCCTGACATTATTCTGGCTTTTAGAATTTCCAGTGTTTGGAAATTTCACAAATACCTGAAAATCTTACCATGGTGCAGCTTTAAGACACAGTAGCATTCAAAAGTTTGGACACACTTTCTCATTCAAATGAATGGGAAGATGTGTCCAAACATTGACTGGTACTGTAGTAAATAGAAGCTTTTGATTGAAGGATGGGGGTCTTTGTTAGTAGTACTTGGCGAGGGGAAAAGACAAGACTAGTTTTATGTATTTGAACTACAACAGCACCATCCCCCTCATTCATCTATTGTTTCAGCAGAAATCAGCCCGAGTGAAGCTGATGTCCTGAATACCACAGGAGAGCTGAATGAGGACAGCTCCCCTGATGTCAGAACACCCAGCAAAATGGTGAAGAAGGAGGAGGGTGTGAGCGGAGGGAAGGGCAAAGCGAGGGACAGCAGCGCCACAGCCACACCCTCTCGTCACGGCCATTACCCCGGGAAGGACCAGCGCAGGAACTACCAGGTGCGCTGGAGGATGGAATACCTGATGGATTACGACTGCCGGAGACACGGGCTCATCTGCATGGTGTGTGGAGCCACTCTGGCCACACTGAAGGTCAGCACCATCAAGAGGCACATCCAGCAGGTGCACCCCCACTCGCTGGACTACAGCCCGGAGGAGAAGCAGCAGGCCATGCTGAGCTACAACCAGAACGCCCTGCACTTCATCCACTCTGATGACTGCTTCTCCTCCCAGGACCACGGACACACTGAGCTGGCTCCTTCTCCAGCACACTTTGGCACTTAGAAAGGGCTTCCATCTGTTGCTCCTCGTGTGGCCCCTGCTCAGAAACAGCCTCCTGCTGTCTTTCTTAAAGGGAAATTCAGGTATTTGTCAATCGTCAGTCATTTGACATTTCCTGAATCTCTACAATAGAAAAAGTAAAATGTTACCATGACCACAAGAACACACAGGTTGTCAAATACTGGAATTTCCCTTTAAATCCAGATGTGAGAGCACTGCTGAGGATAAAGTGGCAGGTACCTAATAACATAAATTGTCATGGCCCTAAAAAAATCCAAGTCCAGTCTCATTTGAAACTGAATCCCTGTGTAAAACAGGACCAGTTGTTCCTGAGGACCTCATGGGATTTAGGAAATGACCCCTCACATCTGTGTGCACACATTTGCATGGATAACCACAATCTGGTTTTTGTTCAGACTTATCTACCAAAAACTTTCACCAAATATCTCCAGTTCCTATTAAAACCTAACATACTGTGCTGTAAATGACAGTAGCATAGAATAAGTTCAGCCTGTTGAAAGATCAACATTCTGACTCAGACGGGGCTTCTTCCTGAGTAATTACATGAACCCCTTAAATTTGTGCCAAAAAAGCTTTTAAAGGTTTGAGTCATTTCCACTGCAGCCTGACAACTACAAGCTAAGCAAGCTTTCAGAAAAAAAAATGTGCTTGACAGATTACAGTCAAGCTCTACACCTCTACAGATCACATAAGGTCCTCAGGTAAAGACCTGAACAAACCTGCATTTCTGACATCAAAATTTCAAAGTCAAATCAATCCATTCTAAAGGAACTGGTGCAATAGGAAGAATTGAGTCGCAGATGTTAAGTAAATCCGCACAGAGCTTTAGTGTCTCTAGTGAACTTTGAGACATGAAATGGTGCTGTTGACCAATACAAAACAGTTTCCTCCAAAATAGAGGGAACTATCATACTGGCTGTGTTGCACCATTTAGTTTAATATAATTATTACATAATTGTTTAGTTAATGACCGAGCTAGCTATCTTGCTAACTGGCAGTTAGCAAACCAGGTAGCTTGGTGGGCTATTGTGGTTGGCCTAGCGCTAACGTATTCCTGGCTATTTAGCATGATACCAGTTAGCTCGCCAGCTACAGTAGCTTCTTCACCACCTACTCCGTCTCTGGTCCGACCAGCTACTCATACTGAGAATTGGGGCTTTTGTTCTGTTCTTTAAACACCCCACCTGCCTGGACTTTGATTTTTTTAAACCCCAAAATGGTGTATGTTTGTAGTCGTAGTATTTCCTGCCTACTTGTTATGATTTCATGTCCAGGAAGAAGTCTGGGTTTTGTTTCTGGTTGGGGCCAGAGTCTTACGCTCTCAGGAAGTTAGAAGAAAAAGAGTCTTCAGCAAGGCCGAGGTGAATTAGTTTTACTATAATGTGTCTGAAGACAACACAGCACTTTGTCCCCAAAAATGTACTACAACCCCCTTGCTTTCCTTGTGTACGCCCAGTTGAATGAGACTGTGTTTGATGTTATTGCTTAAGACAATGAATGCCAGCGTGCAGTCAGTCAGTTCAGATCTCTCTAGTCTATTTAATTCCTTGTTTACAGCAGAGGAGAAGGGCATCCTCCTCTTACTCATCCATTATAATGAGATATGTTATCTCTGTGTTATTCACCGGCCTGCATCCTCTCTCATCACCCACAACCCATCTTAGCTAAAAAGCTGCACAAAAAGATTATGTAAATATATGAAAAATTATTTTCCTTTATACAAGCACTTTTATGCACCCTGGTTTCTACAGAACGTGTTTGTAACTATGTCCAGTTTTTCTACTTCATTCTACAACTCATGAAAGACGTTGCTCTTTAAAGGCTGGAGATGGTTCATTGGACTTTTGCATTCACTTTGAAAAGTTTTCTCCAGCTTTGATACTGCTCAATTTTTTCATTCACTGTACAAAGTTTATGCAACAAAAGAAGAACTTACAGCTGTCTGAGAAAGAAAAGTTTGCCATGAAACGTCACTTCTTTACCTGGAAAATGTAACTCAGGGATTCTGTTTCCATCGAAAACCATTTCATCAGTAATCTTTAAGGAACATCTGAAGATACTGGATACATGTGTCAGCTTTGGTTTTAAAGGTGATGCCATAAATACAGCAGAGCATTAGGGCCACCGTTACAATTACAACAACAGAAATTTCAAATTAAAAGTCGAAATATTTAGAGGAAAAAGTCAGAAAGTTTTTACAATAAAGTTATAATTGTGCAGGAAATGTAACAGTAGATATTTCAGGGAAATAAAGTGTTAGTATTAAGCATTAGTATCATGTCCAAATTTTGAAAAAAGGCATCAGGAGAAAAAGTCTCAATATTTAGAGAAAGGAGTCATAATATTTCGAGAAAAAATGCAATATAGTGAAAAAAGTCAGAATATTTGAGATGTAATATTAGAATAAAGTCATACTTTTGAGGGAAAAAAGTCATAATATTACAAGAAAAAGTGAAAATGTTTCAAGAATAAAGTCATAATATATGTGAATAATGTAATATTTTCGGATGAATAATATAAAGAAATATTTATTGGCCTGTCAGGAAAACATGCACATGTACTTTAATATATCAAATCTCCTCATAACATTCCAACGTTATATACTTCAAGTATGGCAAACCTTGAAACTTTATATAGTAATACTGACTTTTTTCTCTTAATTCAGATTTTTTTTCCTGAAATAATGACTCTATTCTTAAAATCTTCTTTTCTCTAAATCAGGACTTTACTCTTATGACATTACAATATCTTCTCAGAATGTTTTGATTATATTTATGAAATGTAGTTTTCTTCCCTAACAGTGGCCGTAATACTCACGTCTTACATAAATGTGAATGACACATGACTTCTAAATGGTTCAACTTTTGCAGAATAATCAGATTTGACAGAATTTGCTCAGTTGATGCTTTTGATACAAACGTAATTTAGTGAAGGAAAAGTCTTCCCATGCTACACTCGTATTTCCATTTCATTGGTCCACTTTGGGTAAGAATAAGCCCCCACATCACTCTAGAAGAGTCCTGACATAGCACTTAATATTTAAAATGAAGTAAGTTACAGTGAAATGAATGATTTGTTGGAATGAGATACAGTATGTGCTTGTGTGTATGTGTTTATAGTGTGTATGTGTATGATGGTGCGGGGAGAGATGCTAACCATGACTCTGCTCCTCATGTATCTTAACTTTCACCTTGTCTGCTCACCTTTCATCTGTACATGGCCAACATGTGAGATATGCATTCTCTCCTCAACGATCTTTGAATAAATACTCAACACCGCAAGCCTGTCTGCTTATTTACAGATGAAGACTATTTATTATTTATACTGACTGGTATATGCCATCATGACCAAGATCCTGGGAGGTTTTCAAGTAAGTAAACACTACAGCAGCTCATTTCATTCAAAAGGTCATGCTGAATTTTAGTTACTTGTACAGGTCAAACTCCAAAAACACTGGATCCTACATTTCCTGTAGTGTAATCTCTTGCTTAGGCTCTGCTGTCCTTGTAAATGCCCACGCCACTCGAACCCCATGCCCCCTCCACTCCTTTTCTCAATTGGAAACACTTACTACACCGTCACCTCCCAAACACTCTATCCACCTACATGCCACATCACACATTCCATACAAAAAGTAGAAAATGTAATGTGTAACCCACAAAAGTAAATAGTGAGCTGCAGGATGTGTCAGAGTATCCAGAGGTCTTCAACCAGAGAGGAGGAGGCCCTCAAACAGCTGCTGCAGTGTTTGTTTGACAGTGAAATCCTGGATCTTGTTTTGTTGACTTTTATAAGTTAGCTTCATTTGATTGTTGATCATTTGACACAAACTTGGATTTCGTAGTTCTTCACAACAGAGTGACAAATCCCTCAAGGATGTTTTTGTTATTATGGGCATCAATAGAGAAATAGTGGCATAATTATGATTTTCAATGAGAATATTTAAATTATTGAGCAATCATAAAAAATCTGGCTATGCAATGGAAAATGTGTTACATGATAAAACAAAATCAGTTCAAAAACCGAACCAATCCTAATCAGGTTTGGGACGCTTAATGATGATGCAATGATGAGCTCACTGTTTCTGTTATCACTAATTGACCAATGGAACCAGAAAACAGTAATTGTGAAATTTAGATGTTAATGTGTCATTTAAACACTGAAAGCACTACAGTGGCATGTCAGCCAACCAACAGTACGATAATATGATCGGCATTCAGCCAATTATTATGGCGTCAACTCACTACTCATGTTACCCTTACTTCACAATAAAAGACTGCTGTTATTCAAGATAACTTGAGTCTAAATTAACAAATCAAACCTTTTTAAACCTGGTTAGGTGGATCAGAATGAACAGGATCATTTTAGCCAGCTAAGAACATGTTAGCCTGGATTAGTTAAACTATGTTTTAAAGAACATGGGCGTTCACAGCAGCGGTCAGCAGTTAGCTTCAACCATGGGTCAGTGTTTTCTGGATGTTTCATTGGGGGGTCATGAACCGTGGAAACGCAGTCCTATATGTTTAGTTTATTTCTTTTAATTCATTTAAAATTAAAACAGATTTATAAGAATGTGTTATCTACAGTAAATTTGTGAAAAAATGTGTTTAAGCTTTGATGTAAATTATGAAAATCAAAACTTCTGCTTTCACCAAGGGGCCAAATATTTTCACAAGCCACCATTTGCTTACTACTGTTTTACTTTCCAGAATGACATTGTGCACTATTCTTCACACATTTTACTTAATCCAGGCTAACGTAATTTTAGCCAGCTAAAATTATTCTCTAAATTCTTGACCTGCCTGGTTCTTCAAAAATGACTTTATGTTTAGCAGTCAATAAACTACACTTTTGGAGGTTTTTACTTAAAAGACGACTCCACTAATTTAGCACTGGCAGACTAAAAATGGACATTGCAGTCAGAGTTTGGGGTGTTTTACTGTATGCTAGTAGTGGCTAACGTAGCCTAGGTCTGCTAACCTCACTTCTTTGTAACTCCACAACCCCAGATTTTATTCCTTTTCAAACTTGCTCCAACAACCCATGCTGACTCAAAAGACATGACCTGAGTCAATTTAGTAGTAGTAATATGCAGTAGTACTCTCAACACCTGAAAAGTTTCTAAGGATTTATTGCTCTGAAAACAGCTGAACCGAAAATCTGGGTTTGTGTCAAATCAAGCTAACCGTCCACATATGAAGCACTGCTCCACCATGCTATTCTGAATGTATGTTCATCTATAACGCAGCTATCTTTGTAACACTTCATTCAAAATTTATGACTCACTTATATGACTTTGATTCCATTATGTAATACCACAACAGCTTTAAATGGGTCTGCATGTGATTATTAACACTTAATGGTTTTAGTATGGTGGCCAGCTCTAAAATTAGAAACTATAATCCTCTCTCCACCCAAACACCATGACAGACAGCAGCCTCTCAAGTCAAATCTTCTTATTTTAGATATTTCATCTGGATGCGTTTTAATCCTCCGTCCTCCCACAGTGCAGGCATGCTGGGAAAATATGTGCTGTTTTTGTAAAAGGGACACAGAAGATCCACCAAGCCGCGGTCCTTTGACGTGTTTTTATTAATTTCACTTTGACATCAGTACAGAGACCACATACTTTTTTTCAGTTTTCTTCTTTTTTTTTTTTTCCTGCAACATCTTTCCAAAAGCTTCAAAACATTGGAACCAAAGTCATAGCTAATACAAAACAGAGCTGATGTTAGTGAACAACGTCTAGATACCAGTAAGAGTCAAAAGCAACAAGACTCGCCAGAGACAAAAAAAAAAAAAAAAAGAAAAAAAAAAAAAGTAAAACACACTCCTGCCACACACTCCCATACCCGATGAAAACACAGAGGAACAAACAGGAAAAGGAGAAAAGCAACATGCTGTGAGGGAACAGGTGAATCATATATATTACACTCTAAAGAAATAAGCCAACAAGGATTCTCTTTAGCCTCGGCAGCACACTGTAACACAGGTCACATGGCCTTTCCTGAACTAAAGTTACAATTAAAGGTGCATATGGGAAGCAAATTAGATTTCATAGCGCAACACATGTGGAGACAGAATGGTTCAGCTTCAAGGTAGCTGGTTGTATATTAAAGGGTTGTTTCACCCAAAACACAAAACTAAAACTCTCAGCTCCACTGGTGTCTGGCAGACAGATACATTTGGTTCTGTTTTATTCCTCCAGAATTCAGAGAACTATAGCTACATTTGTAACTATGGCAAGATACAACCAGAATAAGTGAGAAAATGTTTTTAATTATTATTTTGTAATTTGGGTGAACTGATCCTTTAAATAAACTAATCAAACTTCTAATACAAATGTGTTCCAGAAGCTTGAGTGAAATTCAGTTTTTTTTAGATGAAAACAAGCTACAATATGCAACTTCTTCACATTCAAATAAATAAGCAGGATGCATAATATCACAGTCTATGCCTGATTCCCCATTGCACTCGCTGTATGCTCCTTCAGCGCCTGTGGAGCCTTTTAGAGATGCTACTTACCTCAGCCTCAGGCTAGCTGACAGCTCATCAGCATGAGTGCCAAGCGCCAGGGCTGCAACCTGGGGCTAACAGCTAGCATCTCCAACAGAAACGTTGCATATTTCTTAAAACACCCAGAGTCTGAATGAGACACTGTGCATGAGGAGTCAAACCAAGACATCTGCGAGGTGATCACAGTGAGACGACACACAGTGGAGGGCATGCATGGAGAGGAATGTTGGACCAGAGGAAACATTCAGCACACAGGCATATGTCTGAGTAGTAGTAGTAGTTGTGTGACTGCATTGAGAGGCAATGAAAGAATGTTCTTCCACTGTTGGCCATTCAGTATTCAGGGGGACATTTTACTCCGTGCAAACTTACTTTGGGGCACGATGAGATGAACAGCAACACGAACATACTTTAATTTCCTTCTATATATTCATCCCTTAAAACAATATGAAGACATAGCAGTAGTGCTAACATATGACTATGGTTTTTACTGACTTCAAAAACACCATTGTAACAATCACAAGTAATAATCATATTAAACAAAAATCAGGGTCAAGAATATGATACAGCCTAATATAAAGGGTGAGAATCTGTTTCCAGCGTACACTAGATAGTTAGACATGCGCCTCATGGCAGTCAGAGAAAAAGAACAAAGTGACAAACAGACCTCTAGAAAACTGCTTCCACCTTCCCCCAGCTACACTCCTTTATTCACAGATCCCTGATTTTCTCACCCACCTAATCTCTAAACTTCCTCTCAGGTCACTGTTGAGGTTTTTCTATGGAGTCTAAAGTGTGCCAAAAGAATTATAGACCTTTACAGTGCTAAATCATGAAATCTTTTCATAATTTCAAATAGCTATGACAAATTGAGTTTTAAATTTTCAATTTGAATTTTTCACAAAATAAAAGTTTCAAAATATTAAAATTTTTATTTTATTCCATTTACTACAGTGTCAATTCATTTGTCTCTTACTTTAAAATTCAGAGTTGATATTTAACCTCTCTTAAATTTGTGAAATTTAAAAATGAAATTCCAAAAAATTAAGTCAAACCCACAGTGGGGCAAGAGGTACTCTTGACTGGCCAGATTCCTGCCAACACAATGAATAATTTGTGAATTCTTTTTAAAAATCAATTATTATTTTAGCTAAATGAAAACATAATTTTATCTGGATTTTAATTAAACACTATGAAACTCTATAATTATTCCAGTTGCACCCTCCACCCTCCATATAGTTTTGAAACTATATGGAGGTCAACAGCTGATTTTAAAAACATTCGCAGTGAGCTGGGAGAGCATTTTCAGGATTTGGGTTGTGTTATCAGATCAGGGAGTGTATCTCTTAACTTATCAAACAATCAGGAATTTATTACTCCACTTTAAAATTATGAAGCTCAATGACACTTAACATAACTCTTACAATGCTGTTGTCAAGCTAGTAGGGAGTCAAAGCAGCCATCCTATAATTAATATCAATAACAGTAATAAGCAGTGATAAGAATAATCAAAATTTACAAGTGAATGTGAGACCTCAACACTTTGTGGCTTGAACAGGTGTGACAAAAGGAGTTAGGACTGCTGTAAGTGAGGGAACTTTCCTTTGATATAAAAAGCGAGGCTAACATGTTCCATACAGCAGAGAGAGCCTGTTGTTGTCTTAAGGTGTATATACATACAGAAAACTGTTCAAAAATGCATCTGATCAAAAGAGGGTGAACTAGACCAAATTATCACAGCTGGCTCAGTGTTCCAATCCTTTTATTTCAACCTGCTCATGGGCTTAAAAAATAAAAGTTCAGTGCATTGCAGAAACTTACATAAACAAGTGCCTGTAAAGTTAATGGAAACAAACTCAGTAACAGGCCAATCAGTAACAGCAAACCTATTACCAGCTTCTAAAAATGAACTCATATCTAGCCATACAACAGCTGTAGAGCAAGAGCAGGAAAAGACTAGCCACAATGTAACCCAAAAGGTTGGTTTTATTCCATTTTTTTTTTTTTTTTTTTTTAAACATTTTTCTTTTTCTTGAATGTTTCCAGCTTAAATTATCCATTTACCTTCAGGGAACTGTGTGGTTTTAAGTACAGACATTTGCTTTTTTTTTGTGACACAAACAGCCATCATCCCCCCCTGCTCGCTGTACACGAAGTAACCAGGTCATAGATTCAGTCTAGTTCACTCGACCCTGCCTCCATTCCCCTGTGGCACAACCACAGACAGGCGGGGTCCGCCGCAGCGTTACATCACTTCCTCGCTAGCGACGCGCTTCCTGTCTGCACAGGCACAGTTCTTTTCTAATGCTTGCAAGTTAAGCTGCGCAGTAGTTTTACATTGAATATCGAGTAGCTCAGAGATTTTTCTACCTAAGCAAGGTTCAGTGTAGTAGGATGGTGGTTGGTTTGATGGAGTAGGGAGGAGAAGTTAGACTGGGGGCGGGGGTTAACTGGAGAAGGGTGGTGGTGGGGGAGGGGGTTTAGGATGGTAATGAAGATGAGGATGATGGTGAAGGTATAGTTTTCAAATGGGGGAGCTGATCATTCAGTTTTGCTGCGCTTCACAGCTCCGGGAAGTTTCTCTTGCAACCTGCAGGAGAAAAAGCAAAACGGATGTCAAATACTAAACATCTGTAATTAACGCATAAAAGTTAGTGGTTGTGAGGAGATGATCTACCCAATCACTGATGATTAGAGTCACTTACTTGGCCATTGTGGTGTTAATTTGAGTACGTGCCATGTCGATGTACTGATCAATCTGGGTCTGGAAGGAGAAAAGATGAGAGAAGAGCAGATAAGGTTAGTTAAGAAAAAGAAATCACATCACCTGAAAAAGGAACAAGGGATGATTTTGATAGTCTATCATTTGTGAGAAATAGTGAAACTTCCAAGTTACTACTAAGAGCGGCCCTTATATAAACTAAGTAACAGCTGTGTTCACAGTGTCAAGCATGTTCTCGGTGGGTGAGGCTTTTTGCAGATGATGTGCTTCTTCTGGCCTCACTGACTCATTGGAAATGAGTGCAAAGAGTTCCAGTAACTAGGGGTCTTACCAGTAAGGCTAAGGTGGATCATGAGATTGAAGGGTGGTTTTGGTGTAGCGCCAGCTGTAATGCAGATGTTGTACCAGACGGTTGTGGTTAAAGAGGGAGCTGAGCCTAAAGGCAAAGCTCTTGTTTTACAGTTGATGTGCGTTCTAAACATCACCTGATAATGGGCTTTGGGTAATGATAGAATGTGGACAAAATAGGTTTCCTTTAGCAGAGTCTCTAGCTTTACCCTTGAGGGCTGTTGATGTGTTTTAAAAGAAATGCTTGATCATTGAATAATGTCTGGAGAGGAACTTTGCATTGAGTCGAGGCAGTTCGAACATCAGATTAGGATGCTCCGTGGACACCTCACTGTGGAGGTATTCCAGGCACGTCCACCTGGGAGGAGACCTCCGGGGCAGATCAGGAACTCACTGAAGGAATTATATCAACCTTCTGGCCTCAGAACGCCTCGGGGAGCCCCGAGAGGAGCTGGAGTCAGTAGCTAACAGGGAGGGTGTACAGGCTGCTTCGCTTGGCGTGCCATTGCCACGACCTCGACCCACATAAGCAGCAGAAAATGGCTGAATAGATTGTGAAACCTACGAGTCAGCTCTGTATCATCTGAACCTTTACAGGGAAATGCAAGTCAGGCATTGAATTACTGTTATAATTTTATAATGTACATAAAACCACCCATCTCACTGCTGAGGTTAATG
Organism: Thunnus albacares; assembly: GCF_914725855.1. Classification (NCBI taxonomy): domain Eukaryota; kingdom Metazoa; phylum Chordata; class Actinopteri; order Scombriformes; family Scombridae; genus Thunnus; species Thunnus albacares. Next base: position 25,884,081 of record NC_058127.1, on the reverse strand, counting down.
CATCTTAAGTGAATATTAAAACATAAAAACAATCCCCATGAGTACATTAGTCTAAAAATTCACTGACAGAGCAGCTTTGAGGAACCTTATGTTTGGAGAAACCAATAAAACACTCTCAGTAAATCAACAAAACAGAACTTCACTTCATGAAGCCTGACTCACACAGTTGATGAGTATGACCCCTAAACTCATAAAAGTTCCCATTTTGCATGATGTGCATCATTGGGATGCCGACGGCCATCTTATCTGAGCTAACAGTGCAATGACTTCATGTTCTCAGCAGCTTTGCGCTGGACAACAACAAGAGGGCCGCAAGAAAGCCTTCAGTGTCTGATGCGGACTGCAGTCATCAGTGAGCTCACTGCTGATGGATATGTCTGCTAACAACTGATGTCATCGCTGCTCTCAGGGAGGGTCAGGGACTTAAAGTTTGTCATCTGATACATTCATCATGTCCTGGGACACGAGGGCAGACTCTCACCTTGTTCTTCTCGTAGACCGGAGGCACGGCGAAGAGGAGGATGTCAGCTGCAGAGCACAGACACAAAGACATGTCACGAAAACCAGTATCATACTGACTCACTAGCTAAATAAATACAAGTTAATGTGAGGCACACTATTTACTGCATATATCCTGATGTTGGCTAACATCATATACCCGTTACAAGGGCACTGTCATTAAGGGTAAATCCACAGATTCACATAAGGGATGAAACTTAAACATATGTTGCATTTCTGGCCTCAACCCAATCTGTGAGCACAGATAGGGTTTTCATCAGTTGCCAGCTGCTGTCACTGGCTCTGTTTACACCTGGTATTAACATCCGTCTAGGGTGATCCGATCACAAGTGGACAGCTCTAAATACAGGTGTGAACACACTCAAGACGCATTGAGGACGGATTGAGATCCGATCACTCAGATCACATTCGGAGGTGGTCTGGGCCCTATGTGGTATTCTTTTAGTAGTGTAAACGCAATGCATCCTGGACCACATTGAAGGACCGCCTACTCAACTGACGTCCTCTACTTTCCAGCAGACTAGACACAGGACCCTCCGTTACAGGATAAACAAATTATTTCATTTTTCATGTGAATTAAAAACATAACCCATGTCCTGTTTTTTGCTGTTTTTCCTGTTTCCCTAACCGGTTTTCCTCTTCAAATCGACAATTACAATAGATTTTAAACCATACATTTTTCACTTGTCTGTCCAAAAAAATATTTCAGAATCTAAACGTTGCTGGATAGTTTCCTCTGTCCTGTCAAGTTGATACAGTTTTTTAGTTTTGCTGCACTGCTCGACATAATGGAGCTCAGGATTTATCAGGAGGACGGCTGCTTTGGATGTGTAGAAGAACACAGAACACAGTGTAACATGCTTATCAACTCAAGGTGTGTTCAAACTATCACTGTGAAAGTTGCTGAGCTATTCAGAAAAAAACAAATATTCCTGCTAACTTTGAAGTCTGGAAATCTACCGTGTGCATGATACATGCAAATCAGTCTTTGACACTGTCACCAAAAACTGAACATGGATACCTTCACAATGGTAGGATTTATTGTGGTCTACATGTTCTGACAAGCTCTACCTTGATTATAATGTTTATGCATTCATCTGGGTTGCCTTCAATTACATTTGTGCCGTCTCAGCAATATGTTTTAACAGCAAAGGCAAGTTCATTGTGGGCTTTATTTATCCTGGGTTTTGCCTCTCAGGCAAGTGTGTAAGAGTTATTAACTCAATATTATCAATCTCAATTCTCCGAGGCCACAAATGAGGCTCAATGATACAGAAATTTAAGTAACATTTGTAATTCTTTTGTTAGACTAACAGGGCATGAAGCCCAATGTCATCATAAAGTGTTACATTAAAGGAATAGTTCAACATTTTGGTTTTGTTGCCAAGAGTTAGATGGTAAGATGATGCATACATAACTCCCTGTAATACTGCAATGGATTAAACAAACAAGTGATCTCCTTTGGACAGAGCCAGGCTATGTGTTAAAAGTCTTTGTGCTAAACTAGAATAACCAGCTGCTGGCTGTAGCTTCATATTCATTGTACAGTCATGAGAGTAGTATTGATCTTCTCATCCATCTCTTGGCAAGAAAGCAAATATGTGTACATCTCAAAACTCTTCCTTTAACAATCTTTAAGAAACTCCACTGAAAAGAATAAAATATTCAAATGGAAAGAGACATGGCTCAGCTTTTAGGTCAATTTAAACTGTATTTGTTGGACCACAGAAGAGCAAACCATTAGATGGTGCTACCATGAGTGGTAGTCCATCTTGGGACAGTGCAATGTGGTGAGCTGTTCACCACTCCTTATACAACCTTACAGCTTATCTTGTCAACCCACTACACATCACTTAGACCACTAGACTACATGAGCATGGTAGCCTCATTACAACCCCTAGACATGATGGTCTTTATAACTTTACATGCTGCTGTTCTTCAGTAGCATGCTATGTTATTATTTGTGTAGAGTGAGAGTGGAAAGCCTTCATTTTAATGCTCCACCAACCATCAGAAATGTGTCCTTTTGCAACTCTTAATGAGTCATAGTAGTAGTTCCCACTGTTCCACAAGTGGAAGATTCCATGGCTTTGATATGACTTTCCATGAATATGTTGGAGCACTTCTCTCACCTACATTCTGTCCTTCCTGGTTTATTCTAAGTAATAAATAAATATATCAGCCAATAGTGTTTTTTAAAAACACATAACATTATATGGGTTTTTTTAAAAAAATTGCGACCAAGATGCATACTGAGCAGGATATTTTACAGTGTAAAAATCAAGTTGTCACTGACACTGTTTCAGTTTGGAATTTCTGCACTGCAATGTCTTGGTACCTATTAGCTGATGTAAATACTGATATTATATAAAATATCTGCAATAAGCCAATTTGGTGAACAGAAATGATTAAACTGCTTTCTAATGCAACAAAGCTGGGTAATAATCATCTACCCTATACACTTAAATTCAAACAAATTTGAAAAAAAAACCAAAAACAGTCCTGAACTCAAATATATGCTTGGGAAAGTACAGAGAAGAGTAAGAATTCACACAACAGTCTCTTAATGGGTCATTGTAAATTCATTTCACAAATAAATATGCAATGCAAGCATTTGAATGGGTGAAACAGACATGAACTCTAGGTTCCCACAGTGCTTACCCAGGATGAGGATGGTGATTCCATTGAAGACAGCTCCTACGTAGGTCAACAGCCACATGGCCACAGCCAGCTGGAGACAGAACGGCAAACAAAAGAAGCCCAGAGGGCGACTCAGAGAGGTGGAGCATTTCTAGGACAACATACAACACTTCACACACATCTGCTTCAATGGGGTTGAACTGATGTCAATATACTGGAAATTCTCAAATTAAGTCCAGTGTTCAAACATCCCACAGTATGAATTCCATCAGTACAACAGTCATGTCGTACTCACCACTCACTAACCACTAAGACAAACACTGTTCATTCACTGATGAATTCTGCTAGCTACTGATTTCTGAACTAATGGATATTTGGCAGTATTTAGGGCATTAAAAAAAAAAGAAAAGATTTTTATGGCCTGGTAGCAGGACCAGGCCTGTACAATTAGAGGGGAAACACTGGATTGTGCCCCTTTAGAATGTTGAATGCTTTTAATGTGAAACATCTGTGCAGCAAGTGTTGAGTTGATGGTAGCTTAAGAGAAAAAACAGAAGAGTAGAAGCGACTGGAAATGACTAGTGAATAAAAAAAAAATTCTGTTAAGAGAAACTCAGAGCAGCAGAGTGGTGAGTATCACATGGGTCCAATTTTATACTGATGACATTACATTTTGCCAAATTTACCAAGACAACAAGTACACAGTATCAAGTTTGCATCAACAGTAAATTTCAAACAGGAGCAGATCATGTCTCTAATAAAAGCCTTTTTCAAATGAAGGGCTGGTTCTCTATTATTTGAGAACCGCTATTTGAGAACTTACGGTAAACCTTTTATTGAAAATAAGACACTGTTTACCACCTCTGATGTGGCAGTTTGAGCGGATATATATTTTTAGAATTGATGACTGCTACACAGGGCGTTTGGAGTTCAGTTTAAGTTTACTACTATTTGTGCAGAATAACAAGTCATCTCTACAATGAAAGGTTTAGGATGAGAGAGAGTTCTCATCAGTGGGGTGCACGTTGATGAGGTTTTTAAATTTTGCATTGGCAAAACATTTATTCTAGAGCCTTTTTATCTTCCTGACAGGAAGAAACCTCTGGGTTAAACACTAAACACTTCTGCATTTTCATCCATCCTTTCTAAACTATTTAAAGCTTTGCTGCAATAAAGCATCACACTGTACCTGGGCAGTAGAATAATAGTATTTCTCATTTCCACACTCCATAGCATTGCTTTTTTATACCATTTTGAAATCTAGTATACAATTATAGAATTTATGTGTGTGTATAATAGTTGTGGCAGTGGTGCCTTCAAGATGATGAGGAGCGGTGAAGAGGTGGGTGCTTCTGTGGCTTTGTGCTGTAGCTCTCGCTCACAGTATTATTAAGTGGACTCGGTATTATTCCTGCTTGGCTGACAGTGAGTTTGACAGTAGCTAGGCTCTGATGGCTGCTTGCTATAATCTGATAGGCCAATGGCTGCTGAATCAAGCGCTAGCGGAGACAAAGCTCTCTTTCTCTTCTTTTATTCTCTCTCTCTCTCTGCTGTTATCTGATAGCTCCTCATGCTGAGCCAGGGCCGTCTAAGTACAATATAAGTGAGAATTATATCTCATATGCAGTAAATATGGTTGTGGAACTCAGTGCTGGGACTTTACACTACTGCAAGAGTTTATATTAGCAAAAAAGCTTTCAAACACCTCAGACAACTAAATGCCCGACACGGCACCTTGTGTTGCCTCATCAGCTTGTTTCTCAGGACTGTATAGGTGTGTACAGACTGAACCTGATGGACCTCTCCGTCTCCCCTGTTAGTTTTGTTGCACCTGTTAGGGAGTGACGACTTGACACTGAGTCATGGAGACATCATGTATGAACTTGCACAACTCTGCTTGTCTTCAACCTGAGCAGTTCTAATCAGCAATAAGCAAAAACCCTGCTGTGAGTGTGAGGGGCCTTTAGAATATAAGTTGCTTTGTTATGGCTTTGTTATGATGTTCTTCCTTGCACTTTATTGTACAAACTGGGACATTTTGGATATACGCTTTTAACAAGGTCACAGCAGGACTGTCCTTATTTTTATGTGTTGTTTGGTAGGTTGAGTCTGTTGTGTGTGTGGGAGAGACAATAGGGAGATGACATTATTATTGATTTTCATTGATATTGACTCACTTCTGTTAACACATGAACATCTGTCTGTCTGTAGGTTGTTTTTCTGCACTATTTTTGAGACAGACAGCCAATCAGCAGTCTGTCACACACACTGGTGCACCAACTTATACATTTTACTCCCATTAAAGTAAGAAAGATTATTGATAAGAGTACTTCTAAGTATCCTGTACAAGCAGTACTGGTATCAATACTGACAGAATCCTAATGATCTGTGCTGGTATAACAAACTGAATTCCAACAGAATGTTTTGGCTTTACTTTGCTGCCTTTTTGGTAGGGTTATCTGATAACCTTACAAAGATGTTTTTTATTGATTTTCTTTCTTGCTTATTGTTTCAAGGTTTTATAGTCATTCCAACACATTGTACATGTAAAGGAACGACATTCACATTACGCAGGTCCACAAGCAATAAGATATAGAAAACAACACATTAAAATGGGAATAAAATACAGGAAATACCAAAAATTAATAAAATACCAAAGTATAAATTAAAAAAAAGTAAAAGTATATGATTATGAGATACAAGTTTATATACTGAAAAGGTAAATCAGGGCTCTGCTGGGAAACAACATGGCATCTAGTGCCTTGCAACACTTTGTAGTTTAACACGTGATTTTTTCATTTTTATATATTTTCATTGAATCATTTAAGTGTTTTTCCATGTTTCCGTTACAATCAACGGCACTGCCGGGAAATCCTGCAGGTACCTGGAACTTGAATTTAGTGTCAGTTCCTGGGCAGTGCTTGAATTCAGTTCAGGAACTCATCCGCAAAGCAGGCAGAGAACAATGGAAAGTTTTGATGTGTAGTTGTTGTGTTCCAGGCCAGCTGTTTGAGTTATACATTTTCTAAATCATATAATCATCCAATAATATAATTATAAGCTCTGGGGTTTATTATAACAATAAAGATCTGAATCTGACTATAATGTGACCGACTTCCCCTTGTGATGAGTTACTAGTGTACCAACCAGAGCTATAAAAAGGCTGGACCCAGGAGATGAGTCTTTGTGGGACAGAGTGGGAATAGCTTCATTAACGAGCAGACTAAATGATCAGATAGCAGGATGACCATGCACGGCGACTGAAGGCCGGAGATGCTCACCTTTAGGGAGTCCACCAGGTCCTCGACCAGGAAGAGGCGGCTCATCTGCTTCAGGGCTCGGTTGATGTAGGTCAGACTGGTGTCCACGTGCTTGCGGAAAGTCTCAGGGGGGATGCTGACATCCTTATCTATCAGTGCTCTGCAGAGAGGGAGGAGGAAGAGAAGGTGAGCACAAAATGAGGCTAAGTGTCCGGGCAGGAAGTGCTGCATGAAACATTCTGAACCAGTCTGTGGTGAAAAAGGCTTTCAGGAGGAAACTTAATTTAATGTATTACTGGCTTATAGGGCTGTTGGTCAAGACCAATGGCTCAATGATTACTTGGGCAAGGGAGTCAGGCATGATATTTTGCAATTGAGGTGGCTTAACAGTTATTTCAAAAGAGAGAATTTAACAAAAACGTCTCACCATTTGGAAAGTAATAAATGGAGTAACTGAATTAAAGAGGGTGAAACCAAAAAAATGACCTGGTAACTTTAATCTGCACTATATACATTCACCAGCCACTTTATTAGGTCCACCTGTTCAACTGCTTGTTAACACAAATATCTAATCAGCCAATCATTTGGCAGCAACTCAATGGCATGTAGCCATGGTTAAGATGATCTGCTGAAGTTCAAACAAAACATCAGAATGGGGAAGAAAGGTGATTTAAGTGACCTTGAATGTGGCAGACGGGCTGTTTTAAGTATTTCAGAAACGGCTGATCTACTTGGATTTTCATGCACAACCATCTCTAGGGTTTACAGAGAATGGTCCGAAAAAGAGAAAATATCCAGTGAGCGGCAGTTCTCTTGGCAAAAATGCCTTGTTGATGACAGGTCAGAGGAGAATGGCCATACCAATTCGATAGAAAGGCAGCAGTAACTCAAATAACCACTCGTTACAGTCGAGGTATACAGAAGAGCATCTCTGAACACACAACACATCGAACCTTGAAGCAGATGGACTACAGCAGTAGAAGACCACACCGGGCGCCACTGCTGTCAACTAAGAAGAGGAAACTGAGGCTACAATTGGCACAGGCTCATGAAAATTGAACAACAGAAGATTGGAAAAAACAGCAATGTCTGATGAGTCTTGATTTCTGTTGCGATATTCAGATGGTAGGGTTAGAATTTGGCGTAAACAACATGAAAGCATGGATCCATCCTGCCTTGTATTGATGGTTCAGGCTGGTGGTGTAATGGTGTAGGGGATATTTGCTTGACACACTTTGGGCTCCTTGAGCATCGTTTAAACGCCACAGCCTACCTGACTAATGTTACTGACCATGTCCATCCCTTTATGACTACAGTGTACCCATCTTCTAATGGCTACTTGTCACAAAGCCTAAATCATCTCAAACTGGTTTCTTGAACATGACAATAGCACTGTACTCAAATGGCCTCTACAGTCACCAGATCTCAATCTAATAGAGCACCTTTTAGATGTGGTGGACCAGGAGATTGGCGTTATGGATGAGCAGCCGAGAAATCTGCAGCAACTGCCTGATGTTGTCCTGTTAGTATGGACCAAAATCTCTGAGGAATGTTTCCAGCACTTTGTTGAATCTCTGCCACGAAGAATTAAGGCAGTTCTGAAGGCAAAAGGGGGACCAACCTGGCACTAGCAAGGTGTACCTAATAAAGTGGCCAGTGAGTGTAACTAAGTTAAACATTGAATTATTTTGTTTGGAGGCTGAAATGAGCCATGAGGAGGATTTTGTGCAATGCCTTTGAAGAGGAGCTGTGTGCTATGAACTCTGTAAAGCACTGCTCTGGGCTCCACCATAAAAGTTGTTCTATAAATAAAGAGGTTATATGAGGCTATGCCAGGCCTGACCTCTAACATTCTGAAACTTAGTAGTCTTTACAGCTGCGCACACTTTAATGGTTTCTGAGGCTGAATCTAAGGCAGTGGTTTGTTTAATGGGATGAAAACATGTGGCAGCGCATGACTGAAACATGGCTCGGTGCACTAGTGAGCTATATCACAATCAATGATTTATACTTCTTACATCATTCCATACATGAAGCTAGAGTACTCAATCTTTCCAGCTGAAAGCATCTGATTGACTAATGCTTAATTCAGCTGCTGTCGGCCTGTACACGGCTCTCATGTCACATTTAGAAGGCAAATAAGACTTTCTCAAAATACTTTTTATATACACACATCTTGAAATAAATGTGAACTTTACACCTACAGGTTAGTTTACTCACTAGGAGTAATTAGTAGGAATATTAGCCTGCGAAGTCTGAGAAAGAGTTAGGGCATTAGATATGCATATAAGTATATGTATTGGCTTTGGCTGTCTGTAGCATCCTTGTCAAAAGGGTCAATCAGACTCCAAATAACCAGCAAGACAAGGTCCATTGGATGCGACAGTAGTCTTTCGAGACGTTGTCTTACTTGAAGGGGTGTCCATCGCTGGACTTCTGCACGGCCTGGACGACAGACTTGTAGATGCGGAAGGTGATGGTGACGCAGAGAAGAGCCAGCAGGAGGTAGGAGGCCACGCTGATGACGCTGAAGGCTGCCAGCGACAGCAGCAGCAGCATGGACAGACCGAACACCAAGCCCGACTTCTTGGGGTCTCGCCAGTGGATCAGGTCCATGACTGCAGAGAAGATGAAAGGAGGTGTTACAATGATGTTTGTTGGCTTTGACTCACTACAATAAAAAGATCCATGATATTAAGTTAGAAATGATGATTTGTCCTAGCCGTCTTTATACATTTAATGAGGTTTTATTTTTGTCAAAAAAAAAAAAAAAAAAAAGTCTGACTATGAATTGAGTTGAACCACTGAATGTGTGAGGTGGGACTTATTTAACTAATTTGGATGGGTTTAATGGGGATAGTCGAAATTGACAGATATTTTAAAAGTGTTTTATTATCATAGATTCTGAAATAAAGTCTCAAATAATAACCAGCATAAACAAACAAAAAGCCAGCCATTAATAAAGGCTGGCTAAAAAAACAAAAAAAACAATGGTGGGTGGTGGTTAATGTGTTAATGTGAAGGTTGTTAATGTGAAAACGTGTGAGCAGGAAGTGCTGAATTGTACATTATACTGAATTTCTCCAGACAATAGCAAACTATGAAGGAAGTTTTGAGTGTGTTAACAGCAAATTAGAATAGGAGCAGATCATAAAACAGCGAGGCTTTCTCATTATAACAAGATAAAACTTACTTATAAAATATTGGAAATTGAATCAGTGCTTGTTTTGTGAAAAAATATGTTTATCTGAAGCTAATATTAGGCTTCAGTTATCCAGATTAGTCAAATTTTAGTGCAAAACATGATACAATACAAGCCTTCAAAACTTAAAAAAAAAAAAAAAAAAAAAAGTATCAACCAAGCACTAGAAAAAAAAAACAAAACAAAAAAAACAAAACACTGAAAAAGTAGTGGAGCTCCAACTCTGGCCCAGTAAAACATAAATATGCATCATCATTTTCCTCTGGCATCTGTAGCTGAGAATAACACTGCTGTAGATGCCCGTTTCATGTTTGTATGCATGTCGTGTGAGGAACCGTGCATGCAGAAGTGATAGCCTCTATACAAGGCGGTTATGTAATGCTGGGGTTGGCATTCTCAAAACGCCGCTCCTCCCTCTACGTGGGGGGAAAAAAAAGGGGGTATTTAAAAAAGCCTTGTGTAAGTGGTGGAGGAACCACGTGGGCCGATGCCTCGGGGACAGTTCAGGCCTCAGTGCTCCGGCAAGTTTAATGGGAACACACGTTATATAGGAACCTCGAAACACACATATCATGGAAAAGTGAAGACGGCTACAGTGAAGTCTTTCTCCTCTTGTTTTTCTTTGCGAAAGACTCCCGTTCCATAACCGCAAATGTATGACATGAATTAAAATGGTTCCGCAGTGGAAAACTTTGCCATGTCTTTTGCAATAGGAGAATCCAAAAGACATGTGTTTCATGAGATTTAAATATCATCTTTGGCCAAGGAAACTCTATCAGACCCCTCTTTGACTTTTACTCTAAAACTCTTTGGCCACATGGAATGTTTTTGGTGGAGGAGGAGGAGGAGGAGGGGGGGGGGGGTGTGCAGGGTGACCAGGCCTTTCCTCTACACTTTGTTTGAATAGTAGTCCAGCTGAACCTGCTTTCTTGACACTTCACAATACAAACGGCATGTACCAAAAACACTCAATAGTGCTGACTCTGCTGCTTCATTGTAAATATAGACATTAACGTTATCTAACTCCTTAGCATCTAAAAAAAAAAATCTGTCACACATCTAAAACCTGTCACGCTTGTTTTATACATGTTTTGCAAACAGAAAAAGGTTAAACATGCGGATGAATTGGAGACAGATTTACCGACAGACAACCAACATTTCTCAACTGTAATAGACAATCAGATGGAAACAAATCAGTTGAGTACACTGATCACTACATACATATTCTGAACTGATATGATATAAAAAGGACTCTAAAACACAACTGATGGCTACAAAAACATTTTCCATTTATTTATTTCTTTCGTGTTCTAGTGTTGCCATGTTTTGCATTATGTGTGATACCACTACATGGCTTGTTAATTTCCTTTACAATGTAGCAGTTACTGTTTATTAACAAGGAATAATTCTTGTCATGTTAAAGAGCTGAAGCTGTTTACAAGAATCAGAGAGAAAAGCGGCAGCACAGCTGTGGTGCTGAGATAGAGAGAGAGAGAGAGAGAGAGAGAGAGAGAGCTCTATTGTTCCTGATTCTGTCTGCTGGGCCAACAATGACTCTGTGAAAACCTCATAACTCCAGTACAGTACAATTTACACGCATCAGCTTACAAAACCGATTGAAGGACATTAAAGTGCCTGCTGGCCAAGCTGGATACAAAGTTGGCTACTTCAGAGATATAAATGTTTTTATCTGACAGCGACAATGAAGCGGGGTTTCCTCGCCCTGCACTGCAGGGGTGTGTGTTTCATCCCAGCGTGCTTTGCTGTCGGTACCCAGTACCCACAAGGAGGCAGCTGGAGCTTGACGGCCCTCGTTCATTATCTCTCTCTCTCTCTGTATGTCTCTCGCCCTCGCTCTACTCTGCTGAGGCGCAGTGGCCTGCTTTCACTGTGCGGTGTGCAGCTCTTAAAGCTACACAGCCACAGGAGTGGAACTACAGTTTCACAATTCCACACTATACTAGAATAACTATTCTAATTTTAAAAGTACAACATGTTCCAAGACTTGCTTTAATGGCTATGTCACCTTGAGTCTATTGCCTGTTATTTTAAGGAACAAAGGAGAACAAAACTTTGTTGATACAGGTAAGTACTGCTTGAGACCGCTTTTCCATACATGACATCATCTGTTCTACAAAAAACCCATCTGCTTTAGTTTCAGATATTTCAAGATCTCTGCCATGAATGAAATCCATACAATTTACAGCGAATGCTAAACTCAATGTAACTGCAGGGAACGGCTGTCACCACTGATGCAGTGGATGAATCCATAGGCATACCTTATGTTATTGCTGATCTAATCTAAGCCATCTGCTATTGTGTCTCAAACTGGGCACACAGGCAGACAGACAGCAGAGCAATCATTTTGTACATGATCATACCCAATCCCATCAGTGAGCATTCAGGGCCAATATTGACTCTGACCTGGTAGCTGATCTACAGAACACACACTATTATCACACTGACCAAACAGTCAAACAGTAACCAGTCACTGTTTCACTTGTCCAGTGACATTGAGTAGATGAAAGTAGGCCTCACAGTTCTGGTGACAGTTTGGTGGTATTAAGCACAGGGACCTCACCTTTGTTTCACTTTTTCCAAAGTGAATCAGCTTCTAGTAGCATGCATAAAAACACCCAAATCTGTATAGCATACCAGTCTTGGAAGAAATTATAATATTTTTATATGAACAATGGATCACATGACTTCTTGGATGTGAAAGGTGTTACTTGTAATGATGAACCCACAGAGAACCCAACTCTTGCACTTCCACTTTACTCTACAGAGCTCATGTTTTGGTCTTTACAGCCCACAGCTTTTTAGTTACTGTTCAGTCTCATCGCTCTCATAGCTTTGTTTCCAGCAGCAGCAGCAGAGAAAGCTGTAAATACCCACTATGCTCTACCTGCCCAACACCAAACGGCAGATAGATAAAGTTAGTGCCTAGAATAGTGGAGCATTTAGCAGCTAATGAGACAGATTTTTTTTCTTATTAGTGGAGTGAATATCGGACTTACATTCATCAAGTGAACAAACATGGCTCCAGATGTCAATTGCACAATTGTGACATCTCACCTTATCTGGGCCTTCAGGTTTCTCAGGTCAAGCACAACATGTGATGATCAGGTTTAACAATCAGCTAACGCTGCAGTTACCATGTAAACCAACCATCACGCCTCATTAACTTTAGAGTTATTTTCCTGACTCCATATGTGTCTTTATTAAGTTAGACTTATATAAAAATATGCCCATGATTAGATTTAATAAAACATGAACAATTTACCAGCTGATCCATCCAACAACCATGTTTGGGTAGCAGTGACACATTAAAAGCTGTTTAACTACTAACTGTTTCAATAGAGTAATTAGTAATGAGATTATTTTAAGCAACGAGCCAGTACGCGAGTTCAAACCTTGCCCTATTTTTAATGACCCTATTTCAAAGCCTGACAGATGTTGTTGCTTCTGACTAAAAACAAGATAATAAGCCTGACAAACAAGACATTACAGGTCCGTATTAGACAGCTTAATAGGGTGTCAAATACCAAACACTGACACAAGTTCATTTTGATTCAAGTATTGACATGACCACTTCCACTACTTTACCAGCATTCACAAAGGATTAACTCACATCTGAAAACAAATGGACTACTTGACTGCTTGAAACTAATCTTTGAAGTCCTGACAAAAAATCTAGTATTACAACTGGTTCACACAGAAATGTTCAGAACCACGTGTAGCTCCTACTATGTGGATTCCACTGACAGATGACTTTCCATTTTTCTTTGACCAAAACCCAGTATGGCAATGCAGCAAATGCCATGCATACCCAACATGACAACAGTCACACCCACAGACACGAACTCACCTAGCAAAGTATACCCCGCCTAATAACCTACTGAGTTGTGGAGCAGCACTGCAGAGAAGCACTAAAATAGCACAAGCTCGTGGCTTGAGGGGGAAGATTCAACAACACAGGCTCCTCTCCAGAACACGACACAAAACAGAGCTCCTTTTTTAACACAAAGTCATTGATATCACAATTAGGAAACAATTACGTTATGTGCATTGCTAATAAGCATCACAGAACAATGAACGTTTGCTTTAAAATGCAGCTAAACTAACATCTCCTTTATGCCTCTTCTGCACACTTTCCATTGATTTCAGGTTGCTAGAGCACCAGCATGCTGTTCTCAGCTGTGCCAACTCTAGGTCAAAGGATGCAACACATGTAGGCTAACCAGTGCATGTGTTAGGATTACTGTCTGCATACCAGCCTCTGTGCATGCGTGTGTGGAATGGAGATCATGTTTGCAGAGAAGGGGAGGGTACTGCAGGACTGGCTGCTGTATCTCCTGAAAAATAATACCTTCTGGTACTTTGCCCTTGCTCTGGTCAACTTCTAACGAAAATGATATACACAGTAATTATCCCACTAAGCTGATGGGGATAAAAACAATCTGGTTTGGAGCTGGTCTCATTTTCAAGAGAGGAAAAAAGGACGACTGCGCCTGGTTCAAGAGAGGAAGACTGGATAGGTGAGAACAGTCCTAACTTCAAACTAATTTCCCAAGATGGCACTTTGCCTGAAACCCAAGTACAAATTACTGAACTGAAATAATTTGCACTTAGGGGGGGCCCTAGATATGCAATTAATTTTGCATCACTTTGTTTTTAAGTCCCATGCCTAGTCATTATGTCATGGTCATCTCCAAGTGTGCTGTGGAAAGTGGCATCAAGGCAGAAACCAGACACTGGGGATTGACTGTACCATTTTGACTTCCAAGGTTGTTGCAAGCCAACACTTGGGCGCCATATTTAAACCCCTACCTACTTTGTCAATGGACCAAGCCAAGCTGTAAAGGACAGAGGGCAAAAGAGGGTCAGAGGCTCAGATGCAGTGGGGATCACCAGACCATATGCGGTGTAAGTGTCCGCATAGCACAATACATTGTTGATGAGCTCTTATAATCTCTGTGACAACTGCAGTCTCTACAGCTTTGATAGATTTCTATGAATTGCAGCTCTATAGAGACATATGTAATTAAATGCATTTGTTATCAGTGTTCACTTGCAAATAAGGGTGGGCATTATCAGATTATACCATCATTATCCTTACTTTAAAATGGGATTTAGCATTATTAAAAAAAAAAAAACCTGAAGGCAGTTTCCCTGGACACTGAGGGGCATCTCTCGCTGGTATTCTTTCATGCATCGGGTATTTACACATTCTGACACTTCCACCTATTACCCAATTTTTTTGTGGCATTTAAGGCTGCACATGTGCGACCATGATCAAGAATAGACAACAACAGAATAGAACTCTCAAACAGAGCTAAACTCTTCATGGTTTGGTTAGGCATAATCTGCTAGTCTTATAGGGGTTTTTCATGCCACCTATGAGTGTGGCCATTCAGAACAGGTATAAACACTTTTGTTTTTAGATGTGGTTGGACAACATGTCGTACAAGCTACTTCATTTGAAACATACTGAGACCGTTTATGGTCTTCTGGCATAACTCCTTACTGACTGACTAACAAAACACAGCTAGTTACTATTTATCAGAGAGCACTAAATAGGTCTGTGGAAATTGGCGAGCACCAGATGGTCCTTTTTTGCCAAAATTGCCTACATGTAAAGGTTATGTGAAAACAGAGCAACTTTGAAAAAGGTGCAGGCAGGGACAAGGTGCGAGTGAGAAAAGGGGTGCTGTTGAGGTGACTGCGTGAGGTTAGCAGGCCTACTGCTCAAAAAGAGGAAGTGTTACCTGATAAGTGGGTTAGTATTGCTGTCAAGATATGCTCAGCAAGATGATAGGCCTCAGCCACCCATTCGTCGATGGCTTCTACCTCTTTGGAATATGTGCTTTCGAACACAAGGTTGCTTTGGGAACATGGAGCGTTAGGAACTGAGGTAAAGGAAGACTGCTGTATAGACATAACATTAGGGTCAGCTTTGTCCTGGTCAGGAACTTTAGACTGGAGAATCACCACTTCCTCCTCCTCCTCTTGGCTGCTGCCCAGCTCTTTAAGAGCACTGATTGTAAGCTGTTCTTGTTCAAGATCCATCACCATTGTTGGAGGGGACTGGGAAGGAGGAAAACCGGTTTTGCTGAACTCATTCTTGGTGGGAACACCTTGGGGCGTATTGTCTGGTTCTTCAGCCTCCCTCGATTTCAGGCACTCTCTCATGAACTCTACAAAGCTATCTGTGGGCTCAGAAACTGAGCTATCAGGGTCAATGCTTTCGGAGTTGCTTGTTGTGTCGGGTGCATGGTGACCTGAATCAGAGTCCTGCTTCTGCTCCTGCTCCTGTGCTGGGAGTGAGTTGCCATTTGTCAAGTTATCTGAAACAATGTCAGTGGTCATTTTATTGTCGAGGTCTGGCTCCTTGATGCTGCTTATTGGCTCACTTTGGAAAGAATAATATGGGTCTTGGGGATAATCTCTTGAAGGCTGCTGACCAACTGGCTTGGGAAAGGTTTCGTCATCATTCTGTGACGCAGAGTCGTCCAGATTTTGACTGTCCTCCGGAACAGCGCTTTCACTCAGTGTTTCAATATGGATTTGAGAAGAGTCAGAAATAAACTGCTCCTTTGTATGTTTTAGCCCTTTGTCATCAATGTCGTCCAGGGGAGAGGATGCATCATAATCATAATCGAATGACTGTCTGTCATATATATCATCTTGCATGAAGCTGGTTTTAGAAAGCATAGGCGTTTCAATATAAGCCTCTTTCTCAGCTGTGTTGTAAGTATAATGAGCTGGGTCCTTGGCAGTAAGATCAGTCTTGCAAGGTTTACCCAGCATTTCTTGTGCTTCATCTGACCACTCATCATCATTGTCTGGGAAGTCAACTTCTTCATTTGTGACTGTAAAAGAGGAGGGATCGTTTAATTTAGAGGAAGTGGTAGTGGTCTGTGACGTTTCAGGTTGTGCTTGGGAAACATCAGGCCCAGATTCCTCGGGTTTTGATGCCGATACCTCATGGACCGTTTCAGGGTGAGATGTGAGTATCTGGTGTTTGGGAGAGTATTCAGCATCAGAGTCTACAGGCGAGGATGGAGGAGAGTAGCCTTCCATGAATTCAGTTTCTAAGGGGCGTGTCTTGGGTGGTTCATAATTACTGTCCTCTGACTCTGGTTCTGGGTGTTTAGGAGCCTCTTTGACTGGATCTTTTACAACCTCATAATCCTCATCTTCCTCTGCTTCAAGCTCCATTTCCATCTCCTCATCACTGTAGTTTGGCTCATCGGTTTCAATAACATTGATTGTTGGAACCTGCATTAGCTTTCTTTCAGTCCTTGCTGGTGGGGTCTCCTTTTCCTCCTTTTCCTCAGTGGGAGGTGCAGGAGTTGAGGAGGCAAGAGTTGTGGGGGAATCATTTGAAACTGCAGGATCAGAGGATGGAGAAGGGACAGAAGTAGGAACAGTGACACCATCTTCAATGACAGTACTGTCTGACTCCCCTGAGCTGTCCACCTCACTGGCCTCTGGGGGCTCCATATCTCCAGTCCAAGTGGCCTTTTTGTCATCCAAAACATTTGGTTTAGCATCAGTGTCAACTGATGGGGAGACAGGAGGAGATGGGGAATCAAAGCCTGCAGGAGGTGCAGGTGATGCTGGAAGCACTGTATCAAGATTTGATGGAGCTTGGACACCTGATTTTTCCTGCTGATCCCACATGTAGGCTGTTGGCAAAAAACTAAGGTCAAACTCTGACTCCTCCTCAACACTTGGCTGCTTCTGTGCTTCTGAGAAATCATCCTTCACTTTTGGAGCTTCAAAGGGAGAATCCATGAAAGCATCAGGGACACCGGCAAAAGCGGCAGGAGCGTCGGGTATAACAATGTCAGTCTCCTTCTCCTCCTTTGGCGTTACATTTTCTGAAGACGTGGTGCCTTTAATTAAATTTGCAGCATCAAAATCTGGCACCGGAGGTAAATGAGCCTTCATCCACTCTTCTGTTTCTTCAAATTCATTCCCTTGTCTTAAATCTCCAAGTACTTCAAATGGGGATTCTGGTGACTCCGGATCAGCGGAACCTGCTTTTTTCTGGACAGTTGGTGTAATTTTTTCAGTAGGAGACTTTTGGGTCTCAGTGGGAGATTTCTCATGGTGGCGGTCTCTGTAGTGAGAGTAACCTCCATCGCTTCTGAAATCGGGTTCCTTCTTTTTGGCAGCAAGAGCTTCCAGTGCTTTTATGCGCTCTGAAACAGGAGATGTCTTTATCGGCGAATCCGGTTGTCCATCTGGCGGCCCTGCTTCACTCCCATAATTACCAGGGGAGAATGAGCCAGGTTGAGAAGGAAAGCGAAGTGATGTCGCTACACCTTCGCAGGGCTTGTCGGAGCCCAGTGCCACCGTTTTGTCTGCATTGCCATGCATGAAGAACAACAGCAAAGAAGGGGAAAAGGAGGGGAGGTCATATAAATCACAGACACGCAACTCCCATGCACTTCTAACATTATTCAGCGAGGCCTTAATGTTGCAGCCCAAGCGTTCATGCATTGCATCATGGAAATGTAAGGTAGATTCATACAGTGGATGGGATCTTCACTTTTTGCATGCTGTACTTTGTGGAGCAGTATCTATACTCCACAAAGTTGCAGCACTCAGTATGGTAACTTATGTTATCTGAATGATCAAATGAAGCAGCAAAAGAAATAAAATTTCACTGACTCAGACTACTCGTCAACCATCATGTGTGGCTTAGATGACTGGTCAGTTCCCACCTGTATATATTGTCTATGACTTTCCACATGGGCAATTTCTTTTTGATCGCTTGTGTTTTAAGAGTATACTCTGTGAAACTTTAATAAGTCACTATTACATTTCTAAAGGTTTTGATTTAGCAACTGTTCTCTGTACACACCTGCAGCTAAAATAAATATGATAATAGCTTTGGGTGATGCGTGATTTTCAAATGTTTTCCAAAACCCCGCAATTTGGATTCAAGTCACTCAAACACACAAAAGGTCTCCACCATTCGCCTCTTAGTTTCATGTGATCTGAGGCATGATTTTAGTGTTTCTTTGGCTATGTGTGTAAGACCTCATTTTTTGCCATTTTCTAGGAAACTGATTATATAATGGCTATTTGTACATCAATACACATGTGGCAATCACTCATTCTACCAGCTTCAATGTAAAAGCCCATGTCAATTTAACAGAAAACAAACCACAATAAGAGAAGCTGACAAACTGCTCACATTAAGTAAGTGTCTTCATGAGAGATTCTTGTACTGACTATATTAAGATACCTTCAACACCCTGGTATGATACAAAATGACAAGCTCAGAAACAAGCCAGGTCAAGGAGATAAAGCCGGCCTGTACTTACTCCCTCAGCTCTTATTAAATTGGTGAGCATTACACTCGTTCAGAACCAGTAGGTCCAATATATAGACACGTTCAGGACACATACAGTTCATCCGCAAGTCCTCATGAAATAGATGGTGCTAGAAGTGTGGTGATATAGTAAGCAATCTCAGTGATAATTGGCAAATTAGCTGGTGCTGGTGAGAAAACACATCAGCCAGCTGTGAACATGTTAGTGCTTGCCATTTATTGACTTCTGTCTCCTGTCCATAAACTATTTCTCTTCTGTGGAGCAGTTTATACTCCACATAAGACAGAACAGACTTATAAAAGAAGCTGGCACAACACAGGTTCCTCTGTTTTGGACTCTACACTGTGAAGACGCAAAGATCAGAACCTAACACGAAAGATTCACGCCTATGTAGTTCGCCCTTGGGAGCGGATGACTGCGGTGACTTGACTGAAATGAACTGATTTCATGATGTAATTTTGCCGTTTTAAATGCTGCTGTGACAGAGCTGTATTGCAAGACCTTTTGCAATGCAATCTGCACAAGACACAGACACGCAAACCAGACAGAATTTGCTATTTATTTCATATATTTCATTTCATTCTACTCGTTCGTTGATCAAGAAAACGTGGCCAGTGTGTGGACAGCCAATAAACCTGTCAGCTATGACCTGCCAATCATACTTCTGTACTTCCTGGTTTACACAAAAGTGTATTGTAATTAAACTTCAAATATTTCTGCCTAGAAAATCCAAAATAGACTGGAAGCTTTGTAGTTCTGCACAATTTTTATTTCAAATACAATTTAAAGTAAATGATGATTTAAAAAAAATATCTAACTCAAATACTTTGCATTCATTGTTGTGGTCAGTTACTTCTCCATTAGGATGTGTTAACTGCTGATTACAACAACATGCAAATTATGTAACGTTCTGATACCAAAATGGTGAAAAAAAAAAATGCCATGAGTTAGGTAATACTACTGTCTCTGTGCGGTTAATCATAATTATGTCCACTATGATGGCAGGGCCCCCCTTCCAGGCCATGTGGCCCCTGGCTATCCTGGAGGCCACAGAGTTCCAAAGATATTCCAAGCAACTGTTCCAACAATCACATGATCCCTTTCAGCACCAATGATCTTCCATGTCATTTTCAACACCCAGCCTCAAGCCATCACGACAGGGAATTGGCAGCTAAATTAGGAGGTGACCATCAGCTGCTCAGCTCAACCTGTGCATGCTAACATCCACCTATTTGACGACAGCTTTACTTAGCAAGCACTCTTCAAAAAAAAAAAAAAAAAAAAAAAAAAGGTTTGACTAGTTGGTCAGGTTAATGCAAGGTTCAGATTTTTCCTACTTCAAGTGAACCTTGCAGTGTTAGCCGTGTTGTCAGCATGATCCCATGACCCCATCCCCTCCCCTGCCACTGTATAGACACAGACTTTTCCACTGGTGCCCAACTGACTGGTCCACTTTGTTTTGGTTAGGACTGCCACCTCCCCTGCGCCACAATACAATGCCTTGTTCAAACTAGGCCACATGAATGGACTTTCCATCTCGCCAACAGCGTTGTAGTCCCTTGGCTCTGTACTTGTAAACAAATTCCGAAACAGCTAGTGCTTTGAGAATATGGCCATGGATGTTTAGAAGAGCCGGGGCTACTTGCTTTGAACCTAGACTACTTCCAGTGGGGCTATAATTCAGGAGTGGCTTTATGAACATGGTTCAGATAAAGCTGTCAACAACTTTGCTTGGTGATAAGTCATCGGTCATGGAACATCTGCCAAATCAGTAGCCTTGCATGTCTCATTTATGTAATCTGCTCTCTGCAGTAGGAGGTGTGTGATTATGTATGTGGCTTGGCTATCAAAATTATGTGTTTTCCAGTTAGCAAAAACCTCTCTCTACTCTGAACATAAAATTTAATTCATGGCCTTTGGATCAGTATATGAGATAAAATGATCTTTTTCTGTAGACTCTCAAAGATGGCCTTTGGAGTTGGATGTTGATGTTTGACACTAGCTGAGCCACTTCCATTCATTAATGGAGACTGTAAGAAGCAGTTGAAAGCTCAGAAAAAGCCAGTACATGGTCCTTCAGCTGAGATTATTTAATCACAATTCAACACTAACTACAATGGAATGTTTAAAAATCACACAGGAACTGGTTTAGTTTAGTGCACTGAAATCTCAGGCATTAATTTACTGGTAAAACATGACGCATGAACCAAGTCAGTATCTTTCCGGAGAGGAGGGTGAGTCAGTAAGAGTTCAAATTCCGCAGGGTGCAGTAATGTCCTGTCATAACTCACTAGGTTGTGGAGTGAATAGGTTGGATGTTTGTGACATAAGTGTGTAGTGGAAACGTGTGACTAAGAATACTTTGTGGCTCATGTTATCATATAGCCTCATCTATATCTATCCTAATATATCACTATCTAACAAACACTACTTTCACAGTACTGGCTACTATTGATTCACACAAGTATAGACTTCTAACACTGATAAAAAAAAAAAAAAAAATCACAGCTCAAAAAGAATCTGAAAATAAAGAAGCAGAACTGGTCAAAGAAAACCTACTTTTTAACGCTCAAGCAAAGATGTGAGACATGCACAAAAGCTTACAAAGCCATAAGCAGATAGTGGGGTGGGGTGGGGTGGGGTGGGGGTGGAGGTGCGAGTGAGCAGCCACAGGCGATGGCAGGCCCAGGCCACTGGGCAGTGGATGATATCTCCAGTGCCACTCTTCCTCCGGGGCCCGGTTGCTACTGGGGGGCTGAGGGGGGGAGCTCGGATACTAGGGCAGAAGGAAAAGGTAGGACCACCCCCTCGGGACGCCAACCTGATCCATTTTTAGGTTTCTGCTCTTGCGCACACAATGTGAACTTGAACTTCTCTGCTTTCTTAAAATAAGGTGGCAATCTTGGGATTATCTTGAACCTACAGTGAGTGCTGCTGACCTAAATAATGCTCGCTAGCAAGCGGTAAAGACTGAAATGGATCAGATTGCTAGCAGCTGCACAGGCAAGGTGTTACGTGTCTAATAATACAAAGTTTTGATTTGTGCTGTTGACTGCTGGTGATTTACGCCAATTTGATCACCTCAGGCAACTGAAGCACATTAGTCTTTACACCACATGTATAAATATCTGTACGATTGCTGTTGGTTGAGCTTCTGCTGCTTAGACTATTGCTATAGATAAAGACATTTCCTGCAGCCTTAATGATAACCTAAGGACGAAACCTATCAATATGTCAAGGTGGCAATCTACGGCATGAGCTAGAGAGGGATGATCTCAAGTTGAGGCAGGGGTTGGGGGTGGTTAAGGAAATTACCAATGCCATATGTCATTGAAAAGAGGAGGAGCTGTGCTGCCCGGCTAACTTACAATTAGTGCAGCAACTGAGGGTCAGCAGTTGGAAACAGATGGGATAGCATGACATGGTTTTAAAAAGGAGGAGGGGCGAGTAAAGACCAGTGGAGCTAGGGGAAGGAGCTGGGGTTAGGACTGGAGTTCATTATGTTATTGTTTTTCTCTGCAGGTTCCTTCTATTTTTATTGGACTCTTACTAGCAGGAGAGGGGCACTAGAAAGAGGGATGAAGAGAGCGGAAACAGCGGCAGGCCAGCGAGAGAGTACAGGACAGAGGGAGAGAGCAGGCGAGCAGCGTAAGAGAACCATACACTTGCCTTGAGGAGACTGAATGAGAGATACAGGCGAAGAGGAAAGAAAGGAATCTGAAAAAATAAAGAGGACAGAAGAATGATCATCCTTGAAGAAGAAGAAGAAGAAAAGAACTACTATCCGCTGCACCCATTCAAAAGGCATTTCAATAAAAGAAAGAAGAGTTAACTTATCCAGCCTTAACAACTCTACATGCTACACAAAAACTACTTACTATAAAAATACTAGTTTACACCAGACGCCCCATGCATTAACTCTTCATGTTCACTCCAATAAACCTACAGTCACTTTAACACATGCACTTATATTAGCTATGCAGGCAAGACCGAGACAGAAAAATAGACAATGTACTATAACAAGCGTCAGGCAAAAGCACTTCTCACTTTGCTTCAGTGTTGCTGTGAGCAAACAGAAGTGCGCCCCGCGAGTTAACTACAACCAGCAGACCGACATTTCTTAAACTTCTATGGTACTTTTCTCACGGTTTATGTTGCTATGCTAGATGCCAACAGAAAACAAACATTTTGAGCGCGCTCTGTTGCTAACCGTATGTGGTCAAGCCCTGTGCACATACTTTTGGTCTAAGGCTGTTTTTCCTGTTTTGTTACAATGAAGGAAAATCTTAATCCTGCAGTTTATAATGATACTTTAGACAATAGTGCACTACCGACGTCATGGCAACGGTTTATGTTTCTTTCCCGTTTCAACAGATCAGTACCCCCGTGTGCAAAAGCCAGATCCTTGAAGAAATGCTTTTCCCCAGTTTGGTGTGGAAGAACTTGACTGGTGTGCACAGAGCCGTGACCTCAGCCCCACGTCCAAAACACCAGCCAGACCTCACCCCCCCCCCCCCCCCAACATCAGTGTTGGACCTCACTAGTGCTCTTGTGTCTTGAGTGTGAGCGAATCCCTGCAGCCGGGTTCCAACATCTGCTGGAAAGCCTGAAACTGGCAGATTAATGAACATGGTGTCGCATTTTTACGTATTACTATCAAATATGTGTGGAATGCTCAGCTGTCCACATACTTTGTTAGGCTGTCTGTTTCATTCTGGCCACATAGTGTAACTCTACAGCCGTTTCTTGTGAATTTCATGTGAATGTTTGAGAACATTAACCTCGTCTCCATCTGGGTGGAGAGATGTCATTAGGAGTTCAGGCTTCATTCTCTGTCATTAGATGGGTGAAGAGAGAAATTCCTTGAGTGAAAAGACTGAAGATGTGTGTTTTTAGGTTTTACTCAGGGCAGGTGTGGCTTCTCCTCTTCAGTCCAGCTTAACTGGACTGTGTACAAGCTGGGCAGGTTGGGGTTGGTGTGCCCTTGCGTTGCAGCATTCCTGCTCTCAGATTCACTCAGCTGATACCCTCTCAACACGCCGCGCCTTCGTTTTTATAAAAACCACAATGCAAGCTCTCCATCTTACTTGTTTTTCCACACTTTGTCAAACTGGTGTCAAGGCAGGAAACAAAAAGCACCAGACAAATACTGGTAGCAAGTGGCTGGTAGATTTGCTTCACTCATAAGCCAAAAAAAACAATGGTTATCCGTTGAGTGGCTGGTAAAATATGAACATTCACTTCCCATTTGTTTGGTGGATGAATAAACATAGATAAAATCGACACATACATAAAGTTACGCCACAATAATCAAACAAAAAAGTATGTAATTATGGGAATATGTCTGTAAAATGCACTCTGACTAATGTTAAGTTGTGGAAATAAAACAAAAAATGCACAAACATGGAGATCTAAAGAGGACGGCACATGAGTTGAAAATGTGTGACAGAAGAAATACATAAGACACGTTGGAAACAGGTATAGATGTAGAAACATTCAGCCAGAGTGGAGTATAGAACAGTTGTTCGATTTTGTTAGGGACGGGGGTTGTGAGCATGTATCCAATGTTATATTATCACCTTATTAAGTTGTTATTTAAAAAAATATCAGCAGACTGTTGCCTATTTATTTTGGAGTCATGTTACAGCCACCGTATGAGTCCAATATTCACTTCCCCTCTAAATGTTTTTGGTGTCCAGCGACTCCTGAAGCTGCTAAATGCTTCACTGTGTTCACCAACTAGTCACTAACTTTCTCTGTCTGTGGTTAGTACAGAGCAGGTAGTGTACAGTCAGCTTATCGAAGCTTTTTATCTAAAAACAACTGCCTGATGCTGCTACATGTGCAGCTGATAAGAGTGAAGGGTTGGAAAAAGCAAAACTATGAGCTGAAAGGTTAAAAAGCAAAAAAAAGGAACCTGCAGTGCAGAGTGGATCAACTACTACTTCAAATATTGTTTGGAGCAGCTTTACACAAAGCTTTATGACACTGTCAGAATTTTGCCACTGAATGGGTTTGGTTGCCAAAGCTCAAAATCAAATCATTGGTGGACGAGTCACACGTTGAGATCTAGGATCACTGCTTTGGATTGACATCTGAAAATTTGACTGTTTCTCTCATGAGAGTCAACTTTTCTCTCAGACATCCCAAAAAAATCAGAATGTAAAAAGGTGCCTTAACTGTGGAAATGATCATTTTGGGTGAAGAACATCTCTGGGGGGGAAAAAGGTTAGACTTAGGGCTGGGTTTAAAAAAAAAAAAAAAAGCAGTGTGGACAGCGCACTTCTTGCAGCGTGGTGAAGAGTAAGGTTAGCCATCAGTCCAGAGCAGCAGCAGCAGCAGTCTAACACCAGACGTTACACCAAGCTAGTTTTTGTATTTCATGATGCGTACCGCCTCACCACCACACTCTCTGCACTAAAAAAGCACTATTATTATCTGCTCAGTCAATATTCGCTGACTGTAGAGTCTGAGGCGTTGCATTACATAATGTTGACTCCTGTAGTGTGTTGGTCATGTTAAGTACATTAAGGTAAATACTTTGGGGTCAATTTGATCGATATTGAATTGAAAATCGAATCGGGACCTTGTGGATCAGAATGGAACGGGGAGGTCGGTGGTGATACCCGGCCCTAGTGAGACTTGCCTTCATGCAATCACAATCTACATTCTGAACACCACGGTTCCTCTGTGTTAAATATGTCACAGGCAGACATGGGTTGGAAGCCAGCTTTGTCACGGCTGCCTGAGGCCTCATGGGCTCATCTCTTGGTAGGGTTGCTGGTTTTCTGCCATGCCTGCCATTCCTGTCGTGGTGCCCCAGCTATCCTTTACCATCTACCCCTGAGGGGCTATTTGATTGCCTCTGTGACCTCGGTGATATGGTCCACTCCAGCGAGGGGAGTGGAGGAAGGAGAGAGGGCGTCTTGGCAAGCCGAGTGGAGAGAGAGAGAGGGAGAGAGAGAGGGGGGGGGGGGGGGGGGGGGGGAAGAACTCCATGTTCTTTGAAGCTTTGCTTGTGTGCTTCACTTTCAAGTGTTTAACAGGGAGAACGTATATATCAAGTAAGGAATCAAAAGCATTTAAATTCACTGAAATCTGAAATATAAGTTCATTAAAACAACATTGGTGAGAATGATATGAGAATGATAACAACTTTGAAGAAAACAGAGTACTTGTGTCCTGCTTGTAACTCCTTTTCTTGTTGACAGGGAAAAAAAAAAAAGAGAGTGGAGCTGTGTGTAACTAATTTCAGAAAACTACTAGCTAGAGTAATTGGAGCCGTGTTAAATCATCTAAATGACAGAATGTTATGTAAAGCAACAAAACTTTAGGAAAAGGACACGGTTCTCCTGTTTTCTACAGGGTATGAAAATACTGACATTCAGTGAAAAGTCACAGATTAAACGGTGGAGTTTGGTGCCTCCAGTAATATAAAAGGTTAGTTAGTAGAACATTCCTATAAGAAAATGTGAGCACAGAGGCAGCTGTAACAGTCTGACCACTCCTACAATCTCACCAAATTCAAAAGTACCTTTTACAAAAAAATGTTCCGCCGGAAAACACTGTTTTTTTTTCCTGCTTGTGAGATTATACGGAGGATTATAAAAATGGATTCCAAGGCTAACTTCCCCCTGTAATATCTGACGCAAGGCTGTTTGAGAAATGAGGTCCTCATTTTTGAAGTGTGCCACTTCCTCTGTGACTAGTGTCACTCATCAGTGAGCGAGTCGAGTGGAATGGGCTCAGCTGCGGACAGGAGCTGGAGAGGCTGGCCGGCCTTCTGGTGGCTGTGACATTCAAGTGCAGAGCACTATAAAAATACTACTACTACAATAAGAGCTGGGCGATATAAATAAAAAGGACTGTAATGATATATTTGACAGGCTACTTTGATAAGTCATGTGGCAGTGTTTCAGGGATGTCAGTTTGGTGTGGTGGTCAGAAGATAAGTACAACTGATGAGCATGCCAAAAGACCAGCATAAACAAATACTGGCTGGTTGCTAATACGGGCTGGGTAAAACACATTAATTAATTCATTAATTAATCCAATTGATCACATGATAAATTCAGATATTGTACATTCCCACAGCACTAATGACATGTTACACTCTGCTGCTCTCATCTTCTCTTTTTAACAAAAATACTATTTTTATTCACTAATAAATGTTAAGCCATTGTTAATGTAAATTAACACTTCCTGTACATGTTTCAATTTAAAAGCCTGTCAGAACAGGGACAGATGCTGTTTAACATGTGGCAGACTAATGTGAAACATCTGTCCAAGAAGTGATGTTCAGCAACTTTATGTGATCACAACAAAAAAGAAAAAAAGAAAAGGAGAATTGACTTTAAACAATTAGTGAATAAATAAGGGATCTCTGTTGTCCTGATGGAATTAGTGCTGTGGAAATGTATATTATGCTCAATTTAGCGAGATAATTAAACACGGAGGGAGTATTGAGTTTTTCCATTAACAGAAAATTAAAAGCAGGAGTAAATTAACAGGGAGGCTTCTTGCTAAAATATGATAAAAATAAACAAACAGGGGGAATTAGGCATTAAGGCGTGTCTCTGATATCAGCCTGCTTCTCTCTGCAGCTCCACAAAATAAAAGGCCAACATTTGATATCTCATAGTTTGACCACTTTTCTCGCACTTACCAGACATTTCACTAACACATCATGTTTTCATGCTGCAATCACTTCATATGGAATGACTGTTCAAAGCAGCACACTGAAGCTTTTCAAACATTCCTGCTTAAACACAGTCAAAACATTACTGAGAGATTAATTCAATAATAAACCAGTTGAGTTCCCCTTTCAAAATAAAAATTCTTTATTTTGTTGGTTTTATCTCAAATGAGTATGGCTCTATGAGTCCATTCACTAAAATACTGATATTTCTTTTGCATAAAAGTTGGAAAAAGTAAGCCAACTTTAACAAATATGTTAAAAATATCTCTGAGTGGGACCCCTCACATCTACAAACAGTCTTTCCATATGATGTGAATGCAGAGTTAAATGGCCTAAAGCCCATATTTTTCAGGTGACTCAGCAGTGCTGGAATGACTAAGGTTTGCAGAGGGCAATGCCTGTTATCTGTTGTGGAATGTTTAAATAAACAATCATCATTATTCTAAATTTGGTCCAGGCAGCCCAGAAAACTATTTTCACAGCCATGTTTTCTGTAGTTGTGCTGCTTTGCCATGGCTGTATAAACCACTACTGATTTAAAAAAAAAAAAAAAAAAAAAAGTCCTCTATGTTCATTAAAAAACTCAAAAAGTAGAAAACTCCAGACAGGGACCTTTTTTTTTTGCATGTCATACCTGTCTCTCGCAAAAGTGCCAAAAATAGTCAAACAAAACAAAACAAAAATAACATAATGCACCAAAATTGTGTAATTTGCTCATGGCTGCCAAGTTTCTGGGACAAAGTGGAGCTATCCACAGTTGCTCACCAATATAATAATAATTATTATTATTATAATTTGTTCATTGTTGTCATAAGTGTTTGATCATACTATGCATCCCATGATGGTAAGCATGGAAATAATCTTGTCTTGAAATCTCCCTGCATATTTGTAGATTTCTAAAAAAAATGAACTTAATTTTTGCTTTCCTTTGTGATAAGAACTTCGAGAGCAAATTGAGTCTCAGTGAGGCATCATGCGCCACACCCTGCCACATCCAGTTGACGCCCATGACCACATGTGCCATAAGTCTACAAAGCCTACAATCCTTTAGATTAACAGAACATGGCTTTGAAGGATTTTCAAATGGCTCATATGTAGTGACTGATTGAGCCGTGGAGCTCAAATCAGAAAGCTTAATACACACCCAAACAAACAAACACACACTCACTCACTCAGTCAGTGATGGTGAAGCTGCCACTCCCTCATACACAATAACCTGTCTATAAGGCCCTGGGGGACAACACTAGTCCTTTGTTTTAACTAGACTTACCTAGTCAACCTGAAAAACTAAAAAAAAAAAAAAAAACACATTAATGAAAGTGACGACAGTAATTAGACAAAAAATTAATGATAGAACTAAAGCTCTTTGCCATGAGGTTTTGTCCTGGGTCTGATTACCATTACCAAGACGAGACAAAAAAGGGCAATGCGCCTTTAAGAGGTCCTCCCTTCATTGGCAGTTGCCCAGTAACAACGTATCTGCAGTGCAGAGCATCGCAGCATTTAGCACTGATAACGCTTTGTCACAGCAAATGTTGTTACAAAAACTCTCATGTAATGTTTATTTACTCATTAACAAACATGCTCACATCGTTGAATATGACGTAAGACTATATTAACAATCATTTGGATAACGTTACATATTCAAATTCGGCTTGTATCCAAAGCACTACGCAGCACGTATTTTAATAAAAGGTCTATTTTTCCGAATTAGCCCCGCTAATGACGTTAATCATCAGCAATCTTATAATTCTGTGTTTATTGCGACTGACCGAATATACTGCTCAGTTAATTGTCTTACCTCATGCTCCACCACACTGGCTAACGTTACTACATATATATCCGTTTATTAGCATGGCGACACAATACTGACACATTCATAAAAGACGTTTTGCTTGGCGTTATCGCCATAAAAGACAGCTGAATATAAGGCATGATTGGTAACTTTAGCCGTGAGACCGGATATGTTGACTACCACAGGTGTTCCCCATTATAGCTGAGACAAGCTTCAACTAACCACGTACAGGCTAACTACTGACAACATAAAAGAAAAGGGTGTCTGCATTACAATGGGTAACGTACAGCTCTAAGTTGAGTTAACGTTATGGCGTTACG
Source organism: Thunnus albacares (assembly GCF_914725855.1). NCBI lineage: Eukaryota > Metazoa > Chordata > Actinopteri > Scombriformes > Scombridae > Thunnus > Thunnus albacares. The sequence goes on along the minus strand of NC_058127.1, from coordinate 25,854,297 downwards.
GACTCAACGTAAACCTATGAAAACATTAATGAATCTATTAATAAAAACAAAAGACACATAGTATAGTCATTAATGGTAAAATTAACAGTAATATAGCTATCTTAACGTTAGGCTTTTTCTTACCGGATAGCTTTGATTCTTTGGCAGCAGAATTGTGTCCATCGGCAAACCCTTGCGACGATGATATCTGGGCGGACTGAGTCATTGGATCCATTTTACTTTAGCTTCAAAGCAACTGCACAAAGGCGATGTTGTCTCAGTTAAAATAGCTTTAACCTGTCCTTTGAAGGTGTATATGACGACTGACTTTCCTCAAATTTCCCCAAGAGCGGGACTCGGATCCGCACCTTAACGCAAACACCGAGCACTGAGACAGAGATGGAGGGAAACAAGGCGGACTATGGAGGAGGGGAAAAAACATGTCGGGGGGGCGGCGGGCGGGGGGTGGAGGCACGTTCACGGTCCCCTGTATGAACTCCTATCTCACAAATAGAACTGATCCCTGCGTTCAAATACAATAACATACAAACATTAAATTAGTATAATTGTCTTTACTCGTTGACTTATTCTCCACACCCTTTGCCTTTAAAAAAATACCTTTTAGCAACACTGATCCAACTGCATTAGACGGAATGTGTCGCATTGTTGAGAGGCTCATAAGCCTGTTTTAGACATTTTCGACAGCACATGAAGGCAGCAGGAGGAATATTCCTGAACACGAGACATAAAAATAAGAAAGACTTACTTAATCCCGAGAAAAATTGAAGTGTCACTACAGCACCGTCCAGCACACATCACACACAACATTAGAATGAAATAAAATAAAATTTAATTAAAAAAAAGTTGAATGAAAATAAAATAAAAATAAAATAGAAAATGTTATTATTATACATTGTGCAATAACTATATACGTAGTATATGATAAAATTAGAGTAGTGAGATAGATAAAAAAAAATAGTATTAGTCATCCATTGTGCAAATGGTCACATAGGATATAATGAAATACGATTTAAAAGTAAAATAAGAGTAGAATTATTATTATTATACAGTGCGCAATGTGCAATAGACACATTGTTATTATTGTACATTGTGCAGAACCGTAATACATGTATATAATTCTTAACCAGTCGTGAGTTGTTTGTGGCAAGGGGGAAAAGCATAGGGCGGAACACATCAGGGGAGGAACACGCTATGTCATACCTGCTCTCAACAAAAAGTGGCATTTTGTACTTCGTCGATTAGCTGTTATATCAATGGAAGGCTCTGTTAAAGACTGAATTTCGAGTAAATGTCACCAAATTAATTCTATTAAACAATTAGGCAAATATGAGTTAACTGTATTAACTGATGTTAGTTGGTTGGGATACAGCCAGGTACAGCCACGCTTTAAAAACTGTTGAATAATGATGGACTTCATTTTTACAGCACACTTTTATACAATTCTCAAATTAATGGTTTTACTGGAACCTGTTTTCCATTATGTAATGTTTACCTTTGTTCCATTTTGTAGTAATTTTTTCACATAACGGCACTCTGCTGCCCTCTGTTGATAGTGTTCACATATTCACATTTCATGAACTACATTTCCCAGCATACATGAGAGGAAACCGTATGCGCAGTGGGTTAGATCTGCAACCATAGGGATGGGTCTATCCGTGTTTAACTGCGCTTGACTACGGCCTACAAATCGTTATGAAATCTGCTCCAGTACGCATCGTAGAGATTGGTTACACACCCCGAGTGACTTTCGGGCAGACTGAACTGCGCGGCAAAAGAAGGGGACACAAACAAAAACATGTGGCTGAGGCTGTGAGAAAACTGGTACGTAATCTCTTGCACATTGGTCAGATTTGGCGTCGATAAGAGGTCAGAGTGAGTCGGTGTTGCGGCATATTGAGGCGATATATTTTGTGAAAGTGCTAGGTAGATAAGCATTATCCAAAAGTGGTGAGTTTAGCTAACTAGCAGCTCGTTAGCTCGTTAGCTCCTTCTGACTACAGCAGTCATTCATCCAGCGGCTCTCAGGTTGTTTATCTCAACGTCATTTCAGCACTTTATCTCACTTATTTAGACAACTTAGTATGCATTTAGCCAAGTAATACCAATGGCAAGCCTAAGTAGGCAGCTAACGTTAACCTAACTTAGTAAGTTAGCTAGTTAGCCTATGTCTGCAAGTCTTGCTAGCAAATTAATTAACTTAAGGGAGTATTTCGGTCTGCACTGAAAGAGTCTAAGTAATGTTACATGCGATGTGGCGGCGACATGTAGGTGTAACGTTATTAGTTGCAATCACAAACCTCCATCAGCTACTATGTACATGCTAAGCAGTGGGAGTGCCCCGCCCACCACAGCGCCATATAGCCATGTTAGCAGCATTGATGTAACTACGTTACACAACGAGCCCAGCTGCTCAGCCGAGGGTTACTCTGCGTTTCATTTGTTTAACCTGCGGCTGTTCTCATGAAACGGGTGGAATGAGGTTTGATGGGATTATAAACGGCGCGTTTATTACTCCTGATAGATACTAGAGGACAGTATGAGCGCGGTTAAATGAGTGACAAAAAATATTGCTCTGCTTATCTGCACAGGACACACTTGTGTGTAACTTATGTAAGTAAACAGTCTTCAATATGGTAGAGCTGTTTATTTTATCTCGGGATGAACATACTGAGGCAAGCATAAGAAAAACTCGCACAACGAAGAGTGATTAAGTTTTTAAAAAATAACCTCTATTCATACATAACAGTTTTTCCTATGCAAAACTAATTTAATCCGTTTACTGAATAGTACTGTGAGCAGCCTGTTATGCATTTACAACATATTACTGAGTAGGATATGTTGATGTATTTTAAAGGGGAATTTTTAGGATAGAATCACAAATGTCAGAATAAATCTGGCAATATTCTATACTTCTTTCTAAATTTATCTCATGAAAAGAGCAAAAGCAGTAATTGATTATTGTGTGTGTATCCAAAGCCTGATACATCTTATTCCTCTGTGCCATAGAGCTCTGTTGTTGTCAGTGAGTCACACTGTTACACTGGGTTACATGTTCTTTCATTACCATTAACACACACTGTAGTTTACTTTGACTCAATCCCACAGACAGACAGTGAGTAGTGAGAGATGCACTAACATATTGTTGGTTTTGGCCTTTTAATGGGATTTGTTGACAAAAAGAGAAATAATACCAGTTTTGATGTTGAGTTGAACTGACTGCTGTGTAACATTCAGTACTGCAGGTGAGGAGAACATCTGAGCAGTGACTGACAGTGGACATCATGGGTTTGCACTCAGCCCAGAAGAAGCACTTTCCCCTGCGGGGGATCGACGGCGTGGTTCAGATGTTTGAGGCTGAGCTCCACAAGTCTGAGCCAGACCTGGCCCTTCTCTCCCTGGTCCTGGGCTTTGTCGAGCACTTCCTGGCTGTGAACCGGGTCATCCCCGTAAACGTTCCAGGAGTACGGTTTGAACCACTGGAGCCGGACTGTCCCAACTCCTGTTTTCCCACAGTGGAGCTGGGCATGATTTCAGCACTGTACGAGCGCTTCACAGCACAGATCCGAGGAGCAGTGGACCTGTCCCAGTACCGAAGGACTGCTGCAGGGTCCAGCAGGGAACTGGTGAAGAAAGTGTCAGACGTGATCTGGAACAGTCTCAGCCGCTCATACTTCAAGGACCGGGCCCACATCCAGTCCCTCTTCAGTCTTATCACTGGTACTACATTCCACATATTAGAAGGAAATAATTTTTTATGATGATGTTATGAGGAGTATAGTCTTTGATCAAACTAAAGGTAAAGTCAAGTAATCTAAAATAAGTCTTGTCAAATTCGAACCAGGTACAAAACTGGACAGCTCTGGGGTGGCGTTTGCGGTGGTGGCTGCCTGCCAGGTGCTGGGTCTGAAGGATGTCCACCTGGCGTTGTCTGAGGACCACGCCTGGGTAATCTTCGGCAAAAACGGCGAAGAGACGGCTGAGGTCACCTGGCACGGAAAGGGTAACGAAGACCGAAGAGGACAAACAGTCACAGCAGGAGTCAATGAGAAGGTGAGGTCTACCTTCAGCTTCCTAGCAGTAAACTCCCCCCTGAGCACGTCAAGAGACTAATACATTGTCGAAAGATCAGGAACAGAATACATACTGTACGTGTAGCGCATCATATGTAAGGTTTCACATGGCTGTAACCCTGTCCTGTGTGTGTGTTTGTGTCACCCTCAGAGTTGGCTGTATCTGAAGGGCTCCTACATGAAGTGTGACAGAAACATGGAGGTGGCCTTTATGGTTTGTGCCATCAACCCCTCACTGGACCTGCACACGGACAGCTCTGAGCTCCTGCAGCTACAGCAGGTGAACATGCAACACGTAGAGTCTGCATTGGAATGTTACATATTTATTTTTCTTTTTTCTTTTTTTTCTAACGTCACACAACACATGGAAAGTTTCAGTTTGACAGTAGATGCTGGAGGAAGAAGTGAAATAAATGTTAAAGAATTCTGATGTACTTATGTAGCATAAATGATTGTTTATAATATATTATACCCACCATCTTTGTCATTTGTCATATAGTAAGGTGCTTACTATATGACAGGTCATATAGTAATGACAAGTCATATAGTAATGACAAGTCATAGAGTCATATAGTAATGACAAGTCATATAATAATACAGTAATGACAAGTCATAGAGTCATATAGTAATGACTTTTTTTGGAAATGGTAGAAAGAGACATGCCTCAACAGGTGTTTCCGCTGTGGCCTCTTTTGTAGTTGTGGTTTGGAGCTGTCCTTCCTGTTCTTGGAGCTCGCTTCATTAAACTGCAACATGCAAACTGTGACTTTCTACATGAGATCAATTACTTTCATGTTCATTTTGACATGTTTCCCTCATCAAAACAAACACCGTACTTCTGTCCAATGCATGAACATGTAAGAGCACTGTAGGACATAAAAATGTACCTGCTGTTTGTGAGTGACAATCTTTTGTCACCACCATTTGCAATCTGCATTCGGGCAGTCTGACCTTATTTGGCTGTCTACTGATCGCTTTCAGCCATGTTGGAGCTGTGTTAAATTACTGCGAATCCAAACCCAACATTTCCTGCTGCAGTTGCTTCACATTAAAAGCTTTCAACTGGCCATCTAACAGGAGGCCAAAATTACCAAAAGGAATAACAATGTGTTCCTGTTAATTTTCCTATTAATTAAAAAAAAAAAATATATATATATATATATATATATATATGGATGGATGCATTTGGCACTGTTTGGTCCGCAGATCAGTTTTAAATATCACAGGGAGGAACAGTAGAAGGTGAAAAAAGCCAATTAGATAAAGAGCTGCTGGCAGTGGCTCTTTCTGTTAGAGCAAACCAGCACACCTCCAACACACTTTGACCTTTGAACTTGGCATGCTGTCCTGTAAAAAAATCATTGGTGATGGTTACTTGCGGCTCAGCTCAGACCCCCACTATCGGAAAAAAAACGATATTTCTCACCAAACAGATGTTGGCTTGTTAAAACAGTTCAGTTTGTGGGATTTCAGAGCTCTCTGGCAGATAATACCAGATCAGTGTGTAGCGATGAGGAGACTAACACTCCTCAAATTACTACTTGAAACAAACATAAATATCATATTTCCATCACTGTTTGAGGTTCCACTGGTGGTTGTTTATCTTGTTGAGCCCTCTTCTTCTACAGTAGTATAATAGCACCTGACTGGAGAATTAGCACCATCTACTGCTTATCTCCATGAACCAACTCCTAATATTCACACAACACGCATAAATCAGCATTTTCTTTTGCCCATTTTCTGAAAATTTGGTTAAGATGTATGATATATTTGGATGGAAACCCAGCCAGTGACTCCTAACTTCTTTATCTTTGTTGGAAGCTTTTTCATGATCTGTCTTCTTTTTTTCAAACAGAGACTCCTCTGGTTGCTGTATGAACGAGGAGACCTGGACAGGTGAGTGTTCGTTGCTGTAATGTAAACATGTGATTCTCTCTGAACGTCTCACTGCCTGCCTGTCCACTACAAAGAGTTTGTGTTGAAGTCCATATCGTCCTGTCCTGTATACCAGGTATCCCATGGCCATGGGCACTCTGGCAGACCTTGAAGACCAGGATCCAATCCCAGGCAAAGAGAACCCTCTGAAAATCCACCTCCAGGTAAGTTCAGCAATACGTTTTTACAGGCTCCAATGTTGAACTATTCCTTTTTAAATATATCAACAGGAGACACATTTTAAAACCTTTATTCATTGTCAACTCAACTTACAACTATTTGGAAACAGTCGTATGAAGCAGACATGCACTTAGCAACCAGACAGAGTCAGCTCTACTTGTCAAGAACTGACACTGACCGTTGAATTACTGTACTGGTTATAGATGATCCAGTGTAATGATGGTGCTACAAATGCTTGTTGCATTTGTTTCCATTTGATCAGGATGTTTTATAGGAAGTGTGTTCCTGTGCTCTCTCTCTCTCTCTCTCTCAGGCTGTGAGTTCTGCTCAGAAGTACTACAACAACGAGCACATCTACCCCTACATGTACTTGGCTGGTTTCCACTACAGGCACAGGAATGTGCGGGACGCTCTGAGGGCCTGGGCCAAGGCAGCTCAGGTCATGCAGGAGTGAGTTCACACTGCTTTTACACACTAGTGTCTTACAGGTTCACAATAAGAACTATAGGACTATAATTCCTTTTTTTTGTGATGATTTTTCTTTTATTTAAGCTGCCTTCAAATGGAACTTGTCAGGTCATATTTCAAACTGGGAAGATAAGCACACAGTATTCTTAGGCTACATCCACACTGATAAATTTGCTACGTTTATACCTAGTGTCCACACTACTCCAGCATTTTCAAACGGCTAAAACGCTGCTGACCCTGTTTTAGTTTGAAAAACTCAGGGATTGTTTTAGTCTGGACAGGCAAGCGATGAAAACGATGACGCTGACACCCACGTTTGCTTCCTGATTGGGTCTTATCAGGCACAATATGTCCTTCCCCGATTTTTCATGCCCCTATCACATGACTATTTCCAGAAGAAAACAAACAATATTATGTTACTTCCAGTAAAAGTTCCACCTCGGCGTCTGTCCAAGCAAAGAAATCTCTGGTCTTACTTTTCACCATTGCTGTTCTTCCTCTGTAGTATTTTCTACAACTTAAGCACAGCAGAGTAGACTATCTGCTTCCTGCTTACACCGGCACACGCTGTATATATGAATGGTCATGTGATGGTCATGTGATGTACGTTTTCAAGTCCTTTTCATACATACTCCCCATTATGTAAAAGTGATTAATGTGACTTCACATGTTAGTTTCATGTATGTATCAAGATGATGATCTTACAGGTCACACCAAGAAACATTCCTCCAACACTCCTAGGGCAGCAACCAATGATTATTTTCATTATCAATAAATCTGTCAGTTATTTTCTTGATTAATTAATTAGTTTTTGGTCTGTAAAATGTCAGAAAACGATGAAAAATGTTGATCACCGTTTCCCCATGATGACATCATCTAATGTCTTGTTTTGTCCACAACACAAAGATATTTACTGTCTTGGAGGACTAAAGAAGATACCATACATACAGTACCAGTTCTTTCTCCTCAAAGCTTCAACTGCAAAATACATCTTAAAAGTCATCAATGATGCAGCTTATAATCAACTTATAATCATCCAAAAGCAGAGCCTCCAGCAGCCGCCTCACTTGTTATTACACCAGACTGACACTAGATGGCAACGAAAGCAAACCTATTGCTAGCTGATGTGACTCACTCTATAAAAAACTGTGAATAACAAGAATTAATCAGGCATCTTATTTTAAAACAGAAGTATTAAAGTGAAGTGAAGTGAGGCTTGGATTTGCAGCTCTGGTTGAGATTTTTACAATGCAGCAGTTTTTCCCCACACTCTGAATATGTGGCAGCTCCCGATACTGACACATCCACCACAAAGAAGTCCAGTGCCAGTCAGTCTGAGAGGGTGCGGCGGTTCAGCCAGGAAGAGTCCAGCTCTGCATCCTCGCTCTCTCTCTCTCTCTCCTCCCCTTTAAACACACTGTTCACGAGCAGCTGCTAAATATACCACCAGACGACACATTCCCTCCCCATCTATCAGCTTCCCTTTCCTGCTCCCCCCATTGTTCTTCAATTTCAGCCTTTTTCCCCTCTGTGCACCATTTACAAAGGAGAAATATGTGCGTGAGCGCATAACAGTGGATTCTTTGTAGATTATGCGGCGTGAGTTCATTTCTTGTCATGTCTGGACTGCTGGAACAAGCCTCAATAAGTACATCAACATGCTACAGGTCCACATTACACCCTAGAAGGCTTTAAATGGTTAACCAAATGATCTTAACTTCATGTTGTAATGGCTGGGTGAACACACACACAGTAGATGAAGAAACCACATCCTAATCTAAGGCGTATTTTGTGGATTACATTCAGGCTTTCTCTCTTCTGATCCTAAAAGTCTTTCTCCTCTGTCCCCCCGCTCCTGCAGCTATAACTATTTCCGTGAGGACGAGGAGATCTACAAGGAGTTCTTTGACATTGCAAACGATGTTATCCCCACTCTGCTGAAGGAGACAGCCGCTGCTGCAGAGAGTCCTGGGGAGGGAGGAGAGGGAGGAGAAGGAGCTGATAAGGTGGGCATTCCCTCCCAGAGGAGGAGGTTAATACAGCGGATGAAACTCTCAGATCTGCTTTATTTTATAGTAGGATCTTTTTTTTTTTTTATTGCTTGTCAGTGGAAAGAAAAACATTTGAACTCAAGAACTCAAGGGGAACTCCACTGATTTTCCACATTAGTGTGTGTGGAGTACTACTGCATTTGTGAAAAAAAAAAGTAGCATAAAGCCTCTGAAATGTGATGAATTGCCTCAAGTGATGTCATCTGAGTCAGTGTGGGTTGGGGCTGAAGACTACAAGTATGAAAACGAAAAAAAACCCTGGGCGTGTGGAGTTAGAAAGAAGTGAGCTGGAAGCAGGATAGCAGCTCCAGGATACATTAGCCGCTACTAGCATAATACACCTGAATGTCCAGCTGAATTTTTGGCGTTAGAGTGGAATTGTGGGAAATGTAGGAGCCAGGTTTTGACAAGGAAGAAGAACGCGTGGAATATGAAAGATGCTATTTCTGGTTCAGCCGCATCGACTTATATCCTTAAAACAACTTCTCAGACACCGTCTTCACCTTGTATTCACCTGTGATGTGTATCCGGATAACGACATCCAACCACAGGCCTTTGCATTTTACACCTGCTATTAATAAGTGTTCTGGTTATCATCATTCTGCAGAGGAAGAGCTTATCTGTAGCTTTTTGACAGGCAGCTCAAGACAGCAGGAAGAGGTGGAGTTAAGTGACCTTTCGACATGTAGGGTAGACAATAATCTCCTCACCATACAAACATAATACACAACATATCACTTACATATCCAGCTAGATGAGAACATGCCCAAAATACATGAATCACTTCTTCAATATCATCATAATAATTTTCTAAACCCCATCTGAGAAGCATGTGTCTTGTTGGAGGGATCATTACAGATACATATATTCTCCTGGTATCTCTTGGAGTCTTGGTATTATTTCAAATTTTTAAAGCTTACAATCAAAATAATGCCTATTGGCAGTATGATACCATGTGAAGTCTAAAAAGAACACAAGTGTTAAATAATTTAATGTCAAGACAAGAATGAGGCTAAAATGTATATACTGTGTTGTCATTTTCAAGCCGGATGTGTTCTCTCTGAGTTATTTTGAACTCTTCCCTTTGCATCATCATCATCTTTCTTCAGGAGCATCCCAAGCAAGCAGCAGCAGCCCTCTCAGCACTCCAGGACCCAGAATGCTTCGCTCACCTGCTGCGCTTCTATGACGGCATCTGCAAATGGGAGGAGGGCAGTCCCACACCGGTCCTTCATGTGGGCTGGGCCACCTACCTGGTCCAGTCTCTGAGCCGCTTTGATGCACAGGTGAGGAACCTAAAATAGCTCCACTTTGAACTTCACAACAGCTATAGCCAGCGCAAAGACAGTGTGCAGGAGCCAGGTCACATGATGCTTTAGCATTTTATACATTTCTGTTAGCTACATTAAGGATTTCAAGCAAAATTGTAAGTTAAAGCTACCAAAACTAGTTTTTGTTTGGACATGTGAAGGTTTTGTTTCTTTCTTCTTTCTTAAAAAGCAGGAAATTAGATTTCCAGACTTGCACTGATATCCTGTGTGTAGCTAAAACATGTTCACGTCTGATTCACAAAGGTGCGTCAGAAAGTGTCCATCATCATCAAAGAGCTGGAGTCTCCAGATGACGACGACCAGTCCAGCGAGGACCCTCGGGAAGGCCGCAGACGAGGCCCCAGGAGGGAGTCCAAGCTAGAGGAGCAGGGTTCCTCCCCTCTCGCCGCTCCCACCTCCCCGGCCTCCCAAACCGCAGCACCAGCCCAGCCCAAGAAGGTGGGAGAAGGAGGGGGCCGCCGTCGCTCCTCCCAGAGCCTGAGGGGCGGAGACGCCGAAGGAAAACCCAAGTCCCCCAGCCCGGACTCGGCGCCCTCGCCCCAGCCCCAGCATCCGGCGTCCCCCTCCTCGGCCGGCCCCGTCGTGGCCTTTCAGAGCGAGAAGATGAAGGGGATGAAGGAGCTGCTGTGCGCGGCCAAGGTGAACTCCAGCGCCATCAAGCTACAGCTCACAGCCCAGTCGCAGGTCCAGATGAAGAGGCAGAAGAGCACACCGGCCGGGGATTACTCCATGTCCTTCATGAAGCGGCAACGCAAATCACTCTAGACATTCTGATTGTTGTAGGAGGAATTCTCAAGACCCTGAGACATACTGTGAACACAAACACGGACACCTGATTAACCTCGCTTTTATTTGTAAACCCTTTTTACCAGTGTTTTCATCCGGAAGTCCCGCTCAGTCAGTATCCTCATAGTTCCTAGCAATATATTTGACTTGCACAGATGATCTTTGAGTTAAGCATCACATATCAAGTTTATATCAAGCTAGAATCAAACTGATTTTCCGGGAGCTGCCTCGTGTGATCGATTCGTTACCGTTCACTCATGATTAGTTTTTTTTTTTATGGGCATCCAGTTGCACACTGACCATTAACTTCTCATTGACTTTCATGTGGATGTTTTGAAGCCAAAGTAATGAGGATGACCAGAATTCAACGTACAGATGTGTAAATATCAAATTGTACTGTTAGGAACCTGTTCATGACTGAAGCCTTGGAAGTGAGTATTTTTTAGGATAGTTACTGTGTAACATTGTCCACTTCTGCTATATCGACAGCTTCTTTCTTGCTAGCTCTATGTTGCCTTACTTTGCCTTTGTTCTTTTCTAAAGTAGGTGGCCTTTAGTTTAGAAGATAGCTGAGCTAGGCCTGATTCTAATGATTTAGAGAAGACCAGAAAGACCATGCACTGTTGACACGGAGCCACATTAGGTGGTCCTGCTACATCGTATTTGCTTGATGACTTGTGGTTTTTGTTCTTGTTTTTTTTTGTATCTGCAAGTAATAAAGACCTGATGAAAATACAATGTGATGAGGTCTGATGATGTGTCTTATATGTATATATATATAAGGACACAGGCTCATAGGTGACACATCTGCAGGCAGAGGCTGCACACTGTAAAAAAAAAAAAGAAGGCCCACCTGAGCACTGTGTCATGTTCTGCAGTAGGAGATATTGCATGTCAACTACAGCCCGTTTTGTAACAATGTAGCGTGAAGATCATAAAGGAGGAAGAGACAGACAGCAGCTGAGGGAGAGTCTGTTCTGAGAATTACTGTCACGAAATGAAAGTTAACTTTGGTGTGTGTCATGTTATGTAACTGTGGTTCAGTATTGATGGTGCAGATTGAGGACAGATTTCAGTCTCCTGACCGGGTCAAACATGAACAAGACGTCAGTGCAGTGAAATTTGGTTTTATTGTCTTAATAAATATGCACATAAATCACATGTCCAAATGTACACAAAACAAACAACATAACTGGCCAAGATAATAAACAGATTGAAAATGGCATGGAACACAAAAGCTAAACTATATGACATATATAATGAGATCTAATAAACAAAAAGTATGGAAGCCCATTCTACCAGGAAATTAAAAAATATGAAATGTGAGTACAAAAGAATAAAATATAATTATATAGTGTAAGTTTAAGTCAAAATTATGAGATATTTTATAATATTGACCAAGTTTCTTATGATTTTGGTGTAGAATAGGTCAATTGTTGTTACTGAGTCGATATAATTAGATAATATTGATAACGTTTTGAATCACATATGAAGTACAACATAAGGAGAGATTTCCACTTTTTAGAGATACAAGCCAAAATCTAATATTTTAAAGTCCATATATATTACTGAATATTATTAGATAGTTGAAACTTTTACTTTTGAGATCAATATTGTCACAATTTTGACTTTTTTAGCTAAAATTATGAGATACTTTCAATATTATTGGATAGTAAAAGCGCTGACTCTTTAATAAATATTATCTTACACCAAAGTACAAATTATGAGACACAAAGTCGATATTTTTGGCACTAAGCCAATATTAGCAGGCCAAAATGATAAGGTATGATTGAATATTATCAGATATGAGTGATATGAGTGGAGATTGTGTCTTTTTAAGCCAGAATTATAAGATCTTAAGTCAATATTAAGTGAAAATAAAATTTGACTTTTGAAGTCAGTATATCAGATGCCAAAGTTTGTAAATCTAAATTATGAGCTGAGTCAAAACTTCAACTTGCTAAATCAACATTATGATAAATTTAATTTTGACATCTCTCATAGTTTTGTGACTTATTTTCCTCATAATTTTGATTTTGAGTCAACATTTGAACTAATCAGACTCTCTCATAATGTTGATTTAGAAAAATATAATTTCACAAGAACGAGAGCAGAAACGAAGATCACAGCAGTCTCACGCGGAGGTAAAAGCAGCTGTCTTGACATTTTTTACAGTGTGCAGCGTTTGCTCATGCGTGATTTGACTCCAGCAGCACCACTCGGGACTACTCGCTCACAGACGCTGTGGTGTGTCAGTGTCAGTGACCGCGGAGTTGTGTGTGTGTGTGTATGTGTATGTATGTGTATGTGTGTTTGTGTGTACCAGGCTGATCGATACACCGGCAATTAGTCGGATCCAATTAGTTCCCATTAAGCAGTCAGTCAGTCAGAGTGTTGTGCTGCTGCTGCTGCTGCTGCTGCTGCTTTCTCCTCTGACAACAACAGCTGGGATGTGTGAGTAGAAAGCCCGCCAGGCTCACAGCACAGCACCCAGAGGTGTCTCCAAACATGGACAGGATAGGGGTGTCATTCCTGGACCCTTTAGACGACTACCAGTTAATCCACAGGATTGGGTGCGGCACCTATGGAGATGTGTTCAAGGTGAGTGAGAACATTTCCTGGTGTTTCAACCGCGGCAGAGACAGAGAGAGAGAGAGAAAAGCCTCCATCAGGACGTGTCAGCTCATGAACAAAGATTCTCTCACCGCTTTTCACTTCCTGACATCAAGGTGAAACTGTGTTTGGAGAAGTGTCAGTCACGTATCAGCTACACAGCGACCTGTGACAGCTTTCACATGACCTGAGACATGATGGGGAAGAGATGATCTTATTCTTTATACACAGATGCAGCTTTGCGTTGCATTTCCTCCTCTAGATTACACATAATAGTGTCGAAATGATGGCCACATTACAAGAAAACTAGTTAAAAGTGTAATAATTCATGTCAACGATAGAGCTGTTAAGGGAATTGATCCAAAATGTGTGTGTGTGTGCTTGTGTCATTAGACCCTTTCAACCATTACAGAACCTCAGTGTCCTTTATTGTCAGCCAGGTATTTTACAGAGCAGTGACAGGCTGTTGCATCACTGTGCCACAGGTTCATATTTTCTCATAGAGGTTGACAACACAGACACGCTTATTTGATGTCGCAATATTAAATGTGACATATAGATTTTTCTGTAAAATCAACAGTTAATAAATAAAAATAACCAAAAGAAATTCACACACACACTACCAGTCAAAAGTTTGACACATTTACTCATTCAAGAGTTTTTCTTTATTTTTTTAATATTTTCTATATTGTAGAACAACACTGAAGACATCCAAACTATGATATATCACATATGGAATTATGTAGTAATCAAAGAAGTGTTAATGTTTTGAAAACAAATGATGATCCCACGAAGCATAAACCAGATGAGATGACATGTTGCTATATAAATAAAGAAAAAGAATGAGTAAGTGTGTCCAAACCTTTGACTGGTCCTGTACTTCTATTCTACCAATATTACCATCAAACACATCTGAGTAGTGATTTATATTTAATCATGGTAAGCAGAGCTGCAACGATTAGTTGATTAATCAATTGGCAGAAAATGATTCAGCAATGATTTTGTTAATTGTTTAAGCAATTTTTGGAGCAAATATGGCAAAAAATTCCCTCCAGCTTCCCCAAAAGTGAATATTTCCTGGTTTCATCCTCCTCTATGATTATAAGCTGCTTATCTTTGGGTTTTGGACTTTGATCGAATGACAGTTTGAGTAACCATGGGCTCTGGCAACTTCAGATTTTTCACTCATATTTTATGAATCACATGAATAATTGATTTATTGAGAAAATAATCAGCAGTTGAATCATAATTAAAATCATCATTAGTTGATGGTGATCACTTGATTCAAACATGTGTTTGGTAGAAAAGTTTTGCATTCACTAGATGGTTTGAGTGTCAGGATGCAAACATCCTGTGCTGTTAAACCCGCCCCGGTGCCTTGTGCATCCTGCAGAGGCAACAGAAGAATTTGTATTGTTTCTTCTCTTTTTCTCTACAGCCAGACTAGAAGCAGAGGGCGACCCCCTCATCTGCAACTTAGTCGTAAAGTCTAATCGCCATAGCTGAAGTCTTAACAGATGAAACCTGTTTTACAGTCTTCTCTGCTGCTGCTAGATCTTTCCCATGAGACTTCTCGTCTTGCATAGGAAGTGATCTGTTTTCGGTTGTTTGCAGTGGTTTTGTCTATAGGCCGTGTGTGCATCGTCTCCCATCCGCATTTCATGTTGTGGAGCGTCATTCAATCAGTGCAGTGACAGGCCGTGACACTGCTCCTGCTGCACACAGCACAGACGATTGACCGATGAAAGTAATGCAGTGTGTTAGTAAGGTGTGTGGAACTCTGCTGGACGGATGAACAGCATTCTTTTAGAATATGTTCCCTCATTTGGATGTTTGGATGATGCTGGTGGAGAGACTGTCCTTTCATTTGTCACCTGTCTAAATGAAACTCTTGGATGAGAAACTTCAGCTTCTCTGTTGTGTTCATCATTTTTCAGCATAGGCTGCACTTTTTTTACAAGAGCAACTTTGAATTGGCCAGTTTTATTTCTTACTTATTCTTGACTTCAGTTGTTTATCTCATAAATCCAAATCTTAAATAATATTTCTTCATTAATTTACAGCAGCAGGGTGGAGTGGAGCTGATTGTAGCACTAGGATGAGCTTTGGCACCATCTTTTCTTGTTTCTTTTTTTTACAGTGACTGACACAAGTACAGCAGTAACAGTGAGAATGCTCAAGTCTTATGGTTAAATATGACAGGAAAACCTCTTATCATTGATGATAAGATCATATGAACATATTATCACCTTCTAGATGCCTACATACACATCCAGCAGGTACAGAGCAGCATTAGCATTACTTTAACGTTGTGTTTCTGAATAAAAGTCCAATATTCTCTCTCCTTTTGGCTCTGATTGGCTCTCCACCAACTCCTGAGAACAATATCTGTCTGTTTAGCCGCTAAATGCTCCACTATGTTCCCCAGCTGGTCTCTAACTGTGTCTGTCTGCTGTTTGGTGCTGAGCAGGTAGTGTGCAGTGAAAACAGCTGCCTGCTGCTGCTCTAAATTAAGTTGATGAGAGTGGTGAGACTCAATTATAACAGTTAAGTTGGAGGCTGTAAAACCAAAACAAAGAGCTCAAAGAGGCTAAGAAGCTGTGTAGAGTTGGTCTTCATCACTACAAGCAAAGACGTGCTTACATATTGATATGAGCAATATTCAGCTTTTATATTTGTATTCTATACTATCTGTGTATTACTGTAACATGCTACATGTCTGCTTTGAATGGGGGAAACAGCATCATGTACAGTAACAGACAAAAGCACATTATTACCTCCCACCGCTGCTGTTGGTGGGTTTGGTCAAAAACTCTTGACATGTGACTGTGTGGGCTTTCAATGGACTCTCATTCCATGGCTATTACTGAGAGGAAACTCTACTCTGAGCTCATGTTCAACCCTCTAATTAGTTTGGATCCATGACCTCCTGCAGCTCTGACTAGATACTGTTCCTGTCCTCAGGTACTCTCACACTTCAGCCCGGTGATGTCACAGCAGTATCAGTGAAACGGATGATGAACAGGCTTCAGAGGCTGAGAGAAGAAATCACTTCAGTTTTAAAAAATCATTTTTTATTCTAAATTGAAGTAGCAGAGGTCAAGATATTCTGACAAACTATTAAAAACACATCAATGAGTCACACGGTTACGCTGGCTGACATGTTCCTTCATCACCATGAACACAAACACTGGAGTTTATTTTGACTCAATCCCACACATTGTCCTGCTGCCAGATATACTCACTACAACACCAAATGTGGATTCATCCACCACTGAAAATAGTCCCCTACAAATGCACTATTTCCTCCTGTTTGAGTAACATTTGATTAAAAACTACAGTGACCAGATGTTTTAGGAAATTACTGAGGCTTTTTTAAAAAAAATGAAACTATATATTACTGAGCTATTTTAACAGATTCACATCTTCAGGAGGAACCGATTGTCTGGGACAGACAGGTTAGAGAAGTCAGGAAGTATTGAGAGACAAACACATTGTTTTTGGTCTTTTTTTATCGGATTTCTTGACATGAGAATGAAAACAGATGTATCCTTTAACATCAAGAGGGACTTGCATGTGAAAGCAAACTTGCTGCTATTTATTTGAATCTTCCCAAGCAAAGATCTTGACACGTTGGGACACAAGTGGCATCAATATATACACAGGAAAATAAGAAAAAATTCTACATAAACTCAAAAGTTGAAACATATTTCGACTTTAACAAAACATATTAAAACACCCAGATGTTATTTCATAGGATCTGAGAGAGATTCTGCTTTCTGTTCGTCTTCTTTACGTGATTACAGTAAAGCAGGCCGTAAACGCTGTGAGCACTCTGCAGTCTAGCAGCCAGACTTGCTGCTGAGGAGCATAAAGTGTGAGATTGGTTTCATATCTTCTCGTACACTGTTTTACAGATCAAGAGTGTGTGACAGCCGTTTGTGGTGTTTTTTTCTATTCACATGTTTTCACAGAGACTAGCATGAGGTTGGCACATGGATTTAACTGTAAATGTAGATAGTGAGATCACTGCCAGTGCCCTCTATGATTAGTCTCTTCCTGTATGACTGTTTGAATGTTGGTAGAAATTAGAGGCTCTAGAAAGAAAGCTTTTGTTCTGTGATTCTGATGAAATGACACTGGAAGCGGACAGGAGCAGTTTATCATGAGTCAAAGGAACGCTGAGGACAGATTGGTGCCTTTGTCCGGCCTATGTACTGTTCTACTGGGGGCTCATTTAGATTCTTCTTTTAGATTTCAGCTGTGAGAAGAAACAGCTGCTCATTTCCCTTATTGTGTTTCTTCTCATTTGTGCCATAATCAAAGCTGCATTGCCAGCTGCATTATTTCAGAGATGTGGGAGTAGATTACAAAGTCTGCACTCTGCATATTTTGTGCTGCGGAAGTGAAGTTTTTTCAGATAGTTGTGGGCATTTGTAAGACTGTGGATTATTCTTAACTCATTATGGCCAAGTATGTGGAGTTTGGCAGAACAATATGGCTATAAAATACCTTAATATTTTTAAGCTTTGATAATATGTGTGGTGTCTAATCCTCAATATGTATGCCTTTCTTCTGAAACGGTTTTCCCAAATTGTCTTTTTAATTAGAAGAATAATTTAGACACATCATCTTTACTTAATGTCATTACATTAGATATGGACAGATCAAACATTCTTTCATGAAACAATAGTAATTTAAATTTTAACAGAAGTTTCCAATGCCAAATTTTATGAAAACTGATTGCAGCTATGGGGAAGAAGCTACAAATCACTGCAACGTTATGAACAGTCTGCCCACACACACACACACACACACACACACACACACACACACACACACACACACACACACACACACACAGCACCATGTAGTGGAATTCCATTTCCTGTGTTGCTCGTATTTATCTGTCATCATGTTAGCATAGTGTGCTTGTTTTTGTTAAAACTGTGAAATGGAAAGCAACATTTTGTGATTCCATTTTATTATACAATTATAAAGCTGCTGTTAGTTAAACCTGCACTTATCATTTCTAGGTAGTACGCAGTGTTGTGTATAAAATGACTGTAAATAAATATACATGCACATTCAATTTAGCTGCTTTCTTCTCCACAAAACTTTCTCAAATATATTATAAATATTTGCCATATTACCCAGCCCAGGTGATACATAGATATGTGAATGATAATGTGAATGACACAAATGTCTCCATGCAAGTGATTGGCCACATTTGGCAAGTCTGTGCAGTTCCGCATGACTAAAAAGGCCGAATGTGTGTAAACAGGCGTTGGTTATGTTTACAGTGAGTTTAACCCATGGTTAGGTTAGTTTCACCAGTGGTAATGTGGCATCTCATATGTGACAGCATGAGGCATCAGTAGTTGGAATAGTAACTAAAGTATTGACCAGAAATATGTTTGAAGTGTCCTGATAAAGATTTTCATGAAGCTGATGAGGCTGCTTGTGTGATTTTAGTGAAGTTCTGTTCAATGTTGCACTTTTAAAGTAGTGAGAATGGTTTACTGATCTCCCGATTGACCACATATTTGATTTGCACTTTCTCCAGCATGCATACGATACTAGTTCTAATCATGTTGTGAGAACATAGTGCACACTGGCAAATTGGTAAATGCCGTAATAAATACCAGCATTGCGACAGAGATTGCTTCATTTTTGAGAGTGGTGTTACTGAACACTGTTGTCTATCACTATCACTAACAGAAATAAAGGAGCTGTTCATATCTAGAAGAAACTGTGGATAGAGTTTTAGTTATAGGAACATCTTAGAGAACAAACAGTCAAACAGTGCACCTCCAGTATTAGTACATAGTGTATGCTTTACAGCTCCAGTATGTAGTACAGCACTGGGCTTTTGTCTCAGACCTTAAAGCTGCTCTGATCCAAAATTTTGCATCAACAATGGATCAAATGACTGAGTAAAGTGAGAGTGAATGTTGGATTTAAATCCAGAAACATGACACCAAATGAATGCTGCTGCTCCATTTCTGCTGGATATGTAAATAAAACTGTTGGCTAACACATTCTCCATAACAACTTTATGAGATGATAATATGCCAAAGCTGTGTTTACAGCTTGTTCTAGTAGTCAAGAAATCAATTATGGCTGATTTAAAATTTGTCTGATTGGTTTAAATCTATGTAGAGCACACGCCATGCTTTTTATCTGCATTCAGAAGGAAATGGGGTTGTTAATAGTTTAGCCTGAGACTGTACAGCATTTCTGGATCAGAGGCCATTTGGGTGTCTGATCAAAGTCCTGTGAAGCCACCTTTTACTTCCCACCCGCCACACCGTACGTAACACTGACAGGCTGTTATTTCAGCCTTTGCTGTGTAAAAACCATCTCAGACGTTACTATCACTGTAGTCACAGGAAGCACTGTGGTAGAACAGGAAAGAAAACAGGAAGTGAACACAGCTAAGCCACAGGTTGTGTTGAGGCGACCTGCTTATCCCATTGGTGGCTGTTTCATTTGTTGTGGATGCCCAGACTGAAAAAGCAGTCCGTCTGACGTCAGTGCAGTCAGTGAATGGCATGACTGATGTTCCCAGGAAGAATTGAGGATGTTAAAAACATAGTATGACTGCCTTGAAACAACATCCAGCATCACTTTTTCCCTGTTATTGTGAGAAAACTTTGGTCACAGTTTTATCCTGAACTGGTTAGGATTGCACCTGGACTAGTTTTACTTTCACTTGTGTTTTGACTGAAATATTCAATACTTAAAAAATTGTGAGGTTAATATCCATTATGGAACATTGTTATTGTCTTTTTAGGAGCTTGTTTGCTGGTTTTCGGTATGTTTACATGATAAGCTAGTTGGATATTTCATAGAAAAGAAATTGTTTATCAAAATGAACGAATGAATCTAAAGTGCCATGTGGGTTTGATACATATCAGGTCTGTACTGATATGTACTGTCTCCAGGAAGTAGCCATATACCCGCACTCTAAAGTCTGACACTAACAAATATGATGTTTTGTTTTATTTTACCAGACAAGCTGCCAATGATAGAAAAATAGAAGCATTACAACCTTAAGCTGTGGTTATAAACTTGAGTGCTGTGTGACGACATTTAGCTGCTTTAAGCAGTGCAGGATATGACTAACTGACACATGTTTGTCCCTCGGGTATTACCATAGCTGTATGCACTTGCCTCACTGCTGCGCTATGGCCGTTTAGTACATATAAACCCATAAACTTGAGTGTCCTTTATTATAGTGGCCTGAGAGGTGCGCAACATCCAGTACCAGAAAACTGGAAATACTCAATACATTTAGAAGTTCGGACTTGAGTGTGCTGAGACAACTCAAAAACTTGAACTTCCCAGCACTAATCGCTACAGTACATCTCTCTCTCTCTCTGTCTATCTCTCTCTCTTTCTATCTTGTCTTAAATTTTTGCTATGTGCCCAATCATTCATGCATCTTAGAGGCTGGTCCTTGTTAGGCATCAGTGAGCATGTCCTGTGTGGGTGCTGCGTTCAGTAATGCAAAACTGTTTCTTATTGTAATGTTGTGCAAAACACAATATGCTTATATAATTTGGTGTACCTTCTCTGTGGCATAGAGCAGCTTACTACCAGCTGTGTGAAGGCACATCAATCTAGCTTTCAAAACCACAATAGTACACTCTACCACGGCATGGGTGCATATATGATGTTTGTTACATGAGCACTCCTGTCTGCTCTGTGGGTTGACTGGAGGTGTCATGAGCCAAGAAACTAAAGCACAACCTCAATCTCCTTGAGAAAGAGGTACATTTTAGATCTTTTTTTAAAAGAAATTCTGTGAATCTTCATGGATCTTAGATAATGAATTCTAATGTGTTTGGTGAACTCTGACCTTTTTACCTTTGCAGTGAGCTAGTCTTACTCGCACAGTCAAAGGAAAATTCCATAGTGCAGTGATACTGCAGTCAGTCTATCTGACTTTGACCCACCTGGGGCTTGTCTGGGACAGCCAGTAGGAGAGAACTCTCTTTGCCGATACTGTCCAGGCAGTGGAATCAATATGAGGTTAAAGCCAAGGTGAGATAGCAGGCTAAACTAATTATACATCTTTCATCATCAAGATAGCATACTGAGCTGTTGGATATTTGCCCAGGTATTGTTATCTTGATGAATCAGGCAAGTGGCAAAGCTCCAACCAAGTCTTAAGAGTGTCTCCCCTATAATTGTACAGTCCTGGTGGGCTGCCAGGCCAACGAGAACCCCCGCCAGGCCAAGAAAAATATTTTTTTAATGCCAAAAATAACGCCAAATACCCATTCATTAAATCAGTAGTGTTTGGGAGTCTGTGCAGCGCTGTATCGTGAGTTAACCTCTGTGTCGTTGCCTGGGAAACTCTTTGTAGCGCAGCTCCTTTTAAGGAATAGGGTAGTGTGTAATGTGTGTGCGTAGCGAGTGAGTGGTTGAGTGAGAGAGCGAGTGGTAGAAAAATGATGGTGAATGCGAGTGGAGCAGAGGAAAAGGTTAGCAGTAAGTTGTCAATCTGGCAGCAAATGTACAATATAGACTACAGTGTTTCAGTTAATGAATAATGCAGCTTCTCAATACCAAGAAAACTCATCTGTTGTTTCCCCAACTGCTGGAAAAGTAAAGGGGGTTAGCTCCAAAGTTAGCAACAATGGGTTAGCATAATCTGAAGATGCTAAACGGAGAAATGTGTGGCTGCTAAGTTCACTTTATCCTGTAAGCAGTCATCCTAGGGGAAACACTGCTTAATGTCTTCAGACACTATGTTAAGAAAATTTAGTGGGTCATAGATCAAACAACAACAGTCCTCATGCAAGAATATATGTATATTCTGAAACGTCTCCTTTTTTGAGAAAGTTGCTTGCACAAGTGTGTCACATCTGATTTGCAAAACATCTTTACTTTGACACACACATTGGTTTCCTTGCTTGTTTCATCTTCATAAAAGCCACCTTAACGTAACGAAGTTCATGTTTGTAAGTGCACTGTCACTAGTAAATGTGTGTTTGTAAGTGCACATTTGTGATTAAGCACGTTTTTGTGAGCAAGAGTATCTTTGTAAATGTGCATCTGTGAATAAGTGCATGTTCATGAGTAAGTGCAACATTTGTGAGTGAGTGCAAGCTCATGAGAAAGTTTGTGAGTAAGCGTGTGTTTGTAAGTACATCTTTGTAAATGCACGTTTGTGAGCATTTGTGGATAAATGTGTGTTTCTGAATAAATGCATGTTTGTGAGTAAGTGCACGTTAATGATCAAATGCGCATTCATGAGAAGATGCATGTTTTGTAAAATAGCGGTGTCTTGTAATTCCATGGGGCAAGGGCCAGATGTTTGTCATTGCACAGAAATAAAACAAAAACTGAAATTATAAGTTCTTGTTCGTGAGCAAGTGTGTTTAAAAGTGTGCATTTTGTTGTGTGTTGGTGAGTTAGTAACTATGCATTTGTGAGAGTTGTCATGTAAGGCTATGTTTTCCATTCCATTTGTGGTCATGTGTAATTCAGAATGCAGCACCCAAGAGTAAAAAGAAAAGTTTGACAAGTATGGATACTGAAGTCCTGCTGGAGCCTGAAGTGATCTGCAATGCAGTCCTGTAAAACAAGGAGGACATCTTGAAGTGTGTGCAGAACGTGTGCCACCCTAAAAGAAATTTCTGACAGTTTGGCTACCAACTAACCTACTAACTGATGCCCAATATCCTCATGCCGATAAAATGTATAAACTCTAAACTTAATCATTCCGAATAAATTTGGTATTCACAGCCTGGTTTAAACTTGTGCAATGAGTTGTTGCCCAATCATTCATGGATCTTAGAGGCTCTTCCTTGTTAGGGATCAGTGAGCATGTCCTGTGTGGGTACTGCCTTTAGTAACGCAAAACCATTTTTTATTGCAATGTTGTGCAAAACACAATATCCTTATATAATTTGGCGTGCTTTCTCTAGGGCATGGAGCGGCTTGCTACCAGCTGTGTGAAGGCACATCAGTCTGGCTTTCAAAACCACAATAATACATTCTACCACAGCATGGGTACATATATGTCTGTTACATGAGCACCCCCGTCTGCTCTGTGGGTTGACTGGAGGTGTCATGAGCCAAGAAACTAAAGCATAACCTCAATCTCCTTGAGAAAGAGGTACATTTTAGATCAATTACATATCATTTTGCATGGCTAAGAATAATATTTGCCAAAGACACGCGTCAACAAGACACCCATCTGCATGAGCACCTTGCCATAGATGACTCCCAACCACATTGTTTTGCAGAACAAAGGAGAGGTGTGTTCCCCTGGCACCGAGCAATATTTAGCAGGTAGCGTTATGAATCTTACATAAGTTGGGCTGGGTTAAAGTGATACTGCTTGTGCGATTTAGGAAGTTGAATGGGTCTGGTGAAGGTGCTTAAATGCATGTATGTCAGGGTGTTCTAGTGGCCTTGGGATTTCACACACTGACCATGTGATTGCAATTTTCCCAGTTGGAGTCAGACCATGGACCTTTGTTGGATGTCATCCCTCCTGTCTCTTCCCTCATTTCCTGCCACCTCTACAATGTTGCTATCAAACAAAGGCAAACAATGCACAGAAATACTAAGAAAAAGTGTGTAATATACATACAGTATGTATGGTGTATTGCTCCTACTATATTGAAGTCTGGCTGTACAATGAAATGTCTCTTTTTTTTGCTCTGCGGCAGTGTAATGCCTGCCATGCACTAGAAGACTTTGAAAAAACTGTTAAAAGAGTAAAGTCTGACACCCTCTCACATCTAAAGACAATGTATCATAGTTTTGCAAAGAGAGAGCACCAAACAGAAAGGTTGTTGTATTGGTTCTTGACAATGTTCACGTCATTGAACGTCACTATTTGCATGATCCAAGGCTTAAAACTTCAGATAATATTAAACATGTTTGATTTTATTGGAACATCAAGATGTGAAAAAGACTGTCTTAAGACTGTTCGTACAAGGTTTTATGACCATCTTACAACAAACGATCAAGATGATGCGAGTACGCCACAACTAGAAAAACTCCCTGCAATAGTGAAATCGCTTAAAAGTCGTTTGGTGTAAAGCTGGCATAAGGTAATATAATGTATCTGAGGGTCAGTCCAATAGCGCCAAGGGGAGCACAGGACTAACAAGTGTTTCCAGTCTTCCAGAAGAAGATTGGAAACACTTGATTTAGACCCCATTTCCCAAAAGCATCTTAAGGCTAAGATTATCTTAGTCCAAATGTGAATTCTCCTTCACACTGTGTGATTTTGGGCTGTCTGAGACAGAAGTTGACAATATTGTGAGAGAAACATGGTAAAATCTTTGGTCGTCAATCCAAAACAGTGTCCTAGATCTCACTGTGAGACACATCAAATGACGACCAATTTGGTGACCAAAGACAGCCTGAGGCAAAAATCTGACAGTGTCAGAAATTTAAGACCAAATTCTCACAATGTGACTGTTGTTATGACCCATCTTTACAAACCAACCATTCAGAATATGACATGAACACACTGGCTGGTGCAACATTTCATAAGTGCAGTTTTATTAATAATGTTTATAGGGAGAAAAATTGTTCTC
Organism: Thunnus albacares; assembly: GCF_914725855.1. Taxonomy (NCBI): domain Eukaryota; kingdom Metazoa; phylum Chordata; class Actinopteri; order Scombriformes; family Scombridae; genus Thunnus; species Thunnus albacares. The sequence goes on along the minus strand of NC_058127.1, from coordinate 25,829,293 downwards.
CTTAATACATTCATGGCACACAAAAGCCAAAATGATGGAGATGATATATAAAGTGTGCTTCATGTGTTACTAAAGCTTGGCTTTACATTTACTTGCATGTAAATATCAAACTACATTTACAAGAACAACTTCAAATCAGGTTACATGAGCCTAAAGGTTGGAGATATACAATATCCCTTCATCCTGTACTAACTATACATAATCAATGGCCTCACAGAAAAAGTAGAATATAATATATATGGTTGTATTTACATATTACATAATCAGTTGTATTTTTTCATCCCCATCCAGGCTCGTAACATCAGGACGTCTGAACTGGCAGCTATCAAGATTGTCAAGCTCGACCCTGGTATGTCAACAGTCCAAACTTGAAACAACATGCTCATAACTGCTTCTTTGCAAAACAGCTGCTACAGGTTGATTTATGTTTTCTTTATCTTAATAATTTGGCTTTGAAGTGGATTTTGAATGGGACAGTTTGATATTTTGGGAACTATACATGTGTCAGAAGAGAAGATCGATATCAATTTCATTAGATAACTTTGGACAGAACAGTTAGCTGTTTTCTCTCGTTCCCAGTCTTTTTGCTAAGATGATTTAAGCTAACATATCCTGGATCTATCAGTGATGTTATGTTAAAGTCAAAGTGAAATCAGAGTGTCTTTGTGTTCAGTAGAGGTGTTTAGTACATGTTTGCACAAATCTTTATCAGCAAATCTTGTGAAGTGAACTGACTTTACTGAGTAAACATTGTCACTGACTGAATCAGTAGCTTTTAACAGCAGTACTCTTCACTACTCAACTCATTAAAGCATATTAAAAGACTGCAAAATCTACAGAAACAATTATAATTTCAGAATTTTGTTGTAAATAATAGACTGCTAAACTATTAAACTTATGTGCAGTACTTGTATAGGCTAGTTTTGTACTGAGCTGTACATGACCGCTTAGGCTAGCTACAGATTGAACATTGATTGGGAGGTGGATGATGAGGGTAAAATCATAAATTAGACCTTTAACCACATTCTTTGGAAATTTAAATTAAATTTTTGCCATCTGAAATCCACACATACCTCTTACTCAGATATTGCTCCGGTAGCTACCTATTAGCTAACAAGTGTGTTTTTATATGATCAGTGTGGTTTTGAGTGGATACATTGATGTTACTGCCCCCAAATTCAAAATGAGTCATCAAAAATAGTTTCAGGCTTTACAGGAAAAGAAAAGAGGGATTTTGATGTAGAAATACTCAAAAAAAGTTTGACACATATTTAGCATGTATTAGGGATACATTCATAATTAACACAGGGAGACAAGGTTAGAGCTTGGAAAATGTATTTTTCACTGTCTTTAAGGCCCAGACACACTGTGTGAATTAGGAATGTTCCAGAGTAAATTTAACAACCATAAGAGAAATATGGTGAAATCCTTGGTCGTCAGTCCAAAACAGTCTCACTGTGGCAGGCGGTTAGAGCTGTGTCATGTTTATTTATGTACTTCATAGCCATACCCATCTCGCAAAGGGTGACATGAAAATGAAACTGTAACAATGCTGTTAACGCTCAGTGTGAAGTGGCATTTGGGTAAGACAGCAAACAAGCAATGGACGGCACCATTAAAGTTAAAGTTTCCATTTTTTAAAGTAATAAATTATTAACATATCCATTTACATGTTGGAGGAAAAAACAGCCCATTACATTTTACACCATGTTTGGGTTTTTTCACACTTCAAAATCTGTAGTATAATAGTGGTACTGGTGTATACTGGTACTTTTTCCAGTTGTAGCCTGAACTTCAGGCTTCCATTCAACATTCCAGCAACTCTGATATTTTACTGCAGTTCTTACACCATTTGAGTCATCTCTCACTGTTGGATGAGGTAGCAGTGAGACTGAATAAAGTTGCATTTTTCAGCTTTAACCTTAAAAGGGTGACCAGTGAATTCCATGGTAGTTTCATAGACGACATGTACTGTTTTTAAAGCTTAATGCTGACTACCAGCAATGTGTCATGCTAGATCAATAGCATGCCAACGGACTTACTGTTAAATAAACATCCAATAAACATCAGCCTCATATACCAGTAACAGGTCTAACTGTATGGTTTACTGCTCTATAATTTCACTGCAGCTGTATGAACTCTGCACTGTCTAACACCAGACTGTTGTAAGAAAACACTGACTAAACCGTATGTCTGTTCAGGTGATGACATCACTTCCATCCAGCAGGAGATCACGATGATGAAGGAGTGCAAGCACAAAAACATTGTGGCCTACTTCGGCAGCTACCACAGGTGCTTGCTGTTGTCAGCCTGTCCTCTTCAGATGTGTGGAAATTCCTGGGATTGTTGGTGGACTTAAATATGTGGAATTTGACTTTTATTTCCCCACACTGCTGCTGGATTCCTCTCCCACTCTTTCTAGTGCTTAGTTAGATTGTTGGTGCAGCAGGTTGTGAATGATGAAGTATGTGTTAGTGGGTGTAAATGCATTAGCTTCATAACATTAGGGAGTGTCAACTTTTAGGTATTTTCTAGTGATACTGTGTGCTACAGTGTTGTTCTACACAATCCCTGCAAACAGAACACATGTCGAACAGCAAGATAAAAGTTATGTCTCTCTCCAGAAACACCAAGCTGTGGATCTGCATGGAGTACTGCGGTGGAGGGTCACTTCAGGATATTTACCATGGTACAAATACAAAAAAAATAAGATTCTGAATGTACCACATAAGCAAATTTTTGTATCATCTGCATTTCAAAATGTGCTAAAGTATAATTTTAAAGTAGCAGCTAAAAATTGTTGTTTTTGTTTTGTTTCTTACCCAGAGCAGATGAAAAAGATTATCAATTTCATGTTTCCAGTACAGATATAATACTGCATTCATGCCTTGTTGGCAGAATGGGAACAATGGAAGAACCCCCTGTTGTTCACAGATTATTCAAAGATGTTTTCCCTTAGCCTTTCAGTCACATCAAAAATGGAAATTAAGCCTAAATTAGCAATTTTTTCCATGTTACCTGGCTGATTTAGTACTGTAATACTGTACTTTCTTAACATGTTACTGAGAGTGATGGTGGGTTTGTCGCCATTTTACCAGCAGTTTGTTGATACTTCTGTAGTTCTCTGTGGGAGATATTTTATCTGTCAGAGAGTTCTGATATATGTGGCTCATAGTTAAAATTATATCAATAAAGCTGACATTTATAGTTTTTCCTACACTGCTTTTCATAATTGAATAAATGATAAATGAATGTGTTTAGCGTAGCTTAGCACAAACACTGGAAGCAGGGGGAAGCAGCTAGCCTAGTTTTGTCAAAAATAAAATCCCTCTTCCAAACACTGGACAGTTGTCTTATTAGATTGCACAACTTCTAACAAGATGAACAAGATCCAGCATGTAAAAAAAACAGATTTTGAGTTGTTTTGACAGAGATATGCTAGCGCTGATTCCAATCTTTATGCTAAGCTAGACTAAATATATTCTGGACCTATTTCTAGACGCATAGGTATGAAACTGATCTGACTCTGGGTAAGACAGCAGACATAATCACCACGTTCATTTGGAAACATTTGTTTAATTACTGTAAAACAGATATAAGAGTCGGCACAATGAACTTTTAAGAGCCAGTTCTCTATTTTTGGAAATACACCTGCAGGTTCAGTCTTTTCCCCCCTTCTTCTTGAGTGTATGAGCTATTAATCAAACTGTTCTTCACAGTGACGGGCCCATTAAAGGAGAAACAGATAGCGTATGTCTGCAGAGAAACTCTCCAGGTAAGACTCTTTGTGTGAGAGGCAGCTTGTTGCTGTTGCATTGTGGAATCTCTAAAGATACACTGCTGAGAGAATGAGTCATATGTTTTTCCCAGCCACAGAAGAGCTAAATAGTATTTAACCTTGCCAGACCACTAACTATACTGTAGAGGTAAATGCTGCTGCAGCATAACAGAGTCCAGAGCAAAACATACCAGGCAGTCTCTATTCTGTTATTGAGTGGTCATATCTTCACTGCAAGGTTTTATTGGATAATCAGGATGGTAGACCACAGGAGAGTCTGGCACTGAATAAATAAGGAGGGAAGCCCTGCAAACAACTAATGCAACAAAAGTCTTGTCTGCCTTTGTTTTGAAAAAATTAACAATGGTAAGCGGGAAATAATTATGCACTTTTCTTAGTTGATCCGTATTTTGGTGACATTTGCACCATATCTAAATAAACAGAATGATTATGAGTGATTAGAGTTAAATTGTTTCCAAGTCCACTGCCTTTGAATTCATCCTTTGCAGTCCAACTTTATATACAAACATTTTTGTGTACCTTTTGCCCTGCTTTGCAAATTCTCTTCCATCTTTCTTGGTTTCTTTTTAAGCTTTCCTTTTCATAATCCAATTTTTATTTTTTTTTAATTTTTCTAAAATCTGTTTTTTTAGTGTGTTTGCACCCATATAGATTAATTTAAACCATGATCGTGGCGTTCACATATGGAATCAGTACTACTACTGCAGAAGACATGATGGGTTACTTCACTTACATCTGAAATACACAAATAAATAGAATAAGAACAGTAAACTAGTCTAAGGTTTTATATATTATAGTTGTTGGTGCAACCCACATATAGTTCTGTAATTTTGTCATTGTTGTCATCATGATGTACTCTGTGCTAATGGTATTACTACAAGTAGCACTACCTCCACTACCACTACGCTTACAAACAGGCTACTCCTACCACCCCATACTACTACTACTTTAAATGTTGCTACTGTTTATTCTGTTACTATTATACTATTTATCTCCTTGTATGAATTTGTTAATAGGTGTCTTTATGTTATACCCATGTTTTAACTAGCGGCCTAGAGTAGTTTTTTGGGTTTTTTTGTAGCAATGGAGATACAGACAGGCAATTCAGGAAGAGAGAGGGGAATGACATGCAACAAAGGTTCCCAACTAGAATTAATATTGATATTCTTAAAGGGGAGATATTATACTTTTTTGTGATTTTCTGTTATTTATATAGAATAGAATAGAATAGAATAGAATAGAATAGAATATATCTTTATTGTCCACCAGGGTGAAAAATTGTCTTCAGCTCACCAAAACATAAAGATATACTACACACGATTCTTAGGGCCCAAATGCACCGAAAGCGATAATTGACGCCTCTCATTTGACATGCACCAATCGATCCTCCTATTGCGCACTGCAGACATCAGATTTGAAATGCCAACGCCACAGAACCAACACAGAGAGAAATGCAGAGGAGGAAAATGGAACTAAGAGTGTCTGTTTCCACAGTAAATCATCTGTTGAGTGTTTGATGGTTATTTATTTCTGCTTTAGGTCATAACCGCCATGAAACAATCAGAAAATAATGTTTTATTTCTCTCATCCTCTCTATCGCTGCTCCCTCTCCTTGCTGGATCACTGCCACACCGTCTCTCTCTAGCTCGGTCATGCTCGCAGCTCACTCGCAGTAGCTCTCTCTTTTTCGGCTGCAGAAAAACAGCTTTGGTCGCTGAGTCCTCATTTGATCCTCCAAAATTGCGGTCGGAGTAGGGGTGTCAAGGGATGTATTTGAGGAGTTGACATTTTGAGCAAAGCACAAAAAAAAAGTAGTGAAATCCTACTACTATGTTTCATTTAATTTGTTGACGTAGTCTGTGGAGCTGGCGGAAGTCGGCGGGTGACGCAGCTTTCAGAAGTTAACCAATCAGAACAGAGTGGGCTCCTCGGGAAAGGGTTCTTAAAGAGACAGGAGCTAAAACAGCCTGTTTGACACAGAGGCTAAACTGAGGGGCTGCATAAAGAGCCGGTATAAGATAAACAAGCAGTATTTTGAACTGTAAATCGTGCAAACATATTCCAGTAGAGCCCCAGATTAAAAATATAGACCTGGAAATGTGCAGAACACGTCCCTTTTAACTAACGTTGTATTTAATCAAACTGCCTGGAATTAGCTGACGCACGGAAAACCTGGAGCCAAGTACTATTCTAGGAGTAATGTTTCTGAGTGTTGGAATCCCCCCACCACCCCACCCAACAGGCCTATGTGATGGTTGACAACCATTAAATCAGCATGGTGAAACAGGAAGCTCTGCTCATTAACATTCTGTGTTTTTTCCAGGGTTTGTATCACCTGCACGAAACAGGCAAAATGCACAGAGACATAAAGGTACAACCGTTTTCTAAGCTTTGTGAAGTTGTCACATTATTTTCATCATACATTGCGATGATGTGTTTTGTCATGCGTGAACATCAGTGTACGCTGTCTCTGCAGGGAGCCAACATCCTTCTGACAGAACGAGGAGACGTGAAACTGGGTCAGTGGTGATCTGGACACACGTGCACATCTGCAATACCCATTACACTACTCACACTCATTAAGTAGGCTTAAATAGGCTGTCTATATTGGATTTCACCTGCTGTCAGCTTTGACTCTTGTCTGTCTCTTCTGTGTCCAGCTGATTTCGGAGTGGCAGCAGAGATCAGTGCCTCTGTGGCCAAAAGGAAGTCTTTCATAGGAACTCCCTACTGGTAAGATGAATGCAGCTGCACTCACCTGCCCTTATTGAACACACAGCCTTTAGTATCACAGGCAATATTTTGTCTTTATGTTTGGCCATTTCTACAGCCAGAAAAATGATAATTATACAGAGTTTTCCACACGACACAACAACAAAACCTTAGACAAAAAAAGATCAAAATTCATGCAAAAGATGGAAACAGAGATATTTACTTTTTTTTTTTTACGACTACTCCTAGTTCTCCAGAAACCGTGGCTACTGCACTACCCACAATTGATAGTGTCCTTGCCTTATGCCACAGTCACATCATGTGGTGTGGAACTTGGTATGGCATTCAAACCGAAAACAGGAATGCATTCAAACAACACTTTGAGTAACAGATCTATGAGTTTGAAGATTCGCAGACACCAAAAGAGGTATATAATACTCAGACTAAGACAGGTTTTTACAACTCCACCTTTATGTGTGTGTGATTGTCCAAATGACGTCACGTTATGTTTCATTAAGCCTATTCGACTTTTTCTGCTGGTCAACCCTGCGTTGTTTTGCTAAAGCCTTCTGCTTTGGCACTCCCACTGCCCCCATTCAAATGAATGAGAGGGCTGCGTTTTTTGGTGCAGGGCTAATGTCAGTTTGAACACGGCTTTAGCAATGAGAAAGATTTCCGTGGTCACACCTTGACTCTGATGAAGGCCTCGAGCCAAAATGTGTTGGACTCATAATAAAGTTGTTCTTCCAGTCTTGCTGGAGTTTTGACTCCTTCATGGTCACACCTTGCAAATTTTAATGCCATCAAACAACTGCAGGTGCCACTTTAACTTTAGTGTGGAGACTCTTCTGTATTATTGAGTGCCGTACAGATCAGAACATTCTCTGTCGTAATTATCAATCTGACTTGGACAGTATCCAGTTGAAAAGTCGGAAACTGGTAAATTTTATATGACATGAATTGATCAGGGTCAATCACCATCTTAATCAGCTCACACCCACTAAAAGTTGCCAGTACCACAAACATGTTTCAGGGATTGTTGTGGGACGTGTACTCCATCTCCTCCAGCCAGCTGCTCTTTAGATAAGGCTTAGTCCTAAGCCTCCTGGGGTGTACTTTGTTTCAGCAAGCAAAGAAGGGCTTCTGAGCAAGCCAACATTTCCCAGACACTGTTGTCAAAGATTTATGTTTCAAAGTACATCAAGTGTGACTGAATGCTTGATCTACTTCTTTAATGCCTCTCTCCCTGGTAATAGGATGGACATTTAGCTTCAATTTCCTTCTATTGTCAACAAATCTAATGAAATGATCCAAACCAAGAGTGAATGTTTCCTAGTAATTGTATTGTGTATCCAAAGTCTGATATATCTTATTCCTCTGTGTCATAGATCTCCATTGTTGTCCAAAAACTATTAATAACACATCAATATGCCACGCCGTTACACTGAACACACACACTTGCGTTTATTTTCTCAATCCTACACACACACTGTCCTGCTGCAAAAAATACTCGATACTCAACTGCTGGAAAATAATCCTCAACAAATGCACTATTTCCTACTGTTTGAGTAGCATTAATAAAATACTACAGAGCCCAACTCTTTCAGGAAATTACTGAGCCTTTTTAAAAAAAAAAATCCTTTAACCAGTCAAACCCTGTCATATCAGGTGGACTACAATGACTAATTGATACCAAAGCATTAATAAAAGGCCAGTGTCTGCTTCACACTGTGTATATTTCCTATTCAGGAGTGTTAAAACTGACATTTCCCTCCTCCTCCTTTGTGTAATCTGTCCAGGATGGCTCCAGAGGTGGCAGCAGTGGAGAAGAAGGGTGGGTACAACCACCTGTGTGATATCTGGGCTGTGGGCATCACTGCTATCGAGCTGGCTGAGCTCCAGCCCCCCATGTTTGACCTCCACCCAATGAGGTGAGTCAGCACAGCACCGACGACTGGAGACACAGAAATAATGAACTCTGCATGGTGTCAAAGCAGAGATATAAACAGTACAGATATGTGTTATGTAAGATTTTGGCTGCCTGGTTTACATTTTATCGGTGAGCGGCCACTGCACGTAAACAATTAAGACATTTTCCAGCCCGTGACATTTAAAAAAATGTTTCAGAGCGCTGATGTTGATGTCCAAGAGCAACTTCCAGCCTCCAAGACTAAAGGATAAAACCAAGTGGTGAGTTTAACTGTCCGTACTGCATGTTTTTTTCTCTCTCTCTTTGAAACTATTTCCTTTGAAGTCACACAGCACATGAAGTGATATTCCTGTTTTTTACCTTTTAATCTTATCAATATTCCTTTTTTTTAACAATTAATTGATTTTGTTGCTTTCTCTCGCCCCTTGTCTGTGCAGGACTACAGGTTTCCAAAGCTTTGTAAAGATGTCGCTCATTAAAAACCCTCGTAAAAGGCCGTCAGCTGAGACACTGCTGCAGGTTAGCTTGTTCTCTACAGCTTGTCATTAATGAAAAGCAGTTAGCAAACCATCTGTCTTCATATAGCCACGTGTCATATATGCACTACTCATAAATAGAAGACGACTTCTATTTTTAACCTTTTCCAGAAAAGGTCATTCTCTTTTCATAGAGAGCATGGAAATGAATGCCTCACATTCATACCCATATTCCCAAGATACCCAATTCCATATGGTCACAGTGGGAGCTACCCAGAACAATAGGCATGTAACTAAATGGAATACATAATGCAGATATGAACAGCATTTGAATTTGTGATGTAATATTTGTTATCCCCCCCGTGACCTGACAATTTTTCACAAATGCCACACATCAATTCTGCAAATCACAAGACACAGGCAATAACACACACTGCCAGAGTCAGCTGAACTCTTTCTTTTTATCCATTAATATGTTTAGATATGATATAAAAAAAGCCACTCCTTATAACATCTCATGATTATCAGATTCAGGCTTTCTATAGTATCAAGTGTAATCCGGGTAATTGCTGTCTGTATAGTGTGATCAGGAACTGCTAGTAGCTAATGCAGCATAACTCATGCTCTCATGATGCAGATTTGCTCAGTTTTGTTGTGCAGTTTTTAATTTCATTTTCATTTGGACCTCCTCCTATTGCATGCACAACTTCCAATTTGATTGATTGACTTTCAATATGTAATATGACCCAATAAGCTGTTATGGCAGGTTTTTGTCAATAGTTGTCTTATTTCATACAAATCCCAGAAGGTGTCACAGAGAAAAAAAAAAGTGTGATTTATGATTCGATAATTTATGCACACAAATTAGCAATATGTGGTCTCAATTTAATAGACAACAGCTTTCAAGCTCTGCCTCTTCCTCTCACTGTAGTAAACTCATACAAGCTGCTGTATATATATCATTATAGACTGGCTGTGTAGCTTCATCCTATTTGAGATGTGTTTTGGTGGCGTGAGTGCGAGAGACAGAAATCAAGAGCATGAATTATTAATTCTGTGGAAGACAGGCAACATGTTGCATCCTACAGATAATGCAAACATGCAGTCCTCCTTTCAGTTTCATTGAAACCAACCAGCATAGCATCAATGTCCGAGCCTGATAATCAGACTCATCAGGCCATTTAGTTTTACACGATTCATTTAGCCCGCCATCATGTTCATGTTAACTGATTTCTGTTGTTTTGTTTGCCCTAACCAATCACAGTGATGTATCCGTCCTGCTGGCATCATTTTCAAGCTACAGCAGCGGTTGCTAGAAGCAGAAATATGTTGACTTAAGAATTGTTATTGCATCCATCTCAACCACGCTTGTCGACATTTTTTAAATTGCTGAACAAAGCAGATATGTTAGTGGTGATATAGAGATCTGTAACCAGTATAGCAATGTCCTTCCATAGAGTGAAATTTTGAACATTGATAAAAGGCTAGTTAATATGTATTGTGAGGTTTTCTTTGACACCATTTTGGGTTATTTTCTGACATCAACGTAGTTTCCTGATCAGTGTTCAAAGTCATGATCAGTCTGTGGCTTCTTCCTCCAGCATCCGTTTGTGACACAGCTGTTGACCCGTAACCTGGTCATTGAGCTGCTGGACATGGCCAACAACCCTGAGCTCCACAACAGCCCCACACACAGCATAGATGACAACGAACTGGAGGTTAGTGCTGCAAGGACCGAAACAGAACTGATACCAGGGCAGGGACAAGTGGACAGACTGGCTATCAGATATTTATGTGTTCTGTAAAGTCAGAGCTGGTGGACAGAAAAAGTCTGATTCAGGGTTTTTGCTGGTGTGTTATATAAAAGTGTTGTGTTGACAGGTTGGGGAAGTGGCTCCTGACAAGATTCAGTCAGCAGGGAAACACCTGCCTGTGGAGAGAACCCTGTCTGAAGAACAATGTGAGGACACACCCATACACACACATACACACATGCACAACAGATTTAAAGGATGACATTTTGAATCAAATGTCAGTCTGATGATCTTTAGATTTGTTGGAAGGCAGATGTTTCCAGTCTTTTTGCTAAACATGTCCTAGATCAATCTGAGTATTTGATGCACAAAGATGATACTGATATTGATGAACATACATCCCAAAGTTTGATGTATTCCATTTAAAAGAATTGTTCAACAATTGGGAAATACACTTATGCCCCAAACAAACAGAAATGTAAGAATGAGTTTATGGTTTCAGGGGGAGTTAGGGTTAGCTTCTTGGAGCCTTGGCTTCACAGTGAGGTTGGCAGGTTGGTTACCACCGTGCCTGTACAGCGACCAAAGCCAAAACATGTGACCACCCACTGAATCTGGCAACCCCATAGCTGGAGATGCGTCACAGATGTGCTGGGCGGATGGATGACCTGTCAGGAAATAGATCCATCATGTTAATCTCAACATTTTTGTTTGTGTATGGATTAAACAAATGCAAGACAGTGGTGGTGTTGATAGGTGTATTTTTAGTAAGGCCAACAGCATGGCTCCATAGATGTCAATCTGTCAGCTGGTTGGTTCATCCCTTTGGTTCAGACTGAAATATATGAAACATCTATCGGAAGGATTGCCTTGACATTCATGTGTGCAGACATTCATGTTCCCCAGACGATGAATCCTACTGACTGATCCTCTGACTTTTCCTCTAGTGATTTTGAGATAAATGTCTGAACCATTGTTTTTGGATGGATTGCCATGAAATTTGATACACACATTGATGCACCCCCAGGATTAAATGTAATAACTCTGGTGATTCCCTGACTTTTCATCTAGTACCTCCATCAAGTCAAATACACATCAAATTAATGTCAGCCTTAGCTGTTCTTTGTGTTTAGTGCAAAGCAGGAAATGTTAGCATGCTAGCACCCTAAATGGTGAATTTGGTAAACAGTCCAGCTGCTAAATATCAGCATGTGAACAATATCATTGTGAGCATGTTGGCATGCTGACGTTTGCAGTTAGCTCAAACCACCACTGTATAGCCTCACAGAGCTGCTAATGTGGCGGCTTTGGACAGAGCCAGGCTAGCTGTTTCCCCCTACTTCCAGTCTTTATGCTAAGCTAGGCTAACTGCCTCCGGCTTTGTTCGTAACACACCAACATGAGATTGAAATACATCTTTTCATCTAACTCTCTGAAATATAATCAATCTACTTATCTCCCAAAATGTTGAACTATTTCTTTAACTCCGTCCTCCATCTTCCTCATATTTTTGTGTATTCTTTTGTCTTAAATATTAATTAGGATTGTAGTTTGTTTCTGACATGTGTAAACACTGTATGTGAAAGTACAGTGATGGCAGTGCTTGTGACTGTATGCACACATGTCTAAATATACTGTATGTTGGTTGTACTTGCTGAAGAGTGGCTTCATTGTCCACTGCAACCCAGTATTCAGTGCTGTAATCTCCATAATACGACTGAGGACAAAAGCCTCTCAGTCAGCCTGCTGATGGCTGCCCTCGTCCTATAACCCATCCATACATGTGGGACGGAGGCTGCGTCAGAGGATGGCACTGAGAACATGCCATTGGTGTGTGACAGACAGTGGTACTTCTATGTGCTCTCTGGCCTGAGTGACTTCATATCGCTGCACTGCCTGTCGGCCTCTTGTAGTGCAAGTGTTTTCTGGTGTGATTGTCTGTCTTCACACTCTGCCCAGTACCATATCATAAATGAGTGTGGTGTTGACCTCAATTTCCCACACATATAGTGCGCTATTCATAGACAAGCCACAAGCACACATAACACCTGCAAGTCAGTCTGACAAATATGGGCTGAAGGTTAACACTACTACTGCTACTGCTGCTAACACGTTCAGGAGGCTGATATAACCACTAAATAAGGCTGGGTAGTGAACCTCAGTACTGGCCAAAATGTGCCTGTATCAGAAAATGTGAATTACTGAAATTTGGCATCAAATGTGCAACCAGATCTTGTTCACTTACCCTTTGATCAAACTGTTTCAGATTTAAATCAAAATATCAAAGTTTGACCAATTCCAGACAATTTTACAAAGATGGTTTAGTATTTGGTACAGCAGCTCAGGTACTGCATTGGCACTAGTATCAAACAATTTCAATGAAACATGTTTTTCTTGCTGTAATCATTCTTCCTGTTCATACTGACCATTAGAAGATCCCTTCATAATCCACTTACAATGGAAGTGATGGGGGACAAAATCCACAGTCCTCCCTCTGTGCAAAAATGTATATAAAAGTTTATCTGAAGCTAATATGAAGCTTCAGCATCCAAATGAGTCAAATCAAGTAGATATCTTTCAACATTACAGTCTTTTTAGTGCCAAAGTACCTCTTCTTGTTACTATACTTCACACAAAGAGGGAATTTGATGCTAAAAAGACTGTAAATGTGTCAGATATCCACTTGATATGACTAACTCAGACTGCTGAAGACTCATACAAGCTTCACATCAACTTTTAAATACATTTTTGTACTAAATGACTGTGTGGACGCACTGTGGATTTTGGCCTCCATCACTTACATTGAAAGCACATTTGAAGGGGATCTTTTAATATACAGTATGAACAGGAGGCATGATTACAGCAAGGAAAACCTCTTTCACTGTTCATATGGACACGTGACTGTTGTTTTAAGACACACTTGAAAAATTGTGGAAGTATCCCTTAAAGGTAAAGTGGAGAACAAAACAATGCAATAAACACATTGAATATCAGGGGAGGTAAGACAACTGGTAGTTTGTGGAGGGCAACAGGAAATAAAAATAGTAATGCAACAGCATGGCATCATGCTGAAAAAACAGCACTACAGTAGAGGTTGGGGAAGTTGTTGGCTTCGGTTAGATTTTAACACAGCGCAGAGCTTTCAAATCAGCTCTCAACTGCTTTACCACTCAACAAGAGATCATTGTAATCGAATAATTGAAAAGTCTCTTCAAGTTTTCATACTATTTTGGGCTTTTGGGAAGGTGGACAAAACAATTTTCTTAAAACATCAGACTCATTTATTCCCATTCATTGCCAAACTGTACAGAAAACAACTGCAGAAACTTGTCAGAACTTAAAAATTTGGAAAGACGTTTCATCTATTGATGCAGTCATTCAGCAAAACCATGAGAACTGACTGAGCCGAGTCGATACAGCAACTTCTGCTTTCTGGTTGAATAATTTCCTCATCTGGTGCTTCAAAGTCAAACTTTTAACCAATAGCGTAAGTTTATCATAGTTACAGGAGGACCCACTTCCTCCTGTTAATCACATCAACATCAAGTTATCAGTGAAACCAAAGCAGGATATATATTACAACACTCTACTTTGAATAATAATTTGTGTCAAATATGTTTTTTTTTCCACAAGAAAAGTTCAATTTATCTTGTTAAAAACCTTAAAGTGACATCTACTTCCTCTCCCTTATTAAAAATTCCAGAATCTACGAATATGCAAATATTTTTCATTTTAAAAGTTTTCCTGCTGGACACAAGATATCTCCTACTTCACTGTAAAGTCCCTTCACAGTGTTTGTGTTTTCACATCACACTAGTGTAAGTTGAACATTGTACCATGATTGGCTCCAAACTAGTTGTGATGTCACAAATCATGCTCGTAGGTTCACGTGTTCAACTGAAATGTAAAGTGAGCTGAGAGAAACTTTCCTCCTTCAGCAGATGGAGCTGGAAACAAACTCTGTACATACATCATTCCACACAGAGAAGCTCAAACATCTAACTGTAGTAACCAAAAAAGCAAAACACATTTTTGAGTGGAGGTAGACTTTAAATGTCTTATCATGTTATTTAAACACTAAGAAGAAATTAACAGTGATGTAAAACAGTTAGGGGATACCAGAAATGAGCAATAACTGTCCTTTATTGTAATGAAATGCTGTAGTGTGTATTTATATAGTGTCGCTTTAAGGCGTTAAAGTCAGATTGTATGTGAATTAGTTTTTAACCTTTTGTCTTTAATATCGAAAAATATTGCATTCTGGATCTGGATTATAGACAACCCTCATTTTGTTATTGTGCATGAAACAATAACAAAAGCTGCATCATTATAATCACATTACCATCATCACCTTGAAATAGCTAAAGAAGCTACACCGTGTGGAGCTCTGTAGCTGTGTGCCAGTCTAACATAGTGCCAGCTCATTATTGACTTGATAGGTGATGTGTGGCTGCAGAGTGCATCCTGTGGCTAGCCACAGCTAATGCTAATCAATGCACTTGAGAGTGAGTGCTAATCAATAGTCTGGGAGGACATTGGCCTGCTCTTTGGTGACTTACTCTAATAAAACACTCTGTTCTGTGTGAATAAAGCAGTCATTTCACTTTGATTACGTTTTCTTTTCAGTTGACCAAGTGAAGTTTGGGCCCCCGATGAGGAAAGTCACAGAACCTTATCCTGATATGGTAATGCACTGATATTTTTGTGACTGTCATGTATATTTGTGACATACATGAGTATTTGTGACATACATGAGTATACATGAATATGACCAGATGTTGTGTTTTGGCTCCTCTTTTAGCAGGGCTCTTATGATGACGACTGGAGTCTGTCTGGAGATGAAGACAACTCACCGTAAGACTTCCTGTTTTCCTCTTCACTTCATTTTGTATGGAAAATTGAAAAGCTTATCACTGTTGAGTTGTACAAGCAAAAAAAAATCTGATAAATGAAAGTCAACTGTGAAATGTGTTGAGTTCTACAATAAGTCAACAGTGAGCTGAGAGGAAATTTGAGGATTTGTTGCACTAACGCACAACCCAGAAATGAGAATGTGAATATTAAAGCTGTTTGATTTACATGATGGATCCTTTTGAAGTTAGACTGCTATAATGGGCCAACAGTTATGTAATCATTATTGCTAGTAGTAGTTACAGAGAGAGTGTTTGTCGCATTATTGCATTATTACTAATTAGGGATATTAATAGCAGTAACAGTTAATATAATGTTTAATGACTACATCATCTTTTATTTGATTTCCTGTGGTGTATATGACCTTATTTTTTTGGTGAGATGGAAAGAAAACGGTCACAGGTGCCATGTTTGATAAACAGAGTAAATATGTGTATAATACATTTCACTATCAACTTGATGAGTTCAGTGTTATTATTACTGATAGAAATGATGGATAAGACTATGAGACCTGAGAGAGGAATAAACTGGAATTATTCTTAAATATTGGTACAATATATCAGCAATCCATAGCCTCATTTCAAATATCAGCATCATTATTGGACTTCAGAAACCAATACAAGTCAACTCCCGGTTCCTTCCCTGCCATTGTTATCGGCCATTCAGGCCCATAGTCAGATAAACACCAGGTCTTCCTGTTGCAGGAGCCTGTTGGAATGTGTGGAGCAAGCTCTGCAGCTGAGGTAGGCCACGTCCATCAACTCCAGCCTCTCCTAACAGCAGTGTCCTCCCCCCTCCCCATTCCACATGAATTCATCTGAAATAAAACCTGTGCTTGTTATATGATTTTGTATATGTCAGCTAAACATCTTTGACATAATCAGTGGGTTTGTGATCACTCTCCTCTTCTTTAATCTCATCCCCAAACCTGCAAAAAGTCCTGCTGTACTTTTCATGATCTGGATGTGATTCACCACAAACCCACTGGTTCTAAGCTTTTTGTGCTTTTTATGTCTGCTTTTTTGGTGTGTGGTTTTTGTTTTTGTGCTGCCCACAGCATTTTCAGCATCTGCCTTTTGTTGTCCAGCTTTTTGTCTTGACAACGTTGCTTGATTTGGATCTCATCGGATGGCTTGATTCTTTGCAAAACTGTCTAGTCAGAGGCTGATCAGGACATTTTCTCCTCTGTCTTTCAGGAGTTTAACCATCAGGAGGGCGCCATCTACTGATGTGAGTAGGAACTATATAGCCAAACACCAAAGCTGTTCTCCAATTGCATACTATATACTAGTTCTAACCTGGGTTTGAATGAGCATATGCCTGCAAAATAGAAAAATGAATTATACTTAAAAATGCCAACAACACAACTTAACAGAATAGATCAAATAGATTTATTTTACCCATAAATTCAACAAGAGTGTTTACTGTGTTTGTGATAATTTCATATACTCCTTAAAATACCGTCAACAACTGCTCACAGATTCCCTGCTGTCACCATAACTTTTAAATATTTATCATGTATTTCAAACACATGGTTCTGATCAGTGGTGAATTAATATAATAATATTCAGTGAGAGACTCAATACAAAACCAACTAGGGTTGTATGGCATTATGTTTGTCTCAATTCTGAACTACAAGAGGAAAATATTTTCTGTACAAATGATATTTTGTAGAGAAATTATTAAATGGTAAATGGACTGTGCTTATATAGCGCCTTTCTAGACTTCTCACCATTCAAAGCGCTTTTACACTATGAGTCACATTCACCCATTCATACGCTGAATGGGTACAGGTGCTACCATGCAAGGTCCCAACCTGCCCATCAGAGGAAACTAACCATTCACACACTGATGGCACAGTCATCAGGAGCAAATATGAGGTTCAGTATCTTGCCCAAGGACACTTTGGCATGCAGACTGGAGGAGTCAGGAATCAAACCGCTGATCTTCTGATTAGTGGACGACCTGCTCTACCTCCTGAGCCACAGAAACAATACAACAAAGAACAAATAACTATTTCATTTGAGCAAACAAAAAATTTAGTGCTCAATAAATGTATTTGTGTTTTTGCCGTAGAAGCACACTCTCACTCAGTTTTACTAATTTGCCCTCTCTTAAACTCTGTACACTGTCCAGTTTTGCATCGAATATTAGAAAATAATATTTCTATATGAAGTATAATGAATGTGCTTCCAAAAAATCTTTTTCCCGTGCTCAAAATGTCATATTACATGCTCATGAGAATTGAAGTAGGAGATCTTGTGAGTTAAACACTTGAAATGAAGAATATTTGTATATTCATAGATTTTGGATTTTCAATGAGGGAGAAGGAGTAATTTGTCATTTTAAGAGTTTTAACAAGGTAAGTGAACTTTTCTGCAAATAAAACGACATTAGACAGTCACAAAAATGTCTTAAAACATGTCTGGAGGGGATCTTTATGTGAGTTTAGTGAAGAACATTTCTCATCATATACACTGTTGTTGTTAAACAACCAGACCGTTCGCTTACTTGATGGGTAAAGACCTTATATGAGCAATCTTTGAACAATCCTTTCGCAAAACTGTATGGTGCAGCATCAGATTGTTTTATTGGTCTCTAAAGGATAAGTTAACAATTTATTTCAACAGTCAGGTTGTTATCAACCGTGAAAGAGGTTTTCCTCACTGTAATCATTCTTCCTGTTCATATTGGCTGTTAAAAGATCCCCTTCAAATGTGCTTTCAATGTAAGTGATGGAGGCCAAAATCCACAGTGTGTCCAGACAGTCATTTAGTGCAAAACTGTATTTAAAAGTAGATGTGAAGCTTATATGAGGCTTCAGCAGTCTGAGTTAGTCATATCAAGTAGATATCTGACACATTTACAGTCTTTGTAGCATCAAATTCCCTCTTTGTGTTTCCTCAGACAGTGTTTCCCTGTTGAGCTGCGGTGGAAGTAAAGTAACAAAAAGAGAGACTTTGGCACTAAAAAGACTAATGTTGAAAGATATCTACTTGATTTGACTCATTTGGACGACTGAAGCTTAATTTTAGCGTCAGATAAACTTTTAAATGCATTTTTGCACAGGAGGACTGTGGATTTTGTCCCCCATCACCAAACCAAACACTGGCTCTAGACAGGACCTTTGACGTATTTTCGCAAGTTTAACAGCCACCATAGGTTCTCCTACCAACTTGGAAGGGGAGGGGGAGGGGTATTACGCTTGTTGCAATCTGCAACCTCACTGCTAGATGCCACTAAATCTTACGCATTGGACCTTTAGCTAGCTAGCAAGCTTTGTTCTGCTGTCAGTTAGTTCTTCATATGTGAACAGTGCTTTCATGTAGCAACAGTTTATACTTCAAATGTGTTAATGTTGTTAATATTTTCAGGTTTTAGTTTTGGTTAAGTTTTTACCTGCTAACACACATAATATTTAGTCGCTGTCTGGTAAAAAAAAAATTATATCTCTATTCTGGGGGTATATCACTTGAAGCATTACATGCCGGATGAAAAAATTCTCAAACATCAGGGCCAAACCAAAAGTGGTTTGTGACAGGTCTAAAACCAAGGCTGAGTTAACAGATAAAATAATACAATAAATAAAATTGTACATGAGTAGTGTGATCATATGTTATTTGTATACAGTATATCTGTGTACATTTGGTTCTAGTTCTTTTGGTGCCCATTTGCATATTTTGGAACCATGTTGTATGACACAGCTCTAGAATATTACACCATAGTGAGATTCTAGAACTCATGTCCCATATGAGGATTTTCTGTGTTCAAGTTTACATTTTACTTTGGACCAACGTGAAGAGTTGAAACGCAAACAAAATCAACCTCTGGACGAATCCAAAAAACTCAACTGATTGAGAATCTTACGTGATACAGGTACGCAATTGTTTCTTTCTCTTTGATGTGGAAAAATGTTTGAGAACTTAGAATCAGAAGAGGAAAGATGACTGAAATATACAACATTAAGATCTGTTTACATTAACACTAACCATGTGCGGCTACTTCTTTTATATTGAACTCATATTGAAAGTAAGAGAGGATGTATTCTACAGTTCAATCAGTCAGTACAAAGTGTAGGTTAATACTTTCACTGCTGTCTCTTAATTTGTGTGTAAAATAAAAAGCTTGATATTGAATATGAAGTTCCAGCTGCTAGTGGGGATGTATTTAGTTTGGATTAGACCCCAGACAGATAGTTTAACACTGAGGTGTTTATCATGAGATGATAACAAATGAAAGTAATCTGTTCGTCTCTTTTGTCACATTTTGTTTTTAGCAATCAAGACAATCAGTTCATCATGAAAAGGAACAAATACAAAGCCAACATCATGAGCACTCTCTACCCATTACCCAGCAACTATAAGCTGTTGACTTTTCTGGGACAGGGAGGCTTTGGAGAGGTGCTGAAATGCATTAAACGGGACACTAAAGAGACTGTTGCTGTAAAGATCCCACAACACGGCTGCAGCTTAAGCAATGAAGTATGCCACTTTATTAAGTTAATCAGTCTGAGATGATGTAATGTGTGTTTGTGTGTATGTGTATATACCAACTAAACATCAAATTTGTCATGGTCATTATCTACAGTTGAGTCTATTGAACTACTTCAAGTGGAAGAACCTGGACGAGTGCAACATTGTTAGGTTTATTGATTCGTTCCTGCTAAGAGACAACAGATGTGCTCTGGTGTTCGAGATGCTAGATATGACCCTAAGGGACTTCTTATTCTACCAGAGGGACTTTATCCCTTTGTATTTACATGAAGTCAGGAGTGTAGTCCAACAGGTATGGATACAGTACCATCAGAACACACAACACAAAGAGCTGTCAGTGTTAGTGCATTCTGTGAATTTCATCACTGATCTTTGAACTTGCAGATGGCCACAGCATTACATGCACTGAAGACTCTTAAAGTGATCCATTCAGACATAAAGTTGGACAATATTATGCTGGTGGATCGAGAAGCACAGCCCCTCACGGTGAAGCTCATTGACTTTGGATTAGCTTTTCGCACTTCTATAGCCAAGCAGGGGGGCACTCACCAAGCAACACAGTATAGGTGAGCATCATTATGAATCATTATTCTACCAGTTTGTAAGATATTTCTGCCATTTGCTAAAATATGGCAGTGTTTCTCATCCTGTATTATACATTTGTTTCGTATTCAGGGCTCCAGAAATTATTATAGGACTCCCATTTTCAGAGGCCATAGACATGTGGTCTCTGGGTGTTGTGATGGGGTTCATGGTGCTCGGTGACGCGCTCTTCCCGGGGAACAGTGAATATGATACAGTAAGTCATTTAGGTTTAATACCCAGCCCTAGCTAGTAGTGGCCAAAACTCCACAGTCTACCTTTAAAAACATCAGGACACTGACACTGTCACAAAACTCTGACTTCCTGGAAAACAGTAAATCTAACCAATAAAGCAATCACAAACTTTTACGTAATCCTATATAACATGAAGCAGTATATTTGGGGTGCTGTCTATGTTTTAGAAGCATCTCTGACAGCTTTAAAGTAACTTGCACCTTGAAATGTGCTATACTAGTTTATAATTAATATTATTTTGACTGCATCCTGCTGCATATCTTGATGTGATGCTGTGTTTTGTCTCCAGATGCGATGCATAGTTGAGCTCCTTGGTGTTCCCCCAGACCATCTTCTGTGTGCTGGGATGTATTCAACGGACTATTTTGTCAAAAGGTCTACCGGTCACTGGAGACTGAAGGTATGGAATAAAATTAGGGTCATATGCATTGTAGCTGTGTATCACCATATCTGAATGTGTCAAAACATTTTGTATGAATACATTCGAATTTGTAAAAACATTTTTCCTGATATAAGTCCACATTTACCTACAAACTGAGTGCTGATTTAAACAATGGCTCCTAATGTTACTTTATTTTTAAAATATCATCTATGTTGCTTGTTTTACACCTACAAAAAAGGCCTATTTTAAATTGTGTATATTTATATGGGAGTTGGGCATGAGCGTTGTTAAGTTCAGAGGCTCATAGGGTGTTCAGTTGTGGCATGCTTTCAGCACCTTCAGCGGACACACCTCTAGCATTTCAGAGCATCCTCATTGGCTACTCAGGAGGAAGTGTCAAATGTGGGATGAAAGTATTTGTATTTGTAGGTTTGATTTGTTCTCGTAGATTTGACTCGTAGCTGTAAACTTTGGATTCACACATGCAATTGAGTTCTGTGTGAACTTTTTCCACCCACAAACAGATAGATGTGTAACTGCAAACCTTTTTTGTAACTGCAAACCTTTGCAAATCTTCGTTATGTACTCACACATCGGAAATCATTTTTGCAAATCTTTTTCATTTGTTCACAAAATGTCATGCACAGCTACAGATCTCCTCATGGATTCAAAAATTAAATCTATTTGTGAAGATATTTTTTACACATTCAAACATTTGAATTAATTTGATCAAACATTTTTACACATTCACACATTTGAATGTATTAATACAAAATGTTTTCACACATTCAGACCACAAAGTCATCTCATCCTTAACATTCTCTTCTCTAATTAAGATTATATATTTATAGTTTCCAACATTTCCCAGAAGTCAACCTGATTAAGTAATTAAGAAGTGTCTGAAAACCACTTCACCTTCTTTCAGAGACCTCAGGAGTACTGGGGCAAATACACACCTCCCGGTGCCTACAGGGCCTACCATTTTCGCAACCTGGATGATGTGGAAACAGTAGGTGTTTAAGTAGATGGTACTGTAGCTGCTGAAGAGAGACTTTGATTGATAGCAAAGCTGACTTGACTGCTGTTGAATTTGCCCTTTGTTCCCAACATTAGTTGCCCCTGGTGAACCTGAAAATGGTGGAGGCTGATGAAAGGAAGGAGTGCATCGATCTGCTGAAGGCAATGCTTCGACTAGATAGTAACGAGAGGATAACTCCCAGTGAAGTCCTTGCTCATCCGTTCATCACAAGGGGCACCCTAAAGCATAGCTCAGAGTAAGTGTTTGTGTTTGCAAGTCAAGGCTTTATATTACTGCTTTGCATACATTCCCATTCAAAAAGCATCAACTTCTCTCCAGAAATACTAGTCAATAATTTTTTTCAACAAGTTATTATGGTCTCAATCACTAAATTCTGGCCCACTAATAAGTGTGCTGGTGGTCATTTTGGAAATTATTACCTCTGTTAGTAAGATATAAAGACAAATAGTAGCTTTGATGTTTGCTGTGTGGGTTTTGATTGACAGCTATGATTGACAGTTAGCTCAACTGCTGCTCTCCCCAGCTCTGGGACTCGCACTGAGCCAGACTATTGTTGCAGTATTTCAGTAAGTTTAATGTTAATTGATAACAATACCTGCCGTGTTAGTTAGCTAACAAGTCTGCATCACTCAGTATTCCAGGTAAGTAAGCGTTAGCTTCAGTCCACGTTAGCAGGGTGTGTTTCCAGACTCCTTATTGGGAAGGTCCTGGCTCAAAATGGGAAAGATGGTGCCGACTGTAAGCTGGAACTCTGGGCTCCAAACCGGCTCCAATGCAAATCAATGGATGACATCACACGTTGCTACGTCCATCTTTATATACAGTCTATTGTAATGGAACAGGTAGTAGTAAAGAGGGTTTACTAGGGCGAGGGTCAGGGCTGTCTGCTTGTTTTCTATAAGGGGACTTATTTGGTTGTTTGCCGTGACTAGAATAATCATTGCAATGAGGAAGACTAAGAGGGACTTGAAGAATCGGTGTATGAATGAGCGTTCATATATCAGGATTCAAAGTCAAAGACAGACCATGTTACGTACAGGGCGATAGGGGTGAAGATAAATGAGTAGTGGTCGAATTTAAGGCTAATACTGACATCAAAGGTGAGGGTATTTATCAGTTTCAGTTGGTGATGATTATTTCTGAATATAACAGTGTGACTTTTCCGTTGACAGCCATGAAACTTTGGAGTCCAGTACCAGCCAGGCAGCTGATCCAGGAACCAGCCAGGGAGCTGATCCAGGAACCAGCCAGGCAGCTGAACCAGGAAACATCCAGGCAGCTGAACCAGGAACCAGCCAGGCAGCTGAACCAGGAATAAGCCAGGGAACTGAACCAGGAACAAGCCAGGCAGCTGAACCAGAAAACAGCCAGGCAGCTGAACTAGGAATAAGCCAGGGAACTGAATCAGGAATCAGCCAGGCAGCTGAACCAGGAACAAGCCAGGGAACTGAACCAGGAACCAGCCAGGCAGCTGAGCCAGGCACAATCCAGGGAACTGAACCAGGAACCAGCCAGGCAGCTGAACCAGAAAACAGCCAGGCAGCTGAACCAGGAGCAAGTCAGGGAACTGAACCACGAACCAGCCAGGCAGCTGAATCAGGAACCAGCTGGGCAGCTGAACCAGGAACCAGCCAGCTTAATAAGACCAAGGAGAGCAAGGTTGATGAGAGGTAGGTTTTGACTCATCAATTTCTCTCTACAGCTGCTATGTCATTAGATTAAAACCCTCATTTCATCTTAGCAGGACAAGATCAGATGCCGTAGTGTTGGGGCACGATTTACAAAATTTGGCGTGAATCTGTGCTATTGACTGGGTTTAAACAGTGATGTAATTTAAGCAATTAGAATTCAATTGTGCCCATCTTAATCCAGCAGTGTAGATGGAACCCTTGGAATAACAACATTACCACCGGGTATTATCTTTGTTCAACCTCCACCAACTGCTTCCGGCCTGTCATGGGAAGAGGAAGGGGAATGGAAGTATGAAACCTGGTAAGACTATTTTCTCTGGTCATGTCAGTTTTTTAAATTAAATATTATCATCAACAAAATTCGACAACGGTTGTAGTGGTTGGGTTTATGGTCATTAGCCTTTAATTTGCTTCAATTGCACCATAAAGTAGCTGAACCTGTCTTCATTCAACAGCATAAGTGAAAACCCAGGATCATCATCTCCATTCCGAACTTCTTACAGTTTGTCTTGGGATGAGGAAAAGGAATGGGAGTATGAAACTTGGTAAGACTATTTTCTCTGGTCATGTCCAGGATTATTATCATTAACAAAATCTGACACAAAGCAGTTTTTCATTTATCACTTTTCTATGGAAAATAATAGACAGATGAGTTCCTAGACAGCTGTCTGTTGTACCATGGATTGATTCATGTGTTATAATTCCACAGCACGAGTGGATCCGATGGATCAGTTTCACCAACAATACCTCCAGGTGTTATCTTGGTTCGGCCTGCACCACCCAAATGGGATGAGGACAGTGGTCAGCAGAGTGAGGCTTGGTGAGATAATTTCCTCAGATTTGTCAGTCATCAGAAGAGACAGATGGATAACTTAGGCCATCATTAAAGCAGATTAGAGACCATGTGTACATCATGACATATCAGGAATAACATATTAACTGTGTGTGTGTATTTAGCCCATTGGATTACCTTTCTAAAAATACTCCAGTGGAGTCCTCCAGGAGGGTTGAATGTAAGCCCCCTCCCCCACTCTATGTACCCGAGGACTGTAACATGTACCAGGACAACACGGAGCCCACTGGCATCATATCTGGTAGCAAATGGTCACCTCCAGTTGTGTCTGAATTGATAAGACCTTTCACATTGTTATTCATTCCAGCGAGAACGGGTGAAGATTTAACATGCTTTTGATTTTCAGATGATGCAGCACTTGAACAGAAGAAGAAGAAGAACTGCTTCAAGCGCTTCTGTTCCTGGATGAAGAGAACGTTCTGCTGTTGCATCAGAGTTGACAATGACAAGGGCTGAATTGCTCTGTGAAAGTTTTTAGCACAACACCTTGCTTGATGGTTTTCACTCAGGAAATATAGAGGGATAGAGGTGATGTCACCATCACATGCCTACCCTATCACATGTAAACTGACGTGTCTGCGTCGGTTTACTCTAGGTCCCAGTTCCAAAAACATGCAGGTTAGGTTGATTGGAGACTCTAAATTGACACTAGATCTCATTTTGGTCATTCTAAACTGACAAAAGAAAGGAAGACTACAATCAACAACAAGTCAATGAACACTTTAAAAACAAAATTTACAAGTTTTTTTTCAACTTTTAGAAAAGCAAGGTGAACCACTAATATATATTTTCTGTATATATAGCCTGTGATACCAGGAATCATTGTACCCAACCCAACCGGTCAAAGCAGATGGCCGCCCACCAAGAGCCGGGGTCTGCTTGAGGTTTCTACCCGTTAAAGGGGAGTTTTTCCTTACCGCTGTCGCCAAGTGCTTGCTCATGGGGGAATTGTTGGGTCTCTGTAAATTAAAGAGTACGGTCTTGACCTGCACTATGTGAAAAGTGCCTTGAGATGACTTCTGTTGTGATATGTCGCTATATAAATAAAAATTGATTGATTGATTGATTGATTGTAATGTAGGTGCAAGTTTTTCTACATATCAACATGTTAACACATACGGTAACAAATTGTATTTTAAGTGCTTAAAGGGATAATCCATGAAGTGAACCAAACAAGAATACATAAAAATAAAAAACTCTTTTGCTGTGAAATGTTTATTTAATATACAGTATATTCATTCAGTATACTGTATATTAAACTATAATTCATTATTCATTTAAATTAATTGTTCTTTCAAGGAGACTTTGTTTCCACTGTCCTTTTAATTGGTATATAGTTCTTCACTGTAAATTGTCCAGAAATTTATAGGAAAACCCCTAAAAATGTTACCATAATGTTTAATATGTTGGCTTGTTAGCAATCCAACACACTTATATTTTGCACGTTAGTGTAATGTTTAGCATGTTAGCAAGCTATGTGAGCAATAAGTTCAGAATACACTTGAGACCGATGGAAATTTGTTTTAGACGAGTTACTTGTTGATGGCACTAGTTGAAAAGACAGAGGTCATTGTATCTGTCCTCCAGAGACCATGAATGTCTCTTACTAATTTCATAGAAGTCTATTCAGTAGCTGTTAATTCTCTCTGCACAAAACCGTTGGACCAACAGACCAACTGGCTTACTGTCACAGAGAAAGAGCAGAGCAGGTAGACCCACGCAGGAGACAGCAGGCAGACAGGATCAATGGTAGAGCTATTTATTGAAAATCAACAGAAATGCATATCATCATTAGAACATGGTATATATTTTATAGCATTAGTATATAGTATGCAATTGGGATCCATGCTTAGATCACATGTTCAAATATTACATCTTCAGAGTAAGTAATGTCTTTCCTCATGTATTGTGACGTCATGTGTTTTAGGGAGGTAGGAAGAGCGGTTTGTTCAGCCCATCTACAGCCTCCCTGCCAGCCTTCAGATGTTTAACTCCCAACACAGAGGACAAAGACTTGACGCTGAGACCGAGCTGTACACTGGGCCCTGACACCGCCATCACTGCTGACTCTACCTCCAATACAGGTACCACACATCACACCAACTACTCCATTAGAGCTTGTTGTATCTCATGTTGGATCTTCAATGTGTCAGCTTTGTGGTCAGCTAGATGACCATGACTGATCACAGTAAACTCTGAGGTCTTAACTGTGATCAAACTGGCTCAGAATGAAGTCAAGATGGACAAAAACAATTCTTCTCCCTCTCTGCTGTGTTATTTAGCGGGTTTGGCCAGGTGCTCAGCCACACAGGACATCAGACAGCGCTGTAGTGATCCTTGTCTACCTGTGGGGGACGCTGTAACAGCAGAGAAGAGGAAGGTTACCACTGTTTCCTCTCCAAAAAGAGAGACACCACTATCACCTGAATGGAGCACACTGAGGAAAAAGACAGAGGATTCTGTGAGTTCAAGCCAAACTTCTGTATCTTCATATCAATACGTTTGTGTGATCCGCTAACATAATAACTTCCTAATGATTTTGATTTGATCCTTTAAAAGTCTGTCTGTCTGTAAGATGACAAATCATGCAACCAAACAACATTCTGATTAGTAATGCATCTGATGTACAGTTTTTATCATCCCCTTTGTTTTGTTATGTGTAACCTTTGAAATTTCTAGAGGGCTGATTGTCATGGACTGCCTCCTACCCCTCAAGTCCATGTAAGTGTGAAATCTAACAGCATGCAACCTATAATAAAAGTTGACCAGTGGCATTGCTCTCATGACTAACAAGATGAGCTTCCTCACATGACATGCTAAAAGCTGCACTAGGAACAGTTTTTATGTAAAAATCCAGATTTATGGCTGTACCATTCCACCAAATGGAAATTTGGAATGAAAAAGCACATTTCCCAAAAACTGAGCTTGAAAATTAGAATTAGGATTTGAACAATGTTTGGTGGCACCTCATGAGTTTGTAATGTCAGTGGGATTTCAGAGGTTAAACTTTACACAATTCACAGAGTTTCCAAACTGTATGGGAAACTACTGGGTGCTTTAACCAAATTAAGAAACCAGGTTGTTTAACAAGAACATCCTGGTAGCACTTACTGGTAATTGCAGCCACCAATGTGCAAAGTAACCTAGTGCAACTTTAAATACAATACAGAATGTAATTATTGTAATAATGATGCTGGCTCTGCTTTGTTGGAATGGGTATCATGCCAGCAATGAAGGATTGCTACAATCATGTCCAACAATCATTAATGATTTACTTACTCTGCTGGCTTCTGTAGATGGGAGCCTGCTTCTCCAAAGTCTTCAATGGCTGTCCCCTTAAAATCCACTGTGCTGTCACCTGGATTTTCCCCAAGACAAGAGGTGAGAAGACTGATCAGTCAATTGATGGAGTTTTTGTTTCAAAACAGAGTAAAGGGAACTTTGATGGCCAACCCTTACATGTGTATTATGGTCTCATTTGTGCAATAAAAATCCTACTCTTTGTTCCTCTACAAACATTTTTCCTACTTAGACCAGTACCTTATTCTTGGGGCAGAAGAGGGCATCTACACACTCAACCTTAATGAACTTCATGAGGATACACTAGAGAAGGTAAGAAAACAATTGATCAAAGTATTCAATATAAGTGAAACAGTGAAACTTAGATTGCTCTTTTACAAAAAGTGGATTAAAAATGGAAAGAATATGATTGGAAAATGTGTACTTTTCATGAGTTACAGAATAACACCAGAAAAACAAAGACCACATAATTAAAATATGCATTGTATAAAAATATATACATAGTTCTGCTGAGAGAACTCTCAGTTGGGCACTGACTGACAAAACCTAGAGGAGGATGATTGAGAGGAAAAACCTGACTGATCTAAACATAAGTAGTGCTTTGTAATTGGACACCATATTGCAGCAAAATATGGCTCATCTGTGTACACCTTAGTTCAAAGACCAATGATCAGAATGGAGGCATTTGCCAATTGGGGATCTTCATATTCAGGATGAGTAATGTAGATAATGTGCTGGTTGAGGAACAGTAGATCAGTTCCCCGAGGTCTGCAAGGTTTCCTTAAGGATTTAGGGAATTGTTCTATGTAGGTGTTGGGATCTGCTAATGCTGTCCTTTGTCTTTGATTCTGTTGACGATTGAATGCCAGTCAAGGCAGATTGCCGCCCACCTAGAGCCTGGTTCTACTTGAGGTTTCTTCCCATTAAAGGGGAGTTTCTCCTTGCTGCTGTTGCCAAGTGCTGCTCATGGGGGAATTGCTGGGTCTCTGTACAATGCCTGTGATGCAGGCATTGTACAAGACTTTTGAGGTGAAGAGGTAGCTCAGTCTAAAGGCGCAGCTCTTGATTTACAAGACAACCAACCCTTACTTGAGCTCTTGGTAGTGACTGAAAGAATAGAATTAGGGATACAAGTATCAGAAAAAAGTTCCCCTCACAGTCTGTCTGGGCTCACACTAAGGGAAAGATTGGGAAGGCTAGAGATCTAGAAGGGCAGCACTGAAAGGAGCCAGTTGAGGTGGTTTGGGTCTCTGATCAAGATGTCTCCTGGACGCTTCCCTGTGGAAGTATTCCTGGCATATCCAGCTGGGAAGAGACACTGGTTCAGACCTTGAACACAACAGAGGGACTGCGTATCCCATCGGCCTAGGAACACCAAAGGATCCCTCAGGAAGAGCTGAAAAAATGGCTAGGAAAAATGACATCTTGGCTATTTGCTTGGCTTTTGAAATGGTTTTGAAGGGGTCAGAACTAAACTAAATCACTAAATCACCAAACTGGAGATATGAGGTGAACCTAAGAGCAGTTAAACTGTGCAGATGTGTGTAGTGTATAATATCACACAGCACACAGCACATGGTAAATCTTAGCGGATTGTCCTGTGTTGATTTTCTTTTCCCTCTTTCCACAGTTGATCCCTCAGCGATGTACGTGGCTGTATGTAATGAACAACGTACTGATGTCTGTTTCAGGTAACAAATCCATTCATATGTGCTGTACCTCATCTGCTGCTTTAGGTTGTTAACATGTTGTCTAAACATGTATCTATCTTGCAGGGAAGTCTTCCCAGCTTTACTCCCACAGTCTGACAGCTCTGTTTGAACAGAAAATTCAGAAAGAAAATGTGCAGAAGAAACACAGCAGTCTGTCACTCAGCACCAGCCGCTTCACTGAAAGGATCAACCCAAGGTAAGACAGGACGGTGTTTGTCCAACTGACAAGTTCTGATGGAGTATACTGCTGCCTTAAGTGGCAGCTATAGTTGTTTGTCTTTGTCAAAGATGTTCTTAATGAACTGTGTATTCTCTCATTCTCTCCACAGAAAGTTTGCCGTATCTGTGAAGATTCCTGACACTAAAGGCTGTAGGAGATGTAGTGTAGGTAAGTGATGCAGAATTTACTCTACTGCATGTCTGTTCAGTAATAACAACAGTCACTCAACCTTACTTCTTTCTCTCAGCAAGAAACCCATACACAGACAGTACATTTCTGTGTGGGGCAGTTCCATCTGGCCTGGTTCTACTATTGTGGTATGAGCCCCTCCAGAAGTTCATGCATCTAAAGGTTTGTAAAGAGATGTTAGATTTTAAATGGTTGGTTGGTTGTGGATTAATCTAAGGACAAAAGCTAAAATGTGAAACATTGAATATTAGCCCTATCCTTGTCGGGGTTCATCTAAAATGCTAGTATCTTCCTTGAAACCCTCAAACTGATGACATGCTTATTATAATGTAATCTGACTCTTCCTCTTTCTGTCACCATCTGTTTTGCTTGTAGCACATAACGTTAAGGCTACCGGACTCCCTGCCAATATTTGAGCTGCTGGTGTTGGTGACGGATGAGTTCCCCCAGCTGTGTGTTGGGGTGAAAGACTGTAGTAATGGGAAACCCTCAACCAGCCAACAGCTCAAGTTTGATATTATAGAGCTGAACGGCACACCTATTTCAGTACCAGGTAGGATGGACTGCTGTGTTTCTCCACTGGCTGTTAATAGAGCTTAAAGCCACCATGTGTAGAATTTAAAAATAATCAACTTCTTCCCCGTCTCGTAATTTAAACCCAACCACAGCTTTGTCATACTACCACTCATTTTTAAACCGTGATGATTGTCTTGTGTTTGGTTAGTTTTTATTTTGTCATGTCTTGAGCCACTGATAAATGTTAGTTTGACTTGACTTAATTTGAATTTATAATAAACAAGAAAACAAACAAACAAACAAACAAGTGGAGTATAAATAAATGTCTGTTCTTAATCTCTCAATGTTTCAATGTCTCAATGCAGAAAGTGGAGCACTCAGGGCAGTACAGGTAACCCAGTTGGACAGGGACACTGTTCTCATTGCATTAGAACGTAAGTCATTTCCATCTCAAGAAATATCACAAATCTGCCAGCCATCTTTCAAACTGATAATATACTCTCATGATTTGAACTCAACAGAAACTGTTAAGGTTGTGAACCTACAAGGGCTTCCATCCAAAGAGCTGGCTGCCGAGATGGCCTTTGACTTCCCCATTGAAACTCTAGGTAAAAACAATCACCTCAAAAATGTATTTGAATGCAGTGAATCAGACTTGATGTTCCTGCTGACAGCTGAATGACATGACATGTTCTCACAGTTTGCTTACAGGATAGTGTGCTGGCTTTCTGGAAGCATGGCCTTAAAGGGAAGAGTTTTCATTCGAATGAGGTGATTATGTTACAAGATTGATGTCAGGCTGGGACTGAGGTGTTTTTGGCATGGGTTTTTCATTCATTCAAGTTAATAGTTGCATGATGTCAATGAAAAGGTGAATTGTATTTGCAGGTAACACAAGAAATTACAGATGAGAGTCGAGTATTCAGAGTTTTAGGAACAAACAGGTATGTTGGCATTTGTCTTCCAAAATCAATCGTTCACTGGTGATAAAATAGTATTATTAATAGTAGTAGTAGTATAGCTGTTGGTGATAGAAGTAAGCGTGACGTTTTTTGCCCCTTTTTTTCTTGACTTCCTACAGGGACATCATCCTTCAGAGCACACCAACAGATGACCCCTCCGCACTGAGCAATGTGTACATTCTGACTGGACATGAAAGCAGCTATTGAGAGAAATGGGTCAGCTTGTAGTAGTAGAGGTCGGATGTTGCAGATCTTCAAAATCCCATTGGAGGGGATTGCAGATTTGTTCTATAACGCTGTGTGGAAATGACTGAAGCTGTAACTGACACCAGCACCAACTGCCACCAACAACTCCCACCAACTATATGCTGTGAAAAAGAAATGTCGTCATGGGATTCAGTTGCTAAACTATATTCAGTAGACCTTTTTCACGGCAAACCTTTTGACTTGTCAAGTAAGGAAAAACACAGGTGTAAATAATAACACTAATAGTAATGATGGCTCCATTTCTTTAAATGTCCCATTAAGTCATGTCAGTGGGCATACCACTCACTGACACATTACGAGAGCTGGAACTGGCTCACTTAAATGCAATGCAGTCATTGTTAATGTTATTAATTTCATCTGTGCTTTTCCTCCTTTGACTAGTCAAAAGGTTTGCTGTGTAAAGGGTCTATTGGGCAACGCATGTACAAGAGAGACTTGATAAAGGCTAAGTGAGTTTCTAATTCTTGGGTGTGTTACTTAAAGCTGCAATAATTTTCATGTAAAAACAACTGCTCTTACCAGCTTAAATCAGTGTGACTGCAACAGACAATACAGTTCCATTCATGCTGACTGAAATGATGTACCCTCATTGCCCAGATTAGATTCTACTGTCACTATGGACCACTGACTGTAGAAAGACATGAACATAACATCTGTGACTCATAAATTTCTCAAGGGATGTGTTGAAGCTTTCATCTGGATGCAGCTTAACGCATTTGGGCCCTACTCGGTCTTTGGGTTTAGTACATTGATAGAAAATCTTAAAACAGTAAAGGTCTCAGTATGCTTCAAGTGAACTTGATGTTAAGACGTGTTTCTAACCACTTCTAAAGGCCAAACTCTTTAACCTGTTCTAAATGGCCACACTCAAAGGCGGGGTGAGAACCCTGCTATCATAGAGTAAAGACAAATTAGGATAACAGTGCACATTTCTGACAGTCTCTCCTCAAAGGCATTCATGGTGTATCACTCAGTTGAAAAGTTACAGAAGTAGTTGTGTGAAAAATGAAAGGAGGGGATGATTGTTGTCTGTTTGGAAAAGTTACAGAACCTGTTGACCTCTGCCGTACATCAATTCAGCTGTCAGAGAGTAGGTTTCAGATGCAACCAAGTGATCTGACAAAGACTTTGTTTGAAGCACGCTGAAACCTTTAGTCACCAAACCAAACGTGGAAAAGCACCAATAGATATCCCTTATAGGTTCGTCCTAACTCAAAAAACAGTGATTATGACAATGTTGTTGGACTTAAAGTTATAATCCTTAAGATATCCATCCTGGTTGATTTGGTGACATCTGTGGTTACTGGTGGTAGCAGCAAGTGTGGTTTAATAGCCTACTACAGGTCCCAGAATTCTGGGGGCAGCAAACAGTCATTGAGCACCTACTTTGTCAGAAAAACAACTGAGGAACAAATGGTGTATCTGTTTACAAAGCAGAAAAAACAAACACGTTGTTTTAATTGAGAAGTCAGTCAATAATAATTGGAACCAAAATCTGATTTCAGTCTACACAAAGTGTGAGTAGTTATCCACCCAACAGCAGGACACAGTAAAAGGAGTTGGTCGAGCATGGTTAGGCATTTTGAATCCCATGTAGGAATGGCGGACTACGCCACTAACAATGAAAATGACTATGTAGAGGAGTAATTAAACATTGTAAATCCATTGAAAGGTTATTGAAGAAAGAAATGCAGACTAAATAGTATCATAAATTGGGTTTGATTTAATTAAAATCTGAAGGATAATAACTTAAACTAACACCTCTTGCTGTAATGATTAAAGGAATAATTGATCAAAGTTTAGTTTGTAGTTTGCTACAGAGAGAACAGCAGCTTTAGTCCATGAAAATTCAACAGTTAGCATGAGGTTTTTACTGGGATACTGTGTGTTGCTGTATGCTAACTGGTGTTTAAATTATTAGCCAGTATATTAGTAGATACTCATTTATCCTAAAATATGGAAAGAAACACCCAGTATAGACTTATGTTTCAGGTTTTTGGAAAGAAACCCTCTATAAGAAAATGCACTATTTTGTTGGGGCTTGGCAGCAGGACTTTGGCTCTAAATATTGTTGTCCATGAAACAGGTCAATGATATTAAGAATGTTAGTTTGAATGTTACAAAGAGTGGGCAGATTTCAGTTACCTTTTCAAATGTATATTTAACCAAGATCGTATAGGCCTAATTTGTGAAAAACACATTTAAAGGTATTTTGAAGACTATGAATGTGCTAGCTTAGTAGCATTTACATGTGCGAGTATCTCAGGGCTGAGATACTGTTCAAGTTCCCCCTGGGTGCCATTTTCAACAGACAACATGCACAATAGCCAAACACAGCTTTAACCTGTGACTCTATATGTCCCCTCTCCATCTCCTTTATTGATAATTCAACTTACACATAGAAACAATGTACATTTGATTATATTAAGTGCCATAGAAATGCTATTAAATTGTAATTAAATTGTCTGTTTGACTAAAATGTAAATGCCACTACATTAAAGTTTTTTTGTGTAATGATATTTATGTTATTTATGGAAAGGGAACTATATAAGTAAACACCCATACCAGAGAGATACTTGAAGAACATAATATGCATATAGCTTTTTGTTTTTAAGATTTTTTTAAATTGTTATTGTTTATACATTTGGTGTATATAACTATTCAGTATGCTCTTACAGTGTGGAGGTTGTAATATGCAACAGATTTAGATATATTTCATTGCTATAACTACAAAGATTCACTTCTAGCCTCAACAGAGACTTGGTGAGATGCCAGAAACAGTCATACAGTCTATGTTTGTGGTCACTTTGACTGGGGTGACTACTGATGGTCCGTAAACAGGTTATAGTACATGTGTTCTCAGATAAACCAAAATAAACTTTATTTTCCATTCCGGAAGAGAGAAATCAACAATCTGTGATTATATGGATGATGTGATGTTTTTGGCTCTTTGACAAGAGTTAGCTCTAAGGAGGTGTCATTTCACTTGACAATATGATGATTAAAATGTGTTTTCTCAGTCCATTTTTAAAATTATATTTACCTTATT
Source organism: Thunnus albacares (assembly GCF_914725855.1). Lineage (NCBI taxonomy): Eukaryota > Metazoa > Chordata > Actinopteri > Scombriformes > Scombridae > Thunnus > Thunnus albacares. Next base: position 25,794,201 of record NC_058127.1, on the reverse strand, counting down.
ATATGCTTTGTTGTCAAGTACATACTTACAAAATAAAGCAGTCATCAAGAGTATATAAGGCCACCAACACAAACAAAAATCAGTTGTATTTTCAGAAGATATTTTGTGTTACCACTGGCGGACTCAGGGATGGTGAGATGGGGCACACAGGGTGCCCACACAAAAGAGAAAACATACCAAAATTCTGTAATGACTGTCTAGTTATGGGTAAATCAGGATATATGGCCCTCATGATTGCCCTTTCAGTGGAGGAAAATGTTATAGTGCCCTGTATAGAACCCCCACAAGATGTGATGCAGTGTCCTATGAGTTGCCATTGTAATGGAGTGAGCTGGAGGTTGGATGGAGTAAACTGGCAATTATGGTAGAAATTAATGTATCCTTCTTTATGTCACTGACCATTAAGAAAATAAAGCACCCTTAAAAACATTTTTTAGTTGTTGTAGCTGACATTATACCATTCAGGTGATTTTGGCACAGTATTACTCACTAGTTTGCTCAGTCACACCCCTTCAGATTGTTTTATTGTCTTTGCGTCAGTGCAGTCTAAGCTAACAGTGACAACTGCATCAGTTGAGCAATCGTTCTCCAAACTGAAGCTGATCAAGACCCAGCTTAGAAAAAGACAATCTCAGATCTTCTTCTGCTGTCCATTGAGAGAGATGTCCGAATCACCCTATAAAATGTTCATCTTAATTGGGGATGTAGCCTTATTACCAAACATGCATCATTGTTCTCTGTTGATAGGGACCCACTGAATGTATTGGGTGCCCTTTATATTTTTTTGCCCCTGCCCCTCACACAGCCTGAGTCCGTCACTGTCCCTTACATTTCTGCAGACTCATATTAGCACAGAACTGGAAACTTTTCAAGGTCCAACGAAGCAACAGTTATATGTATGTACAATCATTATGATTCATTTTCACATTAAATGTAGTTGAGGTTCTTCCAGATGACATTGCTGTTGCTGACATATTATTTCATCAATTTATTTTTGTTGAATAAACCAATATATAATTATCAGTCTTGTGATTAATCAACCCTGATGTTGATTCAAGAATTATCAATTAAGTTGGTTAATCGATGATTTGAAAATGGCACAAACGCAACCTTATAAATTATACACTGTTTGACATTCAACTTGAATGCAGCGCCAACCTAATGTTTGAGTTTAATGAATCACAATTCCAAAAAAGAATCAAGTTTTCAAAGATGTTATAACTCAGTTTTTAAAAGATCCAACACAGGTATGTAGTGTTTACAATACATTATTCCACCCAGCTGGTGGCGGTAATGAAACAGGAGCCATTTAAGAACAAGAAGGAAGAAGAAGCATCACGGGTGCAGCAGTACCGCCATTTCACTTTTCATTCATTGGCGTCGAGGCCTACATCATTTCGTAGGTGAGTTAGATAAAATAAGTTCAAAACAGGCGGTGAAATACATTTTAGGAAGTTGGTGAAGCATAACTGTCCTCGTAGTTTTGTTAAATATGCCATAATGGAACGACGTGGGCTGAATTAGCGGGCGGACGTTAGCTAGTGAGATGTTACATTAGAACGCCATTACACTAAACTATGGACGGACGTAGCAGTATTGCGCACACTACACTATCTACCAAAGTTTATCATTTCAGATTGAGTTAACATTGGCGTCAAGCTAGTCAGCTTGTAATTAATGTATCATAATAATGACACGACTTGAACTGTTAGTGTTAGCTAGCTAGAAGAACTTGTTCGCTTGTGTTAGGTTTCTGTTTGCTTATCTACGTTGCTGACGTCAGAATCCAAACCAACGTCTCGTTCAAAACAACTGAGGTGTAAATACTGACGGTTTATGTTGATCAATCCCCCTTCACTTTGGATTACTTTGGAAAAATGTATTGTTTGCATCCTCTGAATAGGACAGGAATCGCTGTTCGCACTTCTATCCGATTAGTTTGTTTATTATTTTGACCAAACTTTATATTGACAAACCCAAATTCTTTGGCAAACAGCCAAACTTTTCAGAGCTGAGTGTCCATGTCAAACAATACATTCCTTCAATATCTGAATGTACAAGCTGTTAAATAGTATAATCACTGTGAACTTAACAAGATATTTATTTAACTTTTTATTTTTTGTATTGCAACCTTTTGTCCCCCTGTCGTGTTTGTGACAGCGGTCTCGAGTTCTGTATACAAAGTGCTGTAAAAACAAACAGAAGAAAAAACTAAAACCAACGTCTAGTGCGCATAAGTTTACAGAAGTTATTCTTTTAAGCACATATTAAATGTTAAACGGAATTTCAGAGCAGGTAAATTGTCAGTGTTAAGTTACAGACAAATAGGTAGTAGTCAGCCTGGTCGCATTCCTCTCTATTCAGGAAGGCTGTCTTAATTCTTATAATTTTCTTTGTGTGTTGCATGTTTTTAATGCTGTAGCACTTTGAGTTTCACTACAAATGAAAAGTGCTGTACAAATTAAAGGTATTATTTACTTATTTATTTATTACAGATGAGGCTCTCGCTTTAGAATGTTTAGCTCATCTATACAGAAGGAACAGCTCGTTTTACCTGTGTTTGACCCTTTCATACAGAAGTGTTTCTCAGTTTAGTAGCATCTTTTCTAGTTTTGAACATTAAGTACTGCTTGGTGTGTGTGTGTGTGTGTGCACTAATGAGTGACACATTGTAAGGTAAGTCTGTGTACCTCCAAATGACATACATCTACCACATCAAATAGTTGTGGTCTGAATCAAATCCCCTTAAAAGTCTCATACACTCTTAAACAGTCTAATAGACTTGCAACAAATTCTGTCTTCATGAATGTTTGAGTGTACGGTTTTTATTTATTGGGCATCGATTCAACTTCACAAATTATTTAATTAAGTCCAGTCTTTATATACAACTTTTATCTACCTTCACAGCGTAAATGGGGATGGAAAAAAGTAAAATAATGCATCATAATTCAACACCACCACAAAAGACCACCTCCAAAATGACTATAAAGTTTCATTAACACCTGTGTTTATTTCAGAATTTAAATAGAGGATAAACCCCTCTAGATGCACCATATGGTTTTCAAGGGGGAAAATAAAAGTTACAACATTTAAACAAAACAAAATACATCAGTAACAATAATGATAATACATTAAATGATACAATAAACAATAGTAACGTCAACATGGACGTACACATAAGGGCTCTCCCACCCTCCCAAACCCCACTTGCTACATCTGTTACACAAATCATCTGCACAAAGAATGAAATAAAATAAATGAATACATCAAATAACATTATGTCAAAGTACAGAGTCTACTTATGAACAAAAATGAAAGTACATACAATCAAAAACAAGAACAGATAGATTTAAGGTAAACAAGCAAAGAAGTTTTGAAGTTATGGAAAGAAGTCATTGATCTGAGTGAGTTACTGAATGTGTTTTAAACCTAAAAGCACATACAACCAACCAAATACAACCAAAAGATATTTTAAGTATAAAGGATAGTTAACAGAAATGCATTTGAAAAGAAAGAGCAACCGATGAAAACATCTCCTAGAGTGACAGCCAGTGGTAGCCAGTTCAGTGTGTTGGACATCAAAGGACACCTCAGGACTACAAATATTACTGTAGACTACATTTAAAGGCAGAAGATGGGATTCAGAGGTGTTCTGGTGTATGATATCACCATAATCAATAATGAGAAATAAAAGCTGTTGGACAATTCATTTTCTTATTTGGAGAATAGAACAACAGGTTCAGAAAAAAACTGAACAGTTGACCCTTTGTGACCTGTGTGCTGTCTTAAGGCAGGTTCTAAATGTTCCTATCCTCCTAGTGTATTTATGAATTGCACCATTTCATTGTTCACTGGCAGGCAGTGGGTGATTGTCTCATTTTTAAATAATCATTAAATAGCGGTTGTGGTTATACAGTTGTAATTGACATGTTTTTCTGAATCTTCTAGGATACACAGAGCTTCATCATGGTGAAAATTTTTATTGGCAACCTTGCCTGCAACACCACACCTGAGGAGCTGCGTGAACTCTTCGAAAAGTATGGTAAAGTCTCAGAGTGTGACATTGTCAAAAACTATGGTTTTGTGCACATGAACAACATATCTGAAGCAGAGGAGGCCATTAAAAATCTCCACCAGCACCAGTTGCACGGCTGGCGCATGAACGTGGAGATGAGCAAAGGGAGACCCAAGTCCACCACTAAGCTGCATGTCAGCAACTTAGGTGAAGGGGTCACCAGTGAAGTTCTGCGGGGCAAGTTTGAGGAGTTCGGCACGGTGGTGGAGTGCGATATAGTGAAAGACTTCGCCTTTGTTCACATGGAACGAATGGAGGACGCCATGGACGCCATCAATAAGCTGGACAACACAGCCTTCAAAGGTGAACTCTTGGGCGGGGGAGAGCTAGTTGTCTTTGCTGTCCATAGATACGAATTTGGATTCTATTCTGTCGCCGTAGAGCTCTCCTGACAAATAACAGCCACTAGCTGATATTTTTCCACATAAAGAGAAAAAGAATGGCTAACCTAAGCCTTAATTGACCAGATGGACTGAAAGTAATCACTTGTAAGTTTGGCAGTGTCTCTTGTAAAAACCAGTTGCAGTGTACCCGGTGAATAGGCACTGGCATAAAATCCCCTGCACCTGGCGCTGCAGGTTATTACGCTTCGCTCAGTGATTGTCGGTCAAGTGCATTTAACGTGTTTTTTTTTTTTTTTTTTTTTTTTTTAGTCGGCAAGAGCCTTTTCGTGTCAGAACCCCACGTTCTCATGCGTGTCTTCTCTCTCCTTACAAGGCAAGCTGATGAGTGTACAGCTGTCCACCAGTCGGCTTCGCACTGCCCCAGGAATGGGAGATCATACTGGCTGCTATGTCTGCGGGAAACATGGTCATTGGTCGAAAGACTGTCCAGTCGGTCGGAACGGTAGCCACAGTGATGACACGAGAGGTCGCAGCGGCCGGGTCCCCCCACGCGGTCCCCCGGGTTATGGCAGGGGCAGCTACCGGATGGCCAGTCCTCCATCATCTGATTACATGGGTGGCTCTGCGTATAGTCGGGCTAGTTACTTAGGTGGGTTGCCGCCTCCCCCTCGTAGGCTTAGCGGTTACGGCTCTGAGCTGGGGGATCGGTACGGCAGCCGAGCAGCAAGCTCCTATGCTGAGAGGTCATCAGTTTATGACCGTGACCGTCTCTATAGCAGTGTTGACTATTATGAGAAATACAGAGCTCGCCCTTATGGCTCAAGCTATTTCGAGGATCGTCGCATGTCCTATCTCCCCCCTCCCCCACCTCCCTCTTCCTCCCTCTCAAAGCTCTCCTCCAGTATAGATCCATATGACCGTCAGCCACTGCCTCCACCATCATCGGCTGCTGCAGCCGCCGCATACTATGCACGGGACCGCAGCCCGATCAGACGGGTACCAGTCTCCTCAGCGGGCTACACCTATGAGCGAACACGGCTGTCACCAGTGTCTTCCTCCAGGAGCTCCTATCCCGCTCCACGACCCAAGGATCATTACGCGCCACGCTATACGCCTTACTAAAGCCATGGTGCCAAGGTGAGCAACACAGTAAACAAGTATGACAGTTTATTTTAACTGGTCAGTGGGCACTTGGATCTTTTTATCCGTTGTAACTTGCGGACAATAGGCGGGCTAAACCCTGTTTCCTAAAAGGAAATGTTTTGCTCTCTTTCTAGGTCTGTTTGTGAACTGCAGGACTTTTCCCTTGCCGTCATTTCTTCAAGCTTCATGATTCCATCAGTCTGCGTGATGTACAGCAAAACAAAATGTATGAGATGCGGAAATACTGGTTGGAAATCACATTGGCACGTTAAGGTGCCAGTGGCCTGCAGATGAATCGTCCTTACAGTAACACTCACATAATCTGTTTTCAATAAGGAGGATTTGCAAACTGCACTGTTTGACATTTACGATGTATAAAACTTAACTCACTTGCTCTGCATGTTTTCAGCTCAGTTTTAAACATGTCCTCTTTTCTTACCTGTGTTTCTTCCTCACATTAAGCAAATCGTTAAATTTAGCAAAAGTTAATTGTTTGGCTTCTGTTAATGTCATTTAAAAGAAATGTTCTTGTTTCATCAATATGAACATTTTATGTACCTTTTGTTGAATGGTGGAGGGTTAATCCATACAGTTAACTATCAGTTTCCTAGTGCAGTAGAATCTTATCCTGCTCTTGGACACACATCTGACATGTTCTAGGTCTGTTATATGGATGTGGTTAAAGATTTGATGAAAACAAAGCAGAAAAAAAAACAAAAGTTGTGTATCGTTGGGTGGGAAAGAAACTACCCACTGAATCCATACCCATGCAACTTACTTGGCTGAGACTTTAGCTAGGCTATAGAATCACACTTTGCGTTGGAATATAAGTTAAGAAAAAAAAAATCTCTCAAACATTCCAGCCTCTCATTTTTCTAATTTGAATGTAAGTCTACAAAACATTGAATTGCTGAATTTTATAACACTTGTTGAGGTGTTTGCTGATCTGAAGTCAAAATTCTTGAATTAAGTGTCTTTGAGTGACACCAAAACAGGAATGTCGGCTGACATACGTCGTGCAATTAAGTAACACCACGACTATGTTCTCTACATGCCAACGTCGTTGCAGACTTTGCCTTCAGCTGACAACAGAAAAATCTCCTGTCATGTCTTTTTTTGACTTTTTGTCTTGGGTGGATGTTGATTGTGAAACTATATACATACATATAACAGCATAAGCAGATACAGAAATGTGAGGCAAGGACTCAGGGCTTGGGCTGTATGTCAAAGGCACTCGTGTTTTGTTGAAGGTGCCTTTGTTTGTTTTGCATATAGAAGTTGGATTTCAAGTTTGTATTTTTCATACTGTAAAAGTACCAGCATACATTACACATCTAAAATGAATATGATTTTTAATAAAGCCAAAATGATTTTGGTGACACTTGATATTTTTCAGTTTTTTTTGTTTGAAACTGTTTTTACAGTGTCTTAACTTTTGCTGTAGGTGCAGTGGTGGAAATTTTAAAAATCATTTGCTTTTGAGCATGAGGATCATGGTTTTAAAACTGCATCATTTCAAAGGAATTAAACTTGATTATCAGTATGTTGAGAGTGTTTATGGATAAAATAACTAGACAGAACTCAGAAGAAAGACCACATACTTCCTCACAATGATGCCACAGTCTGTACTGATTTACAACACTGACCACAATGGTTTGTTTTAAGTCACCTTTTGGGTTATTACTGTCAGACAATGGGATGAAGTGTGGCAAAATCTCTGATGGTACAAGAAGTAATAGTGTACTGTCTTACTGACTGTACTCTATATCGCACAATCTTTGTGTCTTAACATTTCTTGTCAGTTTTATTGACATCGGGTTAACAGTATTGTTGACCACCAATTTATCCAACAGGATATGCAAACCTACCTACCTACTATTGTCTTTTGAAAACAAAGACATTTTAGAAAAATATTCAGGAACAGTAACACCTTTGTGTCTAGGAATTTGCACCATTGGCTCAATTTGTGGCTGCGTCTTGTTGAGATCTGTGTCAAATTAGTTTAAAGACTTAAATTGTGCCTACATGGTGCATATTCCCAAATGAAGTGTATAAATCAACATTAATCAGACAGCCTCCTGTGTGTGAGCATACACAATGCACTGAAGGCAGCAGTTACGGATTGGGGTGGTCTGTCAATAGGGGTTTAACAGCAAAGTCTTGTGTTTGGGCCATGATGTAAGATCCTGAAAGATATCTACTTGATTGACTTGATTTGGATAGCTGAAACTTCATATTAGCTTCTGATAAACTTTTAAATATAGATTTGGATTTGTGGATTTTGTCCCCCATCGTTTTCATTGTAAGTGCATTATGAAGGAATCTTCTAATGGATAGTATGAACAGGATGGATGATTACAACAAGAAAAACATGTATCAATGTTCATGTGGGCACCTGACTTTTGTTAACTTAAAAATAGTGAACACGTCCTTTAAGATAATATTCCTAATAAGGGATGACCTAGCCTTTTATTGCATGGTTGCGTATTTTCTGTCTCTTGTTTCCGTTGTTGTGTTTTTCATTGGACCATGATGGTGCAGCACTGTGCGCAGCTTCGTGTGTTAGCAGTTAGCTGTAACGTTATGTCTTGCGTTAGTCACAAGCTGGTCACGTAGTACAGCAAGCGAGAAAGCGGCAGTCGCCATTTCATTCTCCGAGACTCCATGGTCAAGACGCAAATTGCAGCTTAAAGAGGTATGGACTCCAATACCACTAAAGGAAAAGAAACAGAACTGTATCTTGATAATCAAAATTAGCCAGCACTCCAGTCAGCAATGTAACCTATAGCTAATAGTTTTACGGATGCACAGGGCTACGTGTTTTGTCACGGCTATTGCTAAAAACGCGTGCAGGAACAAAACTCTTACCAATGAAGACACTATACAAATGGTACCTTGCTTGGCTAACGTTATTTTTGTGAAGTCTGGGGCTTGCTTCTCACCTATGATGTGTGGTTGTGAAGGGAGAAAATATAAGAAGCGATGTTTGCATGGGTTTCGGTAACGCGGGCCCTCTGTTTTGCTACCAAGTTAGCTAAAAAACAATGCAAATCAGGGCTGTTCTGCACACGATACTAGCTATAGGCCTATATACTATATCATATAACCAGTACCGTACCGTCTCTTGCATTAAGACGAAGATTCTGCTATCACGAGCCTGTCACAGTAAATTAAGTGATGATGCGAAAGTAAAAATCGATGAACTCTAGCAAAATGTATACTTGCACAAGTAAATTGATAGGAACCTGTCGGGGTGCAGTGTTACAACCTCAGGTTAGTTAGATGATTACAGTCATTTGTCCGGTCAGCTCTATTGCTGATGTTTAGCCATATCTACACTAATATTCCTCGTATTGATAGTTTGGATGTGTTTTTGGAGACTGGTGATGACACTGTCCTGCCAAAGTCTTTAAGTTTGAAGAAAAGTTTGATTCACAGGTACAAGCTATGGGTTCTTATTGAGTTTGTAATTTGATGGTGTTCAGTTTTTTTTTAAAAAAAGGTACCAGCTATGGGCTCCTCTTTGATACCAACCAATGTGGGAAAAGTTTTATGGATGTGTTTTTCTATTAAAACAGAGAAAGGGATCATTTGAAGCAGCAGCCACCTGTTAAAAGATTTCTTGATGAGAAAAGTTTTTTAGGTTGAAAAAAAAAAAGATTTAAACACACTGATTGAATAAAATTTGAATAAGAAAAACAGCATGTTAGACCTATCAGAAAATATGGCCCTAAATCTGTGGCAGCTGTCCATGTGAACACAATGAGATTTTATGTTTGTTCTCTGTGGTTCCAGAGCTATGAATTGGTACAGAATCCAAAACCACATGATGATTTAAAAAACCCCATAGTGAGCTGCATATGATAGCCACAATGCACACCTGTGGTTAAATTGGCTTAGTGCTATTGTAGGACACAACTACTCAAATCCTTCAGTTGAATTGTCTGTTATTCAGTTTAGTAGAGTGACAATTTTGATGCGATTTTGTTTTATGTCAGAGTTGTGTTGAACAACTGCACAACAATTCTAGTATGGTGAATCAGAAATACTCTGGACACAGACTCTCTCTAGTGCTCATCCCTTGAGCCTTCATTGTTAGCACATTTCATCATATCAAAGATTATGGATGTCATTATCTCCATTCAGGAAGCCTTGTGAATGTATGCAAATTAAGGGTCAAATTTCTGAAATGAAAATAATGGTAATTTGGATCAAGGTCTAATGAACTGGTCAAGCTTTTCATTGAGTCAGTAGAATTATGGTGCTAATAATCTTAATTCCTTCTCTTCTCTTAGTGAAGCGGAAGCTCCACAATGGTGAAAATATTCATTGGGAACCTGTCACCAGACACTACATCCGACGAACTTCGCTCTCTCTTCTCCCAATATGGCAAGATTGCAGAATGCACTATTGTCAAGAACTTTGGCTTTGTGCACATGGATGACAAATCAGAGGCGGAAGAAGCCATTCGCAACCTCCACCATTATGAGCTGAATGGCCAGCCCATGAATGTAGAGTTGAGCCGTGGCAAGTCAAGAGGATCCACCAAACTACATGTTGGCAACATTGCCTGCACCAACCAGGAGCTGAGGGCCAAGTTTGAAGAGTTTGGCTCTGTGGTGGAGTGTGACATAGTAAAAAACTACGCCTTTGTTCACATGGAGCGAATGGAGGATGCCATGGAGGCCATTAATCAGTTAGACAACACAGCATTTAAAGGTGAAATCTCAGGCTGGGCTTAATGGGGAGTGTACCTTATTAACATGCAGTATCAAGAATATTTAATTCTCTTCTTGTGAATTAGTTGGTAAGTTATGGATGCACCGCAGGTAAGTATAAAGAAAGATGAAGGGATAACGGTAAGCTTAAGAGAGTAAGGCAACCCTGAATACTTATTTTAAAGCTGTTATCCGTAATGTCATTGGTTATATCCGTCTGTATGATGGACTGTTGGAAAACACAAATGGGCACCTACTGCAATTTATGATCGACTTGTCAGGTCACACCTGTTCTAGTTAATAATGCAGGAAGAGTCTGTCTGTAAGAGGAAGTAATGAATAACAGATCGTTATCTATATTTTAACCAAATAAACTCAACTGCATAGGCCGCATATACACCAAAACGGACGTGCAAGCGGGTCTTATACTTTATGTGGTTCCTGCACACAGATGTGCTTGTTCATACGTTTGTCGGCATGGTCATAAATTTTAGACTGCACAGACAGTCTGTGTGGCCACTTGACAATATGCTCAGATGACAAAATTTACATCCAACGAACCCTCGTGATGTAAAGGTGTAATTAAAGTATTTTAGTGTCACACTTTTGTTAACTTGCTTCAAGTTTAATACCGGCTGATTCTAATCGCAAGTTTAGAAGCAGCCTTCTAAACAATCTTAAGATTTTTGTGGTAGCGTTAACATCATTTGAAATACGTGTTGCTGCAGAAGATAAAATGTGCGGAAAGTTACGGATTTCAGCTTTAATAACGTGTTTTTTTTTTAATGCTTAAATCATAAGCCATGTCTTAATGTTATTTTTGGAGTGTAAATGCTTCTTTTTAACAAACTGATGGATTGGGAGACTCTTGTATGCCAGGCAGGAAATGTCAAATTTCATATTTAGAATGAATGTAGGCACAAGTCCTTATTGAGTTTTTTCTTTTTAAGGCAAACTGATGAGCGTGAAGCTTTCGACTAGCCGCCTGCGTACTGCGCCGGGAATGGGAGACAGATCGGGTTGTTATCGTTGCGGGCAGGAAGGCCACTGGTCCAAAGAATGCCCTCTAGACCAAAACGGCTACCACAGAAACGGCTCAGAGCCACAGTCTGATGGATACGATGCCTTGAGATTTGGCGGGCGAGGTCGCAACAGGGGTTATCATCCGGGCTTCAGTGGCGATCCGGATTATGGTGGCGACTATGCTCCTGTACATGGTTTTTCCCGGGGTTCTGGTCACAGCAGCAGTGTGGTGGGGTACAGAAGGGGTGCGGGCTACGAGAGTGCAATGAGATACGGGCCGCACCCCGGTTACGGCATAAGCGCTGTGGCTGAACATAGCATGGCTCGGATGTACGGCAGCGAGGCGGCATACAGGAGCAACGGCTCACTCTATGGCGCGGTACCAGCCTACCCGATGCGACGGTCGCCTTACGAGGAAAGAGATCCGTACGGGGTCGTGGACTACTATGAGAAGTACAGGGCCAATTCGTACGGAGGCAGTTATTTCGAGGAACGGCGCGCCGTCCCCTTGCCTGCTCCATCAACATCTTCCTCCACAGCTATAATGAGGGAACGTCTGCCCCCCTCTAGCCTTGACCCGTACGAGTGCCCTCCCCTCCCTCCTCCACCAGCCCCAGTCTCCTCATACTACGCACGTGACCGGAGTCCGATTCGGAGAGTCCCTGCCGAGGCAGATGGATACACATATGAGCGTTCGCGCCTTTCCCCGGTGCCCACCATCCCAAGAAGCTCTACTTATGACCATCCGCGGGATCCCGGCGCTGAGCGGGCACGATATACATACTGACCCTTGTCCCAAACAGCTAGGTGAGAGCTGACTGACATTAAGCGTGTAGGATAGCCTAAGTGCCATTGGAATCACTGAAAATTAAACTTCAAACTGTATATCTTATTGATAATACCAGAGGCAAAAGTCCGCCCTCTGTCTGTGTGAGGCGTGTGGGTAGTAAGGCCCCATTCAAGCTTGTCCATCTTAATACCCAGTGAGTAGGTTTCAATGAGTGGTTGAATGCATTCACATTATGCTTTGATCTCATTCCAGTTTATACTTCAAAGTGCAGCAGTACAACTAATGCTCAGTTGACCTCCTTTCATTGTCCTATTTACATGTTGTGGTATTGGTGCAGCTCTGAGATGGCTCATCCCAAGTGTGGAAGTGCAGGTACTGGGTTTATCTGCAACCCGGTTGACAGTCCCTTCATGATACTGTAAGAACATAATTTTTTTCCCCTCTGAAAGTATCTCTATTGTTCATATACTGTTTAGATTCACTCAATAGAAAAGTATTAAATTAGTGCATGGTGCATGTTTTAAAGGTGAGTCTTATGGTTCCATTCATGAAATTTAATAAATTCTTTTCAGCAGCATTTAATGTATTACAATGTGCATTTTAGTGTATTTGTGTACGTTCACAATGTTACTGTGTATGATCACAATGTTACTTACTTAAATTTAAATACTGTATCAATTGCATTGTTTTACCTGTGGACTGTTCCAAATATCGACCCACACAGAGTAAAGAAACGGTTAGACTTTTTTTTAATTTGGGTTATCAGACCTGTTGTGAAATTAGTTGAAGAAACTCTTAATCAAGCTGCATTGTGATCCTTATTTTCTTTTTCAGTAGAGGCAATACTTACATGAATTAGATTTTTCTTGCGGTAATAAATATGAGGCTTTACATCTTGAACATATTTTGTAGTTTCATTATGAATATGACCTCAATTTCCTATGCTGTCTGTCTTGATTTGTAACTTAGGTTAAAATTAAAATTTGTCTAAAGTCAGAAGACTGTGTGTGCGTGTGTGTGTGTGTGTGTGTGTGTGTGTGTATTGTGCTGAGTCAACTTGTATTTTTTCAAATTGTAAATTGCAACAGTCAATCAAAATAAAAGAACATTATACTACATGGATCCCTTCATTCCAAAAAAGAAAAAAGCGTGATCCCAGGTAAATGCCATTTGTTTTTATGACTTCATGAACCATAGCAACTGAAGTGTAAGCACATACTGACTTCATACAATGAGATGGCACATGCATGATTGTGGATCACTACACAGGTAAAATGAATATTGGCATGTACATATCTTGCTCATTTCTTCATCACTAGCTGCATTAGGCTATTGCCATTTCAATATTCAAGTTGGCCAATATATTCATAATTCACAGTTAAAATTTTAGGGGTAAGTAACAATTGGGAGGTTTCCAACCAAGAAACTCAGTCAGGGATGATGATGTTGATACTTTGCCACTCCACACAAGTTTCATTGATTAGACATGGATACTTTGTCAGCTCAATTAAATGCATGCCGACTGTGCTACTAAATAAAATTATTCTTCTGTTGTAGGCTATATTACTAGTACTGATTGCATATAATCAAGTGCTATGAAATTTAATCTACACAGGCAGATAAAATATTTTCACGTGAGTGCGTTCGTAAGAAAATGTATTAATTTGTAGTAGCACAATTTCATTAACGTGAGATGTTTAGAAATATTCATCATACATTCAACCTTTATTTAAGATTGACGGAATCGAAGGTGACCCTCATTTACAATGACGCCGAGATTAAACCATGGGAAATACAAACAAAATCATTTACAGCAGTTACAGGCAGGTACTATGTGGCTATCAAGTGCGTTCCTAAAGTGTTCAAGAGGTATGAGGGTATTCAGTTTTTTAATATAACATAATGTAAGGGGATTGATAGTCATCTGAGCCAATCAGATTCCAGAATGAGGATAGCTGTGTAACTGACCAATAGAATACGACATAGGGGGAGGAGCTCGATTTGACCAATAAGAATGCTTTATACTACAGCGGCTGATCCCACGTTCATGGGATCATCTTTTGTGGCGTTCTGTTGAGCGCCATTTTGATTATAGTATTGAGGAGGGGGTTCCAGACAATACTTTGCCAGATATTTTTCCAATTTCAACACATTTGTACCTGATTCGACTGACCTTTGGAAAGAGACTAAGACATTTCCGTATAGCGAAAATGGCCACGGGAGCAAATGCAACTCCTTTAGGGAAGTTGCACCCCAGCATCGGCGCTAAACGAGGATTTGACGCTGGGCCTGGTGCAGGCAACGGGTTGATGCCGACGCCGGGGCCGCCTGCAGCCTTCCCGTCGCTACAAGGTTTCCAGCCCTCGATGCCAAACACAGCTTTTCCGCAGTCACATCAGTTCAATGCAGTGGCGGGTTTTGCGGCCCAGGCTCAACAACAACCAGCGGTGGCGGCCGGACTGGCCAAACCAGGTTAGTCCGCTAACGTTAACGTTACAAGGACCCGCATTAACGCTGGCAGGCTAACGTGGCGAGCTAAGTGACATGGATTAAAGGACGGCGCTGAAGTTAGCTTCTGATTCGGAGTTAAGGGGCAAGTCAAGGGAAACACACATAATGATATTTAACAGTTGGTTCTTCATTTTATAACAACTTTTTACTTGTGAAAAAGTGTTAAACAGCGTAGCAAGAAGCCTAACGTTTTTGAAACCCACTTTCGATTTTTGAAACCTTTATTTTGCTTATGAAAAACACTTTTCGATTTCACTGTTTTTTTCTCTACGGACAAATACCATTGAAAACGTCATTTTTCAATTTTCACAGATAGAATAAATGTTTCACATATCTGAAACTGGAATTAAGTCCAGATAAGATAAGTCTCTAGTGTTTTTGATCTGGGCCTGGTCTAAGATGGTCTGGATGGGGAAAAAACAGTGAAATCTCCCTTTTTCTGTTTTCGAAAACAAAAGAAAGGTTTCACAAATCAGGAAGTAGGTTCAGGCTTTTTGTTACGATGTCTTGACTTTTTCATATGTGAGTGCGGAAAAAACGGAGACTCAGCCGCCAAGTATCACTAGTTTCCCTTAACCTCGAACCAGAAGCTAACTTCAGCGTCGTGATTAAAGGCCCACATCAAACCCTGGCCTTGCAGGAAAATGGAGACAGCCCCGCTAACGTTAGCTAGCAAATGAGTGCTATTGAGTAGTCAGTTCACTAAGTTTTCCATTTAACGGGGCTAATGTTATCCTCTTCTAGTGTTAGAATTTTAACATACTGTTGAACTGCCTATAAACTTAGGATAGGGTTCTTGTTTTACAGTTTACATTGTTTTTGCACTAGTCTTTGGCTCTTAGACTATTATTTTATACACAGATTGTTCCGTGTATGTCCTTACGTTTTGTGTCGTGTATTTTATGTCTTGCATTGGCTACCTGTTTAACTGTTGCACCATAGGCTCCTGGGAAACGGTATTTCATCCTAAATGTATACTTGTATATGGATGGGCTGACAATAGAGAGTCTGAGGTTGACATTTATATGTAGGCATCAAACCAGTATAAAGTTAGCTTAGTGTGCCGTGTTATTGTTTGCTAATGACATGACATGACATAATTGCCTTCACATGGTAACCATGTTAATAATAAGTGACAAATTGGAGGCAGACGAAGTACCCATGAAACCAGACATGTTCCCACAGGTGCCCCTTGTCTGGTTAAGTGTACCTCATCTAAAAGCTCATACATTCAGTTCAACTTTTTGTGGCTACTTTGGGGTCATTTTTAAGCACTTCCCTTGAACTGGCCGTCATCCTGTAACATTAAGCATTGAAGCTACAGCCATCATGGGTAACATCCCACGTTTCTCTCAGTAGATTTTGGTCAGAAGAAACACAGAAAGAAAAGTCGTTGGAGCAGCGAGACGCCTGATCAGAAGACAGTCATACCGGGCATGCCCACTGTCATTCCCCCTGGACTAACCCGGGATCAAGAGAGAGCCTATATAGGTAAATTTTTAATGATTATTTTGTGTTAATCAAGTTGTCATGTAAAATATGAATGCAGTTTTGTTTTATAATGTCTCATTAATTATATCTGTTGGAGATTGTAGTTTTTCTAAATGGCACATACCAGTATTAATGTTACACCTATGTCCTTTTTGCTCAATTCCCAACAGTTGGAGTTCTCTAAAGACACCCATAAGATGTCATGAACTAAAAACTTTCAGTCACATTTCCAATGTATTTGACAGTAACATTACTGTGTTACACCACATGAGCAATGTCTAATTTTGCTCCAACTGTTGAGACAAAGCAATCACCTCTGATGAGTATAACTTGTTGATGCAAAGTGTTAATTAAGGTAATTTCTCTTTAATGGGGGTAAAGTGGTTCTGCTGTGGCTAGTGTTTCTGTGGTCTTACGGTTTGCATACCACTGGGCACCCATTAGCAAGAGGAGTTTCAGATAGATGATTAAACACTACTGCTTGCTGATATCTGTCCCCCAGCTGCAGGTCACTGCTCACTGTCTTGCCTGATCCCCAACACATCATCAGTATTGTTCCTGTGCATGGAGGCGTTGTGCTAACATGCTAAAGTATGCTTCTGTTTCTATTGATCTAAGTGTGAGCAATGCTGCTTCAATGGCAAATCCATCCAGCATATTTTAAAATTACTTATTCATTTGGTAAAAGCTTAAGTTGTTGTGGGCATCACAAATTGGGAAACACTTGATCACTTATTGCTGTTCTTAGTTTGGGCTGTGTTTTTAAAAAACGAACAAAAAAAAAGTCATCATATGAACCAAGTTGTTTTTAACCACAAATGCCTTCCAGCAGCAGTGTAGCACCAACAAACTGCCTTCACAGGCCCTCAACAGGGTGTTCTGAAGCAGATATAAGTCCTTTTTTGTCAATAACTGACATTGTTATTGATGTTCACTCATTGGTAATGGTTGTTCTTCCTTGGTATGTAAACATTCATTTGTGCCCACCTTCCGTTGTCACACTTCTCGTTTCCTTTGCTCATTCAGTAGATCCCCTAAAACAATTCAAGGGAAGCGTTTTAAGACGAAATCGCTGTGAAACACAATTCACAGGGCCTGTATTCATCTCTATAATCCAGAGTAATTGTTTCAGTGACCAGTGAATCTCTGTGTTTGGGGGCGGGGCGGGGGGGGGGGGGGTTTCATTACAACTTTCCTAATGTGCATGGGATGACTAATTTATTTATTTTTGTCATTGCCTTCTAAATGTAAGAGTTGTTTCTTAGTCACTGCAGCCCCACAGTGTTAGATCTGCGGAGTCCAAAGAGTGACTGATCACCCATTTTGTTATTGAATAATAGACCAATCCGTGATTTTTTTTTTAGACCTGATGTGTCCTTAAAATGCCGAAGCCTTTAAACCCAACATGTTGCAATATGTGTTGCCCTGTCTTCTTCGAAGAAAACCTCTGCACAGGTTTGAAATATGAACGGATTGGCGGGCATTTTTAGGAATCATGGTCTAGTCATTTACTGACATGCTGTCATGTTTAATCATTGTCTGAGAAAAAGTTAGTCCTGTTTATGCTAATGTAACTGACTCTAGAACATATTCATATTGGGTAATGTGTTCTTTTGATGTCCTCAGAAATGAGTAGATGTTTCATGCTTTTCAGTCTTATCAGATGTTCATTTGATCTCCCTTTTTTGTTTTTTATTTAACAGACTCACCATGTGTCTTTACCTCAGTAATGAATGAGACGTGCTCTAATGTGCAGAGCGTTGTCTCTCTGATGTTGTTGTGGTAACCACATTTCTCTCCATCCTTGTTTTTCTTTCCTAACCTGAATTCTTCCAGTCCAACTGCAGATTGAAGACCTGACTCGTAAACTGCGTACAGGAGACCTGGGAATCCCTGTTAACCCTGAGGACAGGTCGGAAAAAGATTAAACCCACGAACAGTAACATTTTCTCTACCTTCTTGACTTTTTGGAAGAAAAATGTTGATTTTCAGTACATGTGGTTGTTAGCCTAAATCTCAGACTGCATAGTAGTATTAGCTGGCAAATGTAGAGTTTAGTTAGCTATCTCCTAATTTTAAAAATGTTTTCTCACATTGTTAATGCCTACTGTTAGAGGAGAATAGATCTACATTCATATATTTATTGAGCTATCTGGCTGCTCATCATTCCATCACCAGTAAGGGTACATAACTGTACATTTACTGGTGCTGGTAGCTTTAACAGATATTATATTAATACTTAGCTTGTTTTGAATTTAATGGTAAATTATTTGACTTAACATTCATTACATCTTTGTGAAAGTAGGATAGACTTAGATTTGGACTTGATAATTAATTATGAACTGTACAGTGGAGTGCACCATTTTTAAATCATCACTAGTACACTAGTTTTTGAAAATTGGATATATACATTTTTTTTTTATCCAAGACAATGAGACAGTGTTTGCAGTTACATTCTATGATTGGCAGAAATGCAAAGTTATATAAACAACATTTTTGAACAAATGGTTGTCAGTGAAAATTTGTTCTTGACTGTAGAAACAGTAGTTTAACCAAAAAAAAGCTGAACTCAAGGCCCACTTTCTTGCCTTTTTTGGGAGCTTTCAGTTGCATCTTCCTCAAGGGAGGAAGTTTGCTCAGAGCTGAGCAGCTACCATCTGCTGAGGCCAATTGAGAAATGCAGTTGAAAGCTTCAAAAAAAGCTAACAAGTAGACTTTGAGTTGAGTGTTTTTGTTTTACTTTTTCTAATTTTTTTTTTTTTAAAATCGGATTCATTATGATGTAGCGGAAAACAGTTTCAATCTTGGGTAAAAAAAACCAACTAATTTCATGAAATTGTTCTTGTAAGAGACGGTGTCCAAAGTGGAAGGCAGCAGGCAGGTATGGATGCTTGGGCAACCCACTGTATATAAGTCAACATAAATTAAGATTAGATGTATTTCAGCTGAGACAATTTAGCATGTCACTTGAAAATCTACTACCAGAACCAAGATAACTGTTTTTGAATATTTGCACTTTTTTTTTTTTATCGGATTCTTTCTCATTTTACTTGACAGTTAGGTGGAGTCTTTGCTTTTAAATTTAGCTTACTAGTATTTATGCATCATGGTTTCACCCACTGCTTGTTTCATGTGTCTGATGTAGAGTGCTGTGTGAATATATGAATACATATACGATGCATAATGTACACAGATTTTTCTCTGAAACAGGTTTGGGTCAATACACGTCACTCTATGTAAAATGTTTTTTTATTTAACAACTTGTTAGCTTTAAAGTTTAAAATAGTTGAGATAAATTGGCTCTTTCGGAAAAAATGTAATCTGTAAACAAAGATTGACAGTCCCATAAATTGATAATGCCTGGCCTGACTCTTTTTACTTGGTGGATATTAGATAACGTTTTTGCCAATGATGATTGAGAACATGGCATTGAGGCTACATCGTAACACACCAGTGGTTAATAGGCTTTGTCTTAGACCTAACCTAATGAATTGTTGCTGGTCATCTCTGGTTTTCCCGTAATGTGGCTTTAAACATTTCCACCCAGGGGGAAGGGGGGCATGTTCCAGTTTCCCACTGGACTCTTGAGGTCTGGAAGAAAACTGCCAGAATTATGTCTTCTGGAAAAAAAGCAATGGCCAGCTTATAACATAGTTTCCATAAGGATGTGTTCCTGCGGGAAGTGGCTTGTTCTTAAGAGTGTGTGAAGTTGACCTCTGCTAGCTAGAGTCCCTGTCGTCTGTACATGAGTTTCTCATCATAATCAGACATTTCCACAGCAACCAAAAAAAAAGTTGATTGCAGCTGCAGCACTCTTATAAACCACTCCCCCCAATCTAATGTGAAAGAACCAACTGGGGATGTTTCAGGTTGTCACCGTTGGAAGTTTCAAGCGTAAAAGGAAAACCCAATATTTTTTTTTTCTTACTCTTCACATCACATGGACACAAATGTGACTCTCTTATGGGAGAGCATAGGAAAAGGTGGATATCTAATCTTAATTCCTTTTCTCTAACCCAAATTACCCCACGTCAACCTAACCCTTTTTCAAGCACAGAGCCTCCTTAACGCAGCAACACAGGTTTTCAGCATCCAAGGGGAGGTACGGACCTCTTCCGCCACGTCAACACCAAGCAACTCTCAAAGCCAGCGTTTTCTGCTTAGGATTGCGAATTTTGCTTTGGTTTCTTTTTCTTACCTCCAACTTTCCTTTCTTGTAGGCCAAAATCCTGTATGCAGGTTTAGTGATGGCCATGTATTTGGGTTTTTGTTTTGTTTTTGTTTTGTTTTTTTTTTCCCTTTGCCGTTGATGCCCCTCCAGTGTACTGGGTTAATTACCACCATACAGCTTTGGTTGCCCCCTTTTTACCCTGAATTGAATGAGATAATGGACTCTAGCCTTTGAGAAGTCAGTGCAGAGTTTCTATCAAATTTTCTGTTCTTTTTGAGTTTGCTCTTGCACTGGCCGTAAGTCACATAGTCAGTCTGAGAATAAGGATTTGTTTCTCTCAGCTGATCCAAATTCCGAGAATTTTTTTGAAATTCTTTCCTCTGAGACATGTCAGTAATTATTAATTAAAAAAAAAAATTTCTTCTGAAGAATTGAGATTCTTTAAATGCTTTGGTTAGCCGTAGGGAGCCTGTGTGATTGCTGATGGCAGATCTCCACTTCAAGAAAGGTGTTGATGATGTCTTTCTTGTCTTTTGTCTGCCACCATTTTCAGGTCTCCCTCTCCTGAGCCCATCTACAACAGTGAGGGCAAGAGGTTGAACACTCGCGAGTATCGCACGCGGAAGAAGATCGAAGAGGAACGTCACTCGCTCATCACTGAAATGGTCGGCCTCAACCCTGACTTCAAACCTCCTGCAGACTATAAGTATGATTTCATTTGTTTGTTGGCTCTACGGTGTGAATACTTGACTAAAAATGATTTTAATAGAAATCTACCTAATTCTAGGCCTTTTCAAGGAACTTAGCAAAATGCTACTTGCAGTGATTGTTACATGTTTTGCTTGTTGTTAGCACTGTTCTCCATCCACTTTATAGAAGACTGTCTTGAACTAAATGTGGTCACTGTACAAAATGTGATACTAACTGAAAGTTCACATACTTTCAGGGGTTGCTAGCTTTGTAGACATGACGTTACATCTTAATATGGACAAATACAACAAGCATGAAAGAAATCATCAATCCCACTAGTCCAACTTCCTCACCCACCAAACCACACATTAAATGGTCCAGCAGTCATGAAAAAGGTGACTGCTGGACCAACTATGCAACATCACAGTTTGTAAGACACATTAAGAACCTTGTAGCAAGGCTTCTAAAGGTTTTTAAAAGTACAATTTGGGACAACCCACGTCATGTATCATTTATTCCTGTAGTAAAAAAAGGTCTAATACATGTTGATAGAAATGTCTATGTGGTGTAATGATATGTATTCACACTGGCTTCTATGAATATGGGGAAACTGTTAATTGATCCAAGTGAATGTGTGTCTTGTATTGTGCAGACCTCCGGCCACTAGAGTCAATGACAAAGTCATGATTCCCCAAGATGAATACCCCGAGATCAACTTTGTTGGTCTGCTTATTGGACCACGGTAAGTTACATTTAATATCATGTTGGCATGTTTTACATAGTGAGTTAATAGCCAGTGCAGTCAAACATCTGTTAATGATTTTCCATTTTTTGTTGTTTCTTTTTTCCAGTGGTAATACCCTGAAGAACATTGAGAAGGAATGCTGCGCCAAGATCATGATCCGTGGTAAAGGATCTGTGAAGGAGGGGAAGGTTGGCCGAAAAGATGGACAAATGCTGCCAGGAGAGGACGAGCCTCTGCACGCCCTGGTCACTGCCAACACAATGGAGAATGTCAAGAAAGCTGTGGAGCAGGTTAGTTCAACACCCCCCCCCCCCCATCTCCTTTATAGCAATAGGAAGTCATGTATGCAATGTACCTATGTGAATGTACATCATGGACAGTATATTCATGGTGAGAAATGTGTATCCACAGATTCGCAACATCCTTAAACAAGGCATTGAGACGCCTGAGGATCAGAATGACCTACGCAAGATGCAGCTGAGGGAGCTGGCCAGACTCAATGGTACACTGAGAGAAGATGACAACAGGTCAGTGTAAAAATCTGAACAGTGGTCACTGGTAATTTGTGATTATTTGGAGACTCACTTGATTTAGTTGAGCTGGGTGCTGCACACATTCAGACCCTTTTGATTTCTTTAATTGTGCTCAGAAATATGAACTTCAGGAAGAGAAATTTTAGAGCGAGTCCAGTTTATGATCATGTACTCAGTTTAAGTTCCAGTAATAAAAGAATGTGCTTTGTCTTTGTTTCTGTAGGATCCTTCGTCCTTGGCAGAACTCTGAGCCCCGCAGCATCACCAACACCACCCTCTGTACCAAATGTGGTGGAGCAGGCCACATCTCCTCTGACTGCAAGTACACAAGGTGCTGATCAGTTGATCAAGTCACTCAATTTAAGCCTAATTACTAGTTATGTAGTGTATAATAGAACTTATTTTTTTACATTCTGCTTTGTGTAGCTCATTCGCTGCCCACAGAGCAACTGGTGGTGAGCCTCCTCAGTCGGCCCAGGACAAGGCTCGTATGGACAAGGAGTATCTGTCCCTCATGGCTGAGCTGGGGGAGGCCCCAGTCCCTTCATCAGGTGGAGGACACTCCAGCACCCAGGGAGGAGCTCCTCGGGCCTCAGGACCCAATAGTAACCAGCCACCACCGGTAAGTTGGTGAGACATTACTCCAAACTCCTGCTGGTGTATAAGGTTTCTTAAATGACAGATGACTGTGTGTGTGTGTGTAGCAGAACCGGCCTCCTTGGATGAGCTCTGGTCCAACTGAAAATAGGAACTTCCATGGCATGCACGGAGGGCCCGGCGGCCATGGAGGACCTCACAACTTCCCTCCCCCCATGCCCAACATGGGAGGCCCTCCTATGCCCCCCAACCCCAATGGCCTGCCTCCCCCCTGGATGCAGCCCCCTCCTCCCCCCATGGGCCAGGGTCCAGGACCTCACGGACATCCCATGGGTAAGGACTTGACAACAAGGATCTGAATTTCATACATTTCTGTAAAACATACCTTCATAGACAAAACAGGTTCTGTGTTCATTTGAATATTGGCTTCCTTGTAGGTCTGCTGCCACCTCCAATGGGCATGATGCCGCCTCCACCCCCTCCCCCCAGCAGTCAGCCACCACCTCCCCCTTCTGGACCCCTGCCACCGTGGCAGCAGCAGGCTCCACCTCCCCCGCCAACCAGCAGCATGGCAACCAGCACACCGCTGCCCTGGCAACAGAGTGAGAACGCACAAGAGCTACATCCGAAACCATTCAGTCATTCACTTTGAATATAGAGGACTCAGTGTGTCCAGACAGTACCCTGCTCACATTTTACTTTTCACATCGTATTATGTGATACTGAGTCTGCTCTATGGGATCATTGTTTTTACTAAACATTCTAACAGCTCTACTACATACTGAAGGAACCATGTCAGTCTTATAAAGTGCTGCCTGGAATATTAAGCACTGACAGCTTGAGTGACCCAAATACCAGAGTGTTTCTTTCTGAAGAATAATCGCCTGTTTTTTTTATCAGTAGTTTTTTGTCAAACTGCAACTGGATTATCACAGAAATTAATTAAACATAATCCTCTGCTCAAATAAGTTGACATCACAAAATGAGAGATCAGATCTTCAAATAGTTGAAACTCTGTGGAGTCCTACAATTATTTATGGTCATGTAGGCAAATGGTTTTATTATAAGACAAGAATTGTGCATTAAGTCCCACTGTTTCTATGGATACATGAATGTGGAGTATAGAGTTGCGAAGTGGAGGAGCTATTTCAGGCAGTCCTGGCTCTGGAAGTAAAAAATTCCATTAATTTTTCCCATAGTCAATGTTACATTATTCACAGTTTGAGCACTTCTACAGCCTGGATCAACATGAAACTGTTATATTATCAGTACAAACATGAACAACTGTATTAGAAAATATTTGGTTCTTTAGTAAAAAGTATAAGGTACCAGACTGTGTACATAAAAATTTCAGGGTAGACGTTAACTACGACTCCCAAGGTGCATTTCAGCAAGAAACGGCCAATCACTGAGCTTAAAATTCAGTCATGTGCAGCGCTAGCAGCGAGCTGAAGTTTAAGATTATGATGTTGAGAAAACAGATTTTACAATCTACAGAGTGGATCAGTATTCATTATGCTCTGATTTGTGCCCATTGCAGCTTCTCCATAACAACGGTGCTCAAGGCTCATGGGTATTGTAGTGTTCTCAGAATGATTGATGATTTCTCTGAAACGAAGTTGAAATAATTTAAACTGGTGGTGCTTTAGTAAACCTCTACATTTTCTGGGTCGTTACATTAAGCAGGAGAGTCCTGAGTTTCTGTGTTCAGTAACATTGAAGAGATCATTTAAGAAACATTTTAAATAGGAATACAGAATGGGAGGGGGGAAACATGTCTAGCACCAGCGGCCCCTCCCACTTCACAACTCTATTGGCAGACATGATCATCACCACGTGAACTTGATGATGATGGTAAAGAATTAACCTTCAGCTATCCCTCCCGCAGATACCACCACCACATCCAGCCCTGGCACCGCCACCCTGCCTCCATGGCAGCAGCCCCAGCAGCCTGCAGCCTCCGGAGCCCAGCCCCCACCACCCATGGGTACCCCATCCATGGTGCCGCCTCCCCCCGGAGTCCAGCCCCCATTGCCCCCCGGTGCCCCTCCTCCTCCCCCTCCACCACCTCCAGGCTCAACCGGCATGATGTACGCCCCACCACCGCCCCCGCCACCAATGGACCCTTCCAACTTCGTCACCATGATGGGGATGGGTGTGCCAGGCATGCCCCCCTTCGGCATGCCTCCTGCCCCACCACCTCCTCCACCCCAGAATTAACCCTCCCACAGAAGAATCGTCCTCCCACAAGAGTTTCCACCCTGCAGCACATTGTTCACCAGATACCAATAGACTGATGTTATATACAGAGCGTCTGTCTGCTCACAGAAAAAAATATAACCAGTGCTTTATTTTTTATTGATCCTTGATATTGTGAAGACATCTCTCAAACAATGAAAGGCTGTGTCGGTTCAATTTGTAAAGTTGCGTAAATTAATGAGTTATTTTCCTGTTTTTAAAGTCTGTATTAATACAAAGCTCCTTGTGTGCATACAAACACTTGCTTTCGGGCATATGTTCTGCAGTGCTACTGTAGTCTGTCATATTATTTGTATACCAAATAAACTGCTCCAATCGGCAGCTGTAAGTTTAATTTGTGCTGAACAGTCTCATCGCTTCAAATGTTCAATTCAAACCTGAACTCTTAACTTTGATTGGATTAATATATTACAGCTCAACTTGCATGATCCACTTTAAACACCACATTCTGTTTCAAGTGACAAATTTCTACTCCTGTTATGCTTCCTGTGTTGGCTTTCAGTTGAATAAGATTAATATTTTTGTAATAATGAGATGTGAAGTGTATCTTATGTCAAACCTTTTTGTAGTACTGTATCATTGTTTTCCAGAAATTCCCAGGGGTTTTGATTATTTTTCTTTTTGTTACTTGCATGCATCTCAGTTGTGAAATTGAGTTTGAAAAGAGGGGAATTGGTGCTGCGATCTGCCAGCTTCTGAACCTCTGGACTACTTGAATGCTGAGAATCTGAATTATCCTTGTTTTTCTGCATCTCTCTGCTCTAAGACGCCGTGTGCAGTGTTTGTGTTGCTTCTGCAAGGACAAAAATATCAGATTTGTCCCTCCAGTTACTAAAGAAAAAAAATGTTAGTTTTCCTCTGTTTCTGCAGTTGTTGGTCTGTTGTGTTACAGCGCTAGCTTGAATGAATAGCTGTTAAAATCTTGCTTAGTTAGCATTAAACTGATCTATTTCACCTTTATGTTGTTGAGTGCAGACTGATTTCTCCTTTCATGGATGTAGGACCCTTTGTTGAGTCACAAGGCTTGCCAAGAGTAGTTGTTTTTTTTCCATGGCAGAGCCCTGTTGGCTGCTTCATTCAAATGTGTTACATAACATGGTTTTGTCAAGGGTGACCTCCGGCTCACAGACACTCCAGGAAGCCTGCACACGGAGAGATGTGTAGTTTAAAACATTTTGTGTGGGATTTCTGCTCATTTCCTCCACTAACATTCACAGCAGAATTTTATCATGATCATTAGCAAAGTCTAGGTTTTATTTTGAAATTCCTGAAGAAAACAGTGATGTTGGTGAACTGCAGGACCGCTTTCCACTACATCTCATGGTCTTCCTTAATAAATGGAGTTCACTCTGTTGTTTTGGAAGGTGTATGTTTTCCCAGCTGTTCTCACTTCATCTTAAACATGTTCTATATTTAAGTCACTTGTTGACAACTGAGCAAACACCATGAGATGTGGTTTAAAGCTCAGCAGAAAAATCCAGTAAGTTGACCTTGGATCATTGTTTTCTTTGTAAAACTTAATTTTCCAAAATCAAGAGTGAACGTTCATGCTTGATAGTTGGGAGTTGTTTTTTTTTTTAACTTGCTCAACATTTCCCCTCAGCTTTTCCTGTCACTCCTTTCTTCTATCACTGAATAGCTCCGTACATCCAGAATCCTTAAATGGAAAAAATGAACTATTTTTGAACTCAGGGTTTATAGTTTATAAAGAACACTTTTATAGTTTATAATGAACACTTTAGTGTTTGTGGTGTCTGTAATTTTTCTCTGCAGGATGTTTTAGGAATGCAGATTCAGGTCAAAAAGACCGGAATGAGCCCGGAAGTGAGGCGATAGTATCGTCAAAATAAAAGCAATACATGGCTGTTTCCCGCTTTTCACTTAACACTTGTGAAACTTCAGTGGTCTTCAGCTTTTCAGCGTGTTTTAAGATAAGGTGGCTACAGCTTCACCTCAACTTACTGACGCTCATTCCTGTGCCGTTCATGAGAGTACTCGGTGACGGTGAACCGTGTGACGCACTTTCAAATCCAATTCATTAGCTGACATCAATTCGAGTTTTATTTTGAAACTGTAAACCGGAAGCGCTTGTTTTCTTTGTTGTAAATTGACGGTGAGTACGTGACATAAAGAGGCTGGCCGTCACATCCTGGCTGTGTGTGTCAGCTGGAGAGAAAGAGGAGGACGGCCCGGCCACAGGTGACACTCATCGCGACTTTCAGTTGAAAACTCAGCCGTGCATCTTCAGCCAGCTCAGCATGGCCAAGCCGCTCACAGACCAGGACAAGAGGAAGCAGATCTCAGTCCGGGGACTGGCCGGGGTGGAAAATGTTGCGGACCTGAAAACTAATTTCAACCGGCATCTCCATTTCACCCTGGTGAAGGACAGGAATGTGGCCACCAAGCGGGACTACTACTTCGCTCTGGCCAATACAGTCCGGGACCATCTGGTGGGCCGCTGGATCCGGACGCAGCAGCATTACTATGAGAAAGACCCGAAAGTAAGCGGCCGCAGTTCCGCACAGGGGGGTGGAGGGGGTGGAGGGGGGTGGTGGACTCTGATGCAGTATCATAACTAATGGGTGTGTATGTGTGTGCGCGCGCTTTGCTTTTCATATCCATTTATAGAAGTGCTCTGTGTGCCTTGACGCATATTGTGCATTGAACTAGAGTGAAAGAGTGTGAGCAGCAGACTGTTCACACTGATGTTTCCTCTTCGTGTCACAGCCGATGTTTCCTCTACACCACAGCTGTCTGTCAAGCCACATAATCTGCAACCATGATCTGATCCAGTGTGCGCAGCAAGGACGATGCACGGCCTCAGTGCGTCAATTGTGTCCACTGGGCACTGGCATAGCACTGGCACTGTGCTGCTGCATTATGAGACTCAAGTGGTTGTTGAAATGCGGATTACGTAACAGTATGTCGTGCCCTTCATCCTTCCCCATGCACACTCTCTGTGCATCACAAAATGGCCACACACTTTAAAAAAAAAAAAAAAAAAAATCAGATTAAGCTGCACTGCATACTTTTTAAAATAATTAAACAATTCAGCACTCTGCTGCCTTGTGGTAGTGAAACGGGGGGGGGGGGGGGGGGGGGGTGAAGGGATCATTTAAAGGGCCATCAGCAGTATCATAAATTATACATATGCAGTGTGTAAGGTTGCACTTGGTCCTGCACAGTCTGCTGCACTGTGTAATGACAGACAGTCTGTGATCCCGAGGGGGGGGGGGGGGGGGGGGTGTCTGGCCTAATCTTCACTGTTCAACCCACTGGAAATGATGCTGATCTGCAATAATATTCATTCCACAATGGAAGATGTTCTATATTTGGGTCACACAATTACACTGGAGTAAGTTTTATTTGCCGATGAAGACCCTGAGATGTGGTTGAAAGCTCATAGGTGGACCTTGAGTTAAAGGACAGGTTCACAGTTTTTCAAGTGTGCCTTAAAGCAAAAGTCAAGAGTCCAAATGAACATTGAAACATGTTTTTCTCATTTGATATCACTACACTGACCATCAGAAGATCCCTTCATAATGCACTTACAATGTAAGTGATGGAGGACAAAATCCACAGTCCTCCTTCTGTGCAAAAATGTATTTAAAAGTTTATCTGAAGCTAATCTGAAGCTTCAGTCATCCAAATGAGTCAAATCAAGTAGATATCTTTCAAAAAGCACATTTGAAGAGGATCTTTTAGTTCCAGTATGAACAGGAGGAATGATTACAGCGAGGAAAACCTCTTTGAAAAACTATGAAGGTGTACTTTAAACATCTCTGCCTACACCAGTGGAAGTTGTAGCTTTTTGCAGCAGACCAGACTGAGGTACTGTTTCCATTTGATTTGGACAAGTATTTTCTGCGTGTCAGTGAATGTAAGCTGTTTGACGCAGTGTTTTCTTTAAGAGGTGCATACTTTATTAATGACATCAATAATTATACCTCAAACTGGAATCAAAAACTTTATGATTTATTACTAATTACTAATAAACCTATATCCCTATAGCTTTCTGTGAAGTGGACTCAGTGTAACCTTTGGAAAAGTAACACAGACCCTCCTCTCCTATTTATACTGACCGCTGCGTGCCTTTGTCACTTTGGCACGTACGTTTTTTCCGTGTGCTTCCTTTATACGACCCCTGCCATCAGTCAGCTGCATGATCAGAATTGTCACATGGCAGGGGGTCACCTTAAAGAGGCTGCCGACATGTCAGACACAGAGTATTAGTTTCACATTTTCTCAGTTTGCAGCATTAACTCCACTCATCACTGTGTATGTTCATTTCAGAAGTCTGTGTTACCTTTCACACGCTGATAGAGCTGTGGTGGAACTGTATGCTGTGTTAGTGAAGTCTTGTGGTTAGATGTGAATTCTCTGTGGCGTGTTGTTGGTGGAGCTGCCAGTAATAGCTCTGCTGTTGTCTCTGACAGCAGCTGCTGTTTCCTACCAGAGATAATGTTGCAGGGCCTTTAAGACACCAAATGGTGCATGTACAGTATGCTTTTATTATTAGTCTTTGTGGAGAGTTTTACTGCACTTGATAGTAAAATAAATATTTTTCATCCAGATAAGAATCAAACTGGGGATTAAATTAGTTAGTTTTGGCATATTTTGTATTGATTTATCTATTACTCACAGGTTGTTTTTTTTCCTCCTGCAGCGTGTCTACTACCTCTCCCTGGAGTTTTACATGGGTCGCACTCTGCAGAACACCATGGTTAACCTGGCTTTAGAGAATGCCTGCGACGAAGCCACGTACCAGGTGAGGCAAAGGATTATGGGAAAGCAGCAGGACACAGCAACAAAGTACTGCTGCTGAAGAGTGACATTATAATGACTGAACGATAAGAGCACCTAATGTGGCGAGCATTGCTGTCTGGAACAATGTGGTTTTTTTTGGATGCTACCACAGGGGGTCGCTGATGTTAGAAATACTCAAATCTTACATATAGGGGCTTTAAAGGTTTACTATGCAGGATTTGTTGGTTGGTGTTCATAAACACACAGCATTCAAGCTTGCCCCCCCCCTCCCTGACTCAGAGAGAGAGAGAGAGAGACAAAGAGAGAGAGAGAGAGAGAGAGAAAAGCAGTGGTTGAGCAAGCTAGAGTAAATGAAGAGAGCGGACAGCGCTGGCAAGAGCAAAGACATAAATCAGATTCTGATTGTTTCACGCCCACACCGCTCCACAACCCTGCTGGAAGTTGTCGCATTGCTGGATTTTGTGTGAATGCAGAGCTTCATCCTGTCCGCTGTGGCCTCTCTGCTCTGTGTGTGTGTGTGTAGCTCAGCCCCACCCTCGGTCAAACAGACACACAGACCTGCAGCTCTTTATACATCCATGACACAGAGAACGAGAGCAGAGGGGAGCAGAGGAGAGAGACGGAGACCTAGTAACAAACAGATAAGGACCTCGTAACCTGGTCGCTACGCTACAAGTCCCGACCTCACACACTTCTAGTGGGTCATAAGTGATGATTGAGAAGGATTATTTTTGGATGAGTCTATTGATTGATTGATTGAAAATCTTGCATAGTATACCTTTTTAAAGTCCAATTGAAATTAAATTTCATGGTTGAGTTTTGCTACTACAGATACAGTACAGTATGTCCTGTGCTCTCTTTGGAGAAAAGATGTTTACCCAAAAAGAAGACATTTACGGTATATTTAATATATTTTAGGATTAACATTAACCAGTCAGACTGCTGTTGGTTCTCTGTCTACATAGACATTTGTATATCGTCTATTAGTTGATTAATTTAACATTTTATTTGCATAAACCAGTGACATCATTGTTCTATTATTGGCTGACACATGAGACTTACAGCCAGACAGTAGCCTGAGACAAAGTCTGGATAAACAACCAGGCAAACTGTCCTGGGGCCATACAAGGTCATTTGTTGACTGGAAAAATCTATTTGGGGAGTACAAAAGCAACATTTCCTCAGAACCCCTGAACAGGTCGATCCAGTCATGCTGAGACACTCTAATAAAGAATGTGAATGTAATTTTTTGCAATAATTTTTGACTGCAAAAAAGGACAGCATTTAGAGGTAACCCCAATAGCCTACAAGTTAATATGCATTCTGCGTAACCGCATCTCATACCCCTCTCTCAACCCATGTTTCCTGTCTCTATGTATTTTCATCTGTTAAATAAAGGCAAAAAATGCCCCAAAAAGAATCTTAAAAAGGTGGTTCTGCTTAGGTTTAAAGCCCTGTGCTGCTGTATGATTCTGTGTAGCTAATTATTGAAGCATGTATTTACAGCTCAGCTCTAGTGGAAGCTTCATCAGTCACACCAGTAAAATATGCTGACTCATTTCATTGTAATAATATGTTGATGTGTCTTTCAGCTGGGCTTGGACATGGAGGAACTGCAGGACATCGAGGAAGATGCCGGTCTAGGCAACGGCGGGCTGGGTCGTCTGGCTGGTGAGCTCCTGCCTCTTCCTGATTGGCTGCTCTCAGACAGTGATGTTTAGTGCTCTGGACAGTCTTGTCTCAACCAGTCTCTCCGTCCCAACCCTTTTTGTTTCCTCAGCTTGTTTCTTGGACTCCATGGCCTCTCTGGGTCTGGCTGCTTACGGATATGGCATCCGTTACGAGTTTGGCATCTTCAATCAGAAAATTGTCAACGGCTGGCAGGTATATTGACCTGGTGGTTTATGTCCTTATTTCTGCCTGATTTGATGAAGGGCACTTTATATTATTACTTAAAGAAAACAAGTCTAATGTATCCCTTAGTTTCCCTACTGCTTATGGCCTCACCCTACCTAAATGGTTAATGCGTCTCTGAGGCATGACCATGACTTTACAGTTTTCTGAGCAGAGCTCTTTAATCAGGATGCCAGCTTCACATTCAACAGAAGAAGTAGTCCTCTGTATTTCCCTGAAATCTGAGCTGACTGTGTCCTTGCAGTGACAGTATGACTCTACAAATGAGTTAAGTAGCCCAAGGCAAGTGCACGTCCCTCCAGCTTTTAGGATGCAGTGCTAGAGATAGTTGGGCTTAATTTAATAGACAGGTGCTGGTAATGATGGGTTGGAGTTATGAGTTCTGCTAAATGGCTGTGCACGGTTTTGTTCACATGCACGAAATGTGAATACAAGTGACTGGTTCTTTCACAGTAAAGAATATTTGATACACCATTTACTTTAATTAGTGTACCTTATTAGTCTATGGTGGTTTAGCATTTTCAGTGTTTCAGTATCTGGCCAGCTTGCATGGAGGAAATGACTACAAAGAAATGCAGATATATACAATTTTTCTTGGAAAAACCACAAGTTTTAAAAGTATTTCTAAGGCTTTAAAGGGGAACTCCACCTTTTTTCAACATGAGTGTGTGTTTCCAGGTAGCAGGGAGTATTACTGCGTACAGTGTGTGTAAAAAGTAGTATAAAGCATTTTGTGTCTCCAGAGGGAGCTGTGTGCAATCTGATAAACTGCCTCAGGTGATGTCACTTGAGTCATCGTTGGTTAGGGCTGAATACTACAAATAAAATAAAATAAAAAATAAATAAATTCAAGACGACAAAGTCATGTGGTGTAGGTTCCTATAGCAACACACAAACATGATACAGTGTGAAGTGTGTGTTTGATTGAGATGTCATACTACAGAGAAGCTTCACTGAGTTCAACCCAACAAGAAAATTAAAAGTCTGTTTGTGCTGAACATTGATGTAGTGTTTTGAAAAACCTTACCTGTTGCCAAACTTTACCTACTCCCAACAACAGAGCCACTACACCCCCTCCTCAATTAAACTGTTGATCCAGTTCTGCTGGAATTCACTCTGCACAGATAAATCCTCTTTCTTTGTCACTAGAAACAAGTTAATTGACATTTTTGTGGTGGAAAATCAGTTTGTTGTTTCTCCTTTCCACAACACTAATTAGACTAATTACTGTCAATCACACAGCAAAGGAGTCGGCTAGGTGAGAGCATGTTTAAAGGTGTGGACCTTTTTTGTACCGTGTGACGCAACACTGCCCAACTGGTTTAAAATCCAGTGTCTGAACCAGAAAATAAAGATGATAAAATATAATTTAAGAAACAACATAGAAACAAGTAACCGCAATCGATGACATTTGTAAGAGCTTATGGTAAGACCACAAACATAATTAATACCTTACTAGTAAAAAAATTCATAATGTTTGAGCTGTACCTTTTTTAAGGAGCTGCTATCCCTAAAATTTCACTAGTTCAGCTTTTATTGGACAGTTTGTGTTCCATGATGATCTAAATGCTGTTTCAGAGGTTTTTCCTCCCTCACAACAATAATATTTTGAATGAAATGCTGAACATTTGGAGTGCATTAATGTGAAAATGCTTAAACCAGGTGGCATGTTCCACAGGTAGAAGAGGCTGATGACTGGCTGCGTTATGGTAACCCCTGGGAGAAGGCTCGCCCTGAGTACATGCGTCCAGTCCACTTCTACGGACGAGTGGAGCACACAGATGAAGGAGTGAAATGGGTCGACACACAGGTAAATTGTTACATTTGAAGATATTGAGATCTTTACAAAAATCCATTGTCATCACAATCTGCTTCAATGTTAAAAAGCCCTTACCAGGCTAATCTCACAGATGAGACTTCATTAGCACATTACTCAGAGAATAATTAGTTTAATAAAGATCTGATACAATTCTTTTTGTTTTGATCCAGGTGGTTCTGGCTCTTCCCTATGACACCCCAGTCCCCGGCTACAGAAACAACATTGTCAACACCATGAGACTGTGGTCTGCTAAGGCACCCTGTGATTTTAACCTCAAAGACTGTGAGTATTGTGATGTGAGTAGGTAACAAATCTAATAATAACAAAGGCCATTAAAAATCAGAGCTAGAATAGACAAGTGTGTGTGTTGCTCAAACTGTCAACTGTTGTCATGCAGTTAATGTTGGTGGCTACATCCAAGCTGTGCTGGATAGAAACCTGGCTGAAAACATCTCCAGGGTTCTCTACCCCAACGACAACGTGAGTAGAACTGGGATTTACTGCTGTGCATGTATAATATATATAACAACCCATCATCATTTGTCTAAATTTTACTTGAAGGACAATTCCAGGTTTTACATCTAGGGTCTTGTTGGGCATTGTTCTCGTCATCATTTCAACTGGTTATGATGAAATTGTATTCAAGTTAATAGCAGGAGATCTGGGAACTCAAAGTGGCAAGAAACACAGCACTATATTCGGCAATAAAAACAAGCACAATGTTTTTATTGCCAATAGGAATGATGGGAAAAACTGCAAAAATTAGTTAATGAACCCACAGATAATTCTACAAATCTTTTCCCATCAGCTCCCCTTTAGCTCATGTTATAGCTGCAGTGTAGCTCTTGTTATTACCAAAATGAGAATAACAATGTCAGCAAAAACAGCAAAAAATAGTTGAAATAAACTTGAATAATGATGAACCCACTGAAAATGATCACTCCCAGCTCCCCTTTAGCCTCTTTTAGCTCGACCTTTACTGATAAGAATGACAGCACAAACTGTAAAAATAAATCGTAACAAACTGGAATGATCACTCCTGATAAAGACAGATGCTATTCCTTCAGTTTAACATCTGCTGAGTCATCATATGAAATGTTATGAAATGTCAGTAGATTGGAATCTACAGCCATTTGTTGCAGACAGAGATGTTCTGGAGGCAGAAAACCTCAGTTTAAGAACCACATTTCCTTAGTGCAAGTTAGAGAGCAAACATGAATGTCAAAGAAGTGACTGTGGCCAGAAAACATACTATATACTACATATACTGTATATAAATGTAAATGACTTATTTTTTAATTTATTCATGCTCATGAAAAGTTAGCATGGCAGCTAGCTTACTGAGATGGCAGTATAGCTAGTTTCATTGTGGAACGTTAGCTAGCTTAAGTATTTAACTTAAGCTAGCTTGTAAGTAAAATTGCATTGCTAAGGAACTAGCTAGCAAACAGGCCCGTGTTTCACAGTCAAACATGTCTTTCAAACATTAGGAGGATTTACCAAAAAAAAAACATTTAGAAAGCATAGTTTTTTCTTTGATACAACACAAATGATGAGCGAAAAAGTAAGCTTCAAAATTGAGTCTGACTTTAAGAACTTCCACGTGAGACCCATCCTGATGAATAGATGGAGCCTACAGTAACTAGGATACTGAAAAACATGATCGAGGTCTGTCGTAACCTGGTCAGAAAAAATGTGTTTTGGCTTTGCCTACTGTTTTAAAGCTGCACGAATAGCAATTTCTATAATGAAAATAGATTATAAATGACTGTTAATGACAAACCCACAGAGAATTATCGCCAACTCCGCTGTTCCCCTCAGCTCTACAGAGCTTTTTAGCCTCTTTTAGATATTGTTTTGGCAAACTCAAGCTCTCATCAACCTTGTTTCCAGCAGCATGAGACTGGCACACAGACAAATGTAGCAACTAGCTGGTGAACATAATGGGGCATATCTCTTAGAAGTTGGTGGAGACCAAACCAGAGCTAAATGGGAGATGGAGATGGGTGTGGAAATCGGAAACTGTTTGCTAGCTTGTTTGTTGTGAAACCAAAAAAATCAATGAATCCAACTTTAACTCAGAACCAACCAACAACATGACCTCCAGGGCAGCTCTGCCTGCAAGGGTGTTTCTACAGATTTAATCTAAATGTGCATCAACTTAATTATATTAGAAGAATGAAATGAAAGCTTGAACAGTTTTCTATATTGTCTCTGGACTTCAGTTCTTTGAAGGGAAGGAGCTGCGTCTGAAGCAGGAGTACTTTGTTGTAGCAGCCACTCTTCAAGACATCATCCGTCGATTCAAAGCCTCCAAGTTTGGCTCCACAGAGTTTGTGCGGTTGGACCTTTCAACACTGCCAGACAAGGTGAGATATCCATCATAAAATATGTTATAAATTACATTATATCAACCCCTCATTGACATTTGATTATTTTGTGCTCAATCATTTTTACTATCCTTATCCATTTGTTACATTTTATCTTTGTCTGTGTGTGGTCTACAGGTGGCCATCCAGCTGAATGACACCCACCCCGCTATGGCCATCCCTGAGCTCATGAGGATCCTGGTGGACACTGAGAAGCTCACTTGGGAGGAGGTATATGTCCCTCCAGGAGTAATCACACACTGGCCTATTATGCTTAAAACAAAGTGCCTGTTGGATTGTCTCAGAGTGTCAGAAATCTACTTTCCGAAGGTGGAACCAGGGCGTAACTTTCTGAAACTGAGAATTCTGACTATCAGGCTCACTTTATGTAGAGATTGGTCATGTGTGTGGAGGTCTGCAGGAGCTGAGCTCCTCTCTCAAGCACCCTTTTTTTTTCCCCATTCTAAAACACAATTTTCAGTGGTTCAGTGACTTGGAGTATTTCCATAATTTGGATGGGCACAACTGGTTGCATACATGATAAGTTGAGGAGAGTAATTAACTACCAGTACCAGAGAGCATTGTGATAAGAAATGTCCAACCACTGAGCCTTAAAGTTGCAATAAATGACATTCAGTCCCACTACATGTCAGCAAATAACTATTTGCTATGTAAAGATACAGTGAAGTTATGGCGACCTGGGCAGAGAATTAAGCTACACTCCCTCTGTGTATGTTGTAATCCAAGCCTCTCTGTTCTTTGTTTTGGTAGCCGCTCCGGCGGCGCGTGCATGTTGGTGCATGTGAGTCCCTCTGTGTCTTCTGCGTCCGTTTCCAACATGGCAGTCACATCACAAACTTTCTCAAATTACAGCTAAACAGTACACTAAAATATGTTTCTGAAAACATTGGAGGCAAGAAATAGACAATGCAGTAATACAATCCACAGTGTGTCCACACAGTCATTTAGTGCAAAAATGCATTCAGTTAAACTTTTAAATACATGTTTGCACAGAAGGAGGACTGTGGATTTTGTCCCCTATCATTTACATTGTAAGTGCATTATGAAACGATCTTCTAATGGTCAGTATGAACAGGAGGAATGATTACAGCAAGAAAAACATGTTTCAAAATTCATTTTAGCTCCTGACTGTTGTTTTAAGACACTTAAGAAATTGTGAACCTGTCTTTTTAATTCTGTTGTCTAGTGTCAAGTCTGTAGCAACAGCCACATCATGTTTACACTTCAAACATATCAGAAATGTGATTCAGGGTTGGAATGAGGTGAGGTAGCTTTACACTGTTTTCTATCAAGTCTGTTATGTTAGCAAAATAATTCATCTACAAATAGATAGGTTTAATGATTCTCTTAATTTAATTTTCAAAGTTATACAAAAAGAGTCTACAGTCATGCTAGCAGCTCTGTCAGGCTGTACATGGGCACAGTGGTGCTTTGACCTAATGTTAATGTCAGCATGCTCAAAATGACAATGCTAACATGCATGTAGCAGGTATAATTTGTTCATTTGAAAAGAACTCAATATAGTGCAGAGAAAAGTCTGCCAGTAGGTCAACAAAACATCCACTTTTTATGGCAATATTTAAATCTATATCTCGCTCTGTAAATGATGAAACAGAAAGCCTGACCAACAACTGAGTGACAGTGCTGTTATTAAATACTTAGTGTGATGAAGTGCTGATTGCACACTCCTATCACACAAAAATTACTGCATTTTAACTGGAGTGTCCTGTGGTCACTTGCAATTCTGTCTCTTTGCATCCTGTTTCACTGTGGTAACAGTGACACAGCAGAATGACACATCAAAGTTGAACTCATACACCATGACAGATGTGAGCATAGAACTTGCTTGCTAAAATGGGATCAACATTTTCAAATGTTAAAAAAATAAAAAAGTAGGGCTCACATTTTTGATGAGTTGTAGAGAAGATAAGCTGTAGTGATGAGATGTCCACTGTTTCCAATACAAAGGCGATTTATTACTTACAGTCTGTAGGTTTTCCAAAATAATAATAGAGTCCATCCACTTTCCCTGTAATAAGTCCATTTCCATACATAGACAAAAGAACAACATAGAAAAAAGAAAACGTAAGATTCATTTACACTCATTACCACATGGTCCAAAACTGTTTACTTCTCCCAATACAGCAACACCTGTGTCAAGTAACCCCCTGATTATATTAACCACTGTCTAATTGACAGCAGCACTACTCCCTCAAGAGGCAGGAGTAAAGTTTTCATTTCAGTCTGACTTTCAGTACTTTACAGTTGTTTGCTAGTGTAGTGAATGTGAGAAACATGCAAGTTCTGTATGTGTGATGATATCAGATATCTCTAACCCCTCTGTCTCTGCTCTCACTGTGTCCAGGCCTGGGACATTGTGGTGCGTACCTGTGCCTACACCAACCACACTGTCCTGCCTGAAGCCCTGGAGCGCTGGCCCATCGATCTCTTCCAAAACCTGCTGCCTCGTCACCTGGAGATCATCTATGAGATCAACAGGAGGCACCTGGAGGTACAAGAAGACTTTTTAAATGTAGACTTGAGCATTTAGCTCTGAGCCTTCTCTATACAGACTTTAAAGATCATGTGGCCAAGAGTCGATGTCAGAAAAGGAAAAGCAATATTAGCTTGAATGAGAGATATAACATTGTTTAGCCAAATTATGTATCAGTGCCTTGCTGTGCATAGATTTTTTTTAAATTGTAGAATTAGATATATTTATGAATGAATTGAAGTTGTATGTTTCTGCAAGGGTAAAGTGAGGTTTGGTGGGTTTGTCCTCCACTACATCTCTGTCTATCAGGCATTCCTGTAAAACTAAGAGCCCTGAGATCCACTCATGTCTCTGTCCTTCCTCTCTCCAGCGCATCGCTAAGCTTTACCCTGGAGATCATGACCGCTTGCGCCGAATGTCCCTGATTGAAGAGGGCGATGCCAAGAAAATCAACATGGCTCACCTGTGCATCGTGGGGTCTCATGCTGTCAACGGAGTGGCCCGCATCCACTCTGAAATCATCAAAGACACAGTGTAAGGAAACGAGTTCACCCTCATTTCCTCTCCTGCTTGTGTGTGCCAGTATAACATAACTGTAACGCAGCATGGGGCCAGACTGATATTTTATATTGTTGACGCTGAACTGTTGTCATCTTTTTAAGAGCAAAGACGTTTAGCTATGACACAATTTTAATCAATTCACATTGGATTAAATGTTGTAGAGTACTGTGTAGTCAAATATTAAATCCTCCGCCAGGTTCAAGGACTTCTATGAGGTAGACCCTGAGAAGTTTCAGAACAAGACCAACGGCATCACACCCAGGCGCTGGCTGGTCATGTGCAACCCTGGCCTGGCTGAGGTCATCGCAGAGGTGTGTTTGTTGTTGCTGTTGTTAAAACAGAGTTGAGAGGAGTTATTTCTAGAGTCTAGGGTTCAGCAGGTTAAAGTTCCATTCATTTTCTGCATAGGAGCACTTCCAAAGCTTGAGTGGAAATGAAACACTCCTGGTGTTACAGAATATCTGGTTCAAAGGTATAAGGCTGGGTTCATGGAGAAAGACAACTCTAATATTTGTATATTAACAATGTATAAAATGGTTCTCATAGTGATGAACTCCTCAGCTCTGCTGAGCTTTTTATTGTCTTTCAGCTCCTTGTTTTGGTTTTACAGCCCGTAACTTATCTGTTTTGGTTCATTCTCTCAGCTCCCTTCAACCTTAGAGCTGTTTTCAATGAAGAGGCTCCGATAAACCCACTGCACACTTGCTCAGCACCAAACAGCAGACAGACACAGTTGATGAACATAGCGGAACATTTAGCAGCTAAAGAAACAGATATTTTTCTCAGGAGTTGGTGGAGACCCAAACAGAGCTAAAAGGAGAGTGAATACAAGACTTTCCTCCTTGTGACGGCTTTAAAATTCTGTTGCGTACAGCACACACTGAGTGGAAACTGAAGCTTACACTTTGTGGAATCCAGTTTAAAAAAATCAGCAGTTTAAATCAGGTTTTAATTAAAAGATAATTGTAGTATTTAGTGCTCTGAATTTTGCTACAGCTCTGATTTTGCACCTCTGATGGGCTTTTTCTCCATACAATAGCATCTATGGCTGAGGCTCATTGGTATTGTAGTATTTACAGCCATCTGCCATACCGAACTGAAAAGAATATGATTCCTCAGAAACACAGTTGAAGTAATTGAAACTGATTACCATAATATAAATCTACAGTATTGTTAAATTATCAAGGAGACTTTTTTGTTTGTATATCGGGATATATTGAGGAGATCCTTAAAACAACACTTGAAATAGGAATTTACAGTGGAGAGATGTACTTCCAGAAGCAGTGGCTCCGCCCACTTAGCAACTCTGCTGCAAATCCTTTTTCTAAATTCATAAAACATGCACATTTTTTTATGTATGTATGACAGATACACACTTTCAAATAGCATATTTTTGATTTGGTAATTAGAATAAGAGAATCAGCTTCTCTGACATGTTTTATTTGCAGAGGATTGGTGAGGACTACATGCGTGACCTGGACCAGCTGAAGAAGCTTCTGGACTTTGTGGATGATGATGCCTTCATTAGGGATGTTGCCAAAGTCAAACAAGTGAGAGCTGAAATTTCTTAAAGAAAGATGATTATTTTCTTCCTCTGCTTTTGTTTGTTCCTAATCACATTTCTCTGTGTGATCACCACTTTAAGGAGAACAAGATGAAGTTTGCCGCCCATCTTGAAGAGCACTACAAGGTAAAGATCAACGTCAGCTCCATGTTCGATGTCCATGTGAAGAGGATCCACGAGTACAAGAGGCAGCTGCTCAACTGCCTGCACATCATCACGCTGTACAACCGTGAGTGCTGCTCCTTTTACTAACAAGCTTTCAGCAAACAAGTGTGGACTCAGAGAGAAGAAAAACCTTTCCATTTGTTTCTTTATCAGGCATTAAGAAGGAGCCCAACAAGGCATGGACCCCCAGGACAATCATGATTGGAGGAAAGGTGAATGGCATTTAAGGCATTAAATTACATTTGTGAGTCAGATATTTCAGATGGATATCAGTTTTCATATGTGTGTAAGTACATACATACTGTAGGTCCAGAACATTAGCCTAGCTTAGCTCAAAGACTGGAAGCAGGGGGAAACTGTTAGCTGTTAGCTTAGCACCATCAAATACACCTTCCACCAAATCTTACTGACACATTATCATATTAGTACAGCCTACACATATTTTTACACTATATACAGATAATATCATAGTTTGTTTGGCAATATATTTTATTAAAAGAGAGTTAAATACAGTAAGAACAGGGTGTACTTAAGTTAGCTTGGTTTTTATTTAGTGTTGCTCAACATGCTGGTCTCCATTGTCTCCAGGCAGCTCCAGGTTACCACACTGCCAAGATGATCATCAAGCTGATCACATCAATTGGAGACATTGTCAACAATGACCCCGTGGTGGGAGATCGCCTCAAGGTCATCTTTCTTGAGAACTATCGCGTCACTCTGGCTGAGAAAGGTAATGGATACGGTTAATCTTATTCACTAAGTGGTCATTTATTTGCAGGATTTCAAGAGTTCACTATTGCCTAGTGCAATCCTTATTGTGTGTGCAGTCAGTCATAGGGCCTGCTGTGGAACCTCAATACTTTTTTGGTACTGACCGAAATGTCTTTGTTGCACCACATTTCATTTTTTGACATGCCCTGAAAGTTGGCATCAAATATCTAGTTAGATTCATAATTGTGTTTGCTTATTCTTGATCATAGCTCATGATTAAACCAAGATTTTGTCCATTGGACACCATTTTCTTTATGCAAAATTTTGGTCTGGCTGCTTGTTTTGAGACATTCAGCTTTTGAATGTTAATGTTCTGTGGTTATTTTGATATACTGGATCTTTCCCGCTGTCTCCTGTCTGCAGTCATCCCTGCAGCGGACCTGTCGGAGCAGATCTCCACAGCAGGCACTGAGGCCTCTGGTACCGGGAACATGAAGTTCATGCTGAACGGGGCCCTCACCATCGGCACCATGGATGGAGCCAACGTCGAGATGGCAGAGGAGGCCGGAGAGGAGAACCTTTTCATCTTTGGCATGAGGGTGCCTGACGTGGAGGCTCTGGACAAGAAGGGGTGAGCTTAAACATGTCCTGAAGTAATGGCTAAATGGCTAGTACATACAACTATGTAACTTTTGCTGTGGCAATTATAGGTTATTTTAAAGGCTAAAACATAGTGTAACAAATTATTATGTTATTCCGTCTTTGAAAAATTACATACAATTGCTCTAAAATTAAAGATAAAAATCAATGTTGTTTATATCTGATATATGAGCATATTATTTCTGTTAACTATTTTTGTCTGTTCTGTTTACTACTAGAAACAAAAGACAAAATCTCCTTATGGGTATCTGTTTCAATAACTGTAATGATTTAAGCTCAATTGGAGAATAGTAGTGGTCTCATGACAACAGTAACATACACTTTGTAATGTAATAACTAACCCAGTGTTTGATAAATTCTGTTTTCCTAAGCTATGACGCTGTGCCATACTACAACCGTATCCCTGAGCTGAAGCAGGCAATAGATCAGATATCTGGAGGATTCTTCAGCCCCAGCCAGCCCGAACTCTTCAAAGACCTCGTCAACATGCTGATGCACCACGACAGGTTGGAGCACACTTCTGCTGACTCTGAGGACTCAGCGCTCTGCTGTGCTGACACATAACCTGCTTTTATTTCCATAGCCATGCAGTGTCATCAATTCATTACTATCAGTAAATGTAACGTTTGTGCTGTAAACCGACTCATTATCATCATAAATTCAACCTGGTGGCACTGAGTAATTTTTCTTGTTTATTTGGATCATAGTATTGTCTTGAATGAATGTAGTAGTGATTTTTTTTATCAGTATCACAATATTAACTGTATGTCTGTGCTGCAGGTTCAAGGTGTTTGCAGACTATGAAGCCTACATCAAATGTCAAGACAAAGTCAGCGCACTCTATAAGGT
This sequence comes from Thunnus albacares, assembly GCF_914725855.1. Taxonomy (NCBI): domain Eukaryota; kingdom Metazoa; phylum Chordata; class Actinopteri; order Scombriformes; family Scombridae; genus Thunnus; species Thunnus albacares. The sequence continues at coordinate 25,751,217 of NC_058127.1, read as the reverse complement.
TAGTATGTCAGCAACAGAAAATCCAGAGAGCTAAACTCACCTTTAATATGTCAGGCATTCTAATACAGTGTGATGACTACCTGAATTCTTTATTTTTACCTCAGTATTTGTAGTCACACAGCTCTCTGTACATAAAATATGTATGGAAGTCTGTCAAAGTTCTTCTTTACTCTTTTGCTTCCATATTATATGTTAGATGGACTATGCTATATTGTACTGCACTGTCCTACACTATGAAATGCTATACTGCAGGACCACCTTCATGCAGTAAAAAAGCATAACATGACCAAAAAACCGTCCTGTAAATATGTTATGCCACTGTCAGCTGTAATGAATAAATATTCTGCTCACCCTCAATGAGACACTTGGGTTTGCCTCCGGGAAATAATGAAATCAAGTCGTGGTGGGATGGATGAGAGGCCGACATGCAGAGTAGCATTCCAAGTTGTTTTCAGTTTGTTCCTCGCCTTTGATTTTGTGACAGTCACAATGGAAAACCTGACACATATAGATAGATGGTGGTGAAAGGCAACAGAAATTTGATTGCCTGTTTTGACATAGAGGACTATTGACTGGCAGTCAGTATCCGGAGTGAAGCAGGGTCAACTTGTGTGAGCTGAAGCTTCAGGCTGCTGTCTGCTGATAGTTCCATCAGTTCATTTTCCAATACAGTGGACAGAGCCATGTCTTCTGAGGCAAGATCAACAGAGAAAGCTAGTTAGCTAGCTAACAGTGGCAAAACACATTCATCTCTACCTGATGATGTGTCGTGATTGGCGTGGTGATATTAAAACATAACTGGTCATTGAAATTATGCTTTTTAATTTGATGTTTTTTATTATATATATTTATTATATATATATGTGAATTCTTGAGCACATTTAGATATAAAAATAACTAGTTTTGTAAACTGTACATTACATTTTATCGTAATTTTATATATACATTACTGTACTCTACTTCTACTATATTATACAGTATCACATGATACTGTACCAGACTATACTATGCTATATGATACTATCCGGTACTGTACTCTGATACTAAATTGTACTGGACTGTGCTATACTGCACTACACTATACTAATAGTATAGTATTAGTGCTATTATATTGTGATGTAGAGTATTATATCACCTATACTGTACTTTATTGTACTGTAGTATACAATACCATACTATACTAATAGTATTCTTATATTATAGTTCTTCTATTATCATACTATGCTGTGCTATATTATACTTTATGGTACTGCCCTATACTATACTGTACTATACTATGCTATACCATGGTACTGTACAATGTGTAATACTATACTGTACTACTTTGTTCTATATTCATGTGTATTGCAACAACCCAATGTGCCCCCCTTCCCCTTCATGTCTCTGTATTAACAGAACCCTAAAGAGTGGACCAAGATGGTGATCCATAACATTGCCGGCTGTGGTAAATTCTCCAGTGACCGCACCATTGCCCAGTATGCCAGGGAGATCTGGGGGATGGAGCCCAGTCTGGAGAAGATTGCTGCTCCTGATGATCCCCGCTAAACCGCATCTGCCTCCTGCACTTTAATGTAGCTCACCATGTGGTTCAGCCACAAAAGATAAACCCCTGTAGCTTTTCACTGTGTACTGTGGCATTGTTTCCTTAGATGATTGATCCCTATACAACCTCTGTCACTTCCAGTTCATCTTGCATTAACAATTATTGAAGTGGGCTTATTCACAATCTGTATTTCTTTTCCCTCTGTGCACCAGCAATGCATTTTCTGTTCTCACTGTTGGGTGAAAACCTTGTATCTATGTCAGCCTTACAGGAGTTTAGGAACTGCTTGGATTTTACCTCGAAGAGGATGATTTTTTAATATTATTCAGTCAGATAATCAGATGGATTCCATACAGTTTTCACACGATAGTGACTTAAACTATATTTCTAACTACATTCCCCTTCTCCTTCTGAGCCCTAATGGCTCTGAGAACGCAGCAAAAATGCCAGAAACCTCAGCACTGTTATGGTACCAAACCAACCCAGGTCTTCCACGGAAGAGAGAAGGGACACAAAGAGGTTAATGTGCACCACAGCCTCATCAGCACTGTGAGCGGATGGTGTTGGAAGGAAGCCATGTCTCCATAATCACAGCAGATTGCCACTTAATATTAATATTTCATATTAAAAGTGTCTGACTGCTGTCAATGTTTGATGGTGTTTGCTGAATGTATCTGTGTGTGTATTATCATTAATGGTCCGGGGAGCCCTGCAATGCAGCTGTATTGACCTGTCAGTTTACTGTGATCTCCTCAGCATGTTTGTGTCTGTCTCATATTGCTGTACTGTTCCTCGAAGTGATCTGTGTTAGAATATATGAAAGCCTTCTCTGCCTAAAACCTAAGTGACTAAAGATGTGTGTATTCTGTGGTGTAGTTGTGTGTTTAACATTGAGTCCATGACACTGTGGATATCAGCTTGATGAAGTGTTGTAACACCATACTGTCCTGCTTCAGCTACTGCATATGACTGTCTGACTGCTGTGGTGCTGCGGAAGGAACCGTATACAACACTAACCCTAACATTTTCACTGTCAATCAGTGCTTTTCCTTTTTATTCAATAAATGACAAAAATACATCAACAGTCGACACATATAACTTCACTTTTGCTGAAGCAGCAACACACACATTACTTCAGTCAGTGAATCAACAGAAAATTCAGAAATACTCTTAGTAATCAATGTGGCTGCAAATTTGTGGGTGTCAGAGTCCTCCTTGCGTTCTGGTGCAGTAAACCAGTGACCAGTACTTTATTCTCAGGGCAGAGGAGGGCATCTACACACTCAACCTTAATGAACTTCATAAAGATACATCAGAGAAGGTAAAAAAAGGACTGATCCATGTATTGAGCATGATGTTGTTGTACCACAATAAATTCTAAAGTGAAAATTAAGTTTAGATGAAAAAATGGAGATGATTTCCTACAAAATATATAAAGATGTATAAAATTTAATTAATACCTCCTGACATGATGGGTATATAGAACACACATCACAAATACACAATATTAATACAGTAGATTAGTGATTTGCCTTATTTAAAAGTCAAAAAACAAATGTGAATTGAGTTTTCAACAAAATCAGATTTAGAAGTACCCTCTACGGTGCCTGCACAAAGGAGAAAACATAAAGTTCTGTAATGAATAAATTAGGATGAAATGACCTATAGAGGGTGACAATCTGGAATGAAGTGCCCTCACTGGTGCCCTTTCAGTAGAAGAAAGTATGATAGTAGTAGTAAAGAACCCCCAAAAATGAAAAAAAAAACATGATGTGCCCTTTAAATGAAGAGGATGTATATATGTTGTAATGGGGTTTGTGAGGTAACATTCAGGTTACTAAGGTTATTAACATTTACAAACTCCTGGCTAAAAGAATTCTCCTTTTATTTCACCAATCTTGCTTTTCGCTTCCTTAACAAGACTGCTCAAAACAGCTAATTCTCAAAATATTAATAGTTCCATCTTTTTACTACAGATGTGTTTGAGAGATAAACATTCCCTGTATTTTATTACAGAGATGTTATAAAATGCTATAAAATGTTCATCTTAATCGGGGATGTAGCCTTCTTACTAAACATGCATCATTGTTTTCTGCTGAATGTATCAGGTGACCTTTATATTTTTTCATCCCTGCCCCTCAGACAGCCTGAGTCTACCATTGTCTATGATCTCTCTGTGAGGTCACAGGGTTTACATAACCTAACACTGATTAACCTCATAAAGTAATAGCAGCTGTGTTGTGGGATCTTTACAGCAACAGTCTCTACAGTGTGATGCATTTGAGCACCTCTCCAAAGCCTCCCTGTTGCAGAAAAGTAAAACTGAGTACTAACCTACACCACTGCTTTGATCACATGAACAGTTTTCTAGAAGAATACGTCACATATTCTTATCTTCCAGTCAAGAACAGATTAAACATTAGATAAAGAGATCAAATATAGCTGTTGTTGGGTAAATAACATGTCTTTTTTTAAAAATCAGTGCTTGGTTTTAGCCCCATTGTAATAATGTCTTAACACTCTCCACCAGAGCAGACAGCAAGAGATATGATAATGATACTGAGACTGATACATGAACACATACAGTAGTAGGTATGTTATTATCCAGGACAAGAAAGCTGAGAGCAGTGGAGGAACAAATAACACAACTTATTTAATTAAAGGGTGTGCCTGAAAGTGCCTGAGTGTGCATGAGCCACTTTCTTTTGGCTGCCAGTAGAGGGTGATAAGAGTCTTACTGCTTTACATGGAAATGCATCATATGATATAATGAATAACACTTGATGATGAAAACCGGAACCAGCCATGCTTACACCAACACAGTTCTTCATATTACAAAGTAAATGAATGAAGGTCCACATAAAGTTTATTTACATATGGCTGGAGGCACAAGAAGATGAAGAACATGAGTTAAGCAAATTGAGGGAACATAACTGAGTTTTCTTTATATCAATTGAATTGGATGATCTCATCTTGAGATGTGAACTACTGCAAAATGTAGGTGCAAAGGCAGCATCCAGTAGACACAGTTAGCCCACCTGAGAGACTTTAAGATATCAAATGAACACAATAGCTCAAAAATATATCAAGGTTCCTCATCACGTAGTACCTGATAGGTAGTAAGTGAAACTTTATATTCAGGTTAATTCTAAATTCACTGTTAGACAATGGAGAGTCCAGGAAAGTCCAATAATGTGCTCCCAGCACTTTGTCTATGTTAGATAGTACTTGAAAAAGAGTATAAGAACTGCAGTAATCCCAGTATGCCAGATACCAGTGTTTAATTAGAGAGACTGGGATCATTCTTTTATGTGTAAGGCAAAATCAGGCTTGACTTAAACATTGCTTTCCTAACTTTGTAAAACAAATGTAACAAACAAATACATAGATATAAATTTACTGAATTGCTATTTATTAAAATAATGGTATCCTATACCAGTTTGGCGATCCAGCTATTTGAGTCAGTATCGGACCGATATCTATAACCGTATCGGTGCATCTCTAAATTAAACACAAATGTGTTGAATAATATGCATCATGTGAGCACAATATCAAGTTAGTGTGGATTCCATATTCCATACTTAGGTCACATGATAACAACTAAACCGTCTGCATTACCAACTGAATAAATTCAATCATAAATGGAATTTATTCAGCGACTGAAAGCTCAAAAAACTGTATTTATCAAATTTCAAAAACATTGATACATGATCCAGTTAGGCATTAATGCAGCATCATTATCAGTTTAGTTGATATTGTGCTTTAGTGGTGCAGATTGCCCCACAAAATCAATCAGTTATTACAAACCTGGGGCATTTGGGGCCCCTGAGGGTCTGGAGTTGCCCGCTGTGCCTGCTCACTAATCCAGCCTTGCAGGAAATAAACACAAAAGCATGAATTAGTTTCTCAGCTCTTTCAAATGATAGAATATGTCTGATCTGATAAATAAATAAATTCTTACTTGAGAAATTATCATTGCAGAAGTTCCTTATATATGTAAATAAATAATGCACATAAATCAATGTGAATTGTACAGTATATTCTTTTGCTCATGTACACACTGTTTGTAAAGTCAAGTCTAACATGATCTGGTAATTCAATGATTCCATGCTGAGCCTCAAACCTGTTCCCCCTGCCCCTCCCACTCCCACATGATTGACAGATGTCCGTCAGAACCCGTCCACTCCTCCCCTCCCATCTATCATATTAAAAGCCAAATTCACCCTTTAGTGGTCTCAGTTTCCTCCACCTGATCCGCCAAGACCTCACTCACACACTGGGATGGACTGCAGTACTTACGGTAAGACGACTCTTAGTGTGTTAGTCAGTATTAGTTATAAGCAGATATAAGGACAATTAACTAGTATTAATGATTCATAACAGTATAATAAAGCTGTAATCATATTACACATTTTAACAAATCCTCACTGTGATACTATTTACTATAAAGTATAGCAGTTATCAAAAAGAAATCTCATAGTACCTATCTACAAAAAATATGCACAATTTGAAATATTAATTGTCTCGGTAATATTAAAACTGTAACAAGACATGTGCACCACGAATGTCTTTACAAATACTGTTTTTTTTGTTTTTGTTTTTGTTTTAAAGAACAGAGCAATATGCAAATGTATGCAAATTTTATAAAATTGCAGGAAACTACATATGTATATATATGAACAATGTGTGTCAGATAAAAGATGAGATGAGCTACAAGTGAGCAAAAAACATACAGAAGTGCTGCTACACACCAATCACATTAAAGAATGCTTCATATGTTATATTAATATAAAAGACATATATGATTACAACTGTTATATTATACTGTCAGTTATCCATCATCTGTTTATACACTAGTCTTCACAGGAAGTCAACAACTGCATAAATAAACACTTAAAAATGTCAATATATCTGTTTTTAATTTGCAGTTTTAAATGCTAAACAGGAAATGTTTGTAATGATTTTCTATATAATCTAAAGATTTATGATACAGTGCAAGTTTAAATGAATTATCACATATTTGATTGATATTTATAGCTGTCACAGAGCTGGACACCTTGGAGGTTCCTCCTCTCACCCCAACTAGTAAGGAGGTCCTCAGCCAGGCGGTGAGGGCCAGTTTCTCTGGCTTCACACAGGAGAGGGTCAGTCAGCACTTTCCACAAGGTACAACCTGAGCCACCTGCAGAATACTTTAGTCTTCAATAAAGAAGTGAAAGCTTCTATTAAGAGAGATTGAGAGTGCTTGGTACATTAAGAGTTGTAGACTGATGCATATTTGCATATCTAGATCCTACCTTGTGGTCTGAGTGGGAGGTCAACCACTGGCTGGAATGGTGTCAGACTGAGTTTGGTCTTCACTGCCTGGGTTCAGACCTGAAGGGCCTGCAGGGTAGTGAGCTGTGTGGCCTGAACCGAGAGGCTTTCCTGGGCCTGATGTCTGACTGCACTGCTGGAGAGATCCTGTGGGAACATCTGGAGATCATGAGAAGAGGTAAAGTAAGAAATAAAAGCCCTGAGGCACCACAAACTCACTCTTTCAATACCAGATTTTTGCATGAATTATAATTTACAACTGTTTTGTTCAATCTGAGTCTTTAGGTCATCAAAGCCTAATATCACAATTTTCTTAAAATGACATAAAATACAGTAGCCATATACAAATGAAGTTCATAAATTTACTTACATAGTGTTGGGAGATTTGACAGATTTTTAAAAGTTTTTTTAAAGTAATTTTCTTTTAAAATTCAACTCACATCAACATGAACATACACATAGAACTGAATGATATAATTCAAAAACTACATCAGAATATATTGCCATATCTATAACCATAAATGTAACAATAAAAATATCTATTGATACATTTTACGATGTAAAATTACAGTGGTATTCAGACTATTATTACAAACTGTGGTAAGAGTACATTTATGCTGGTAATTTGATCAATTCATTTTAATGTGCATCACTGAGTTTAGCTGCTCCGCTACATCTCTGCTGGTCTTTCTTGGAGAGATGTTTGTGTCTTTAATTTTTGTCAAACTTCTTGTCATTTGAATTTGATTCTCCAGAGAATGAATACGACTGCAGTTCTGCATTGCCCACAGTACCATCTTACTGCCAGCTTCTAATCAACAAAGGTAATAATGTCTGTTTCTTCTCCAGTCTACCACTTTCTCATGTAAATGACCACATTGTCTCTTGGTCTCTTGTTATAACATTAACCTCATAAAGTTAACAGTTCTATTGTCTATGTTCCCCCAGAGAACCACTCAGACTATGTTCAGGAGCATTCAGACAAGCATGGCTACCATGTTCAGTATCATCCCACTGAGAGGAAAGACCTCCATACTCTGGAACCTGTGACTCTACAATATCAAGACTACTATCTGGTCAAAACAGAAGACCCCAGCAGGAACATGGCCTCCGTCCCTCTACTGCAGGAAGCAGGAGGAAATGGAGGTGAGAGGACTATGCTCAAAACAGAGTTTATACATGTAAAGGTTACACACAAGACACATTACTGTGGTGACTGAAGGCATCATTCTGCTTTGGTCTAGAACTTGTTACTGTTTGGTGTGAGTCATGTTTCAGGAGATAAATGACATTTCTGCCACCACATCAATTCAATGGAAGTGAGTGGAATTTTTTTAAAGTAAAATTAGATCTGAAAACAGAATAGCGGTATTTTGTTCCAGAAACAATGTCCTCAACAGTTTTCATTGGGATTACAAAGAAATAGCTTGTAGTGACAAACTCACAGAATTAGTTTTGCCTCTTTAGCTAATTGTTTTGGTTTTTCGACCCTCAAAGCCATGTTTTATTGGTCTCTTTTTTAGCTGTTTTCAGTGAAAAAGCTCTAATAACCTGCTCAGCAACAAAAGGCAGACAGACATAGCTGGCAACTAGCTGGTGAACATAGTGGAGCATTTAGCAGCTAAAGACAGATATAATTCTTGGGAGTTGGTGGAGACCAAAACATCGTGAAAAGAAGAGTGAATATTGCTAAATACTAAAGCTGCTCTGTGTTTGCTGGATGTAAATATAGGCAACAGTGCTAACATATTTACCATAGCTAGCCCCCAATAAATAAATAAATAAATAAGTACACCTGCCTTATTCCTGTGTCTCTACTGTTCTGTACTTCCAGAGACAGACTCGGAAGTGGAGATGTCTCACAGTGACGATTCGGACATTGTGAGCTCTAAATCGTGGACTGGTCCACTCCATGATATAGAGCCAGTGATGGAAGAGACCATGTCACTGGATGTTTTCACTTTACCACAACCACACAGAAGCTTCAAAGAATATGTAGGAAACAAGACAGACCTAAGCAGAGCCGTGATACCAGCAGCCATCCTCGCTGGTTACACTGGTGAGTTTTTACATCGCACATGGTTTCGTGTCAGCTCAAGATGAATCCAGCAGGTGTTCAAGCTGATTCTTCTCATCATGTTTCAATAGGAAGTGGTCCCATTCAGCTGTGGCAGTTTCTACTGGAGCTCCTGACAGATCGCAGCTGTCAGTCATTTATAAGCTGGACAGGAGATGGGTGGGAGTTCAAGCTGACGGACCCTGATGAGGTAAATCAGATGCCTGTTGGTTTGAGCAATGTGGGATGTAAAATACATTTTGGGAAATACATTTGTTGTCCATTGCACTCACAGACAAGATCACTTTCAGATAGCTGTAGGCCTTATTTAGCCAAGCTTAGCACTGCTGGACGAATTATCATAACTTTTAGCTCAATTCCATTAATGCCAAAACAGTTTTGTTTTTTGTTTTGTTCATTATATTTAGTTTATTTAACATATGAAAATATTAACTGCTGGTTTAGTGACAGAAGTTAGCTATTTCTTCAACAACTGCTGGACACTTCCTCTGTTTTCAGTCTTTGTTCACATGTACCTGGCCTACCAGCATGTGTCACATCCAACAAAATCCCAAATTATTTTTTTTATTTAATTATTCTCAGGAGTTGGTGGAGACCAAAACAGAGCGAAAAGGAGAGTGAATATTGCTAAATGCTAAAGTTGCACTGTGTATGCTGAATGTGTAAATAGGCAACTGTTTGCTAACACGTTTACCATAGCAACTTTATAAGGAAATAATATAATAATATGTCTGTCTGCCTGTAAGTGACTAAAACAAAAAAACATCTTAAATTATTGCAGTAATACTTTAAATTAGCATTAATCATATATATACATATATGAAATACTACTAGTACTAGTACTATTACTATTACTACCACTTAGGGTGGGGAGGAAAATTGAATATTAGTGTTTATTGACTTTCAGTGGAATCATGATGATATGATGATCCAAATTATGTCCAAAGTCCAAATTAATAATTAAAACCAAGCTTATAATTAATAATAATAAAAAAAAATTAAGATAAAAAAAAAAAAATGTAACAGCAAAATAAGTTGTTTTCATGTGAAAAGTTTGGTCTGATGTAATACACAACAGTGGAACACAGTTCATTGCTTTGAACATAATTTTGATTACTTTTTATATGAGTTGCAGACATTTTCTATATTGTGATACAGTATATATCAATATAGGAAAATAATTGTGATATTAACATGATTTCAACCTTATCACCCAGCCCTACCACTAATAATAATATTAATAATAATAATGATGTTAAAATGACAAGGACTGCAATGATTATTTTCATTAGAGATTAATATGCTGATTATTTTCTCAATTAATCACTTAGTCTATGAAATGTTAAATGTGAAACTTTACTTTTTTTTGTCTGACTAACTGTTCAAAAACTAAAGATACCCAATTTATATTGAATATGACAAATAAAAGCAGAAAATCATCACATTTAAGAAACTGAAACCAGAGAGTATTTGGCACTTTTGCTTGAAAAATAAGTGAAACACTGAATTGAGTAGGAAAATAGCTGAAGATTAATTATTTATAATATCAAATCAAAACCAATTCAAAAGACACCCAGTCAAGCAATGATCCAACGCTACTGTCTTCTGGAGTTAAGGTGTAGCTTTGTCTCCAGGTAGCCCTGCTGTGGGGTCAGAGGAAGAACAAACCCAAGATGAACTATGAGAAGCTGAGCCGCGGTCTGCGCTACTACTACGACAAGAACATCATCCGCAAGACAGCTGGCAAACGCTACGTCTACCGTTTTGTCTGCAACCTGCAAGGCCTGCTGGGATATGAGCCCAGGGAGCTGCATGCCATGTTGGACATCAGTAATAAGAGCCACTAACTGTCACATCTTGCCTGGACTTTGGGTTTTTTGGTCTTATGTTGTGTTCTGTGGGGTCTCCTGGTTTTGCACGTCTGTTCAGTCCCTCGGTTCATAAGGGTTTTCTTGTGTGATTTGGGTGGTGGGTTTTAGAGGACTGCGGCATTGGTTTGTTGGGTTGTGTGCTTGGGTTTGTGTTTGTGGTTGGTTTTGGATGGGTTAGTGTAGATGGCATTGAGTTTGTTTTCTGGGTTTTTGTTCTGTTTCCCTTGTGTGTTCATGTACTCCTCCACACCTGCCCTGCATTTGGACTCGTTAGCCCTGCCCTGCTGTCTTCCCCACACCTGCCCTGTGTTAGCCTCGTCAGCCCTGCCCCGCTCCCTGTGTGTCCTCAGCCTATCAGCTCCCTTGTATGTTCATTCCCCTCTCGAGTTCTCCACCCATCTCCCCACCTGCACCTCATCTCCTTGTTAGTTCAGTTTCTTTAAGTTCTGGTTTTCTGTTCAGTCTTTGTTGGATCGTTTTATGTTGTTTCTTCTGCTAGTTCTGTTCAGCTCTGTTTGCCTGTCCATGACCATCCACAATTAAAGGAGTTTTTCATCATATCTGCATTCTGGCCTCTGCGTTTGGGTCCACTCCTGCTTCCCCGAGTCTGACAACTAACGACCTCAACACACACTGGCAAAAAGGAGCAAAGAGACTTTTTGATATGGGACCCTTTTACATTTTTAAAAATGATTTATGGATCTCTGCTATCTCTCTGCTAATGTCAGTTCTGAGTCTTAAAAGGTGACATGTAGCACTTTAACTTGTTGTGACTGTCAAACAATAAAACTCACAGCAAAGTCATTTATGTAATTTATTCCTCTGTGCATACATGAGACTGATGGGTTGGATTGTCAATATAATATACATATGATATTGATGTTTTGTAAAAAAAATTAACCATAATTGTTGGCTGTCTGTTTTCTTGTTATAGGCCATTTACTACAAGCCATGTAGACAGGACTATAGTGTTAGTTTGACATTAGCTAGGCAGGGCTGGCGCACTGACACATTTCTCAATAGAAATGACGTGTCCCACGTCAAGGGAAGCAATGCCGGGAACAGACTTCTTTCATTTTTTGCAAGGGAAGACTGGCTCGCTACCGCTAGCTACTACTTGTAGCTTTTCCTGTACTGGCTTAAGCTAGCAGGAAGAGGTGGAGCTAGGTGATGTTTCATCTTGCTGGGCTGATTTTTATATCTCATGAATGTGGTCATGTTGTACATTTTGCATTTAAACCTGGTTGAGACCTGATCACAATTCAACCAGACCACATTTGGAGGCGGTCTGGCAGCTAAGAACAACAGATCACTGTCCAGTGGTTGTACTAGAAGCTCCCACTGTGAATATGTGGCACACTATTGACTTTCAGCTAAAAAAAGATCCAAATAATTCCTTTCAGAGAGAAGCTCAGTGGATAGGATGGTAAAGGATCTTATGTTAAGACAGGGATCTAGCTTATAAGAGAATCCCTGCCAGGAGGTGTTTTAACAGAGATCAGCTGGTGACTGGACAAATGGAACCTAATTGATGTATTCACTCTTGCTCACTGAACTCTTTCTGCCTTTCACTTCACTACATCCAGTATGTGAAGTAGGCTGTGTGTGGGGAACTGGAATAGTCAGCTCAAGCGGTCTAATTTAACATCTCCGATACCACACAAGGCTTGTCTGTGAAGATTCTCAGTCATCCAGATCACACAAGGCTTGTTAGTTGATTTATTGCCTTCTCATTTCTAATCCAGCAGGGGGGTTCTGCTCCCGTGGATTTAAGAATGACTCCTTTTAGTCCAACCATGTTTTGTCTCCAGACCTGGATAATCTTCGTATAAATGCGCAAAAGAAATTATTTATTGAGGTTATGGAGATTCAAAATAGAATGCAATTTAATTTCTTGGGAAATAGGCAAGGGGTCAAAAATACTCCTAAGCTTCTAATGTTATGTATGGATTGTTCAGTAAGGAATTGTTTGGTTTAACAAGTCCTCTGCTGAATAAAAAAAATCAACATCAAAAGCATTCCATTGATCTGTAAAAAAAAAATAAAAATTGAAAGGTGGGGTACAAAGTGTAATGATTGTATGTGTGTACTGATGTATTGGGACTCGTATTTGTAAAACATTCCTTGAGCCAAGAAAAGCGATTTTAAAAATCTGTGATGTCATCACAAGCAGGCCAAGTGGGAACTTGCAGGTGGGGCCAATGGGAGAAACACTACTTCACATATTCGTGGGCCACACAACGCGGAAGCAAACACGTTAGCTAGAAACTTTATTTGGCGTATGTGCCAGCAATTCTTATAGGACTGAACAGGCGCCATTTTTAGTCTGGTGCCCAGCTCTTATAATATATCCATCTTTTCCGTTTGGAGCCAGGACGTTCTAAATAAGGAGTGCAGGGTGTTGCCCTTCATGGTCTGGAAACACTCCCTCAAACCTAAGCTAACAGTAGCTTACTGGGACCACCAAGCACTGCACACTTGGGCTAACATTAGCTACCTTAGTTAAACTATGCTAAGTATGAGGCAGGTATCGTTATCAAGTAACGTTAAACTTAGTAAAATATTGTGAGAATAGTCCGACTCAGTGTGAATCCCGGAGCTGGGGAAAGCTACTATAAGTCTTCAAATCTTATTAATAGAGCAATCATTTCCAAAAAAGACCACCAGCACAGTTATAAGAGGGCCTGAATTTAGCGATTGAGACCATAATGACTCATTGAAAAAATGATTGACTTCATATTTCTAGAGAGAAGTTGATGTTTTTTGAATGGGAGTCAGTTGGAGCATATAGTAGCCGTCAGTGGCACTTTAATGTACTTCCTCATCAACTTTAGCTACAAGCCATGGTAGTTGCCGCTTGGTTTTGGCAAAAGTGGAGCCAGACTTAACCTTTTTGCTGGACGACCATGCGTTTTTTTGCTGGATTCCTCTGTGTTGGCACCCTTGCTGCGCTGTGGTTCAAATGAATGAGGGATCTGCAGTTTTTCACACAAAGTTTAAGTCAGTCTTTCTGCCATCATAGCTTCCTCCAGACTGCATCACACTGCTTCCTATGTCTTTTTCCAAGAACTCTGTAGCTTTTGTTTGTCTTTGTAGTCTCAGTGTGACAAATCGTACAAATAGGGAAAATGAGTCACACTTTCAAAGGCATTCATACATTGTACACACAATAAGTGACAGAAGTAGTTGTGTGAGAAATAAAAAAACGAGAGCTTGAGAGACAAGTTTAAACCCTTTTACTTTCGCACCTCCACACACCTGGCCAATCACTGGTGGACTGTCAGTTTTGGAGATTTACAGAGGCTGTTGAACACAGCCCTCCCAACTGACTGCATAGCACAGTCTTCATCAGCAGATGGAGTGTTTTAAATTGTGATAGAGTATGTCTTATTTTTGCCAAAATATGGCTAAATAGACTGTTTCTAAGTTGCTCTGTCGCCCTCTTTTAAGCTCCACTTGCAAGATTTTGGTCACAATATGACTGAAAAAAAGGATATCACATTGAACGTGGCCTTATGAAGACTATCACATGTGTTCTCTAAAATAAGAATTTAAAAACTGACATTTGAAAAGTTTGTATCCTGACGTGAAAGCTAAACAGAGTAGAGAACCTTGAATAAGTTTCCATGATTGTTTATCTTCTTTTGTTACTCACAGCTCTCATGGGGAAACCACTGTGGTATAAATAACAAGGTTGATGTCATATACTCATGAGCTCCAGCCCTGAAAACAGAAATGCACTGCTCTAAACTCAACACAAACACACAAACAGTCATGTAGACAAGACACACACTCTCCCCCATGTCGGCTCTACCATTAGCAGGCTTTGGGAGGGTAAGTGGTGGAAGTAATCCCCACACACTCGATACTGTTTCTGTCACCTGTTCACTGAGGGAGAAAATCAAATGAGCATTCAGCCACCTCTGTTCAAAAGCAGATTTTTATTTTCACGTTGTATATCTGGGCATGTAAATGATATGTTGAAATCTAACTCACCACAATGATGCTTTATGTACATGACTGACTGAAAGGTAAATCAAGTGAAACATGTTTTCTTCTACATTTGGACCAAAATCATCATCCCAGTTTCATCAAATGTGATATATTTCTTTCCTCCTTTTCATGAAAATATCTTTTTAATCTTAGTTGTTATATTTAACAATTCTAGTGCTCAGTTAAATACTTGACAACTGTCCTACGCTTCTTTGTTTACTGAAATTTCACTGACAAACTGTTGTTTGTTGTGTTCACTTTTTGTGAACACAACAACATTTGTGTGTAAAATGTTTGACCTAATTCTGTTATGAGACAAAAATTTAATTGAGTTTAAACTTTTATCCTTTTAAAGTAAAACAATCTGGTGTTGTAATTGTTGATTGAATTTATTTAAAGGTGCATTGTGTAGAATTTAGTGGCATCTGGCGGAACAGACTTGGCAGAAATGGAATATAATATTCATAAGTATATCTTAATTAGTGTATAATCACCTTAAAATAAGAATTGTTGTGTATTTGTTACCTTAGAATGAGCCCTTTATATCTGCATAGGGAACGGGTTCTCTTCCACGGAGCCAGCCATGCTGCACCGCCATGTTTCTACAGTAGCCCAGAATGGACAAACCAAACACTGACTCTAGAGAGGGCCTTTCGCATTTTTTGCAAGTTTTGCAGCCACCATAGGTTAACCTACACACTTAGAAGGTGAGGGGAAAGGGTATTCATTTGATTGCAATCTGCAATCTCACCACTAGATGCCACTAAATCCTACACACTTTTAGGTGTTCTGCATTAGTTCTTGTCTTGTTTTCTTATTACTATTCAGTGCTGTTCCCAACACTGTGCAATTTGATGAGTGAGAAATAACAACACACAGCACATGAATACAAAGTTGATCATTTTAAAAATGCCAAACATTAAGTTTCTCTCAGAGTTTGGTAAAAGCTGCTGTAAAATCCTCCGAAAAGCATTTAGAGCAACAGTGGACGGTAAAGTTCTCCACTACAGCACCATAACATGACAAAAGTCTCTTGATATAACAAGAATGTGATATTTTTCATGTTTCAACATATGACATTTGATATATTTCATACCATTACTGTTTAAACAAGACTCTTTTCTCATCATTTAATAAAGAAATATTTCTCATTATAATTTATTTGATTTAATGCTACTTATTTTATTTGTTACGGGCCATGTAGAATATTAAACATAAATGTTTCTGTTCGATGTATTGTAGCTTACACAGTTAGCTAAAAGCTCATTTTCATGACATACTGACTTATCTCAGTAAAACAAGAAGCTGTTTTGGGGTGTCTTGGTGGCCTGGTGGTTATAACCTGAGTCAGAGCTGCTTGTTTTTTAATTCAGTTTTTTGTGATCATAATTGTATTATTTCACATAGATCTTATTTTGGTTTGCTCCAAGACTGTGATATTGTCACAGCTGCCTTTACATTATAGGATATTTTGAGTTTGACAGTGTGCAGTGATTTCATTGGCTCCTTGTCAAAGTGAGTCTGAACAGACATAAGTACCTTAAAGATTCCATGAGGAAACTTACCACCTGCTCAGACTCCAGATAACTGCTACAATGAGCTCCTGAACACTTACTGTACAATATATTATTGTTATAGTCCAGCATAAAGAGCATAAAAACACAACACTTTTATAAAACAGAAGTAAAATCCAGTTTAAAAAAAAGTTTTTAACCTCAGAATAATTCCTGTATATAGTGTCAGTTTTGGTGTCCAGTGTTTTATGGAAGTGGTCACCCAGATGTTTATACATGTCTGTCTCTACATCAGTTTCATTAACACTGACAGGTCTCCTCTTCTTGGTGAAGAATCATTTTTATTATTTACCATTAAATTGAATCATTACAAAATACTATTAGTAAAAACGATGGACTGCTGATAGCCTCAGATCACGAATATCAGTATCTGTGTTAAATGGCCTCAATCAACGGAAAACCAGTGAAATGTTAAAAGATGTAAACAGTCAGAGGGAAAATCAATCTGAAAGGTTTCCAGTTCCATAGTCCATTTAGACTGGAATATATGTTTATTAATGGTTTAGTTGCACAAATACAAGTCAAATGGATTTCAGCTGGAAAACACACTGGAAACACAGTCATGCTCAGCTGCAAGCTTAATGCTCTGTAAAATGCAGATGCCATGAAAACACAAGGAATTATTGACTCTCTGACACACACACACACACACACACATGATCATGTTCAGTATATTGAACGACTTCTGAAGGATTTTAAGGATTATAGTGACTATTGAGACTATTAAATCTAGTCATTTTTCATGTCATTATGTACTGTAATTTTAAAAATGTGTATATTGTATGTTTTCAAAACAAAATAGCCATATTTGTACATTATGGTTATATGTAGTTATGTAAAACATCCTACTTCCACTTATACTTGTAAAATTATAATAAAAAAATGAAAGTCCCCCTTCACTCAAAAAATGTGTTTTATTTATTGTTACTTGACTGTGCAGAATGACACCTTTTTTTTCAGATAAAATAATCATCATAAAAAATCATAAAATAAAATAAATGGAATACCTGACAAATAAAGTTCTTCATTAAATTGCAAAAAACGCAAAGTCCAATTTATTGGATTCCATCTAATATATTTTTAAAAAGCAGCAACATTTCCTGCAATACAACAGAAAATGTGAAGCGATTGTTATTACAATATAAACAGTAAAGAAAAATCTCAAATTTACAGCATATCATCTCCTGGCATATTTATCACCCAACCTTGGTTCAGTAATATACTGCAGTCTGTAAATGTTACCTCCAAACATGAAGGATGAACTGCTGCCATGTGTTGACCTAAAAGTCGTTGAATTTAAATGTAATAACTCTAAATACTGTGATCAGCCTATAAAATGTCCACTGATGTAGGACCTGACTATCATATTGCTGAACTTACCTGTCGATATTAATTTACTTTTGAAATCCTCTACTCTAAAAACACTGATAAATATACACATAATTCTGTCCAGCTAAGACTCAGAGAATGACCAGTAAGTGGAGGCAGGTCTGATATCAGCAGTGTCTCAGGTGGCGGAGCCCTAAAAAGAGCAGCAGACTGATCAAAGCACACAGGCAGGAGGTCTGCCTGCTCTGAATGCCTTATGGAGACCTCTGTTAACACACACACACAATATACATGTGCACCAGATACACTATATTGACCTGTTACAACCCCAAGAGGCTGCAGTGTTCATGACTATAGATGCTTAGTTTCAGTTCAAGTTCATTTGTCATTTTGACTGTAAAAAATAAAGTTCACATGAAATATTGTTGGTTTAGAACCAGAGGAGAAAACTGACAAAACAAAACATGAAACATCTACAGTGTATGGCTGCATCCAAACAAAAAAATCAGAGCCCAGTATACGTCACTGCCACAGCCTTACTAGCAGTGGAGATAAAATGCACATCAGGTCAAAACAGTTCATCCTGTTGGAGCTGACTGTGCTCAGCAAATTTCATGGAAACCTGACCAATCAGTTTTATGACCGGTCATCATGGACCAAAGTGTTGGTTAAGGAGAATTTTTTTTTAGCAATGCTAGCTGCATGGCTTTACAGATGATTATGTCAGTCAGTTTGTCCACCACTTTGGTTCAGACTGAAATATCTCAACAACTACTAGCTGTTTGTTGCTATGAAATTCTGTACAGACACTGATGTTCCGCAGAGGATGAATCCTGCTGACTTTAGTGATCCTGACTTTTCCTCCAGTGCCACAGTGAGGTTGAGGTTTGTGGCTCTGAGTGAACTATTACATGGTTTGCCATGAAACTGACAACAGATAGTCCAGAGGATACATTCTAACCACTTTGGTGACACTCTGACTTTCCCTCTAGTGTTTCCTCTGTGTTTTGGATTGACTTTTTTGTTTGTTTTGTTGTAAAAGTGGTGATAGCACTGGTGATATCATCTCAGAAATTTAGTGCCTATAATGGTCTAAATCAGTGGTTCTCAACCTCTTTGGCTTGTGACCCCTTCAAATGGGGTAATGTGTACTTGTGACCGCCTATCACAGGTGGACATAAGTTGAGAGCATTTTTCCTCGTTCCCTGTTGATTTCAAGTAGGGTCGGGCAATATGTCAATATAAATCAACAGACAATATAAATGTTTAAATCATCAGATATTTTAGCATGCTGTTGATATGGTGGTATCTAATCCTTTAATATGTGTGAGCGTGTCAGGCAGTAGGCAGTGTTGCAAATCTATGAGCAGGACTGTTTAATATTGGATTTTTATGATTCTTGCATCAGTGTGATGATATACTTAATTTGCTGAATGATCCCGACTAGGCATTCAATCTGATTATTCTATCCATAAAGTTTATAAATGGATTTTTCCAGAAAATGTACTATGTAACATCAATATCACAATATAACATTACACATACTGTGATTGAAAATGTTATTCATATTACTGAACACTAATTTGAAGGACATTAAGAAGCCTGGATTATCCAGTATTTTACAAGAAAAAAAAAGTAAAATTAAGAAAAGTAATGAAAATAATAATGGTCTAAATCAGGACAAGCTAAAACAATGTTTTTTCAAAGACTTGGGCTAGTTGATAGATTATTACTTTACAGGAAACAACCAATAAAGACAAAATATAGCATCAATGTGTTTTATTGCCACCGGAACGTTCCATTGCATTTATATCCATATTACAGAAATGAAACACATGCATGTGTCTGCGGTCTACATATCAGAGAAGTGTAAGGCTCGTTTTATAGCAGAAATTCTACACTGATGTGAGGGTGATGTGTGTGTGTGTCACTGTGACTTCTGTTTCTCCCACTGTTCTGGTGTGAGGGTCTTCTGTTCAAACGCATGGATCTGTTTCAGCTCCTCGGCTAAGCACGAATTCACCATCCTGACAAAACACAACACACAGGTTAGGAGTTTATACGTGTACAGTAGTCAAAGCCATGTTTTACATTTGAGGAGCAATTTATGAAAAAATCTTTTTTTTGTTCATTTGCAGCCAGGAAAACCACACAACAAATGTTACTTAGACTTCAGGTTAGCTGAGTTTCCATCCAATTATATGCACATTTGAACAGTATTTCCAGAAAATAGACAAAAGACATTTTGAATGAATGCATGGATGGAAATGCACCTGGTTCATTGTTTTGGTTTTGTTTCAGGTTTTTAAAAAAATAATTTTTACCTTCATTTTGATACCAAACAGTAGAGAAATTAGGAAATAGAGAGGAGAGATAATATGCAACCAGGATGCTCATGTACTTATTTTTGATGAAATTTAAGTGAAACATTTATTACATTAATCTGAGAAGAAGAAAACAACATTTATTAACTCTGTGTATTTTACAAGAAGACTTAGACCATGCTGACGGGGCTCAAGCTACCACTGAGGACAGTGACGTCAGGTTCTTGATAATATTTCAGGGAATTTGGTGGTTATTCAACGATTACAAGCATATAACATGTTGGGGTTTTTAAGACTGATTCAGATCATTTTTAGACTGAATATTTTTTAATTTGACATTTGACACATTTCAAAATAAATGGGATTTAAATGTTAAATGTTGTTTCTCTTCATATGCCATGGGTAGAAAAAACAACATTTAGACCATAGTGTTGTGAAATGAACTATACAGAAAATATAATTGAACATTTAAATGAATAAATACGATGTGAAATGTAGGTGTTTTTTGTTTTTTTTTAATATACAGAAAATTTCATAAAGTTTGGTTGGTGGCTTGGTTGGGGTTCTGCTAGGGGAATTGTAAGACTTCCTGACCTCAGTGTCTCTAAAACCCTGCTAGTTTAAAGTGTTGCAGAAATGTTAAAGGGCCAGTGTGTAAGATTTTTAGTGGCACCTAGCAGTGAGATTGCAGATTGCAACCAACTGAATACCCCTCCACCTCCACCTCCAAGTATGTAGGAGAACCTATGGTGTCCATGAAAACTCACGAAAAACACAAAAGGCCCTCTCTGGAGCCAGTGTTTGGTTTGTCCGTTCTGGGCTACTGTAGAAACATGACGGGCTGTGTGGAAAAGGACCCGCTCCCTATGTAGATATAAAGGGTGACCTGGTTCTTATTTTCAGGTGATTATACACTAATTAAAACATACTTATGAATATTAAATTCCATTTCTGCCAAGTCCGTTCCGCTAGATGCCACTAAATCCTACACACTGCACCTTTAATGGGTCCAATTTCATCAGATTGCTTTCTTGACTTTCACATAAAAGTGACTGAGGCACTTATTCAGACTTGAAACCAACATGTAAAATTGCTGTCACATTTACAAAATGAAGTGAATGTCTGAAAGGAGCTTAGCTGAGGTACTCGATACCTCACCTGTCAATCAAACAATGTTAAGTGTGCTTGAAAAAGGAAGAATTGACTGACTGGTGTATATTTTGTCAGTCACAACAACTTCACTTCTGTCCATCACCACAGAGATAAATGGGCTTCAGGTATGGTGAAAAATCAAAACATTACATTTTTATAGTGGTGGTAATGTTGGCCCTGTACTTTGAACTAAATTGGAACCAAAGACCTGAGTACAAACCACACTGTAAACATGCATTATGTGACAGTAATACCTGTGTCTCTGTAACAGCGGTTTGCCCTCAAACTGGGGTGACACCACCAGGACTTTGTAGCTAGCAGCACATCTGTTGGGTGATGTATCGTCCACTTCCTGGAGAAGGCAAGATAAAGGTTGGTACCATCCAGCGTCAAAGGTTAATCAGCAAAAATCCAAGAGATACACAACTCATTCACATTCTGCTGATTCTGAATCGTATGTGATGATGTACTCTATCTTGTTCCTGCCTGAGTGAACCTTCTAACTAACAGTCAATCATTATTGTCACCTACATTGCTATAGAAGCAATGTTATACCTTGTTTGATTAGCTGGGGGCCTGCTTTCTCAGAGCTAAACCAGACTTCAATGAAAAAATGTTAATTTTAATGCTGCGTTAATTATCAGCCGTAGAACTACTATATTGACAAACAGCACATCCAACATCAGTTCTGCTTACACGTCATGAAACTGCACAAACACAAATAGGAATTGTACTTTTATATATTAACATTTATAACCAGACTCTTCTAACGCACCACTGTAGCTAACACAGGGGTTGCACCGTGGAGGCGGGAGCGAAAGTTAAATCATTTCTTAGTGAATTACGTGTGTGCCGAATTGTTATAAATATGAAATAATGATATCATCTCTAAGTTGTGATGAACTATGTTCGTACTTTAGCAGATACGTGATGTAATGATAAAAACTGGGTTTTTGAATGGGGTTTAGCGCATGTGTCTGCTGGGTTAGGAGAACATATCATGCAAATAACAACCAGAAACCTACCACGTGCACTGCCGCGAGCTCCTTGACAAGTTTATCCCGGATGTGATCAGCTGTTATAGCCATGTCTGTATGAACAATGATTAAGCTAATAAATCAGGCTGTTAGAGAGATTAAAGTTCAATTGTCATATAACGTTATATCTTCATGTGTCTGCTCAGACAGACTGACACCGGAAGTAATCTATTCTGCATTCAAGTTTAAATATTAATTTTCATCCAATACACAACTGCAGCACAGCTGTGAGCCGCTGTTTTAATTTAGAAATATATTATTACTACAAAGTGAACATAGAAGTAATGTTTGAACAGCGTTCTTACTGAATTCAGTCACCGTGTGTGAAGTGGTCCTCGGCCGAATAAATATCCAATCACATAGCGGTACTGAAAGCTATGGCCAATCAGATCCAGTGAGTAGAAACGATGGGCGGGGTATATTTTTTGAAGTAGCGAATCATAATATTAGGGGTTCTCACCGAAAGACGAACTAAATGTTTATAGTGATTAATGAAACAAAAGTATATTTATTTTTCAACTCTCAGTTCAAGATACGGTGCTGTCAAACGTTTGCTATTCATGTAGTTAGTTTTTATTAGCAGCCCTGCGAGACACAGTGCGTCTTTTGAACATTATTTGTAATCAGGCAACTTGGTGAACTACTAATACAGATTGTTTGTACGCTTAACATGAATAAATTAAACATAACATTTGTAGTAACTCGAAAGTCCGCGACTGTAAAACGTAATTACATTAAATGGTGATATAGCCACGAGAATGGCAATATTACCGCAATTTAATTGTCGGATATGTTACTTTGATTCAATACTTTTTGTTTATTCCGCACACACGCTAGTTATCTGATATTTTACAGTTTGTGCCTTTAGCGGCCGTTCGAAAATCAGTTTAACAGTAAACCTGCTGTTAGTTTCCTCTACAATGGTAGTAGAGGTGGAGAGCTTCTTTGGTGTGTACATGCTGTACTGCATCAACCCGAAATTCAAAGGCCGCATCTACATTGGCTTCACTGTGAACCCCGAGCGCAGGATCGGACAGCACAACGCCGGACGGCACCGCGGAGGAGCCAAGAGGACCAGCGGCAGAGGACCGTGGTATGAATACTGCACTGAACTACATATCTATACTGCACTGTACTGCATATCTATCCTGCACTGTACTACATATCTATACTGCACTGTACTACATGATCACATGATCATACTGCACTGTACAACATATATATAGGTACTGCACTGTACTACATGTCTATACTGCACTGTACTACATGATCATACTGCATTGTACTATATGATCATACTGCACTGTACTACATATCTATACTGCACTGTACTACATGATCACATGATCATACTGCACTGTACTATATGATCATACTGCACTGAACTACATATACATACTGCACTATACTACATATCTATACTGCACTGAACTACATTTCTATACTGCACTGTACTATATGATCATATTGCACTACACTATATATCGGCACTGCACTGTACTACATACTCATACTGCACTACACTACATATCTATATCCACTGTACCACATGATCATACTGCACTGTACTACATATCTATACTGCACTACACGATCTATACTATACTGTACTACATGATCACTCTGTATTACATGATTTATACTGTCCTACATCTGTGTAATCTGGTATGAATACTGCATTGTACTACATGATCATACTGTACTACATGATCTACTACATCTGTGTAATCACATAGTGATATTCTGATTATATTCCTTTGTCTTGTTCAGGGAGATGGTCCTCATTATACACGGCTTCCCCTCTGATATTGCTGCCCTGAGGGTAAGTAAGATTTTGATATGACTAATATTGAATGTGAATATATTCTAATCATGTTTAAAGATATATAACAGTAAACTGTACTGTGTCATAGTCATCATTTTGACTCATTATCTATATTTATAATAGGGCTTTAACTAACAATTATTTTCATCATCAAATAATGTGTCGATTATTTTCTCGATTAATCGATTAGTTATTTGTTCTATAAAATGTCTAAAAATGGTGAAAAATGTCAATCACTGTTTCCTCAAGCCCAAGATGCAACCTTAGATGTCTTGTTTTGTCCTGACCAACAGTCCACAACCCAAAGATCTTCACTTTACTGTCACAGAGGACTAAAGAAACCAGAAAAAATCTTCACATTTAAGAGGCTGGAATCAGATAAATTGGACATTTTTTCTTTAAAAAAATGACACCAAACAATTAATGAATGATAAAAAAAATAGTTGATATAGTTCAATAGTTGGCAACCAGTTGATTAGCTCTATGTGTTGCAGTTCTCTCCATCATTTCAAATATTGACCTCTCTGTTAGACCTGGAAATGTTCAGAATACGTCCCCTTTAAAATAAAAAAGTACGAGTGTTAAAGACACCTATCAAATGTCTAATGCCAAGCAGGTGTAGTTGTACTGTATGTTTTATGTCATTAGTTATGTCAGTTTTTAGTCAGATATTCCTTAAATATTCATTTGTTCCATGAAAACTGGGCAATTCATTCCATTATTTTCATTATAAATTGCTCTTAAATCCAATCCCAGTACATGACTTTGCTTTAAGCCATGAATAATTCTCTCATTGTATTTCTCTGTCAGTTTGAGTGGGCGTGGCAGCATCCTCACTCCTCCAAGCGTCTCTCCCACGTCTCTCGGCGCTCCAGGAAGGAGTCAAGCCTGCAGTTCCACTGGCGCGTCGTATCCAACATGCTGCGGGCGGCGCCGTGGAACAGGCTGCCGCTGACGGCCCGCTGGCTCAAGCAGGAATACAGGATGGACTTCGAGCCCAGTCTGCAGCCTCCTCTGCACATCCCCATCGCTTTTGGGAGCGTGAGAGCCAAGAAGAAGCTGCCGCTGCTGCAGTCTTCTGGGGAGGAGGAGGAGGAGACATCCAGGTGCTTCCTCTGCAGAGGTCTGGTCAAGGTAAAATCCCTTTACATATACAGTATAAGCACCCGGTGTTAACATGTGATCTGTATCTGGGTTTGTTATCACAGGTTTTTGGCATTTACAACTCAAATCCTTGTTTTCCTCAGGTGTCAGAGAAGCTGAGCTGTTTCCACCCGTCCTGTGGGATGAGCAGTCATGTGATCTGCCTATCTAAGCATTTCCTGAAGTCAGAGCCATCCCACCTCCTGCCTGTGGAGGGCCAGTGTCCAGCCTGTCGTCGCTCAGTGCTGTGGGGGAGTCTCATCCGTCATAAACACGGCTGTTTTGGAGACCTGGAGGAGTTCACACCGTCTGCATCTCAAGTAAGTTACAGGAGAATTAGCTTTGTGTGTGTGTGTGTGTGTGTGTGTGTGTGTGTGTGTGTGTGTGTGTGTGTGTGTGTGTGTATGGATATTTGGATGTTGCCATGTCCCACTTCATTTTTGTCTACCTCATGATATGGACATGATGCAGTTTCACTTACATACAGTGTATCACTATATCTTGAAGACACTAATTCAAATAAATATGAGGAGTGAGTATAAAGCTTCTTTCAGACATGCACATTTGAATAAACACCTGAGACATTTTTAGCAAAAGTCATGACAGAAATCTTACTGAGTCAAAGCTGTAACATTTCTGTAACACTTAAAAGCTGTACAAGTCTGAATAGAATTCTGTCATTCACTCTATATGACAAAAAGCCAGACAGCAATGTTACATAATACATGTCTGAAAAGGGTTCAGTGTGTCAGTGCTGTATGGCTCAGGCATGAAAATGAACAGTGATTAAAAGCAGCCTCAGCTATAGACAAATCTGAGTAGGGAAGTAGACAAGTAGTGGTGGCATCTCACTTCTAAATCTGCATATCATTGTAATGTATGTAAAAGATTTCACTTTTTGGGCACTTTAAGAAAGAAATCTGTCCAGGAAATCCAGCTGAAACAGTTCTATGTTTGTCTTGTGTGATAGTAAAGTGAATATCTTTAGGTTTTGGACTGTTGGTGAAACAAAAGAAACAATTTGAAGTTGTCACCTTGGGTTTCAGGAAATTGTGATGGACGTTTTCTCTGTTAGCTTGTTACATTTACTGACTGAAATTCCACTTTTACACTATTATGTGTTTCAGATTTCTATGAAATGATACTTCTGATTGATCATTTAAAACATATGAGAACACAATACAGACATTTTGTCAGGAAACTCACAGGTGTAGTTAATGACTGATGAGTGCTCTCGTGCTTGCTGGCTCACTGAGAACATAAATAGATCAGAGCCATCGTTAATGTTATTAATTGCACCTGTGCTTTTTCTGCAATGATAAGTAAAAGTGTTCGCTGCACCAGTCGACATTTTAAACGACCAAATATCAGTGTGAGTTAAAAGCATAAAGCTAAACAGGAATGTTTGTACACGAACTGATGTTGAAGACAAAGATGATGCACAACTCATATACTGTATATTATAGGACTTATACTCACAGCCATACACATATGCCCAAAATGAAACCTATTATAATAAATTTATGATTATTTAACGGAATAGTTGTCATTGGCTATGTTCAATGGTAAAGTTGATGTTTTTGAATGATATGTGATGATCAGAGGAAAGCTATATAAAAGAAATGAAAATGAATATTGGTTTGATCTAAACTCATCCTTTCTGATCAGCAAATCCAGTTAAAATACATCATTCACTGTCATTTTTCCCTCCAAAATAAATTTAATTGAAACAAATTTAAAGTTACTATAAGGAATTTTTAACTGGTCATGAAACAGTCTCATGATGCTTGTATATGACTTCCATAAGCAAATGAGACCATCAGCGAGACGTGTTTACATTACATATAGCATTGTAGCATGAGGGAGTATAAAGATGCTACTAGGATGAGGGGGGTCATGTTAAAGTAAAGTTAGACTTGTTGTCGGCTTCCCAACTCATTTTATAGAAAGATGAGTGATGTTTTAAAACATACTTGAAAAATGATGAACCTATCCTTTAAGTACAGGTGATGATCACTGTGTGCAATAGACAAATACTTAGTTATAAATACAATGGAAGTGAATGGGCCTCCATACACTTTAATGCATTGTATCAGTTATAATAACTCACAAGCTGTACATGTCATCAGAAGGGAATTGATTTTTAATAACTGGTAAAGCGTACCAGTTATCTACAAAAAAAATTCAAAATTTGAAATCTATAAATTGTCACTGTAAGAAGATGTGCACCAAGAGTGTCATTACAAATGTTTTTTTTAAGAACGGCGCATTAAATATGCAAATGTCATACAACTGCAGGAAACATTTTACATTTTCCTGTATAAAAGTTCATATTCAAACTATTTATTTTAATAATTGATTAAGCTAGAGGCTGTGACAGCAAAAGATTTCATATGTATAACAAGTTTTTGCTTTACTAATTTGTCCTATTTTCTCCCACAGAGCCACTGGGCAGATGAACTGCAGATGTGAGGGAGTGAACTTATTATTTCCTTCTTAATGAACTGTGGAGCCACATGACGCTGTCATAGAGAATTATGTAGATTATGTGTAATTCCTTTTCAAACTGAACAGTAAGCTGTCTGTATATATAATATATCTGTACAGGTCCAACATCTCTCAGGATCCACTGTAACCACTGGCTATGTTCCATTTTTATCTGATCATTATCATTATCATCTGATCATGAAGTATCTTTTTTTTAACCATATGTGTTTAATGTATTGAATATTTGTGGGAAAAACATTTTTTAATGCAGTTTGTGACAAATAAAACAAGAATGTTTTGTACTGTGTTTGAAGTGTATTTCTCTGTTAAGGTAATACTGTACAGCACTGATTGTTGAAACAAGGTCAGGTCCAATGAAAAGTTCTGAACTGTGTGCCATTTTATACACTGAATGTAAAAATGATGTATAAGTTATGTAATTTGGGTAAATACTGATTCATCATTCATGTTATTAGTTGTACCTGTGTTTATCCTGCTATGACTAGTTAAAAAGTTGCTGTGAAAGTACATTAGCTGGATATAATGTAACAAATGTTCAAATTTAGCAGATAATTTATATCACTAAAATGAATGCTTTTTGCTGGTCTTTTGACGTTGGGTCACACAGAAAGCTTGCAAATAAAAACTAATTTTATGACAGGACGCTATTATATAATTTTCAAATGTTTCATAAACTAAATCAAAAAATCAAAGATGAATCAGTAAAATAATCATTAATTGCAGGCCTTGTTGGGAGGTAAATGGAGTATGAATGATCTTATGAGTTTATTAGTATACGTATTAGTGCGTATAGTATGCGTATAGTATTAGTATATAACAAGTGTCAAACATACCCATAAAAATCTATGTCTCCCTTTTGCCTCTGTAATATTGTTGATTCCTTCCACTGATCGGCAACCTTTGGGAAACTTGGTGCAGATAGTTCAGAGAGCTCATGAACAGTTTCAGAGCAATATGCAGAATTTTAGAAAACCTGAGGTCATGAGTCAAAATTCCCCAAATGCAATTCCCCACTTTAGACTGGGCGGGATTGGGATTAACTAACTACTAACTGGTCTGTGAAATTTCATTGTTATTTTTTCTTATTTCATTCATTAATGTTACTGTTCAGTTATGTTTTCAGTGAATTCTATCGACAAATATGAGGGTTTAACACCAGAACAACGCCTCTTTCAAAAAGAAAAACAAACTCTTGTGAAACATATTTAGATCTGTCTTTATGTTATCCATAGTTGTTAGCAATAGAGACAAATAAAACAAGGTAGTGATCATCATAAACTAACCAGCAATCTGAACAAACACATTTTAGAAAAGCAGTGTATTAACTTGTGATTTTAGTGGTGTATAAATGTTCCTCTACACAGTTAGTTTCAGTGGTGTTAATAACATAATCAAGTTAGACTATTTAAAAATGAAATGTTGAATTCAGTGCAACACACCAGAGGGCGGCTGTGGCTCAGGAGGTAGAGTGGCTTTTCCACTAATCAGAAGATCAGCAGTTTGATTCCCTGCTCCTTCAGTCCACATGTCAAAGTGTCCTTGGTAAGATACTGAACCCCAAAATCGTTCCTGATGGCTGTGCCATCAGTGTGTGAATGATTAGATCCTCCTGATGAGCAGGTTGGCACCTTGCAGAATATGTGTGTGAATCAGTGAATGTGGCTTGTAGTGTGAAAACCGCTTTGAGTGGTTCGAAGACTAGAAAGGTGCTATATAAGTGCAGTCCATTTACCTTTTGTTGTTACAACCTTAGGTCTGGTATGACTGGTAGCTTATGGTAGTTATGTTAGCTAATGTTAGCAAACTACAGACATGACATTACTGAGCCAGTTCACTGACTTGTGTGTAGGATTTAGTGGCCACGAAACTCGTGAAAAATGTAAAAGGCTCTCTCTAGAGCCAGTGTTTGGTTTGTCCGTTCTGGGCTACTGTAGAAATATGGTGGTGCAACATGGCAGACTGCTCCCTATGTAGATATAAAGGGCTCATTCTAATGTAACAAAAACACAACAATTCTTATTTTCAGGTGATTATACACTAATTAAAACATACCTATGAATATTATATTCTGTTTCTGCCAAGTCCGTTCTGCTAGATGCCACTAAATTCTACACACTGCACCTTTAATGGGTCCAATTTCATCAGATTGCTGTCTTGACTTTACTATTTGACTTTACTTTTTGACATACTATGATAAAAGTTCACATGAACAGAGAGTTAGTACATATAAAAACATGTTATCTAGTGTAAAAAAATATATGGTTCATGACAACAAGCATTCATTAACATAAAAATATGAATGAGTGCAGCTTTAACTTTGTGTTACGTTTGTAAGTGGTTGTACATGTGTCTTCTGTGCTGGTCCAGTTTGTCTCCTCACTGCTGGACAGGGGGGGTTTGTACTGTGATCACCGGCTGAAAGGGACAGAAAAGAAGGTACAGGACAAATGTAAGCCAGTGAATGGTTGACGCTGCAATGAAATGGTGAAGTATAATATTTACTTTGTGAAGATCCTTGTCTTTGTGGGGCTTAATGAAATTCTGCTCCCAAAAATGATCATCTCTCTTTTTCTAGCATGGCTGGTTTATTTATACATTTTAGGGAACCCTGTTGTACAGAGGACGATTTGTGACACAACTGGAAAGCCTCTGCAGCTGTATTACCACAGCCATCATCGGCATCTACTCACCATTTTGGGAGCTGGCGAGCAGCAGTTGACCACCTTGCAGCAATAGGCAGCCAGAGCAGCTGAGATGGCCAACAGAGTCGCCTGGATGACCGCAGCTTCAGCATAAAAGTGGGCCTGGGTGCCCTGTAAATTGGATAAGATTTATAGAGATTATGTGTGGACAAAAGAAAGAAAAGGTAACCTTTTAAAAAGGTATCTTTGAATGTTCCGTATGTATGATACTTTGCTTTATAACCCATCACGACATAAGGGTGACACTGTTACAACTCACCTGAATGACATGGCAAATCTCAGCATTAGTAAATGAGGTGTTTTCGTAGTAATAATGCCAGCAGGAAGGAGGCACACTATCCACTTTCACCAGATTAAAGAGGATGTTGAAGACGGAGGCGCCACAAGCCACAACCTGCATCCCTAAACAGCCCTGCAGCTGAGACAAAGACAGAACAGGAAATACATCTTTAAGAGAAAAAACATTTTTCTCAATAACTGCCACTGTTCTGAGGATATTTCCTATCTTCTATCTGGATGAGAACATAATCTATCTGCTGCATAATGACAAAAATATTTAACCCTTCCATTTCCTAATCCACAAAGATGAGAGCTGAACATTTGCTCGCTCAATTTCTCTTTTATGAACCAAAACTTCAACGTTTTATTATGTTATATTTCTCTATATTGTTACTTTATTTCTACTTTTTTTTTATCTTCACATCACTAACTGGACACAAGTATCTTTGTGTGAGTTGATTCATTCATTCATTTAGGGATAGGTACCATGAGCCCAATATAAATTTGGGTAATTATTTTATTACTCACCCTTGTTTTCTCCTCCAGATAAGTTTGACTAACTTCAAGGTTTGTTTACAACCTTCCTGATGATCTGACTGATTAAGTCTCTCGACTAATCTGACGTCATTTTAGCGATTTTATCATGTTCTCAGATCTCAGCTATTACACTGCTGAGTTGTATCTGATAACACCGATGGTTAAAGCTACAAAAATAAAGATGTGATAAATTATACTTCTTTAAAAAAAACAGATGAGTTTTATGACTCTTTGGTCCAACATCCAGAGTGTCTCACAGTCCAGCAGTTGTCTCTTTCCAGCATCAACCGTCATATGTAGTCCCTCAAGTCATCAACACTTGTGTATTTAGTGTATTACGTTTGTCTCTTGCCTCATGTCAGTCCTACATTGTCTCCATCCTGAGCACATGCACTCATGCCATACATCACTCAGTTGCCATGTGTGTGTTTGCCTCCTCACTGTCCCCTCTTACTGCTAATCCTGCCAGTTAATGGAGCAATGATGCAGCTGCATGTTACAGTTCATGTTTCTTGTTCTGAAAGCAGTCTATGACCTGGATTTATATTTGCTGGTTGGTATTATTATATATTGTTTGATGCTTGTGTTATTTTGTCTGCCTGCTGCTGTACATAGACTACTCCTCCTCTGCAGCCCTGTACTGTAACTCACCGTGGGCAGGTGGAGGTTCTGTGCTGCTATAGCCACACTGCCTGCTATTACCACCTGTGAAGAGAGCAAATATCACACAATCACCACAAAGAGTCACAGACAGCTGAAAAATGTCCTCTGTAGAGTGGATTCCAGCAGGAAATCACACACGGATAAATAAGGGAACCTGAATAGAATTAAGAGAGCAATGATCATTGGTGAGTCAAATCAATTACAAACAACTGACAATTTCTGACATGTAAAATAATGAATTCAAAAGTATGAAAAACATTATGAGGATACAGAATATGTATTATACCAAAATATACCAATATATAGAATAAATTCAGTACGAACAAAAGTATCATTATGTTTTTTTTACATGAAAAAAAGAGATCTGTTTGGAAGGAGGTATAAAAGTTTAAAGGGACAACAGTGTTTGTAGGGAGTGGAGCTGTGTAATAGCTGGTTGCAATGCTCTATTCCTAATGTATTGTGGCTCGGTTGCCTTTGCGAGTAAAAATAGACAAAAGACAAAAACTTTTCAGTAAGGCTCAACTTTTTATCAAAGATTAGTGAGGATTCTGATATTTGTTGAGGATTCTGGTTCATATATAAATGACAATGAGTCAATTATTGCTCAGTTTGACAATTATGCCAAAAGATGCGTTGCAAGTATCAACTTGACATTCAGTCTGTAGTAAAAACTGACTAAAGACAAGAAAAAGGAAAAAGTAGAACAGTAATGACAGACAGTTAAACTGAGAAGGAAATAAGAGAGGAAGAAAAGAGAAAAGGCAATAAAGAGTAGATGATCCCACCCTCCCACCCAAATCTT
Source organism: Thunnus albacares (assembly GCF_914725855.1). Lineage (NCBI taxonomy): Eukaryota > Metazoa > Chordata > Actinopteri > Scombriformes > Scombridae > Thunnus > Thunnus albacares. The sequence goes on along the minus strand of NC_058127.1, from coordinate 25,718,539 downwards.
ATAGATGGAAAATATAGTTTGTCTTCTATTTTAATGAGGGGTTTCCAAATTCTATCAAATTGAAAGTTTGTTTTTTAAAGCATATCGACTCTTTTTTAAATGTAAGGTGTTAATTAAGTCATCCAGTCACATCTTAATGTTTGGGACAAGGCTCAGCTTTTTTAACTGTGCTGATCAAACACTTCATAAGGAGTTTAACCTGTCTTATATTCCCAGAACAATTGAAAGCCTCATTCTCTTTGCCTTCTACACAACTCTAATACACATATTTCCACATACAGTCTGAAAAGTGAGATTCAGCCTACTTTTACAAGTCCCAGATTTTCCCAGATTCCCCTCTTTTCTTGCTGAGTTAATGTTATACAGAGACACCTGCATTGTAATGGAACATGAACTGCACTTGATTTGGCTCTCTTTTATAAAGTATGATAGAGGTGTTTTTATCTTTGGCTTACTGTGATCAGTGTGTTATGACCTGTGTGTTTAATTCCTGGCTGCAAAATAAATTTCCTTCAGGATATTAATAAAGTGTAAGTTAAAGGGGCAGTCCATCAATTTTATATATTAGGTTCAGTTTACTTGTCAAGGACAGTACTAGCTTTATACTATCATCTGTGGCTCTGGAGGAGCTTTGTAAAGTCTAAAATAACACCTGATGATGTCACAATGATGTCATCTCAGCCCAGTCAGGGCTTGGAGAATACAAATCTATGAGTGAAAGATTTACCAGACATGCATGGTCTGACTTTAAATATTGCATTATGGGAAATATAGGACTGAGAATTTCTGGAGTTTTATCCATACTAGAGACTAAAAGTCAGGATATGTCAGCCTCTGCTGCTTCCATTATATCATTCATCTGTGTTAAGTAAGTCCCTCAATCACTGGAGCGCCCCTGCAAATTAAAGTACCACAAAGAAAAATCAAAGTACGTCATCACACACATCAAACATTAAAAAAATAAGTACCGCCATAAAGTAGAACAGAATAAACATTCACAACACTTATAATAAAATAAATATCGTATATTTATTTCATTGTTGTCCACCTCTACTGATGATGTGACAACATAGTGTTTGAGTTATCCATGTGCTTACCAGCAGAGATGCAATGAGGAAAGGTATGTCATTCTCCATGACACTCAGGCCTTTAGCCAGGAACACAATCACACAATTGACCTGAAACACACTCAGGCCAATCTGAGTGATCTGGAACACACAACAGCAAAGAGAATACGTCAGCTTTACACACACATACACACACACACACACACACACACACACACACACACACACACACACACACACACACACACACACCAGTAGTGAAAAGTAACATTCACTCAAGTGCTGTTCTTTAGTACAATTTTGAGGTACTTGTACTTTACTTGAGTATTTCCATGTGATGCTACTTTATACTTTCTACTCCACTACATTTATTTGACAGCTTTAGTTACTTTTCAGATGAAGATTTGACACAATGGATAATATAACAAGCTTTTAAAATACAACACATTGTTAAAGATGAAACCAGTGGCTTTCAACCTTTTTGTCTTTTGACGTCTCACAAAAAGCAGTGTGTAGTCGGGGTCACATTTCACATGTCTATGAGTTGTTAACAGCTCCACCAAATAGTGATTTTTCCCTCTAAACTTCTCACATGCTTTCATTTCAATAAATGTTCAAATGATCCAATATTTCAGCAAAAATCAAAGATTAGAGAAAAAGTCTAAAAACTGAAAACAGATTTGTGTATCAGAACTTTCTTTTTTTCTTTCGTCCTCTCCTATTAACGGTAAACTGTAAACTAGCTCCACCCCCAGCAGCTACATGTTAACATGTTGATGTACTTTTATGGTAGTAGGATTTTTCATGCAGGACTTTTACTTGTAATGGAGTACTTTCACATTGCTGTATTGGTACTTTTACTTAAGTAAGGGATCTGAGTAGTTCTTCCACCACTGACACACACACACACACACACACACACACACACACACACACACACACACACACACACACACACACTGTACCCCCAGAGCTTTGGGTTCAGCCTCCAGATACTTCTCCTTCCTGTGGACGTTTCTCTGGAAAGTGACTGCTACCAGAGGGCTCTCAACTGAACCTGCCTCCACAACAGCTGCTGCATCTGAAACACACACCATCAGCTCCTCTTAATGTCTATTATATACAGTGTGTTGTTATTTAACGGAAACACACGGTGGAAAAGAAAAGACTATGCATTGTGCAGCCAGCGGAAGTCAGCTTCAGTATCACAAGCGGAACACAACATCTGGATTCCATCAATCTGGACAAACAACATGGATCTTCATACGCAGTTTCCTCACTAAAAACTCTGAGATGGTGTGTTAACAGAGCGTCTTTTTACCTGCCGTGATCACGGTGTCCGCCATGACTTGTCGGAGGAACCTTGTTACGTATCTGGTGATTCCAGGCTGCAGGTCAGATCAGAAAGTTTAGCAGAAACTTCGTGGGTGTTGGTGGTCGTGTCCCACCCCGCCGTCTGTCAGTGCAACATGACTCCTGCTGCACAGCTCCTCTCAGGAACCACATCAGCTGTTTATAACAGACAGTATGATTGGCTGAGTGGCACCTAATGAACCACCAAAATCTGCTATCATCACTAAAACAGCTGGTAGAGATCACTTATGTGACAAGATGTTGTCATTTGTTCAACTCGATAAAGATGATACACATACTGCCTTGTAATAATCTCCAGCGATGTGAAACTTATTTAGAGTGATGTAAGGAGTTAAGTAGTGTTTTAAATTCATGTTAGTATCATAGTAGGACAATATACATCCATCTGAGGTCATTTAATGAACTCTACATATGTTTTTAATGTTTTTGTTCACATTGATAAATTATTAATTACAGTTTAAACCACGCAAAAGGGCACAACAGTTACACTTACTTTAGATCCCCCTGTTTAGCATTAATAAACAGTATATAAAGAGTTAATAAATGGTTTACAACACACAATCATGTAGTTGTCAGCAGATGTAAGTTTCTATAAACAGATAATGAATGACAATATAGTAAAACACAGTTGTGATAATACAAAATATGTCTTCATAGAAGTGTTGACATATACTGTACATTAATAAACACTTAAATATGTATTTTTTATCTGCTTATAATAACTTTATAGGGGGTTCTAAACCATTTATTAAATGTTAATATACTGCTTAAAAATGCTAAACACAGGTGCTGCCAGTGTAACAAATCATTTATTTACTAGAGCTTCTATATTAACCCTTTCACGCATAGTGGTCACTACAGTGGACAGCTATTTAAAAGCCGTTTTCTTAGATATGCATGGGGTTTTAATGGTATAGTTGCACATCAGCCACCACAGTGGACGCTAGTGTGTCATCCCATACGCTGCCATCCATTGGCCAGCCTTTGTAAGTGCAACATAAATTTCTCAAAACCAAGATGGCCGCCGGCCGGCCGGAAACGCTCAGCAGCTCAGGAATATGTTCCCAATCCTTCCATGGTAGTAGACCCTTGCAGGTATATAAAATTTTGTAACATCAAGTAACAACCAAGGAGTAATACAATTGTTAAAATTTCCACAAGTACAAGGGCAAATGTGATTCGAGTGAAGACAAAAACTTACTTTATAAAGCATGACAAATAGGGAAATTGTACTTTGTGTTCCACTTACTCACACATTCCCTTATTTACGTATAAAGTGTCAAATTTGCCTCTGAAATGTAGCTGAGTGGAAGAATGAAGTAGAGTAAAATGGAAACACTGACATCACTGAGATATAATTACCTTAAACCTTTACTTAAAGAACCCTCCAAAAATACTCTGCTTTGATGAATGATTTGTGTCTGATGTTTTTTCACAGAAAATTTCAATTACTTGATTCAAAATTCTTAAAATGGCATCTCTTCCTGCTCCCTCATTAAAATCCACAATGTATGAATATGCAAATGTTGTTCATTTCAGAAGTTTTCCTGCTGGACACAAGATGTCTCCTACTACTGTAAAGTCCATTCTTAGTGTTTGTGTACTGGAGGATTCAAGATTCCACATCACACTTGTGTAAGTTGAATATTGGACCACGATTGGCTTCTAAACTAGTTGTGATGTCACAAATCAATCAAGTACACGCCTTAAACTCACATTTAAACGTTCTTCTTTCAGCAGATGAATGTAAAAACAGCTTTCTAATGTCAAATTCTGCACATACATCATTGTGCACAGTGAAGCTCATTCAATGGAAGGAACGAGGAGAAAAAAAAATTTTGACTGGAGGGGGACTTTAAGTACGGTACTTGAGTCACATATTTCATGATCTTAATATTGACAGCTAAAGATAAATCACACTGCTGTGGAGGCTGCCGATCAAAGAGACAGACATTTAGAAATATATCGGTCTTTATTGGCACAAGAGGTTAACAACAGGTATAAGTGCTCACACACTGTGGATAACTGTACATACAGTGAGGTCCTTCATTTCTATCCACTTGCCAGACTTCACAGCATCACCTGGTGGACACGATGTGGAACTACAGCTGTGAGCAGCAGGTCTGATCCTTGATGAATTCAATGAGTCTTTAACTGCACAGTTCTCTAACTACTACAGAACAGTTATTCAGGAACATTTACACTGAGATGGGTTGGAATCAATCAATCAGTGACCTACGTTTTACTCATAACATCGCATCCAGACAGCCAACCCCCTGCCATGCCATACTGACTATTATTAAAGCTAAGTTTGGCCTACTTTTCAGAAAACTTTAAGGGCCAGTCACACACATTAAACTTCCCTCTTGTGGTATCTCTTCATGCAGATAGTTTTAGGTTTATTTGTCCAGGTTTTGAGATATCCGTCTCTGAGATTTCTGCTGCTATCTCAATACAATGGAGGTGAATGAAATTCAGTTTGTGACGCTCACATCACTGAAAAATGACATTTTAAAGACTCATTGGACAACAGCTTGTCTTTCCAGAAACAATGTCCTGGTTACTCTGGATAATCTACCAAACGGTTTTATCGGAACTACTTTCTACAGAAGAAATAGTCCCTATGAAAACTGTTGGTAGCTGAGTCTGTGAATTACTGAGTAATCTATGGGCCTTTTCCTATCTTTATTCAAGAGCGTAGTCTTTCAATTTGAGAGCATGATTTACTGATTCACGGTCAGATTTTGTAATTCTTTCTCTTAAAACCGTGCCCTCGCACTTAATAGCCCCTGCTTTGCTTAGAATCGCTCTGCTTCTATTGCAAACTGTATGCTTGCACTCAGATTTATTGTTGCTTGCACAGATTCCCCACTTTATCCCTTTACCCTGCTTTAGCCCTTCTCCTCGCACTCTGACTCATGAAACATCTACTATCAGATTACTGTACTTTTCTCGGATATTTTGTGCAACAACCCTGTTAAAATTCCCCAACCAATAGAAGACCAGGCGGCAGGGATCATGTCATTGGTCAACACTACACCTGGCCTTCGATTGGTTGGGGGATTTAGGGTTGTTGCACAAAAAATCTGAGAGCAGAGCAGAAATCTGAGAGCAGACGTTTCAGCAGCCTGAGTGCGAGGAGAAGGGCTGAAGCTGAAGCTGGAGCAGGAAATCTGTGCAAGCAACAATAAATCTGAGTGCAAGCACACAGTTTGAGCAGAAGCAGAGCAAATCTAAATGCAAGCAGGGGCTAGTTGAGTGCAAGGGCAGAGTTTTGAGGGAAAGAATTACAAAATCTGAACTGTGAAATCAATAAATTATTCTTTCAAATTGAAGGACCACGCTCTTGAATAAAGATAGGAAAAAACCTTGACGTGAGATTGTTTACTCAACAGCATTCTGTTTATTTATTATTCTCACTCTGTCATTGTCAGTTCAGCATATAGAGATATAAGGTATTACAGTGTGTTAGGGTAGACTTGGTGGTGGAGAGATAGACTCATGAGATGTAATGAATGTATAACCCATTAGAAATCAAATCAGGTTGAGACTACACTCATAGCTGGCTCACATGAACAGTATGTCCCATCTATGAATACAAAGCATCAGCTACATATAGCATGAAAAAAAGCAATCAGTGCAATTAATGTTGACCAGGTAGAACTATGATCCCTTAAAAACATCTTCCTAATTTCCCTTTTTAAATTTGTACACTCTGTATAATTACCTGTAAAGTTAGTGATTGGATTACTTCCCTTGTCTGCATTGGAAACAGTAAAAATAGATCCTCAATCTGACAGCATACACAAGATGATTGGATTCTTTAAAAAACAAAAGAATGACAAAATATTAAAAACATCATGCTTAAACAATGAAGCAAAATTAAAATGAATATATTTGTAGAAACAAGCTGCGTATAGTTCTGATAGAAGATATAGTAAAATCTGACTGCTATTTATTTTACTTAAAACGTTTTATGTGGGGTTAGACAGATATTTAAAGCCAATATTTGGGGGAAGAATAATGCAAACTGATTCTAATGAGACATTTTGGTCAGTTTATGTAAGTATTACATTAAGATGTCAGCCTGTATGATGTGTCATTACTAGTATTGTCATTTTTTTCAGGGTGCAAATACAGAAATACTGTTTCAGAGGCTTGTCCACCGTGGTAAGAATAACATTCTGGTGGGCAAATGCTTGAAATGTGTAATTCTTTAGCATGAAAATGGACATTGAAAGATTAAATGTCAGCATAAAACAATGGCTATTGGCATGATACATTTAAAAAACCTCTATGTATGGAGACTGCAGTGTGCCACTGGAAGAATTATACATAATCTATTATAAATTGATAAACTCAAAGTAAAAGAGTAAAGTGTAATCCAATTATGATTGGCCAGACAATTGCTGACACATAATAGCTGGCCAATCAGTGATCTGCCATCTGGTCTGTGGGCTGGATTTAGGGTTTAACTTTTAGGTGGCAAACTGCTTTGATGTCTTTACAAATTACAGAGAGAAGTGTTGTTAAATTCAAATGATCACAACTACAAATGTTCAAGCAGGAAACCAATTAATTGTGAGACTGAATAAAAAAGGTAAACATATGTAAATGAGATTTTAAAAAGTAACATTTAAATGCCTTTTAAAAATAAATTTTTAACAATTTAATTCAGCATGTAAATACACAATAAAAGGATTAATCTGCAAACTAAATGGTCTTTTGATTATATTTTTTTCACTTAAGGGCTAATTTTGTGCTTTTTAAAATGATAAATTTACTAGTTCATTATAATAAAACATTGTAAAAGCCTACAATTATTCCAATGGCACACTGTAGCCTCCATATATAGAAACCTCTGGTTAAAACACTATCAATATTAGTAAGATTGGTAAACCAAGACATAAAAGGACAGAAAAATGGCAGGTTAGGCTTCAGTGGAAGTGCCCTTTAACCCCTGAGAAAAATCACAGCCTCACTGATTTTGGCATATAATAACAGTGACCTCTGGGTGACTTTACAGAGACTGGTAGCCATCAGCCCTCTTCCTGCGGCCCAGCAGGTAGGCCACCACCACAATGACAATGAGCACCAGCAACGTCACTCCCACTGCAATGGCAACGCGGTAATCTGGTCGGTCAGCAGCACAGTGGTCAGCTGGAAAAACATACGATACACACATATCAGATTTACTTCTGACAACCAGGTGAATCATGGACCTCTATTCAGTAAACCCTATGTAACAAATTACTACTACACAAAAACAACACAATACAAAATTTAAGATATTCATATCTTCAGAAATTCATTTATTTTTTAATAATTAATAAGATGTTCAAATTAAGAAGTGCAAACGTCAGTAAAATCAATGGAATCATCAACCACTAGCTTCACTTGAAAGCTGACTTAGGAAGGGTTTATTTACCAAGTATGGAAGTCTATGGTTGCCAATATTATATTCAATATTCAAATACTACTACTACTACTACTACTACTACTAATAATAATAATAATAATAATAATAATTTACATAACTCAATTTTCATTTTTATGTTTGAAAATGCATAATTATTACTAAATGAAAACTGAAATGAAATAAATTCCATCTAAAAAATATCTTTTTGGTTAAAAATAAACTAAAATCAAGTTCAAGTCCAATATTCAATATCCCATATGAGAATGAAAAGTCCATTTTACATACAATGTCATTATCATCATGGCAGTACAATGAAAAAAGTTATGTTTTCATTTTTCGCAGAAATTATGCATTTTCAAAAAATCTGATATGTGCTGCCCCTCAGCAGCTTCCAGAAAGCTGGCCAATCAGAACAGAGTGGGCTCATTGGGAGGGGGGCTTTAAAGAGACAGGAGCTAAGACTGCCTGTTAGAGAAAGAGACTGAACTGAGTTTTTTGAACTGTGAATCACGCAAAGCTACTCTAGTGGAGTCCAAAAATAAAAATTTAGAGCTGGACAATAGCATAATAGTTCGTTCTTTAAGCACTTTTGCGTGTAAAAGTGCTATATAAATAAAATTATTATTATTATCATTATTATTATTATTGTTATTATTAGTGTTGACTGTTCTGATGGTTTCCCACTTATTAGGTATATATAAGTCATATAACATGTCCAGTTCTGAACATGATGCTGCTTTCTTCTGCTATTGCTGCTCATGCGAAAACCAGCTGACAATTGTTCATATTAAATATTGGCCATTTATAAAATCATAACCAATATGATGATATTCAAGTGGTAGAGGTAGCTTAGGGATTTGAACCTTGAACCTTATTCGAGTACTGTACTTGTGTACAATTCTTAGGCACTCATACTCTACTTAAGTCTTTTTATTTAATGCTACTTTATATTTCTACTCCACTACATTCATTATACTTTAAAAAATATATATATATTGTACTTCTTACTCCACTACATTTATTTGAGAGCTATGTTAAGGTTTTACATACAAAACATATGATTGGTTTATAAAATATGATGCATTGCAAGGGGCCATTCTCTATAACGCGTACTTTAAATACATTTAGCTGACAATTCCTCTGTACTTTTGCTTAAATATATTTTTAATAGAAAGCACATACATGTTTTAATGAGAAGCTCTCACAAAGCCAAAAATGCTCCCTGATTGATTTTTCTTCAGAATAAATAAATGCCATTTGAGGACACTTACGATTGCCAAAATCATTATTGGTCAGATTGAAGGCCTGCATCCTGTCTTGGTTGACATCCAGGTACAGTCCATTGCCCATGTAAATGGATTCAGCCCTGCAGGAGTAGGAGCGTCCAACCTTTGCAGCGAAGAGATGCACTGACGAGTTTTTGACATTGTACTCCTTAACTGCAACAGAGAAGCAAAGCAAAGCTCAAGTCTGCTTAGAACATAATGACAATTCCCATAAAAACAAATGTAGATTGTCAGATATGGAACAAAACTTGTTAAACTGAATAGCACTGAAATAGGCTGGATATTACTGGCAACACATGCTTAACAGTAATTCCACAGATTGTGTCTATACATAGTTGAACACACAAACAAGGAAGTTGACTCTAAAATGCTCCTTGTCTATGTTAATATTTGCCAGTCTTGTGCAACACCCACTGCAGCTGAAATATCAATGCCAATGCAGTGACCCAATAAGAAGAGTCTAAAGTTTAATCAGTAACCTTACTTTGAGTCCCCATATTTAGCGTTTAAAAGCAGTATGTAACCATTTAATAAATGTTTTTAACACTATAATGTAGTTATAAGTAAGATATAAAGACATTTTAAGTGTTTATTAATGTGCAGTATTTGTCTCCTATGGAGACATATTTCATATTATTTCAACTGTGTTTTACTATATTGTTATTCAATATCTGATTATGTGTGCCCACAGGAGGAGTTATAGCTATTGACCAATACACTAACAAACAGTTACATCTGCTTATTACAGTACTACATTGTGGTGTGTAATGAAACATGTATTAACTGTTGATATACTGCTTATAAATGGCAAAAAGGGGTAGTTAAAATTAAAGTGTTACTGTTTAATCAATAAAATAGCAGTACACGATATATGTAGAGACCAGAATAAAAGTAAGTATTTCTGACTTACGGTCTTTGCTTAAGGGGTAGGACAGGGTGAAAGACAACTCATCAACGTAGCCCGTATTTTCAGAAGCACTCTGAGGAAATAAAGTAAAATACAAGGTAAAAGACAAATCATCAATGTAGGCCGTATTTTCAGCAGTACTCTGAGGAAATAAAGTAAAATAGGACAGGCTTTCACTAAGGTAGTCATCCAATGGAACTGAGTAATTCAAGGTGAAGATTCAGCATTTTAATGTCACTAAACACAGTAGTGTAATTAAATGTGAGTTACTGTTCTTAATTCATTGTCCATGGAATAATGTGATGGGGAATTTACTGGAGTCCTTTTCATCACAAACAGAGATTGTTTTAGGCAGTTGTTGTTTCAGCACGTCTACAGCTAAAAATAGACAGAACTTGTCTGTCTGGTCAACCAACCATTTTATTATAGTATTAACCCTTTACCACTCACAGCTCTTTCGTGTTTCTAAAATGGTTTTCATATAGTTTGACATTATTTGTTCACACTAGGGTTTCGATAGCTGGTTTCAAGTTGATATGTTAGTTTTGTTAAACTCCTTTAGTTAGCTATAAAGCAGCACAGCATTTATTAGTTCTCCAAATGTCAAATTGATTTTCACTTTTCAACTGTAAGGTTGTAACCTTAGAGCAAAATCTTTCTCACCAGTATGTTGAGCAATTTACTCCAAACATCTTTATAAGTATGGAATTTTTTTTTAATTTATAGGTTTTTTTATTTAATATTCATGATTTTAGTGTCCTTTAACAAACACAATTCCCCACAAGCTCAAGCCAAACCAACATTTATGATGAGCTATTATGTGTACTGCAGCACTGGTAGAACTTAATGGGAGCTGTAGTTTTTGGGGTTTTTTTTACAAATTAATTGTTGTTTAACTGTGTTAAAATCCCAAATGTTTCATGCTAATAGCCAGTGATGTAGTAGATGCTCATTTGTCTTAGAATATTGATAGAATACCCAAAAAACACGTTTCAATTCCCAAAAAATGAAAAAAAAACAAACTATCAATCATATTGCATTGGCTTTACAGAAGCTAATGGAACAGTGCCAACCCGGACAGGATGTCAGGCTAACAGACAAATCTGAGGTTGTTTACCAGTAGAGATCCAGTCGGTCTGTCTGGAGAACTAACCTTTACTGTATTGTTATTGATTCCTAGCTCACAAGCAGAGGCTAAAATACAGAACAACAGATACTGGCTAGTAGTTACATGTAAGCATTTCCATTACTTGCTTTGCTAAATTATCTTGCTAGCAAGTTAGTTAGCTGACAAAGTCAAGAACCAAGTGATTGTTCAGGTAAACTGAGTTTATGCTTTTCAACCTATGAGGAAACAGTCGTTTTCATTGTATTATTAAACTAGATTTAAAGGACTTTCATTTTACCAGACTTAACTACTACTTCTACTTGTAAAATAACTAAATGGATCAACACACAATGTACAACAATATTTTTCAGGTATCCTGTTTGCTAAAATGGTTCTTAAATATTTCAACCAATAGCGGCCAGCCAATAGAAGGCGCACGCAGCACCACACCAAAGCTTTATTCAGAGTCAGTAAGATTAAGAAATTATTTTTAATTATTTTTTTACATTACTATATTAGCAGATAATGTTTTTACTTTTAGGCCTTATCTTACTTCAAGTGAAGTAATACAGTCCAAACCCTATTTCAGAAATGTTTCTTTAAAAGATCTCCATGACTTCACCACCTGTTGTTGTTGGGAGATTTGTGTTGCATTTGCTAAAATACAGTGTTAGATAAAGATAAGGCACATGTTCTTGTCAGTTAACTGTATCTGTAACTAGGTTTTGTTGTTGACAATGATACATTGATGTTATGCTTCCTTGAAAATTCTCGAATTCTCAATTCTCTCTCTGTTCAGGAGTGTCCCTTACAAATCTAACAATAACTGAATCACACAAGCATTGTGCAGTGAGGCAGTGTGATACAGTTATGTCTGTCACATGCTGTATGGCCAGGCTTGTCAACTAACCATACTTCCCTTTTTTAACAATTCTTCACTGATTCCACTTCCTATATGAAGTTACCAGTCAAACAATTTGTTATTCATCAAGAGACTGACTGGGACAATTGTGTTAATGTCACAGAACTAAAAATGGTTACTCAAGAATTTGAGCAAAATTCCAAATCAGTGTGAGCAGGTCAAAGATGTATGTCCTGTCCTTACTTTCTTTATCACCACATGCACTCATCATTACAATGCCATATTTAAAACAAATCTAGGGAATCAAAAGTACCTTGTTGAACATGAAGGTGATATGGCCTTCCTTGAAGACGAGGGTAAGGTTGGCCTTTTTTTCTCCACAAGATCCGTCTGCTTTGGTCAACGCTGGCTGAACAATGAAGGTTCCATTGGCCTGAAAGATGAACAGAGAGAAAACAGGCAATTAGATGGCCACCTTGTATCAGAATGTTCCAGTAGATACCATGGCAGCCACATTGTTTCTTAAGAGAAACAATATTGCTCTGTCATGCAGGATTAGCAATTGTCTCATGACACAAAGATGACACACATTTAACCTACTGCAGTCATTAGACACACTGCATTGAGGAAATAAAAACTTGCATGAAAACTTTTTTCTCAATTCCTGAAAACAGATTGCTGACGATCGCATTGCCAAAAGCTGAGCCAGGGGCTTGTGCTGAAAGTTCTATACATGCTGACATATTCTGTGATTCATATGATATGAAAAAAAATTGGCCAGAAAGATGATAGCCTTGAATTGTCCTTATAAATCCATAAATGCAGTTTTTAAGATTAGAATCTGATGATCTATCTTTGTAGGGGCTCTTGTTGTGTCTATTGTGACTAATGAAGTGTACCTTTGGTGTTGCCAGCCGAATCTGCACTGCCATCTGAGCCATCAGGCAAACTTTCTTGTCTTTTGTCAGGTTGTACTTTCCTTCAGTCAAGTTGGCAGGAGGAGTAGGTGTAGGGGTTGTAGTAGGCTTGGGGGTGGTAGTTGTAGGCTTGGGGGTGGTAGTTGTAGGCTTGGCGGTGGTAGTTTTAGGCTTGGCGGTGGTAGTTTTAGGCTTGGCGGTGGTAGTTTTAGGCTTGGGGGTGGGAGTTGTAGACTTGGGGGTGGGAGTTGTAGACTTGGGGGTGGGAGTTGTAGACTTGGCTTTGGTAGTTGTAGGCTTGGGGGTGGGGGTGGAGGTGTTTGTCTGGGTAGTTGTAGCACTGGGAGTGGAAGCTGGAGGACTGTTCACAAACTCACCCGGAGCGGACATGGTTGCAGAGGGTTTGGACCTCCTTTCATTTTCAGCCAATGATAGCGCTTCAGTTAACAAGACAGAGAAGGAGAAACAAATCCATTTGAATGTTCATACATATACCACTTCCCAACTCAAGAATATTCTACTTAAAGCTGCATTGACTTGTTATTTTTGGCCACTTGGGGGCAGCTGAACAAGCTGAAGACACAACATATATCATCACCTTATGAAGTCAAAAAACAGTTGTCTTCTAGCAGTCACGAAGCAACATTAGCATTCATTTTTTTTGTGTCCACCTGGTGAATTTAAGTCCAATATTCACTCTCCTTTTAGCTCTGTCTTAGTCTCCATTAACTCACGAGGAAAATATCTGTCTCTTTAGCTGCTAAATGCTTCACTATGTTCACCAGCTATTTGCTAACTGTGTCTGTCTGCTGTTTGGTGCTGGATGGGTAGTGTACAGTGGGTTTATCAGAGCTTTTTCACTTAAAACATCTGTCTGCTGCTGCTGGAAATTAAGTTGATAAGAGCTGAAACCAAAACAATGAGCTAAAAGAAGCTAAAAAGCTCAACAGCAGATTTGGTAATAATTATCTGGGGGTTCATCACCATAATTGACCTCTATCACATTATACATAGTCATTTGATCCACTGCTAATATAAAAAATACTGATTAGTGCAGCTTTAATGTTGGTTGTCTAGCAGCTTTAGACCATTAATCAAAAATTAAAATTAGCTGTTAGACTTAGCCTGACTGCTTTGCATGCCAACTGATGTCATCATATTTATTGAAGCACAGAGTCCACAGCACATTTATGATGCTTGTGATGTGTGTTCAGTGCACAGTTTATCTGCAGGTCCAGGCAGTGGTTACTGAAATGTCCTAATTTAGGATTCAGATAGAAAAGGTGACTGGGTTTTAAACACAGATGGTGGACTTAAAAAGTGTTGCGTTAGCTCTTTCGTGTTACTGATTGTGCTCAGCTTGAGCTTGACAAATGGACAAGTGATTTTAAGCAGTGATAAATGAGTAAATACAACCTATGACCTCCACTCAGTGGTCAGCATTAGGTAAACAACTGCCAGAGTGAACAGAAATGTGTAATTTTTTTTTTTAAAGACAATGTGATTTAACATCTAATTTAGAGTAATTAGTAATACCTAATTGCACTTAAATATTCTTTGAAAACTTGATTGTACATCCCAATAAAGACAAGAAAACTTGCTTAATTGGCGTATAAATGTCAGAAAATGTCGAATATCCACTGCTGATTTCAACACCGAGATTTGGAGTTGAACACAAGTTGCAGATTCATCCTGTCCTCTAAAAAAACATCCCTCCCCAGCAGACATGTGACTCAAGTGCAACACTATCGAAAGACTGCGGAAATTTCTGTTCCCTAAACAATCCAGGAAGTCACAGAGAGGTCGTATAAAACATCTGTTAATTTTCACTGCACAAAAAAACATGCAAAACCCAAGTAAGGCAGCAATAATCTAACATAAAGGCTGCATAAAATAAGCTATAACACTGTAGTTTTGACATATGTCACAACGTGAAGCAACACAAGCGACAACACTCCGTTGTGTTATAAAACAATTAGTATTGTACTGGAGCAAAGCTGGACAAAGTCCTTCGCTAACTTGCTAAAAACACCTCACAGCTTGTTTTTGTTTTTACAGAGTCGTCGAAATTGAAAGCGACTTACCTGAGACAGCACAGCAGGCCATGAAAATGAACACAACAGCCTTGTTCATGGTGACAGGTGTTGACTGACTGACGGTTACTGGTTCACAGCTGCACTTCTCTGCAGTGACGCTCAATTGTGCATCGAACGCGCTGAGTCTCCGCTGATAAACAAACTGCTACGTCAAGCTGCTGAAGGTACAGAGAAAGTGGCCGGAAGTTATCAGAGTTTCATTTAAAAAAAAAAGAAAAGTATCACTAATTTTCAAAAACACAACTGCCACAAGTACCAGTACAACAATACAACAGACAATGATACAACAATAGCAAATTAGCATATTAACCCACCTATTATGTTGAGAATCAATCTGACCCATTTTTACTCTTGAGTTGTCTGAAATAGTGGTTACTGATTCTTTTCCTGCCTGAAATTCTTTGACTTTTCCTCATTTCTTTTTTTTTTTTTTAATTTCTTTTTTATTTCTTTCTTTACTGAATTTGTGTCTGCGGGTCAATTTGATCCGGAGGCTTTCATGTAGGTAAATAGTTGCACAGACACAAAATAAAAATGTGTCTTTGATGTATATTGTTGGTTTTATTCTATTGACTGGTTGGCTCAACCAATCAGATTGGTTGACACTCAGGTCGGCATAACCTGCTGTCGAGTGTAGGGAGGTGTGTGTATCGGCTCCTCTGTTAGCCTCTGTGACCTATAGTTACCCATAACACCCTGCTGTTTTTAGATTTGCATAGACATATAACTTGTATCTCTGCAGGAGCATAATTACTCAACAAGACAGTGAAACCAACAGCATGTGTGTACAGAGCAGGAAATACATGTACAGTTAGCAAACATTTAGATTGTGCTCATCATGTGGAGGATGATGAAAAAAAGTGAGGGGATTGATAAACATGATGACATCATATCTATAGTGAGTGTGAGTGGACTTGCCTTTACAAAATATAAGAAAATATGGGACTAATAAAGAAAGTGAGCAACCCTGTGACATGTCAATATAAGAATTGTGAGAATGTAATGTGTTTGTATGAAAGGAAAAAGTAATAGTTGTTAAAAATAATGTATATATCGAATGATTTCTTTTTTTTTTGTATCATTTGACAAACTATAATGACATTTTTATTGATGTCAATTGATTATTTGCCTGTTTGTGAGGGTATTCAAACAGTGTGAGTCAGTTTGACACATAACATAATGGATTTTTTTTTCAACATAACTGGAGTGTAAAGAAGAAATAATGCTTTATTGAAAAATTATGTTGAGACTTAATGTATTAGATGCAAAATACTATCATATTTGACAAAAAAATTGTATGCAACTGACAGATTCAGTCATTTTATCGTCAATATGACTTCACTCAAGCAATGCAAAGGACAGGCCCACTTTGTTATGGAGTACAGATCATTGAGTGTTTGATAAGGTAGGCATTAATCCTTTAAGGAGCATGATTTGTATTCATTTTGATATCATCTTTCTTATGTAAAATTTGAAATTTTGACCATGGTCAGCGCTGGCTCATATGGTCATCAAAAACATTTGGATTTCACATCTTTCTATTTCAAACGTGACTTTTAGATTTTATGGCCAAATGGGAATTTTAACTTATGAGCAGCGTTAGACGAGTAGGAGGATGAGAACAGACTACATTAAAGGTAACCGATGTGGTGCATGAGAGTAAAAAAGCATTAATATAAACTGAAATAAACAGTCATGTCATTCTAAGGGACACAGCAGCACTTTTCAATTGTAATTATATTTTGAAAGCAGTAACCGGAAGCGCTAGTGTTGATAGTGCAAGCGATTCTATTGACTTTACTGATTGGTATCATTGCTACGGAAACGAAACCGATGTGAAGCAACGATCTGCCTAAAACTGGACAAAAGGTTCAATGCTATTTTCCACCATATTGAAACGAAACCTGTACCAAGCTGGATTCACGCGGTCTGAACTGTGCCCGTTCATACATTCGATTCTCTGTGATTCTCTGTGATTTAGTACTACATTATGTTCAAACCTCAACTATCTCAACTTACATTTTTACTGAGGACAGTAACCTCTAGCTCCTCTTTATATTGCGTAAGAACACAGACTTTTAACAAAATGCAATAACGAAAGCCGGCTCACTGACACAGCATAATTCTGTCTTAGTTAACTCTCATGAGGCATTAGAATACTAATAGAAACAGTACTAATAGGCCTAGAGGGAGTAGTAGTAGCCTAATTGTAATTTTGATTGTAGTAATAGTGGTAGTATTAGTGATTTTAGTAGTTGTAACAGTATTAGTAATAGTATTACTATTAATGGTAATATTAATGGTAGTAATAGTTGTGATAGTAGTAGTAGTTATAGCAGTAGTGGTAGTAGTACAGTCGTAATAGTAATAGTACTATAGTACTAGTAGTAGTTAGCTTAGTAGTAGTATTAGTGGTTATAGCAGTGGTAGTAGTAGTTATAGTCATAGTAGTAATAGTACCACTGTACTGGTAATAGTAGGCTTAGTAGTAGTAATAGTGGTAGATTTTGCAGTAGTTGTAGCATCAGTAATAGTTACAGTTGTAGCAATAATAATATTTCTGATAACACTGGTGTTATATTAGTAACAGTACACAGAAAAGAATTAATCAATAACCAGAATACTGACTATATTGGCAGACTTCATGTTTTATGACTATATGTGACCTAAAGAAGGAAACTGACTATCACACAGTCAGGTGTGTTCTCACCTAAACCTCGTGACCAAATGTACAGCAGCTGCTTTAGGAGTTCTTTGAATTTAGTCAAATACGTGTCCTTTTAGTTTCATTCTTTGTTGCTTTCTTTTGTCTTGTGGTTTAGTTGTTGCAGTATTTACTGCAGATCCATTAAAGCCAAATTTCAAATGTCACTATGATATCCATAACATATATATGTATTTAAACCTTTTGAGGACTAATTGGAACAATGAAAACTAACAATGTTTTACATTAATTTGATTTATTAATAGAAGTAAGTTACCATATTCACCTCAGCAACCACAGCCTGTGAAGCTGGCAGCTTTGTTAAGTCTGATAAACTAACCAGATGATGTCACAGGGTTGTCTTAATTTGAGTTTAGAGAAATTTATATCCAAAAGCCTGCTTAAGACAAATGGGGACGTTCTTATTATCATATTTTTATTTCAAGGTTCATTCTGTGTTCAAAACATAATCATGATGGCAGCCAACACTTTAAAATAGAGAATTGGAACAGTTATTATGTATTGATGTGAAGAGTTTATGCATCAAAGCTGAAGACTTTACTGTTTGCTGCTGTCTTTTATTGGATCAAAGTTGAGGCTTTTGATTAATATCTTACACTGCACTGTAATTTTCATTCTCCTGTTTTATCTCTTATTCTGTCTAGCTTTTTTTTTTTTTTTTTAACCATTTTTAATTGTATTTCAATGTCTTTTTATGTTGTCTTGTGTTGCTTTTTGAATTACCTTGTTGTTGAAATGTGCTATACAAATAAACTTTCTTTGCCTTAATAATATATGTAAACATTGCTGTAAAACAGGTTTAGAGTCTGATTATGAAACACAAACATTTTTATAGATTATAAAGATTTATATCATTTCTTAAACTATGTGAATAAACCTCAAGTTAGTATGGTAAAAAAAAAAAAACAACTTTTGAAGTTTTTAAGTTTTGCTGATGCACTGCTCTAATATTTAATAAAAACAAGGTCAAATGGTCTCCGTCTAAACTATGGCAGCACTGTGTTTTCGGTTTCCCCATCGGTTTAATTTCCCGGGAAAATGTTATGATAATGAGGTAACTCTCTGCCAATCCTGATGCTCAAAAACCAACTGGTCCCGCCCTCGATGACGACGAACGAGAGGAAACTGTACAATACCATAAAAGGAAAATACTCCCGCATGCGCAGTAGATTGAGTTTTGTTTGAAGTGAACTGCCCTACAAGCTGCAAAGTCGCTAAGCAATTGATTTTAACAGTATATTTCTCACATTTCCTCCGTGTTGTTTTAGTGCCTCTATGCATCGTAGAGACGATGTTAGGCCATCACTATCCAAATGCCGACAAGTCGCAACAACTGGTCAACTATGTGGAGGATTATCTGGAATGTGTGGAGTCCCTGCCTTTGGACATACAAAGAAATGTTTCTTTGCTTCGGGAAATTGATGCAAAGTATCAAGGTATTGTATTTACATCTTTTTAATCTTTAATTCCATCTGTGTGTTGTAATGTGGCAAACATTAGCGGTGTCTGAGAGGGCGTGCTGAAATGGTGGAGCAGGCGCCAGCCTTGTCTTCCCATTTTATAAAAACCGAGCGCCCCTTGCTCGTATCTACTTCGATAAACAGTAATGTGACCCGCTGAAATGTGGATAATTACACTGATGAGCCATGTGTTCAATAAACAAGTCAGCCGTCCGTCAGTTAGCATAACCCGGACACACTCCGTCCTGTTTTGTGTGTGGCACCAAACTCAACTCGAAAATCTTGAAATTTGATATTTCTTTCTCTCGGCACACGCACATATACTGAATAACTTTGTCCAAGATATGCTCTGAATACGCTGTGTCCAATAGCAAATTCGGCATCAATGTAATGCAAAAAATAGCACTGTGTAATAATAAAATCTCAACTTTTTCAATTGGTACATGCTGCCGCCCACCACGGTGTTTCCGCGGCTTATTATTATGGGAAAACCAGGAAAAACAATGAACAAACTGAGAAATGTATTTAAAATAAACACTGCTTGTTGTATTGAATGGATGCCGAACGCAAGAACGCAGCATAAATATTTGTAAATATCATAAATCGTGTTGATTGAGGTGTGAACGTTTGCCTGAAGACTATGGTTACTACACACCGTCGTTTTTTCAATGAAAGCTGGTGTTTCATTCTGCATACGAAAGAATGCTGGTTAACAGTTCATTTTCGCCTTGTTTGTGAAACAGATAGATGCAATATATTGCTGATATCTCCATTATTAATGACACTTGAGCATGCTGGCGTTTGTTAACAAAAGCCCACAGTACAGGAAAACAATCCTCATTGTTGCTTTATGTTGACGCAGGGTGAGCAGCGGCTAAACCAGCCTTCGTTACCAATACGTTCAACGACAACGTCGACAGATAATATGACACACACTGACAGAGTTAACGATGTTTTCGCCTTAAATTGTTTTTAAGCGAGATTGTACGACTGCTTAACCACTGTTCTCCTCGAGTGTGAACTGCAGAGCCGGAGAGCTCCTCTTCTAGGCAACCCCCTTCAATATTACTGCCGTCATTTCCTGGAGGCAGGAACTCACTGCGGTTCAGCCCTCCTCCTCCAGGCTGTAACTGCTGCAAACAACATGTCTAACTTCAGTTTCACTTCAGTTGAAGTTGTCTACACTTGACTTGAGGGAAGATTTAAATGGAATTCAACCCGGCTTTTAAATAAAAGTATGAATATAATCCCTAGTCAAAAAGTCCTACAAGACTTTCATCTTTTCCAATAGAATCCTTAAGGATACCCACAATTTTTTAAAAATCCTATAGGAATTCCATAGGAAAAAGTTTTTAGGATTTTCTCAGTCCTATTGGAAATCTGTTTTTTTTCTGCTAGATCCAATAAAATCCCTTAGGATTCCTATACATTCTTAACATCTTATAAGACTTTTTATCCCCTTTATTAGAAAAAAAAGTTTGGTTCTTGTAGGATTTTCTCAGTCCTAATGGAAATCTGTTTTTTCTATTGGATCTTATATATATTTCAAACATCTTACAAGACTTTCATTCATTTTTTTTTAGTTTTACAAGAATTACCAATAGGAATCTTATTTCTCATTTAAAATCTTACTTTAATCAAGACCACACTTGGTTCCAGTGATCAGAATTAAAGATATGAACAGACTATAAGTGTTTCCGTCATCTTTGATCAGATGCATGTGGTGGTTGTAAATAACTGTGAACCAAATTTAAGGCATATTCATAAAAACTTTGGAATATAGTCTGTCTTTGGTTTGGCCTGTTAAGGATTAAGCTGTTAAATATATTCATTCTTATCACGACCATGCTGTTTAAAAGATTCAGTATCAGCAGTTTGGTTGAATGATTATTACAATTTAATGTTCAAAATAAAATTAGAATACATCTATGGCTGTTATGTTCAACAACTATTTCAACAGCTGAACTAGTCTTATGTTGCTGTTATTACCTTAAGCAGCGTTCACATGAATAAACGCATTCAATGAGTAGTTCACCTTTTTGAAAAATGAGTTTATTTGCTTTCTTTCGGAGAGTGAGATGAGAGGATTGATACCACTCCTGTGTCTGTGTGTTAAGAAGATGAACATGGTTAGGCCTAGCTTAGCATAAAGAGTAGAAGCAGGGGGGTTGCGCGATGGAATTATTTGACATACAACAGTGTATCTATACGCCCACTACGTCTGTGCAGCGCCTCATAGTGCTTTGGCTGTTCACCAAAAAATAGTTCCAGAGTGTAAACCTCCTAAAACCAAACTGTCATTTTTACATTTCTGTTTGTGTAGAAATTAAGCAAAAATGGCACAATGTGTTAATGAGCTTTAGAGGTGTTGGTAGGTGTATTTTTGAACTTTGGACAGAGCCTGGCTAGCGGTTTCCCCCTGCTTCCAGTTTTTATCATTTACAAAATGAACATCATGCTTTATTAACGAAAACTTGAAACAAGTGATTGAGACCATAAACTCATTAGGAAAGTGTTTACTGGGGTGATAAATCAAGTGAGCAGTAGGGTCATTTTCTCATAGACTTTCATACAATTGGACTTCTTTTTGGAACCAAAAGAGTCGCCCTCTGCTGGAATGAAGGTTTAAGTCACTTCCTGCTTGGTCTTTATGCTAAGCTAGGCTAACCACATCTGGATTGCAGCTCATCTCATTCTCAGAAAAAAAGTGAATAAGCAGGTTTTCAAAAATGTTGAGCTATTACTTTAAAAGCGACACCAAAGCTGTTGACACAACCAACAAACCATACAGTCTCCCTTTGTTTTAATATGTTGTATTCTGTTAGCTTTTAATTGCCCACTGGCTATCTTTGACCCTGGTAAACTTGTGATATAAACTCATGATCAACGTACAAGCCTTAAAGCTGGAGTGCGGGACTTTTACATATAAATGAATGTCCGTTACATTCCTCTGCTGGCTGAGCTAGCTAACTTCCGATTTAGCCCTTTGCTAACTTGACAATTTAACTATTTACTCTCACTGCCAGAAGAGGGAGACAGAAGTTCCACACTCCAGGTTTAAATCAAATGAATAAAACAAAACAAACAAAAAAAACCTCCAATCATCCACCGCACTTTCATTAATTTGTGGAAACCTCTCCTTGTCTTTGTATCCTACTTGCAGAGGTGCTGAAGGAGGTGGATGAAGTATTTGAGAAGTACAAAGGTGAGCAAGATGCAGCTCAGAGAAAGCGCCTGCAGATCCAGCTGCAGCGGGCACTCATTATCAGCCAGGAGCTGGGCGACGAGAAGATCCACGTGGTGACCCAGATGACGGAGCTGGTGGAGAATCGCTCCCGCCAAATGGACTCCCACTCCCTGTGCCTCCAGGAACCCGGCGAGTCTGAGCGGCTCACTACAGAGCGGCGCTCCAACGTCCAAGAGTCCCCAGCTCCTGAACGCACCTCAGCCCGCCGCCCACGACGCCAACGCAACAGCGAGAGTCGTGACTCCAGCCACCCATCAGCCAACGGCTCTCTAGTAGACGACCCTGTGGAGGAACTCTCCCTACCTCCGCCCCGAGAGAAGAAATCCAAATCTGCGAAGAAGAAGAAGCGCAAGGCCAAACAGGAACGAGACGCCTCACCAGTCGACTTTGCAATCGACCCCAATGAGCCCACCTACTGTCTCTGCGAGCAAGTGTCTTATGGTGAGATGATCGGCTGCGACAATGACCAGTGCCCCATCGAGTGGTTCCACTTTTCCTGTGTGGGGCTGACCTACAAGCCCAAGGGCAAGTGGTACTGCCCCAAATGCAGAGGGGACAATGAAAAGACCATGGACAAAAGCCTAGACAAGAACAGAAAAGACCGCCGGTCCAGGTAGTGACCTGTCTTCAGTCACCCCTTGCTCATCTGGAAGATGTATTCATTCAGCCTGAGGGTTAAGACTATAAGATGTAGATGATAACAGTACACGTGATGTTGTAAGAGCACAATCGAACATTAGTAGCAGCGTTTATTATTAATCAAGGACAAGTTGTGATTGAACTTGTGCTGTTACATCACTGATTGTTCCCACTGGCTATAACTGTACTGTAGTCTCTAGGGAGTCCAGCTGCTGCAAGAATCATCAGCCTGAAGCTGCCATCCTCATGAAGTTATTTGCTTTTTGTGAGATTTTTCTTTTTGACTTATGACAACAAATGAAAGCATCTTTTGGTTTACTGTCACTTTTCATTCTGGACAAGGCCCTATTAAAAGAATAAGGTATTCCTGCTAATGGTCATTATTTTCTTGTTTTGGCCAAAACAAGCCGTTTTTCCTTCATTTCATTTTCAAACTTCTGAATTGTTCTGAATTATTTGAAATCAGTGTCTGTCTCTATACAATAATGGCTTGTAGAGAATATCCGTTCACATGTACAATGTTTGTAAGAGATTGATATTTAATTGAGGAGATGATTATTGATGGGGCACTGGACTTTGTGTTTGTGGACTTAATGTTTTCACTGGTTCACTATTGTGTATATTTCTTTTTATATTCATTAAAACAAAGTATAGTCACTCAGTTACTATTCGGTTTTCTCTTCTTCACTCTCAACTGTTTTAAGCTCTGAAGGCCTGTGACTCTTGCTACAACAAAGTTTCTATTCAAGTCTGCCATTAGCCAAGATTTAGCCAACAAACCATACAACCTAATTAATTCATTAGCCTATTAATAAATATTAGCAAAGATTCTTTACCAACAAACATCAGTGTTCTTTTTTTTAGCTCTGCTAAAATGTTGGTTTAATACTTTCAGTCCAGAATGAAATATCTCCATAATGTTTTGATAGATCGCCATGAAGGTGTCACAGACATTCTCAGTCCCTATACGAGGGATTTGGTGATTCAGACTTAACATACATACTTGAGACACAGTTTGAAGTGAATGGGAAGGTGTGTCTAAACTTTTGACTGGTATTGTGTAATGTACAGTGGTGGAAGAAGTAGTCAGATCCCATACTTAAGTAAAAGTAGCAATACCACAATGTAAAAATACGCCAATACAAGTAAAAGTCCTGCATTTAAAAACCTTGTTAAAGCACAGAAGTATTATCAGCTAGATTAACTTAAAATATTGAAAGTAGAAGTACTGGTTTTGTAGAAATTCTACAACTGTGACTGATATATTAAATATGTTTAATAAAGTACACCATGTGAGACACTTAGAGGCAATATGTGTCTTTGGTGGAACTGCTAACAACTCAGACATCTGAAACATGAACACTAATTTCATAGAAGAGCTCACAAAACAAAAAGGTTGGGAATTACTGGTTTAATCTTAACGATGCAGTATAATTTATAAACTTATTTTATTTAAAATTTTAACCTGAAAAGTAACTAGTTATTAAAGCTGTCAAATAAATGGAGTGGAATAGAAGTATAAAGTAGCATCAAATAGAAATACTCAAAGTACAACAAGGCTACCTCAAAATTGTATTGTAAAAGTACAGTACTAGAGTAAACGTACTTTGTTACATTCCACCACCATAATATATATATCAAGTCAAAGGTTCCACTTGTCCACCACTTCGGTTTATGACAGGACAGGACACCAATGACTGAATTCCCATGCTGTACTAAAATATTAATGCTAATGTGATGTAAACACTAATAGTCATATTGTCATGCTAACATTAGCATATTACCCTGTTAAATGTTATACGGTTCACACAATGTTACACCAGTTAGCATGTTATTGTTTAGTCCTTCAGTTACCAGGAGGCAAATGTGAATGTTAGCATGCTAATGTTAGCTCAATCATCATACAGCTTAGACTGATTAATTTAGTCACATAGAGTCAATTTAGAGCGACAGTCTGAACCGTCCTTAACTGGCTACTGACTACTTTGATTTAGGTAACAATATGAACATTTCTTCTGCATGACACCACCAATAGAACAAACTTTACCGTTTATCCCTAGTAAGGAGCTTTCTCTTCATCTTTCATGCATCCACCAATTTTGTTTTTTAGTATGAAAGAATACAGTAGGCCAAGGATACTTTCACTCCCCACAATTTCATTCCTGTTAGCACAGCTCTTACCAGCATTAAATCCCATAGGGCACTCCAATGAACCCCTAGTAATGTACATAGTAATGATTTAAACTCAGGTAGACAATAGTTGTTCTCACCAATGTCAACCAATAAGTTCCCCAGCTAGGTTTCTATTAATTCCATAAGCATTTGAGTTTTTAGGCTTGAGAGGTGATTATACAGAAATGATTAAGCATGTCATTCATGAATTTTGGAGCTTCATAACTGCATATTGGCTATGAGCCTAAGAAACTGAATTGTAGTAGGCTTCACATTACATTGTCCAAAAGTCTCTAAGTTGCCTCCAAGTAATGCTTTGAGTTTAATCATTTCCCATGTACATTTACTTGTTTGTTGCAACAACCGCAATAAATCCTACCCTCATGAAGGTTATAATGTTTTGCTTTTGATAAAACTATGCTGTTGACTCAACTTTATGGTTTATCAGGTTGTTTGCTAGGCCGATCCTTAATTTATTGTTCTGTTGAACTGTACTGCATTATACTGAAAGGTGATTCAATATTCAGTCTACTGATATAAAAAATATGTCTTTGTGCTGTAGCCAGTGAATCATGGAGTAGCTAACTTCCTAAATGGCCTATAACAAAATTTATTGCTGTATATGACTAAGTATTGTTCCCTCAGATCCAGTTAAATTGGTGTCTGCACACTATCGGCACAGTGAAGAAACCATCTGTTGACATTTATTAAAATTCATGTATGTATAGACATGTCTCTCTCCTTCCAGTTGAAACAAAATTACTCAACAAAACCGTCTCAAAAGTCACATTTCTAAAATTATACACCCAGATCAGACTGGGTTTGTTCTCAATCAACATATATATTTCAACATGAGAAGACTGTTCAATATTATGTACAGTCATGCCTATAGCATGGAAGACTCAGTTGTAATTTCCCCTGATACCGAAAAGGCTTTTGACCAAATTGAACCGCCTTTTATGCTGTCCGTCTTAGCTAAATTTGGTTTCAGTTAATCACTTATTAATTGGATAAGGTTTATTTATAAAGTGCCCCACAGCTTCTGTTGTTGCAAACCAAAATATATCAAATCCCTTTTGAATATATAGAGGTACACGCCCATCAGCTATCCGGCTGATGATTTAGCCTCTGGTGGCAAGGCTCAGTATTTCGGGGGTTCCGTGTAGCAAGTGGATATCCAGATAACGGATATATGGGCCAAGACTTCCCCTTCTGTGTGCCAGGTTGTTGTTTACAGTCTGATTAGCAACTTGAGACGGTCCAGACATCGTTTCGGCTAATCTCTATAAACAGATATATGCATATGAATGCAGATAAATTAAGAAAAAAGCTAATAAAAAGCCAAATCTTCATCAGACAATAGTCGATGGGTTCTGAGACTGCACTTCGGCCAATGCATTCTGTCCTCTTTTGCTCTCCACACGGACTGTTTACTTGCATGCAACCAAAGCCTGCTCAAATGTGACTGGTCAATACTACTTGGACTACAATCTTGTCCTGTTGCCTAAAGATTCTGCATTCATATGCAGATAGCTGTTTATAGAAATTGATTTCACCGTTTATCTTTGCTTGAGTGCTAGAACGCCTGGCTTCACATATACACTTAAGTCCTGAGTTACATCTAATAACACATCAGGGTACTTCACATAAGATCTCAGTCTATGCCTATGATGTAATTTTATTAATTTCGGATCCTAAAGCTATATCTATAAACAAATTTGACTCATTCTCAGGGTATAGGATAAATTGGATAAAGGCTGAACTAATGCCTTTATCATGACTGGTAGACACGGCATTCCTGAAGACAATCCCATTTAAGATTGTCTTAGATAAATTCACAAGTTTGGGTATTATAGCTACAAGAAAACTGGGCCAGCTATTGGGATAAGAAAATGAAACAATTGGAGAAAAATATACATTTTTTGGAACACCTTGCCTATCTTAATGGTGGGACACATTAATGCCATCAAAATGGTAGCATTGCCAAGGGTCTATGTTTTTATACATTTTTCAGTCAGTTCCAGTGAGCATCCCTCAGTCTTACTTCAAGAAGCTAGACTCTGTTGTGTCATCTCTAATTTGGTCTGGTAAAGTACCTAGAATTTTTAGGGAGTATTTAAGTAAAGGTAAGAGTGAGGGTGGATTTGGTCTTCCCCAGTCTAAATTGTACTATCCAGCTGTCCATTTAAACATTTTCTCTTTCTGGTATGGTTGCCAGAAAATAACCTGGCAATAACCTGGAAGAAATGCCTGCACAACTCTGTTAGCAGTTTACAGTTTGTATCCAAAATATATAAAAAAGAAATATATGTAAATGTAATAATTACACCCAACATGCACTGCAAAATTACTCGGGGATGTTTAGGTTTTAGTTTATGTTCTATCATGTAGCATGCTCTACATTCTCTGATGTCTGTTCATAATATGACCAGGAGGTGCAGCATGTGCCCTATGAGTCCTCCTCTTCTTCCTCGCTGCTGCTGGACTCTCCAAACAAGTCTCCCTCTGTGGACACTGGAGTTGCTGTGGTGACAGTTTTGGATGTTGCCCTGACGGTGACGAGGGCGTGACTGTGGCTGAGGCCAAGCAGAACGGAAACCTTGCACCCACGAAGCAGCTTCATGCAGCAGACGTGTGCATCCAAGGAAAGAACAGACAGGACACTGCATGCCTCCAGGTCCCAAAGGCTTAACTGTCCTGCATGATTATAGCAACATAAGAAAATCATTGTTTCACATGGAGAGATACTGCTCTGCCAGATATTACAATGGTGAAAAAAAATACTGTATATTTCCTAAAGTAGTAACATAAATAGTTTTGTACTGGATAGATGCACCTTAGTTTGATTTGCTAGTAAACACATTTTTGGGGTGGTACGTCTTTAAGACACATAGTCTTTATACATAGATCTATAGTTTTTAAGATCTCAGTCCTGGTTGAATTGACAACAACTATGATTACTGAGAGTTACATTTGAAATGACACTTGTATTGACCACTGGAGGCAGCAAACACCACTTGACTGGCTTCTTTGCAAGACCCAAGGAATAGCGCTGGGCTGTGAGGTGATTTTTGTGCAGTGGCCACAGATGGAATTGCAGGTCACATTACATACACTGGCCCAAAAGGACCCCCCAAATAACCATCATTACAGCAGAAACTGCTGTAAAACCACAAATAATTAATTTTTTGGTGTTGCAAACAATCTGAAATGACGCTTATATTATCACAATTTGAGCCATTAAGTCAAATAAAAAGTAAAAGTTTAAAAGAGTCCTTCATTGTTCTGGGAGTCAGTGGTGAGTCAGTAGGAGTTACACCGAGCATACACTGAGTATAGCTGAACGATTTTCCATTGCAATTGCAATTTGAAAGAGTGATTTTCAAATCACATGACCCCTGATTTTAACTGATATAAATAACAGTGTCTTAACAAGCTGTAGGAGAAGAAAGGTTTTTCTTCACCAATCTTTGATTTCACAGCTTTAATGACATGTTGTTGGCAGATCTAATCTGCTGTAGATAACTGACAACTCTGTGAGTTGGTGAAGGGACAAACGCATTACTCCTGGCTGGTATCTGGTCATCCCATGGTCTTGTCATATCGGAGTTATCGTAATTATGTGTTTCTGACATGTAAATACGTCAACATCCAAGTCATAATTATGACTGGGAAACCCAGATTTTTCTGAAAGCTCTGATATATAAGATTTGGTGCCTAATAATACATAAATGCCTGAAACCAAACAAACATGTACACCTCACATCAGCCAAAGTCCGAAGTTCAATGTGATTAAACCCAAATTTAATGAATATAATGGTATATTGTCAATGTACAGTATTTTAATCCTCACATGACTAAACCAGTTATCATACAACCATCTTAATGATGTGAACGCTCGCAAGTCATTAACATGGGAATCTTTCCCATCTCTGCCATCCATTCTATATGAACACAGCATCAATAATGCTCTCAGCATGCTAGTGTCTGTGGTATTTATGTGTTCAAAGATGAGACACTGCTCAAAATAACTGACTTTTGAAAAAATACATTGTGGACTGTGTCTTTTTGCTTTTCAAAAACAATAACTGAGTGATGGGTTTTGCTGTAGATAAATGATCTGGGTGATGTAAAAATGTTAATTTTAGCCATGTTTCTAGCAGCAACAGCCTGGTAGTTGTCAAGTGTAAACAACAGACAGCTGGCACAGAATTGTGGGAATCTCCTTTTAAGCTTTTAATCAAATCATATAATTGTTTCACACTAAAATTTCTGAGCTCCGTGTGTTATGCTCGCTGTTGCTAATAAATATAAGGCTACTTTTGAATGACATATAGTACAGTAGATTTGAACTCTGGGAAACAATAATCAACTGTATTTTTTTTCTATCAGATTCTATTAATTTAGAAACACGGAAATTTGTGATTATGCTTGGTACAAATGCATCTAATTTAACACTATGTAGACTACAAATAAAGGCCTGGGATTGGATAGAAGTGATAGCAATTTCAATCTCAATTGCAATATTGGTTAAAAAAACAAAACAAAAAAAACCCCAAACACAAATGATTGCAATTTGAATCCCCTGTGGAAGAGGCAGACTCGGCCAGTAACAAAATAAACATACAGTACGTTGAATCACAGAGAAAACACAGAATATTTATTGGTATTTTTTTGCATTAAAGGGTCAATTCACCTGAATTACAAACAGAACCCAGGATAACTTCAGCTGTGTAGATTTTCTTTAATTTGAGTGAACTAACTCTTTAATGTGGTCAAATATTAATCTCAGAACATAAATGTGCTGGTGGAAGCTTCCTTAAAAATAGCTGTGGGTATCAGCCTCATTTAATCAAACTCCATCTGGGACTGCATTGATTACACTTATTTGAAAGTGACAAACATGCTGTAATATGTCACCTGAATGTCAAAGAGTCTTGCTGAAACAGCAGGTTTTCTGCACCAGAGTGTGAATACATGTGAAACCCTAATAAATTCTTCAATGCCTGTTTAGGAGCTTTAAATAACTTCCAATCTGGCTCCTACCTGACAGTAGAATGGCTTTGGTTCCTCCCTCTGTCATGTACAGCTTACTGGAGATGTCTATTGTCAGGTTCCCATAGCCACAGATGCTCTTATAGTTTCTCTTGAAGGGGTCCCACACTTTCATGCTGTCAGAGCAAACATGGACAACACTAATCATTATAAATGTAAGAAGCATTTTAACATTCAAACATGTTATACATAGTATAGCATATATCAAATGAGATTATATGTGTGGTGATACTTGCGAATATTATACTCCATTTCTGTCAAGTCCGTTCCACTAGATGCCACTAAATTCTACACACTGGTCCTTTAAATAGTGTTTTCCATACTTCAGTTGTGTTTTATTTGCTATTTCATGCAACAGAGCTTGCAAAGTGTCACGATAAAAGAGTGCCTACAGCAGCAAACAGGACAGTGCTTGGGTGGTTGTATGATGTCTTTTTGTACTTATACAAAAAGACATCATACCTATATTCACCTATAAAAGTGAAAATGAATGGTTTGATGGAGAAAGGTTTGACATATTGGGAAATACATATATTTGCTTACTTGCCAAGAGTGAGATGAGAAGATGATATCAATCTCATATCTATGTGTTCAGTACAGAGCTGGAGTCAGGACGTGGTTAGCTTAGCTTAGCATAAAGACTGGAAACAGGAGGAAACAGCTAGCCTGGCTCTGTCCAAAGTAAAAAAAAAAGAAATGTAAAAACAAATTGTAGTTTGATGGGGAGGCAACAAGCAGATACTCCTGAAAGTCAGTGTGCATGGCCGCTGTTTGCCAAGAAATGTAGTTCCTTTTGTGTATGGATTAAACAAATGGAATATAGCGTGTTAAGCACTGCAACCTGAGTGATTCCATCCAAGATGGCTGCCACCATGCTTTCCTGAAAGTTTGGGTTTGAGACAATCCACCTGAAATCAACGAAATTATCTGTAATATCTTCCATAGACTGATAATCTGGGGTAACAGCAATATATTTGATCCTATTGTGTGTAAATCCTATTCCAAAGATGTTGGATTCGTAACTACTGGATCAGTCTAAATACCAAGGCTAAATCCCAGCTTCTGCTTTATAAGGACTACTTCCTCTCATAGCAAGAGTGAAGTCATGTCATTAAAGGCTTTTTTGTGATTTTGCACTTTAATAAATAAACTTTAACTTTAACTTCAAAAAAGTGATGAGGACTTAATCACCACTGCACAGGTCCATGACCTAGAAAAACAGAAGTTCTCTTACAAGCACTTATTCAAACAACAGGAGAGTACCTACAAAGACTTTGTCCAGATGCTTATGGACTCCTTCAACAAAAGACTAGATGGAGTATTAAAGGAGCTTTGTGACCTCAAATCAAGTCTACAATACCCCCAGACGTATAATCACTTTCTGACAACTTGTCAATTCTATGTAAAGAGCTGAACAATGACATCACAACAGTCAGCTCAAGTCATAACAACATGAATGGTAAAGTTGATTACTTGGAGAATCAGTCTCGGCGTATCAGTTTGATCTTTGAAGGAATTCAGGAGACTGACCATGACAAGTGGTCTGACGCTGAGGAAAAGGAAAATCTCAGAAAAACTGAAACTTGACCAAAAGCACATGGAACTGGTGCTTCACACTGTTCTGCTGCTGTTCAACATGTGTTTTTGGTATCCTGACTGATGATAAACTCCCTTGGAGAGCACCGGTAGGTTTTGTCTGCAATAAGGTCATCAAATCTCCTGGGATTCTGAGAAAAATTAGAGGTATGTATGAAAACATGTTTCTTAACATTGTATTATAGTTTAATTTATTATCCATATGTAACATATTGTAATATTGCATGGGTAAGTACTTTTCCAACTTATCTATATAATGCTGTTGCTGCTGCAATTTATTAGATTTATTATTAGGGTGGTATCTATCTTCACATTGCTATATTTGCAAAAAAGTGAATTAGTGTATTTCCCAAAAAGTCAAACTATTCTTTTAAAGTCTTTAATACTGATCATGTGAAAACTAGGCGAAATAATTTTACGTGTTGCTTCCTGTGACCCCAAAAACAACCCTGCTGGCACTGTCTGTGATAGCTACGCAGCAAACACCAGGCTCATTCCTCAGTCTCTTCTTCACCTACAAGAATTCAGATAAAACTTAGTTTAATATTACATCACAAATCATCCATAGATAAATTGCAGATTTCCTATCTTGATGATAAAAAACTGACAAATGCAAGGAATAATTATTTTAAAGAATCCAATAAACAAACTTGAACAATTTGAAGAGCACAGTTCTAGTTCAAGTAAATTGGAACAAAGGATTACTACCCACCGTTCCTTTGTGCAGGTCCCACAGAGTGATGTAGGAGGTGTGCTGGTCTTGGTTGTAGCTATTCAGTACCAGGTGACTGCCGGTGTGAGTAAGAGCTGCAGTGTGGAGGCTCAGCAGTGACATGTTATCCTCAAGAGTGTGAAGATGTTCCTGGGACACCATGCTGAACACATTGAGGTGGTGGGCAAAATAGGAGCACACCACCACCTAAAAAATAAAGGTGTGAAATGTATTTGAAAGTCAGTAAGACAATTACTGGTAATGTCATAAAACTTAGTGTAAAAGAAGCCAATAATGCATCAAGAAAAAAATAGACTTACAGTATACAGTACACAGCTGATAATTTCATATTGAAAAATATTTGAGCATGTTTTGTGTGTTCAATGTTCAGCCTAAAATCATGGTAATGTATGTTCTGCAGGATTTAGATTGGTTTCTACATTACATCCCTGCTTATACTCCATATTCTGTCCTGTTGGTGAATTGCTTTTTTGCTGTGTACCTGTTCATCTTCACTGAGGAGGTACTGGTCTATAGAGTTGTTTTTCTCTCTGTCCAGCCTCATCTTCTCCTCTTTCTCCTTCTGTGCCTCTCTCTCCAGCCTCCTCTTCTTTGCAGACTGGCTCTCTGTTCGAATATCCCACGGCATCACTGTGACAAGGCAAGACAACTCCAAGTTACTTAGAACTACAAGGTGATATAGTATGACCTTTCCAGACAGGTGTTATAATCTAGCCAGACATTTAACACTTTAAGTAGACTTTAAGTCAATATGAAGAAACCCCTCCAAAGTGAGAACATTTTGCACCTCTTTAAAGCCAATGTGTTTAGTATTTGAAAATTACCCAGTGGTATATCAAGTAAGACACTCAAGTAGACAGCACATCACGCTGTCATGTCCTAATATCTCTGGGAATTTAGATAGATAGATACATAGATAGATAGATAGATAGATGGATAGATACATAGATAGATAGATAGATAATTTGAAAGATGCTATACTAACAAATAAATCTACACAAAGTGGTTTTAAGGACAATAGATGATAGAATTTTGATTTACAGGTAATAGTAAAAATGGTATTATGTAAGTGCAAAGTTTAAAGGGGCAAAAAATGAAATGTTTTTTTTTTTTTTTTTTTTACCACTGAGCATCATGTAAATAAGTATTTTGCTAGAAAAACACCCTCTGCAAAAAGTTTGTCTCCTACGCAGTTTTGTGTTTCTTTGGCTCAATCTTATGTGATCACTAATGGTAGGAATACTATTAAGACAGTAGTTACTTGCTATGAATGTGATCTAGGAACTGATGTTAATTCTAATATTGCACTCTGGATTGGATAAGTGCTGCAGCTAAACACCTACAGTAAAATGTTAATGTTGAAGAATCTGGTAGTGAATATGGAAAAGCATGATGATGACTAAATGCAGTCGGGATCAGGCAGCTCACATCTTGTCTCTCTGCTTGGTGTCACATGAGGCTGCTGGGGTTGGATAGTGCTGCTGCACAGGAGTGACTCTCTGCTGGACAGTTTGATCTGATGTTTGATGGAACCACAATCCAAATCCCACAGAATCAGATGATCTCTGCAACAACATCCAATAGAGAGAAATCCAACCAGGGATCTGCTGAGATGGCTCTTTGAAGGACGATATTATCAATACAGAGTAAGATTAACATTGTAAACATCTTTGACACGTTCATTTTTTTTAAAATGGAGTTTATGTGAGCATGAATATAAATGAACTCTGCATGAGAAACAAATGGCATTACAGTGGTGTAGGCAGGGGGTCTGAAATCTATGGAACCTCAAACTAAAAAGGAGTAGGAAATGGCATGATGGCTTTTGTGTTTCACTATGAATGAAAGGTGTGGTACAAATTAAACATATTATTTATTATAATTTATGTCATGAGTGCAATTTGAACTCATGTACCCTTTGGAGACCAGAAAACATCTTTTCATCTTGATTTTCCCCTTTTTCTGTGTGGGTCTAAGCAATATGTTATTGATGTTCCTGATGCTGTATTTCTGTAATAGAATTGCCATCCATTTCCAAAGTAGTTCATTAATGATTTTTTTAAATGTACTGCACATTCATCTAATATTTGATGACAAACTATACTTCTAACTGCAGTCCAGGTCCAACAAGACACCTTTGTAACATTCATCCAAAACAGTTTTTGTGAACATCAAAAATCATAAAACAATTCTTCAAACACAACATATATTTAGATAATCAGAGTTTGGCTCAATAAGTGCAGTCATTTTCTATTCCTATCATTGCAGACTTTGCACACTCCCTGTATTTCACACATTAGTTCTCACCTTCTCTCTGACAGGCCCAGTAGGGTCCGTCCATCCTGCAGAAGACGGTATTCATGCTGAGGACAGGAAATGACTGTGATCCCAGTCTGTCTTCTCACGTAGCTCCGCTTAATCAAATCATACACCAGAAGAGTCTGTGAGGTCGGACACAAGAGTAATGACGGGGCAGTATGGTAACTCCAAGTGATTCACAACTAAGCCAAGAGAATATATTAACTTACATTGACTTTATGGCAGTGGAACAAGCTGTAAACACAACATCTGACATATTATCTCCTTATAAAGTTGATATGGCAACAAAGAGTTTCTTTTTTACACATCCAACAGACAAGAGCATTAACACTCATTTGGAATTGTGATGGTGTCCAGCCAAGTCCAATATTTACTCTCCTTTTTGTTAATTTTATCAAAGCCTTTTCACTGAAAACAGCTGCTGCTGGAAAAGATGTTGATGAGAGCCGTGAGACTGAAACAAAACAGTAAAGCTGTGGGCTGGAAAACCAAAACAATGAGCTGAAAGAAGCTAAAAACTCAGAGGAGGTAATTCTCTGTGGTTTTATTGCTGACAGTGACACCTTTCACATTACATGGTCATTTGATCTATTTTCAGTATAAAAATATTGAATAGGGTAGCTTTTAAATGTGTATAAAAACTAGGAAACTGAAAAGTCTAAAAGAAATTTGATGGTTAAGGATGATCCAGACTATTCACAAAATTTGAACAAAAATTGGCACATACTAATTGTAAAGTTTCATTATAATTTTTGTTTTTATTTTCAAAATTGCAAATTTGACAACTTGCAGCATCATAAGGAATGTTTGTTCAATCTTTTTTTTTTTGCCTTTTCTTTTCAAGCCACATAAGAAAATCTCTCTTCCAGCATATATTACAGAACTTAATGCCTTCCATTAATTTGCTAAGGAACTAAAGAAATAGCTTATTTGACTTGTGAGCACTGAATTGTACATTTGCAGGGTGTGGGTGGTGATCAGTGTTGCACACAACACAAGAAATCATTATATTTTGTGTAGAGATGCAGTGATAAAACATGTCTGTTTTAAATGCAGTATGTAAGCTCAGTATTAACAACAAAAATCTGTTTTTAACTAACACTACATTAAATGACTACAAACCAACTGACATGGAATCGGGGACTTTTGAAGGGCCTGGGCTCCTGGGGGGCCTGGGGATCCTTGGGCACTGGGTTGCTTTGCTCTCTATGTGATCCAGCCTTGACCTAGGAAATTTGTCTCTTAATTCCACATCTTGCCAAATAAAGTTGGACTTTGTTTAGGATAACAGTGGTCACCAATATTCTGTTTTTACAGTGATATTTTAAAATGTCAGTATTTATTAATAGAGATTTTTTAAGAAAACCGAAATTGTTAAAGGTGCTACATGTAAAAGATCTGGTGCACTCTGTCACTTTTTATTTTGAAGAGCCAGAAGGGGCTACTATTTAGCAGTGCAACTTTAATAAAGCTGAAATAATGTTTTGGGCTTCCTTAGGGGTTTTGGAAGTTCCACACTTAGCTCTTGTGACCATAACTGATCTATTGCCATTATAACTCAGATGCGATAGAAAGCTCTTGAAAAAGTTAGTTAAGAATTTTTTGCAAGGTCAAGAATGAGAGAGAAGTTGTGGGTTATTTGTAAAACACAAATTCTGTCTCTTAATGTTAAGATGTACATGAGGGTAAAGTAAAAAAACAGTCAAACTCACTATGCACATGTACATAAATTAACTGGATGAATATTAAAAAATCAACAGCTACTGTAGGAGTGTCTGACCTGAAATTGACATGAAGGGTTGTCAGTGGAACTGGCTGAGCTTCTGTCTGTAAAGATGTACAGTTTGAAGTCATGAGCGAGCACCACATCAGTGCTGCTGTAGAGGCCGTGCTCCACTCGGACCGGTCGGCCGATGAAACGCCGTCTGACCAAGTTCCACACAGAGACAGTCCCGGCTCTGATGGAGCGGCACACAGCATACCTGCCAGCAGAGGGAGCCAGTCTCCATCAAAGGAGGACTATACCGCAATACAAACCTGGACTGTATGGTAGCTCAGACTGTCTGGGTTTTGATGGATAATGATGATCCTGATACCATTACTTCACATTTCCAAATATGACTACTTTCATGGCAGATTTTGGAGCAGATATAAAGAAGCTATGTAGCATCATGAGGTCCTGAACAAAATATTGAGATAATGTTAATAACATGATGACTGATATATCAAGAAACTAAGAATTAGAAATGCTGTGTTAATTTGTATATAATCAACTATCATCTTATTATTAACCTGGTCAATTCTGTCACCAGTAAATTAAAATGTGGGTCTGGGTTATAAACGCTGGACAGTAAACTCTTCCATCTAAGACATTCCATTAATAATGATAATTATAATAACAACCATCATCATCATGCATATACAGTGTGTGTGTACTGTCTGATCAAACTGTGTGGAATCAGTTCAGTTTATGGACTGATACCTGAACAAGGCCAGATTATTGTGAGTGATATATCAGTCTAATGGTTATTCCAAATGCATTGCAAGTAGATCACATCCATCAACATGCAACATGAAACTACTAGTGTTATGAGATGAAAACACAAAGCCTCTACTGTCACAGTCACCTGTCAGTACCTACCGCATGGTTTTCCCCATAGGGATGACCTCCTGTGTGCCATCACTCCTGGGTTTGTGGATGTTATAGGTAAGACTCTGGTCATTGATTCTGGAAGTCAGATCCCACAGGTGAAGGTATTTCTCTCCACTGCAGATCCCCAGGCAAAAGCGCAGGTCAAAACACAGGCCTGAAGGCAGAGGAACATGTCATAAAAAGAAGGGATTTTGTCTCATTCACAATTCTTGACCTGGATTTCAAAATTCAAGAAAACACTGGTATAATGAGTTGGGTTCAGCAATGTTTGTTATTGCATAAGAGAAACCTTTGGTCAGCACTGCGGGGAAGCGTGTGATGTGTTTGTGGTCCTCTGTCTCCAGGTTCCAGGTGACCAACTCAGTGATGCCGGTGTGAATGGACGGACAAAAGGCTATGATGTGAGTTCCCCCCCGGTTGACAGTGACCTGGGAAATGCAGTCCTGGGTGCAGCCAAGTATAGACCGCAGGTACTGGAAGGAGACAGTGCTGAAGAGCTCGATGTGGATGATTTCACTGCCTCTCTTGTACGGATACCTGGCACAGAGAAAATAAAAAGTAAGTGGGTGGTAAGAGGAGAATGAGTGCAGAGATCTCCAGGCATATTAAAGGAAAAATTCTATTCCATTCACCTTGACTGTTTCTCAAAACCAAAATAAAACCCAAACTATAACTAACTAGATACAACTAGGGGTAAATGAGAAAATATGTTTTATTCTCTCTTAATAATTTGAGTGAGATGACCCTTTAAATTGTTTTTCAGTTTGCAGAAAGTGGCTAATCTTTATAGATTCATTAGTGTTGTCCATATCCACTCTGCAGTACTTTCTCCATTGTCACCATACCTGCAGAAAAGCAGCAGGTAGTCTTCAGTCATCTCCACAGCTTGGATAGAGGCAGCACCATGCTGAGCAGACAGGACACACAGCACAATGCCCTCTCTGGCACTGAATACTGCCGCCTCACCACCAGACCTCAAACACAAAGAGGAACATGTAACAATTAGCTAAAACAAGAGGTAACTTAGCTTTAGCATTTAGCAGTCTTGTTAAATTTAATATTTATAGATCCAGTTCAAAAGCTCACTGTTGTTTATACATATAAACAAACTTGTGTCAGAAAACATGAATAACTTAGTTGTTGTCTACTGACTCTATGTGCTGTATCTTTAGCTGAAGAGTAAGTAAAGGCAGCAAAGTGATCAGTAATGTTGCACAAGAATATCTCATTTAAAGTTTGCTATCATTAGCTAACATTAGCCAAGTTATAGAGAAACGTGTGAAAAATTAAATTACTAAGCAGTAATGTTATTAACTAAAATTTTCATTTGTTAAAGGAAGATTATGTTATTTATTCTTTAAAAAGTTTAAGTGTGGCTTTAAAATAACTGTCACTTAGTTCTGGGTCTTAGCAGGCTCCAATACTGTGCTTCTAAACTTTGGTAGTTGGTTGACCCATGTGTTGACATTTGGATCACAAATGTCCTTTTAGGTATATTTCATTTTGTTGTTTACAAGTATAAATGCTGAAGATTCTTAAAAAAGGGTTTGAATTACTCTATTCTATGCAACAAGGAAAGTTACCCATGCAGTTAGCAACAAATGCTAATACAGGATAATACTTTCCATATAAAACTGAAGTTTATTTATAAATCTTTAAGAGGCTTTTTTAACCAAACTGTGTTTGCTGATTCTCTACAATGGAGGTGGTAAAAGCTAGGTTAACATGACACATAGTCAGAACAGCTACAATTATGACAACAAGACCCAGGTTGAAAAATACTAGAATTTTCCTTCAAGTCACCTCAGAAAGGAACATTTGCTACAAAGCACTTTCTCTGCCTGTAAGTTTGAAGATGAAGGCTTTATCACGCTTATAAGGACTTTCATTTGACACTTTTAACTGAGCGAACTGTAAATTAGTTAATGCTCTTGAGGCTTACTATATTATTCCCATGCCTGCCATCTCATATTACGAGCAACCACCTGTGACCTACTTTGTTGTTTATCTGATACCTCCACCTGTCAGGTGTGAAGGTATGACTGTGTTAATTACTCTGAAAGCATCGCATCACTGTTTTCTATTTGGCTTTAATTAGATGGTGACAGAATAAAGAAAAAAGCCTTTATCATCTTGCTGACATCCCTGGAGCATCAGCTTCAGTATCCTTTATTATTTCATTATGTGACAGGAGGTAAGGCATAAAGGAATCACCTCTGTACTACATTACACTGGTGAGGCACATGAGAGGTAGCCAGTCTTAATAATTCACAACTGTTTTCAAAGCCAGTGGTGAAATTTGTCTGGATACCCTTTGTTAACAAGCCTGGTTTCACAGCTTGTTATCAAAGGGATATGTGATATTATTTAAGAACAAGGTCACTCGCAGTGACACTTGTGGCTCATGCATTATGAATGTGATGCTGCTGAGATCACCATCATTCGACATTCATGGTGACCAACTGAAATCTGAACATGCTGGCTGTGTAAAGAGGGATCCAGTAAGACTTATATACACTCAGCGAGCACCTTATTAGGAACACCTGTTTAATCTAATGCAATCCAAGACAACAGCTTTGCCATAAATTCTACTTTTACAAAGCTTATATATTTTCAGTTTTTGTTGACAGTTGTCAGAAAGGTGATAATTCTACTTTATGTTTATTATTGAGGTTGTATGGCTGATGGTGTACTGTAGTGTATTATATTGAAAAGTGTTACTAAAAATTTCCCCCCCTCATGTACAGCACCAGTCAGAAGCTTGGACATTCCTACTCATTCAAGGGTTTTTCTGTATTTCTACTATTTTCTACATAGAACAATAGTATAGAACAATACTGAGAGACATCAAAACTATGAAATAACACATATGGAATCATGTAGTAAACAAAAAAGTGTTAAACCAAAATGTTTCATATTTTAGATTCCTTGAAGTAGCCATTGTTTGCTTTGATTGCAGCTTTG
This sequence comes from Thunnus albacares, assembly GCF_914725855.1. NCBI lineage: Eukaryota > Metazoa > Chordata > Actinopteri > Scombriformes > Scombridae > Thunnus > Thunnus albacares. The sequence goes on along the minus strand of NC_058127.1, from coordinate 25,677,940 downwards.
CACACTCTTGGCATTCTCTCAACCAGCTTCATGAGGTAGTCACCTGGAATGCTTTTCCAACAGTCTTGAAGGAGTTCCCACATATATGCACAGTTTGCTGCTTTTCCTTAACTCTGCAGTCCAGCTCATCCCAAACCATTTCAACTGGGTTTATGTTGGGTGATTATGGAGGCCAGGTCATCTGATGCAGCATTCCATCACGTCTCACAAAGACACAGCGGTTGGAACCAAAAATTGCAAATTTGGACTCATCAGACAAAAGTAAAGATTTGGGTCTGGTCTAATGTCCATTCCTTGTGTTCTTTGGCCCAAGCAATTCTCTTCTTCTTATTGGTCTCCCTCAGTAGTGGTTTCTTTGCAGCAATTCAAGCATGAAGGCCTGATTCACGCGGTGTCCTCTGAACAAATAATGTTAAGATGTGTCTGCTACTGGAACTCTGGGATGCATTGATGTGGGCTCTAATCTGAGGTGCCTTAATTGGTGATTTGAGAGGCTTGTAACTCTAATGAACTTCTCCTCTGCAGCAGAGGTGACTCTTGGTCTTCCTTTCCTGGGGTGGTCCTCATGAGAGCCAGTTTCATCAAAGCATTTGATGGTTTTTGCGACTGCACTTGAAGAAACTTTCAAAGTTCTTGAAATTTTCCAAACTGACTGATTTTCATGTCTTAAAGTAATGATGGATTGTTGTTTCTCTTTAGTTAGCTGAGCAGTTGTTGCCATAATATGCTGTTATTACTATAACAGTGGAATAGGGCTATTTGCTATATACCAACATTACCTCAGCATAACTGGTGGTCTCAAACGCATTAAGAAGGCAAGAGATTCCACTAATTAACTTCTAATGGTGCAGTACAGCACAGTGGAATAAGACCTATCAGGCTTTGGATGCACACTTAATACTATACTTGTAAGTAGGATGAGTTAATTGTTGGTTTGGCTGTGCACATGAGATTTATTGACAATAAGAAAAAGCTATATCTTTTAATGGACTGGATCAGGAGCCCGTTAAGAAAATGACATTAGTATACAGTTTTAGTATTGACTATTTCAACTGAGTTCAACAAATGAAACACTGTTGTGCTATGTCATCCTTAATTTATTTAATGTCAGTAGTTTCTAATTAAAAGTTAGAGAAAGAAAAAACACTATTGTCAAATTCACATACTGTCAGTGATGAACAAATATATCAACCTGTAGGCGAAGAGGACATAGTCTTTGATGGAGGTGTTGGATAGGAGAATGGAGCGGTCTTTGTGGATCGCCTCACGCTCCAAGGAAATGTCAACACAGTGCAGCAGAGAGCAGGAAGTGGTCAGGTCAAAAACCTATATACACAAGAGACACCTTTTAATAAGTTTAATGAGCATGGTCAATGGTCAAATTGAGTTGTAACTTTTCAACCAAGACTCTTTCTAAATGTAGCCAGTTTAAAAAGTACCATATATTGTAATAAAGTTTATGTTAAGAAAAAGTTAATTAAGGTTAAAAGAGACATCATAAATATGGTTTTAAAAAAAGCTATTTCCTAAAAGATTAAAAGGTTCAGTGGAATAAATAAGTTTAAAAATATGCAGATGTATTGTTATAAATATTAATTTTATTTGAAGAGTTCATGGTAGTAAAAGGAAGTAGTATTCCAGAGTGAGTTTAATGCTGGTCATTCATTGGTTGAAGTGGGTGGGATCACATCATGGATGTATAAGAAGAGCTGGATAGGGCGCCGCTGCTCAGCCTTGCAGCAAATTTTTCCCTGTGGCCACTCGCGGTATTGCAGCGAAAAATCCCCCTGCGGCCCAAAAAGGATTTTCCCCATAGACCACCATTGTAAAAGAGACGCCTGTAAAACTGTTGACAGGACGCTTTGAACTGCAAACAACGTCAATTATAACTCTTTCTATTATGAACTTTTGATCCATGGAGGTTTTATGTTAAACTTTCCTCGAGCCGAGAAAAGCGATTTCAAAATCCGTGACGTCATCACAACGTAAAGTCTATGGGCCGAGCGGAAGCTCGCGGGCGGGGCCAGCGGGGGAAACACTACTGCGCATATTCAGTGGGCCGCACAACGCGGAAGCAAACCTGGAAGCTAGAAACTTTTTTTGGCGTATGCGCCAGGCGAGCAACTCCTATAGGACTGCATGGGCGCCATTTTTAGTCCGGTATCCAGCTCTTATAATACATCTATGGATCACACAGGTGTATGAGAAGAGAGAGGAAGTAGAGTGTGAGTGAAATCATGTAACTTGTTGGACTGAGTAGCGATGTATGCGCAGTGTTTACAAACAAATGTGTAGCTGGTGTCTGAGATTATCTACCCGACAGTCTATGCTAGGATACTCATGCTACATATTTTCTGCGAGCAGGTGGAGACACTTCTACTCGAAGTTTGTTGTACAGTTGTTCAAGTTTGTTTGTTTATTAGCTCATTAGCCGAACGTGTATTTGTTAGCATTCATTAGCAAAGTGAATGGACTCATAGCCACTATAACTAACACACGAGTGATTTATTAGCATTCATTTGCACAGTGAATGGACTTGAAGCCACTGTGTAGCTAACTCAGTTTATGCTAAAGGCTTTAGTTCATCGTTTCCGACGTGGAAGCCCTGAGGATTTATCGGACAGTGCCATGAGCTACTAAGTCAACGCTCAGACAGACTTTTCACTACATGGGCCGGACCCGCCATCTTTGGACTTCAGCGTGTATTCTGTTCCTTCCCGGAGACCGAGGGCTGGTGTAAACTGCTGATTGGAGTCAGACTTCATGACCAAGGTACCACATTTTATTTTGTTGCTCTTTGAGTGAGTGGCCAAATAGTTTTGGGCCTCTCCGTTCAGGTTTTATTTTATTTTAAATACCTGCCGGCTTGTGTGCGTGTGTGCTTGGTGAATGTGGACCTACAAATTTTGATATAAATTTAAATCAGAGGAAATCTTAATTTCACTTTGAGTATATTGTTTACATTTGGAGAGAGTTATTGCCATAACTCCAGTAATTGAAAGAGACTATTATGTAATTGTTTATATGGGAAATTTGCCAAAGTAAATAAGAGAAGTTCATTATTTTGACAACTACTTCCAGTGTGATGTTTGGTTATTTCTTTCACTAGAAGTATTTAACACTGGATATTAGTGACAGTTTGTTTAAAGGAGCGATACACCTATTTCATTGCATTAGTCTAACTCATCAGGTAGATTATAGTGCATAGATTTAATACAAAGGTTAAGTAAAATAGTCTAATAAGTGTATTGCAATTCATTAGCAGTGATTAAAGGAACCCAAGACAAATAAAATAGTCTATATAAACAAAAGAGAAACATTATTGTGACTGTGCTAGCAAACAGTTGCTTATTCACACTTCCAGCAGACACAGAACAACATTAGCCTTCGTGTTTCAACTCCTGAGATGTTCAAAAGCTAGCTAGTAGCTAACTTAGTCTGCTGTTTGCTGGGCAGGTATTGTGTGTATTTCTGAAAATGGAAATAATGTTTAGTACTGGGGGTTTAAGGTGCTACTGCTAATACTTAAAGTAGAATTCTGAATGCAGGACTCTGCATACCTGCATAATTTGAACAAGCTCAACAAAAAATAGTCTATTTACTCGATCCAGCAGTCACAGCAATATTAGCATTCATTAAAGGGTCATGTTTCTGGCCACCTGATGAATCTACTTCAAGTCCAACCCAGCTGCTAGTTTCTAACTTTGTCTGTCTGCAGTTTGGTGGTGGGCAGGTAGTGTACAGTAGATTTATCAGAGCTTTTATATTGAAAACAGTTGCCTGCTGTTCAAAACAAGGAACTGCTGATTTGGTGCTAATTTCCTGCAAGGTCATAACTATAAGTGACTCCTTTCTTATTTCACATAGCCATATGATCCATTGTTAATAGAAAAATAGTGATGAGTGCCACTTTTATCAGTACCTTGACAAGTTGAACTCCATCGTAGAACACCACCAACAGCTGTCCTTCACAAGTTGTCGTAACAATGGGAACGTCAACTGAGTCACTCTCTGAATACACAACTCGGCCAGATTCCACCTCTCTCACCTGAAAAACATATATCTTTAATATACTGAATGAATGGGTCTTTAACCTGACAGTTCCCCTCAAAAAAACTTTTTTTCTTTTTTTTGACCACTCCCAGAGTGATGTACAGTATATCCAAATAATTGTGATTTTTTTCACAGCCTAGTTGTCAATCCTGTATCTTAATATAACACTGTACTTCCAAGCTTCATTTAGATAAGGCAGAGAAATAGTTCCTCTTAAAGTAAACCATGAAGTAAAATAAAATTTTGCTGAAGTCCAACCTGCAGACTTGGTCCCATGCGGATTATAAGCATCCTATCATCCAGCCCGAGGGTGAGGGAATCTCCCACAACTCCCCCCACCGCATCCAGAGTCCTGATGATACGTCTCTGCTCCAGTTCCCAAAACCTCAGCCTTCCATCTGATTCACTGGTGACACCCAAAGGTCCTCTCTGGCCCCCTCCCAGGGCAGTCACACTGGTCAGGTGACCTAGGTAAATACACCATTTTTCAATTTGATTATTTCATTATATACAGTCATAGCACGCAGTCACATTAACACTAACATGCACATACTTTAAGTGTATTCATTCAACTCTGTGAAGCGATATATGTTTGATGGGTTACCTGCCAGCATGGTATGTTGGAGGCCTCCTGGGGGCAGCAGGCAGGTGGAGGAGGGCAGCAGCACAGGCAGGGAGGACTGGGCACACTGAGCCAGTAGAGCATGGAGGTAGCTAAACTTAAGCGGGTCACCTAGGTCAGACACACAGCTTAGAGATTAGCAGATGATGCAGCAAATATTTCAAAATAATTTAGAACTATACACACTCCAGAGTTACCGTAGGCTGATACAAAAACCTTAGGAAAAAAGTTGCTGTGAAGTAGACTATCCATAATTTGATCAAAGTTGGACTGTCAAACGATACCTTTAGCAATGGGATGGTCCTCAATAACCATTTGTCCCAATCGACCCATGAGCTGGGAGGCCAGCTGACAGGGATCCTCCTGCAGCACTGCTTTGGACATTTCCAGAGCCCCCGACAGCACCTCCACATCCACCAGCACCCTAATGAGTGAAGATTTATTTATTTTTATTTCATTTATTTGCAAAGATAGACTAGCTGAAGGTTGACAAGATGCAGAAGGAGAGAAGTAAGACTGATGCAAAGAGTCCTGATCTGAAGTATAGGTCAGAACGAGAACTACACCAGTAAAGTCATTCTGCTCAGCAATGCAGGATTGCAAAGGTCAACTGCCTGTTTTTTTATTTTCATGACTTATAACTTAATGAAGAATCGGTGAGAACCAGCAAGTCATGCTGATGTTAAAAAGTACCTTGATGAGATTTCCTGTAAGCAAACGCACTTATTTTCACACCTAGTGTTTGTGACCAAAACATTTTTGGGCCTTATGCAAGAATCACCAGTAAGACTTGCAGATTTGTTCTTAAGTGGCATGTATTAGCGATTTAAAAGTTTTTTTTAAGCTAAGTTGCATCATGGCTGCCAATTTTATTGAGACGTTTATGTAGCAATCTGGGGGCATCAAATATGCTAATAATCTCATTTTATGCATATTTACCCATGAACAGATAACATTTATCAAGTTGAATTAAGTAATTTAACACAAGTTTGTGCAGTTCAGAGGGTTTTCTGAATGCAACTTGGAAAAACTAGTATGAGCAAACCATATGAAAAAAGTAAGTGAGGTTTAGGATAAAGATAGAAAATTTGTCCTGCAAGAGGCTCAATGCGTATGTCATTGAGGTCTAACAAATGTCTTGGATGCATTTCATTTCTCATAAAATATATGAAAAGCTGATGTTTTGATTTGCTATTTCTTTGTGCATTACCAATTATCGGTCAGTGGAATAGTGTGCAACCATTGGTGGGAAGGCGTATCCCATCTCTAAATCTCTAAACATCTTTTCAGTTCTCTTAAATCTTTCCTTGACTCCATTATATTTTCCATCAAGGTCAAAGAAACGCGGTTAGGAAAAGACAAAGGACATGTTTTGTCTGATGCACCCTGGGATGTTAGTTCTTTGAACCCTAACCCCTCACTTCACTTGTGCTTGGACTGTGGAAACTGGAAAGCGCTGGGTAAACTTTTGCACTCAAGAACATTAAATAGAACCAAAGCCAAAATTCAAAGCCAACATCTTCTTGCTCTGAGACAACTGTGCTACCCTGCAAGAACAAGAAAGCTCTTTTGTATCCACTTCTTCATCGTTGTTGTCTACTATGAAAACCTACAGGTTATCATATATCATGAATATTACATGCAGTGTAAGACAACAGGAAAGCACTCTGTTTTTCTTCTGATAGTCCCTACTTGTCTGGCAGCACAGCCTTCTTCAGGTCCTCCTCTATGTCCAGGATAGACAAACCCCAGGCCTTATGTAGCAGGAACTCATAGTTGAAAATGCACTCAGACAGGAAGGGCAAGATTTGGCCTGAGTGGACCAGGTGGTAAGGTAACCCATTGAGTTTCCTCAAATTGAATCTGTAACTTTTAGCCTTTTGTCCTCCGTCCTCTTTATCATCCAGTGTCCATGCCAGTGGCTGAAATATGTGTGCGTACTGTGACTTTTCCCGGTAGTAGTCAGCATAGTCGGCGTGCACTGCCACGCGAGAGTCACTTGTATTTAAATAAAGATCTATGCACACACGGCTCAGCTCAGAATGCGTCCAGCGGTACACCCACGTCCCATCTGTCCTGACCTCAGTTAGGTGATGGCCAAGGTCACGTTTCAGTCGAGCCCACAAGACATAAGGAACCCTGGGTTGGCTGGAGGAGGAGGAGGGGTGAGTTGAGGTCACTTCCTGGAGCACCTTCCCATCTTTGGCCAGTAGGTTGAGTAATTCCTGATGACGAACATAAACGTGGATTGAATAAGAATCTCAATTTGATCCTTTTCACATAGAAGTCTAAGTTAGAAGCTAGTTGCACATTGGTTGGATAAAATGACAAGTTGCATTAAATTGATAGTGACCAAATATTGTAACTGAAAAAGCAGGATTGTTGCTTGAAGGATGATTCAAGTTTATTAAACTGTGGCTCATATTTTTATAATTTTGTCAACAATTTCCATCAGTTATATGAACAATACACTTGGTGAGAGTTAGATCGCCATAATAAAGTCCAGCAGGGCAAGAAACACGAGCAGTGTGAACAAGAAAACATATTTTCTACATATAATTAACAGACTATCGAAATCAGTTAATGTCAAATGTAAGTAATACTTCTGCACATATTTTGCCCATCTTTTTACAAAGCACAAGTCAGGTCTTGTATATAGCCTAAGTATTGTAATGTTTATAATGTATGTAGATTGAATATCATTTACTTGACTTCTTATTTTGTTGTATTTATTTGTTATTATTTGTTTCCTGCCTCACTAGACTGTTTCTTGCACTGCTGTAACATGCGAATTTCCTCTCTGGGGATTAGTCTGATTGTATCTTAATCCCTCATTGCACAGGAAAAGTGTGTGCATAACTACCAGTAGTCTGGACACTGTGATGGATGATGACCATGAAAAGTTTGGGTAATAATTTTACCTTCATTTTCTAGTTTGACTAACCTTTGTTCACAAACTGTCTGATCGTGTGACAAAACTAAAAAAACTAAGATCCAAGTTGTAAAAAATCTGAATTACACTTTAAAATGCCATCCTTCTATTTTTTCAAATACTGTTGAATGAATATTAGACATCACTTTTAAAAAACTGTCAATGTAATGCAAAAAAGTAGATTAAAGTAGGTTAGATATAGTGTATTATCAAGCAAGCAAACTTTATATATAGAACTTATATAGAACATATATAGGATTGACATTCTGGGTAAGTGGTTCAATTAAATCTGAGGAACTGAACAGTATCTGGATCAATAAAAATAATTTCTGTTCTTATATAGCACTGAGGCAGTTTTAAACTGTCTAGCTTAATAGAGTTATTATAATTAGAGGAGAGATAGAGCTGTGTGTCATCAGCATAACGAAGATAAGAGATATAATGTGGCCAAGGGGCACATAGAAAACAAGATTGGACCAAGAATTGAGCCTTGTGGCACACTGCATATTAATGGGACTGATGATCAGGCACATATTGCTCTGTTGAGTGTAATCCAGCACTGATGCACTGTAATATTGTAAACTTTGGAAAAAGATCAGGTGCAGATTGTAATTAAATGTAGTTTTCCCCACCTCTTGAGTGACACCCCAACGTGAAATGGAGATCAGAGATGCAGCCCGTCTCACCAGTTGCCTCCCCAGGTTTCTCTCCAGGCGAGCCAGGAGGCCAAGGTAGAGGCCCTTCAGGCTGGCTGGAAGGCTGAGGTTGACCTGAGGGGAGAAGGAGGTCCAGAGCAGGCTCTCAGAGTACGCTGCTTCCAGGTACAGAGGGCAGGGACAGGAGAGACAGGCCTGGACCAGCAGCTGCCACTGCTGTTCCTGCAGACGCCGCTGGTCAGCCCGCAGTTTGGCCTCTAATGCTGGCATGATATCATCAAGACTGAGTGGAGGAAGGGACAGGACGATGGTACGGGTTGACTGCTGGGGAGGGTGAGAGAAAAAAGTAGATCACATAATTAATTGAGTCTTCACTTAGTCTTGCTCCCCTCGACAACTTTACATTCTAGCACGGCAGGTGCAGTTTACAATGATAACAGTGGCTGAGTTACCATAGCTTCTCAATTCTCAACATAAAATGTCATCAAGTTTAACTCAGCTCCACTGACCTGCAGAGTGTGAGAGCAGGGGGAGTCAGTGGTTGCAGAAAGGATGAAGTGGACATTTGGAGGTAGAGGGGTTGAGATCCAGGAGAGGTCTGGACCACACTCCTCTGACAGCTCATCTAACCCGTCCAGCAGGACCACCAGGGGTCTCTCTGCTCCCACCAGGCTCAACAAAGAGTGGAACTCATTAATCATCTGAGGGACACCCTGAAGAATAAAATCAAAATGCAGTATGGGTACTATGGCACTACAGCAAATGAATGAATTAATTTTTTGATTAATTTCATTAGCTTAGCATATTACTTGGTAGTATATTACAGTATCACAGGCAAAACAGATGTGAAGCTTAAAACTCGCTTCCAGCTAGTTTTCACATGTTTAGAATAATGTAGGTGCAGTATATGCACACTGGAAATGCATTACAATGTCAAGTGTCATTTCAACTGTGTACATGAAAAATGGAATGTTAAATGGTGTACAGTAATGTGGGCACATGGATGACAGCAACATTAACAAACAGCACAACCTGTAAGGTGTGATGAAGCTGTGGATACTAGAGATGGTCCAGTACCTCTGACAGCTGTGTGTGGGGACAATAGGCTTCAGCCAGCTGAACACAGAGACTCTGCAGGACAAGACGAATGTTCCTGCTCTCTCCGGTGAGGCCAATGAAATACACTAACACATTCACTGATCTGAACCAATGAGACATAAAAAAAAACTGAGGTTCAACCAAGGTTGAATATATCTTAGTTTGTTTGCACTTTAATATATGTTATCTATATCTGTACATTTAATTTCTATCAATCCATGTTTGAAAATGTGTATGTTGAACACCAAAAACCAAAATAATAATATTTTTATGCTACCACCTAATCCTTTCCTCTGCCAGCGTCTCACCCAGGTAGCCAGGAGGGTGCTAGCTGTGCTACTGCAGCCATGGTGGTACTCTTTCCCCAGCCTGGTGGTCCCAGCAGGAGGATGCATCTGGTTGCTGACTGCTCCACTGCCCTCTTCACATCAGCTAGGAAAAACTGCCTCAAAGTACAGCCCTTCCCTCTGAGGGATGGAGGGAAATCTCACTGGAACTTTGGCATGTAAGAACTACATTCAAATAGTTGTAGTTTACTCTGTAAGTTTACTCTCTGTCCTCTCATTCTTTTGACAAGAATACTAAAAGCCTGGGCACACTAACATATAATACAGCAAACTTTCATTCAACTTCATTTTAATGGAATGGACAAAGTAAATCAGTGCAAAGTTTTTGCTTTGACCTGAAATTTGCACAACTGACCTAGCATGGAAGCTATCATAGCCTCAGGTGTGGTGCACCTTCCATTTTTATATAACCATGCTCTGCTGGAGTATAAACTACTGCACCAAACAGACATGGTTTTCCCTGACAGTTACATAAACATGACAAATACATAACTGTGTCAACTTATTGTCTTGTTAGCATCTAAGCTATCTAGCTTGCTAGCTGACAGTTATTACGCCAACTATCCAGGACAGGGGCTGACTAGAGTTAGCATGTTCTTGGGTCACAGTACTTCGATGAGTAGTCGCTACGTTAGAAAGCTTCTTAAACCAACTGTTTTGTGGATGAACTTTGTTGTGCTACTTTCTGCTGTGACCAGGCATTAATAATATTCTGTTAAAAGAGGCTCAGTAAATTTACTTCATTTTAAAATTTCTGACTTGGGCATCCTCCATTGTTAGTGACAAAAATGCCTCCTGTTTTCATTCCTTATGCCAGCACTGTGTCATTTTTCCACAAACAAAAAATTAAGTCACATAACAATTCTACACATTGTGGCTTCAAAAGAGCTATTTGTAACTACTTCAAGCTACACTAGGAAATATTTTGATGTAAAAAGACAGCATTCTTGTCTACCTAGATGAGGTTGTCACCGTGATGGTAATGGGAAAGGACTCACAGGTGGCGTCCATAGTTAACATGACGCTGTATCTCCTCCTGTATCTGCACTCTGGCAGCTTCTTTCCTCACCATGTTAAAAGGGCCTGGGGCTTTGGTGACCTTCATGACTCTGGAATAGACAAGGCATGAACAGCAGCTGTAGTCAACTCATACAGGGCAGAGATGTTTAATCCTTTATAAAGTGTTTCTGTAAGTGTGTGTGTTGTACTTTTTGAGGGAGTTGATGACGGTCCGTTGAACATGAGAGGAGATGCGCTCTGTGTAGAACTGGTGAGATCGGTTGTGTTTGGGGTTCAGACCTTTCCGTCCCCAGCCTACATTACGCTCATAGATGTTGGTGTGGCGCAGCTTGATGATGTATACATAAATGAATAAAATGTACAGTACATAAGCTTGGAACTAAGAGACAAGAGGAGTAAATCTACAAAAGCACACCTGGTGCTCTGTTGGTTTGCTTAACAAGCTGCCAAACAAACATCCACCAGGGGAAAAGTGCACTGCTAAGCTCAGTTTGCAGGCTAGAGACCTAATTAGCTAGTCAGCTGTAGCACATTGAAGAGCATAAAAATGTTTTTGCAAATGTCATGAATGGTCCATTTAGATGCTTAATTGAGGGGGTCCTTTTTTTCTTCTCTTTCAACACCACTGCTAACAAAACACCGTCTGTCCTTGATATGTAAGCTTCAGTCAGCAGCACAAGTTTGTTTACAATGTGTGTCTGTGCCCCTGCTGACTCAGCTGTCAATCAAACCCCTATTCTGGCACACACCCTTAGAGCCTTGGACATAAGAGCATTTCTGACGTGTCTCCAAAGATACATTAGACAAGATACTTCCTTCTTTTCAATAATAAATAAACATTTAAAAATCACTTTGACATGATCCTTGACTGCAAAAAGGGAAAAGTAATTATGATTACAGTCTGACTTAAAAGCACACACATTAAATAGCAGCTCTTTAGTTTCATCATAGTTATTACAGACTGACACCCTTTAATAGTAACATTCCATCAAAGTTGCATATCTTCGTATGGCCAATAACCAGTTTCAACAAAAAGCCTGTATTCGTCCAGTCCCAGCAAGCACTAACTGAGGTAATAAATAAAGCGAACCCTTTGTTTGATGTCTCAGTTACAAATAATCTGTTTCAACAGCATTTCAATTACTATACTGTATGTAATTATGTTTTTAAGACTTGCTCTCCATTAAAATCACTAGCACTTAGCCTGAATGTGTGCAAATATTTGTATGTTGTCTTGTGTATATCGTTTTAAAACTGAATACACCCAGAGTTCCACATTAGGGAGTATGTTTTTGGTTTTCCTTACACTGAATATACCTTTTCATGGAGGCGGTCCATGAAAGACTGGTGGGCTGTGCTGAGTACTGGATCGAGTTGAGCTCCTCCCTTCAGGAGATCGGCGTACAGAGTGGCATGTTGGTTCTTTAGGTTGTAGTGAAGATCTGGGATGACTCTCTTATAGCAGTGGCAATGTTCCTCTGGTGGAGCCTCATTTACATACTGCAGAGCTGTCTCTACCTCCCAGTCAAGAACTAAGAAAAAAAGATAATACTGGCAGTTATTGTTTTGTGCCCATTTTGTACAACCTCTGTTTGAAGCATACTGAGACCTTTAACTGTTGGGTTTTGGTGTGGTTGTTTTGGTCCATTCTAGAGTATGATTGTGTACAAATCTGCCCAAATGAATCTTATGAAGGAGGAAAACCAACCCATTCAAATAAGCTAAACAATGCAGGCTTGAGCAAAGCCAATTAAATCAGGGAATTTTCCTGTGATCCCTAGATAGAACCACCTTGCCAACATACATAAAACAGAGGACAAGAATAAAAAACAGAATGTTTCCCAACCTTACCTGTCCTGAGTAAAAGTGAGGCCTCTTCTTGCCCCAGTGCCTTGACCACGCAGCATTGCAGAACTCCCCACAGTCTCTGGCAGGTAGTGCTCCAGTCCTTCATAGCCTGCCTCCTGTGCTGTCGGTCCATGCTCAATATGTTGGGATGGTGAGTGCTGTAAAAGTCACCAAAGATAATGAATGGGGCTGTTAGACACATTTTCCAGAGGTTGAACCCTATTAAATCGTTGTGACCCCTTGACCTCTGTTCATGCGTCCATTCATTCAACACAGTACTTGAGCTTTCCTCTAGCACCACCTGTATGAGCTTTGTATAAAATAAAGCTTATGGATGGATGGCTTTGAAATTTTCTCTGATTATTCATGATCCTCAGAGGATGAACCTTTTTGATATTGGTGATCCCATCACCTTTCCTCTATCCTTGCACCAAACCCTAACATACAGGATATTACATGATGTAAAAGGCTGCCATGACATTTGTTGTGCACATTAACAATTCCCAAAGGAAGAACTTTGGTGAATTTAGTGATCCCTTGACCTGTTCTGTAGAGCCATTTAGAGGTAAGGGGGACACCAAAATCACAAGTATGTTGTTGGTTTGACACTTTCATATTTTAGTGTGCAGGGAATAGCACAGCTTCAAAGGGTTGCTACATGTAGCTGCTTTCAATCTTGTTCGTAGTTTTAGCCATGCTAACAGCATTGTTCTAGGAATGGCAATTTCTGTCTGTCGGCTGGTTGGTCATTCAGTTGGTCAACCACTTTGTTCCAAACAGTAGTAGTAATAACTTTGGCGATCTTTTGGCTTTTCATTTAGCATCATTATCAGATAAAAATTTCAATTTGTCCAATACATCTATTTTATTTCCACAATTTTAATTGCTAAAATGATCTCATGTCATAATTTCATGTGTGACCAGAGAGTTTGTTTTTACCTGATGGGAAGTAAGCGGTAGACCGGAGGAAGACAATTCTCATCAAGCTTGTACCACATTTCGAGTAATGTCAGGTCTTTGTCCAAATCCCCCAGGCTCCTTGCTGCGACAGGGCTGAGTCTGGCCTCCTTTAAGTCTGAAAACGAGTTGTGGGAACTCTGGCTCAGCAGTCCTGAATTTGTTGCCTGTTCTCCAAAATTCAAATAAGTCCTGTAAATGGATTCCTGGATAAAACTGCCAGTGCTGCTGTCTGTAGTGATGCTGGACTGGGAGCCTGAGGCAAGAAAGTCTTCCACTGGTTTGTTCTTGGACATCTGCTGTCTGTCTTCTTCCACAACTCTCACTAAGGCTTCAAAGGCCTCCCTGGTAATGGTGGGGGGAAGGCTTCGGACCTCGTATTTCTGTCCTACAAACAACTGACCAACAAAACAGCAAATCACACATGAATTCATCATCCTACATATACAAATATGCTGATTGTTGTGACTCTGCACCATTATACTGTTGAATAATACAATAGGATGACATCTTACAACAAAGTTTGGACCCTGGGTTCCCTGACATTGCTTCAGATTCTCCACATGCAGCTCTACAGTGTCGTGGTGTTCAGCGACAGGGTTTTCAACACCCCTGCGGAGGTCAACCATCCTGAAGTCATAGCCTCTCTGCTTACAGTAGAGATACAGCTTGGGATACACATTATCCATGAGTGCACTTCTCTCTGCAACTGTGTCTGAATCACACACATACACAACGTACAAAAATGTTACGGCTTCCTTCTATATCAAGAGTGAATAATTTTGCTCTGTAAAAAATTGATAGACTAATTCAAGAGTTAACAGCAACATTTGCAGCTCTATGAGGCTGTGTGTAGACACAGCAGTGCATTCACCAATATACTAATGTCAGCATGCTAACATGCTCATAGTGAAAACATGCTGATGTTAGGCAAGTAATGTTTACCATTGCTGCACCTTAGCCATCTTAGTGTTAGCATGCGAATGTGCTAATTAATATAGAACACAAAGTACAACTGAGGCTGATGGGAATGTCATTGGTCATTGTTGATTGGTCATAAGCCAATGTATTGAACAAATTGACATTTTGTTTTGATGATGGTGCCAAATGAAAAGTCAGGGGATTCCCAAAGTTATTTCATCCTGAGGGGAACATGAATATCTGTACTGAATTTCATGGCACTCCATCAAATGGTTGTTGAGGCATTTCATTGTGATCCAAAAAATTTCAACCTGCTGGAGGTGCTACAGGAAGAAGCAGGGGATCACCAAAAGCCTTCTTCCTCTGGGAACCATGAATTTCTGTAAATAATTTCATGGTAACACATCCAGTAGTTGTCCAGAAATTTCAGTCTGGACCAAAGCGCACACAACAGTATGAAAGTGTCAAACCAACAACATACTAATGACATCAATGTTTTCCAAGTGTTTGCCTCTCAATGGCACTACAACAAATTCATCAAAGTTCTTCCTCTATGGTATTGGTCCTCCATTAGTATTGTTGCTATGACTACCTGCAGTGTAATCTAATTTGCAAACTGTGGTTAAAATGTTGAATGGAACCAAATTTGAGGTGACTCGAACAATGGCCAGTCAATCAAAAATAAGTACAGTATTTTCCATGGACTAAACATGAATGATCAGATTTTCAATTCTTACCTTTGTATCCACCACATATGTAGACCATGAATCTCTTCTCTTTGAGAGGAAATGGAGGCTCCTCCTTTCTTTGAAGCTCACTGGTCATTGGATCACACAACATGTATGGGATTGGTAGTCTGTTGTCCTCACTTGTTTTGTCTAAATCATCCTTGTTTGAGTTAGCTAACCCACTATCTGTCTCTCTGTCCTCCTTATTAATACAATCATTGTCCTTTCCCTTGCTTTCTTCTTCCTCATCTCCTCCCACAAGTGCCTCCATGCTCCTTAGTAACTTTGGCGAGTCCTCAGTTTTTCTCCCATATTCATGTAGATCTAGTAAGACCTTGACAGTCTTGACCTGTTAGCAAAATGAATATTTGGCAGGTAATTTAAGTAAAGCATTATGCCGTTTAAATGACAAAGTTATATCTTTATACTTCAACATACCTTGAAACAATGGCCATAGCGCAGTATCTTCGTTGTTCTGTCCTCTAAGAATGGGTTATCTGGGGTTTTGCATGTTTGATGCAGCTGTACCATATACTGAAAGACATATGGGATCATCCAGTGGTAAAAATCAAATTTGGGATTGTTTCAGTAATAAATGAATAGTAAAGTAAATTTGCAAACATTTGGTGCTCAGCGTTGTCTGTAGCACTTACTCTGAGGGGATCTGTAATATTGGACTCTGCCTTCTCATTCACTTTGCTGTCATAACCCTTCTTGTTTGTCTACAGAATAAAATCATCAGGGAAAAAAAAACATTTATTCATTTATTTCAGGTGCTAATGTGCATTTTCACACCTCAATCTGTAACATTCATAGTAATAACACCTAATAATTAATAACAAGACTAAAGGCCCAGTGACACCTGCATTTAAAACTGTTCAACTTTACATGCAATGTACATCGCCTTACAATAAGAAACTGTTGGTCAGAACAAACAACAAAGATTTTGCCCAGTGACACTAGTATTTATGATAGTGAAATTTATTTCATTGGAATAGAATCACCATGATCAGTGGATGTGTCACAGCGGTGAAATAAATTCAGATGGAATACTCACAATGACTTCAAGTTTTCAGATTTTTGGGGATTTTTGGGGAAGGCATTTTATGTGTTTTTAAGTTAGGCAACAGTATAGAGACGACAGGGAAGACAAATGGGGAATAACAACAAAAGTACCCGGACAGATTTGAACCAGAGATGTTGCAGTTTATACATTCCTGACCATGAATGTCAGGACTAAATATCATGGCTACCCAGCAGTAAGCATATTATGGGATATTTTGACACAGTACCAAAAATGTCAATCTCTTGGGGGCAAAACGTAAAACCAAGAGATCAACGAATTTTCCAGGTCCAGATATTTCAATCTGGACCAAATTGGTGATCCACCAATCAAACAACCAGCTGACATTGCCAGCCTGCTAGCATGGCTAAAAAAATAGAACAACTTAGGACCATGAATATCCATAGTAAATTTAGTATAAATCTGCCCATTTGTCTTTGATGTTATGTGCTGACATTTTGTCCTGAAGGTTGCACAAGAAAGAAAAAGAAGAAACTAGACAGCTTACATTGTGTCCAAAAAGGAAATGGTACATCCTGAAGGGAGTATGAATATGGTAAAAAAAAAAATTCTATGGAGATATCCCCATTTATATTTATGTTTCTTGTATAATAAAGGTGCATTCTTTTGGATCCATGTAGTTAATTTAATGGCAATCTGGCCAGAAGTTTTGAAATGGACAGATGGACAGACAGTGCTATTCAGGGACCAGATCCTTCAAACAATATGTCAGGATTATTGACTGTACAGTAACTCCTTAAATATTTAACCCTGAGGGAGAATACAGAATATATTAGACGTTGGCAGGTTGAGTTTGTAGAGGCTGTGCAGTATTTAAAAACTAAATTGTTGAGGTATGGAGCCATTCTGCTCTCTCTCTCTCAAGAACTCTTTGTTTCCTACAGTCAAAGCTCCTACAGTAAAAACAATAACTGTAATATTTGTACATAGATCACCTGACATAGTGAAGTTGCCCCGTTGTTTATGGCTGGAAGTGTTAAGACCTCTTTGCCCTCCTGCAAGACATGAAGTTAAAATATTATACAATATCTATTAAGTACAAACTGGGCTCTGCCATTGACTGAACATTGCATGGTCATGACTAATGTGGCACTAGTGTGTGTAGAGAAATACAAATATAAAACCCAAATATTTGTATGAGGACTGATAAAAAGCTACAACAGTACATATGAGCGTATTATGCTGAAAGATTTTCTCCACCAGCCTACAGTGACTGATATCACTAGAATTATTATCAATATTCTAAAATAATGGAGTGTCTAACAACAGACTCATGATTAAAAAATGTTTTTAAACGAATAACAAGTCAGTGGTAGTCATCACTGACCATTAAAATTATACAGTATGTCTTTTGCATCACTTACTTTCTTCTTCTTTTTGGGGAAAAGACCGTTTCTGTAGTAGGTCCACATTCTGTCACCTCCGACCGACCGACATCCACCTGTCAAGCTACAGGGGATGAAATACTGTACTTCCGTTCGCGCTTTTCAAAATAAACCAATAACAGGATGAAAAAATCTATAAGGAATAATTAAAATGGAACTGAATTTTCAGTTCCATTTTACATCAATTTTATAGCATATGTTAGCATATTAGCCTTACCTTCTCACACCTGATGAAGTATCATATGAAGGTTATCAATATATACAGTAGGTAGCCTATTCCAGGAATGCCCTATCATCTAGTATTATTGTTCACATTCAGTATTTAGCTTGTCCAGTTGGAATTGAGCAGAATTTAAAAGGCACTTTAAACATCAAAGTCAGTGTACTTTTTATATCTGGTACTACTCAGCCTGTGAAAACAGTTGTATAATGTCTTCTGTGGTTACGGAGGAGGTTCGTCATGTCTGACAAAATTACCCTGATGATGTCATCAGGGATGTCTCAGTTAGGGCTTAAAGGACAGAAATCTCAGCATCTGCTCCTTCACTTTTGACCATTGTTCCTTGATATTTATGGAAGTGCAATACTAAATCACCAGAATATCTCTTTAAATAAAATTATTTACACATGATCAGTACAGAAACACAACTAGTAAAGCCATTACATTTTAACTGTAGGCAACAGTAGTTTTTTTCAATAAGCTATATATTCCACAATGAGAACATTTGAGTAATTCTGACTTCATGTGAGCTACCCGAATTTTAACACTGCAGTCATATTGTAACAATCTCTGGTACCATCTTAAGGTGTAAACATCCACTGTGAAAGCCACCATTTCATCTGAAAGGTTGTTGTTGGATCTGTTGTGAAGCCTCAGAGATAAACCACATGAAGTTTAATTGTTTTGAGTTTGCACACTTTGCCAAAGTATCAAGTGTTGGGAGTTTTATTTTTTAAGGCAAAGTATCCTGACTTCCTCCCTGACTCAGGTACATTCTGGTAACTTGAAAGTTGGAGCAGAACCAGTAGGCTGAACCTTAATGTGGCCTAGAAGAACTACTATATATAAATAAAGGAACTGATTACACACTTCAGTGCTTGAGCATGAAACAGTCAAGTGACACAAAAAAGTCTCAAAGTTCTCTTACTAGCTTTTCCACAGATTTCAATCAAATCTTGCAGTCTTCCTCGGTGAGTGGGGTTTTCTCTGTTGCCATTGAGGTAGCTGAAGAAGACTGCAAGATTTGGTTGACAACTGTAGAAAAAGTTAGTAGGGGGATAGTGAGTCATTTTTTGGTCCAATGTCTGATTATGTCCACACAGTAAACTGCCATCAAGCACTCTGTTAGACTGAACTCACACAGTTGATCAAATGCATGGTAAATCACATTCTTAGACCAGCAGTAGACCAAATATGGTTTTATTTAAATATAAAATTTTTACGTTTCTCAGTTCATAGGGAAGAAAAAAAACTTGTCAAAATAAGAAATTGGTGAATGGAGTAACATTTTGTGTTATTAAAATTTCTCTATTTTCACAAAGTCACATGATACCTGCGAGTAACAGCAGGATGCTTATTTGACACATCCATTTATAACCACAATCCAACATTTATGTCTCCAGCGCCTGGCAGCTGGGCCTAATCTCAGAGACTCAAAACGTGGCAGTGACAGCAGGTACGTCCTCCCTGGTGGAGGATGGAGCAGAATATCTGAGTGCTGACTTTGTACGATGAACAGAACCTGGAGGCTGTGTTCACCTTGCTGCTTTCCACAAACATCACAAACACATACAGAAAAAACACTCAATTCTTGTGGATTCCCAGCTCAAAAACACAGTTTAGCTGGAAGTGTGTGCGTGTCCTGAACTCCACTATTACCCAGCGGCCTGCTTTGATTGTCTAGGTAGAAGCAGCCATACTGAGTGTGACATGTTGGTGAGGTTGGATGTGAAGGCATCAGGACAGGAGCAGCAGCATCAACAGGCTGCAGTTAGTTCACGCGTCACTGCATGTTCTTGTAGAAAGTAGCACAAGGTCGCTGCCCACAGGCCTAGTCGTCATCTTTTCCTCCTGTTTTACTGAGCTGTAACAGAAAAACAGCAGGAAACAATTACAGGTGGTTATATATTAAAGGTTTTGTATCAAGTGTGATTCAGGTGGTTTTCACTTACATGCTAGATGGTCACATCACACAGCGATGACGAGGGAGAAAAAAGAAAAGAACATTGAAAGGTTAATGATGAACATCACTGCTGGCTCATCGTTAAAAAGATGATTAGGTGCACCATCTTGTGGAGGAAAGGTAAAATGCACCTACTTTGATAACGTCAACCCAGTTCCAACCTCTTGGCAGTTCCCCTTTGTGATCTGTAAACAGAAATCATACTGTCATCTGTCCACATCATAGAATCACTACTGACGTTGAAGCTAATCTGTGATCATAACTTAACTTAACTTCAGACTTTATGGTAAATTTTAATGCAACATATAATTTCATTTTAAGACAAACCTAAAAATTATATTAGGTTGTAACCTATAAATTGGGACAGAAACATTGTTATAGTTTAAATGGATGGATTTAATGTAATGTGTTTAATGATTATTTTTTATAATTGATTAATCTGTATTATTTTCTAGATTAATCATTTATTCTATGAATTGTCAGAAAATAATGAAAAATGCTAAATTATAATCTCCCACAGTTCAATGAAATGTATTCAAATGTCTTGTTTTGTCCGATCAACCATCCAAAAACCCAAAGACATGGAGTTTATTGTCATATTTGTCAAAGTAAATCAGCAGATCTTCACGTTTAAGAAGCTGGAACCTGTGAATTTTTGGCATTTTTGCTTGAAAACTGATTAATTGATTATCAAAATAGTTGCTGATTCATTACCTGTTTATCAATTAGTCAAAAAATTGTCACAGCTCTAATTTAAACTGGTGTAAATATGACAGAGGTGGTGACAGAGTGATGTCCTTAGTCCACTGAAATACAATGTGAAACATAACTGGCAGATAAGATAAATGGTCCGCAGCCTTTTTATTATAAAAAGTTACCTGCATTAATTAATTAATGTATTAACTTGAAAGTATCTTCCAGTCTCCTGCCTGTATGTGAGGGGCAGGTGGAGTGCTCTGCTGTGTTGTTATTAACGTCATGTCTCCAGCAGTGGAGAGCAGCCTCTCTGATGTGCTATTAGCTCCGGGGAGAGACATTGTTGTCCAAGATGCTGAGTGGCTGCAGGGTTTTTGAGATGAAACAGACTGAGCACTGAGTTATTTTCTTCACCTCAGAGATGGTTTGAGTTGTTTAATGTTGCAGTTTGTGTTGGTCAGCTGGTCTCGTTTGTTACTGCTGGAGCTGCTTTAGTCTCTGAGTGACGGCGTAGAAAGTTCGCAATACTACATACTTCACATTATAGATAATTATTTGGTTATTATATCAAAACATGCTTGCAACTGCTGCTGTTTGTGAAGATGAACTCTAGTGTGTGCGCTCTTGTAGACTGTCTGGGTGGTGCAATGCCTTCACAGTTGAGTTCCACTTTTTCGTTCCATCAACATCACATTATAAACTACCATTTAGAATCGATGCAGAATTGTCCACGTCTGCATCACGATGCATCTAAGAATCAATTTTTTTTTCCCCCCACCCCTGGAGGGCAGACTGTGTAATGAGCTGCTGTCTTAGTGTGTTTTTATTCATCTTGAATTCAGCTTTATTAATCTGCTGAACACACAGATTGCAGACACATCTTCAATGAAAACCGTTGTGCACATATGCGCAACATTATTTTCTTAGTAAATCTGGCCCTCACTCTGATCACATGGTGCATCATCATCTTCAAAGGACAGTGTGAACTGTGAAGTGCAGCAAAACCTCAGCTGCTTGTTAATTGGTGATTCATCATGAATCAGATCTAATCATTCATGGGTCCCTTTCTGGTCGATGCAAGTTTTGGATTGGATCCAAAATTTTCAAACACTGTCTTTGCTTATTTCAACCTTTTAACTACAAATACCGTCTACTTTACTGCTGCGTTTTTCAGATAATGAGTATGAAAACCGAACTTCACAGTCATTAACATATCTTGATTATGTTATCAGCTGCTCCAAGAACAAACTGATACTTTGGAAAAAAACAGGAAAAAAGTGACAGCCACAAGCTTCTGCTCCATGAAATCTATTTGACTTTCATAAATCTCTTTTATATCCTCATGTTTCTATCACATTCTGAGCAGCATGTTGGCAGAGGGCCGACCAGGGACCGCTAAAACCCAGTGATCTGCCCACACCAGGCTGACGGTGAGCCACCACCCCACACAATGTTATCTCTTCCTAATGTGGTATTAGTGTTACCTAGTGATGCCTGGCCAAAATTCCACTTAGAAGTACACAGAAGTATCGTGTGCTTCTGATATTTATGAAATTCTTAATTTTTTTATGATGACATAAATTGTGGAGTTTGAGGATTTATATCAGAAGCTGGCGAGTAATTCCTGCTGGGTTTAATGACTCCTCACGGCACTTTCACTAGAATGGACAGACATACCTGTTCTGTTGATGATCCTCCTCTTCTGAGCTTTAGTTAGCTGCTCCTTCTTCTCCTTCTTCTTGGCTGTAGAGGGAGTGGTCATGACCTCACTGTTGGATGTCAAAGTCTGCAACAGCAAGAAATAACCATGACAAGGTCTACATAACAAGTTCTGCCCTTAGCCTCGCCTCAAGCTTTTGAGTTGATCATTAAGATTATAAAGAGCATCAAGGGTCAGGAGAGGATGTTATAGTAAAGAAACACCACAGCAGTCAGTGCTTCATACCAAAAATGGTAAAAAAAAATACAGTCAGAGTGGTGAAATGTACTGACCACGGCTGTCACTACAGGCTTGTGGTTCTCCATCAGGGTTTCCTGATTCTCTTTTGCCCACTCAAACAGGGTGTACATCATCGCAGTGCCTAGGTTAGCCTCCACCTGCTCCTCCAGCTTAGACAGGATCAGCTGCTTGGTCTCTGAAGAGCTGCCATTAAATTAACAGAAAGAAAAATAAATACAACAACTGTATCATACTGTGCTCACACACTCAAGGAAAAGATTTGTAGACATTCAGGCTAAAGTCTATAATTTGAGAAAAAATTCCAAGTGGTCAAAAAAGAGACAGGCAGACAGCAATTTTTTTTTACAATTTGAGAACATACACGTGTTGGGTATTTTAGAGGCTGCGTCAAGTATTTAAAGACTCTTTATATTTCAATTTGATAGCTTTTTCACCCATAGATAAGTTCAGAATTCAGTTAATTTTTCCCCAGAATTTCATGTTGAGAAATACAGTTCACAGAAATCTAAATAAACAGTTAAATACAATATCTAAATAGTCAAACATATTCTAAAAACCTTCTTTTTGGTGTCTGGTCAAACTTTTCTAAGGGGGTGGAGCTTGTTTTGGGGGACTGATGACCTCAGAATTTCTCAAATCATTCATTTTCACCTTGATTGCCTAATTTTTTCAACAAACTAAAACGTAGCCTATCAAAATATTTTGAAAGAAAAAAGATATACTCACATATAAATATCCATACATAGTGGCTTTAAACCAAATTTCCTACATTTGAATGCATTGGGGTGACAGCAGATGACAGTATTGACACTGCTTAAAACTATATCTGTAAACTCTTTTTTATAGTTGTACAGTACAGTTTAGAAGTGGTTTCAGTTTGAGCAGTCATCTTCTAATCTACCATCAGTGCTTCAAATGTAAATTAACACAAGGTGGTTATTATCTGGAGTATAGCACTGTGATTGCAACTTACATCCTGTTGTTAAAAAAGGCATCAAGGGTGACTTGTGGGGCTGTCTCGGGGTAAGTCTCTGGCCACGAGAAGTCCAGGATGAACGCTTTGGAGTCCTCCAGGTCTCCTATCTGTTGTTTAATATTCAAGAAGAAGTTAAGACAAGTTCCTTGCACCAAACCTACCAGTTTGATCAAGGTCTTAAAGTATAAGTGAAACAGCATCTCCCTTTCCTTTCCAGTACTAACCCGAAACTGAAATGAAACTGGACTGAGTTCTTTGAAACACTCATCGCCCTCGTAGATGGAACGCAGAGCCTCCAACTCCATCTGATAAACATGACAGCAGAGGATCAGCAGTGACTGGAGGTTAGTGAGATACAAGCAGCATCTTGTCCTGACACCTTCCGGTCGCCAAACGTCATTCACAAATAAGGCACATTAAACTTGGAAATGTTAAGTAATTAAGAGACATGAGTCAGAACCATTTCTGGAAAGTGAGGACTTTTGAGTAGTTCTTAAATTCGGCATACATATAATCCACGGGGCAGCCTTGACCTATACTAAATTTAACTCAACTTGCTAAAGCCGCTTGATACGACTGACTGACGTGAGTCTAATCTTAGTGGATGACTACGAGGAAAAATAACGATATTATTGACTGAATCGTTGCCAATCGATGTTCACTTATACACCGAATTAATTAATGGACGTCTTGTATTCCGATAATGTCTTGAGTTACGGTTTATGCGGCCCCATCCCTCTATATAAGTAAAAAACACATTCATTTGGTTGACTTTTGAACGGAGTTTGGCGTGACGTTTACTCCGTAATGAACGGCATGTTTTAGGGTTTAACAGCAGCTAGAAATACGTTTGACACTCTGGTCTGAGTGCTTTATTAGCTAGACAGACCTCTTGCACACTGAATAAAAGCTGCCATGTTGACTTGTTTTGCTGTGTAAGGGACAGGAAAGCCGTCAGCTGAGCTCAGCAGAGTTACAGCAGTCACGCTAGTTAGCAGCTAACAGCAGCTAGCCTCCTACTGCATCATTATTCATTCATACCTCTTGATCCTCGTTAGCGGTCATGATCTCCCTCCTGTTTCTCTGTGGAGAGTTTAACACCTATACAAATTCCAGGGTTAACAACCCATGTCTATTATTAAAACTTTACTATGTTAAATTTCACAACTTCCCCAGCTGGTACAGCCAGTGCCACCATGATAATATACGCATGCGCAGTTTCACATTCATCGTGAACTTTGAACCGATCATTAGTGAATGAAATTGAATGGCGATGATAATACATCATGCTGATACCACATAATAATACTTTATAAACAAATCTCAATTAATTAATTTCATATAAAAAAAAGCTAAAACAAAAAATAAATAAAATAAATAAATAAAAAATACTTGAAATGATGACAAAAAAGATATTTTTGGAATTATCTAAACTACAGACACAACCGGATAACATGTAGGCAAAGAGGAGAAAGCAAGATAAGCATTTAAAAGGTTAAGACTTACATTTATAAGACAATTTAAGAGAACAAAGGGGAAAATTTATTCAAGTTATGAAAGTTAATTGATGACAATCAATAACAACCATGTTCTAAAACCCAGACACTGAAAGACAAATACGTATATATGGTCAAACTCATTAATCAAAAGTGAATTTAGTACACAAAATTATTGGAAGTTCAGTCTGCTCAAAAGGTAAGGGTCTCTGTCTGAGGTGTGGTGTCTTAAGTCTGCATCTGGTAGGCCTATTACTATGTGCCTTCTAATCCCATGTGGGACGGACCATTGAAGTGGTGTGACACAAAAATAAAAATCATTCATGTATCAGAAATATGATATATATCTCTTCCCCCAGGGAAATGGTTTCGGGCATACTTTTATGGAGAATTGAAATGACATGAGATAAGGTAATAAATAACATATCTTGGCAATAAAGTAAGTAATAATATGTGTCTAGGAATTTTGAACTGCATAGTGTTTATCCAGAGAAACATGTGTTGGAGTGATTTTGACTGGACAGTGAATGTCTTTGTTGTTTCTGTGGATTAGAGAAAAAAACCTGCTTACCATCTGTTCTTTCCTTGTATTCACACAAAACAGTCTGGATGGAGCCTTTTATAAGGAGAAAAACTGACCCAGTGATTCAACTAAAGTATAAATACACTTTTCTTGGTTTTGATTTGTTTTTTGTTAATGAAGAAATTCAACATATGGAAAAATAAATAGAATTTTGCAAAGTACTACTTGAATATGGCACCTCAGTATGTTAAAAACAAGAAGGTAATGTAAATCTATATTGTTTTTGTTAAATATGGTATATGCACATTAGATATTATTTTAGTTTAACCTAGTTTGATCTTATTTATTTATTTTTTCCATCTTTTTCTATTCTCTGATTATATCGCTCAGTTTTAGTTGGAAATATGTTGCATGTACAGCACCAGTCAAAAGTTTGGACACACTTCACTTTCTCATTCAAGTGAATGGGAAGATGTGTCCAAACTTTTGACTGGTATTGTACATGTTGTTCTATTCATAATAAAAAACTAATGCAACATATAGTAATATATTAATATAATACATAACAACATAACACATTAACATATATTATACAATTTATAAAAATTAAATTCCCTGCTTTTAATCTTTATTAAAATTGCAAAGATGCAGCCTTTTTCAAGTTGGGTTTAGAAACCAAAAACGAAAGCTAAAGCTCTGTAATCCAGAGCTTGATAACAGTCATCTATAAAAATGAACATCTGAGAAACAATCAATCAGGAGGACATGGATAAAAGAGATAAACAGTGGGTGGAGCATTAAATGTTGCACTGCTATGACTGAAGCTGAAGTGAGAAAGAGAAATAAAAAATAGCACCTATAACCATGTGTCCAGGCCTAACACACACACAGAGACAGAAATTCCAAACTAAAACAACCAGAAATCAAACTCAAACCTTAAATTTTCTGTTGTTTAGTTCTTAGTTTATTTTCTTAACTGTATGTTAACTTGCTGACTTCAACGACAGTGTTTGATTTGGCACTCCTCACTGTCATCATAGCTATGACATGGCTGTGACTAGCTATGATGCTTTGTTGTTGGTTATGTGCTCAGTTTAGCTACGCTGCTACATTCAATTAGTGATGGAGATGAATTATTGGCACTTATAGCTGCCACATGCTTGCAAGGGTTGTGCTGCTGGCTGCTCAGTACTGCAGAATCTCTGTGTATTCATTTACAATATGAATAAAAAAAATTCAGAAGTTCAATCAAAAGTTCACGCAGCAGTTGAGCTTATTTCAAGTGATGTTGTCTGGCATGTGTGCTAGCCTTGCTGCCAAATGATAATTCGTATCCCCCTGTATGGGCTTCAGGCTTATTTCCCCTGGTGGTTTGACATTGTTTCAGGGGTTTCTATTAGCTCATGTGTGCTGAGCTGACCGCTAGAGAATACTTTACTCAACTTGGTTCATAACTGTTTGTATCATAATGGAATCTATTGCTAAACTCATTGCTAATTTGGCTAGCTTTGAGAAAAGAGGATGCCTTGCTCGCACAAGAGAAACATGTGTTTCTCTACATAGTCTATTTAGTTGTATAATATTTCCCTTGCATCAAGATACTAGATGTATCTTGTAGAATGTTTGTCTGAGAGTAATCAATGTTATTGAGTGACATCAGAGATGAGAGGGGCTTTGCTAACATTCAGAGTAAATTGCGACATGTTGCATAGATTCAGGATGGTGAATCACTGTTGTTTTGGGGGTTTTACTGCTAATTCTTATAAAGCAGAGAGCAAACATCATTTTATTTTGGGGGGGATTAGCTCCAAGCAGAATCCTTGTCAGTGCTCTGATTCTTTGAGAGCTCCCTCAAACAGCAGAGCCTTTTCAGCCAAATATAACTGTGTAACTATTTGCTATAAATGGTTGAATTCTTGATGTGTTTCTGACCGAACTAAACATTAACAAGCACATCTCACCAGTCTTATAGTTTACATTTTATTTCAATTGTTACTGTCCAATCCTTTTTTCTTTACCTCCTCTAGTAGCTATTACAACCAATTTGTTATGTTCTTTAAGAAATTACAATTGTATTTAGATTTGTAGTTTTGGGTAAATTTGTATGTGTCCCTTGAAAACGCAATAAAACATTATGATATGCGGTATATCATGAAAGTATGAAGTATGTGTTAACAGCATCTAAAGCAGTCCAACAAAGAAGGCTGATGCAATACTCATGTAAAGTTACAGTAAATCTGCTTATAGAACCACTGTGTAAAAGTGAATTAGCTTTGATGTACTAAACCAATAGTACACGGCCTAATGTGACTGTAATGTTAAAATGCCAGCAGCAGTGTTCACTGTGGGGGAAGCAGTGATGATTTCCACTGTGCAGCAGAAAGTGACACGTGGTGTTTGAGTTGTGATTATGTTGACACTCTGAGTTATTCGCCTCAGGTGAAAAAGGCAGCCAGCGGTGGAGGAGGAGGAGGAGGAGGAGGATCAAGTGAGATGGAGAGAAGACATCGCTGAGAAAGATCTGGATTTACTGTGATGTGAATGTATTTATTGCACTCTTCTGATAAGAAGGAAGATTGTATTTGGACATTGGTTCCTTCTGAGGACTTAACATTTGAAAGCAGCTGACAAATATATAGTTTCATTGTTAAGAAAAGGCTCTAATTTCCTAAAACATCTGGTTACTGAAGTTTTTAACAAATGTCAGTCAAACAGGAGGCAATAGTGCATTTGTGGGGGACTATTTTCAGTGGCAGATTCACATTTGGTGCTCTACTGAGTATTTCTGGCAGCAGGACGGTGTGTGGTTGTGTGTGTTGAAGGAGCATGTAACCCAGTTGACTCATTGATGTGTTTTTAAGCTCTACTGCACAGAGGAATAAGATATATCAGACTTAGATACACAAACAATTCTTAGTAAGTTCATAAGTAGGAGATATTTATTGTTGGTTTCACTCTGCACTTGAGATTTGTTGACAATAAGAAAAATATATCCTCAAGCGGCAACTACCATGACTTGAGGCCGAGGCCAATGCAGAAGTACCTTAAGATGCAATGCTAATGTTGGCTTCAACGGCCTCCCATTCAAATAGCGTCAACTTCTCTGGAAATACTAAGTCAGTAATGTTTTTTCAATGAGTCATTATGGTCTCAATCTTCAAATTCAGGCCCTCTAATAAGTGTGCTAGTGGTCAAGTTATTGCTCCCTTAATGAGATTTTAAGACTCAGTAGCTTAGAGCACAGTTGAGTCCTGCCCATCCGAGAGGGAAAAAGCAATTCATCGCTCTCCATTGACTTTGTGTTGTGTTTAGGTACCTCCCTGTCACTACTGTCTGTTAGCAGACAACAGAGAAATAAAAGCTGCTGTGTGGTGGAATGCACTACCAACAGGGTAAAGAACCCAGGGAGTAAATTTTTACAAGCTGCTTAACCGAAAATATGAGCCTTTAAGAAGATAAAAGTGGATAACGTTACAGGGCTGTGTGCTGTGCGATGGAAGACACAGACCCCACCTGAGCTGCACAGACAGCCTGCAGCTCAAAAACCCTCCATAAAAATGACACATATACCTGGATACGCTGCTAGTCACAGAGATCATGCCGGTTGGAAGTAAAAACATTGAAAGGAATGTAGTGTTTGTAATGCATGCTTAAATCACAGAATAACTAACCTGCATTCAGCTGAAACGCTAACTATAAAAATAGCCTATATTGGAAATGATTGCATGTCTTGTGTGTAATTTCCCACCTATGTCTACAAACTCTAGTCGCCCTATCAGCTGTGAGAAGTGTCATGCCAGCCTGTTATGTAGTGGAGTTTGCTATACAGTTGTGCTATCTTTCGTGTATTGCATCTTAGCATATGCACTGTAACGGGTTTCAGCATATGCTATAAACTACCTTTTCCTCTCTGGTAGACGTAGGGTGCTAAAATAATCCTTTGACATGCTGAAATCGTAGTTTTCTAGCTAAAAATAATGTTTTTAGCTAGCTACAGGCATTTTTTAGGGTTTTAGCGTTTGCTTACATATTATGGCGCTGATTGTTTTCTCCTCTGGCATTGCGCTCTGTCTCTATGTCTGCCGTGTGGGCATTGATTGACAGTTGTGATTGACAGTTGGCTCATCTGCTGCTCTCCCCGGCTCGGGGACTTGCAATGAGTCGGACTATGGTTGAAATGTTTCAGGAAGTTTAATCTTCCTTGATTACAATACCTCCTCTGTTAGCACAATTACGCTAAAGTAGCTAATGTTAGCCCAAGTGTGCAGCGCTTGGTGTTCCCAGTAAGCTAGCGTTAGCTTGGGTCTGAGGTAGGGGGGTGTGTTTCCAGACCGTGAAAGGCAACACCCTGCACGCCTTATATAGAACATCCTGACTCCAAACGGAAAAGATGGCGCTGACCATAAGCTGCAACTCTGGGCTTCAAACTGGCTCCAATGCAAAACAATGGATGACGTCACACCTCGCTACATCCATCTTTACATGCAGTCTATGAATATCACCAGACTTGTTTATTTAATTAAATAGGATTACTTAATTTTGTGTATATTTTGTGTATATGCACCACAACAATAACAAGGCAAATTGTTTGTATGTGCAAACCTACTTGGCAATAAACCTGATTCTGATTATCCTTTGAAGCTAACCTCTGACAACTGTTGGAGATATGGCACAATACCTTGACCTAAATTTAGTATTGGTCCCTGTTTTGTTTATTCATTTGTTGTATGCACGAGGAAGGTGACATGATACACATTCCTGTCAATGGTCTCACACAATCCACTGATCTACAGGTGGTGGTAAAGCACCAAGAAACCCAGCAACTCACCAAAAAAGACAGGAAGGAAGACCGGTAGATTGTAAACACGGATAGAAACAATGCAGGCTTCATACTTTTATGAAAAATCTGCTGTTATAAAGGAAAGAAATGCATTCAACATGAAACCTCAAGGATACACACAAAATGTTTTGGTGAGAAACACTAAATGTAAACAGAAATTTTGTTTACAAGAAAACCTTTAAGGACACCTTTACATAATACAGAATAGGTTCAGATACTCCGTTTTCCACATTCTTCCACATTCTTTCAAACTGAATTGAGTTAGATATGTATTGAGAGAAAATCACTTGAAATGCTGCACGTGCTGCTCACAGCGCTGATGCAGAATGTTAACATTCACGATTAACCTTAAACCTGCAGTGCGGAACTTTTACATACAAATGAACGTCTGTTACATTCAAGCCGTTGCCAAACGAGTTCACACAATGCTGATTAAGCTTATCACCGCCACTGCTTAATCAGCATTGTGTGAATTCATTTGGCAAGGGCTTGAATGTAACGGACGTTCATTTATGTGTAAAAGTTCCGCACTGCAGGTTTAATACTGTATCAGAGGAAAGTTGACTGAAGGTTTCACAGTGTGGTGCTGTTTTAATAGACTGCATTATGTAGCAGACGAACCCATGAGCACAGGAAGAAGTTGAATTCTTTTGGAAATGTTGGTGTTTTGGTCTGGCAGCGGGAGCACACATATATGGAATCAGATCAGTCTCAATATTAATGAACGCAGTAATAATGTATTTCGGGATTTGTATATAAATTACTCTCTCCAAATATTTTTCAATGCGCACAAATATTTGTCGTTATATATAATGTAATAAAAATCCACATAAAAAAAATAAGGTTCACAAATGTAATTGTGATGCACACGCAACATTTTTTGTTTTAAATATATGTAATAGAAATCCACAAATATACCGTATGTATTTAAAAGTATTTTCATTAAAAACATATTTGGATGTTGTTACATTTATATACAGACTGTTGAACCTGCATTTACTTCACTGCATTTGTGTGTGGGTTCTTGAGTCTCCCCTGCCGTGGCTTGATTCATAAATGGATTTTTTCAACTGGGATCTATCTGTAGCTAATCAGATGTCACCTTTCTTTTCAGCCAAGCACATGAGTGTAAATTCAAGGGTATGATTTTAATGTGATCACATAGCGTTACATATGCATGCTATGAGCAGGAGCATTAATGGACTGTGCATGAAATATAAGTCATCTGCAGTTGCTCAGGTTGTATAATGAAAAATCCCATTTTACGGGGTATTTCCTAATTTCATTGTCCTAAGATGTGTAATGCAAACATCAGCTTGTTCCATTATTCAACTTGTACAATGAAAGTTGAAACAGGAAGTCAAGAGCTGGAAACAGAGACAGCTCACCTTCAAAGTAAAAGTTGCATGTTTTGAAGCGTGTTGGCTGCAGTGGTCAATTTAAGGAGAGCTAAACTAAATAAATAAACAAATAACCTAGATAATTATCATAATTTATATGTGAGGGTCAAGGGATGAAGGGATGAGGGATGAAGGGTCGAGGGGTGAGGGTTGAGGGTCGAGGGGTGAGGGATGAAGGGAAGCGTGTGAAGTGGTAAGATGTGCAGCTCATAGACGCAGGGATGAAACAAAAACACGAGGCAATTAAGACGTAGGGAGCAGGCACGTGGGGAAATACGACCTGGCCCTAGCTAGGGTTGAAGCAGTCTATTGCCGCACTGTAGTGGCGGCAGGATGGAATCATCGATGTGCCAGTGTGGGGGGCGTTGGGTAGGGGACCCGCAATCGAGTGGTCGGCTGGGGCGGTGGTGGAACTGGAGGCTGTGCAGAACTGGAAAGCTTGGCTTTGTAGGCTGTGGAGGGGCGGAGTGGCAGAGGCCAGAGTGAAAGTGCTCGCGACGGCTGGAGCGAGGGCGTCGGCGACAGGGGGTGCTGAAGATACAGAAAAAACATTTGGGTGTTGGGGAAGGGAGGGGAACAGGGATAGAACAGTAGGAAATCGAATGGGTCCAACAGAGGGAGCACCGTGGCTCGATGCAACAGTTGCTGTGGTAATGGCAGGACCGGAGGTGGCTGAGGGAAGAAACATAAAAGAAGGAGCTGCTGGAGCGGGTGGAGCCGAACGCGTAGAGGTAGCTGCAGCTGAAGGAAGGAAAGAAAAAAGGATGAGGGGTTGTATGTGCGGTGGTTGATTGTGCAGCCTGTGGACACGGGGATGAGAGAAAAGACGAAAAACACGAGACAGATCAGACAGGCAGGAAGATACGACCTGGCCATGCGAGAGGGCTGAATCATAGACTGCATAAAAATACAGACGTAGTTACCGTGACGTCACCCTTTGGTTTCTTAAGAGCGGTTTTGAAGCTCAAAGTGAGCCGCTCTGGCTGTCGCCATCTCGGCAGTGCGTGACGCTGCCTAACTCCCAGCCAATCAGAAATGGGCAAAGAGGCAGGCCGAATGGCTGAAACAAGCTATCTAGCGGCTGGCGGACCTGTCACTCAAAGCAGCCATGTCCTTCATTATGCAGAACTTTACGGCTTAATAAAATTTAAACAAGTGAGTTATAAAAAAATTTCACCCCCCGTACAGTTGTCATGAAAGGGGAAATTAGCTTTAGAGACCAAATGAATCAGCCCATCGCTTGTACTCATCTGTAGAGTTAAATGCTGCTGTACAAGGAGGCAAGACAGGTCTCATAGCAGACTTCAATGATGCACATGCTGGCGATGTTCTAGCAATCTTTTGAATGTAGGACACCTTGAAAATGTGTTGCATATCAAAATCTGGCAAGGTCCAGCAATACAAATAATCAATGGTGGATTGTAAGAATTGAAGTGATTGCAGGGCTCTTTCATCAGGAATAGTTGGAAACACTCCATCCGGAGTACAATGAATGATAGCATTCAGCTTGCATAACAAATTGCGCCCCCATTAAATTAATTTGGCTTTTTATCAGAGATTAGGGAAGAATGCTGTATATCTGAACCTTCAATTGTTACAGTAGAATATTTTTAGATATGGGCTCTGCCATAGGAATGCCAGCAACGCCTACTGTGGTTACAAATGTAGAAGTTGGTTCATTAGCTTTCGCTGCTGAAATGGTCGATCCACTATCAACCAAAATATCAACCTCAGCTGGTATAGTTGGATCCTCTGCGGGACAAGTAGAAAGCCAAATTATTGCTACTTTGTGATTTAGGTTGCTGCTCTGATCCTGCCTCTCCATGGCCTCCCTGAGCCTGATTGTGATTTGTTTTATAAATGTTTCTTGTTCTCGGATCTCTTCTTGGGAAAGATTAATCTCAATGAGTATGCCCTGTTAAATAAAGATAAAATAAAAGTTTAAGTGTTAGGTAATTGTCTTCTATTAAAATCACAATTAATGATAATAGATCATAAACTTGGTTGGAAACGACACATCAATCATGTTAAATCAAAAAAATGTCTAAATACATTACATTATTTATATAAAACTAGACTGGACATTTGCTTCTTTGCACCTCCCAATTCTTATTCTTCTGATTCTTGAATTACCTTTCTTCTTAATCTGTCTAGGATTCGGTGTCTATTTTAGGCCACTGCTTCAATCCCTTCCTCTGTAGGGGGATCGTCTGCAGTGACATCCTCCTCCAAGTTTCCCGGCTCCTCCCTTTTGAGTGTCTCTTGCTGTCTAGAATCGGAGCCAGAAGCACCATCGTTGTCTCTGCTCTGTGCTGATCTCTGCCCCAGCATCTGTGCTAATGCAGCCGCTGTGAAGAGCAATAAATCATCATCTGTATGCCTTTTCTCTAACCCTTCCTCATCTCTGCAATTGCTAGTCGGCAACTTCCTTTTCGCTATCCTCAACGCTTCCAATACTCATTTTGCTTCCTAGTGACTGATTTGGATTCGACAGATTAACAACGTCTAATAGTGTTAGCATCTTTTCTGGGGTGGGTGTGTGATTTTCTTGGCGTTTTGCCCAGCCATACATCATCACCTTGGCACTTGCCACATTATTCTTTGAGTGACGCAGTTTTGAGCAGAGGAATGTGAAATGCAGCAAAAACAATTAGCACATCTTTCTATGGTATTTCTCAATTCTTCAGACACCACAGCATCACAGCGCTTTTCATTCATCCCCACACTCATGCCACACTCTACACATGAAAGCAATTTCTTTCCACACTCTCACACATTCCCTCATGTATGTGAAATCCCAGACTGGATTTCCTCTGTTGGGGTCTGTCATCTCCTTCGCCAATCGCAGTTATTCCTTAAACGACCCTTCATACGGCACAGACTATTAGACCACTCACACACGAGCGCTGTGAAAGGCATTACATAACCCCACTGTCTCTGCCTTCCTACTATTCCTGCAGGCATTCAAGAGGAAAACAGGGCATCATAGTGTGACCCTGTCTCTGCTGGCTTATTTGCAGGATGATCATTTGCTTTAAATTTGGAGTTTTAATGTAATTTGTTGCAACATCCAGCTCTCGCTCTAATCTGCTTTATTTTTTTTATTTGTGTCAGTGATGGCAATTTGAGACATCCATTTATTCATTCAAAAATAAATGAACCTGTGTACATACACTATATCAGCGCCTAGGTCTCTGAAGCTATAAACATCTCAGAGTCTCCTTTTTCCTGTGGACATAGACACACACAACAGTATTTCAATTACACTGAAATAAGCCTTTTTCATCTTGCTCAGAAGGTCTTCCTGAGGGTGTAATCCCACCGATGGATTTATCCATGCCGGATGCAACTTGAAGACCAGAAAAAACCTCAACCCCAAAAGGGGGAACCTGACCCTCCGAGGGGAGTACCTTAAATTTCCTACCCAACCACTGACATCAACTTGTAATTTAACCTATTTTATACAATACATGGAGTTAAACCATTTTTTTGCTCTTTCTTTTCTGCATATTACCGCTTTATCAATTTTGATGCCTGCAGACACTGAAATCTGGTCGTATTCAAATATCAGCCTAAGTGCAGAATACATACATTTGTACATCAACTGTGCAAAGATTAACCATCACTTCTAATCATCCAGGAAATGAAAAGACAGTGCTTCAATTCAGTTATTTTCACTTTTTGTTGACACTGTCAAAAAGGTTTTAATTCTACTTACTTATTATTGAGGTTGTAGTGGGTAGAGGTGGTGTGCTGGAGTGCATTATATTGAAAAGAGTTCCCTGATATTTTGTCCATCCTGAGGAGGTGGACAAAATATGTATAGGCTTCATAAAAGTAGAATGTATGGCACAGCTGTTGTATAGGATTGCATTAGATAGCACGGCAGACATGTGAAACCCAGCAAAACCATCCAAGGTGAGCGACATGCCATCCACAGCTGTTATCCCTCGTTTCTTACAAGCTCTCTACTCTGGACGTTTGAAAACTCTGATTAAAGAAAATCTTTTGTTAAGTTTAAAACAGATGTCTTAAATAAAGACTGCATAAAGAAATGACTATGAGGTAAATCTTTCCTCTTCACTGTGATGTTTATATCCAACTTTAGAGGACCAAAGATCATTTGACCAATTGACTGTCTGAAGTCTGTGATCCAAGAGGACACTTATATCTCCCCTGGTGATTCTATGCCAGACCTGAACTGCAAACTGGACTTTTGCCTTCGGTCTGATTTTCGGTAAGTGACACACCTGCTCAGCTGGACTGAGGTCAGGTGAATGACAATGCCAGTCGAGAACATCCCACTGCTGAGTCATAAAAAAACTCTCTGGCTGCATTTGCTGTGTAGAGTTTTTGAAAAGATCTGAGGCACTCAAGAAGGTAATAAAATTAAAAGGCCTTTAATACTTATTGGCTACTTAGTCATAGTTAAAAACATGCCTACGCGTTTTAGCCATTAAGGCCTTCATCAGGGCAAGCACGCATTTGCTGTATATTTAGGATTGTACTCCTCCTGCGTTATCCTAAAATTGGCAGACTAAAAAAAGGGGGCTACAGTTGCTTCACTGTAACCCCAGTATGGATGTGAACACAATAAAACTACTGACAACCAAGTCAGCACTTTCGTTTTAGTCATTGTTTCATTTCAAATCAGAGGTGCCGGCGCAAAACCAACCTACATGTGTGACTGTCTAAATGACTCTACTCTGTAGTTAGCAGCTGCTAGTTTCTCTCTAGCTGTCTCCAGGTGATCCTGGTGCAGTCATAGGGTGAGTTTATGCATCAGCCTACTCATGGTGGACCCACACCTGTCAAATAGGGACACATGACATCTGTTATATTGTTTAGAGCACTTCTTTACTTTGTAGTCTGCATTAGGGATGGGCATTTGAAGAAATTTCCTTAATCGATCATCGGGAAAATTAACGATCAATTATTGATTAATCTTTTTTTTATATGTATTAAAAATGCCAATTGCAGAAAATACTAAAGAAAGCGTGTTTTTCCTCAATGAAATCTTTATTCCGAGAAGAAATTATAGACCAACACCAGTCCTCTTATACAAGGCAGTTAAGCTATTAAACAGAAAACAAAACAAAAAGGATATTTGGCGCGCTCATAAAGGCAGCGGAGCCTGAGGCTCTGGGTCAAACCTCTCAAATTAACAAGCCAAAGCTACGGCGCTCGTGGTAAACACAATTCTTAGACACAATTCCAAAAAATCATAAATGATGTCAAACGATAATATGTAAATAAAAAAATATAATATTATTAAGTGCTGACAATTTTTATCCAAATGTAACTTGAATAAATCCAAAAGGCACGCAGCCAAGAGAATAAAGTTACTACAGCCTACTGATTCTTGTTAAGGAAGATGAGCATGTCAACGTGCTCAGGAGTGAGATGCGAACGCAGCCTGGTGACAGTTAATTAGTCTAGCAGCTGAAAACACCCGCTCCGAAGGGACCAACGTTGCGGGGATGCAGAGGTGTTGCCCACTGTGCATCGCAGCTCCTCCGTGCTAACACTGAGGTGATGGTAGGTTGAGAGGAGGAGGAGGATTCATTAACCAGTGTCGAGTGTATGTTGTTCAAGTGGTATATCATTGGGGTCGTTGTTGTGTTGTAGGTATACACGGCATTGCAATGTCTACAATGAGCTTCGTTGTTTGTTTTTTTTTAGCTCGAAATGGTCCCACACCGAACTTCGCCGTGCTCTCTTCATGTTCACTTTCGTCTCATTTCTACGGCAGCCCGCCGGCAACTGAGTATTCATTTTCTCTCTTGAATTTAAATTGCGCCCCGGCTGGTTGCAGCACGAGTGAAATTCATTTCAACTTTAAGACACATACATACATACATAACATACTTTGATACGAACGTTAAATCGATTTAATTCCACGTGATCGAAAAATTCTTAACGATCAATTATCGATCATCGATTAAACATGCTCATCCCTAGTTTGCATGCACAAACACGTTGGTAATATACACATTACACACTAGAGCTTAAAATATATATATATATATATATATATTCATGTCAAAACATCCCTAATTCTTACATATATGACTGAAGAGGTTCCAGTTAACTTACTTCTACCATAAATATAGACATTTCACACAGACTTAGATGAGCAAATATCCAAATGGGGTACAATAATAACAAACAAGTAATGTAAACATTAGCTACAACAGCTAGCATTGCTAGCTTTTGTAATCTTCTGAAGCCCACGCTAGTGGGCAGGCAAACAATTTAAACAGTGTTTGGTTGGAGAGGTTGACTCAATAAAGTCATGCATACAACAAGAGCAGAAACACACATAAAAGTCGGACTTTCTTAAATGACTGCAACAGCTGAGTGCGTCTGTGCATTTACTTTGATAATCCCAAGGGCGGGTTCCAATTCCTCTGCTTCCTTTTACATAGTTGTATAAAAGAATTTATAACCTATGTTCATTATTTGGGCTATTTGTTTATTTATTTAGTTTAGCTCTCCTTAAATTGGCCTCTGCAGCCAACACGCTTTAAAACACACAACTTTTACTTTGAAAGTGAGCTGTCTCTGTGGCTCTTGACTTCTTTGTTCAATTTTCTTTGTATAAATTGGATAATGGAATGAGCTGGCAATTTGGCGCGCTTAATTGCATTGCACATCTTACGACAATGAAATTAAGAAATACTCCAAAAACTGGGATTTCTCATTCTACGTAAACAACTGCAGATGACTTATACTTCATGAACGGACCACCAATCCTCCTGTTCATAGTGCAGATTGTGCAGATGTAACGCCATGCGATCACATTAAATCATACCCTCAAATATACGCTCATGTGATTGGCTGAACAGGAAGGAGACATCTGATTGGATACAGGTAATTCCCTGTTGAAAAAAATGCATTTGTGAATTGAGCCACGGCAGGAGAGTCTCAAAAAACCCACACACAAATGCAATGTAATTCACAAATTGGTTTGTAAATGCAGGTTCATCAGTTTAGTTTGTACATAAATGTAACAAGATCCAAATATGTTTTTGATGAAAATTGCAAATACTTATAAATATTTGTGGATTTCTATTACATATATTCAAAACAAGAAATATGTATGTGTACATCTGAAATACATTTATGAACCTTATTTTTTTAATATGTGGAATTTTTTTACATTTATTTACAACAACAAATATTTTTGTGTGCATTGAAAAATACTTTTGTGGAGAGAGTAATTTATATAAAAATTCCAAAATACATTTGTGAATCCTTCAATTCATTAATATTGAGACTGATCTGACTCCATACACAGGCAGTGACCTCTGGCCTCAGGGCATGAAGCATGTCAGGAAAAACATTGAACAGAACTAAAAAGGCAGCCTTTTCCACCAGCCACAAAAGGAAATGGGCAGTTTTGGAATTAACGGTTTTGTCTTCTTCCAGATATGGACAGTCTGCACAAAGCTTCTTGCTCACACTATCTCTAGAGTCATAAATTTATAGACAAACCCACATTCCTTTCTAAGTGTCTCTCTCCTTTTTATTCACATTGAGTATCTAAATATTCAGAAATGCCTACTAAAATGTGTAAATATATGTATCTTGATTTGTCTAACCACTGTTAACCTTTATTGTGTTTCAGAACCCTTTTGTTATTCTAAAATGAAAGGAAATTCTGAATTCAGCCTTAAACCCTGTTAATTTACATGGTACCACATTGCCATCTAAGACGAGTTTCTAAGACAAGAATATAAGTAACACAGAAGTACTGCATTGATTTAGTTGATATTAACCACCAAGTGTATTATTTAGCTATGGTTTGATTGCAAGGATCATGTAGCCCTTAGATGTGTTCCACTGCTACATAGCTCTTAGCTACAGATCAGAAAATGATTTATGGATTATATTCTGTATTTATTTGGTTAATCAATATTATGCAATTTTATGTGTTTTCCCACTGGTTTTCAAGATATGTCAATATTGAGATAGAAATGAGTGAGTATTCAATTGCAAGTATGTAGCCTTCAAATATTCTCCCTAGATAGGATAGGAATAAAACTAATAAATCTCCCTTTTATTTGAAGGCCAATTTTTTTCTTCACACAAAGAAATTAATTAGCAATCGTAGTGTTCTTGCCAAAAAAGTGCCAAAGATCCTCTTTCTTCCAAAACATGTCTACTAGACTATGAAAAGTTCCGACTCTTGCCGGAGAAAAGCCCTCAATTCCAGAGGAGCTAAGGAGGAGACAGTGGGGATGCAGGACTGGTGTTAAATGGAAAGTAAAGAAACGGAGATTTAGTCATTATGGGGAATGTGAGGTCCCTAGCAAATAAGATAGATGAAATGGAAGAAGTAGTTCCAGTAGCACAAATAGTAGTATTATTGTAGCCTTGATAGTAATTGTAAGGGAAGCAGTAATGATTATTTGGAGTTATTTGAAAATCAAAAAACAAAACAAACAAACAAAAAAAAAACCCATCAATTAACAGTTTTTCAGAGTGAGCTCACATTTTTTCTCAGCTTCAACATAACACACTACAAACATAACACAATGATGGAAATGGGCTCACATCAAGGTGTTATCAAATATGAGTGCATTCTGTATACTGGATATCTAGACTGTGAGAGTGAATGGATACCATCCTCTGGCTTAACAAAATAACCTTTTAGTGACACAAGAGGGCGCCTAGCGCCTAATTTTCAAAGGCTGTAAACAGTTTGGAGGACTGGCTACCTGAACATGCATTTTTCAAACCCACAAAACTTAATTTCAAATTTAGACCCATTTTCCAAATTTTCCAAAGGTTCATAATACATCAGGTTGAATTTTGTGGAAACGTACAAAATAATGCACAAAACATCTGGAAATATATATAATATCTGCTGTTTTCTGTTCAGCAATTAACAAGTGATCTCTGTGAAGGGCAGTGTAGGAACAACATAACAACCAGGCACTGAGCATCATAGATGGAGACAAATTACTACAAAGATGCAGCCATTTGTAGACTTTTACATCCAGCATGCAACAAGTTGACTTTCTGTGTGTTTTAGCACATCGCTAATTGCATATATTAAATGGCAATTGGGTTATTAACCCAAATCTACATGGAGGACTCCAGGGGTTCAGAAGACAAAAACTTTTTTAAAGATCATTGGCTGTACACAAATTATCTGAATATATGGACCACCTACAGAAAAAGATGTGGAAAAAAATTTTGTGAATTGGGATTAGGACAAACCCAACACTGGACATTAGTCTAATGAGGACTTTCATTTTTGATGTTGAATTAATTGTTTATTTTGGCCACGTGGGGACAGCGGAAGAAGCCATAAACACAACATTTGACATCACCTCAAAAATGTGTTATGGGTGAATGTTTTAGCAAACAGCTGCCTATATTCACATCCAGCAGACACAGAACATTATCATTAATTTTTTGTCAAGTCAAGTCAATGTATTTTTAGAGCACATTTAAAAACAACAAAAGTTGACCAAAGTGCTCTACAGAGCCTGAGAAATACAATCAAATGAAAATAATTAATAATTATAATAATTAATAAATAATAAAAGAATTAATAAAAGTGTAGAATCATTTTTAAGGGGATTTAAGTCCTAAAAACACAACACTGTATAGAGAGCAAATAATTACTATAGAGAGAAAATAAATAAATAAAATAAAAACAGAGTGTGACCATTCACCTTTTGATGATTAAAGGGTTGAAGAAAAGAGATAGCTCTTAAGACCTTAAGGTTTTTAAAAATATCAGTTTCTAATAATAGAAACTGGGTAAACTGTTAGTTTAGGGCAAACAATCATAAATGCCCAATGATCTCTGAATTTTAACTGGAAGTGCGAAATTACGAGGGGGTCTGAGGGATCTGGCGGTTGAACAGGGGATGAGGAGTTCCAAAACATAAGCTGGTGCCAGTCCATGCAGTGCTTTAGAAACAGATAAAAGAACCTTAAAATCAATTTTGCATTTCACTGGTGACCAGTGAAGAGAGGCCAGAACAGGTGTGTTGTGGTCTCTCTTTTTGGTACCAGTGAGTAGTCTCGTTGCAGCTCCAGCTGCAGGCGAGATAAAGCTGACTGATTAATTCCAATATACAGAGAATTACAATAGTCAATGCAGGAGAGGATAAAAGCGTGTACAATGGTGTCCATATCCTTAACAGACAGAAATTATTTTAATTTTATAAATGATCTAAAATTGAAGAAGAATGGTGCTGACAATGGAGTTGATTTATAAAATTTTAAACCAGAATCAAAGATAATGCTGAGATTTCTTGCATGGGAGTTAACATTCAATTTTAGAGGCACAACAGTATTTACTCTGGTTTTGGAAAAGTCTGAAGGGGCCAAAAATTAGAACCTCAGTTATATCCTGGTTTAGCTGCAGAAAGCTATTTGCCATCCAGGATTTTACATCCTCAATGCAGCACAGCAGCAAGTTAAAACAGCTTGGATCACCAGGATTAAGGGGGGCGTACAGCTGGGTGTCATCTGCATAATTATGGTAAGAGATATTTTCTAAAAATAGACCTGAGGAGAAACATGCAAATGGAAAATAAAATAGAGCCTAATATGGAACCTTGTGGTACTCCACATGGGATGGATGCAGAGGAGAAGGACACATTATCAATTTTAACAGATGCAGATCTGTCCTGGGGGTGGGAGGCAAACCACTGAAGGGCCTGCCCATGAATGTCAACAACATGCTCAAGGTGGTTCAAGAGGATGGAGTGACCACTCTACAATAATTAAAATAGTGTGACTTCCTGAGTCTAAGGACAGGAGCAAGTCATTTGTCACCCTCAGGAGAATGGACTCTGTGCTACGGTGCAGTCTAAAACCTGACTGTAATTTGTCCAGAATGCTGGAATTGTTCAAAAAGGAGGTTAGCAGTGTTGGGAATGATGCGTTACAAAGTAATGCATTACTGTAAATCCACTACTTTTGGTGGAAACTAGTAATGTAACTAATTACTTTTTCAAATGAAATAACACAATTACAATTCCTGAAATTTAAATGGACCCATTACTTGTTAATTTTGTCTTACATGAAAATAGTGGACAACTGCAGAGGATGGCATACACACACAATAGACCCCAGAACACAAAAATAAGATCATCTGACCTTACTGTGTCTTAGAGCTGTGTTGTAAAGTCCACGTCATTGTAGCCAACTTGTGGTATAACATAAGCCTTGTCTCTGGAAGTATAATGTTATATATTGTAAATAATACCTGTTACCGAACTGCCGGTGATATTCCTGGTTTGAGTTTTGGAGGTTGAGTTCTGTGGTAAAACTTGGAGCTGACTTTTGAGTTGTCTTTCTTTTATTTTTGTGAAACTGGATTGAACTGAACTGATTTTGGGTGGTGGGGAAAACAAAATGGACCCTTTATTGAGTGGATTGAGATTTTGGGACAACTTACACTTTTGTGTTAAAAGTAAAGCAAAAGTTACGTTCCCTAGTAACTAATTACTTTTTATATGCAGTAATTGGTAAAGTAATTCAATTACATTTTTTGAGAGAAGTAACTGGTAACTGTAAACAATCGCTGATTTTCTGTTACTTGGCCAACACTGGAGGTGAGTTGGGTTAGACTGGCCGGTAATTATTAGGAATAGATGGATCCAGATTTGACTTTTTTTATCAGAGGGTGTATAACTGCATGTTTAAAGCAAGAAGGGACATGGCCACTGATCAGAGAGCTGTCAATTATTGACAATACACTAGGCCCAGTGATATCCAGTACTGAAAAAAGCTGTGAGGGAATAATATCTAATGGACAAGTACTTGGTTTCATATTTAAGATAATATGTGCCACATTTGGAGTTGTGTTTGTATCCAACAGATGAATTTAAGTCCAATATTCACTCTCCTTTTAGCTCTGGTTTGGTCTCCACCAACCCCTGGGAAAAACATCTGTCTCTTTAGCTGCTGTATGCTCAACTATGTTCACCAGCTTGTTGCTAACTTTGTTTATATGCAATCTGGTGCAGAGCAGGTAGTGTACAATAAATTTTTATCTGAGCTCAACAGCTTTCTGCTGCTGCTGGAAATTAGGCTGATAAGAACTGTGAGACTAGACCAAAACAGTAGAAATTGTAGGCTGTAAAACGAAAACAATGAGCTAAATGAGGCCAAAAAAAGCTCTGTAGAGCTGAGGGAAAATGCAGATTTGGTGATAATTCTCTGTGGGTTCAACACTATAACCAATCCATTCACATAACACATAGTCATTT
The DNA here is from genome assembly GCF_914725855.1 of Thunnus albacares. Lineage (NCBI taxonomy): Eukaryota > Metazoa > Chordata > Actinopteri > Scombriformes > Scombridae > Thunnus > Thunnus albacares. Next base: position 25,633,973 of record NC_058127.1, on the reverse strand, counting down.
GATCCATTGTTAATATTAAAATATTAATTAGTGCAGCTTTAACCTGGAATATTTTTATATTGTGTCACTGTGCCACTTCACTATCTTTGTTTTTAGCTATATGTGGATATGCATACTGCTGTGGTGGCTTATGAGTGATTTTTTTCCAATGTTTCGGCTGCAGTCTTTATTACTGTGAATCTTGAAAAGCATGACCAGCTGTCCAGTCCAGTCACTGCTGTTATGCCCCTCCACCCCCCACAAGTTGAGATCGATTGGTCTGGTCAGACCAAAGCAGTGCCTCACTTCACTCCTAAACATTTACATGAGAGAAGATATGGCGCAAGCTTTTATGTCAATTTCAATCAGATTGGATTCATTAGAAGAGGTAATTGAAGAGAAAGCCAGTGTTGTTTTTTCTGAAGCAGATAGTAAGACGGAATAGCTTGAGTCCTCTTCCTCTCCGTACTATATGTGTTTGTACTGCCAATTCCGATGAAAGCTCAGGGCTTACTACATGTTGATTTCCATAATAAGATTTGTCAACCAATATTTTGTACTATGCATCTTTGCATTAATGCCATGACTAAATCAATAAATCAGTAAAGCAGATATTTAGTGTTTCCCTATGAAGTGCATTCCTGCCGGTATGTAGAAGCTTGTGAAGTATTGATACCATCACAGGGCTCTAAAGCTACATTTGAACTAGCTGGTTAAAGCAACCAAGCCTTTGTTTTATTTTTGCAAACATGTGGCTTAGTTAAGTATGTATAATTTATCCCCAAACAAAGTTAAATAAAATGAAAAAAACAATTGCAGATATTTTCCTTATTTTCATACCATACCATCCCTAAAAATTACTAGGTACCAAAAAAAGCATCATTTTCTTTTCTTTTTCTTTTTTTCACATTTAAAAAAAAACATGTCTTCTGTTTTAATAATACCTTTTTGCCTGAAAAAATATCAAAATCAGCTTTCCAAACCCACCAAGTAATTTTTGCATAATTGTGTAATGTAAACTCTTCCTAAGATGACTAAAACTCCTCAATAGTCAGCCTGTGAAAGTCCAACTGACTGCATTTTTTTTTTTTTTTTTTTTTGGTCAGCTTTTTTTGATTTCATTATTGACAGTTAGTTGTTTGTCTATGTAGCTGGAGCCACAGACTCTGAACAACAACCCACTTTAGCTTTCCTGTTAAAGTCTCCTTCTTATCTAACTTACAAACATGAACACATGTCTTGTCCTGCACCTTAGCTTGTTGAATGAGGCAAGCCAACAAACAAACAGTCACTGGGGAAAAAAGTGCACCGCTCAGTTAGCAGCCTATCAAGCTAATTAGCTGCTCAGCTGCAGCACATTAAACAACATTTAAACTTACCTTCAATTGTCACTTCGGTCTGGTTAGACTGTGCTGGTGTGGTTCTTACTTTTCGATACCACTGCTAACAACACCCTGTCTGCCCATGACTTGTAGATATAGCACAAGTTTGTTTACTTTATCTCTTTTTCCATACTGGCACTCTGGCAGCCTGTCAGCTGCTGTCAATCAAACACAGACACCGACACCCCTCTAGCCAACTGAGACAAAAAGGGCATCTTTGATATTTCCCCAAAGACCCTTTTTCTTTCTTTTAATGAAAGAAAACTATGAACAATACATACACAAAAATACAATTACATTATTTTTGACTGCAAAGACAAAAGATAGACTAAAAATCTGTATATCTCGGCTTCTGTTGTGCTATTTTTCCTTAAATCTTTAAAAGGAAATGTAAATAGGAAGCAAACATATGTATGAAGTAGCTATACTTGTCAGCCAATTTAAGCCTCTCTCTGCTATGATTTTATACTGCAAAGAGAAGCTTTTCTTATGCTATTTCCTTCAAAGCAAATCATAGTCACAGTTAATAAACATCTACTTCAGAGACAGACATTTCAGAGATTTGTCAGTCAAATGGCTCTGTTCCACTCTGGTTTTTAACAATAATGAGGTGTTTTTATCTTCTTGGAGTGCGGTCCTCCGATACACAATGACCCCCTGCCACAAATACTGAGTATGAAATGCAATTATTGTACAGCAGGAGCAGAATACAAGGCTGTTATCATCCCTTCACTGTTCTTAATTAACTTATCCACTCTGAAAAAGATTTCTGGCCTATAGGGCAAATTCTAAATTGGCTGAGGGAGGCATGCTTCCTCTTGAGATGTGATAATCCAAATAAACATCACTCTCACCAGGATACCTTAGAATAACTCTACATTTTTGTGCTCTGCAGCAAAGAAAAGAGCAAGTATGAAAGCTTTGTTCTTGTGTTTTAGAAGAGGAGGGGTAAACTTTAGGCAGACTTTCTGTCATTTGGGGATCCAACTAAGCCCTGATTGATAAAACTGGGCCTGTGTTGTGAGAAGTGTGTCACGCTCCCCAGACGGGTCTGCTAATAACATTAGCAGAGAGGAAGGAAACGTTTGACTCTATCTTTCACACACAGGATGTCACTCGTACATTTGAGTCCCCTTCAGAGGCAACAAAGCAAATACACAGAACACTGTGAAACCATATGGCATGTATAAATAAGTCATTTGTCAGAGAGAGAGTATTTTCTCCTGGCTACATTCAGCTAACAGCTTTGTTTTAGTAGTTTTGAACTGGCAACCTTGTGATGAGTTGGTGCTTACAGCTTCTATCCAGTGTTAGGATGTTTTCTTCCTGCTGGCAACAACAGCTGAGAAACACTATGCTTGTAAACAAATGTTGTCCCAACCATTATGGTTCACTGATACCAATACAAGATGCGAGTTTGCCAACATATGGGCCCAAAACTGTTGTTTTATTAAAGGAATAGTTCAACATTTTGGGAAACATGCTTGTTCACTTTCTTTCCAAGAGTGAGATGAGAAGATGGAAATCAATCTCATGTCTGTATGTTAAGTACAGAGCTGGGGTCAGCACATGGTTAGCCTAGCTTAGCATGAAGACTGAAAGCAGGGGGAAAACAGCTAGCCTGGCTCTATCCTCCCTACCAACACCTCTAAAGCTCAATGACTAACATGTTGTATCTCATTTATTTAAAGCTGGAGTGCGGGACTTTTGTCTTCCCCTTCTGGCAGTGAGAGTAAAGGGGGGGTGCTCGGCTGTGATTGCCTGACACAGGCATGCAGCACACTCTCATATACACCCCGAATGACAGGCATACAGAGAAGGACATTAAAAACGGATATGTTGCGGCTGTAAAACGGTGGATAAATTGTTTTGAGTGTCACACAACCCTCACAAAATGACTCATTTCTCTCCACATGACAAATGGCCAGCACAGGAATGTTGCCCCTGACATGAGATTTAAAAACTCTGTATACTGTGAAATACAGAGAGATTTATCTGGTGATAGGCTTAATCTGCATTGTGTGAGCTCATTTGGCAAGGGCTTGAATGTAACGGATATTCATTTATATGTAAAAGTTCCACACTGCAGGTTTATGCTGTACATGAACAAAATGTGAAAACGAGAAGATGTGGTTTTAGGGGGTGTTGCACGCTGGAATTATTTCTTGGCAAACAGCTGGGTGCAGGTTTGCTAAATTGTGCCTGTAAGCAGTCCATGACAGATCATAATGTGCAACAAAATGTGTGCTCACCTATCATATATGGCAACCTGCACGATAGCTGGAGATGCTGCACAGAAGCACTGGGCTGGATACACTGTTGGTCCCTAGTAGTTAATATATAATAGAAATAGTTTCAGCACATACCTCCTGATAAATCCACAAATTCTTGTGTTTTACATATCTGTTTGTGTATAGATTAAACAAAAGAGATACAATGTGTTAATTTCAGTAGTGAGTGTTAAAGGTGTTGGTATTTTTGAATTTTGGACCGAGCCAGGCTAGCTGTTTTTGGTTTTATGCTAAATTAGTCTAACCATGTCCTCTGTACTTACTGCAGAAACATGAGATTAATAGTGCTCTTCTCATTCCACAAAAATTACCTTGTTAAAATTCTTAAAATTATATCTACTTCTTCTGCCTCCTTCAAAAATCCAGTCTGTAAATACTGTTCATTTCAACAGTTGGACACATGCTCTCCTACTACCTCACTGTAAAGTCTATTCTTAGTGTTTGTGCACTGGAAGCTTCAAGTTTCCATGTCACGCTTGTGTAAGTTACATACTGGACCATGAGGTTTCCACTTTCAGCAGATGAATGAGAAAACTCTGCACATACATCATTCTGCACAGAGAAACTAAAACATCCAAATGAAGGAACAATAAGCAAAACAGACTTTTAACAGAGGTACACCAGAGCAGCATATCTTATCTTTTACATTAGATACATATTAAAATCATAGCAGTACATTATGGGAGGATTTTATAAGACAGTATGTTAAACTCGAGCCTATAACTCAGTGGAAACAATTTTAGTTAATGTAACAGGTGGCAGCACTGTATACTTGACACCCTGGACTCGAGGCATACTTAAAGGACGGGTTCACAATTTTTCAAGTGTGTTTTAAAAAACAATCAGGTTCCAAAATGAACACTGAAACATGATCTTGCTGTAATCATTCCTCCTGTTCATACTGACCATTACAAGATCCCTTCATAATGCACTTACAAAGGAAGTGATGGGGGGGAATCCACAGTCTTCGTCTGTGCAAAAGTGTATATAAAAGTTTATCTGAAGCTATTATGAAGCTTCAGCATCCAAATGAGTCCAGTCAAGTAGATATCTTTCAACGTTACAGTCTTTTTAGTGTCAAAGTCCCTCTTTTTGTTACTATACTTCAAATCTCAACAGGAAAACACTGTCTGAGGAAACACAAAGAGGGAATTTGATGCTAAAAAGACTGTAAATGTGTCAGATATCCACTTGATATGACTAACTCAGACTGCTGAAGCCTCATATAAGCTTCACATCAACTTTTAAATGCATTTTTGTGCAAAATCACTTTTGGTCTCCATCACTTACATTGAAAGCACATTTGAAGGGGATCTTTTAATAGTCATTATGAACAGTAGGAATGATTACAGCAAGGAAAACCTCTTTCACTGTTCATATGGGCACCTGACTGTTGGAAAATTGTGAACCTATCCTTTAAGTCACAAAAATGAGGACTTGAGATATTACTAAGACTTCACTGCTGTTAGCCTTCACTTGAAAGCAAAAGCACATCTCACATTTTGACCTGGTAAAAGTTACAAAAAACCTTGATTTTTTTTTATTATTATGTCTATATAATGAATGGACTTGGTCTCAGCTATGTTAAAAACACTGTTAATACAGCATTGATACTTGCACCTTTCTTACGGAGGCTTGTTGCTTGACTTAGACATGTCTTGACTGACTGAGGACTTGACTTGAACCTTAAAAACAGTGGTACACCCCCTAATTTTGTTATCCATTGGCAATTCCAAGCTCCTTCCGGCTCACTGTTGACAGTGTTGCAGGAAATTTGTGGATGTGTGGTTACTATCAGGTGCTACAAAAAAAATTATGAAGTGCATCATTAAATGAACTTTAGCTAGCTTGCACTTGAGTTCCTTTGATAATAACTGAAAGGCACCAACAGCCCCAATTGAATGCTAATTAAACCTACTCAAACTGCTTAATTTTGGTTGGTTGGTTTATGGTATAAACAAACCAGTTGGGTTTGTCGTCTTGTCCTTTGGGAAATGGACATAATAGCTTAGTATGTAAAATCAGCACCCATGCTTCCTCTTTTACCCCCAGCTATCTGCTAACTGAGCATGAATAGAGTTCAGTAGAGTTCCCTGGTAAACAGCTTGAGGACTCCCAATGAAACAGACGCTACTTATCTGGTGACAAACAAACCAGCTCAGAGCAGTGTCGTCTGTAATGACAGGGTGTCTATTTACCCAACAGTCCTCCTGACAGCCTTATCCTCATCCCCATGTACCCCTCTGAATGAAAGTGGCGGTATTCCATCCATCCCAGTGCCTTTTCCTTTTTAAAATATATGCACATCTGTCTCATAAGCAAATGAACAACATGCCCCCGTTTTTCTTCAAATGCCTTTGTCTTTTGTTGTTGTGATTGTTTCTTTTTGTTTCTGAGGACTACTTGTGTTATATTCTGTTTGATGAAGAGCTTCAGGCTTTCCTTTTACAGTTTGTTCTTTTCAAGAGTAAAGAATTCAGCAAAATGGACTTTGGCTTTAAAGTTGTGAAACTATAGGGGGAGAAAAAGGAGCATATGGGATAATTATGCTAAAAACTTCAGTTGCAACTTCCTTTGACGATAGTAATTTTACTTTTCTAACAAGGATTCAAAAACAAAGCTGCATGGAAGCATCTAGCCGAATTAGTTTATAAGCTCAGTGTTTTACAAGAATCTGTCGATTTGATTATTATTATTGATATGAAGATTATGGTATGCTGTTGTGCAAAGACAGCTTCTCCTGATGTTGGTGCCAGAAGAAAGATCAGTGAGTCGGTGTTAGAATTCTTCCTCTGGGGAATATGCACAGCAACTTTCAGAGCCTGTTACCTTGTCTAAGATTTAGATTTAGTTAGAAGGAATGAGAGCTGAATTTGTTCAAATTAATTTGAATTCAACGCACATAGCCCAGTTCTAAACTGTGTGATAGAATTGATTTGCGGTGCCTCCGATAGTTCTTTGAGTGACAAGCTAACATTATTGTAAGGTAATTGTATTAAGTCAGCAAACCCCCTCACCTTTACCCACAATTTTTCCATCTATGGTGTCAAATCCAAAATACTTCTTCACATTACTAGATGGTTGTTAGCCTCCTCGATATTGTGTTAACAAAATTAGCAATTGCCTAGTTTACAGACAGGACAACAGAGCATGCAATAAATCTAAGTATATTTTACGAACATCCCCGCTGGGATACATGGCATTGTGTCTTGCATTCATACACTTTGAATTTTGATGGTAATTTGCCTTGTTGCTGGCAGGACATCTCACCACGTTGGAAATAAAAGTCTGCATGAGCACAAATTTCCTCTAGTTAAACAGCAGCAAAACTGAAGCTCTCCTTACTGGCACTCCACACCAGGTTCAGTCATCCCCCAAACCTCACTCATCTTTGACGGCCAGGACATCCCCCTTTCCTCCTCAGTCACTAACTTGGGTGTTAGGTTTGACCCAGCTGTCCATGCCTTTATCTCCTCAAGACTTGACTACTGTAATGTGCTCTTCACAGGGATCCCTGGCAGGAGCATCCAGAAACTCAATTACATTCAGCACAGTGCTGCCAGGATCCTGATGAAGGTGCTAAAACACAAAAACATAACACTAATTCTCTTTTCATTGCACTAGCTCCCTGTCTCCTTCAAGATTGACTTCAAAGTCTTGCTATTCACCAGTGGCAGACTCAGGCTTTCTGAGGGGCAGGGGCGAAAAAAGCGAAAGGCAAGATTGGTGAAATAAAAGGAGAATTCTTTTGGCCATGAGTTTATAAATGTTAATGACCTCATTAAGGTCAATTCGGATATCTCTCTCAATGGAAAGCAGAAGAAGATCTGAGAGGGTCATTTTCTAAGCTGGGTCTAGATCAGCTTGAGTTTGGAGAATGATTACTCGACTGATGTAGTTGTCACTGGCAATGTAGCATATATTTTGAGGAGTTTTGTCAGCTTTGGGAAGGCTGTGTCCGCATCATTTTTTTTAAGGCACGTAAGCATAGCTTGCACAATGCTGTTAGGGAGAAAATTGCCAGGAAGAGTGGAACACCTTAAGTGCACTGACAAAAATGTCTTCCTCTGTGTCACAGAATTGGCAAACATTGGCAACTTGAAAGATTGGGCAGCTCTGTCAAATCAAATCAAATTTATTTATAAAGCAAATTTAAAACAGTCTGTCAGACAGTCTAAATCTGTCATTTGTCATGCCTTTTCAGTTACTTGTTTCCAGTTTGTTTGCAGGGTTATTCAAAGGGTTCCCTTCCAGATTTCATGGCAGGATACATTTTTAAAACTTTTTAATATGCCAAGGCAGAGGTTTAAGTTCTACTGGGCATCCTTCTAATTGCTAATGGCTGATGTAAATGTACCTTTATCTCTCTCATCACCTCCCTTGCTGCCTCTAGCTATATTTTGCAGATCCCTTTGTATTGTCGTCAATTTTCTGTCCCTTCTTGGCATTCTGTAATCATAAGGTAACACAGTACTAATCTGTCTGTCTACAAGTACAAGTTAATCCAAGCTAAAGGGTTGTACACACATTTTGAATAAAGAATACTCAAATGATTTCCTTTTAAGGTTGTTTTCCAGTTTGTACCAAATATTTAGTATAGAGGTGGCTAAGTATAAATCTAGCTAGCTAGCTGCTATCCATCTAGCATATTGTTTAGCATGTTATAGAGCTTTGGGCAGGCCTAAAGATAAAATCAACTTAGAAAATACAGTCTACATACATTAGTAATGCATCCTTAATAAAATGTAAACCTTGCTATGTGACCTATACCTCACAAATCATCATAGTATCAAGGTAAGAGCTTAGACTGTACTGACCCTAACAATCTAAAGGGGGTGTGACTGAGCAAATTAGTGAGTAGTACTGTACCAAAATCAATCAATTATAAATAGTTATACAGTCATTACAGAACTTTAGCATGTTTTCTCCTTTGTGCAGGCACCTTAGAGGGAATTTTATCATGTTTCCTCAACTGCGGGCCCCACAGTGTGGAGGCACCTTAAAGGGCACTTTCGCTGTATTTTTTTTTTTTTCCTCTGGGGCACCAGGGGGGTGGGTGCCACCTCCCTCTGAGCCTGCCAGTGCTACTCACATTCAAATCCATCATTGGACATGCACCTCCCTACCTCATCATCATACCACAAACCTCCATCTGCACCCTCAGATCTGCCAGCAGCTTGCTCCTCTGGGCCCCAAGCACTAAGCTCTGCATTATGGGGGATTGAGCCTTCTGCTCTGCTGTACCACGCTCATGAAACAGCTTCCTAATTGTCTGAGGGCAGCACAGACCGTAGACTCTTTTAAAAAAAGGTCTAAAAACATTTCTATACAGGAAGGCTTTTTCATCTTAACTCTTGTTATTTTCTTTATGTTGTGTGTTCTATGTTATTAATACTGTAGCCCTTTGAGTTTCACTACGAAGAAAAAATACGGTAAATTTTAAATGGAATTTAATTTAATTTTCTTAGCTAAGACCTGCCTAGAGAAATGTATAGAAGTAAAGCTTTAATTAATTTATTTTTGTGAAAACATTAATTTAATCATGCTAATAAACTTCACCAACTACACTGAAGAATAAATAAAAAGGAAACTCCTCTATACACTACTGAGATGGATTCATCAGGGTTGGAGTGCACTGTATGCCTTATGGCTTTGAATCCAACTTACTGCATCCTGCCTTTTGTTACACATGTTTTTCTATCTAACCTCTTTGCATGTCTGCATTCTGAGTACAAATAGTGGCCTATAGAAACATTTTCCTACTTAAACTATAAGCTTTCATGTACAAGTTAAGCAATCAGCTGAAAACTGTACATCTATATTATTTGTGTTAAAAAAAAGGGCAATAACTGAATGATGAAATCTGTCATTATATTCTTTATTGAAGTTATATGGTTCACATTTGACAATAGCTGTGTAAAAAGAAGTACATACCTTTTTATTATTTCCAGGAGCAAATGAAATATGAAAAGCGAATTTTAATTTCAGACTTTCAGAGCATAAAGTGGTAGAACATATTCAACCATTACATAAATATCAGTGCAATGCAATTTAGTCACAAAAAGCTCGGCGTGATCTTTCAAGCACCAGGATGTCCTCAAGTACATGCAAAACTACAGGAGCAGAGGTTATTTTTAATCCTCTGACTCTCACCTCCTGTGCAGCTGAAAGCCAGGTGAAGCAGGTATGACATGTCCTTTATATTAACATTTGAAAAGCGGTGGAGGGAAACTTCTCATACACCACCAACCCCCCTGTGAGCAATCAATTAAATGAGCTTCATACTATTACAGGGATAATTATCAGGAGAGTGCAGCCAGCCACTTAGAACCATTGAAAAACAAGAGTGTACAGAAAAGCATCTGAAAAGAGCAAAAGTAATGAAAAGCAGAACTTTGAACAAATGAAGACCTTGTGGCCTGTAAAATAAAGAGGTGACTGGTTAACTAAGTGATTAGAGGATCTGCTCTGCTCAAGTGTACTTGAGCAAAACCCTGTCATCTACATTCAACCTGTAAGGGTATCTGATGATTTTTCTGCGATTCATCAAGTCATGTTCAGATTTATGCTAATCAAATTGTGACCAAAACAAGCCCATTTAAAGAGCACTGTGCAAGCTAAATAGCCTCTTAATTAAGATTGGGAAAGATTAAGCGCAGATGACTTCAGATGGAAACTTCACAATTTACAGCCAGGGTCAAGATTCAGGGGTGCTATTGAGCAATGAGGCAGTAGATCACACTCCCTGGTAGCTCCTGCAAATTTATAACTACATTTGGCACAAATTTAACATTTTGACAATTCTCACTACTTGTCAACCCTATACTGATGATAAAGAACAACCCAGACTTCATTCATGTGCGCTAGGACAGGATGAAGGCAAGTTTGAGGATGCAGTCCTGCAAAGGCAAGAAGCATAAAGAGACAAGCCCTGCCACCCCCAACTCTCCTGAAGCTAACATTAGCCACCAGATGGCTGATGCTGCTATCCTAGAGGCCATCAACTTGCTATGTACTGATCTACAAACCACCGAGGTTGAAATCTACCAGATATCAACTCTTGAATCAAGGAGGTTGCCACCACAATTAGAGGAGAACTGTCTGCTCTTAAGACCGAAACTCTGAGTGCCATCCTGGCCTTGCAAACGGCTAGCACCAACATGGCTCCAGCATTACGGAGCTTGAACGTACAGCCACACACTCATCAGATGCAATAACGAAGCTACAGTCAGGTGAAACCTTTATGCACAGACCTGAATCAGTTTACAGACAAGTGCATGGATCTTGAGGGGCATCTAGAGAACAAAATGTGCAGATTACAATGCTAAAGGAGGGGACTGAGAAATGTATGAAGATAAATACATTTGTCTCGCAGCTCCTAAAAGACATGATATCTCTGGATGATGCGCCACTTGTTGAACATCACACAGGGCCCTGCACTCAGATGATACAGAACCTCCTTGGTCACTTGTAGTGCAACTCCGCTCTTTTCACAACGTGACAGTGATTCTCCAGAGAGCTGTGAACCTGAAGGACCCCTTCTACAAAGGGCAGAGGATCCGTAACTTCCTTGACTTCACTCCCAAGGTCGCAAAACGCGGAGCAGTATTTAACAGAGCCAGAGAGAAACTTCAGGACAAGCCAGGAGTTTGGTATGGACTGAGTTTCATTTTGGCACAGGCAGAGAGGATGCAGAGGGTCCCGTGACAGACAATGCTGCAAGTGCTGCGAGTGATTGGAAATCAGAAGAGACCTGGAACCACCTAATTACTTAAGCTATATGTGAGTATTTGTGTGTGTCCAGTCTTTAGGGTGCTACCAACTACCTGAACCTTTATTAAGGAGAATGTAACTGCAAAACAATCTAGTTTGCAGTGCAGCTGATAGAATGACCCATGAATGACATTATATGTTGCACTCTCAGATGTTTTCATGTCACTAACAAACAGATACACACTAAGAAACAAGCAGCCAATTGATACGATTTAGTTTTAGGAAGGACAGGGAAGATTTTATTTGATCATTTGGACTCCATGCACAGGGAGAGTAAAATCTACTGTATGATTACAGTAGTCAATCTGGTGGTAAAGTAGGCTAGGGTCTGGACAACGTCACATTTGGCCACTCAATGTTTACATATTTGTTCATTTTTTGTTTAGGCTAAATAACCTAATGATAACATGATCTTTTATTGGAACAACTGGTGGCGATGTCCTGGAGGTAGCCTGGGGTCATCAGAATATATGTTTTCTGTGGAGCTATTTTCAACTTTCAGATCAAAGTGTTTGGTAAGGGAAGTTAGCATATGATTATGTTTGAGTGTGTTTACTATGTAGCTTTTAGGTTTGATTTTTCTATTGGGGTTGCACCTTACTTCACAGGTTTTTCTTAGTATAGGCAAGACATTGACTATTTTGTTTGGAGGGCAGGGCTGGGACTTATGTATACAATGTATGACTATTTCTATCACACCGACGGGGGATACTATGGTTTTCACTTTGTTAGCCTGAGTTATGCAGGATAATGTAACACAAATGAAGAGGGGAGACAGCTCACTATGGTCACATGGAACATTAAAGGACTGAATCATCCTATGAAAAGGGGCAAGGTACAGGAAGACCTAAAGGCACTTTCTAGTGATGTAATTTTGCTTCAAGAAACCCACTTGAACAAAAATTAGCATATTAAGCTGAGATGTAGATGGATTGGTCTTACTTATCATGCGACGTGTGTGGTAAGATCAAAAGGTGTGGCTATATTATTCAAAAAGGGTACGCCTTTTATCCATAAACTACCCATTGCAGATAAAGAGGGTAAGTATCTAATAATAGTAGAGGATATGTCCATTACACTAGTGAATATATATGGACCCAACACACAACACCTGATTCTGTTTGTGTCGGGAGCAGGTATGGATGTCTTCCCTAAACCCCTGAGGCCACAAAACTACTTCTTTCTACTTCCAAATGTTAAATCCAGTTATGAAACAGTCTAGTATGCAAACTGAAAATGAGACATCTACTCAATACAAGACTGGTGCTATGGATTAAAAACGTACTGCAGGATAAGGTACAACATGTAATGGTTAAAGATCCCCTCCACATGTTTTGAGCACATAAAAATACTCTGCTTTGAAAAATAATTTGTGCCTCATATAATTTTTCCATAAAAAAGTTCAGTTATCTGCTTAAAATCCTTAAACTGACATCTACTCCTTTTGCCTCAGTGAAAAATAAAAACATTTTAAAAATGAAAAGATTAAAAGATGTCTCCTATTTCACTGTAAAGTCCATTCTCACCACAATTGGCTCCAGACTAGTTGTGATGTCACAAATAATGCTTGTAAATAAATGTGTTTAACTAACTAACTAACTAGCTGAAATACATCAGGCACACGTCGTGTAGAGGTACACTAACTCCATCTCTGTCACTGCATGCATAAAAATAATATGCATAAACAAATTGTACTCGATTTTTACACAGTTCTACGTAGTTTTTAACTGTTGGATGGCTTTGTAGCCACGCATAGAGAAAAAAAATAGGCCAGCAAATAGAGACGAGCCTCCTGATGGCTTTCGTGGTCTGTGTAGCGGCTTCAGTTGATTATAATGGAGGCGCTCCGCTGAGGCCATGCTGCGACAGACGTCTCACATGGCATCTGTGTCCAGTGTATTTTGGCTGTAAGATTTAAGGTGAGCTCAGAAAAACTTTACTCCTTCAGCATATGAATGTGAAAACAAATTCGGCACATACATAATTCTGCTCAGAGAAGAGAACAACATTCAACTGAGGGAAAAAGAAGCAAAACATTTATTAGTGGAGGGGACTTTAAACATTCTGAATCCAACAATATTGCTTCAAATTGAGAGGTCCCTCAGGGTTGTTTTCTCCCCAGCATTTGGAAAGATATTTTAACAGCTTTTTACAAATGACTGATTGAATCAGTTCTGGGTAAATAAAACCCCAGTTTTTCATTTACAACTCCTGTTTTTTTCATTCCCTCACTGCTTGCTCCCTAATGCTCCTGATCATTCCCCATATATCTCATAGCTGTGTCTCTCTCCTTATGCTGTTTCAATATTGCTTCCAGTTTGTGCGTTTTGTTGTTCTTATGGTTTACCAGACTACTGCTTGCGCAAATTTGTACTGAATCAATGCTTCTAATGAATGATCTTCCTTTAATTGTCTAAATGCTTTATTTCTGCTTTTCACAGCTTTCCTGTAGTTTTCATCCCACAATAGTACACTGTTCTTACTTTTACCTCCTGCACCCTTTGGAATTGTTTTGTGTGATGTCTGTATGATGGCTGTGACCAGCTTTTTGTTGAGTTCATCCACATCTGTCGTACCCTCCCTAAGAAGTTCTTCACATCTAATATTGCTTAATACTTGAAATGCGTCCCAATCGCCTTTCTCAGGTTTCCATTTTGGTATCCTCTGCCCCCCACTCTGATGTACTTCTGTTCCAATCTTAATCCTTTTAGGATAGAGATCACAGCCAGTTGGTGATTTATTGGACACCTCCCATGTTGCGATAACTGCAATTTCCTATGATGTCAGAGTCAGATCTATCACACTTTCTGTATTTTGTGTACTGTTACATCTAATACCTTTCAAATCATTAATACATACTAGTCTTTTCTCACCCATGAGTTCCTCTATACTGAAACCATTTGCATCAGTATGTTTACTCCCCCACAGTGTACTATGAGCATCAAAGTACCCATACCATACCATTTTATCGTAGCTGCCCAGCAACAGTATTCAGTGTATCAAGGTTCAGACTATTACATGGGTTATAATAATTAATTATTGTTGAATAGTCCTCTCCTGTCAAAATCTTGACTGTTATTGATTCTTGGTCTTCTTCAGTATTAACTAAACTATACCTCATCCCATTCTGTACATAGTATAGTATAGCCATTCATAACAAAATCCCGCTGTAGTTTTTGTATACATATTATATTAGGCTTATATTGTAGATTTGACCCCCCCCCCCCCCCCCCCCCATGATTGTGAACTACAAGATATTTCTCTGCAGACTTTACTATTATCTTGATCTTTTCAGTTTTCTTGTCTGTCTGTGCAGACCAATTTATCACATCTACCATAAACAGTACAAAATAATTTTTGGCCACAATCAATGCATCTTTTCTTTTCTTTGCTACATCCCTCATATATTCTCACTTTGATTGGAAATACTGTACAGATGTTTGCACAGACAGCGCTGCATCAATGACAGGAAAACATAGTGGTGTTGTCAAACAGATCTAAGTGGGAGCACTGTTTTTTACATGGGGAAAGTCTAGCAACAAAGCAGGTGTCAACAGAACTGCATCCAGTCATGAACATGGCTGTTAACTGTTAATTATTTTAAGAAAAATGCACTCAACTCAAGGTGTTTTGCTTCTCTGTGCGAAAGACTTGATGAAAATCATTTGCAGTACTACAGTGAAGTAAGGTGGCTTTCAAGAGGACATGTGCTTAATCGCCTTTTTGAACTGAGAAAAGAGATGCACACAATTCTTAAAGAGGAGCACTCCCTCTTGCTGAGCATTACACTGATGGTAACTTTTGTGCAAAACTGGCTTACTTATCAGAAATATTTGACCAGTTAAATCAACTCAGTATATCAATTCAAGGCAGAAACAGTACCGTGTTTTTAGTTTCAGACAAAATTGAGGGTTTCAAGAAAAAACTTAAGGGATAATTTGACATGTTTTCACTCCTAATTGAAATTCTGGAAGCCTCTCCTCATGTCAATGTATCCAGTGCTATAACCCAGCACCCAGATGTTTGCAGACTACTTCCCAGGTGACCCATGACATGGAAACCTTTGGATTTTGGACCCTTTCTCTATAGATCTTGCCTCAGAAGACATGGCTCTGTCCACTGTGTTGGAAAATGAACTGATGGAACTATCAGCAGACAGCAGCCTGAAGCTTCAGCTCACACAAGTTGACCTTGCTTCTCTCTGGATACTGGTTGCCAGTCAATAGCACTCTGTCAAAAATTGGTAATCAAATTTCTGTTGCCTCTCACCACCACCTATTAATGTGAGTCAGGTTTTCCATTGTGACTGTCACAAAATCAAAGGCAAGGAACAAACTGAAAACAACTTTGTATGCTGCTCTGCATGTCAGCCTCTCATCCATCCCACCACGACTTGATCTTATTATTTCTTAGAAGCAAACCCAAGTGTCTCACTGAGGATAAGCAGAATATTTATTTTGGTCATTGCAGCTGACAGTGGCATAACACTGTATTATGTATTATGTATTCCTGAAATAAGTTCTCGGAATATCTTTTTATCCTCAATGAATAAACTTTGCACTCTCTTATCATCTATCTTATTCAATCTGATAGCTTTGCCTTGTTGAGTACTATCCTTACAAGCAATGAACAGTGATCCACTTCACAGAATTCTCGCACTTACTGACCAACATAATTAAGTGATTTGGTTAGCTGAATCGGCTTCCACTCACCAAACTTTGCACTTTGCTTTGCTGGTTTGTCTTGAGTCCATTTAATGATTACTTTATACTATTATACTTAACACTTAACGCTGTCCTCCTGTTGCTCTTATGCTTTGCTCATGGCCAGTTTCTTCTAGGTTTGGGATCTCATTTTACTGTCTCTGTTTTCACCTACTATTACTTGTCTGAACTGTATTCCAATCTGCATCCTTCCCACCACCTACTTCCATTCCTCCTATCTCACTTCCCTCTGTCATCTCCTGTCCAGTGATAGACCAGTTGTGCCACACCGGAAATATTTAGTCTAGCCATGATTTGACGCTGAGAAAGCCCCTTTCTTAGAAAAACAATTTGACTTCTGATACTTTAAATTAGCTCTGATACCATGTTTCCCTCCATCACAATGCTACTTAGTAAGCAATGATCTGCTGGAAACTTGACACACAGCCATATTTATAACAGGTGAACACTGGCTGCAAGTTGAGTTATTTAAATGAGCCTCTGATAAGTAGATCAAATCCATCTTAGTGTCATTCAATGGAAGGGATACAAGTCAAGGAAATCTGACCTTTTGTACAAAGGAGTTAAGTTGGTTAATGCCACAAATTTGCTTAAATTTTATTGCTGACCAGACTTCCTTTGGGATGGTAGAGCAGCATGCATGCTTGAGCTGTGAGCTCCCTTACACCAACACAATAAACTCCACCAAAACTCAAGAATTAAGGAGGACCCAGGACCTTTGATAATGAGTGGAGCTTCAACAAAAACAAAAAACAAAAAAAAAACCCCGGACAGTCAAGGTAAAGAAGGTAAAGAACATGCTAACACCTGAAGCTCACAATGGCTTCATTTTAAACCAGTTTGGATGACATTAGCAAACGAATTCAAGCCCTGCATAACAAAGTGAAAACGGACCTGAAATATATATAGGTATAAATAACTGGTCTGTTCGCTCGAGGGATTGAAACACAGCTACCTACAATACAGCCCTAGTATGGGCAGATTAACCCCTAATGGGTTGAATCCAATTACTAGCTCGGGACCCTTTCTTTATGGGAGGCTTTTCCCTTAAAACAAAAAGAGAGTCAACATATAATGAGGGTTGTTGACACCTTTTTTTGGAGGTTGCCTTTTTTTGTATATAATTAAGTTTAGATATTCTTGCTTGTTGTTTAAAATATTGTTAATCGCTCATGGATATTTTACTGATATCCTGTGAGGGAGTCACTACAGTGTTAATAGACCTAAAATGGCCCATAAATACCAAACAAGAAGAGATCAAGTTAATGTCTTTAAATGTTAATGGTTAAAAGAGCTAAAATTATGACCAAACTTAGAAAGGAAAAGATGCAGATTAACTTCCTAAAAAAACTCACCTGTGTCAAATAGAAGAGAAATTTAATTTGGATTCAAAAATACTTTTTATTGTTCCCACTCTAATACCTGCAAAAGAGGAGTAACAATTCTAATATCTAATGTAATCAAATTTGAGTGTCAAAAAGAAATTTGAAAGTGAACATATAGGCACCACCTGAGACTGATAAGCACTTTTTAAATTCCTATTTGATACTATTGCTGTAGAAAGTGAGGTTATACATATGTGGAGGAGACCTCAATCTGATAATGTACTACAACATGGACACAACTAGCTTCAAGAGAAATAAGAAACCCATCACAGATTTGGTGAAAAATGTATTGGAGTAAATGTGCTTTTTTGATGTGTGGAGGGACATTCATCCTCTGCGGAGAGCCTTCAGTCATTACTCTGCAACACACTCTATTTACTCCAGAATTGATTATTTTTTCATGCAGAAAGAGAATAGGGATAGAATACAATTATGTCATATTGGAGTGGCTGATGTGTCCGATCATAACGCCATTTACCCGAAGATTTATTTGAGCTGCAGACAGAAAGATACAATATGGAGATTGAATGTGGGAATATTAAACAATAAGTCGATAGTTGAGCAAATCAAAGCTGACATTCAGACTTATCTGGAGGAAAATAATAATGACAAGACCAACACAGCTATACTATTGGATGCATTAAAAGCAGTCATATGAGGAAAACTGATTACAAGTAACTTTAAAAAAGAAAAAGTAAAACAATACAAGATACTTCAGCCAAACTAAAACAATTGGAACAATAACATAATGGAAAAACTGACCAAAAGACACAACAACAAATGAAAGAGGTGAGAGAGAAGATGAATGATCCTCTCAAAAATTAAATAGAGACAAAAGCAAGATATTTAAAACAAAATTACTATGAATCAGGCCTCTAAGCTGCCAAGTTATTGGCGAGACAATTAAGGAAACAACAGGCAAAAATGATGGTCTATAAACTGTATGATCCAAAAACAAATCAACTTAATTATGAACCAAAAGAAATACTACTATAAAGAACTCTACACTTAATCATTGGCCTCAAATCAAAATGATATTAAAACATTCCTTGACTCCTTGGACCTTCCCTCTATGTAAAAAGCAAAATGAACGCTTTACAACAACGACAACTACAAATGAAATCCAGAAAGCAATAGAAAAACTAAAAACAAACAAGGTACTTGGTAGTGAAGAATTTTCATCTGAGTGGTACAAGAAGCTTGAAAAAGAACTGTCCCCTCTGCTCCACACTACCTTTAATTGGATCATGGCTAAAGATGTTAATCCCCCCTCATAGAAGGAAGCAATATTCACAGTACTCCCACTAAACCACTGAAATATAAGGAATATTGCCAAAACTATAGACCAATATCAATTTTAAATGTTGATTACAAGCTCTACACCTCCATTATATCAAACAGGCTCCACTCATTTGTATCAGACTTGATAGATGAAGACCAAACTGCCTTTGTTACAGTTAGACAAACACAAGACAATATTAGAAGAATGTTGCACATCATACATAGAATACATAGAAATAATTTACCAACTGCTGTGATCAGCCTAGATGCAGAAAAGGCATTTGATAGGGTCAATTGGGAATTTTTAATGTATATCTAACATTGGAGAAATTTGGATTTAATATAGAATCAATTCAATGCATTAATTCTATTTAAAACAAACCCACAGCTAGAGTAAAAGTTAATGGCTCTCTCAGAAATATTAGCAAGAGGAACTAGACAGGGCTGTTGTCTCAGTCCTACCTTGTTTGCTCTATACATTGAACCATTGGCCCAATTGATCAGACAAGACACTTCAATAACAGGAATAGATATCAACAACCGAAAACATACGTTTTTTTGCGGACAATGTTATGATGTACTTGAATGACCCAGTGAACTCCTTTATGCAACTTACATAAATTTTGGAACAATATGGTTTATATTCACTACAAATTAAACATACTTAAAACTCAAATTCTCATGTTTATCTGTTCACCAGATCAAAAACTTAAAGAACTGAAAATAAATTGGGAAGCAAAATCACTTAAATGCTTGGGTATTAACATAACTAAAAACCTATCAAGGCTATATTGAAGCAACTATGAACATAGTGATGTCAACATAAGGAAAGATATTGAAAGATTTTCCACTTACCCAATGGGGCTAAATTATAGGATAAGTGTGGTGAAAATGAATATTCTACCAAGTTTGTTATATTTATTCTAATCTCTGCCCGTGAATATAGCAGTTTATAGTCCGGTTTCTTAAATGTTAAGGTGAAAGACCTAGAGTCGGTTATATCACTGTTCAGCTACCTAAAGACAAAGGGGGAATGGCACTCCTGACTCTAAAAGAATACTTTCACGCAGCACAATTGTGTCCACTTATTTACTGGTGCAATGCAGATTATGTAGCTTGATGGAAAGATATCGAAAAGCCTGCGTCCAAATACCTGATTCAAGCAAGTATTGGGGAAAGAAAGATCCCTGACCCTATAAAAGATGAGGTAGACCTAGACCCAATAACATTATTTACTCTAGACATGCTTTTGATTGTGAATTTGAATGCGGAAGGTCTGACTTTAGATTTAAACAGTGGGTGGGAATGGGAATAACAGCCATATACACGGTTACTCAAAAGGGTGAAATGAATTAAAAGACGAATTTAAAAAAAAAAAAATGACCTAACAAACCAGGACTTGGGTAAATATTTAAAAATGAAGGACTATCATATTAATTCAAGAAAAATGAGGACAAAATACATCCTATCATAAAGGTACTTGTACAAGCATACCATAATGCTATTCCCAGAGTCATGTCAATCCTGTACTTTTGTTTGATGGAATCTGGAAGGGATTCAAAATTATATATTAAGGCTGAATTGGAAAGAGAACTGAATGAAAAGATCCCTGAAAAGAAGTGGTATGATATGTGGAAAATACACCAGACCATAACACAATCACAGAGTTGGAGAGAATTTATATGGAAGAATCACATTAATTACTTCATCACACCCAGAATTAAAAGTAAACAAATAAATATTCAACAACCAGGCTGGAGACTGTGTAATAACATGGAACCAAACACACACACATTTTTTGAAATTGCATGAAAATAAAACTTTTCTGGAATGGTATACATTCTCTTCTGTGTGAGGTAGTGGCTTACAAAATCCCTCAAACATGTCTTGTTTTATACCCGGGACATATGGAAGGAACTGTGCATATAGCAGTCAGGATTCTCCTCGCTACCATAAAGAAGGCTATTACTAAGAACTGGCTCAAGACTGATGCACCAAATTACAAACAATGGCTGACCATTGTAGATGATATCCTAGTGATGAGGAATCTGACATATAGGTTAAAAATGAAGAAAGATTGTTTTGCGAAAGGCTGGAGAAAATGGTTAATATATAAATTAAAAAGGCATAAATAGTAATGTTGTCTAAATAGAATGTAGACCTGTTCCTCCCTACAGACTCTGTTCCCCTTTTATTGTATTTTCTTTTCTTTTTATTTCTTTTCTCCCTTTTTTGCCCCTTCTAAAAAGAAAACAATAAAGACAAAGCTTTAAAAATTTTTGCTGACCTAGAAATAGTGCAGAATCTTAAATATTTCTTCTTTATTTTACATGTCATAACTTCCTGTGTTTTTAAATGTTTCTGAACCCTCAAACTTTATGATTATTTCCAGGTTTATATGAAAATATTAAAGATTTTCCATGCAGTCCCAGACTATTGGTCCCCACTGTATAATATTTCCAAATATGAGCTGTGATTGACCTAAAGTTGGAACACTAATGCATTTGTACAAAATCCAAGATGAAGTGCTCAACTCTGTCCATTGTGCAGTATTTCAGTGCAGGAAGGACAGAGAGCCTGAGTGAAGCTGTACTAGACAGGAGTTGACTCAGTGTGTTGATATAGTTTTTCTTTCAGTGTATTTGTATAACGACATACAATACATTTGGAAGTTCAAACATCATGTTTGGTGTCATTTTCCCCTCATTATGCATTCATCTAAGTGAATAACTTGGTAGTGGCACAAAAATTTTGAGGTTGGGAGTACAATGTCAAAAAGTTAGTTTGGAGTCTTGTAGCATATCCAAATTAAAAATGGGGCTGTGCACATTTTTACGCACATGGCACAGAAGCACTAACTTCAATATTTATTATTATTAATTATCCCATTGTGGCAATAGGGATGGTCAGGAATGGTAATTGCGTTTTTTCTTCACATCAGAGAAGTTTATCCAGTCAAATCTAAAATAAAACAGCAATTTTCAAGATGAGTCCTGCGCTCCGTCAGAATGTTTTTATTTAAAGATAAATAAATGTCCAAACTCCTTTTATTCTGGAGTGACAAAATAGTAATGTTCTACTGTCAAATTATTAGTACTGGGGTTGTACAATTGTGGCTTTATTGTGTATTTCCATATACTGGGCACAACCTCTTCAATCATTACTGTAAATAACAAAATAGCAGCAGATATACCCTGATACAGATAGAGCCTGACTGAATGTGCCATGACAAAGGCCTTTGCTGCTCTCTACATGAGCGGAGGAGGCAAAATATACAGTGTGATTTTTTTTTTTCTTGCATGACACCTCCTGGGCTCCATACTTTCCTGATGTGTGCATGTTAATGATTTTTCATGTGTAAATCCTCCTTAATCTGAATAATATAATAATAATATAATATGTTCTTTGAATATTCAGAATATTATGCACTGTGATTGTCAATGTTGACCATGGGAGTCAGGGATGGTGCAGGAGTGGGTAAATGGATCAGAGAAAAAAAACAAGTCAAATTGAAAATGAAAACTTTATTTCCTGCTGTGTATTTGTTTTCAATCAATAATATATAAGACACAAACAATCACATGGCATCTAAAGGTTTATTCTGAAAGGTTTATGGCCCTTAAAGGCCAAGTAAATCTTATCGTCTACCTTCTCTGATATCTTTGGTTGACAGTGCTTTTCTCTCCCTGAGCCGTGTGAATGGGATGATGGATTTGGACGTGTCTGGGTCTAAGCTTTTGACCTTTCAGTGTAACAAGTGGTGCTGACAATATCCCCCAAACAGAGCTGAGCAACAACAAAAAAACAAGCCATTTGTGCCACGGCTGAGTGAACGAGCGCAATGTCCACTCTCCCACTGGCAGGATAAAGAGTCACTGAAGTGGTCTTATGGCAGAGGGGACATTTTCCAGATGAGGTGAAATAAATCCGTCTTATCCAGCACCCCCTCCTGCCAGCTAAGTCTAAATCCTTGCCATAATTCCAGAGTCAAAGAGAGTGAGCATGACACCACCACGCTGCCGTAGCAGGGGAATGGATAGACAATGACTCCGGGCTTCATCCTGGTCTGTCATCATGCTCTGACTGCTACACATACACACATTATAGAGTAAGCAGCTCGCCAGCACATGATCTGAATCCTCTGGAGGAAACTGATAGCTTTTCTGAACTAGACCAAGCTGTGGATGTCATTTTGTCCTGGGCCAGATATGGCAGAGCAGAGGGCAGCACAGCCTGTAAGCTGATGTGAGAGTTGAAGCTATTCAGATTGTTTGATTTTGCATAAGGCTGGGAGGAGGACGTAGAGGGGAAAAACACCGCTGAAAGAAAGGAAGATAAATTTGGAGTTACACAAAATGTTTACATTCAGTGTTGCTACAGGCACAAGGCTCAGTCTTTGAATTAATATTGAATAGGTCCTGTAACTCTGGCAGTAACTCATGGAAAAGCAAACTGACAGATGTATTACAGTACCAAAACCTTTCTATATGCTGTACAGCTGAAGTTCATAAATAGCCAAAATGTAAAAATAGGTTAGAAGAGGCCCTATAACATGTTTAAGCAACAAAGGAGTTAACACAGAGCACCCAAAGTCCTGAAGATAATTATTTTATCAAATTATTATGTAGTGTGTGCAAGTTGTCTGATATTGTCTGATATTTAGTGTTCAAAATGTTATCTTGTTTGCACAAGATAGTATATTGTTTGCACAAGTTATTATGTTCTCAGATTATTTTGTTCATACAAGTTAGCACAAGTTGTTATCTTGTTTGCACAAGTTATCTTGTTCATATGAGATATTAGCTTGTTTGAACAAGTTATCTTTTTTGTATCGGATATCTTGTTTGAACAAGTTGTTATCTTGTTTGCACGTAATCTTGTGCACAGACATTCCAATTTTGTGCTCACACGTTATCTTGTTTGCACAAGTTGTTATCTTGAGTGCACAAGGTACCATGTTGTTCAAGCTTTTATCCCTTTCACACAAGTTGTTATCTTGTGCACACACAATATTATCTTGGGTACATAAGATTTTAAAAAAATATTTTTTTCAGAACTTCGGGGGTTCTGCGAATTACTCATTTAGAAAATTCTTTACTCTGAGGGCTGTTATGGTCGTCTCAATCCAATAATCTAAATATTCAATGGGATCTTTGGAGGTGGGTAAATGGCAGCTAGATTGAAAATGAAACCACAAGTGGTGCCCTGCAATGTATTATTCATCCTCCATCTGATTTTCATTACTGACTTCATGCAAATTGATAAGCAATAATTCATACACATTATAACAGAGGGAGACAGCGCTGTTTTTGACATCCGACCACCCACCACTCACATCACGCCATCTCCCCCCTTTAATCCAGACAATACATCTTCCAACAGAGTTCTGATGATAGGGTATACGCCAGACAAAGATTTGCATATTTGGAATTCAAATAGAGCTCCAGCTGCTGCTGTGCATCAAGCTACAAATTAAAAGCTCATGTGGCAATTTGGCTGTTTGTTTTTTTTCAAGTTTTTGAATAATGACTCTATGATAAGAATGATATTTTTATGCTGAAGCTGCAGACATCCCTCTAGTACCTCTATGAAGTGGCTATAAGTTTGCCAGATACAGTCAGTGAGCACAGGTTGTGTTTTGGTATCTATACAAGCATGATGGTATCAAACCTGGCAACCTCACTGTGACTATGTGACTCTGAGAAGCTGTACACAGTCACTACTCCTGGCTGTTTATGAACTTTGGACAGAGCCAGGTGAAGGGAAGGATGCCAACAGGATTGCGAAGTCTGCTAATCTCATTTCTTTCTAACTCCACTTTTTCAAACTAGTAGTAGTAGTCTTCAGCCCCAATTGATGCTGACTCAAGTGACATCATTTGAGGCAAGTTATCAGATTTCGCCATAGACTGTATAAAAATATGGACGTAGTTACCGTGACGTCACCCGTTGGTTTCTGAAGAACGTTTTTGAAGCTCAAAGTGAGCCGCTCCGGCCATCGCCATCTTGGCAGTGCATGATGCTGCATAACTCCCAGCCAATCAAAAATAGGCAAAGAGGCGGGCCGAATGGCTGAAACAAGCCACCTAGCGGCTGGCGGACCTGTCACTCAAAGCAGCCATGTCCTTCATTATGCAGAACTTTACGGCTTAATAAAATTTAAACGGGTGAGTTATAAAAAAATTCACCCCCCGTACAGTTGTCATGAAAGGGGAAATTAGATATAGAGACCTAAACTGTTTTTTGTACCAGGCCGTAAACATGTTTATTTCTGCTGTAAAGTTGGGCATTTTAACATGAGGGTCTATGGGGATTGACTCACTTTTGGAGCCACCCTCGAGTGGCCATTCAAGGAACTGCAGTTTTTGGCACTTCCGCATTGGCTTTATTTTACAGCCCCAGAGGTTGCTGCTTGGATTTCACATAGCTCCCTGTGGAGACACAAAAGGCTTTATACTACTTTTTTCACATATAACACCTGGAAAAATCATCGGAGCTCCCCTTTAATGTTCAGACATTTAATTCAATTCACTTTAATGACCTCACAGTAGAATTAGGTTCTGGAACAGTCCAGTACAGAACAGTTTCATCCACATCATTGCGCATAAAAGAATCATATAACCACAATCACAGTTAACACAGTTCACATTGACTAAGGAGCCAAGGAGTTCAAGGTCCGTACTGCAGCTGGGAAAAAACGGTTTTCCCTGGACGGCAGTGATTTATACGGCTGGAACAGAAGGTGAGCTGGAGGAGTGGCGTCTGAGATGATTTTATGTTTGGTTTTGGTATGGGGATTTTAGGGATGGAAGTGGGGTGCCAATGATTTTAGATAACTTGCTGACAATCAGCTGGAGTCTTTTGTGAGTTTGGCTGTCTGAACTGTTGCACCAGACTCTTCTGGATGATGTGAAGATACTTTCAATTATGGCAGTGTAGAAGCAGAGCAGGAGGTGTTGTCTCACTCTGAATTTCTTCAGCTGATGTAGAAAGAAAAGTCTTTGTTGGGCTTTTTTGATTAAGTCCCATTTGAGTGCATTGCAGATGTGGGTGCCAAGAAATTTGAATGAGGCAGTGATGGGGTTGTAAGGGGTTTTAAAGTGTGATTTGTGGCTGACGTTAAAGATAAATTTGTGAGTTTTGGATGAATTGTTTGCTTCATTGTTATTTGAGATGAAAGCTACAATGGCTGTGTTGTCCCCTTGCTCTTTAGAGCCCTCCAGACAGGGGGCAGGATGAGGTGTTATTCACCTTGACCCTCTGTTGCCTATTCCACAGGAAGTACCACACATTCAGTGACAGATTCAGTGCTTAGTATTCATGTCTAGTAGTTTCAGGCAATTAAGAAGTGCCAAGTTGGATATATCTGAGCTTTCAGAAAAGTCAGAGTTTTCCAGTTGTAATTAGGACTTTTGATGTTGGTGTGAATGCTGTTCACAACTCGGAATCTAATAGTTACCATAACTCTGATATGACATAAATGTGGCATAACAGCATCATCAATAGATATGCTCGTTCTTTATGCAAACATGAGGTGAAATATAAATATCTATGTATAAATATATTTTCTAAATATCTATGTAATAGCACTGTATTCAAAAACTAAATTGGCTTAAGTTTCAAGGAAGAATGCTTTTATATATAATGAGTGCTGCTTTAAGACACATTTTATTTAATAATGACATTTTTTATTCCTTGTTTTTTAAGCATTTTTTTATGAGGCAACTTTTATTTTTCCAAAAAATAATTTATGGAGTTTTGTTGTTATTTGCGACCAAAACGAACATGACTCTCAGACGAGTCACACTGCATCCGCTGAACAAAGACATGTGAAGGCATTAATGAAATCCACGCCTTGTTTTCTGGAGCGCCAAGCGGTGTCAAGTGAAACACATTCCTAACGTAACCGGATGGTAGTTCATATTGACTTCAAAATAAAAGTTTCAGACGTATATACACAAACACACACACACACACACACACACACACACACACACACACACACACACACACACACACACACATGCATGCAAAAAACAAACAAACATATTTTAATGTCCATAACTACAAAAATCAGCTACTGTGTTTAAGTAGGTTCACACCCAGCAACACCATTATCAATTAAATGAAACATTAACTATTACTTATATAATAAAGCACTTTAATATTACAGCTGATGGTATTTCAGTGCCCTCTGGTGTCTTTAGCTGAAGACCTGCAGCTGTGGTTGGCAGCAGTTATTGGCAGCAGGCATGACAGCTGCAGGTTATCAGGCTGATTAGCTTTCTGATAAATAGGCGAGGAAACAGGTGTTTACTCTGTTCGGCTTCGCAGTGAGGTTACAAGAAAACACACTGAAATGACAGAAAGTACGCATAGCAAAATTAAACTGCTTACTTTTGAGCTCAACATTGATTTTGTGCGCATGAAACTTGTTGGCTGGATGAAAGAATAAGAAAACCTGTGTGTATCTAGCCTTTGGCCCCAGCTTGTCCTGTCTGAAATGGATATTTGAATCTTTTTAATAGAGAAAAATTGTAATCTTAGAATCTCCATCATTTGGCACTTGATATTCAAGGTTTCTGTTCAAGGATAAGCATCCTCTGAACATGTTTTGGCTGTGTTTTGTACTCTTCTGAATTCCACACAGAGTTGAGCTTTTCAAAGCACCCTGAGTCACATTTCATCTGTCTGGAAAATGAATGGACTACATTTGAATACCTGTATGATATTGGAGTCCTTCAAATGTATGTGATCTTGTTAAGTTATTATGAGAAAATACAGTTCATTCATCAGGGCAAGCAAAAAGCTATAAAAACCCTAAACATCAAATCAAACGTAATGTTCATTTTTAAATTGTATCTTCACAGAGAGCATAGACTGATTTTTAAAGGCTTGAAGGTAGGCTGAGCTATTCTGTGTGTTACGTGAGGTCATTGTACTCTTTGCCCAAGAATGATAAAAGTGTTCATTTGTCCCACCCTGGCAGGTTCAACAAAACTAACAGGAGAGTGAGGAGGATGTCGAACACAGTATACATACTCCAACGCACTCCTGATTCTGCAGCCTGCTATAAGAAAAGCTTTAATCCACTGTGTGGGTGTACTATGGATGTGTACTGTGCAGGGCCGTTTAAAGGTCATGCTCGTGGTACATTTATGTGGTGCATTTACTTGTTGGTTGCAAGCTGTGATATCGGAGCTTTGGTAGTTTTCTTCTGAGCAGCTACGTCGATAAACTACATTAATAAACAAAAATGTTAATCCTACAACATTTTTGGTGAGAATCACCCCAGACAGGTCAATAGTTAACACACAAGAACACTTCATAAATGCATACATTGCCATTGTATACTGTTTTTGCAGTAAGTATAAAAAAAACATCACAAAATAACTCAGTTTTGTATGGTACAAACAGGAAGTGACACAACTTCACAAAGAGGATGTAAAATATTTTTCCAAGTATATAATAATGGATGCTCTCTGTTTTCTGAGGTGTTCCTGGAGCAGTCAGCGTCCCAACAACAACTCTTTGCCCTGCTGTACCTAAACAGGTACATCTGGTCTTTTGGTTTACATACTCAGTTTGCACAGAATTGGTATGTAGTGCGAAATTGGGGTACAGCTGGTCTGTAGCCCACCGTATTTATGCATGAAAATCGAAAGCTACACTTGCATCTGTAACTTATTTGACCTAAAACTGTGGCTGATAAAAACTAGTTACTGGCAGATATGTGGTACCTACTGTCCCCAGTGGCTGGTTGACCACAAATTCAATTTGGTTATGATAGGTCTTTTAAACTTCACATAGAAGTGTGATATTTAATGTTTCCTTTAGGTTTTGTCTTCTGTTTTTCAGTATTTTCAAAGTTTCTGTTTCTAAAATGTTTTGTGCAAAGAAGATGAGTGGTGGGTAGTGCTGACTGCCTGATTGCTGATGTGTGCTCTGTGTGTGGTTCACAAATTTACTTTCTTACAACAGCAGTCAGGTTAAACATTCAAATTAACATTGAAGCATGTTTTTCTTGTTGTAATCATTCCTCCTGTTCATACTGACCATTAGAAGATCCCTTCATAATGCACTTACAATGGAAGTGATGGAGGATAAAATCCACAGTCCTCCTTCTGCGCAAAAATGTATTTAAAAGTTTATCTGAAGCTAATATGAAGCTTCAGCGTCCAAATGAGTCAAATCAAGTAGATATCTTTCAATGTTACAGTCTTTTTAGTGCCAAAGTCCCTGTTTTTGTTACTATACTTCCACCACAGCTCAACAGGGAAACACTGAGGAAACACAAAGAGGGAATTTGATGCTAGAATGACTGTAAATGTGGCAGATATCCACTTGATATGACTAACTCAGACTGCTGAACCTCAGATTAAATTTTAAATGCATTTTTGCACTAAATCACTGCGTGACCACACTGTGGATTTTGGTCTCCATCACTTACATTGAAAGCACATTTGAAGGGGATCTTTTATTTCCAGTATGAACAGGAAGAATGATTACAGTGAGGAAAACCTCTTTCACTGTTGATAACAACCTGACTGTTGTTTTAAGACACACCTGAAAAATAGCGGACACGTCCTTTAATAGTGTATGCGTTGATACGGTCATGGGACTTGTATTTTGATGGTTCAGACAGGAAGTGTAGTATTTTACTCTGCCGTGTTTGACGCTCGGAGGAGTCAGAGAGGGAGTCAGAGTTGAACAACGGCGAGGAAAGGGAGGACAGTCGGCGGTACCGAGGGTCATAGGGATGTACAGTAAACACAGGCAGAAAAATGCCCAAATATCACCGGCAAAATGGGGACATTTGCTCGTGTTTGTTCTTTTTCTGTTGCTGAGTGGCACACTGGACAGAGCCAGCGGGGACACCGGAGGACAAGGTACAGAAAAGCGCGGACACACTGTAAAACTTCTTTTAGCATCTACCAGTTGCGTGTTGTGGCGGCATAGAGAAACATGTATGAGGGGTTTAAAGTGTGTCAGTCAATAGAACGGGTTGTAATTGAGGCGGGAGAGGTTTTGGTGTGAAAGCACCGAAACTTTTCTTGGAGTAATTAGTCGTTTTGTGAAGAAGAGGGCTGCGTTAGCCAAATTTCATTTAAAAATCTGGCAATTTAATGCCGCGTCGCTTATCAGGCGAAAGCGCAAGACACTCATAACCTACAAGAGCTTAACTAAATAGCTGTGATTCATTGTACAGTCTGTCACAGGCTGCACCCAAAATACCATATGAAACACAATGAATAACCCTATATTATCATTTCTACTTCTATCACGCTTCTGTGGTTTCTCCCTCAGCTGCCCTCTCCTCTAATTGTGAGGAGGTGGGGTGCCAAGGGGGGGAACAAGGTGAAAGAATCATCAAAGTTTGCAGTATAGGGTTATGGCTTTCATGCCGAAATTAGCAGAAGACTTGACTTGTTGTAAGAACAAAGAGTAGCATGTGTTGTAACATGTTAACATTTGCTTTTGTACAACGCAGTGTTAAATCACAAGAATTGTCTAACGTGTTTCGGGGGTGAGCGTCTCAATGTTCTCAAAGGCACGCATCAAAGCGAGCGGCTTTCCGTTAACAACATCCTTTATAAAAGATTTATTATAGAAGTTTGTGAAGTTTTGTATTGTAGAAGATCAAAAGTTTCAACTCAACCAATCTGACATGTTGTATAGATGTTGAAAATAGTTTTTTTTCCCAGCCAAACTAGAGAATCAGCTCTGTCCGCGTTGTCCATAAAAGGCAGTTTAGAGAAATGCTGGAGTACAGCTGAGTAGCCTAGTTTTCAGCCAATTATGTCACAGAAAGTCAAGTAGTTTTTGTGTGAAACCACCACAATGTATTAGATTTCATTCTTCTCTGCTCAGGGTATCGCTTGTCCAGGCTGTGCGTTATATTTGAAATGACATAAAATGAACTCTAAGAAGTTGTATTGAACGTATCGAGCCCCCTTCCCACTCTCAGCAAGCCACATAGAGGTCAATTTGTGTGGTAGTGGCTGGTATGAAGATGATCACTCTGTTCAGTCATGTGGACTGAGATACCCAAAGGCAAAGTAGGACTTAAACAATAACCCCTATTCAAAAAAAGATGTTCCGAGTTAATGTAGTTAACAAGCCGTGTGTGTGTGTGTGTGTGTGTGTGTGTGTGTGTGTGTGTGTGTGTGTGTGTGTGTGTGTGTGCTCGGCTGCTGCTGCTGCATGAACTTCAGCAGCACACAGTTTGTTTTCAGCTTTGCGCCGTCAGATGAAATCCAATGGAATGACTTCATTAGAGATGGTTCAGCCAAAGCAGTAAACAAAATGTGAGATTTATAACAGACTTGTTTAGTGAGGGCAGAGTTTATCTTCAGCTCCCAGACACTGAAGACATGACATATGTATAACATGCTTTCCTCCACCGCACAAACAATCAGTCAATAGACAGAAAATGATCATCACTAAATCATTTATGAGGCAAAAATATGGAACATGCACTGATTCCAGCTTCTTAAATGTGAGGATTTTGCCCTTTTTTACAGTATTTTTTTATTATCAGTGTACAGTAACTTTCAATAATTATGAAGGGCATTTTCCACACTTTTCTCACATCTTATAGACTAAATGAAAGTAAAAACTTCAACAGACTAGCCTGCAACTAATGATTATTTTGATTATCCATTAATTTGTCAATTATTTTCTCCATTTTTTTTTTCTTAAAAATGACTCTAAACAATTAATCAACTATCAAAATAGTTGCTGATTAATTTAATCTTTGGCAATTAATTGACTAATTATTGCAGCTCTAAAACAGATACATTAATAATGACATTTTTTACAGTGTTGCTTTCCCCAAAACATCAGTTCCAGTGAGTCAGAAGATGAAACAATAACAGACATCTGTTATTATGACTTAAGCCATATTTGCTTTTTGAGGCTGATCCTGGTAATTAGAATAAAAACCTGATATTGTCAATGCTAATTTTTTCACATTAAAAATGTTAAGTATTAGCCTGAGCCTTTATGTACCTACACTGCAGAAAGAAGCAGATTATTTTATAGAATTCTTTCTTTCTGATACGTATATTTGATCATGTTTTTAGTAAAAGTCTTCCTGTATACTCAGCACTTCTTCCATGTTGATTTTTTTCTTGATAAATTCAGTATAATACACATTTCTACAACATTAACTCCATCAGTACATCAGTCATGCCGTGTTTCTACTACTGAGCCAATTCCTGTCACTTTGCAGTTCTTTTTTTTGTTCATTGTCAAGATATCATCAAGGGCACTCAACACTTCCTGCTCAGATGTTTTCACATTAAAAGCCTTCCAGTGGCTCAAAAGGCTTAAACCCTCCTGTTCCCTCTCAGCTTTAATGTGAAATATATGCAGGAAGTGTTTGAGGGTCATTGATGGTACACAGCATTTGTCTCATTTACATTATGTATCCCTCACCATGCTTGTCATTTGTTTGTTTAACCAGTATCACATCTTTATTTGTAGCATTGTTAGCGCACGCTAGCATCATCATCATGTTTTTATTGGCTACAGTAACACTTTCTGTGTTAAATCAAGATGACCAAGTATTTAATTTTAGTTGCTGTTTATTTAATTCTGAATTTCTTGAACCGAGATAATGCTCTTGCTGACATCTGTGATGTCATGGGTTAAACCAATGGGGGAGGGGTGGGTTTGTATTTAGTTGTTGTTTTTCTTGAGTAGTATTTGTTTGATTTGTACTTAATTTTCTTGGCAGATGGTGAGAATGATAGTGTTTGTATGGACAATGTTACTGATATACATTGTGAGTTACCTGTCGTGTGTGAGTTAAGTTTGATTTAGTCGGCTGTTTACATGTGTACTTTTTGTTATGCGGCGTATAAATTACTGTTACTACTTCTTCATGAGTCCTTTAACAAGTCTCTAAGTCTGCCTCCTATCACATTTCAAGCCACTATGGTTAGAATTCCCTACAGTTGGAAATAATCAGTGAATGCAAACAGTATTTGTGTTTAAAAAGAGAACACAATAGCAGCACATGGGTGACTCAGACTCTGATGTTGTATTGGTGGAATTAGTGCTGTGGAAATGTTCATTGTACGATAATAAGTATTATAGTTCCGGTAACCCCACCCTTTCTCATTGTGTCTTTTTTACCAGGTCAGACCAAATGTTATTATCAAAGATGACTAAAACAGCAAATAGAAAGTTCAGTTCCTCAGTATTTGGACAGCAACACTTTTTCATTTTGCCAAGCTGGTTTGTCTCTAGAGAGCAGCACAGATACTGGCTACTAAGCAGTTTATTTGTGCTATTGTTTTATTTAATATATAATATGCATGTCCCACACTTGTGTCCCACTGCTGGAAACGGGCAGCCAGTCCAACAGATGAGGATTGTGCTTTTTTTTCCTCTCTGTTCCCAAACTAGTTCACGCTTCTTTTTTTTTTTTGTCACTCCATCACTTTGTATCAGCATGTTCCTCTGCAGCATGGTGTCAACTAGTAATGCACCACTTAATTGGCTGCTGATCATAACTGGCCAAAAAACCCCGCTCTAAATAGAGCAGTGATAATTGGCCGTTCCTCTGTTCCAACCGCCTGCTCAAAGAATACTCTCCAAAAACACAATACGGACATCAGGGAAGTGGTGATTGTCTGCCATTAAAACTGTGAGCTGATTTGCTGCAGTCAGCAGAAGTACAGTCGCATCATCACATCATCAATCTGCCAACAGTTCACAATAAAGTGGCACAGTGAAAAGCTTAGCTAGTGCTGTCAGGGTACCTTCACCTCTGTCGTATAGAGCCCCACTGACACTGGACTGCTGAGGCTGATGCCCATGTTAATACTCAACATTTATTATCAGTTCATCTGTATTTTTTATTCATTGATTTAGTCTCTCTATCTCTATGTATAGATTAGGGGTGTGCCCAAATACAAATACATTATTCTGCAAAGCACACATAGTGGGTTTTATACTAATATTTGTTTCATACAAATATTTAAAAAGTTATTTGTTGGGAGTGTTCCCCAGAGATAAAGCTGGGCTACTGACACATGCAAAGTGCTTCCAAGGGACTCTCCATAACCTGTTTTTCCCCTTCTCCTTTCAAGGAAGTTAGGTTGTAAAAAATAGGCAATAAATGAAAAGTGCAAAGCAATAATTGGCTTTGAAGTTCTTCCCTATATGTTACACGGTGTGCTGTCTCTGTGTTATGGGTGTATAGGTGGAGGTCTGTCTGCAATGAGGCGATGAGTTAAGTTTTAGCTCAGTAGTCAGCGCAGTCGTCTATGATCTGGGAGACTCCAGTTCAAGACCTGGTGTGGGGACCTCCTTTGTAAGGTAGTTTGTTCATGAGCACTTTAATTTTCTAAAATTAAAAGTGTAATAAAAACAAAAACAGGACTTTTAAGCTTATTTCAACTTTTATTCGAATACAAATACAGATACAAATAATTTTGCTGCCTCAACAAATACAGATACAGATACAAATACAAATACAAATACCGGGCCCTCTGCACATCCCTAGTATAGATACAGTATATTGTCAAAAAAGATGAATGTCCATCACAATTTCCAAGAACCCATTATCACACCTTCAAATTGTTTTGTCCAATCAGCAGTCCAGTTTACAATGATGTAAAACAGAGAAAGGCAGCCAATCCCCTCATTTGACAAGCTAAAAGTAGTGAATGTTTGCTTGATAAATGACTTGAACAATCATTCAATTATTCAAATAGTCAGCGATTCTTTTTCTGCAGATCTACTAATCGATTCATTGACTAATCGTTTCAGCACTATTTGAGCTGTTATATGATTTTTTTGACAAATGCATGATATAAACAAAGGTTTTTGTTGAGGATGCTTTCAGTTTGGTTGTTAATGAAATGTGGCCAACATATGTGACATTTTACAGTGTAGAAATAAACTTGTCAGAGCTCTCTGGTGGACAAACCTGTGATGACGACACTGTTTTTAAATGACCTCAAACATATCTGCAATTTCATACTACTACTGCAGATACAATTTTTTGAGTCAATGATTTGTCATTTTGTCTACAAAATCTCAGACAATAGTGAAAAATGAAAAGTAAAAAAAAATTCCCACAGCCCAAGCTGTGAATGAAACAAAAATGTTTTGTTTTGTCTGATCAAAAGTCCAAAACCCAAAGATAATGAATTTACCACCACAGAAGACAAAGAAAGCCATAAAACCCTCCCATTTGAGAAGCTGGTAAGGGCAAATGTAAGGTATGTAATATAATGTAAATGTATTTTTGTTTATTTGATTATCAAAATAGTTGCTGATTCATTTTCTGTTGATTGACTGATTGATCAATAGACTAATCGCTGCAGCTCTTAAGAAGACAAATCAGAATCATAGACTGTATATAAAGATGGACGTCATTAAAGCTCCCCAGAAGCTAAAACATCTCGACCGCCCCTTGGTGGCTGGCTGCAGTATAGGTCATAAGTCCCGCCCCCTCCATGTTAGTGGATGGGACATGAGCCAAACGAAAAAATCAAAGTACATGTCAAATACATTTTTCCTAAAGATAGTTTCTGTCATTTCAGGTAGTTCTTATCACGCTGATGTTTGTCCAAGTGCTCATTTTTCTTATAAGTTTGTTTTTAATTAGTTATTTGACGATATAGAAAGGCGGTCTAACGTCATGATTGACAGCTGTGACAACCGCTCTCAAACCTCCGTCAGCCCGCGGAACAGCTGAGGGGGGCGTGTTCCGCCACCCGACTCTACTGTGCAGAGTCTGTCTCCAAATGACGTCACACGAGCAAGATGGCCGCTCCCGTAAAGGAGATATTTTGGCTTCACTTTTCCATCGCGGTAGGAAGCAGAGACACGTCGTCCATATTTATATACAGTCTATGAGTTTACTCAGTGTCATAGACAGATGAAATACTGAGGTTAAACACCCTCATAGTTGTTACTCTGCTATGATTTATCATCTCATTAACAGTCTGCAATAGAATGACAATCAGATGAGTCAGTATTATAACTGAATGCACCAATAAATAAGACTTTTTTTGTTAAATAATTAAAATGACAAAGACGTCTTTGTAGACTGATCAAGTAGACGGTCAGTATAATGTTGAATAACTGCAGCTATATTGTCTGTTTAATCTGCTAGACATGATAATAAGAGGAAAGGCTCGCTCTGAAACAGTTTTTGTGGAGCTCATCATCCATTTAAAACTTATTCTCTGGATATCATTCCTCTTCTGTTGCTGCACAGCTTACTGTACTCTCCCCTGAGAAACAACCATTTAACGAACAGCAGAGGTTATGATAGTTCACAGTATCGCAAGATGAAAACATTTTCGTCTACATTATGAGATTTGACTCGCCCGATCATGCTCACATATCTCTCGCTGCTTGTTAACCGTGGCGCGCTGTAACTCTCGGGCTCCCGTGCGTGCCAGGATATAGAAGCAGGGATCAGCTGTGGAGGCTGAGGATGTTTTTAGGGCCCATTATCTCCATCATGACATGATTATATCATGTAGAGATAACAAGTGGTGCCTATATTTAGATTTTTAAGCCTGCCATCCTGTGACAATGATGTAATTACAATGTAGTTCTGACATAAACATTATTTTCTTTGTAATAATAACTAAAGAGATAATCTGAGCTTGTAAAAGTCACTTTCATCAATCATTTTTTTGACACTTTGAGAGAAAGATCAGAACAGAAATGCAAGGTCAGTAAGAAGTAATACACCTACACTAATATTAATAGTATGGAATGACCACCATCTGCACTCTCATGATGAGATACATAAGTGGTGACCAAAACAATTTATCTTGATGAATTAAGTTCAGATTGTAACCAACTAATGTCTTCCACTCGGCCTTCATTAGCAACCATAACTTTGTGCAGGCTGATATTTAAAAAAAAAAATTTTATTTTGAAAATTTTAAGAAACCCTTTGCAAATAAAAAGTAAAAGACACATAAGCATGATTGAATACAAATGAAGTCCAGCGTCACTGCAGTAGGAAAGGGCGATTAATCAAATTTTATTTTCAATTACAATTTCAAACGATTAAGATAATTGAGATAAAACGAGTATCGTGCAGCATTCTCACGGATGAGACACGCAGAGCAGAGAGCAGAACTCTTCCTTACTGCGTGAATGTGTCTGAATTTAACAAACAGTCAAATGTTCAGCAGTGGAAACTGACTTACTGACACATCTGCAGGTTACTTTGTTTTAGTTTCAGTCAGACTTGGATTCTATGGATGCTTCGCTCCTTTCATCCAGCTGCTCAGATCTGTGCGTTCTCTGTCTGCGGTCTGTTATTGTGCACATGCTTACTGTAAAAATCTGATGAGAAATCATTGTTCTCCAGAGAGTCCAACCTACCTGTGGAAATGATGAATGATCATTTTAGTATTGATCGCTCTCCACACTACATGCATCTTAACAATCACTGTTAGATGATCTCAATTGTTTTGGTCTAACTTATTTTTATTTATTATTTTTATTTATACCATGGTCTGGGTGAATACTCTTTTCTGATTGGCCTGCAGGTGTGCGTTAAAAGTGTTCATTGCACACAGCTCAAGTTAAATCACAGTTCTAAATTCAACCGCTACCCAACCTGTAACCATAGCAACATTAAAGATTAAAGAGCACAACTGTCAAAGCTTACTCGTTATGAAGTTTTGAACATAATTATTTTATTTCTTTTTTTTTTTTTTTTAATTTTCAGTTGAACTATATTTAAAGTTCAAGGAAATCCACTGTTTTTTTTAAAGTACAATAAATGCATGATGCTTCCAAGGTAATTGTGTTAAATAATGGTGATCTCAACATTGATCAGAGTAATGGTGAATATGATTTTCGCCATAATAGAGCAGCCTTACTGTGCAGGAGAGACTGACCAGCAGTCAGTTGGAACTCTTGTACTCTTTTACATGGACAGTCTGCACAGATAGCTGAGAGGATCGACTCAAGGACTCTTCACAAAAAAATCACAATTCGGTTTTGTTCCGCTCTCTCTCTCTCGTAGCCCTCAGCTAATGCATTTTAAAATCTCCCTCTCTCTCTCTAGTATTATCAAGCAAGATCTGTGCAACCCTCTTCACAGAGAACCGAGC
This sequence comes from Thunnus albacares, assembly GCF_914725855.1. Lineage (NCBI taxonomy): Eukaryota > Metazoa > Chordata > Actinopteri > Scombriformes > Scombridae > Thunnus > Thunnus albacares. Next base: position 25,596,050 of record NC_058127.1, on the reverse strand, counting down.
TCACACGAATTCCCACTTCTCTGTTTCTTTTGTCAACACAACCGCTGCTTTGTGTTTGTTGTGTTCTGGTCAAGTACATGCCGACTACTTAAGCCTCACCCACAAATTTAACTGACTGACGCATTCTTTTGAAATCTTGAGCGTTTCTTGCCTGGAGGTAGATACAGTACATCTCAGTGGGCAGCGTGTTTTTTTGTTGGTTTTTTTTGCCTTCACAGAACTGACAAGAGTTTTAATTCACTCTGAGTGTTTATTTTGGCCCAGTTAGACAAACGTGTGGGTGCAGTTTACACTGTTTGGATGTGTTTGAGTTCGTTTTGAGTGGCGTGCTCAGTCTGTCTCAGATGTGTTTGAAAGGATTTTTTTTGGATTTCTGCAACCTCGGCGACATCCTGCACAAACATCATGAAACATTTAGAGTAGATGGTTGATTAAAAGTGCTGACATCCTGTTGTGACATCATGACCCGATGTTGAGGATCGTAACCTCATTCATGCCGTCTACTGTCATCACCATGCTCTGCACCCTCCCCGATCACTCTCATTGTCAGTTTTCTCACACTCACTCAATCTCAGACATGTCATCAAAAGGTTAAAAAAAAAACCTCCTCCAAACTCCTAATGCACTTTTGCTCTGCTGGGATTGAGATAAACTCCTTGCTCAGCAGTTTTCCTCTACAATATCTGCCTGCAACACGGCCCATTTACCAGGCGCAGAGAGCAGCCTGCCGAGGGCCTGCGCTCCACATGCTTTTGCAATGCAAGGCCTGTTCTCGGAAACCCAGAGGAATCCGTACAGGATGATTTGAGAGCTGTTGAAAAGTGTGGGCTGTTATTTCCGCGGGGGGGGGCGGGGGGGGCAAAGCAAAGACTCACAGCGCAAGTCGGCAGAAACTGTTTGTGCCTCGACCTCTAAACAGGCAAACTTTCATTAGCGACGCGTTCCCCGACAATGCCCAGCTCACCTTTTCTCACCGCCTCATTTTTTCCAACTGCAAACACCAGGCCCGGCGTGATGGAGAGGTTGCACCCTCCAAGAATATTTTGTTTGATATCTAACAAGATTGCGTGGTTGTTATTTGTAACACCCACAGCAACACTGCGCGCAAGGTCCTCTCCGGTCTGCTGTGTGGGCTTCGTTTAGTCATTATTCATTTTGCAAGTGTTATGTTTATGCTCTGAGGGTGCATGGTGTGTAGGTGAGGGGGCTGCCGGAGCGAGCTCTATTTCTGAGAGCTTCCTGTTCCAGTCTAATGTTATCAGTGTCTGTGCCAGGATGGAGTCTAGTTCACTTCTACAGCAACATGTGAAGTTTGTAACCTGGTTTATGATGGACTGAGAAAAGATCCCGTCTTAAGCAACAGTTAACTCAGCTGCCTCCTCGGTGAGAGCAGAATGTCAGACGCTATATAAATGATTCCAGAGAATGTCACTACTGTTTAGTTTTATAAACTACTGCATATTCTATATTATACATTTCTCAATCTTTTTGCAATGAATTTAATAAGTAATTAACGTTTTTTAAATGTTTATTTTCTGTTGTTTTTAAAGAGTAATTTGATACTAAAACCCACATTTTTCAAAATAATGGCTTGATACTTAACCATGATGGATCAGCTGATATAACAGGATCATGTCTATATTGCACTTCATGTATATTTAGAGTAATGGTGTGAGAGACTTCAGACTATTTTATTTGTGACAATCACTGTGAGCTATGTTCTTGTATTTAACATGTAATTAACACGTTGAGTATTGACACGCCTGTAGTGTGAAATGGGTGTAAACTGACGTGCATCACGCTTCATGCAGCTGCCAATGTGTGTCGCACTTAATGACTTAAAATGATAATCCTTAAAGTCCCCCTTCACTCAAAAATGTGTTTTTCTCCTTGTTCCTTCCGTTGGATGTTTGGACTTCACCGTGCAGAGTTTGACACTCGGAAGCTGTTTATACATTCTTCTGCTGAAGGAGGAAAGTTTCTCTAAACTCCAGTAAAAATCTGATTTTAAGTGGCGGGGGGTCTATGAAGCGGATGTGTGACATCACAACTAGTTAGTTACAAGTAGCATTCCACTTAAACCAGTGTGATGTGGGAACATGAAGCCTCGCTGAGGATGGACTTTACAGTGAAGCAGGAGACATCTCGTGTTCAGCAGTTCACCTCCTGAAATGAAATATATTTGTTTATTCAAAGATTCTGAATTTTTATAAGAGGGAGAAGAAATAGATGGAATTGTCAAGTTTTTAATGAGGTATTTTTTTAAGGTGAAAACTTAAAAGAAAGATAAAATGTAAAAATGACTCCAAGTAGAGTAGAGTATTTCTTATATATCTTACAACATGTCTTTAACATTTTTATGAAGTCAATCTACATCTTTGCTGCTGTTAATGGTTGGCATTTTTTCTGCAATAGCCATTCAATGCACTTAATCTCAGTAATTATCGCTCTATATAGTAGTTTTTATTTATGTTTTAAAAAAAATTTTTGGGGCATTTTATATTTTTAGACAGGAAAAAAATGGAACGACTTGCAACAAGGTTCTCTGCTGTTATGTGGCTACTACAGCAGGCTACTCACACATATTCATATATATATTCATTTGTGTTATTTTGAACACAATCAACGCACCCCAAAGTACCATACAGTTTGAATTTCAGATAAAAAGTGCCAGCCGTATTATTGACTAACTAAGTAAAGTCGGTCCAGTGCTGCAGGTAAATTCAATATATAAAAGTGACCACTTCCTGTGCACTAGAGGATTTCTCCTGATGTTCTGTATGCATTTATCAAGGGACATACTCTAATAAATGGTACATGCAAAAAGTACAGTGTAGCCTGACAGCTTCTATGTAGAATCAGTGGACATTGGATTTGATGGTGACCTGCTTACATTTTTTGTTGTTTTGTGAAATGAATTTAAATTAAATTTTAAAATTTTCCCACATCAAAAAATAACCGCTCAAACCCTATGAGTGCTTTTGTTGTTTTCCTCCTTGAAAACGGTTTTTCATGACACCAGGAAACTACTAGTCTAACGTAGGTGTTCCGAACATGTTTGAATGACTGCTGTGTCGTGTTACTCGGCGATGAAGATGAGCAAAATCCACAGTTATTTATATGTAAATGTTACAGCTTTTCAGGAATCGTAGGAATAATTTTTAGCGTATCATTGGATCTGGTTATTATTCTGTCACACACACACACACACATTCTAAAGGTGTCTCACTCGTTCTGCCAGGTGTGAGAGAAGGTGAACGGCACCTCTAACAATCATCAGCGTAGAGATAGGAAACCACTTTCCCCTCGGAAAGCACTCTGACTGATGTGTCCCTCCGCTACGAATTTGTGGAAAAGCAAGGAAGGAAGGGAAGCAAAGTCCTTCGCTGAGTGCCTCATTAAGATGAGGACGAGCTTAGGAATACTTGAAGTGAGAGGGAGAGGGTGATAAAGAGCGAGGTGAAGAGATGAAGTCTGTGGGGATTTGCGGATATAGGAAATATAAGAGTAAGCTGTTTATATGGGATTGGGCTGCAATGGCACTCCAACACTTATGTAGAGAGTACTAGTTCATCACTGCCTGGTCCAACTGCCTGCATCTGTCACAGGGCCCTAGGAGTTTTTTTTTTTTTTTAAATGTTCTGTCCCTTGGTTTGGGCCAAATCAGCTTGGCAGGTGTTACTTTGCTGTACTTTACCGTTTTGGACTGCCTCCACTGTGTTAGAGCTGTTTTCTTTCGTAAATCTGAGGCACTTTTTGAAAACAGATAAAGCATAAATCTCACCTGTGTTGTTTGTCCAAGATTGTTTTTTAGTGCGACTGGTCTCATTGCTGACCCTTGTAGCCCCAGGGGGAAAAAACACACCCACAAAGCTGTGGTTCTCAACCGTAGTTGCAGTGGGTGTTTGCCCCCCCATTCGCCACATTGGGCAGTAACATCATTCCGTCGGGAAATGGAAATGCTATGATTAGCTTCAACTAGCCTCCTTGAGGACTGAGATTGATCACCTCCATGAAGAGCACATGTTGACTGTGTTCATCTGGGTAGCACGTTTGTGCCGGCTGGGCCAGGTGTTTCCATTTGCATACCTGTATGGAACATGTTTGGGGCTTTACTTGGATTTATGCTTAATTTGAAGTGTTTTCAATCAGCATGCAGTTCCTTGTTGATGATTGGCTCCTGGTAGGTGTGATCAGCTGACCCTTTGTCCAGGGAACACAATGTTGATTTTGCTTTATCAGTTTTTCAGTGGATGACAGTTTGAAGGTTAAACAGCACCAAATGATAAACATTGTACAAAGACTCTGCAGGTTTTTACCTGGTTTTACATTGATCCTCTAGGTGGCCTTATGGTGTAAATGGTAAATGGACTGTACTTGTATAGCATCTTTCTAGTCTTCCGAACATTCAAAGTGCTTTTACACTGCAAATCACATTCACCCATTCACACACATTCATATGCTGAATGGGTACAGGAGCTACCATGCAAGGTCCCAACCTGCCCATCAGAGGAAACTAACCATTCACACACATTCACACACTGATGGCACAGCCATCAGGAGCAATTTGGGGTTAAGTACCTTGCCCAAGGAGACATCGGCATGTGGACTGGAGGAGTTGGGAATCGAACCACTTACTGTTGTAAGTTGTCCACCAAACTACTGTGCTGCAATAGTTGTGACCTTACTTATTTTCTTCCTCTGTGTGGACTAAACAGAGGTTTATTACCCAAAATGGGTAATAATGGTAATGGTAATGGGAATAGATCAGGCGGAGAACACAATAGACCAACTTTAAGAAGGACTGTGGTACTTTGGGTCATTTGGGCTAACGATATTCCTTTGATTTTGTCTGTTGAAGGTCAGTCAGTGCCCCAAAATCCCAAAAGTACAGAATGATTGACATGCTTGAACTATAGTGACCAGTGTTCTTTTTTGAGGAATATCTGGAATTTCAGTTGGGCTTTGTTGCTTTACACTCTTATACATTGACTGGTGGTATCTCAAGTTCATAATAAAACAACACAATCAAGTGAATCTGCATTATTAAAATTACCCCGCTCAGAGCGAAGAACGAGCATACACAGGAGGAAAAAACAGAGGCGGAGGCAGTAAAACTAGCCAATAGGAGTGCAGACGCATTTGATTGGCAGCAGAATCAACCAACTGAAGGCCGTAAAGTGCTTCTATGGTTCAACCTTAGTTTAGTCTCTCTGGTGAAGTTTCTGTCTAGATTTAAACCATTTAATTTATTAATTCCTTATCGTTTTAATTGATACGTATGTCAGTTGATACATACATATGCGGTTCTTGAGAAATAATAAGTAATCAACCTGTTCCGCATAGGCACATTTTGAACGGGCACTGCACTAGTATTAGTAAATCTCAGTAGCAGGCATGGGCTAGTGAAACAGAGGAGAACCTTAAAATTGGCAGGACTCTATTCTTATCAACATTTACTATCTTCCTACCATCTTCCTTGTGACAGATCTTAATCCAGAGATGACATTTTCGTTGTATTTCTCAGTTCTACTTTTTCCATCGGTTGTTCAGTATCAAACTCCAATTTAAGACATTTCGGCTGCATTTAAACATTCAATTGGGTTCAATTTGTCAGCCATCAGTCATCAACATCCTCTCCCATCACCCTACATGCCTCCCAATTTTTGTTTTACCATCATTTTTCCTCCCAAAACTCTCTTCCCTCTTTTTATAGTTATAAATGTGTATGAAATTCCCTTCAACACAAGCCTACATTACTCCTCAGCAAAAGTATAATTCCTTTTTTTTTTTTTTTTTTTTTTACTGAAACTGCTTTAAATCCATTTTGCATTAGTAATTTGTCTGATACCCCAGACACAAAGTGAACAACATACAGTAGACTTTATCATTAAGATTAAGATCATTAATTTTTTATGAAATCGCAGACGGAGAAAGACTGCCTTTATACTGAGGTGCCCAGCAAAGTGAATGTGAGTGCGTTGCTCTTTTGGAATAGTTGAACAGTAATTTTGCTTTTAAATGAGAATAGCGCTTTGGGAAAACAGCCATAACCTGACAGTACAGCAGCATATTCTGGAGGCATTACTTACACATGTTGATAGCGTAAGTGATGTATTCAAGGGGAACTATTGATTTGTATAAAGCTTTTACAGCTTGATGTGGGCTGCAGCAGTGTAATTGGTAGATATACTGTGACTATGTGTCCCACCCTACTCCATATAGTGCTTGTGAAAATAATGAAAGTTGAAGACAAAAATGTAGGTCAGATGTAGCACTGAAGAACATTGACATTTTTAACCTGACTTTAAAGGTAGTGAAAGTTGGGAAAAGTGGTATCCTCTGGAGTTTGTCAGATGATCAGAATCAGATGACCTGATAGGCCGAGAAGGTCAGTCAGAGATGTACTCTGGTCTTCAGCTGTTGAGAGATTTCTAGACCAGCAGCAGTAGTTTAAACTCTTTTCTATGATGCACTGGAAGCTAGTGCAGAGACTGCCCTTCCCTTCCAAGAGTTGAACATAGAAAGGAGTCCCCTCAGCCAACTGGTCCTGAGGCTGACTGACCTTTCATCTTCTGACATCACAAACCCCAGCCAGCCTCGGAGCAGTTATACTATCACTCAAAAGATTAGACCTAACCAAATTATAACTAAAGAGGTTTGGAAGAATTTGGCCCTAAACAGACAGTATACTATGGCAGACTACCTAACCACAGTAACTGATGAGAACCTGAGAGAGACATTGACAAACAGACTGAGTGACCATAGTCTGGCAATAGAGAAGGTCAGACCTGGCTGCCCAGAAGAGGACAGGCTGTGTTGTCATTGTGATGAGGGAGCTCTGTAGAGACACAATTACACTTTCTAACAGAATGTCACAACTACAGAAGTATTAGGGAGGAATTCTTTCCAAAATTTGAAAAAAAAAATTGCCCTGAATTCCGAAGTCTGACAGAAAGGGAGAAATGAGCCTTCATTCTTGGGGAAAAGAAAGAATGTGCAGTGTTGGCTGCTAAATATGTCACTTCCTGCCACAACAAGAGAGACAACCAGTAGGACACAGACATATAGAGAGACATTTATAAATATACTTGTACTTACTGCCACCATCTCCTGGTGTTATTTATAGACTAATAGCTGTCTTGTATTATATCTACTATTAACATCTCTTTATTTTACTTTAATATCTCTCTATTTTATCGTGTTATCAATAGATTTTCTTTTGATATCAATAGAATAATGGTTGTATTATCCCTACTAACAGCTCTTTATTTGATTATCAGTAGATTAACACTCACATTGTTTTTGTTTGTCTTGCATTGTTAAATTGTATCAATACTAACTTGATTATATTATATGAATTATATTACTTGTTACGTGATTATATGAATATATTACTAATATTGTTAGTCACATTATTTATGTTGATTTCATTCCTTAACATTGTCTTTCATGATTGTAATTGTACTTTGGCAACACATGTCAAATGTCACGCCAATAAAGCCTGTTGAACTGAATTGAATTGAATTGAATGTAACTGGATTGAATCCAGTAGCAGTGTGAATAAACTGAAATTGCCTCAGAGGTTTTTTGGGGAGACCTGAGAAAAGTTTGTTCCAGCAGTGTAGCCTGCTGGAATAGAAAGTGTGGTCATGTTTCTCTAAGTCATGTGTGGACATGAATTTTCTTTCCTCTATGGTCTTATAAAGGCTAGAATACACCATCAATGAATGGCGCGCGTCAAAACAACCACCCCTATTATTTTCTATGTACAACCCCCACAACGGAGGTGGCTTGGCGCCTGTCGGCACTTGCTGACACGCCTCCCCGCGACACATCATGCCACCGTCCTATTTCCAGCCTCGCCGCCCCTGAAAAAACATTTTTTTTCTAGAGAAAAAGCTGTTTTGTACTTTGATACAATGTTGGCCCAACTACAGATGTTATTTACTAGTTTGTTGCTTTCTTTTCACTGAAGTTTTAACAGTTTCACTTGTGCCTGTATCTACAAGGCAAAAAATAATTAATTGTCGGTTGATCTGCTGCTTTTAAAACATAATCTCACTGCTCACATTATTATTTTTCCTAGTTATTCATCAAAAATAGACAACTATAATAAGCAAGTCATTCATGGCATTTCATCGTCCTGTGTCCTGTTTCAGGACCTTGTTAATGAGAGGAGTGATGGATAAATGAGAGCAGCACTGAGTGCTTTTATTAATTCAAATATCAAGCCACATCATCCTATAATCATGACCTGATTATTCCTGCTGTTTTCTGACTCTCATCATGTTTATTACTTTTCAATATCTTGCCTTTTTAGATAAGAGTTCCTGCACAATGATGATGAATAATTCATGATGACGATGATTCAAATGCTGAAGCAGCTGGGCAGTAAAAACAGAACCCACTAAAAGCAAAGTTAAACTTGAAAACTCATTTAAATATCTATTTCAAACATCAAATATAAAGACACCCTCACAGACTGTTACACAACAAGGACTTGTTATGAAAGACTGGGACAGTTGCTGATTGGATAGGACAAGGGAGTTAGATGAGTGGTCCTCGCTGCGACTGTTGTCATTCTACCAGCCCTCTTGGCTCACGCTTCACAAGACAAAGATCACAAAAACGACTTCCTACTTTGTGCAGGATTTTTTTTCTTTTAATGAGGCTGTTGGCTGCATTAGAAGTAAGTGTCCTCGGTGCCCAGTGAAAAGGAAGCAGCTCTACTAGCATACATCCTGCATTACCGGTAGCTTTTAGTACTTTGTACTGTTGGAGTTGTGAAGACAATACATATGAACAGGTTTGAGAAAACTGACACCCCCTCCCTGTCGCTTTGTTTAACTTTCTCTCCTTGTTGCTGTCCTACAAACTTTCCACCACCATCCTCAGTTTCACAAAAAAAGTCCCCAAAGTGGGTTAAGGCAAAAAAAAAAAAAAAAAAGGCATTATCCATTCACATTCAGTCTGGTGTTGGATGGCAGGAAAAGCGAATATGCTGTGCCATCTCAGTTCTCTGTAGCTCCACACTGGGCATTAACCCCTGGGGAGAGAAGATGGAGAAGAAGAAGAAGAAGGGATTGAGCGCTTGAGTGGGACTGGGCATGCAGGATATGAAACAGTAAAAACTGTGGCAATTCAAACAGGCCACAGTTGTCATTACAGGCGGCGTCTGCAGAGACAGCACAGAGATAGATGGTAATAGGCCAAACAGAGGTGGGTTTGAATCCGATAACATAAACCAGCTGATTGCCCCCCCCCCCCCCCTCCCCCCCCCCCCCCCCATTGAAATTACCCACTTTATCGCTTCCCTTTTTTTTTTGTCTCCTTAGAGAGCCTTCTCCACTCCCTTTACAAAGTGAATCCACACAGTCATTTCTCAGAAAGATAAAGTATTTGCTGTGTATTATTCCTCCCCTCTCTCTGCCCACCCCTCTTCTTCCTCCTCTCTGTATCTTTCAGCCTCTGGAGTAGCTGTCAGATATAGATCACGCCTCTCATTGTTTTTCCTCAGCAACCTGCAGTGATAGCTTGCTGGGGCGAGTGCCAGGTGTGAAGCCTTACGAGCGCGAATCCTCCGGCTTTCTCTCTCTCTCTCTCTCTTGATGCCGGCTGAGAGTCCCTCAGGGTCCGCGAAGGGAAAGAGAGAGTAAATAAAAAAATAAATAAGATGAGTGTAAAAGGTGTGTGTGTATGAGTGTGTCTGTAGGAAGCACATGATGTTAGTCCTTGAATGACTAAACAAAGAGAGAGTGTAAAACAAGGACAGACAGTTTGGACAGGATGTGTCTGAAAGTGAGAGGAGCTTGATTATACTCTGACTGGAATGTAAAATATAGGACTTAGGCTGAGTGTTCATATAGCTTTTTTTTTTTTTTTTTTGAGTGACAGTCTCTTTTTTTTTTTTTTTTTGAGTTGTTCCCAATGAGGAGAGAGCGTATACACGCCCTGCACCCGGCGTCTTTCTTTTTTCAGAGTGCTCCGCCTCACTGAGCACGTCGTCAACGTCGCTCCTTTCCTGGCGACCAGTCATATATTAGATGGGGCGTCCTGTGGTTGGTGGTCTAATAAATAAATAGTAGCCTAAGGATAACAAATAAATAATAAGCAAAGGGGCGATGCTAGTCTATCATACAATGGCGGTAAGAGTGGAAATATGTTGTCAAGATATCGTTGTCATAGAAACAAAACCCATGCACAGTGCTTCATCTGCAGGAGAAAAACACTATATGGACACACGCCCTTAGACAATATAGGTTTCCAGGGTTGATATTGCATATGCTGTTACATGTTACATTGCACCTGCCAGTAGGCTATATTTCATGCATTAATATTTATCCTTATACATTTTTAGCCATGCTAGTAGTGCGGTCAGATGGATGGCTGGATTGGTCAGTTGGTCTACCACCATGGGCCTGACTGAAATTTCTCAGCAACTATTGGATGGTTTGCTGTGGAACTTGGTACAGACATTCATGGTCCCCACAGGATGAAGCACACTACTGCTGTTTGATATGGGTCAAAACACCCACAGTCGTTGTTCACTATCTAAGCCCACATATTGGTGGAATTATGTTGTGTGTCATTGGGGGTTGAAGCATGAAAACTATAACATTTTAAGATCATATTTCGTATTGGTAATGGTTTTGTAACAATAAGTAAATGGACAAAATTCAGTTGGTATTCAAAAAGTACTAAAGATAGATAGATAGATAGATAGATAGATAGATGAATTCTATGGCATAGAATCAAATCTATAATGAAAATGTAATCAATAAATTACACTTCTTAGACACCTCTCTAATGTCACAGATGGATAACAGTGAATGGGTAACATTGAATTAATCTAAAAGACCAACATTAAAATGTCACTTCACCCAAGTTACATATGGTATCAAATAATAGAAGTAGGTCTTTAGATATCCATTTGTGAGATTTCTGCTGCCACCCCAATACACTGGAGTTGAATAGAAATTGGAACGGCTTTCCTCAGAAGAAGTAATTCATGAAAAAAAGTGTTGAAAGTGTTTTCTGTAGACTTTCCAGCATAATTGGGACAATTTATCTGGAAAAAGATATTTTTTTTTTAAATGACAGATATTGGAAGACATGGACAAATAAAACTGTCAGTTGAACTCAGTGTCAGAGAAAAGTTGAAGTGTTTAATGTGAACTAGTTTTTGCTCGGTCACATCTGGTGGTGAGGCCGTGTGAGAGAACACCAGTTCCAAGCTTGCAGCAGCTGCTCTATCAGCCCATTTCATGCTTCCTAAAACTAGACCATACACTTTACAATCAGCGCTGTCCAGGTCCATTCAGTCAGCACAAAGCAACGATGGCAAGTGTTTTCCTCAGGGATCTGGCTCAGGATGTCTCTTTTTCTGGAGGAGGCAATTCATTACAACTCAGAAAAAAATAAGTGCTTGTATTTATGCATGTTATGGTCATTTTCTTGACTTATCTTTCACAGTTTTGTGCTGCAGGGGAACACCTCTGCTATTGGTAGATGCTTCCAAATCGAATTTGTTGTAGCCTGGATTAGTAGTCCAGTTCCACAACACAACTTGTACATTTGTTCCTCCCAGTATTCACGAGGTTTAACATGTGGCTATAACTGAACTGTAATTAGCCTATTTACTGCAAAATTAAAGCAGAGAGAGAATAAATTAGAAAGAGAGAGAGAGAGTTTTTTTATAATTCAGTTTTGGCCACTATTAAGTTTCCTGCTAACATAGAAGGCCTGGATGCAACCGATTTTGTGCTTAAGCATCTTAGAATAAGGGATAATCACATGGACTCAATTCCCATAGAATAAATGGCAGGCAGAATGCCAGTTAAGAAAAAAAAAAACAGCTTGAGACAATGTGAAAGCATTAGTATAGAAATAATGGCTTTTTTCTCAGACCATTTCACTCTACTGGAGTTATTAGGAGTTTCACAGTTTTCTCATTGGCCAGCGAGGTGTTTAATCTACCGTAGGTGGAGAAAATGAGTCGTAACCCTTGAAGCAATTAAATGTGGATTCCACAATTAAGCATCAAGAATGAAAGAAAGGTATGATGTGACTGGCTTTACAGCATGATGGCTCATTTCTCTGCTGTCCTTACCCTTCAGTTTGTTTATACTGGTGTTCTCATATGTTCTGTTGTAATTACTTATCATCACTTCTCCATAAGTCATGAGTTATATGCTATTTTCTGCTGCCGCAATGACCCACTTTGCTCATGGGGAACATTACAGATGAAGTTGAGCGAAATGACAGTAACTTCCCTTTTTTTGTTTTTGGAGTGAAAGACTGTGTATGCATTATGTAGAATTGAAGAAAATGTAAGCACCTTGCATCTACTTAATCAGACAAAAAACTGATTAATTATTTGTATTATTTTAGATGGATGCTTTTATTCAAAAGCAAATGAAAAGCACCAAACCTCGATTTCACATTAAAGTTATGTCACGTTTCGTGGATTATTGTCAAGTTTTTCCCAAAATGTTCCAAAACAATTCGAAAATCATTTCATGTAATTGCATAGAATCAAAGTAGCCTACAGAAAGTCAATTCCTCATAATGAACAGAGCTCACGCTGTTTTCATATTATCTCAAATAACAGGCTTTCACAGAATTTTCATCATCTCATTATAATTTGGCTTGTGATCCTTAATGGATGTAAATTTTGTCCCAGCAGGGAGAAATTACCTGATGCAGAGGAAGAAAGTGTTTTTTTTTTGTTTTGTTTTTAGATTCTATTGGCTTTTTTAAATAGTTTGGAGACTGTCTTAGAGACACAGGGAAAGCTAAAAAGATACTTTGCATTTACAAATGTGCACCCGAGTCTAAGAGGATGTCTTAAAACTTGACTGATTTTGCCTTTAGGGGGACTTTAGAGAGACAGATTTTAAAAAAGAATGCTCAAAAGAGGCAGAGATTGGAGCCCTACTGATAATGGATTTATTGGGCTGATATATTTTTCAGCATAACATAGATACACATTTATGATAAGAATGTAATATGTTATTAGGAATTGTACCGGACAGGTCATTTTACCATTGGAAAAAATGAAATTGTACTGCCAAACTGCTGTTTCCAGATGAACTCTAACATATCTTTGGCATTTCCGTACTGCAGTTATTTGTTACTTACCAGCCGACATATGCAGTATGTGATGAGCTAACATTGTGCGAAAATACTACATCTGTCAGCTTCTTACCTAGGTGTCTTCACTTTTAGAGCCCACTATGAGCCCAAACTTCAAAAACATTAAATCTGACACTTCCCACACTACAACTTGCTATGGTCTTCCATCAAGGGGTCAGTATACATCAGCGGATGTACTTGTCAGATCACTGAATAGCATCTGAAACCCCCTCCCCCCCAAAACTTTTCTGGCTGCGTTACACAGTTTTTGTAACTTTACGAAATTGACAATCACTGCTTAGACAATAGTTAGGTGTGTGAAGGTGAGGGTATGCAGGATTTTAACTTCTCTCTTTTTACTTTTCTTCACACTTTTTGTGAGTTCAACACAAGTGGCAACCTCCGGGGCTGAAAAATGAGGCCAATGCAGAAGTGCCAAAAACTGCAGTTCCTTGAATGGCCACTTGAGGCTCCAAAAGCGAGTCAATCCCCATAGACCCTCATGTTAAAATGCAACTTTACAACAGAAATAAACATGTTTACAGCCTGGTACAAAAAATGGTTTTGGTCTCTAGAGCTAATTTCCCTTTTCATGACAACTGTACGGGGGGTGAATTTTTTTATAACTCACCCGTTTAAATTTTATTAAGCCATAAAGTTCTGCATAATGAAGGACATGGCTGCTTTGAGTGACAGGTCCGCCAGCCGCTAGGTGGCTTGTTTCAGCCATTCAGCCCGCCTCTTTGCCCCATTTTTAATTGGCTGGGAGTTAGGCAGCGTCAGGTACTGCCAAGATGGCGACGGCCGGAGCGGCTCACTTTGAGCTTCAAAACCGCTCTTCAGAAACGGGTAACTACATCCATATGTTTATACAGTCTATGGTTCCACACCATAAATTCCTCTGAAGTGTGACTGTAGGAAATTGTGCGCCGTCGTCCCCATGTGATTATCAACTGATCATCATGTCTCGCCCCTTTCTATGAGGGCTCTTCACCCAGCCTTCGAATGTAGCCAATTGGAACAGTAATAAACATTATGCTTTCAGACTTGGTCAGATGACTGGCCGTAACAACTACTTGGTTTCAAGCATACCCTGACCTTTCGGAGAATTACTGTCTGGTAAACTAATTTTCAGTGCAGGCTTTATGTTCAAAATTTGTCACCCCCCAAGCGCAAGTTATTTTTCTCTGACTTGACAAAGCTCCACTGGAGCCACAGAACAGGCTGACTTGTACTCCGTGACAAGTAAATGCACTTTGGCATGTAATGTTGGTGCAGTGCCTCACTTCTCTAGGAGTGAGTAGTTAGAATTACTTATAGCCACCATGGCTGTACAAACAGAAGTACAGCTCTTAAAGAATCTCGTACAACATACAAAATCCAAGGACAAATATGTCCCTGGCCATGCTTGTTGGATAGGTGATCTCTGGGAAGCGTAGTGCAGAAACTCCTCCACAGTGAATGCTTTGCAGTAAGGTGAAGCATATGGAAAAGTTAAAAAACACCCACTGATGATGGAGACAACTTCTGCCTCAGTAACTCACTTCCTCTCAGTTTAACCTGAAAGCAGAGGTTCAGTCTGGGTGTAACGTAGCGAAGGGATACCCCCCATCAGTGGCACACTTTCCTTAATAACTTCTCAAACGTCCAAGGCAGATTACATCATGTAGTACATTTTGACAGAACCCTCCGGTTTTGTCAGTGTTTTGACTTAAAACTATGTTCAGAGCTGCACTTCACTTTCAATGTGGATTTTAAATCTAGGAAAGTGGGTTGCTATTCTTTAGGGAGCTTTGAAATGCTGAGCTTCACCTCTTAACCCTTTTCTATCATGAGATTTTCAGTTTACGGAGCTACCAACTTGTAGAGGAGCTGAAAAAAACTCAGTGTATGGAGTATAACACCTTCTTAAACATAAATTGATTTTCTTTGGACCCAGGGGCAGCCGTTTTGGAAGACTTGCTGAACTGCCTCTCTCAAACTTTGTCCAACTCATCATTCCTCTTCTGCCTCAGAGTGATTGTAGATGTCTGAATGCTGTGAAACTTTGAAGCTGCTCGGTGCTCTGCAGCCTCCGCTTTCCACACAACCAGACGTAAAAGTATCCAGCAGCACTAACAGAGCTGTAATAAGAGACAAGAGAGGGAGAGGAGGGTGAGGAACACGACATGAAAGGAAGCATTTAAAAGATCATTTACCATAGAGAGCTCTATCTCTGTCTCTGACTGTGAACGGATGCCCCGAGGTTGGTGTTTGAGCAGGCGGATAAGACGGTGTATCCAATGAGCTCTCTGCTAAACTGGGGAATGAGGTTTAGGATCTTGGTTAGAGGAGCGGCCCCTCTCATCCTTTTTGCCTTTCCTTATCCTCTTCCATCCATCCATCCATCCATCTGTCCATCCATCCATCCATCCAACGCTTTATTCTTCCCCTGCAGAATGGGGGAGATCGGCTTACCCAACCCCCATGTACCACCAGACAGACACACACACTGTCACACAAAGTGGTTTTGTAATTGAAAAGCTTCACCAGAGACTCTGTGGAAGTGTTGCAGCCAGGCGAAGTGAAGCAAAGAACAGCAGTGATTTGTTGACTCTGAGGTTGGGTATCGTATCTGCCTGGTGTTTATTAAGCGCCCCAAAGCCTCGTCGAGCCACAGTCGATCATTTAGGGGGGAGCGGCGTGATGGAGAGCCTCATCCCCTCCAACCTCTAATGCCTCTGCTGAAGCTATTAGCCAGCCTTAATGTTTTCTGCGGAGAGGACGCTGTAATGACAGAGACTCCAGACCAATGTGTCATTTGTTGATTTTTGGCCGTGAATGAATATTGAATACAGATGTTCATGTTTTCTGGGCCACATCTTGGGCACTACCTCAAACACACCCTCCTGACCTGATCGAAAGACCAGCTGAGATGTGAAATGTTCTGAAGTTTGGAAAGCTTGGAAAATACAGTACTGTGCAGAAGTTTTAGGTATTAAAATTAAAGTGAGGATGCTCTCAAAAATAATGTCATGAATAGTTTTTATTTATCGATTAACTTTATGCATAGTTGAGTAAACAGAAGAAATTCAATATTTGGAGCGAGCAAGCTTTGTGTGAGCACAGAGGGGGGACAGAAACTCGGAAGAGACTCCGCCAGACGTTTCTCTATTCTCTGTTTAAGATCGGCCGAGATTGACACTAAAATGAGAATAGCTGGTCCACCTTGAAGGTCAGTTCACCTTAAGTGAGCCTGGTCAGGTTAGGCTAACCCATTGTTGCTAACTTTGGAGCTAACCCCCTTCACTTTTCTAGCAGTTGGGGAAACAACAGACTTTTCTTGGTCTTCAGAAGCTGCAGCATTTATTAACTGACACACCGTAGTCTGTACTGTACATTTACTACCAGATTGATAACTTACTACTAACGTTTTCCTCTGCTTACATTAGCCATCACTTTTCTGCCGCTTGCTCTCTCACTCAACCACACACTTGCTACGCACACACATTGAGCACTGTCCTATTCCTTAAAGCAGCTACGCTACTCTTATAACAGTACCTTTGACATAGATGTTCTTTGAAGAATGAAGAGAGTGAGGATGACTCAAAACAATTCCATGAAAATCATTAGTAGCCCACTGATATTAATGATCATGTGAAATTTTAGCTACGGCGCTCATAAGTTATCCCCTAAATTCAGAATGAATAAAACACTGACACAGTTTTTCAAGGCACTTGGCAGGTCGGCCGTTCCTTTATCTTGGAGAAGTTGCCACAGTTCTTCAGCTGCTTCTTTCTCTTCATGTTAATCCCAGACTGTCTCCACGATATTGAGATCAGGGCTCTGTGGGGGCCAAACCATCTGTTGCAGGACTCCATGTTCTTCTTGTTGCTCAAGATAGTTCTTTATGACTCTGGCTGGATGTTCGGGGTCATTGTCATGCTGCAGAATAAATTTGGGACCAATCAGGCGCCTCTCTGGTATTGCATTATGGATAAGAATCTAAACATCTGAGGTGCCAAAAATCTGCAAACTCTTAGGGAGATTGAACTGGGCTTTAAAGCAGCAGTCTAAAACTAGCAGAGACTGCTGTATCTGAACAAAACTTTTTTTTGGTCTAAGATCAATAACATGTCTTTGCAGTGAGAGTAGTTTTAAAAGCTCAAAGCGACCACTGCAACAACTGTCATTTTCAGTTTAAAGTCGAGTGGAATGAGTGGGCATTCCTGTTCTCTGAGCTGTATGCAGACGTGGGTCTTTTGGGGGATTATGTCGTGGGAGGAGAGTGCAGCTCTGCTAGAGTTCAAGCATGTTTACAATTTTTTTTTTTTTTTTTGTAATTCAATCACATTGTAATCTCTCTGTTGTGCTGCACTGTGAGCAACTATGATCACAGCTTGTGAGATGCCCCTTATGGCAGGAACAACATGGGAAAAGGTGTTGCTTACCATGAGGACGCTTTTGCAATTGAAGTTCAAACAAACTGTGAACGCTTTCTACCTACAGTTCACCGTAGTTGCTAAAATAATATATAGATTTGATTTGATTAGTAATGATACAATTTCAGACAATAGTAGAGGGAATTGTCTAAGGTGAGTGATACCTTTCCTCTTGTTTTGTTTGACTTACAGTATAAAACCCAAAGATATTCAGTTTAGCGTGATATGAAACAGAAAAGTAGCAAATACTCACATTGGAGAAACTGCAACCAGAGAATAGTTGGTGTTTTTGATAGATATATGACAAATGATTGATAGATTATCAAAATACTTGCTGATTCATTTCTTTCAATCAACTGATCAATTAATTGACTAATTATTTCAGCTCTAGATTTGACTGCAGATTCATTAGAGAGATTTAGAGCATAAAAAATTTGAGCATTTTACCAATGTGGACCCAGAACCTGAAACTGAACTGGCTATCAGTACCAAACCTAAATGCCACAATAGGAACCTTCATACTTAAAAAAAGTATACAGTATAGATGTATAGACATGTCATCCAAATCCAGGCTGTGTGCAATATTTAATGATAATAATTCAACACATAAATAAACAGAAATAGAAAAGAAATAAAAAGGATAAAATAGCCTGTTCAACACCGCATTAGAAGTGGCGAAGTGGATACAAACAGAGCTATTGAATTGGTTGCTTATTTATTTCCTGTTCGTCCTGTGCAGTTTTTTCTTTGCTGACAAAAAAAGCACAGAAAAAATCTCCAGATCTAGATATAGAACAGTTTTTATTGAATGAGCAGTTGGCAAGTGGCAGCTAATCTCTGTGACTAAGTCAACACCTTCTGTAGCTGTTACATGATATAAACCTTCTGTTGTTTGCTAGTGGTATGATTATATTGTGAAGCAGTAGTAGAACCTGTTGAGTTTGCATTAACTGTAGTAGTTACTGCTACTGTAGAAGTAGGATTCATCACAGCTCTGCACAGTAAAGGAGAGTGAGGCACCAGAGACACATCCATCTGTGAAATAAAGGAAAGAACAGGAAAGGTGGAACTAAAACGGAACTCCAGACTATTTTGATTTCTGCTTTACACTGGCATTATGAGACTGTTCAAATCCACTGAACGCATAGTTAGCCTGTTGAAAATTACTGCTTGCACACTATGTTGAGTTGGACACTTTATCCTAATGTCGACACAGCTACCAGCACAGTTTGGGCCTGCTCTCTGCTATTATCTCGGGTCAGTGTGGTTGCCTCCTGATGTGGGGATGCAATGGAAATACAAATGAGCACAACATGCCACACCATGGACAAAGTTTGCAATGCCACGCCAGAGGGGGAAAAAAGATTGAGAAAACAGGATCTACATCTCAAGCAACCACAGAAATCCACTCCTTTCCATTCCACTCTGCTCACCTCATTATTTTGCCTGCCCCTTTTTCTGAAATCCTCAAATGTCACAGAAATGTTTTCCCCTCCCTGTCTGTAGCAATTCCAGGCCAAGTGCTGCTGACATTTTATGGATTCCTTTCAGTGTTATCAGTGATTAATGGTGACCTTTTCTTTGGGTGGTAAAGCATTTGATCTTTCCTAACCTGAAGAAACAAGGCTATCAGCGTTCGGTTGCTTTCTTGATATTGAGCACATACAGCAGATTCTATGGCTTACTGAATTTCCTGTGCAGAGCCTTTGTGGAGGTGTTATTTAGCTATGCAGATTGTACAATGAGGAAAGCACACTTGACAATGGGAGAGCTTAATGGATTACTGTACAAACAGAGTGAGTGACGAGTGCCTTTCAGGCACCTGTGGGCATTTAATGCTTTTTAGGCTTATATGTAAAAAGATGATGGCAGAGACCTGTGGTTACTTGTGAGGCTCCCTTGCTGGGCACTACTGTTAAAGCAGTGTGAAGGACTTTCTCAGTGGGCTCTTAGACCAGTGTGATGCTAGCTAAAAGGGTAAATAGCCAAGCGAGCACTCTTGCCCAGTAGGAAGTTCGGTTGTGTGGCACAATTGACTCTAAGAGCCTCCTAGTAGGTGTGTGCCCGAATACAAATACATTATTCAGCAAAGCACAAATAGTGGGTTTTATACGAATATTTGTTTCATACAAATATTTAAAAAATTATTTGTTGGGGGTGTTCCCCAGAGATAAAGCTGAGCTACTGACACAAGCAAAGTACTCCCAAGGGACTCTCCATAACTATTGTTCCCCTTCTCCTTTTCACAAAGTTAGGTTGTAAAAAATAGGCAATAAATGAAAAGTGCAAAGCAATAATCACCTTTGAAGTTCTTCCCTACACATTACATGCTGTGGGAGGTCTGTCCGCATGAGGCAATGAGTAAAGTTCTAGCTCAGTAGTCAGCGCAGTCGTCTATGATCTGGGAGACTCCAGTTCAAGACCCGATGTGGGGACCTCCTTCTTAAGGTAGTTTATTCATGAACACTTATTGTAACACTTAAATTTTCTAAAATTGAAAGTGTAATAAAAACAAAAACAGGATTTTTAAGCCTCTTTCCACTTTTTTATTCGAATACAAATACAGATACAAATAATTTTGCTGCCTCAACAAATACAGATACAAATACAAATACTGGGATCTCTGCACATCCCTACCTCTTAGTTGCATCAAATGTGAACATCAACCGATACTCTATTTCTGACTCAGCCAATAAGCATAACGCAGCCCAGATTTTATTTTTCAAGCACAATATACGTGTATGTATGTACAGTATATTTTTGCTTTGGTTTTTGTGTTTTCAGAAAACATTTTTGCCAGTAAAGGCCACGTTAAGGTGTGTCAGATACTTGATGTAGTTTGTTTGAGTTGGATAAAAGTCTTTTATAACTTAAAATACCTGACCATTTATGTCACATTTTTTTAAAAAACAATGTGGAAGTGGATCCACTTCAACTGGCACAACAGAAATATTGATTCCCTTATGAAATGTGTAAATAATATCTAAAAATGTTTCATGAAACGGAACAACTTAAGACATTATAAAAGAATCTTTGTTCAATGCCATTGAAAGCTTTAAAAAAATAGAAGAATACAAGCCTTTGAATGCACTAAATCAAATGAAACTTAATCTGCTAAATAAAAAGTCTGTTATCCATGGCCAAAATTTCATAATCAATTGTGGACACTGTCTGTTTCAATGTTTTGATCAATTCCTTGTTTCAAAGTAGTTAACATCTGTCTCTGATTGATACATTCTCTGTAAAATAATGTGCATTTGGATACTCCTACATCATTACCTCTTCCATCATGTTCTTGGTGTTAGCCTGGACTTAACACTTGCTGCAGAGTTGATTTTACCATTAGTGTCATGCGGAGTGGCGATGGCTTCCATGTCTCTGTGTCTGGCTCCTTATTAGTTGCTTTGGGCAGGTTGATTGGGTTTTAAGTGGCAGCAGGAAGTTGGAGATGAGAGTTGCAGTGCTCTAGGAAGGAATGATTAAGACATACAATACACATGCACACAGCTGCTGTCCTCATGCTGACGAGTTAATACACATGTTTGTAGCTTCTGGCTGAGTGGCTTTGAGAAAGTACACTCTGACGGTTTAGTTTTCTCTTTACCCTGAGTTTAAAAACCATCTCTGTTATGTATTTGAAATACATACATTACAAAAGGTTGTCTTGCTCTCTTCTTTTGTGGGTGGCCAACTGTTGGTGTGTGTGTGTGTGTGAGAGAGAGAGATTCAGATGCTTGATAAAATAGAGACTGAGGACTTTATAAGTCCATTACACTCCAGCAGTATGTTGCATCTTGTTCTGTCTTCCAGATGATATCAGCTAAATGTTCCCCGGAGTTGAAATGAAAGTTGTGAAAACCCCTTTGTCTGTTCTGTTCATTGCTTTCCTGCTAAAATGAAATGGTGATGTTCCAATGCTATCTGTGAAAGAATGTACAGCCGGCCCGGACCGACGTGTATGAATCACTCTCTTTAAATTCAACATCCCGAGGCCTCAAACAGACATGGGAGGCAGACCTCAATCAGTCATTTAGTGATGAGGAATGGAGTGCCATTCTGCAAAACCCCAAAAAATCCTCTCGCTAGATTTGGACTAGATTAGTACAATTTATAATTCTAATAGGGTTTATTGGACCTCTGCAAAACTGCATATGGTGGGGGTTTAGAGGGGACCCAGCATGCTGGAGATGTGGGGAGGCCCTGGTCACCTTTATTCATTTGTTATGGTCCTGTCCCAAGGCTCAGAGATGGTGGACAGCAATTTATGAGAATATTAACCTCATCATGGGTCAGGACATTCCATTTCTACCTAGCCTATATGCATTGGGGGACTCAATGCCTGAATCCCAGACAAGTCATCATACTGGTCCGAAAGCTCCTTATTAGGGAATGGGAATCAGTGGATCTTCCTCCATCCAGGTTATTGTCCACTCAGTGAAGTATAGTGGCAGCCAATGAAGAGTTGACATAAACTGGCCAGACCTGTACCACACTAAATGGAAGAAATATATCCATTTCATTAAAGAGCCATGATGTTCAATAAGGCACCCTAACCCTACAATAATAATTGCTTTTGCGAGACGAACGTGAAGTATATTGTGAACTTTCTACGCCGTCACCCAGAGACTAACGTTAGCGGAGCAGAGCAGCAAACTCCAGCAGTAAGAAATGAGACCAGCTGACCAACACACACTGCAACATTAAACAACTTAAACCATCTCTGAGGTGAAGAAAATAATTTGGTGCTCAGTCTGTTTCATCTCAAAAACCCTGCAGCCGCTCAGCATCTTGGACAACAATGTCTCTCCCCGGAGCCAACAGCACATCAGAGAGGCTGCTCTCCACTGCTGGAGACATGACGTTAATAACAACACAGCAGAGCACTCCACCTGCCCCTCATTTGTTATTCTCATATTTTTATTTTACTTTGTTTTGGGGGGGTTTTTTTGGTCATGTTTATCATTTTTCTTTCACTGTTGGTCAATCTCTTGTTCTGGCTATAAGTACTGTTTTCTTTCATTCATTGTGTTGTGATGTTATGGAAACAGATAACAAATAATAGAAAACTTTGGTCATAAATAAAAATTCCAAGTCCTGAGAAATGTGTTTTTTAATTTGAAGTGAGCTCATGATTCATCTGGGCTAATAAAGTCATCCTGTTGAGATTCTTGCTCTGTGAAAATGGGAGCCATTATTCCACAGAACTGCACTGCTGCATTGAATCAGATGAAGCCAGTAAGAGAAATAGTTTTCCAATGACTGTGGCATATTTATTTAAAACTTTTAATTACCTTTTATGAAGATGGATCGGTGGTGATTGGCCATTATCATTAGTGGAGGCATGAGAAAATTATTATTATATGGAGATTGAATTAATGATATTCTGCACTCACAGCACCTGATCAGTTGACACAACAGTGACTCTATCACCAGTTGCCATGAGTGTGTACAAAAACATGCATGTGCCATTTTTCAGTAGTACACATGCACATTATTTTCTATAACGAGCTGACTTCCAGGGTGATGTAATCACATGGAGATGAAGAATAAAATAAAATGTTAATTTAGGTTGTAGATAATTTGATGGGTTGCCGTGATTTTTTGTACAGACATTCATGATCCTGAGAAGATGAATCCTAATCACTCTGGTGAACCCTGACTTTCCTTCTAGCGCCATCATGAGGTTGACATTTGTGGTTCAGAGCAAAATACCTCAGCAAATATTGGATGGATTCCTATGAAATGTAAAACTGATATTCAAGGTCCCTAGAGGATAGATTTTAATCACTTTGCTGACCCTGAGCTTTTCCTCTAGTACCACCAGCAGGTCAAATATTTAACTTTTCCTGTGATATGTCTCCACATCTACTCAATGGATTGGCACCAAAGGTTGGTTCAGATATTCGTGGTTCCCATACAATGTATCTAAGGACTTTAGTGATCCTCTGACTTTTCCTCTAGCACCACCATGAGGTCCAAATTTTTGGTCAAATTTTCATTTTGTCCAACATTTGGCTTTTTGACCAAAAACCTGCAAAACTAATGACATTTCCACCAACCCCAGCTGTGCTTTGTGTTTACTTCTAACTGGAAAATGTTAGCATGCTAACAAGCTAAACCAATATGGTGAACATATATACACCATAGTCTGGTGTAGCATAGAGGCATTGATATACATACAGGGGATTAAGGGTGTGTCTGCATCTATTTACGGCCCCAAGAGGTTATGGGTATTGTTGGAGAAATCAAACAGCTACCATATAACACCTGGTTTACCAGTCTTTCTACATCAGACTAGTTTTCATAATAGTATGGTTTATAGTGCACTTGGTCTGTAATCTTGCAGTGAGTTGACCCTGATTATTTTATTGGCATTTCTAACCTCCTCCCTGTAAGTGTTGTCCATCTGCATCGACCTGCCTCACATGTAATGTTACAGTCAATGTAAGCATTCCTACATCTTATTCACCTCCCTCTTGCTCTTTTGTCCTCCAGGGCTGCGGAGAGGAAGGACAGTGACGGCGCAGTGGCTTTCTCAAGGCCGAACCACAAGGGAGGCCGAGACCTCAACACAGGTCAGATAACACGTCGACCTTTCTCTGACCTAATGCTGACCCCTCCACATCTTGCCTTTAGCCATCAATTTAACTGTCTATGTTTAGAACAATATATCTGGCTGGTAACAATGACTTTTTAAGAAGAGTGAAAGTCCACAGTCTGCTTGTGGCCTCAAGAGCCTGCAGTGCCTATTACACCTAACAAGATTAAAGTGTTGTACAAACTGAGGAACACACAAACATTTTTCCTACTGCTACAGCCTTAGCAGTGGTGGGACCTGAGACATAAAGTTTGTCTTGAGCATGAGGAAAGGCCATGGGGGCATAAAAATGAAAAGGGTTCATCCATGCACTGAAGGGTGTGCATGATGAAGCAAATTCCTAATTACAACATCTCTTACAACCTCTATGGCTTTAATATTTAATAATTAATAATTACAGATGACCTTAGCTGCTTTTTCAAACTCAATTTTGTCACAGTCTGGTTTTATGGATGAATGAAGGGCATCTGTCCTTGTGTTCTTCTGTACTTGTATCCTGAGGGGACACTTGACTCTGTGGTGTGGTTATTGATATGGAGGCTTTTTACTGCCCTCATTTTCAACCCACGGACCGCCTCATCCTTCACAACCTCCTCACGTGCAAGTGCACGCACCCACACATACTGAACATACACGCACAGGTGGGAGGACTAGCACATTAAAGACTATGTGACTCTTTGATGAAGAGGGAAGGAGTTTTTCACCTGTTTTACTAATTTGCCAGCAGTCAAAAGAACAGACAGTTTTAACAAATCTGTTTTCCAGGGTCAAAATTGGACTTACCCCAAAATTTGGATGCACAATACATTTCTGGTGACATCACATGATCTTTGGGAGTTTAAAAAATCCTGTAACAATATATCTGCAGTGTAAAAAATAAACTCTCTGCTGGACAAATGGTGTAACTGTGACACTGTTTCTAAATTTGAACATATCTTTGGCATTTGTATACTAAAATTTCTTGTCACTTATCTGCCGTCATATACACAGACAGCAATGTATCTGTCATAAGATAATATCAGCCAATTTCTTATCTGTACTAACTTTGGAAATATTCAAACTTGAAATTAAGGAAACCTCAGATATTAGCAAGAGACAAAAGTCGTAAACCCTCAAAAATATCTCTCTCCCAGGAGTTGTTCTGCACTACTTAGCTCAAAAGACCAGAAGATTGGCCACTACAATGTAATAATAATGATAATAATAATGATAATTAATAATTTAATTGAAACAGTTCTACAGTATTAATAACACAGAACACACAACAGAAAGAAAATAGTAATGAGAGTTAAGATGAAAAAGACTTTCTGAATAGAAAGATATACTTTTGTCGCTAAATTCATTTTTAACCAAAACTTCAAAGACCAATGAAAGAAGGGGTTGTACTTATAGTCTTGCTTTCAGTGTAGTTTTTTCACATTATTTAAAAGGCCCACAGAATTATTAGGTACTATAGGGGGTTATTTTAAAGCTTACTTGCTCAGTTACTGGTCATGTTCTGCAGTAGTTTTTGTTAGCTTGATGCAGCTCTGTACAAACCTGTGTCCTCCAGGTTATGACAAACCTGTAAGACACTGGTCCTTTCTTGGTTTGCTGCATCAGTGTCTGTCCTTAAGTCAAGACTTGACTTGATTTGACTCGAGTTACACTTGTCCGTGTTGTAGCTAAATAGCACTAGGATAACTACAAGCTAGTAGAGCCTGTGTTGTAGCTAAACAATGCCCATGTTGTGGCTAACCCGCTAGCATAACTACTAACTAGCACAGGCTGACCGATACAGAATGTTTTAGGGCAATATCAATATTTGAGAATTTTAAAAATCTGATGTTTCATTGTCATTATTCAGTTTTTAACATGAAATCAAAATATAAACAAACATTTTTGATAAAGATCCCTTAACTTTGGTTGTTAAAGAACTGTGACAAAGAGTAGGTGATTTTTACATTTGAAAAATAAACTTGTCTTTCATGGTAGACAATCTATGTATTTACAGTTTCTAAACTAAAACTCATCAAATGTATATTCAGCTGTGTACACCAACAGGGCTCTACTAGCTAGCTTAGCCAATTGCTAGCCTATATTTAACATTTTACACTGACTAAAACACAGTAGCTAGGGAGCGGGTGGGTGGTGAATGGATTTGCTGGTCCAGAGACCTCTTGGAACAGGGGACACTTCTCCCTCATAATCTTAAAACACCGATAAGTAACTGGTTGACCAACTCATGTCCAGGGCTTAGGAACTTGTTATGTCAGTGATATCTCTTATTGTTGACATAGAGCTGGCTTGAAATGTCCAGTTAAGCATGGAAACATGGCTCAGTGCCTTCCTGTACAGATGTCCTGTTTGGCTTGATGGTTGTCTTGGCAAGGAAGGAAAAGTAGGGGTTGGCTTGGGTGGGGGAAATAGAGACTGTAGCCAAAGCTTGAGGCATGACACCCAGAGCAGTCATCATTCTTATTCAGGGCCTCTGTTCAACAAACAAAACAAAACTCAGTTCAGTTACCAAGACTTGACTTTCCTTCAAAATTGAATAATGACCAAGATAAAGACAAATAAATGCTTAAATATATTTTGAGACAGTTGATTGTGCAAAGTTGAGCATCAACTTTATTACCTACTTTGTTGTGGTTGTGTTTATTCATATTACCTAATGTTTGACCTAGGTCTTATTTTCATAGTTTTGTGCCATTCATATTAGTCATGAGAATATTTTTTTTACAAACATTGCTGAGACAGAGTCGCTGTTTCCCAAAACCCAGCTATGAAGTGAGTTGAAGTGAAAGGGCAAAATGGCAAGACTCAAGTTTATAAAACACAACAAAAACATAATTGCAGCAGACACTAGGATCTCTAGGCTGAAACACAAACCTGAAAGCCTTTTACTATAGCAGCACGTCAGGTGTTTGTCAGTTCATCCTCATCTTCCTGTGGTGATTGGCTGACAGACTCGGGCCAGCTTCTCCGATGGGCACCGTGTAATTGACGGTGATCACTGGAGGCGTCTGACTGCCTCTTGTGCATTTTAATGCTTACGATAATGGGAAAGTGGAGCCCTGCTGAGAAACATAACCACGCAGAATGATTCAGACCCATGCATTCATCTACATGCCAGAGTCCTTTCGCTAACCTGCATGCTAACGAGTAGATATTGATGCTTGACTGGCCAGTGTCAGCATTAGAGGGAAATGAAGAGGGTAAGAATCAGTATAGGAGAGATCAACAGGATTAGAAAGCAATGAGAAAGCAAGGTTGAGGACTAAAGGTGGTCGGCAACACATTCCTAAGACCTCTCATTTACATGAGAATGTTTTTCAAACGATCATTCAATGCAATGAGTTTAAAGGGTTCAGTACGCTTGAAACAAAATAGTTCCTACTATGTGTTGTCCAACTACATAAAAACTTCAATGCAGTCCATAAATGCCTGATGAAACACAAATTATACTTTTTGCCTCCACATAACTACGAAGAGTCATTGTGTAGTTTAAATGCTGTCATCTGCCAACTTCCTCAGCTGTCCATGTGCTGCCCCTGCAGGTCTTTTTGGTCATTGTATGCGGCGATTGCACTTAAGAACACGCCCACTCTAGTATAAACAGAACTGCATGTGTTATGCAGTATATCTGATTCTTAGTGTCAAGGATACAGATAAGGCTACATTGGGGATTGAAGCCTACTCTTACAGGTGAGGGTGAATCTTACTAATTGCATATTCAGGAAGAAAATCATCTAAAACGTGTGACAGTCATTAAGTGGACATCTGCTATGGTAGCATCCGCCTTCTTTTATACTTTGAACTTCTTTCATTCTTTCATGCACAGCAGAAGCTGTTCAGCGTCAAAGGTTTCATCTAT
This sequence comes from Thunnus albacares, assembly GCF_914725855.1. NCBI lineage: Eukaryota > Metazoa > Chordata > Actinopteri > Scombriformes > Scombridae > Thunnus > Thunnus albacares. The sequence goes on along the minus strand of NC_058127.1, from coordinate 25,568,038 downwards.
CACCATTTGTTGTTGTAGCTTCTATACTCTGTCTTATGTCCTTCAATTATTTGTCAGGGGAGTTCAAAGACTCACTGTGGCCTCTGTCTTCCTCCGCCTCGTTTTTTATCTCCCGGTCCTCTCTGAGCTCTGCAGCACCTTCCCACCTACCCCACATCTCTACTTTGTGTCTCCCTAGTGATTAGATTATCTCTCACCTCGTGAGCACGCTGGAGATGGCAATGACATTCACCCTGGCAAGATTAGGTAGTGCACACATGGCGGTAGACGCAGTGTGGAGGGGGGGGGGGGGGGGCTGTCTACAGTTGCCTTTATGCACAGGAGCTTTTACATGCACATCACACAGTCACACTGATGATACCCACTAGGATTTAGCTGATATGGTTTGTCCAGTGAAACGTGACAAATTAAAAACCAAGAAAGAGGTATTAGAGCATTGTTTCTGAACTGGGAGTCCGTGGTATAAGTGCAAGGGGTCTGTGAATCAATCGGGGTACCCCTGGGGTCTTTAAAGGTATTAAAAAAGCATTGAATTTAATATTCTCAAAATAAGGCCTTAAAAGTATTGAATTTTGTTTACAAAGGTCTTAATTTTTTTTCTTGTCCTTTCATAGGATTAAATGAATTCTGTAATTTCATGAATAACTGTTAAGTTTAAAATGTTTTGTGTGTGTGTGTAATGTTAGAATTTACTCTGTTTGGTGTGACCTGGATGTTACGACAATACAGGTACTGTTTACAGTACTGTTTGTGAACTGAAAGCCTATTATTGAAAGGATTTTACAAAATGCCTCAGGGAATTTTTTTCTTTAACTTTTTTCACATTTTGGCCCGCCATCTCTCCCCTTGAAGTGTTTGTAAGGGAAGATTCAAGGCACTTTGAGCTGTCAAATAAAACTGGATAGCTTTCATAAATCTTCAGAGCAAAGACATATTTGAGAGACTCAAGGCCAATTAAAGAGAAAAGTTTCCATAGTGTGTGTACAGTACACACATTTATGCACACTTAACATGTTTCAGCAGCAATCATATATTTGACACTGTGTTCTTAAAGTGTATTTGGATTTTTAATCCAAATACACTTACAGAAAGTCAGCTGATCTACATGAAATATTAATTCTAGAGAAAAGACATGCATTTTGAATGTTTATAGTTTTGACAACATTGCATCACAGTGCATTTTTCTGTTAAGCCAAAATAAATTTTTCCTCTGAATTGTAATCTGGAAAGGCTTTGTGAATTAAATGCATTTTAAGACATTCATTCACAATAGTTAAAGTGAAGCTGATGATTTCGGCAATGTATTCTGTATATAATATACTGTATGTCATCTTGGTCATTCCTGCAGAAACATTTTATATGCTCATCCTCTCACTCATACATGCAGTAATCCCCATTACTGTATAAGAATACGTTCAGACGTACCGAAATTAGTTCAGATAATTTCAGAAATAATCGTGTTATTCGTGTAATCTACCATGGCCTTAGCATCCCCTCTTTGAGAACTGACATAAGCATGCATTCAGTTGCTTTGCATGTTTTTAAATGAAACAGAATATAGTAGTACAGTATAGTCTCACTTCCATTGAACCTCATCCAGACACAATAATTATGGGTTAGGATTAGGGTTAGGGGTTAGGGTTAGGGTTAATAATTCTACCAAACTGTAAATTGGATGCCAACATTTTTAATTGTTCAGGTTGAGTAAACATTGTGATTTCAGTAAATAGGCTATGGATAATTTGCTTATTATTATAAGGTATGGTTTAGTTAGGGAAGTAAACATTTGACTAAGGTAAGTGAAAGATCATGACAGTCCAATATTAATTGTTGTGATGGGAACTCAGGACTTGGATGTTACACGCCCATCTACCACAACAACCCTGCAAAGCCTTACTTTCCACCTTGCTACAGTTAAACTACCTCTAGGAATTTACTTGTCCAATATGATTGACCTGATCAACTAAAAATGGTGTTCCTCCACGGCGGATGGGATCACATCATTATTTCTGTTAACACATTCTGTACACTTAAACAGGTGTATAATGCATTTCAGAGAACTTTCCTGATAATCTTGGCTGGATGGCTGTTTTTCCAAATATCTTGCGATAGAAGTAGCCCATTTCTCCAGTTGCCTGCAATGATTAATGCTTAGAGACAACTGGTTAGAAACTCAACCAGATCTGTTACAACTGAGAGATGTGTTCCTTTGCTCTGTATGTTAATGCTTTGATTCGTCCATTCACTTAAAACTTTCTTCATGACCAAATAAGTATGGAATAACTTGTGGTATCACTTGGCAGCCTCTCAACATGACTCAGCGTCAAGCTATTTACCCTTTTGTCATGGATATGGAATCTAGAGTTGCCTTTTTTGACTGAAATAGTTTTTCCTGTAATGGACATGTCAGAAACTTTTACGACCCCCCTCCCCCCAGTCAGTGACACGGTGACAGCAGACTAACCAAAGTAGTCCAGCCATCCTTTTCCCCATCCATGTGTACCAGCTCCTCCTGGAGAATACCAAGATGTTCCTAGGCCAGATAAGAGATGTAATCCCACCAGCTTGTTCTGGGATCTCCTTCATATTGGAGTTGCCTGGAAAACCCCTAAAGGGAGGCGTCCAGATGTCCTTATCAGATGCCTGAACCTCTGGTACAGCGCTTACATTATTGCAGATGCCATATCCACCATATACAGTCATCAAAATTGATTATGCAGATTTCTCAACTTCTTTAAGTTTGTCTTCAAAGTAAATGGTGCATTGCAGCACGGCAGCTCGACTTTCCATAGTAGCATTACACAATGTTTTTTGCCTCAGTTTGGCAGAAGGTATACCATGTTATTGTAACATCATAGGTGTGAATCTGGCCAAGGACTTTTGTTGCATGTCATCTTCCATTCTCATCTTTTCTTGGTGTGCAAACCAATGTCTGCAGACTACCAGTTTGAGTAATATTTCGATTTATGAGTTTGAAGACAACAAAACACCGTATAGCAGTTTGTAATGCTATGAGGAAGTTTTTACACAGTAGTCTCATCCTTTATTTCAACGATTAGCGGGTTCAATGTATTTTGTGGACGACCCTGAGTTTTTTGCCAACGACCCATGCACAAGGGCCCCTGGTCCCATTGAAATGAATGTAGGGACTGAGGTTTTTCATGAGGCATTAATGTTAGTCTGAAGAAGGTCTTTCTCTTGCTGTGAAGAATCTACTACAATAGGAAAATGATAGAAAAGTTGTAATATATCTACAAAGGCCAAGTCATTGTCTGATTTTGAGACATTTCAGTGCCAGACTCTTTGTCTGTGCAAATCTGTTATTTTGTTAATTCGACAGTTAATCAAAGCGTCTCGTTGGGAAAAAGACTGAATGCAATAGTTTGCCGTTGGCTTGCATACCATACTAAGTTTGCCTCCCAACTTTTTGTCTTTCCTTTAACACACAAACATAACAAATGTCTCTTATTGTTGCTGTAATTCTAGACTGACCCGGCTGACTGTCATTACTGGCACAGGAACTGACCAAGATGTTAGTGAGGTGGAAGCGGAGATGAAAGACAGAGATTATAGGTTTATGGGAGATTTTGTCAGACAACAGGACAAATGATTAGCTCTTCAAAAACTTAAAAGCATTGAAACATATTTTCATACCTTCATGGAATCAAACATCTCTGGTGGATTTAAAATAGCACCTTTTTAATAGTATTTTTAGTCAACCTTATAAGACATTAAATAGTTTTTTTTGGACTAAAGATATTTTTGTTCACTTTCATCTGATTCTTCCATTAAACCTGAAATGTATAGTCGGCATTCAAGCTACAGAGTAAATTGTGGCAGATGTTCATGCTTGTGAGAATCACACCTGTGAAATGGTTTTATCTTTCCAACGTGAAAACATACTGGAGTGAAAACAAAAGCAGGCGAACATCAGTGTATAGACAGAACCAAATGACATGTTTGCTTGTTCTGAATGCTGTTCATCACATTGTCCTGGACCGTCACTGACAGGAAGGAGCTGCGCTACATTCTGTTCATTGTTGCAACGTTCGCCTTTTCTCTCTCTCTTCCTTTGTGTACATCTGGCTTTTGTACGCTCTCCTGCATTTCTACTTTGTGTGTATTGAGCGAAGTCAGCAATAAGCTGCTATCTGTATTCCTGCCAAGCCCACCTTCCCACTGCTGTGTGCCATGGTTTGGGTTTTAGCTGGGAGTGATACATCTGAATTGATATTTTGTGCCGATATTTCTGTATCTTAGTATCTTTATATATAAACACTTCAGGGCCAAACATTTGTAAAAATAGTATTTCTTCCATAATATTTTCTTGTCATGATGGAAAAGCTTTTTTAAGACCCTCGTTGGACCAGGGCTGTATCCAGGATTTTAGAAAGACTGAGGTCATGGTTCAAAGCCACCCCCAGCCTTTTTAGGAAGGAAATTCTTCTGGAAACTGAAAAGACTCGAGTGTAAATAAAAAGTGATAAAAAAAAAAATCATACTGGAACACAGTGGAGGCTTCAAGAATAATAACACAAAAAAAACTTTGACACCAGGAGATGTGTTCAGAACTTCCATGGTGGACCAGAATGAGTCAATGAAGTTATTAAACTATATTTATCATGTAGAATGAAAAAAAGAACTTCAGTTTGAGCCAATGGTTGTTCAGTCTGGGACAGTTGAAAGTAGAATTCGGGACAGTTGAGGGACACTGAGGAAAAAAAAGTTAATTTTGAGCCCTGTCTCTGGTGTCAAATCCCTGCAGCCAGGTTCCAACATCTGCTGGAAATTCTTCCCCATAAAAGCGGAGGTGTAAGGTTTGGGTGTATTTCTGGCTCATATTAACCTTGGATTAAGAGTCTCCATAATGAGGCATGATTCACTGCACCTCTTAGTGTTTCTGGACACACATTTGATTTAAACTAATATCTCAAACACATTTTAGAAGATGAAAGGCTGCACAGCAATCCCTGTGAGGACAGCCAGGTGTGTGTGTGTGTATGTGGTGGTGGGTGGGTGGATGGGTGGGGGGGGGTAAAGGTAGGTGAGGACAAAAGCAGAAGTGTGGAAATGTCAACACCAAGCTTTCATCACTTTCTACCACCTCCCTTTTCCTCTCTTACTGGATCATGCAAGGTCAGGCTGCAGGGTCAGGAATGTGAAAGCAGTAGGATACGTGTCTCTACAGTGTTTGCTTCTTTTTTCCCCCCACTAAATCTGGATATCATCCCAACCTTTATAATGTAAAAAGCAAACAAAATTGAAACAGTCATTTTTGCACGCAAATCCAAGCTGTCAGTCTTAATTTGAAATGTTGCTGCACAATAATGTAGGCTGTGTGGGGGCGGAAGAGCACTGGAAAATATTCAGGGGGAGGAATTACATTTCTAGAAAAAAAAAAAGTCTGCAGCACTTCAAAGCAGCAGATTGTGTTATACAAATCTAAATTCATTTGCTGCTCATGTCAGGGAGAGTGGACTGTTGTTTGATTTTTTTCGGTGGCTTAACATTTTCATTTTCTCCGACAACAATGGAAGAGGAGAAATTCTAAAACTAAACTCTTCACTGCGTAGCCTGATGGAGTGGATTCCTGCTTTGGTTGAATAACACAGCAGATAATTGATTACTGTATATCTGTTCACACTGTATGCAAGTATCCAATATTGTTTGTGGAAATGTTGAGATTTTATTACTGTATTATTATGAAAATGTGTGCATCCGCAGCTCTGCAATAAAAGGGAAATAAGAGTAGCGGCTTTAATAAATATCAATTCACTTGCGTTACTCGATTTAAAATTCAGGCTGAAGGTGAGTTTCATGTTTTTTCCACATTACTGAGTGACACATCTTGACTTTGGGGTATATATATATATATATATATATATATATATATATATATTCATAACCTGGGGCACTTACTTCAGCTTTCAGCAATTCCTGCATTGTTTCCAAGAGTGTGTACAACAGTTTTTAAACTAACACCTCATGTGAATAGTTTCAAACCAAATATCTTTCGCTAAACATTTTTATTCAGCATTATAGGACTGCTACATGGTCTGTTGTATTCTTTCTGAATTTTGTGCTTTCTGATGACAAAATGTGCTTAAATTGTAAATAATGTCTAATCATGTGGTGGATGAATAAAATTCCAACAATTCAATGAGAAGGTATTCAAAATGTAATCAGACGTTGAATTAAATGGAATACCTCAATGAATTTGTAATGATGCAACACAACATTGCACTATTTTTCAGAGAAAGTGCTTCAATATACAGTACACTCAGACATTAGCATGAAGAAGTGAAACAGATATGTAAGCACTATGGCCTGAAGTAATCCTGCATGTTTTTGAGTCATCGCGCTGTGTGCTGTAACAAATAATAACCACAAAATAACATTGGCAAAACGAGGCTTATAGGGAAGAGATTTGATCTACGATTTGCCTCCCAAAGCCAGGCTGAAGCCACTAACCAGCTGTAGAGACTGTATCATTGGGATTTTATCTCTATCTTCTCCATACCCTTACTGGTCCAGTTCATACTCTTACTGGTTCTTTTCATTACTAAATAATTGAGGGGTTTTGAATTATTAATTTTAAAAAAGAATACATTCAGAACAGGATTAGAATTGATTTATATTTTAAATATAACTAAATGTTGTTTCTAGAGCAGCAACAGTAAAGTTTCTATATAAACTCAATAATATCTCACTGGAAACAAATCTAAAATGTCAATAAAATAAATAATATTTCTGACATGAAAATACTGAGTGAAGTTTAGAAAGAATGAAGAACATAGACATCAGTCACTACCAGTATCAGTCTTTCCTCTGCTGCTGATGTGATTTACTGCTGCAGGTACTGCTGGTAGAGAGGAGGAGCTGCTTTGTCTCAGTCAGCAGTGAAGTTTACAAGAATTTGCCAAATTTTAAGACTCATGGAAAACTAAGCTAAACATTTAGGCTACATACAGACAGCTTTCATTTTAGCTTGTTCATAACAATTCACTACAGACAAAGCAGGTGGAAATATCACTTTTCAACATGTTTATACTTGTTGAACAGGTGTTAGCTTTTATTGCATTTTCAATAATGAGCGTAGTTGTCGTCAACTCGAGTAAAACTTTATCTTTCACTTCACCTGGTTCACTGAAACATAACAGTAAAATGACACTCAGCATGTTTTTTTTTCTATTCATTCGGCTAGGGTGCTGTGAAAAACCACTTAAGGAAAATCCTGATTTTTATGAATTGCATCCACATTTTGACAAATTCTGCAATATTTCACATTTTACAGTTCAGATTCAATTTTATTATCAAATTCTGCAATTCTGTCAGTGTTTTCTGCAATGTGGAAATCATAGGGCCCTAGTTAAAAGCTTTAGAGCTCTGATTAATTTTTCTGATACGTTTAGAAGCCCACACTCGCGCATTGGCTTAGGTCATTGCACATCTTCTTTCCAACTAAAATGCTAAATCATAGTTCAGTACGTCACGGTTGAGGTACCTTATTTGTAGCCAGGAAAAACTATATATACCTTTCTTGTGGCAAATATTTTGATTTGTCTTTGCTGGAAAAGTACTCTGTTTTATTTAGATGTGGCAGGAAGCGATATCAGCACTGGCACACCTAAATGTAATGCAGAAATCATTAACATTACTAGTTACTCCTGTGTTTGTCTACTCAAAATGTCCACCATTGGAAAGGTCTATTTAGGGGAAGGAAAAGACAATGTAAATGCATCCCCTAACGAAACCAAAACAAGATTCCATAGATTATTTTAACCATTTCCTACTGCAAGGTTTCTTCTTGCTATTCCCAGTCTAAATACAGAGCATTGTTTGTCACAAGATTGCAGTAGTTTATAATAGCCTACACATTTTTCTCCACAAAGTCTGGAATTTGTACGGCATGGACATACTTCATTAAATGAACTGAAATGAAATTGACCCTTTGCTGTTTCCCTTTGCTAACTGCTAGAGACACAGCTGTGCTGAAACTCTTTTTGTTTTCCTGCCTGATTGACAATGAGATGTTAAGCAATGCTGGAACTGCTCATCCCCAGTGTACATCTGGTTCCTTCCTCTTGTGACTATTGTTGAGCAATAAATTGGCAAACCATCTCCAATAATACTCCATCTGGACACGCACACATGACATCAGTGGCCAGATGCACAAATGAGTTGGTGATAATAAAACTGACAATTTACTTTTCAACTCAAGTCTAAAGCTCTGATAGTGGTCTACTGGCTACAATGATTTTATTATTACACCCCACATACTGACTGAAGGATAACATACTGACTAGAGCCAAACCCATACTGGATTTTTAAGGCCAATGCCAATTTTGAGGGTTTAAAAATCCAATAATGGTGTATTGGCCAATATTCATTTTTTAAGATTCCTTACATTTAGTTATTGAAGAGTTCTGACCAAGATATGTACTGACCTGCACGTTATGCAGTTGTAAATGTTTTTCATAGTCAAAAACTCTAACAGCAACTACAACAGTAAACTTCACTAGAATTATTTTTGTTGTTGTTAATTCTAATTGGCTAGTAAGCAAGGTTTCTCCTTTTTATAGGCAAAAACTAATCACACAGTATAATAGGAATTAGGCTAAATTAATTTTTCATAGTTACAATAGCCTGTCACCAACTACTATATCTATCTATATATATATATATATATATATATATATATATATATATATATATATATATATATATATATATATATAGATAAATAGATAGATAGATAGATAGATAACATATATATATGACTGCTGTCAGGCTTATTTAGCTTACACAATAAGGTGAAATTTGAGGGGGCGTTGTTAATTATCATTCAAGTCATGTATTTCCCTCACAAATGAGCACCTTACCATACAGACACACAAACTCTGACTATGTTCTGCTGCTCAGCTGTGACACTTTCACTGGTTGATGTTAGATGAAAACTGGCCATTAGTTCTCTGGGAACCTTATCAAGAACCAAAGTATTCCTCGTTCATCAAGGAAAATGTATAGAAACCAAGATAAAAATATAGTAAGTAGTATAGTATTTCTCAGTAGCTGTTCTTGTTGGATCTAACAGTGTCTGAATGTTTTTTCACAGAGGTTTTGGGGATTGGACTTGGTCTGACATCTTTTGAAACTTAGTGAAACCAACAGTCCACCAAGCACACTAACGTCATGCCATTATGTGAGAACGCAGTATTTGCACTTCTCTCTAGCTCTGTTTTTTTTTCATTTTTGGCACAACTAATCCTGTCACTTTTTGTGTGTTCAACCATGAATACTGTCTATCAAAGCAAGCTTTTCGCCCATACTTCAAGTGTGACATTTTGGAACAGCTTTTAACACTTTTACTTTTAGACGTTGTTGGACAAGTTAATTTTAAGCAAACTGAACCTTTGAGTTTGTGGCTTGCTCGTCTGATTCCTGCTTTCAAGGGGAAATGTTTGCCCACTGGTGGCTTTAGATTAAATGTCAAGGGGGTCATCAGAATCATTAGTAATCATCCTCTGGAGAACATGAATATCCACATGAAATTTCATGGAAATCTGGACAGTAGTTGTCAAGATATTTCGCTCTTGACTAAGCCGTTGGAATAAACATATTACTGGCTCTTGTGTTTATTCTGAAAAATATAGATATTGATGATTTAGAGTTGTTTTACTGTATGGGTTAGCTGATAATGAGCATGATATTACCATTATCTATGCTAGATCTATAACTGTTTCTGGCAAAATGAACATAGGCCTTGCACTGAGTAAAGAGTCACCCATATGCTCTGTGCTCATCAGTAAATCTGACAGCAACAGATGCATTTCAGAAATTATATTTGTTTTTTACATCGTTTTCACTGTCATGCAGTATGAAACATTTGTCATCAGATCAACCAACAATTAAATCTTGTACATATTTCCCATCAGTGCATTAGAAAGATTCTATGGTCTGTTCATGAGCTTAGGAACAACACAGCTGTTTTCTTGCAGGCAGTCAACAACAGCTGGCTGTGTAGTATCCAAACATCATCCAATTATGTCTTTTTTTTTTTACATTGAGATCATATCTTCTGAATCCCTTGTTTGTGATTTTGCTGGAAGTTGGGCTTGTGGGTTTGATTCTCAGCAGAGATGCTTAATTTGAGATCAGTGATTCTCAAAATTGGATCCAGAGGAGCGTTTAGGAGATCTCTAGCAACCTGATGAATAGTATCATTAAGTTGTAATTTTCTAGAAATGATCTCAGTTAGAAAATGTAAAAGATTGACTATTGTAATCATACTCTAGGTTGTACTCTCCCTGAACATGGAGTCCAAATGATCAAATAAAATCTTCCCTGTCCTTCTGAAAGACTAATCGAATTGGCTGCTTGTCTCTTAGTGTGTCTTCTCACTTAAGGAATTTTTGAAGTCTCTATTTTTCCTCAACTGTCAATCATATTATTTTATATTTTGTACTCACTGCTTCTAAATATTTATATATTCCTCTATACTAGTCACTCATTTCAAAATAAATAGACTATTTTACTGGGAGCAGTGCTTCATCACATCTTGTCATATTCCATTAGGCTCTTAAAAATCAGCAATAGTGTCCCTCTTACTTTCAAAATTCTGGGCAGTTCTTTTTCCACTGCATACTAAACACAGGGAAGCTTGAAAGATCACATGATATTACAAGCAAGACAGTTTTACATTTCTTTGACATACCGGGTAAAGCTTGGAAAGAGGAGACGTCACAGTTACTGTTGACACCATCAATCAATTGGGTCTTCATAACAGTACCAGTCTGGTCCAATAATGGTGTGTCTTGGTGGTAGAAAACTCAAGATGTGCTTTCGTTTAGAAAGTGTCCTGGAGCTTTCAACTGTGTTACGCGATCTTCATCTTACAAGCTAGTACGTGCACTTTGAGTTGAGTGTTCTGTACAAATCGCTATTTCCAAGGTCAAGAGTGAACTTTTGAGCTCAACTTGTAGGCCAACATGAATGAAAGTCTTTAAAGTACTCACAAAGACGACAACTGAGAAAACTCTATTTGTCGATGAAGATCAGGTGATACAATTGAAAGCTTAAGAACAAGGTATTCAGTGGACCGTCATTTGAGATTACCTTGTCAAACTATTTCATGATTCTTTACTTTGTACTAATTGCTGATGACGCCATGCAATGAATTCAGTCTGATCTGATCAAACTTACTCAGCATTACTGGCTGTTATCTGCCTTTAACTCGTAGCTAAATATATCCAGCAACATGTCTGCCTGATAAATAACTAAGATGCGTAAGGTACATCTAAATATAGTGTGTCGAAAGCATAAAGAATGCCTTCAGGGTCTTTAACTAAGCTTTTAAAAGCAATCATAGCTATTTATTCTTCCAGTGCTTATGTTCATGTCATTCAAATCAGAAACTGAAGCCAGCTCAGAGGATAAAAAGATTTACAGTTTATACATAATGAAGTGTTTTGGGTGGAGAAAGGTAGGGGGAGAGAGACATTAACAGATGTACCAAGGCAGAAAAAGAGAGCATGGATAGATCCATTGGGAGTCTTGTTTTGATCGCAGCGGGGTCGGCTTTCTGAACGGCATGGAGGGAGAGTCTACAGCTGTGCTGTTCCAATAGGAGGCTCCTTTGATCAGGCTCTCTTTAGAATACAGAGACATCTTCGACAATGAGCAGGGAGATGTCAGTCTGCTGGGGTTTAGGGATATTTCAAGGAGCACAAATGGGATATGACTTGTTTTCAAAGGAAATTTTTTGTTTGAATAGTGAGCAGTGCGTTTTTTTTTTCTTTAAACAGATGCCAACTGACTCATAAAAACACACACACACACAAAGAAATGGAGAGTGACACTAGCATACCAACACACAAAACACACACACACATTCAGTTAAAAAACACTTCTTTATTACATTCACCGTGCTCAACCAGCATAAATCAGATTCCTTTTCCTCACGATAAGCGTCCTAAACTATCTATCTTGTCTGTAGAGATAAGGGTGCAAACAGGCAGCACATTAAAACACTGTCAGCATGAGCAAGAGTCAAACTTATAAAGAACCTTCTTGTGTTTCCTCCAACAATTCATCTCTGTCCACACTGCCTTCGGATGAAGCTGGTATCACCAGGCACTCACTATGTATTTGTTTTTACTTCTTCAATATTTAACTGAAACTACAAACTTTCCCTAAACTTAACCAAGTGCTTTAAGTTGCCTAAACATGGCCATGTTTAGGCCAAGTGAATCATGGTTTAGCTGCCAGGAGAGGATACTGCAGGGCAAACAACTGAAATGTTTTAGTAGCCTAAACCTACAACACATGGGACACACAAACCTCTGTCTTTGGTCTCAAGTCTTCACAGGTCTAAAATTTTGGACACAATCTGAAATGACCAGTGGAAATGAACCAAAAGTGCATAGATTAATTTAAAAAAAAAAAAAAAAAGATGTGATTCAAATACACCTGAAGATCACTAGACCTTATCCAAAATGTGGGGGACCTAAGCAGAGAGACCACCAACACTGACAGCATCATCTTGTCACCTCTGATCACCACGTGATCACCACATGATCAGAGGTGACAGTGAGGCCTGTCAGATCCAATCAGACACTAAACATATTGACACAAAGACTATGGCAATATAGTGGGACTCTACTATACCAGATATATAAATTGGGCCTTGCCCAACTCTGGTTTTGGATTGGGTTTCAGTTACAAGGAACCAAGTGAATCTTTGAAGACCTATATTCCCATCCATTCACCCTGACCTCCACCATATGACTTCTGTGTGTCATTGTTACAGTGTTATACCATTTGAAGCACTTGCTGGATGTATTGCACAGACAGTAGTCGAGGTAGAGTAGCCAGAATGGGCTGATCGGGGGAGTGCATGTAATAAAACCGCTGCTTTTCCGGAGAGTTGAGGCATATCGATGCCTGGAAGTCGGACAGTGGTGTTAAGAATATTGAACCTCCTGGATTGGAAAAAGTGTTGCTAGTGAATGGAATTGTTGGAGCTTTATGTTTTCTCCATTGTGTATTTGGCAAAGCAAATGAGTATATTTTGTAGGAGACAGGGTTACACCAGGTGGTGTTACATACATCTAGGGGGGTATCATGTTGGGTTGGCGCAGTGCTAACTGAGAATGTGGGACTTCTGCAGTAAACCTCTTTGGCAAAGAGAGAGTTCCCAGGACCTGAAAGTAACTGAAAGTAAGAGTCGAACAGAACAGAGATCTCTCATATCCCTTTTCCAAGAAGTAGGCCAACTGCACAGAGAACTCAGTCTGTCACACCAGGGTCTCTCCTGCTTCCAAATTCTGCTCTCTAGTCACTTTCCTGAAAATTGAGAAACATTTGGAGTGCACATGCAGCCAGCAGAAACTGAATTTGCAGATAGCCTTGCACTGGCTCCGGCCTGATAATCCTGTCATGTCGCATTTGGACTCCGTTATACTGACCAGGCTTGGGTTTCGTCCCAGTGCGTCAGTGAGAACCGGAAGCAGTGATCAGACAGCATGAGCACTCAACAGATGTAAAAAGGATTGTGACTCATTTCAAACATCTTGTTAGCAGCTTGTTATGAATTGAAAACTGCTAAGTAGTCCAGATATGCTCCTCCCTCTCTGCAGAGCACAGCAGACAGTCCAGTGCTACATCTTAATTCAAGCCATATTCTCAGCCTGCATTGTGTGAAAATGAAATGGAGAGCCCTCAAAGGTCCTTTGTATGATAGGAAATTGATTGCCATTTGGTATTGAATGGCTGGAATTCAACAGCAGAATGCAAAATTGGAAATAAAAAAAGAAAGAAAGGTAAGGAAGAGTGATGTGAATGCTGCCCCTCGTTAGAGCAAACTGAGCTGGAGGTAATTACAATCGGCCTCTCTTTCCACAGAATGGATTAGATAAGGATTGATACTGTAATAGTGCTTTCATTTCAATTTCATTTCAACAGTCTTTGCTTATGTATGTGTGTGTATGTGCCGGTTCTTGCTCTTGTTTGTTTGAAAGTGATTTTGTGTATGATGTGTGGTATGAGCGTGTGCATATGGAAGTGTGCGAATCAGTAAATGGTTTCACATCGAAGCTCAGCGAAAGAATCTATCACACACCGATGAAATGAAGTGAGAAGAGAGATGGAAGCAGCACATTTGGCTTGAAGTCTCAGAAACGAATAGCACTGTATTTAATTTTGGGACGGTACTCTGTCAAAGCCGGAGTCAGTGACAGAAAGTTGGACGAGGGGGTTGGACCGTTCTCTGTGTTCACACGGTGGGGTGGAGATGGTGGGGGGAGGATGGAGCTTATTGAGTGTAGGTCATCCTCTGGCCCATATGTGCTCCATAATGCACGCATTTCATCTTTTACACAGTTAAAGGCACATTACTCTATATTTCATTATTGACACAGAATAAAAAGAAAGTGAAGGAAACATTTATTTTCGGACTGTTAATGTGCGTGCCATACTAAATCACTTTGTGTGCGCGCGTGTGAGTAAATGTTATGTATTGATTTCCGATTGCGAGATGGCCTCAGTTCCATCCAAGTTGACTCTCAGAGTCATTATATAGATTACATCTCTGCATAATCCCTTTCATCCAAATAAAAGCAGAATGACACACTAGATATCCATCATTTCAGCTGAACCGAGGCATGATGATCTCCATATGACTGGTGTTGTGTGCAGATGGAAAGCTCAGTAAAAGGAAGGCCGGGTTTATTTTGACTCAGTCGCACATACACGCTCTTGCTGCTTGAAATATTCACTAAAGCACCAAATGTGGATTAGTCCACCACTGAAAATAGTCCCCAACAAATGAGCTATTTCCTCCCGTTTGTTTGTTAAAAACTACAGTTGCCAGCTGTTTTAGGAGATTACTGATTACTTTTTTTTTTACTCGGGCTTGCGTGAGTGAGTGCTACAGACAGAGAAGGGGAGTCAGAAAGTATCGAGAGGCTGACACAGTCGGCCTCACGCGAGAACATTTTTGTATCCTGCTCTGTTTTTTTTCTGCAAGGTTTGCTTGTACGAGTGTTCCAAATCGGGGGTCAACAAACTCTTAACTTCTCGGATTTGTCGTAAATCGCTCATATCAGCCTGATGAATGTCAGCTGTTCATGAAGAGGTGAATGTTCCTGAGATTTCATCATTATAATCATCAACACGCCTAAAATGTCCATATTCTGTTCCGCTCCATTTGTAGGTGAGTTTCATTCACAAAAATGTTCCCATAGAGCCAAACAGAGAATTTGAGGTCGCTGCTGTCAGAAATCAGCAGACTCATTTATCAGTGTCAGTAGTTGTATTAGAGGAGCTGGAACAATTATAAAATAAAAATCCAGCTGCCAACGTGGTGTCATCAGAGCAGCGCTTTGCTGTGACAGAAATAAAGAGGGAATGTGACAGTCACAGAGATATTAGAGGAGAGAATATTATAGGTGATGTTACACTGTCGGGTACAAAGAGAAAATTCTAAGAAAATTGGTGAATGCCACAAATGATCTTAAATCACTGGTACATGCCACTATAGAACGAGCATTGTTGAGGCCCAGTGTTGTGGTATTTTCATGAGATTTGTTGACAATAACAAAAATATTGAATAATTCCAGCATAAGACTGAAATTAATATCCAATATACCCTTCTGTTACCATGTGCTCACATGTTGCAGATGAGTGTATGTGAATGTTCTGTAAAGCAATTAAGCAGTGTTTGGTCAAAAGGCTAGTCTGGTGACAGTTCTCCATAGGTTAAGTTTTTAAATTATCCACCAGGACATCAGTGGCCAATCAAATCTCTTTTTACCAATTTTGCACCATGAATAATAGAATAATAGCCTAGCAAGAGTATAAGAAGTTCACCAGAGGCTTCAGAGCTTCTCGGCTTTCTATAACTGTTATTTTAAAAGGTCAGTTCACTCGAAACTCAAAAAACCTTTTCTTACTCCCCTCTAGTATCAAACCATGCAGATATGAAAGCCAGTGGTAGGGGATGATGCTTAGAAAACTCTGTTGCTTGTGTTTATCAGGATCTATGAAAATATTTTATTGATATGTTCTGTACTTTGGTACGTTGTATGTGGGACATCAAATCCTCCATAGCTACATCCTCCAGCTCTTCCTGGACGATCACAAGGCATCCCCAAGCCAGACAGGATATATAATCAAAATAAGTTGTGAACAACATGAGATATAAAGTTAATAGTTAAACCACAGATGACTCATATACGATAGATGATCTGAATAAAATTAGGAACTTATGTCTACAATAATCAGCATATTTACGTGCAAAAATGGTGGCACATAAAGGCAACAGAAGTGACTCATTTACTTGTATTTTCAGTTACCTACAGTACCTTATTACTACCTAATATAATGCTTACTAGTTCATATTAAATAAATTATGATGGAATTTAAAATTTAAAATACAAAACAGACAGTCACTGAGAATTTCCTGACATGTAGAGCTATGTCTGGGTTGAAACATGGATGCAGCTGCAGTTGCTTTCTCCAAACTAAGTCTCTCAATTGTTTGCATCGCCATGTGGACCAGTGAAACCTGAATCTCATGAACCCCTCTGCAGCCCCCAGCAGCCTAATGCTGGTCTGTGATTAATGCCCTGCCACAGACTAAGGTAGGCTTGTAAATACTTTGCCTAGGATGGCAATAAAACAGCACAACTGTATTTTGGAGTGGGAGAAACAACTTTTCCCACAGCTCATAATGTGCCTGAAGGGGGGCTAGGTGGATGCAGGGCTGCTATCAAAAGCTTAAATTGGTGCTAACAAACTATAAAAACTATGACTCAGTTCAAGCTCATGACGAATGCTCTCAGCACAAGGTTCATAGACGGTAAAGATTACCCAACAACATGCAATTTTAGAACCCTGTTTTCCATTTAGTGGCAAACTAATTATTGCTAATACACTGCCCTTCAGCCAGCATATGAATTAATGAGCAGTGCTGCCAGTTGAGTGTGGCTTTGGTTCAAGGCTGGTTGTACTTGAGAGTGAAAAGACGGAATAATTTTATCCTTTTAAACAAACTTTTTTTTTTTTCAAATGGTCCTTGGATCAGGTTGGATTCAGGAACCAGTATGTATTACAGCCAGTTGAGTGACACCAGGGGCCGGATGCATAAATGATGCAAACGCACAAAAACCATGCATACGCCATTTCCGGCACATAAAGTGGTATTTATAAAACAGAATGTGTGGTGAAAATGTGAACACCTCAAGCATTCTTTAGACCAGACGTACACATGTTTTTCTAAAGATATCCAAGGTTGAGGTGATGAGGTGGAGATGAAATATAACCGATGCAACACAATCAGTGAAACAGCACTGCTTCTTTCACCCTTTGTTTCACTGACAGGTGAACAGACTGGTGGAGCAGGCAGAGAGGTGATATGAAAATGGCTGGTTCAGCCCATGTCTTCATCCATTTATGGCTAATTGTTGGAGAGGAAATGAGGCTCGTACACCCAGTTCCTCAATGACTGAGATTCATAAAACACAACCATGCGTACACACAAAGAATGCATATGCATATTTCTGTCTTTGTGCGCACATACAGTTTTAGTCATGAACTGAATTTTATGCATCTGAATTAGATGCATATCTACATGAACACAATGTGTCAGTAATGTAAAAGGTGAAATTTAGATTTCCCAGACTTAAATCTCGAAGCCACTAGAGTTGTGAAGTGAGAAGGGTTAATTTGGGTGTAAAGGGTTCTGGAAGTAAATGTTTTCTGCCTAGACAACGTCAGGTGACTGACAGTTGAAACACTTCCAATGTTTGGATGGACACAAAATTATCAGAACAAAAGATGAAATAAGGAACATCAGGGTAAGGAAATATCTGGTTCTATGATAGAACAAGTCAAGAATGTAAGGTGAGAAGTCGATAATGGTGAGCAGAAGCTTCATTTTAGTTTTTATGAAACATGATGAAAAATGGAATGGATGGCCCATAAATGGCCATCCATTCCTAAGTGTTCTTTACTAAGGTTGTTGCTAACGTTTTTCCATATGTTGTTTGGATTGTTCACTCGCATATTTCGGATTAGATTCTGGCTCAAACATGTATGGATGGATTTGAGAAGTTGACATTTTGTGTAAAGAATGAGAAAAAGTTGTGAAATCTTACTACTGTAGTTTGTTTCATGGTTTGTTTATATAGCCTCCTGAGCGGCTGGAGGTCAGCTGTGACGCAAGCTGGAAGCTAACCAATCAGAGCAGAGTGGGCATGTTAGGAGGGGGGGGCTTGAAGAGACAGCAGCTAAAATTCAGACAGGGACTGAACCGAGGGGCAGCATAAAGGGCCAGTATAAGATAAATAAGGATTTTTTTGAACTTTGAATCATGTGAAGCTACTCTAGTAGATAAAAATATAGAGCTGTAAATGAGCATAATAGGTCCCCTTTAAAAGAAAACATACAAATATTCATTTAAATTTCTTCCACTTTGCAACTTGCAGTTTTGTTAAGTCAAAACTCTACTAAAAAAAATGTATGCAGTGCATTACTGCAATAAAGATGTGGTCTAGTCTGGCTGCTTTATCAGCCTGCTCTCCATTACAAAGCAACAAGTGCATGAACTGCATTAAAGAATAAACAGTAGTAATCTAGAATACGTACAAAGCTGCTTCATAAATGCACTGTAGAGATGATTAGTGTGCTTATGTGCTAATCACCACTGCCTAGCTGTGTTATTGTCAGCCATGTCCCAGCTGAAGGTTAATGAGGTGTTACATATTTAACAACCACCATGATTAGCCATGTGTGGAAGCACAATGGATCACCAAATCCCAAGTGAGTTGGGAAATGGTGTTGAAATAAGCCTATGACAAATGAACCATCAAAAATTTTAGATTGCATAGACGACTGCCTTTTTACATCCACCCACATTTGCAATTATATGCCTATACACATTTAATAAAACCTGTTCTTGTAGTTATTTTAATGTATTAATTATAATTTGAATTATATAATTATGTAACTATTATTTATGAGTATTAACCATCATGTTAACCTTGGTGATGAGTCAAAAAAAAACAGTCATTGTATGAAACTGGAAGTTGACTTCATCAAAAAAGTTAGTTACAATCTTTACTACTTTAGCAGTCGTGGGGGATTTTTATACTCAGGAAGGAACCCTCCCTCCTCCTGCTGGTCAGTTCTGCAGAGTGTTTTTGTGTTATTGGATGGCTGGTTGTTGGTTGCCAACTGTTGAAAACCAGGTGTCCTTCACTGCATCTGGAGCTGTCAGGGCCTTTTGCTCTCATTACCAATCAAATCTGTAATTTATTGCTTTTTGGGAATTATGCTTGTTTTTACAGTATTTTTTTGTGTGTGTATGCACAATTGCTCACACCATGTACAAAAGCAATTTGTGATTGTACCTCCCCTTTCCCATTATTTCCCTAATAACATGGTGAAATGTTCGTCTGCATGGGGACATAATAAACAAAGGAAGGCTGATTAAGCTCACAGTTTTGAACTGGCTCCCTTGTTGTTAATGATTGTTAATTATCGATTATTAAAATTTTCTGTTATTCAAAAAATGCATTCAAATCCAGAATGCCACTTCCCCCCCAATACCCTTGCAATAACCCCTGGCAACCACTGTCTGCACCAAATGCTTTTCAACTATGTTTTTCCATCTCAGTTTGAATTAAGACAGCTCTGTACACTGGCAGCTAAATGCTTTTCGTGTGTTCAACTGACATGTAACCAGTGCTTGGCGATAAAATGATAACAACAATTATCTCAATATAATTTTCCTTGATAGAGACATAAAAAATGTTCAATAAATGTTTGATATACTGATATACCCTACAATCTGTACACCAGAAAGGGGTGGTGATAATGTGCTAGTTGCTACTCGCCATTAAACAGAAGAAGAAGAATCAAGAACAGCCAATCATGTCGTAGGAACAGAGGTATACTTACACAGTGGCTGACCAGCTTGTAGTTGGAGCCTTCTACTGGAAAAAGAAGAGAGACCTGGCAACTGTTCAGGAAGAACTTAACTTACCCCCACACAAGCTGGTGACAGAGTCACCCACCAGATGAGGCTCATGTCAGAAGATGGTGGGAAGGATGGTGGAGCAGCAGAGGGTCATCTCTCATCCACTCTCTGCTGACAAGAAAACCCAGCACGTGGTGCCCACCTGGCAGGACATGGATGTACTGGAGTCTACGAATGAGCCACTTTTGGAATTCATGGATTCACTCTCTTGTGAATCATACATGAATGTGTCGTACCTTAAGCCTGTGCTGCACCTCTTCAGAACAGAGGTCCTGAAACCCTGTGATGATGACACAAAACTCACAAAGGACATATAGACAATGGTCATGGAATATCTCAATGACAAGTATGATGCCCAGATAACACATGACCTGCTTGATATGGCATCCTTGGTCAATCCAAGCTTCAAGACCCGATATATCAAGCCAGTCAAGATTGAGGCCATCAAAATGAGAATGGTGTCTGAGAATCTGGAGGGAGAACAAAGCCCGTCCACTTCACAGGCTTCAACAGAAAAGGGAAATGGAGGAGCTGCTACAGCTCTACCTGCCAAGAAGAAGCAGAAGAAGTCACTGGGCAGCTTTTTTAAGAAGACATGCCACAGCAACACAGGACTCACTGATATGCAGTCAGTGGAGGGGGAGCTGGAGAACTACCTCATGGCTCCAGATGCAGACAGTGAAACGGAACCCCTGGATTGGTGGAAGATGCATGAAAGAAACCTTTTAAGAGTGAGCCAACTAGCAAAGCACTACTTATGTATCCCCACCACTAGCTCCCCCTCTGAGAGGATTTTTAGCACAGGAGGAAATATTGAGACCTGTCACAGGGAAGCTTTAAAACCTGAAACTGTAGACAGACTTGTCTTTCTTGCCCATAACTTGGAAGGTAATGGCTAAATATCTAAAAACACTTACAAAATGTTTCAACCATCTGTACAAAGAGTTTGACATGCTGACTGGCGATTTTTTTTGTCTATTTATTGTTTTATTTATGGACGTTATCCTTTGAAACACCGAAAAACACAACACAAAATTTGCAGCCTGAGCCATATTACATCACAGGGCAGCTTTAAAATGTTCTACCTCAGACAGATTTGTGAAATGCTCTGATTTGGCAAGTGTTCGTCATGTTCTGACAGTAAAGAATAGTTTAAAACAACAATTAACCATCTGGTTTCTTCAAGTTTCGTGATAACATTTTTGACCATATCGTCCAGCCCTCGTTACTGCAGCCCAACTACCATAAGTCCCAAGCTCTCAATCTGTTCAAATTATAACTCTTAAGGAGAGTTACACAAGTAACTATTATTCTATGAATTTTTGATGACCATTAGAGAGTGACCATGAACTTGCCTTGTACTCAAGGGGTTTGGAGTAAAAGGTAACATCACAGATGTTTCCCTGATCTTTTTTTTTTCTAGAGAGGTCAGATTTACTCAATTTCAAGACAAAATGTTGGGACATACATAGATATGTGTGTGTGTGTGTGTGTGTGTGTGTGTGTGTGTGTGTGTGTGTGTGTGTGTGTGTAATATAATATCATATAATATGTCTTAGTGGAAACATGTATACAGAGAACAAAAGCGGGCCAAGTATAGAGTCTTGGGGAACACCACAGGTCAGAGGTGCCATGAAAATGAGGCATCATCAGCAACTACTGAAAAAGTTTGAACCAATCTTAGGTCGTATTTGTAATGCTGACACATTTATCAAGGCAATCCAACAAGATTGCATGAGCAACTGTATCAAATGCTGAGCTGAGATTAAGCGTAAATAAACTTGACCAAACACCAACATCAGTTGTGTGTATAATATCATTGATTACTTTGGCCGGTGTCAATACTGTGAAGTGAATGGATACCTGATTAAGGAAACCACTTTCTACTAAACTTTTGATAAAAATGGTGATTTGCATATGGGTCTAAAAGATTTTAAATCAAGGGGATCAAGGCGAGGTCTCTTACAAGGTCAAGGAACAATACAAGAACAATAGTTAAAATAGTGGGATCAACACTATTAAAAAACACCTTTAGAATTTAGAAATTAGAAGGCATAATATCTGAAGGACTTGTTGAAGGATTTAATAGAGTGAACATGCCATTTAAAGTGCAGAGAAATTATGATGTTGTTGTTTTGGTGTTTCATTTGAGCTCATAAAGATCAGTTCAACTGTCAGCATCAGTTAAACTTAATGTGTTGATCTCTGAGTATGTGCTCATGAACTGCAGAAGGATTGCTGTAAAAATTCTTTTGTGCCTTTATCGGTTAAACTTATTAACAGACAACTTGTGAAGGACAGAGAGGCACTCAGATAACTGCTGCTCTCTGTCATTTCTGTGCTTATTTGTACGCACGTAAGTGAGTTGTGTCTGTTTGTAATTTACTTACTAAGGTATGTATGCCAGATATGTTTTTTGACCTAGATGCCAGTTTTTTAAATGAATGTTTTTTCTACTAATTCGATGATATACGGTACTGTGCAAAAGTTTTAGACACTAAAAGTAAAGTGAGAATGCTTACAAAAATATTGCTATAAATTGTTTTAATTTATCAATTAACTTCTTACAAAGTTGAGTAAACAGCAGAAACTTAAATGAAATCAATGTTTGCTATGAGCAGCTTTGCCTTTAAAACAGCAGCAGTTCTCCTCGGTTCACTTTAACACAGTTTTTCACGGTAACTTGCAAGTAGGTTGTTGTAACCATCCTGGAGAAAGAATGTTCTTCTGTGGATTTATTATTTAGGCCATCTCAGGTACTTCTTCACGTAATCCCAGACTGACTCCATGATGTTGAGATCAGGGCTCTGTGGGGGCCAAACCATATCATCTGTTGCAGTTCTTGTTGCTGAAAATAGTTCTTTATGACTCTAGCTGTATGCTTGAGGTCATCGTCATGTCATGAATAAATTTGGGACCGATCAGACACCTCCCTGATGGTATTGCATAATGGATAAGAATCTAAACATCTAGGGTGCCTAAAACTTTTGCACAGTACTGTATGTATATATATATATATATATATATATATATATATTGTCCAAGATGAATTTCTCCTGAGGTAGACAATAAAAGTGACGTTGACCTTGACCTTAAATTAATGGGAAATAAGATTTTCCAGAAGCGATGTGATAACTTATTGTATCAGTAATTATAATTAATTACATCCAGTAACAGTGTAAATGTATTTATCATGTTATGTGGGAAAATATTGCATAAGCATGTTTTGATTAACCTTTTCACCCACATAGAGGGACAGAGCATTACATGTTGAGAAGTTGTAAGATTATATGGTTGTTATTACATTATCCATAGCTGCAGGCCTGGTCCTCTCCACACTGCAGCCCCTCCACGCTCCTATCCAAACTCTGGAGGTCTGTTTTGGGGATTAGTGGCTTTTTGGGAGCCCAGCGCTCGCAGCAAGGTAACAAATCACCATGCAATCCGCAGGAAACACACAGAGGACATGTTTTAATTTGTCACCTCACCAGCTCTCCGCCCGCCGTCAGCGCAGGGAGCAGCCAGAGCCACTTCTGAAGAAACTCCTTTACTCTCTGTTCCATTTCACAGGCTTTTATGTTATAATCCACTGTCGGCTTCACTCATACAATACATCTGATCTGGGCTCAGGGTTCAGGAGTGTGTGTGTTTCTGTGTATGGCTGTTCTTGTATTACTTCTCTCACTAGGCCCAGATGTCCCCATAAGGATAGAAGTATGATGAAAATCCTGCGAATTAAGGATATTTTACAATATATACCACATGTCTTCCTCATAATTAGTTTAGGATTGGGACTTTTAGTTTTAGATAAACATTAGGATCAGGATTAGTTTTAGGACAGGCTGAGGGTTAACCCTTTTCCTATCCTAAAGGATTAGGATTTTGGTTTAATTTTAAATTGCAGTAATGGTCCATTGTAGAGTGTTCTCCTCATGATTTTGGTGACACCGTGGATGATTTGCCATTGGCAGCAGTTTGGTTTTATAAAAAGATACTCAATGTAGAGAAGGCTAATCAGCAATGTTAAAAACATTGGTAATGAACCTTTAAAAAGGTCAACATTCCAAGACATAACTTACTCATCCTACATTGACCATCTTCTTTTGGCTTCTAACCACCTTTTATGTTCTTCTTTGGAATAAAATTGAGTCCGACACATTGGCCAGACAGATATTGGATTTTTTTAAACTCTCAAATATCAATATTTGTATCAGCCTAAAAAATCCTGTTGAGATATAGTTGAAACCACATCCTTTCTTCTCCAAAGTAAACAAGAGGATAGTCCTGGAAGACAGTGGACACACGCTGACACTTACTCTTGGCAGGATTCAACAGGAACTACATTTATCATAAATAAAAACCATTTCCATTTTACAGATTTAAAATCTAGAGTGTAAAACCTATGGGTGTGTGTTCTGCATGGTCAAACAGTTACCACAATCACCAAAAAGTTAATATTGAATTGTGTTATTACATCGTTACATCCCCCAGTGTGTGTGTGTGTGTGTGTGAACTGGACTGTTCTGTGTAGTAGAGCAGTTAGCTCTAATGTCAGTCCAAGTCCAGGCCAGTATGGCCGATTATCAGAACAGTGGGTTCATTAGCGCAGAGGCTACAAATGTAAAATGACACCCGAAACAGTGTGCTCATTTGTACTTGGACAGCAGCACTGGAAAGAGGATCATTAAAACCATACCTAATGGATTTTAACCGGGAAAACTCACACATGCTAATAGTGGACATCAGAATACCAAATGATACCAATAAAAGAGGAAGAACCCCTCCTTCAGGAGTAAGATGTAGTCTGTGAAGGCTCTTACAAGTATAGTACGTCAAACACACACACGCAGTCATGACTCATCCCTTTTACCCTGGTGTTAACACAGTGAGGGCTATTTGACACGACCACAGCCAAACACTGATTTGAGTTTCCCTCATTTAGCTGCTCGACAAAGGCCAGGCCTGTGTGAGTGTGAGTGTGAGTGTGTGTGAGTGTGTGAGGGGCGGTCATGTGTGTTTAATTAGCACACAACACCTGCCTCCATTACAGGGCAATTAGACTCCACATCACATCCACACACATTACTGGTAAGCTCTTCACTTGGGTGTCTGTGTTTTTAGTGCGCTGTTATTCCCACGTAGCTTTGTGTGGGTTGTTCTGCATTTATTCCAGTACGGCTGTGTTTATTTCTCTCCTAATCAGGTCTTTTCACTCTTTTCAGTGTCTCCTTTTTATTTTTTTTCCTTTTATCGCCCATTTAATTTTGCCTCTCCACGCATTTCTATTTTTTCATGCCTCAGCCTGCTATTACATCGCCTCTTGTTGCCATTGGACTGATTCTGTCTTTGACTGGCTGTATTGACAATGAGAACCTGCAAATGCAATACTTCAAATTGACAAAACTGACAAATAGTTAACATTTAAAGTTTGCTTTATGGTAAACTAGCCTGAGAATTCCGCACATTCCGTCATTAGTCATGATTACAGTAAGCATAGCCTGTAAAGCACCAGAAGCTGCACAGTGATCAAACAATACAAAAATAAATGTATCAAATGTATCTACGAGCCGTCACACAGTGAGGAAGTCATGAAGAACATTTCTGCCTAGCAACTTAGCAAGTTTGTGGCTAGATTTAGTGACTTTTCACACCCCTTTACCGACTTTTTTTCTAAAAAGCAGCTAGCGACATATTTTACGACTTTCTGGACAGACCTGAACTACTCTCTTTGAAGGGAATTGTCAGTATTTCTCAGTGAATGAGCACTAATGTGGCTCTCTGGACTGACTGTTCAGTGGGTGCGACAGAGCAGCAGCACGTTCAGTCGACCAATCATCAGAGACCTCCACTTGCCGTGCCGGCTGACTTCCTGTTGGCTCCACACATGAATGAGATAAAATCATTTCATCATGTCTTCTCTAGACTTTCCAAATGTTATTGGACTGGATGGATCACAGCACAGCAACATTTAGTTTATAGGATTGTACATCGTTTCTTTCAATGTAGAGTTGTTGAAGTGGAAAAGCAGCTAGCTTGCTAACTGACAAACACTGTTATATAAAAGTGGATGGTATAACACAGCTAACACAGCTTGGTTTGGACAGCTCTCTGTTCCCTCTATGGTCACTATCAAAGACAGTTTGCTGTCAAAGGTGCAAATTCATGTGTCACCAAAGTTGAACCTGATACAGAGATTCACATGGATTTACTTCCTCCGATTGCAGCAATTACACTAAAATGACCATGTATTTCACACTGTTTATATCATGGCAGAAGGCTTGAGACAGCTGTCAACAGAGCTCCATACAGATACTAGTACAGCATCATTGGGGCTATCAGAAGTCTAACACTCAGCATGAAAACTCATGGTTAGTTCTATTCAGCCTGTGACAGCAGTTGTATAATGTCTTCTTTGGCTGTGGAGAAGCTTTGTCAAGTCTGAGAAAGTAATCATAATGATGATGACATCATCGATGACATCAGCAGCAGCCTGGGGTTGGAGAAAACAAATGATTTTATGGCTACATGCATTTTGAAAGGCGTGGGTGTACGCCAGGCAGGAAGTGTAGGATCCAGTGTTTTTTGGAGCTTAGCCATGATAATGGTGTTGTAAAATAAAAACAGACTTTGGCAAAAAGAACATTTTCTGCTGGGGTAAAATAAAATGATCTTCATTAAACTCTTGTTGCGAGAAGAGGATGGGTGCAGTAGCATTTCATAATAATGAGCCGAGTTTGGAAAATGAATTATTTCACAATTAAATGGGTAAATTAGACGTTTTGCATTCTTATGATTATTTGTCTAACAATGTCTAATTAATGTATTTAATCTTGAACACTTTGAGTCTCCATACAGCATGGGTATCTGAGCTGTATGAACAAAAAGGCTACTAGTGTACATGTAGCACTAGTACTTTACTGTACTTCTGTTTTTCTTACTGCCCTGCATTGACTTCTCCTTCTGTTTTACACCCCGACTCCCCATTTTCTCTCTTTCAGTCATGCAATAGAAATCACCTTTCACAGCACACTTCCTCCTATCAGGAAGCCCTCCACATGTTCCCTTCCCGTCCACGCTCATCTATTATTGGTACGACATCAACCGCAAGCTGCAGGATGGATGTACCCATTCTGCCCAGGCTAACTTCCTAGGGAACATTCATGGGCAAATATACCCATTTCCACACATTAAAGCCTCCCTTTTTTTGTGAAATATAGCTCTACAAAGGAATATGTTGTTTTCTCGCGGCTGTCTTTACCAATCCACACCAACGGGAAAGAGAGGAAAGACAAGAAGAATGTGATGATAGAGACTGACAATTTTGTTTCTTGTATTTTGGGGCGGTGGCCTTTCTTTGTGTGCTTGCTCTCTAAGTATAGGCTGAGCAAAGGAGCATTTTCTCAAGTGGAAACTCAAGAGTCTTGTTCGCAAGTGTCCTTTCTGTGGAGAGGAATGATAGTGATTTTGACCCCCACCACACACACACACACACACACACACACACACACACACACACACACACCCACCCACCCACCCACCACCACCACCACTACTAACCACCAGCAAACCTACTTTAAGTGCACACTCAAAATGCCGCTTCTTCTTTTTGCTTTAACTTGTGTTGAATCACTGTAATTTCATAGCCAAACCACACAGTGCTGGTTTTTATCGTTCTCTTAGGAGAGTGGGGGTAGGGAAACAGAAGTGGAGGAGAGAAAGAGGGGAAAAAGCCAACCAAGGCTGACCTAAATGTGGCTCTCATTAAGATGGCCTGCACATGAGTGGTGGGGGGGGGTGCGAGCCAAGAAATGTCCTCTTTCTCTCTTTTTCCCCCCTATAGGTCTGCCTTTCCCTCACCTCTCCCTCTTGTATTTCCCCCCCCCTCTTTGTCCTCACCCTTTTCTCTTTTCTTTATGTCTCCGATTTCACCCCCCCCCCCCACTCTCTCCTCCTCCTCCTCCCATTTTTCTTCTCTTCCTATTTCTATTTTCTTTCTATTTCTTGGCTGAAGAGGCACAGTGTTTATGTATAAAAGTTACAGCAGGGAAAGGTTTGCAGCCTGCCCAGGAAGAAAACAAGGTCAGCACAGAAATAAAAGAAATTAATAAATAAAAATTCCTTTCTTTGCTGCTGTTGAAGATTGCTATACATCATGTTTTTTGGTTTTTTTTGTCTGTTCTGCAAAATTGAGGTTGTAACTTCTTACCTGCTGCCTAATGTAATGCTCGCCATCTCAGCCACGAAATGTGATTTACTATTAACATGAATATTAAAGTTGCTTGACCTAGTTCTTTTCAGCCTCCATAGCAAAAAAAATCTATACAAAACAGTAAAATAATGAAAGCGCCAACAATGTGGTCCCCCGCCTCTAAGCCCGAATAATAACGTAACGAGCAGAAAGCAAGACAGAGCAAAGGCAAATAAAGAAAAAGGGCCATAACAATCTTGGGCTCGGCTTGAAGTCTTATAAGGCCCTGGCAGACAGAGAATACCCAAACAGGCTATTAACATTAGAGAATGATGCATGCAGCGTACAGACAGAGCCGGGTGGGTGGAAGAGCAACAAAAGCAGAAAAACATGGCATTCCTTTGTCCGTTTGTTTTCTGAGTATTATGTAAATGGATGGTGGATGGGCTCTCATATGGCAGTCTGATGTAAGGATCCATATTAACAAAGAACAGAGATGGGGCAGTGTCCATAGCGAAATGTTTAATGTACCATAGCTATTGCATCTGGAGATGATATCCATAAGTTAGTGTTTATGCTGTCTGACAGCCTCTCTCTCTCACACACACTCTCTTTCTCGCTCTCTCTCTCTCTGTGTGTGTGTGTGTGTGTGTGTGTGTGTTCATGTGTCTCTCTGCCTAGAGATGAATAAGTCTTTGTGCTCAGTCAGGGTCAGAGATGGAGGCAGGAAGGAGCTCGGCATCAAAGAGTAATGAACATTTCAAATCTAAGGCTACGTCCACGCTAGGGCTACAACTAATGATTATTTTCATTATTGATGAATCCACCATTATTATCTCAAGGAATCATGTGGCTTGAAAATGTCAGCAAATAGCGGAAAATGCCTGTCACATTTTCCAAGAGCGTCTATAAGTGCCTTGAAAAACCCAAAGATATTCAGTTGACCATCATAGATGACTAAGAAAAGCAAAAAAAATATTAATTTATTTAAGAGGCTGGAACCAATGAATTTTTTGTCATTTTAACTTAAAAAAGAAGCAATCCCTCCTCTGTTGCTCTTCCTGAGGTTTTCTTCCATTTTGGGGAAATTTTTCACTATCCTTATTCTTGTAGTCTAATGATAGAAGGGAGTCTTATTTGAGGGAGTCTTAGTTGATATATTCGTGACAAATTAAACAATGTGTTATTTTGTGCTGCAGAATAAAATGACTTAAGAGTCTACAGACACTTTGAGGCTGCTAATGCTCACAATGACAATTTTAACATGTTGATGTTTAGCAATTAATGTCCAAATTGTCCAAATTGTCCAAATCAAACAGATGTTGAGAAGTTTTACTCAAAACCAAAAATGTCAATGTCCTGATGACACAGGATGAAAAATCAGAGAATCACATAAGTCAGCAGGATTCCTCCTCTGGGGACCATGAATGACTTTAAATTCCTTGTCAATCCATCCAAGAGTTCTTGAGATATTTCTGTTTGGGACCGATAGACTGATATTGCCATACATAGAGCCCCACTGCTAGCTTGCTGATAATCGCCTAAATGATTAATTCATCATCAAAACTACTGCAGATGAATTTTCTGACTATCAAGTAGAGCTGCAACGATTAGTCGTGTACTTGATTAGTTGCCAACTATTAAAGTAATAGCCAGCTATTTTGATAATTGATTAATTGCTTTGAGTCATTTTTTAAGAAGAAAATGTCCAAATTCTCAGATTTCAGCTTCTCAAATGTTAATATTTTCTGATTTCTTTAGTCTTCTATGACAGTAAACTGAATATCTTTGGGTTATGGACAAAAGAAGACATTGGGAAACAGTGATCGACGTTTTTCAACCATTTTCTGGTGTTTTATAGACCAAAGAACTGATTGATTAATTGAGAAAATAGAAGACAGATAAAAGACGATAATAATTGCTCTACTGTCAACTTATTGTTGATTTTAATAGCTTCAGCTGTAGTCCACACTTAGTCTGCTAAGTCTCAAAAAGCCAGACAAAGCCTGTCTGGCTTTTTGAGATATTTGTCCTCACAGAAAGGCCTAAACAATTGGAAAACAGCGAAATATCTTGTTGGTCGTCAACTTTCGGTTGGCTAACACATCTAACCAGTGTAGACGAGCAGAACTGGGGTTGTTGGAGCAGTTGTACATTCACTCCATTGATATGTAGGATATTGTTTGGAACTCAATGACAAATGTTATCCTCATATTTCTTGAACAGATAAACAGAAATCTTTTCTGTCAACACTGCTCAACTCCTGATGACTAGTCAGCAGTGTCAAGGAAAGGAAGGCCATTGACATTCAATGCAAATCACTCCAGATGCTTCTGTTAACAAAATGACTATTATGTGTTCAGTGAATTAGGAGTCTAGTTTTGACCCCAGGGCCATTCATAACCAAACGTTGCTTTTCAAACCACTAAGTGGAGTCAACTCAAGCCCACATTGACTTTAATAACCATTGTCTGCGCCAGGTGCCACAGCAAATCAGATTATATCATGAGGACACAGAAGCCTAAGTGTAGAACAGAATGACAAGCATGGCTGAGGCTATAGGAAAGCTGATAACATTTCTCTGCAATTCAGAGCATTTTCAGAAAGAAAAACAACTCTGTCTGCTCATATGGTCTTATCAGGTCCTGTATTCTGAGCATTTTAGGGTGTATTCGCACTGCAGACTAATGCTTAGATCCAAATTATTGTAAAATCAGATTATTTTGCTATTAGCCAAAGCTGGTCCAAACAGGTCACATTCCTGAACGTGCATACATGTTCAAAAGAACAAAAAAATACCCAGCAAGCTCATGCAGAAGAATAAAATTAAGTAAAGGATATAATTTAACAAACACCAGTGCATATGGTTTCATTTGCACATTAACGTGCAATGAATCCTGCCAGTGAATTTGTGGCAAAAATAATGATGAGGGTGCAGATATGAAAGAGAGCCAAGACTTTAACTCTGGCTTTTTATGGAGCAGTGACAGCTACTTCTGTGCAAAACGATTCTTGGATGGGACCTCCAGTATCCAGTCGTGATGAGTTTACATGCAAGGCCTCTCAGAATCAGAATTCATACTGAATTTCAAGGTGTCAAGGTAAACTTTTTAAGCACCGCTCTCACAGAAAGTATGAAGGCGTAGGTGTGTATTGTACTCCATGGATCCCAGTATGACTGAAAGAGAGGTCATATAGCAAAAAACCAGACACATGCTTCAGTCCTTAAAGGAGAACTACAGTTTATTACAACCTACTGAGTTCTCAGAATTGGCCTAACTAAAAATATATTCAATGGGGAAGGAAACGCAAGGGTTATGACTTCAAATCAAGACCCTTGAAGACTATTTCCCTTGAAAGTAGAAGTTGTGCTAGAAATCCCGGCAACAAAGAATCCGTCAGATGATCAGACTGGTTTTAAACAAATTGCAAACTGGTTGTATAGAAAAAGAAGGCAAGGGGTATGTTTAGTATCATCTCACTTCATTGTCCTGAAAGACCTTCCTGTCCTACACTGTTTAATACAGTGTCCAATATGGATGTGAACCTCCTCAAACAGCCTCAAAGCTTAAAGTCACAGATTGGTTTTAAATTACATGCTTTAAAAAACAATAGAAATGTTTTTTTTAAGTTCACACACTCATGAGGGGAAAAAAATAGGCCTACAGTGTTACAAAACGTACCTTTGGAAGGAAGTACCTCCTACGGAAAATTCAACCCATGAATTTATCGTTGTATCATGACCTTCTAATTTTAATCCTCTTTGAATTAGATCAGTCTTTGCAGATTCCTATAATGCTGATCATTACCTTTTCCATCCAGGCTACAAGCAATAATTGGAGAGAAGTTGCAGAGCTCCTTTAAGCCTTACCAAAGGTTCTCTGGAATAACACACACACTGCCAAAAAATGACATTACAGGACATCCTTCAGTAGCACTAATCCAACTCCACTGGGTCAAAAGAAGCCGTATGAATCCAGGCCTACAGCAGGGGACACAGCGAGACAGTGAGAAAACTAAATCTATTTGCATCCTCTCTTCGTCTATGTCTACCACGTGTGTTTTGCGGGTGCATTCAGTATGCTTTACAAGTAGGAGGCTATAATTGCTGGTCAGTGCCTGTTGGAACGTCAAGTACAATTAGAGAGCTGAGGGTTGTGTGTGCCATCCATCTGGACGTGGTACAAAGTGACTGGGATGGAGGTGGAGATGGACTTCCTCGTGGCCCCAAAAGCAATCTGCGAGCTGGGTTCCTCGTCTCTACATGCCACAATGTCAGCATCTGGGAATTGAGCCTGCCACTCTCCGATAAGGGCTCAGCTGACTCCTTAACCGGCCAGTGCTCATTACCTCATGCTAGATCAAATCCCCAATGGGCTTCAGCTCCCCTCCGAATCCCTCTTTACAGCCCTCCGGCTACTCATTTAGAAATGAAAGTGGAAAGGCTCACCTGTGAACTGAAGATGGAGGGACAGTAGGTGTAAGGGCTGGATGGATAGCCATACCATCTTCACTCGTCCAGCCCTCATTTTAAAAATGTTTTATGTGCTTCCCCCCCTCACAGTATCCTTTCATCTTTTTCTTCTTTTTTAAAATTCACCACCTCTGCTTTTTTTTTCTTTTGGTATATTCAGTGCTAGCAGAGAGCACCTCAGAGCGTTTAAAAATTTCATACAGCAGCTCTTATCTTGAAACTTTGACCCTATGGGGATGGAGCTACGTCCACATCCTGTAGGTCAGCTCTGTATTATAAAGCACAGATAAATTGTGCTATAAAATTCTGACTTCTCAAGGAAGAAGAATTTACCTTGGGGTGTAAGGACATGCTCACAGTGATTGATAGCAATTGTTTTCCTTTTGCCTCACTAAAGCACCTTTTGCTACGCCAGACGGTATCAAATCTAAGAGTTTGTGTCCTTTATCCTCCATTTTAACATGGAATTACACACTCAGTGACAAACTCAATAATCCAACCCAGGACATGAGTCAGGCCCAAGTTATATCCAGTCTAACTGAGTCAGGAGTCCTGTTGTATTGTGGGTAACAGACTTGCTATCAGCTGTGATCGTATGGTGCATCATCATTGATTGGGATAAAAAAACATATTACTCATTAATTAGTGGCACATCCTGTTGTGCCAGTGTTGCTGTTCTCTCTGTTTGGCTCTTTCTCGGTTCAGATTGGGTCTGATTGTTCTCGCGTGCCTTTGGATCAGGTCTCTTTCTTTGACAATGAATTCATGCACGTTCAGTTTTAGATTGAGACCTATAGAACTCACAGAGAATCATGAGCAGCTCTGCAGCTCTACTGCACTTTTTAACCTCTTTCAGCTCCTTGTTTTGGTTATATGTTCTCACCACTCTAAACCTTCTTCCAGCAGCAGCAGAAAGATGTTTCAGGGAAAAAAAAAAAAAATCCAGCAAACCAACCCATACACTTTACCTGGCCACTACCAAATGCAGACAAAGTAAACAGCTAAAGTGAAAGCCAGATATTTTTCTCCCGAGTTAGTAGAGACGAAAACAGAGCCGGAAGGAGAGTGAATATTAGACCCACTTTCATCAGGTCAGAAGGCACAACTCAAAATGCAGAATGCTAATGTTGTTCAGAGGGGGTTTGGCACTTGTATATGAAACTAAAAAGCTCACCTCCGCGAAGATTCATCCTGAGAGGAGCTGCTTTAAGCCAAACAATTCCACTGTATCAACCTGGAATCTGTTTGTAAAAAGCTGACTCGCTGATCTGACAGACGTGTAGAAGAACACTGAACATTTATTATCTGAGCGATCCTGTTGGCGTGTTTATGAAGTTGCTGCTGTGCCAGTAGGGGCTGTGTGATGCCGCAGGTGTTTAATAAACTCAAAGAATCTGACAATCAGAGACATCAGTAGGAATACTGATGTTTCTGCAAAATCCTGGATACATTCAGTAACACCTGAATGACATTATTGGTAAGATTCAGACACTAATCTAACATGCCTGAGTCACATTTATTCCTAGCTGTATGCCTGTTTTGATGGACATATATAATATAACGTACATAATATGGAGAGAAATAAAAGAGGCAAACTACTGACAGTTGATTTGTGTTTTGGAGAGCTCTGTGTGTGTGTGCATCTCAGCGAACTAAATCCCCACAAATTGTGGTTTTTGTGCTCTCTGAAATTTCTATTATGGACCAACCTCTGTGTTGAAATGTGGAGAAAAGCCTGAAACGCTATCGTAAAAACAACTTTACTGCCTGGATCCTTAATACATCCATGGCCTGCATGCGTCTATTATGTGCTGCAGCGTATTTCTCCCCCTCCCACTGACGCCTCAAGTATAAATTCCATTCTGTTACATTAAAATCAGTTTTTGAGGACCAAAATTATTCTGAGCTAGACTCAAAATATTCAGGGTTGAAGCCCTGAATGATTTACCCTAATGTATCCATGTATCCATGCACGGCACATGGAGAATACAGAACGGACCCAAAACAATGGCACATCTGCTCACGAGCCGCGCTCACAGCTGTCGTGTTCACTGTTGCTGGTTGACATGAACACAACAAAGACGCGGGAGGTTTTTCTGTAAATCCGTACTGAATGTTGAGAGGAGCAAAATATCTCTCTTTCAGCTTTTGAGGGAATCTGATGTTGTGTCAATGAAAAATACTGGGTTGGACCTCCCTTCCCCCCACTGCAATTATCACATGCCTGAAACTGGTAGTTCTTTTCTAACTAAACAATATGTTTTTCTCTTTGCAGTAGAGTTCTTTTGATTAAAAGCAATATGACTTTAAGCTAACCATTAGCAAATGTAGCTGGCACTAAGTCAGTTAAAGCAAAAGATGATCCAGCATCAGCCTTCCAACCTAACTGCCTTAAGCCTGCTGCTAGTTCACTTAAGACCAGTGCTGATAAGTAAATGGAAATCATATCTATTTGGGGGCTTTGGTAGCAGCTGCTAATGCAGTTGACTGTAAGTAGGCCACATTATTGATCAGTAGATGTGTTCAGAGAGTAGTGAAATGTTATCCGTCGTAGTGCAGGATTAAGTAAACAGGCCAAAGGACAGAAGAGATATTTTCATATTATTCTGAAATCAGAACGCTCTGTCAATTGCTCACACTTGGTTTTCCTAACAGCCTCTTTATTTTTAAATGGCTTTGGAAGAGCGGTGTTCATGGTGCCTGGCTCCAGGTGAATATTAAATAGGTAAACACAGGAGCTTTTCAGCGAAGATAAAATACCAAAGTTGCAAACGAGAAGCTCTCCATTTTTCATATCAGCATTCATCCAGCCACCCACGTCCATTTCCAAAAACATTTCATGCTGCTGAAGAGTGAGGCAAGATGCTAAGCACTATGAGTGGGGAGCAACTCACTTCTTAGCTGATAAATTACCCTTAAGGAGTGCAGCGAAACTTCTTTTTTCATGGCGTTCAGGTAGCTGAGTGCACAAACACAAGCCACTTTATAGAAGAGAGGAGAAGGTGGTCTCGCCAGAATTAATTTCAATTATAATTCAATTTATCTCAGATTTTTATATATGTTTTTCTACATTATACACAACTCCCGTTCACTTCTGTAAGTGGTGGTGTCTCAATCTTGTCCTTCCAGAAAGTGTGAAGTTCTGTGGCCTGAAACACTGTGTGACAACAGTTTGCTGATTGGTCACAAGTTGTAGGTGACAAGAAGCTCAAACTGTCTGGTTACCTTGTCCTCAGACAGCTCTTTCAGCTCTAATTGGGTATATTTGTTGCTTCTTTGGAGGTGGGATGGTTTTCTCACAACATTCACAGCCATTAGTAGTGTAAAAAGGGATTTTCATTTTCCTTAAAAGAGGTATCATGCTGTGAAGTTGCCCAGTGAAATATTATGTGCTGAGCCACAGGCGGAGTGGAATATCCAAGGGAGGAGGCAAGGAAAAAGCATGCCTTTTTTGTCTCCAATGGATTTGATTTATATGGAAATTATTTTGTATAAAATTATACTTTGGACTCCCCTGTTTTTGAAGTCCAAGTTGTTTTGACGATTGAGGCTTGAACTTGAATGCAACACTGCTGAGATAAGCTGACTTTACAATGAAACTTCTATTTTCCTTTTAATGATTTGTTGCTGAAGACTTCTAAAGCCTGAGATATTCCAACCTAGTTGTGATGATGAATGAAACAGCTCTTTATTTGACGGAATCCGCACTTAGCTGCCAGCTGTGTCTGATGTCATTTAAATGCCATGGCATTTGTAGTGGGTTGTGTGTCTGATGGCAGATTAGTATATCAAAAAAGAAAGCTATTGATACGCTATTTTCAGAATCGAATTAGGTGTATTCCCAAAGGTTGTTGAACATGCAGTGCTGGGTGCAAATGCTGTATTTATTGTACCAGAGACTGGGTTGTCCATAGTGGAAAGATGGTAGTTTGCGGTGAAGGAAACAACGATGGAAATAATCCCAATGGTGACATCCAAACCTGTGACACAATGAGCTGTTGCCTGTTGTCTGCACTAAAGGTTAAAAATGCTACTGTTTCTACAACAACGACAACATCAAAAAAACATAAATGGATATATGTTTATTGCCTGAATGTGAGATTTTTCTAGCAACAGATGAGGAAGAGTGAGGAGGTGAATGTGTGCCAACTGGTTTGATGATCCTCTAAACTGAGTGAACTCTTTTATTACAAATCTTCTACCACATGGAAAAACAAACAAACAGCTAACTTTGTATCGTATTCTATTCAAACTCTACATTCTGGGCTATTCCTTTGTAATTTATTCATGGGCCACTATTCAAAACTGCAGGTTTCTGTAAACGCTTAATGTGATTGAGTATTTATTCCCTGTTCTAGAAAGGTACGACCAGGAAAACTTTGCCAGATACTGAGCAACTGCTTTCTGATCTTGTTCTTAAACAAGTCAGTGCATTTAGAGGTATAGTCATGATTAATGAGTCAGTCATACCTACAGGTACTGGCTGGCTGGGGGGCTTCTGTGTAGAGTTTGCATGTTCAAGTAAATGAGAGTTCTTCCTGGGTGCCTGAGAACACTGCAGCAACTGAAGAAAGTTTTTCTTTTGTGTGTGTGTGTGTGTGTGTGTCGCAATCCTGCCATATAGGCTGTGAGGACTTGCCAATTTCTTTTCATCTGCACTGTAATATACTGTCGACCTTGTGAAGTGACTGTGTATCCTCCCCAGGTGGCTTGTATTGCTGTCCTGTAGGAGAGCAGCATCACAAAAGCTCTTTCACATCTTACTGAAAGAATTACCTTTGATTGTAAATTGTTCAGTCCAACAGTGAAGGTACTGCAGATAAGTCAGTCTATCCAGCAGTGCAGATGCAATCTCACTGCCAGTCATGTCCTGCTGCAATTTTTGTTCCGTGGACTGGACTTCAGTTATGTACGGTCACGGTCAGAGCAGAGGCAGAGAATAGACTTGTAAAAAGAAAAGAAACAGCGTGGAGTTTTTCTTATTGGAATGTATTCTAATCATCATTCCATCATAGCTTTGTGAGGATTTAATCAGTGATGAATTCTCTTTCAGAGCAGCTCGCAGGGACGTGTCCCTGAACTCTCCTTTCTTCACTCACTGATTCTGGCTGCTTCTTCTTCTTCTCTTCGGTCCCCTGCATGGATGCCATCTACGTGACAGAAAGTGGCACACGCTAGCAATGCCCGGGATGTCATTTGTTTTACAGCATGGGCCAAATTAATATTCATTCCAAATGCTAATGATAAGTTTTTGCTGGGAATAATTGCAAAGAAAAATCACAGTGCTTGTTGGCATTGGAACTAAACAAAAAGCCCTCTGAAAAAACTGCATTGCCAGTGCTTTAATAAGAAAACTTGGTTTTTTGGCCCTTTTTGCTAGACACAAATATCCAGCTGTGCCATCACAATAACATGCATTTCTGAATTATTTTTTTTAAGATGTATTTGGTAGCAATTAAGCAGGCCATTAGTTTTTGTTGTTGTTTGTTTCTTGGGAAATTCTACAATGTGAATTCATAGAGTGGATGCGGGTACTGTGATGCATGTGATTAGCCTGGATACCATGTCTGTCACAGCATGAGCTAGCATCACAGCCAGAAGATCCTGACAAACATCAACACACTTCCAAGCAGGCTGCGATCAGAGCAACCACAGCTGTTGATTCATAATAGAAACTAATATCCGATGGCTGTTTCCTGCATAATGAAGCCAATATGAGTTGTTTTGCTCTTGCTCAAACACGGAACTTCTACTTTTGTCCGAGGATGCTACTCGAAGCCTTTTTAAACGTTATAATATGACTTGCAAATCTGATGTGATACATTGATGTTAATACAGTGAGGAGAGCGTGATATTTTTGTGTGACATTTTTGCCTTTAGTGGATAGCGGGTAGTGAAGTGGCAGACAGGAAACATGGGAGAGAGATGGGTATGATGGGACATGCAGCAATTAGAGTCTGACCAATACTGTATTTTTGGGGCCGATACTGATATTTGGGAGTAAAAATTCCCATATTGATATATCAGCCGATAATCTTATATATACAGAATATATACATAAACACACAATGATCCCTCAAATGTGATTATCAAACACTTGTGACAAAGATATGTAATGGAGGCATGACATTTTACAATTTAACAATAAACTTTATTGTATAAAATGATATCAGTGCACTGAAACATTAAACTTCACTTGGAATTTAATCATTATAAATGACTATAAATAAAAAAAAACACATAAAACAAAAAAAACATATGTATACATTAAATTTGAATTAAGGAAAAGGATCAAATATACATAAAATGCTGCCTTTATAACTTAAAAAAATAAAATAAAAAAATATCGGCACTTATCAGACAACATATTTGCCGATACTGATATATATCTGTGATAGGCCAATATCGGCCGACAATATGGGCTGACTGATATATCGGTCGGGCTCAGGTGATTTGATACGTATATATGGGCCAAGATTTGATACAAAAATTATGCAAATTAATTTGTAATGATACAATACACAGTTTTTCAATGTCAATTAAATATGATTCAACGTTACATTCAAAGACACCAAATTGGCAGTGATGAGTATTCTGTTAGAAACTGATACCTTTCTCCCATCAACCGTACAGATCATTGGAAGCTGTCGACTCCCCACTTTGGCTCAGTGAGAGATTGAGAGGAACAGTAATAAGTACCTCGCTGTATGTGCCCGTACCCAATCCACCCCCTGCCTCCACCTCTCCACGCTCCTCTCCTCTTGCCTCTCAGAACAAGACTTGTTTAATTTTAGCAGCTTTGACGCATATTTGACACAGATTAATTATAGGGGCTCTTCATATCATTTAGCCGAGTCGCACACAGTACCAGAGGAAGCGGTTATTCAGGGCACCCTTTCCTCCGCGCCGAATCGACTCCATCCTCAGCAACCCACCCGCAGCAGTCGTCCTCTACCTCACCACTCACAACCTCTCCCGCCGTCCTCAGCATCACTCCGTTCCTCCTCTGACCTCTCCCTCTCTCTCCAAGCTCTCTCTCGGGTCTCAGACGTGATTGCCTCTTCCTGTAAAGCTCCATCCACTCACACCTTTCCCGGCCCTTCTCCACGCTGCTTGACTGATCGGGAGAAATTGCAGCAGAGACGACTGTGGCTCCTTCAACGATTTCATGGCCTAGTTTCACTCCGATAAGAAAAACAGTCAAAAAAAAGGAAGGAAGAAGTGAATGGTCCACAGTCAGTTAGTCATCACTGCAACTGGGAAGCTTCATCCTGGAACCCTTTTTTTTTTTTTATGTATTTACTCTATATGTTTTACTTGTTTGCAGATATGTGATTGAACATTTGCTTTCTCAATAGAAATGGCACTTATGTAACTTTTCCCACACACAGGTTAATACAATAACTCACCCAAGTGTGTTTCAGAGTTAGGGTTAGGACTGAATTTTCTGAATTTTTTGTTGGTTCGATAAAAAAATACGGTATAGAAAATGAACCAAATTCAGGTCTGGTTTCAGGTATTGTCAGTGGAGAAAAATCTTTGCAAACGAAAATGATGAAACTAATAGAAACTGCTTTTATTGTGGAATCTATTCATAGAGGAAGACCCCATATCACCCCTTAAAGGCAGATGGGAAAGTTTCAGTCTTTAATATCCACATGATCATGTCCTGTG
The DNA here is from genome assembly GCF_914725855.1 of Thunnus albacares. Lineage (NCBI taxonomy): Eukaryota > Metazoa > Chordata > Actinopteri > Scombriformes > Scombridae > Thunnus > Thunnus albacares. The sequence continues at coordinate 25,527,664 of NC_058127.1, read as the reverse complement.
TAGTAAATCTGGGATGCTCTTGATTGACTGAGAGTTTTCCACACACCGTTGTCAGACTTTTATTACTCCTGGCAATAAAGATGTGGAGGCAAGGCTGAAATATAGTGAAGTGTCATACCGATAGTCAGACTGAATTGTATTATTATTATTTTGTGGTAACGGTTGCTAGGAGCAATTAAGGGGTTCACAAGGGTCTTAAAACAACAGTCAGGAGCCCAAATGAACAGTGAAACCTGCTGTAATCATTCCTCCTGTTCATACTGACCATTAGAAGATCCCTTCATAATGCACTTACAGTCCTCCTTCTGTGCAAAAATGTATTTAAAAGTTTATCTGAAGCTAATATGAAGCTTATTTGGAAGAGAAAATGATGGTGAATAGTAAAACAATCATTCACACGTTTCCTGTGCGATGAGCAATTATTATCGATATTTCAGGTGAGCTCACTCTCCGTTCGACCTCCAAAAAAAAAAAAACGTTTTTCATTGACCTCAAGTGTCACCATGTTCCCAGATGTCAGGGAATTATTTTGGTCAGCACAATCATAACAGATAAAAATGACAGGCAAAGCTATGAAGATAAGACCCAAGTTGTAATAAACCAGAATTATCCCTGGTCTCGTGGTCCCACTTTAGGGCAGCCATTGTGTAAAATTGCAGCTTTTAAGTGCAATCTTGTGACATTAAATGAACACACATTAACTGTCACTAAATGTGGGGTGTCTGGCATCTTGTAATGGTTGAGATGAGCCTTAATAGAGCATAGTTATTGTCACTGTGGCAACCCAGTCACATCAAAGATCTGAAGAGTGCATACATCATCACATCTTTGTATGTTTACTGTTCATAACCCTGAATGATAATCACTGCCTCTCAGGAGGAAAAGGGAGGGGCGGGGTGGGGGGGGTTGGGGGGGGGGGGGGGGTTGGGGGGGGATTGTCAGGGTCCTCTCATCATATTCTTAGCATGTAGATTAGACAAGCTTTGATCCATCTAATAAGCTCTCCTCTGACACAGTGTGTATTATATGGCGTTTAATTAGTCTCAAAACCCACACACATTAAAATCAGGCGTGTGCACGTGATGTAAGCGCACGGAACAGTATCTGTGAATCTGAAAGTGGGTTTAAACAGCATTAAGGTTTTTGCTATGATGTCTCAACACTTTTACATAAGTGTAAATGGTAAAAAAAAAAAAACTGAATCAGCTGCTAAATATCATTATTTATGTTTCCCTTTGTTCTCTCAGGCGACAGCCAATCAGAGGTCATGGTCAGTATTCAAAGTGACCAATCAAAGGAGAAGTCTATTTCATCCCCACATCCAAAGTCTCAAAAGTCAACTCGCGTGCGCTCATCACAACCCAGTGTTCACGGGACCACATTTGTGCACGCGGAGCAGAAACGTTCTCTCTGCTAACGGATGCTGTTAGTATTAGCTCTGCTTCACTAGAGCACAGAGAGGCTCAGAGCTCCATCTGATGTTTAGAGGCTGACTCGCTCTCTTCATCCCCCCCCTCCATGTCTAGCCACATAGCCAGGACCAGATAAGCATCAGCCAGCGGCACGACCGATTCAACAAACGTCCTCCACCTTTCTTTCTCGTGTTGTCTATTGTCTTCTTCGCTTCCTCTCTTCCCTTTACTGTTGTTTCTCACTATCGGTTTGTCTTTTCCTGTTTCTTTGTCGTCTCTCCTTCTGTTTCTCTTTCACTGCCTGTTAGCATCTCTCCAACTGTCTCTTTTCATCAAGCGCCTCCTCTACGGGACTTTTCTAACTTTTTAAACTCTCTGTCCCTCTTAATAGCCTCATCCCATTTTTCATCCTCTCTCTCTCTCTCCTTCTAAGATACCAGCATACTAACAAAAATCCAAATTGACTGACATCCAAACACAATCAAACATGTCACCAGTTTAAATTTGCGTATACCCGATTCAGCTTAATGCCACACATTTATTTGCTCTCCGAGTCAGTGGGGGTTTGCAGGGTGAAGATTAAAGAGGTGTAACAGTAACCTTGAGAAATCACAAGCGGAAGCTAGAATCACTTAGAGCACAAACACCAGCGGCTGCGGTGAAAAGAACGACACATGCGGCTCAGGGAACGTGAGGATTTCGGAAGCCGTTTGATCAGTAAATGCACAGATACCTCACAACAAACTCAGTAAGCAGAGCCTCCGAACCAATCATTTTGAAGAATTGACCCTGAGATGTAAGCCTGAAGATATGAAGAGAGGCAGTGAAGTGGAAAAGGGGAAATGGAGATGCTTTTCCACAAGGCAAAGTAACCAGTCATTTGATGTTTTGAACTAGTAGGAAATCATGCAGATGATGAATTCAATGAAAAGCTGTTTTTTTTCTCCACCCCTTTTAACCCCTAAAGTGAATTTACGTAGCAGGCTAACCTTTGCCTCAAGGCCTCAGTATGCTTCAAACAAACTAGGTCGTACAGCATAGCAAAGGTGTCACACATCTGAAAGGCAGTCATAGCCGTCTCCTGGCTGCATCCCACTGCCTCTCTGATCCCTCTCCAAGAATTCTCTGTCTTGTGTGTGTCTTGACGTAATGACTAGTACAAATAGAGATGAGGTGCACACTTTCAGACGGTCTCTTCTCGTAAGCGTTCGTGGCTTTACACGCTCCAAAAAGTTAGAATTAGTCGTTTGAAGAGAGCTTGAGAGAGCAGTTCAAAACCCTTTCGAGTTTCACACTGTCACACATCTGCTCAATCGCCGTGTAAAGTGGGTTGTTGGACCGTCTGTTCCGAGAAGTTACGAAGATTGTCAGGATTTAGTCGATCCTGCTGTTGGAAAAGGGGGGATTCAGAGGCTTTTAGGCGATCTGATGAGCACTTTGTTTGAAGCATTAAAGACCTTGTTCAAGCCATTGCTTCCTTTAAGTCATGGTTATTCTTGAATAGAACTAGTCAGAAATTGTGAGGCGTGAAATCGCCCTGACTTGTGCACAAACATGGTCATTTCGATAAAGAGACGCTCCCAAAACACTCTATGTGGTCAACAACATCTCTTTAAGAAGCGCCTAGTAGCCTTAATGTAGGACGACTTGAAAAAGATAAAGAGGACGAACATCACAGACAATATCCAGATTTACTGCTGAATGAAGTTCAGCTAAACCAAAATGTTTTGACATATTCATAAGTGGAGATTGGGAACAGAACCATTTCTTTGTGTTTTTCCTGTTTCTTTGTTGTCAGAACAGCTTCTTTGTCATTCATTCAAGAAGGGAAAATAGTGTCGGTATAGGAGCTGTATAGAGCAGCAGGTGCTCTGTAATGCAGAGGAATTATGGAACAATAGCAGGAAGTCAATGTAAATTTAAAAGAACAAAATGTCACTTTGAAAGAAGTCGTCTCCTTGTCTCAATATATCGAGACTTTTAATATCAGGGCAGGAACATTGCATTTAAAAAGCAACTCATCTGAAAATGTTGCATTATTTTATATGTAATTTGCAACATTAGTTAGGTCAAGTATGTATTGTGGCGGGAATTAAATCTGACAAGACAGTGACTGACAGAACACACAGAGTGGTTGTTGCCCTGGGACAGCAACCACATGCTAGTAGTGGCATTGAACACACCACCCTGACTCCCAGCTGCTAGCAAGTTATGACAGTATACAGCTTAGGAAACTGTCTCTTTGATACTGTTGTAGGACTAGCAGGCATGCAGTGTCACTTCAGATCATTCTGACAGACACACAGTTGCACTCTCCTTCTTTTTTGGCGGAGGATTTTCTCTGTTGAGACAAGTGTAATGATTTCACGGGTGCTTGTAAAGAGTTTATGGTGTTTTCAGACTCTTGTCTGCCGTGGTGCTGCAGTCTTCCTTAAAGCAAACCCCTGACAGTGGAAACACTGAATGCGACACAGATCATTTTGTTCAAGTCTTACACTCCATTTGCACAGGACTAGTTTCACCTGGGGATGTATCATTTATTTGCCGATAGTTTGAAGTGCACAATTTCTTTTCTTTGCATAGACACAAAATGTTTTACTTACTTTATGTACAAGTGGAATCTATAGAGGATGTTTTTCTTTTGCTAGAGGGATTTCACAACTTTCGTAGGATCTGTAGCAAGCAGCACAAAAAACACAGGATTCAGTAGAATTTCATCGTTCAAGTATGATTTCCTCTAGTCGATGATACTTGTCTCTATTACATAACAGCCATTACTATGTCTGATAGGCATGGGTAGGAGTGTTGTGTTTTCATCTGCTACTATCATATCAGTTACAACTGCATTGAGTGTGAATGCAAATATTGATAATACCTAGATTGTGTCTTTGCCAGGAGGAGTTATTTTCTGCTGCACAGTTAAGTGCTCACTGGATGAGAAATGAGCTTGTATGTAAATTTCTGATGTTCTCAACTGATGTCAAGGTTGGGCTGTTCTTGCATTGCCGTATGCTCCTGTATACAGCTCACCTATGGGGTAAAATGAATTGATGGCAACATTTAAACATTCAGTCACTAAATGCTTCTCTTTGCATCTGTAAACTGTTTTGTCCTCAGTAGTAGAAAGAAAAAGATTGAGTGTTTTTCCCCTTGATGCAGTTTCCAAAGAGGGAGTTTCCTCTGCACATTTTCTTGCCAATAGTGAGAGAAATGAGTTTGAGTTTTATTTTTGGAAATAAGAAATGAGCTCAAGTGTTTCTCATTACTAAAACCAGATGGACAAGTTATAATTAAATGTATCTCCATATTGTAAACATGTGGTAACAGTCAATCTAGATCTAGAAACTGAAGAAAACAAAACATCAATATTTAGTTTTCCATTTGCATTTTTCATCGTATGTATTATGAAACAATCGAAAATGTGCATCTGGTTTGTTTCTTTTGTGGTCCTACAGTTTCAGCCACATAAATGAATTTGTAAATGTGTGTTTGACACCGGAATAAACTTGGTTAATAGTTGGGACTGTCAGTCAGATGGTCCACTTTGATCCACAGTAAGACATCCTGACAGCTGCTGGGCAGTTTACCAATCTGCTGAGGATATTCATGGTCCCCAGAGGATGATGTGTAATGATTTTGGTGACCCCCTGGTGTTTCCTTTTGCACCATCAGGTCAACATTTATACTTCTGCACAAGAACTATTCAAATCTGACTGCCATAAATTTTGCACATCATATTGATATACCCCAGAGGAAATACCCCAATGATTTGAAGGCTCCTAGGGACACTTAAATCCCCTAGTGGGACCCTCAGAACAAACTACAGATTCAGCTGCTCAGTCAGTAACTAACCTCAAGTGCAGAACTTTGTGTTTAAAAACCACAAGTCAAAGCATCACCTGCCCCCCCTTTAAAAAAAAAAGAAAGAAAAAACATGGGGAAAAAATGGTGGTTTGGTTTATTGGCAACATTCTAATATAAAATACAATTTACCCCATCAGACTTGATTAGGGTTAGAATGTTAAGTGCTGGATTTATTTCTACCCTGGTTTTTTCTTGAGCCCGACTGATATTATCTAATCACAGATACAGTACCAGTCAAGAGACATACCAACTCATTCTAGAGTTTTTCTTTATTTTTTGTCAATTTTCTACATTGTAGAACAATACTGAAGACATACAAACAATAAAATAACACACATGGAAGTATGTAGTAAACAAAAAGTGTTAAACAAACCAAAAGTGGTGGAATTTTTTGCCTTCTTCTTGAGACCACCAGTTGTGTTTTGCTAAAGTAGTGTTGGTATACAGCAAATAGGCCTTTTCCACTACTGTAGTAATCCATATTATAGCAACAACCGCTTAACCAAGTAAAGAGAAATGACAGTCCATCATTACTTCAAGACGTGGAGGTCGGTCAATCTGGAGAAGTTCAAGACCTTTGACAGGGGATAGTCAATAGGGGCCACTATCGGGACTGTCTAATATGCTTCATAAAGGTTTTTTTCTTTGGTCCTTACCCTGCCTAGTTTCACACTGTCACACATCTGCTCAATCTCTGTGTAAAGTGGGTTGTTGGACCGTCTGTTCCGAAAAGTTACGAAGGTTGTCAGGATTTAGTCGATCCTGCTGTTGGAAAGGGGGATTCAGAGGATTTTGGGCGATTCGATGAGCACTTTGTTTGAAGCATACTAAGGCATTAAAGACCTCGTCTTGTACAAGCTATTGCTTCCCTTAAGTCATGGGTATTCTTGAACAGAAATTGCGAGGTGTGAAATCACCCTGGCTCGTGCACAAACATGGTCATTTACATAAAGAGACGCTCCCAAAACACTCTATGTGGTCAACAACAACCCTTTAAAAACGCCTAGTAGCCTTAATGTAGGACGACTTGAAAAAGATAAAGAGGACGAACATCACAGACAGTGAAGTTGATTTACTGCTGAATGAAGTTCAGCTAAACCAAAATGTTTTGACATATTCATAAGTGGAGATTGGGAACTGAACCATTTCTTTGTCAGTTATTAAAGAAGGGAAAAGAGTGACTGGCTAATATGCTTCATAAAGGCTTTTTTCTTTGTTTCTTATCACTAGTTGTACCATTGTTGTTACCTTCATGGAACATGCATATAGTTAAAATTTGTATTTTTGGCCATTATGTGCTTTAAAATACATGTGCATTGCATTAGTTCATCTGAATTAGCTGTGACAAATTGTTGATGAATCAATCAGTCGATAAACAGAACATACATTGGTAACTATTGTTGAAAAAATGTCATTTTTCAAGTAAAAATGCCAAATATTCTCTGGCTCAGGCTTCTTAATGAGGATTTGCTACTTTTCTCTATTTTATATGGTTGATCAAATTGAACATCTTTGGGTTTTTTTGTACTTTTGGTTGGACAAAACAAGCTATTTCAGACACACAGACTCTGAGAAATTGTAATGGCATTTTGTAACATTTTTACTTAATTGCAGCTCTAATCAGAGTACAGTTTGAACATGACTTTCTAATCCATGCCTTATTGTATTTCCGTCTCAGAAAAGTATTCTGAAATAGATTTTTAGGAAATACATCAAATGTCAAATATATTTATTCCCCAATCAGGTTCAGTGGCCACTCACCTTCAAATTAACTGCCTTCGGGCAACTTGCTGTCTGTGTTACCTGCTGGGTGAACAGTCAGTCTAAATGTGTTGTAAATACACTTTGATGCTTTGAAAATGCACTTTAAGTAAAGTCTCCCTGGTGAGTTCTTCTACTGTGATGACCTGACCCCATCTCTCCCCTTAATCCGACAGGACGAGTACCCAGTCAGAGGGGAAATCGTGCTCTCATCCAATGACCTCCAACTGGTGCTACAAGTAGAACGTAATCAGTGAGTATTCCTTTCTCTTGTTCCATCTCTACTGCCTTCACAACTTGAATATGCTCTCTGTCTTCTACCTGAGCCAGAGATGAGCTGATTAAGGTTTGAGACCTTGTTAAAAGAATCTGAGACTCAATAACTCTTAGGGTGCTCAACGTTTGCACACGTCACAATGAATGTTTTTATTTTTTATGACATAAAGAAGCTATGCATTAATGTTTGTTGAAAATATTGTGACTGAAAATGTTCCATATCCTAGAGAGGTTGTGTTTACATCTTTTTCAATTAAAAAAATCACCAAAATGTTATTTATCAAGAGGTGCCCAGACTGCATACAACTGTATGGAAAAAGCTGCGTGTCTTCTCTCTCACCTCTGTCTTTACTTTAGGACAGAAGCTCAAGGTTACTAAATGTTTGAGAGCTTATAAAAGATTGAAGGGATGGGTGTAGGATATGGATGTGCAAACAGCATTTGCTGCTTAAGCTCCAAGGTTCGGGCTCACATACTCACAAGCTACTTACATAATTTCATGACAAATGTTCGGGGGTCATGGTTTCAACCCTGTCATATTTACCTCAAGAGAATATACCATGCGCTCTTGAATCATAGCTTCAGCTAGATATTTGCTGCTTTGAATGGGGAGCAGAGAATGTGGAAGTGACACACCTCAGGGCAACAAAGAGAAGCGAGGCTAATCAGAATGAGCAGCGAGCTCCACAGAGGGCACGTGGAACAGGGTTCAAGGCCAGCAGAGGTTATGATGTTCCTGTGATAACATCAAGGGGAGCTCCCTCTGATGTTAGCCTAAGACGTGCCGAGACTCCCGAGGTGCACCACTTAACATGCTCATAAAGCTGGGGAGGTGGAGAGAACATGTCTGAACACCTCCCCGCTGTTCATCAGAGCAGGGATTCCTAACCTAACAAATAGGTCCTCATTAGACTGCAGACGTGAGGATTTTATTAAATGGAGCTGAGAGGACTTTAATGGTTATTATTTTCATTTTTTTTTGCTTTTCACCTCTCCCTAGAGTAGTAGAAAACTGCATTTTTATACACAAGTATGCAGAAAACAATCAGACGATTCCTAAAGACCACTAAAGGACCCCTGAAGGGACGTGAATGTACCCCTCTTTAAAGGACAGCTTTACAATATTTCAAATCAACAGTGTGAGGAGCCCTAATGGACATTGAAACAGGATTTTCTTGCCATAATCATTCCTCCTGCAAATTGTCACCTCATGTCATTTGTGCAAATTTGACAGTTTTGTACATCCTGTGTTTTTTTTTTTTGCCCCAAACAGCCAACATACCTACTGTCGCTAGCAATGGACGCACTGATTTGTCAGCTCAGCCTCTGAAACACCAGTTATTTTTGTAATCTCCATCCAGTGTCTCATTTTCCTCTCAGCTCTGTACATTTATGAAGCAGACTCATGAAGCCCCCGGGCTACGAATTTTTCGCCCAAGTCATCTGACATCTTCGCATCTTAATCCTGTTTTTCCTGTTTGACTTTGTATGTAATCGCGCCACATCTGAAATGCGCCTTGAGCTCTGAATACACAGGAAGAAAATAACCCCCGATGATGTCATCAAGCTTATCTTAGCTCAGGCCTGGAGACAACAAGTTTAAACAGAAAGGCTGTTTTACAAAGTGGGGGTGTTGACAATGCAAGTAGGGTCTAAACCAAGTTTCTGTTGATTGCTATTGCATTATGGGAAACGTATGATCCAATGTTTTTGGGGGCTCGACCCATTCTAGGAACTAAAAGTCAGGATATCTTAGCCTCTGCTGCTTCAATTTTCACCCTTCTTTTTAAAATCGATCACTTTCAAGTCTCTGCATGAGACTGCATCACTAGAATTCAAAATATAATAAAAATAACATACATAAATACTATATTATTGCATGATGCTGTAGTTCTGTCTAATTATTCTAAGGCCTTATGGATGAAGAACATCGTAGCCTCTTAGCAAACTTAACATCGGCTAAATATAATAGTTGCACAGCTGTGATGCAACCACTGAGTAAGTAAAGCTCAGCTTGTTTTAGATGATTCTGAAACATGTTAGAAAATCTAATAAAGTCTGAAATACAAAAATGACTTTGCAAGCTTGATTTAATTTTAAGGTTTATGGCTTGATTTTGTCTGTCACTAGCCACTGCAATACAAACTTAGATGATCATAAATCTACATTTATGATCATCTAAGTTAATCTAGGATAATCTAAGAAAAAAAAATTGATTTAAGCTTATAATTATAGACACAAATCACTTGATGCTGATTTTTTTTTGCAGCATACAAGGAACTGATGTAGTAAAGTAGTTTCTTGTTTTTTTTCATTTTGTTTGCCTGCTGCTAAAAATATGATAATAATAAATAAATACACTATGAATATAAGATCTGCAGGTGAGATCACGCTGCCAGTTGAAGAACCAGGATGCACAGTATTAACGTACATTTCAAAGAGCCACGTACGCCTCATCGCTGTCTGCTACAATCTGTGTGTGTAATGTTACACCGAACACATGGCACGTTCAAAGAGGAACTGCGGTTTTGGCACAATGATTGTTGGTTTGTTGTGAAGGAATGTGGGAAGCGTTGAGCCGCAGGTGCGTGTCATCAAAAGAGCTGAGCGAGTACAAGATGCTTCAATGGGGTGGCTCATAGAGGATTTCGGTATTTCAGTCAAAGGCTGTGTACACATACTGGATGCACAGGATTTCGGTTGCTTGGAAACAGATTGATGACTTGGAGAAAGAGGAGACAAATGGAGGAACTGACACAGACGCTTACGCAGAAAAAACAAAAAGTCCTGAGACGTCGGTGGCATGTATGGAACCAACAGGCAGTGATGAATGAGATAGAGAAGAGCTGAGAGCTGACTGGTGACGGTACACTGAGTCTGGGACAGGCAGTCACAGTGTATAATACAGGACAGCCACTTGGCACAGTCTGTGTTTATTTTAAACTAATGGTTGAGTCCCAGTGAAACACAGAAGTTTGGTCTGGACCAGCGAATGTAGGTCAGAGAGAGGGACACAATCTGGGGAAGCAGTCTCTCTAACGAAGGAGGAGTTACTGGGAATATTACTGGAAGCTGAGTTTATTTTATCTACTGGGCTGTCTCCGTCTATCCACTGGGACATGACTGGAAGATGGCCAGGAAGAAGCAGGGGGTTTGAAGGCCAGGATCATTACTATTAGACTTATGAAAGAAGGAGAAAATATATCTTGTCTCTCATTATCACAACAGAGCATGTCTGTACAGGGTGAAAAAAATCTGTATAATAATAAAAGTATAACATTAGTACAACAGTTTGTTGTAGTTTGTTACAAGAACACCTTGCATTATATTGAATACAGCATCAACAACAAAGCACTTCAGTATTAGGAAAAATTACAAGGAGAAAAAAAATCTTGTTGTAAGTGTAAAAATAACAAAGCACCTTCTTATTAGCTGCAAAAAATGTTGTGTTATAATGATAAATATGTCTTGGAATCACAACAAAGTAAAATAATATTATTATCATAATCTCATTACAATGAAAACATTTTGTTATGTCATTAAAACTATCATGTTACTTGAAACATAATGTCTTGTTACAAGGAGAAAAAATATGTCATTATGATAAAAGTATCTCTTTATTGTACCTCATTATCTCAACTAATACATGTATGAGGGAAAATATCTTCTTATAATGACAAAAACACCTAATTATTACCACACAGTATCTTATTACAAGTAGAAAATATAACTTGTTATAATGAATAAAGTCATTAGTAGGAGAAAAATATCTCATTATAATGATCTCTTTATTGCCACATTACCAAAAGAATAAATATCTTGTTATGATGATTATAACCTAATAAAGCATCCTTTTATTGACTGCAAAAAATCTACTTATAATGATTAATGTGTCTCATTATCACAAGTGTCTTGGTAAAATGAGTTTTTTATACAGAGAAAAAAAAACATCTTATGATTATTAAAGTATCTAGAAATCCCAACAAATTACTATTTTATATAATTACATCATTATTATTATTATCCCAACAAGTTATTGTGAAAAAATGTTTTCATAATTATAAAAAATAACTCTTTATACCAACAAATCATCTTGTTAGAAGCAAGAAATATCTTGTTTATAACAGTAAAATGATCTGGTTCTCAACACAAAGCATCTCTTTATGTTAAGTATGTTATTATAATGATGTATAGCAACAAAACATCACCTTATATATGTGGTTATAAAGATAAAGCATGTTGTAGTAGTAAAATGATCTTATCACATTCTTGATATAAAAAGAAAAGTAGGTCATTATCACAACAAAGTATCAAGTAGGAGGAATAATATCCTGTCATAACGACATATCAAAAAATCTTTGGCTTTCTAATAATGTGAAGGGCTTTTCATTCTAATGAGAAATGTTAAAAGTAGTGCTCCTGTAATTTGCTCCGATCAAGTGCTTTTCCATTTTCTAAAACACGATGAAGGTGTTAGTTCTGTGAAACTGACTGGATAGTAATTATCGGATACCTCTCAACCTTCCTCTCTTCTTCTCTCTTTATTTTTATTTGAAGTTATGAAATAAAATAGGCAAAGGAAATGAAATGAGTGTGTTTATGTGTTGTTGTGGTTAGGGGTGCAGCAGCAGACATACTGGAGCTGGATGTAAGTGACTTGCTGATATCTGAAGTCTGACGGACTGGTTTTAAAACTGTGACTCGTCCACTTGAAGCAGTTTAAACAGACATGAGTGAGGAGGAGAGAGAGAGAGAGAGGGATGGAATGAGAATGAGTCGGGAATGCTCGAGGGGAGCTGACCTACAGACAGATCCTGAGAATAGATTGAGAGTGAGAGTGAGGAAGGCTGTTTGTGTGTGTGTGTGTGTGTGTGTGTGTGTGTGTGTGTGTGTGTGTGTGTGTGTGTGTGTGTGGTGGGTCCTGGAATGCCAGCTGACATAAGGCTGGACATGCCTGTGCTGGCTGGAAAGCCCACAACAGACAGATGACACAGTGTGTGCTGGCAGATTGTGAATCACATGTTTGGCTTATCATGACGCTGACTTGTTTGTTAGTCTGTTTGTGTTGTTGGAGTGTGCAGAGCAGGGCCTCAGGGCATCTGACAGCACTGTTAGCCACGTCTGGCTATTATCAACTCAAACCCACATGAGGGTATAAGGTCACTGAAGTGTCGGAACTCCAACTGGTGTAATGAGCAAGACACCACAAAAATCACATTCATGCATGCAGGAAATATCTTAACTGTGTCCCAGGTCTTTACTTCATATTCATTATAAGCAGGTTCTAAGTATAAGGGGTGTGCCCGAAATACGTTATTACGTTATTCAGCAAAGCACAAATAGTGAAATTTTTACTAATATTTGTTTCATACAAATTATTTGTTTTCAGGAAGAAAACCATGTTAAATACCAGTGCACACGTCGGTTACATCACTATCTCAGTGTCTCTCCTCTGCTCCACTGTTACGTCTATCAGTAGGTCTCAACGAGGGGAGTCACATCCACCTGCTACATGACGCACATTTCCTAATTTGGATATTACTCCTGGAGTTGAGGGTGTTCCCCAGAGATAAAGCTGAGCTACAGACACAAGTGAAGTGCTTCCAACACTTCATGAACACTTATTTAATTTTCTAAAATTAAAAGCGTAATGAAAACAAAAACAGGATTTATAAACCTCTTTCCACTTGTATTCAAATACAAATACAAATACAAATAATTTTGCTGCCTCAACAAATACAGATACAAATACAAATACTGGACCCTATGTACATCCCTACTAAGTATGTGCACTAGTAGAGTTACTACATAATGTACAGGAGCTGGGGGTTTATTCTCACCTCAGAATAAAATAAAATAACATCAGTAAAGCAACTTCAAAGGACCGGGCTTTAACACTCACTCATCTCCTCAGCAGAACATCTGGCCAACTGACTGAGCACATGCCTTGTGTGCCATTACATTCATTGCTTTTCTCACATCTCAATAAATCCCTAACATAAAATAAATTGCATCTTGATTGTACAGTTACAGTTTAATATTGACTCATTTTGATCAGCAATGTCTTAAAAGTGACAATTTTCCACCCACCAGCTGCGATTTTCATATTTTATAATGAATGAAATTGAATTCCAACAGTGAACATGAACATACACATAACAATACAAAATGTGCTGCACAAAATGTGAAAATAACATAAAACAATATTTATAACAATAGAATAAAGTGGGAGCTTGCATATCTTGATAAAATTGAATAAAACCAGTATGATTGGTGCCTCTACATCTTTACACAGAGTAAGGTCTACACTAAATGTTTTTGGGCTGTTTTAGCACTCTATTGACAGGCACACTCCTCAGCAGGGCCTCCAATAGCACAAATCACACAGGAGGTGACATTGCCAGTAAAGTTAGTCATATATTATAATATGAATTTTATAGACCACATAAAAGTTACCCAAAATATATAGAGACAAATATACAGCTGGAGAATAATAACAAAATATGTCTGGAAATAAAAGATGGTGAAATATATACCATACTACTACTAAAAAATAAGTATTAAATAAGGCTTCAATCTTTAGAAAAACATTTTTCTTTCCACTATTTCCATGACCAAGAAAAATTTTAAACTGCAACCATTTAACTAAAATGGACAAGAAGTCCTTGAAGTGCTCAGAAAAAAAAGGAAATTTGAAGTACAGTTGGCTTGGGATTGTAGATGTTTCCATCCCCATCTTGTATATGATTGAAAGCTACTAAATGGACGTTTTGGTGAGATTTGTGGAGAGTTTTCATTTGCCTTCCATGGTCATCATCAGCAAATGAAGCCAGCTCAGGTGCCATTACCTTATCTAAGAGTGGTATGTTCATGTGATAACAGTTAGTCCTATATGGGGGTAGATGGTAAACCGTTCCATTTGCTGGTGAAGGCTGTGAGATGTGGTTGAAAGTTCAGAAAAAGTTTGTAAGCTTGTCAAGTTTTGCCACACACTGATCCAGAGGTCAAGAATGAGTGTTAATGGTCCAAATTAGGTGTCTCTGTGCAGTTTAATTGTTAGCAGCTTTCTGTTTGATTGACATCTGTTGCGCACATGTTGCATAATTTCCTGTTTGTAACAAAACAAGAAGTATATCAGAAATCAATGTTTAACTGCAAAAACACATACGGTATATACATGATAGTTAGTATGCAGTACAGTTAGGTTGGCATGAAAATGCATCCAAAAAGTTATGAAAGTGACAGCATCAAAAGGGACTTTTGACAAATAAACTTGAACCACTGAAACATAAAGAAGATAATTTGTGGTTTTATGGGGAATTATGTGCTGGAACGATATCTTGTAGGTTGCAAGATGTGATCAGAGAGCACCTGACTGTTATCTACCAAGAAATAGCGCATTACCCCTCCTAAAAAATTTTTTCTTTTTTTTTTTGCATTTCCGTTTGTGTATTGATTAAAAACAAGATGTTAATTATTGAGCTTCAGAAGTGTTGGTTGGTGTATTTTTTCAACTTAGGACAGAGCCAGGCTGTTTCCCTCTGCTTCCACATCCTGGGTTAGGGTTATGGTTAGGAAAACCTCTTTCACTGTTCATATGGACACCTGACACACTTGGAAAAATTGTAAACCCATCCTAAAATGCAAGAGATATTTTCCCACCAGTAACTATTTTATGGAAATTAGTACAGTTTCTTCATCCAGTAGGAAACAATCTCAACAGCAGAAGTCACTGCCACACAGAGAAAATGAAAACTGCCTTCTAGGGAAAGAAATACTCTATATATTATAAAAGGAAAAATATTCTTTTTAGAAAATTGAACTGTCACAGTTTCAATTTCTTAAATCAAGAAAAGCTTTTTTTTTTACATTACAAAGTAAGAAAATCATTTCCAGTAATGTTACAGGTGAGACTGTTTATAAAGGTGCATAATTCCTGTGTGCATATTGAACTTGTACAAGCATTGAAAAAGAATGAAGCAGTATGTATGTTATTAAAAAAAGTGTCAGCAGGTTAATCATCATATATAAAATATTAATAGCATCAAAACAATTGGCCATATCATTCAATTAGTTTGCACTGGCTGGAGGTGCTCAGCAGCGTTATCTACTGGCCTCAGTATCTCCCACACACACTGCTCAGTATGTTGGCATTGCACTTAAAGACCACATTTAATTTTAATTGCAAATTTTCTGTTGAGGGTTACTAGATGAAGTGTAAGCCCTCTTTATGTTAATGAAAGCCTTGATTACACTGCCACCCTGGGATGATACGTAATGAAACGGGCTTCCATTGTACATAATGATGAGGAGGACCCTTGCAAATCTGTCGAGTTGAGCTAAATGTATTGCCGCACTTCAGGCGGCGGACCCGACAAGGTGTTAATTAGGACTCTGGTCCTATGAGAGTCTGACTTTACAAAGACAACTTTAGAAGGAACGGCGTGTTTTAAGCACTCTCCTGGCAACAGCTTTTATTATCCCAGTTCCTTCATCGATTTTTCCCGAGGAACTAGTTTGTTTGAACTTGGCTGCAGCCCCACAGTGTCTCCACTTTAATAGTGATTAAAATCAATAATGAGCTTTGTTCTGTTAATCTGCTCTAATCCTGCTCGGGATGTCAGTAGGAGACGATGACTGGCAGCTCAGAGCCAGCCGCACCCGCCTCCTTTTTTATTTTAGAGAAGGAAAATCCGAAGAAAAACCAGTCCGATTTGGAGCCGCTTCAACTGGCAGGATGAGGGGATGAAGGGAAGAAGGGAGAGAAGGGGGATGACGTGTGAGTCGGTACCAGGAAATGAATTGTCCTTCAAAGGCTCATCGGAGTGTGGGAAAGACGGAGACGCTGCAGAGGGTTAGAGACACTCACAGGAAACAGAATAAACCTTCAGTGAAAGTTTGTCCTGGAGGTCAAGGAAGGAGAAGAATCTGGAGGAGGGGGAAGTCGATGTAAAACAGAGCGAGTCGGAGAAAGACGGAGAACAGGTGGTGGAGTTTGGGTGATGAGCAGGTCTGGCAGACTCAGCTTGACAGATCAGACTCTGTAATGTTTCCTGTTTGGCATGTGCTGAGGATGTAGTTAGAGCAGCTGTGCAGCCTTGAAACATTATTTATTTGCTCCACATTTCTATACACACACACACACACACACTTTAACAACTGATGCGTGTACAGTACAGTCTTGTTCACCATTGTGTTTGTATCCCTAAAGCCAGCGTAGCCTCATCTGTCAAAATGTGACCTTCTGAAAGTGAATGTCTGAGACAGACCACGACCAAGGCTTAGTCCTGCAGGGCTTTGTTGCCATCTCTCATTTCGTTTCACGCCTTAAGTCCAGGATGACTGATGGCCGGAGCGAATCACACTTCACACACCTTCTCCACGTCCTCTTCAGGCCACAGCACACAAGTACAGAGTGAGAAGCTTCTTAGATCCAAAACTTTCATTTGAAACCTTTAAGATTTGAATGATAACAAAGCACACATAAATACAGCAGTGTGATTTATTCTATCTTTCAAAGTGTTTCTCTGTGAGGTTTTTTTTTTTTAGATCAGTTTTCTGTGTTTATTCCGTGCACTTGGTGGAGCATGCTAATACATTCCCAACAATTAAATTGTTTCCTATGAAAATGACCTTGAATGTATTTGAATGTGCACTGAGACTTGAAAAGCTGAGCCACAGTCTATTGATGTCTCTTTTATTTGAGATTTCGGCTTTCAAAATGTCCCTGCATGGCATTTCCCAAATCCAATTTCTCTCCAAGCCTGCCCTTTTAGATTTGAAAAATCATGCAGATTTCAGCTGGCAGCCTGCTGGCCTTCTTTTGGACTCCCCAAATGGAATGGCCTTTCTAGTGTTAACATGTGATTGTGTTAGAGTCTGTGCAATTTTTGAGATTTTAGTGCTAATCGTAATCATTCAGTTAACACTACAGAATGGTCATTTAGCAGACAGAACAGAACACAACACAACAGCACAAGCAAGAAAGTCAGGAAACTGCTCTTTGCTATATTAGTTTCATCATTTTAGAAGTGAGGAGCTCTAACCATCAGACTAAAGTGCAACAGTGATATACTGGCAGGAAGTATAGATGCAGCTGCAACTTCCTCCTGTTTTTAGTCATATATATATTTAGGCTATATATGTCCCTTCATGTACTGCTTTGGTCTAGACTGAAATATCTATCAAATCCAACCCATATTTGAAATATAACAAATATGGGTTGGATTGCAATAAAGATTTCTTCAGACATTCATAGTCCTCAGAGGATGAATCCCAATTCTCTGCCACCACAAAGATGAGTTTGAAAGTTTCGTTTTTGAATGAAATGACAAATATCAGATGGATGTTCATGATATTTCCTCTCTGGATGAATTCTAATGACTTTGGTGATCCTCTGACTCCATCTAGTACCTTCATCAAATTAAAATACCAGAATCTTAATTTGTCCAATACTTTGGTTTATGACCAAAAACCTGCAAAACTAATAACATTCACATTCACATTTTTTGTGCTAATAAGCAAATGTTTGCATGCTAACACAAAATGATGAACATGGTCAATGTTTTTAGGGCTGCTAAATGTTATTATTGATTAATCTGCTGATTATTCTCTTGATAAATCAATTAATTGTTTGGTCTGTGAAATGCCAGAAAATAGTGAAGAATGTCTGTCAGTTTCATAAAGCCCAAGACAGCTCTGCTAGCATGGTTGTAGACTCTTGTTTTTATTGAACGTAGTGCTAGCAGAACTGTTTCAGGTTCATTGGCATCAAGGTGAAGAAGTTTGAGAACCTAATTCAATGTCACTCTACTTCTCTCTGTGTCATATGATCATCAATCATGTCTACGTTCAATTAATATGTTGGTGTGAGCAGTGAGATGAAAGTACATTACAGTGGAGGGAGATGAGTGTTGAGGTTGAGGACTGTGCAGATAAGAGTCATCAGATCTCACACCCAACGCTTCAAAACCGCACTGAGTGATCTGACACCTGCAACCCACGCATCTGACACCTGCAACCCAAAAACACACAAAGGACGTCTAAAGAAACGAAAAACAATTGAGATCACTCTGTCAGAGTTTCAAAGACATTAGTCAGTATGTGCAAAGAGGCGGGGCGTTAGCCTGTTTGTGGGGGGAAAAATGTCATCAGATATGATATAGGATTGAGAGCTGAACATACAATCACAAATCAATAATGCACACAAAGGTTGTTTACAATGTGTGACAACACAGCTAGCACCATACACTGCACAAGAGGTTCATTTAGTGACAACAAAATTCAAAATAGTGGATAAATACAGTAGAATATAAGTATATCACCGTTCTTACTCAGGCACCTCCTTAAAACATAACAACAATTCACAGGTGATAGCTTTGCACTAAGAACATTTAACCTGAGTCACAGCTTTCCTGTAAAGGTTTCCTATAATGTTTTGCACAGTGTCCCCAGTATTTGGTAGACTGTGTTGATGATAATATGATGATAATGTTTTGTTCTGCTTATAGATTTTCTATAAGTTCATCTAGTAGCGTAGTCTGAAGCAACAAATGCATTGCAGCGTCAAAATATAAACCACTGTCCTGTTTCCAACTGTTGACACTTGTTGATGCTGCAGAAGAGCAGCAGGTTTATCACATTTACTCCTTTGCCACAACGCCACCACTTCACCTTGACTACTTGTTCAGTCTGTATGGCCCATCCAGTGTTTGTTACGAGCATTTAATGATGTATGTCAGTTAATGCAATGCTACATACATGTACAGTGTTTGCTGCCCATAACATGTTCTCAGCTCCACTCTGCACAAGGCCACTCAGGAAACATTCTTCCTGTCTCAGGCAATTACTTTAAGAGAACAAATACTATGTATGATACCACTGAGTCAAGACTGTACCCTGCATACACATAGCTGATCAATCACTGGATGACAAACAGTTAAGTTTTGGCATTTTCTTTTTTAAATGAAGTATTTAAATCGTGAAATTCAACATCACATCACCACATTTGGACAAAAGGGTCACAAAATCTCACGTTTTAGTGGAAGCAACATCTAGTTGCCCTGAGCAATCATTCCTCCTTTTATTTTCAGCAGAAGCCATTAACCTTGATCCTGTGACAGGGGCGGAGGGAGCTGACAGCACACTTCACAGATGGGTGACAGGCCATGAACAGGCGTTGTGGCCAATTAGAGCCGATGTGACAAACACGGAGGTTCCTGGTTGTCATAGTTAAGGAATGTGACCATCATGTGTTGCCAGGTTGAGGTTAGCTGTGAAGTGTGCTTGTCAGGTCAGTCCTGACGCTTGTTTGACTGCCTTTGTTTAAGAGCCTGTTTTTGTGTTGCCGGCTGCACGACATCAAACATCATATCTGTCAAATTGGAGACAGAAAAAAGATATTGAAGCTGCATTAATTGATTTATTTCCTGGCCACTTGGGGGCAGCAGCGCAAGCTAATGCAACATCGGATATACTGTCAGCTTTTTAAGTTGTTATGATGAACATGAATTGCCTATATAGATATCCAGCAGATCAACATTAGCATTCAAAATATCCAGCTGCGAATGTTTTTATTTTCACCAGCTAGTCAGTAAGGGACAGGTAGAAAAGAACTACTTCATACAACATAGACATGCACATTTTAAGAAGGCATTCATAGTGTTGTACCTGTTTGCACACATGAAAAGTGCCAGAAATATTTAGAAACAGCCAGAGTTTGTAAATGACAAGTGGATTTATGAGGAGTCAGTCTGTTGCATTGCTGCATATTTGTTTGTACAAGTAAATGGTGATTTATCCACTAACCTCATTACAGACAAGTAAGACAGGACCTGTAACCATGGTAACTTTACACGACAAAGATGGCGACAGCCGTGGTCTTTTGGTATAGACACATTCATGTGATTTTTTTTGAGTGAGTTAGGTTGTCTGCTGTAGTGTGTAATTGTGGCCCTTCATTGGGCCCCAGATGCTAGCTCTGTTATTCCAGACATCTCTTAGAGGACCAGGGAGGGCTGCATAATTGCATTAATTGCAGCTCCGCCATTGATTTTTTTTTCTTTTTTTTCCAGAGGCCATTAACTTAGCTTAACTCCACCTCAGGCCCATGAACACTGTAATTATGAATAAAGTATTTATGTCCGCTGTACACTGCACAACAAAAGCGATAGCAATGTTTTGATGTAGCTATGGGAAACAGCACCTGAAAGCTGGCCGCTATTATTTCTGTGCTGCCTTATCACCACTGTTCCCGCTCACAGCAGCACTCAGCCCTTTCTACCGTCATGATGAATGTCCTCTCTGAGCCCTCCTGTGTGTCTTTGAGGCTCAGCACAATATGCTCAATTCAGAAATGCACAAATCTTCAATTCCACCTTATTCTGCTGTTCTCTTCTGGCCTCGTTAGGCATTGAGCCATTTTTCTTTTGATAAGAGTGTTTGCATACCATTCCTTTCAGCCCCCTGAAGAAAAAAACATAATTTACAGTTGGCCTTAATTTAATTTAGGTCATGGGAGGTATGACATGTGTTGGTATAATCCATTATGATATGATAATGCAAGAAAAAGAGCCTGTTATTTTATTTAGTTTTGAGTTTTCTCTCCCCAGTGGTTGCTGTAAATAAGAGAGGAGCAAAGAGAGGGCAGCTGTTCACCTCCCTCCCCGTCATGTCAGATGTTTATCAGCCCATCACAACACTGCTGTTGTTGTGAGTGCTCCCTGGGGCAGGGGCTGGTGGCCAGTAAAGTGGACTGAAGGAGTCCTGTGTGCATACAGACAGCAGGAGGGGGCTTAAACTAGTTTGGTCTGGGTATGTGAAAGCAATGAATGGTAAACACATGGAGGCGAGTAGGTAGAAAGTAGACCAAGAGAGATAATTCATAACAGATGGCAATACTTTACGTCTGAGGAAGTGTGTTAGCAGGAAAAGAATGTATGTGCACATCCTTTTGTGTGTTTCCTCAAGTTTTTCTGTCAGTAGGGCAATGGGTCATTTTGTCTCTCTCACCCTCCCCTTCCTGTTATCTACCGATGTCTCTCTGCCAGCTCTTGGCAGTAGTTCATTTGTAGACATAACTAACAGCTGGCTGGGCTCTCGGGCTTTTTGTGTTGTTTCAGCTGGCCAATAAATACTCTGTTACAACACAGCAAAAAGACATTACAGAGCGCAATCAGAGAGAAACATTGCAGTGTAAAAGTTGGGGTCTGTGTATGGCAAATGACCACATTATTGCTAATTCTCTTTACCTACAATTCAATATCAGGGTTGTAGACTATGCCATTATACCTTTATGGTCATTCCATAACTGCTCCTGTCCAGCAACAGTCTTTTAGAGAAAGACAGTGGACAATGGACCCACCTAAAGAAGATCAACTCTAGTGTCTTGCATCCTCAAACAACTGGACAGAAACAAGAAGTCAAGAGCGTTTGTCATTTGGTCAAGCACTTACTTAAACATTTTTCTGACAAGTGACCTCTAGTGGCAGTGGGTATATTGATTGTTGTTCCTCAGAAACAAAGATGAAAGTAGCATGATAATGTTATAAAGCTACAAAACCTTAAGGTGGATGTCAGAGTGGATGATTGGGTGCACTGGAGGCCACTGATCATGTTCTGTTTCCTACAACAGAACATTATTTCCTTCGAACCATCACCACAATCTTCCTTATCTATAATCAAGTAGTTGTAGTTCCCTGAACTGAGCCAAACCTCAACCATACTGGTGGCAAGTCAAAAATGTTTTCGTAACAGTCACCCCTGGGGTTTTGAAGGTACTAACAGAAGATTTAGTCCTAATGATTGGGATGCCAGATTAGGAAAAACACATATGGATCATTTTTGTAGGTAATGACAAAACTGCTTGCTTTATCGTTTACGTTGGAGGGCTTGTTGACAGAAAACAGCCCCACAAAGATTATGAATCTGCTCATAACACTCTAAAAGTGACAACATGATGTACAACTTCCTGTTCTCCAAATTCAAGGGGAACAAATAGTGTTTAACCAATAATAGTGATAAAATACAGCAGAGGCCATAGTAGAGATGGCTTAAATAAGAGTCAACTACTGAATCTACTGCACATCACACAATATACTGCTGTGTAAATATGTAAGAAATACACCACTATGACAAAGATGATGCAAATATAGACTACTTTCCAGTGATGTGGAATTAAAGCATTAAAGTGCCTATATATAAAAACCCCAGCAATTACATATCTGTAAACTACAACTGTAAAAGTCATAAGCAGACTAGGCGAGGTGTTCTTTGGCATCCTACTGTAAATGCCAGACTAGTTAGCCATCTAAATAAAGATACAAGTCAAACTGTGTGTTCTCTAAATACAGAAAAACAAATATATGAATGCTCTCCACAGCGTCTTACAAAAATATGTTAAGGAAACAAACAAGGGTAAATATTGTCTGTTGCATATGACAGAAATAAATGCTGTGTTAAGTTGATAATTAAAGAACAAAATGCCTCAGTCAGGACAGAGGTACAAGGCAAGGATGCCGCCTGAGCCCATCCTTAATCAACATTTATATTAATGAGTTGGCAGCAACAACTCTGCAGTCATCTGCATCACCTGGGCTCACTGTAGGGGGGCAAAAAATGTCCTCTGTATGCAACCTTGTCTTAGTGTCACCTACAGCACAAGGACTGCAACAGAATCTGTCTTTGCTGGAGAATTACAGCAAGGACAGTGGATTATCAATAAATTCAGACAAGTTATGGTGGTTATAAATATCCTGGTCTCAGCTTTCATTTTACTGTTAGCTTAGCTCATCTGGGCAGTTCTGCATGGCCTGAAATAGAATTGGGGATCTTTAAGCCATAAAATGAGAAAACACTTCAAATAGTTTTACCCTACCAATTACTATTCAGATATTCACATAGATGTATTTTTTCACAATTATATAACATAACATGACAATGAAATTTGGAGCCCATAAAGCCTCCACCCCCATTCATTGAAGCATCCATGGTCAACAGAAATGTACCAAACATGGTTTATAGAGCAGCAGAAGAAGAGGTACCTCAGAGACAACTCTGAAACTGTGTAGCTATTTGTCCCAAAGAGATCCAGACTCCCAGTGGAAACAACAGAAGCCAGGGAATGTGCCTCTCCAACAGCTGGCTCACAAACCATCCTTACCTAAACCATCTGTACCAGCCACAGCCACAATACCCCCCCCCCCCCCCCAAAGAACATTACGATTTCACCAAATTTTGAACAGAGAGCTTGATTAGCAAAATTCCTTATTGACATGAGTGAGTTTTAACAAAGGAGAAGTTTTGCTTGTACCGACCCACAGAATCCAACGCAGAATGGCCTAATAATTCTTCTAATAATTCTTGTTGTCTTGTATGTATAATGTTTATATGCCTGCTATGGAAATAATAAAAATATAACACACCAAATTCTAAAATAATTAATTAAATTCAAATTTCAGACTACAGCTAATTATTTTGTCATCTTATTTGTTTATCTTCATTTATCTGCCCATTATTTTTTTCAAATATTTGATTAGTCATGTCAGAAATGTCAGAAAATAGTAAGAAAATGTCTTCATATGTCTTGTTTTTTTCAACCCACAGTCCAAAACTCAAATATATTCAGTTTATTATCATGTTTGATAAAGACAAGGATTAAATTCCCACTTTTCAGAACCTGAAATCAGCAAATATTTTGTATTTTTGCGTTACAAAATGGCTAAAATGATTATTCAATTAGGAAAGAAATGTTGATTAATTTTCTAACTTATCTAACTTATCGATTGACTAATTGTTTCAGCTTGACCGTTCATGCTTGACCTTTGATAAAAGCAGTTGCTAAAACAAGCTCGACTCAAGGTCTGCACACAGATTTTTGAGCTCTCAACCAAGTCACATCTTCATCTGTCTACATCACCAACTTTCATTAAACTTTGATGTATTTATTTTTTGCTTGTTGTTACCATTTTTATTGTCATACAGCCACAACATCATAGTATACTTTAATATTGTATACTGCCAGAGGAACATTAAAATTGAGCCAAGTTATTCTGACAAAACAGCAATATGAAGCTAATAGCTATGTCAGTGTTGTCAGAAGCCTTACTACAGTGCTGCAGGGTGAACTAGGCTTAATAATATGCTGTCTGATGGGTCAAACTAATGGGTTTCAAAATTAGTTTTGGGTTATAAAGAAAAAAATATTTAGAAAATATGGGTACCTCTAAACCCATTTGAAAAACCATTGCTGTATCTCTCCCTTCCCCATCATCCCTAAGGCCCAAACAAAGGACACAGCAGGAAAAGACAAACTGTAACTCCCCACAACTGTAATCTGCAGCTCCAAAGCACACCATAAAATCCTGTCAGCCGTCATCATGACTTAAAGTGTTCCTAAACCTCAGCTGCACTGCAAAGTACAGGATCACTTCCAAAAAGGAGGAATAAAAAAGTACAAAAAACTCAACTAAAGGATAGACTTAAACAGGAAGAGTTGAAGAAGACATTACTACATTGTTGCTGAAGCTCTTGTCCATCTGCCTTCACCCCCCTCAAACATGATTCAGTTGGTTAAGCAAGGATCTGTTTTTGTTCCTGTTTCAAACAGAGAGAAAAAATGAATCCATTATGACAAGCTTGAGTGACACACTGAAAACACTAATACCCAAAGAAATGTTGCCATTACTACATTTTCTTATATAATGGTCATCATTGTAAATGTGGCCTTCAAAGAAAAATATGCTAAGCATTTAGTCTCTAATCCAGTTTTTCTTGAGCTTTCTTTATATACAAGTATTGATTGGCCTTGCCCTTGTTTTGGAGGGCAGTTACTGGTTAATTGTCAGTTCCTTTTAAGGGATTTCAAAGTAATTTCAGGCTTAGCTGTGCACGCATTCTGTTTGTGTTGTGTTGAGGCACACACATGAAAAGGTTGAATACGGTCCTGCAGAAAACACCAAAGTGATTGAACAGCCGTCATGAAAAACACAATGAAAGGAGGCCAACTGTTTTTTTTTTGTAGTAGCTTGAACTGTACTGAGTTCTTCTTCAGTATCCTCAGCAGTACCTCAATTTAGTGTCTTTTAAAATTAAACAAGTCACATAATTCTTCTCCAGCATACCCTGCTTTATTCCTCAACTATCATGCCTTTATCAGATGGTATCTTATTGTTTCAAATATAGCACAGATTTTGACCAAATTTCCAGAAAATTGGCAAAAGAAAATGAGAATTAATGCATGGTAATGTAATTTATACGCTACTGTTACGCACATTTTAGAAGTGGGTTTGTTGAAATAAACTTAGAATGTAACTAGTAATTAAGAATTTTCCAGTTGGGTGCCATTAAACCATTGCAGAAGAAGAGGGCACAACAAGATGACGTCATTAAAAGAGCAGCAGCCAAACAGCAAATGATGAAAACAATGTGGAAAGCATGATGGAAATGTCTGTTTCATGTCATCATTTGGTGAGCATTACAGTCTGATTGCTCAGATCTGATGTTTTAATGTGCTACTTTTGCTTCAGTGGAGCGTAAGCTCCGGCTTTATATACATCATGATTTATTGGTCTTTTTCCATTGCACTTTTTGTTTTATATCAATAAACCAAACTTACTGAACATAACCACAGGTGGATGGAACTGCAGCCACAGCAATAATGAATCCTTGTCAAAAAGAGATTAACAATGTACTAAAATCTCTTCCATTTCCTAACACTTGTGGAAAGCCGAAACTTATTTAAAGTAAATCAACATTTGGCCTAAACACATCCCTCCAAAATCCACATTTTGTGAACTAAATAAACCACTGAACTCTTTAGATCTGGTTTCTCTGGAATAAATTATGATGTATCACAGAAGAGTTGTGGGACTTGATGAATCTGCTTAGATAAATTGGAGTCTACAATTAGCTCTAACTAAGCTTTGAGAGAATGTGGTTTACATTATTGTGGTACAGATAAAACTCATTGAAAAGGTCCAAAATCAAGTCTGTTGCTGCATTCAGGAAATGTTAGAATCACAAAATATCTTTCTTCTATAGCCATTAGTCTTCATGTTATATTTAATGTATATTCTCATCTCACATTGAAATCCTTCAACTTTGCATGGTTGATCAGTGACATCTTCATAGGGGTGTAAACGGTGATTTTCCATGTGCACTGGGTAAATAAGACTATCAGAGGTCAAAGTTACTGTGCAACAGTTTCACATGTGTCTCAGCCAATCACAAGTGGAGGGATATTTTTTAACTACGGGTTTCATAAACTGTGTCAGGGTTTGTGGTAAACCGCATGCCAGTTTCACACCTTAACTAGACTGACACAGCTGCAGTATTTCACAGAAGTGAGATATCACTGCCAGGCACCAAGCCGCTCTAAAGCAGAGATATTTAGGATGTTGTTCTAACACATAACGGAGAGCGCCTTCACACTTCCTGCTACTCTGCATCAAAGTAGATTCAAAAGACAACAGCAACTCAACGGCAACAATAGGATGTTTGTGACTAGAAAAGGGAACAACACCCATTAGCTTTCAGCACTCACTAATTTTGTTTCTTAGCAGTATCGTTTCATGATTTACTGGCAGTATCAGTTCCTGTTCCAGACTTCTGTTATCATTTTGTGCCCTTATGACAGAATTCTTCAGTATAACTGAAATTACTCAAATCAAGTGTCATGTTTGGTTTGGGGTGTTTATGACCCGGAGATTGGGGTTTAGTTAAAATGTGATCATTCAGCAGGTGGTTACAAAGTGGTCAGTGGTATGTCTTTGTTGGTTTGGAGTTGTGTCAAACTAGGGGTTTTATTGCCTCCTCATTGGTATTGTTACCTTCTGGGCTGAAAGTCAGACACACTCCACCTGTGGGTGTTGATGTATTGGCAGTTTACATGTTCTCAAGTCTTCACACAAAGGTGAATTGAGGACCCTTAATTGTCTGCATGTGTGATTGGGAGTATAATGTTACAGGAAGGTTAGTCATTGTACCTGATCTTTAATTTCAAAAAGTATTAGATGTGTGCATCAAAGCATCTATAGGAGTTGACTGTGATCTGAATAGGATCATTTGTGAGTTGTGGAAAAGCGTCCCTTGAATATGAACACCTGCACATTGCAGCTGGAGCACCTGCTGTGGGACAAATAAGCCACATCTGGCTTATTTGTTGTTTTTCCATCCAACTAATGATTTGTAATAAGCTATTCAACACATGCACACAGACCACTGTCATTTCTCTCTGTCTCAGATTTTTTTTCAGCCCATTCTCCTCTGGTGTCATATCTGGGATGAAACTCACTTTTCTCACTATCTTATGATGAATGTTTTGCTAGAAAATGTTGTTGGTGAAATGGTAAAAAAAAAATCCCTATACCAAATGTCAAATGGTGTCATGACTGGAATGCACCTTGTTTTCCAATCCTCTGTATAACTCAGCTGTACTCAGCCAAAGATCTTTTATTTATGAGAAAAGATACTACTAGTGTTCGTTCCAACAAATTCAACAAAGTGATACATTTCTCACATCAATTTCATGAGTCACATTCAAATTTCATTCATATCAGATCAATCATTTAAGCTAATCAAATGTATAGTTTTGAACCAGGACTCTCGGTACATGGATCAAGTAGTTCATGAAAGATAAGGTGTTCCAAATTTAGGCTTATATGTGTTATTTCAAAGTCTCAGATACAATTTTAAACATCTCTTGAGTTTTCCTCTTACAGGACAAAATGTCAGCTTAGCCCAAAGGATATCTCATCATCTAAGGGAATTTGCAGGTGTCATTGATGTTCTCAAAAACTCTTTGATTTTCACAACTCCATGGCTTTTCCTCTGACACCTTAGGACAATGACTACGTTTACACGCACAAAATGTTCCAGTTTTTGCCCTTATTCCAAAAAAGGCAATATTCCTACTAAGCTGTTTACATGGCTAATGAAAACGAATATTCCACTAATATTCCCATTTACATGCAACTGTGCATACTGCAATTACTGTAACGTAAAAAGTCGCCACAACATACTGTATGTCCTATGGCTACGCCCTACAGATATTCCTATCCATATTCCTGTTTTGCTACCATCCAACGGATATATGGTCTTCTACAACCACAAAGGGTGGCCATCGTATTGTTTTTCAAGCAGCCGTGGATGACAAATATTGCTAAGTAGCTATCAGTTTCTGTGATTCCTGTATTTAGCCTACTCCCTACACTACAAATAACTGATCAAAGACTTTGATCAGTTCACCAGTTGCTATCGTGCTCTGTCACATTAAAATACCAATTACTCATTTTTAAAATCATCTCTCTGCGTTTTTTCACAAAGACAACATACTCATTGTGGCAAATATATTATAAGACCATGAGAGGCAACAAAACAATTCCCATACATGAAAATGAGCGTCTGTTGTGTTATGGGTCAGGAGCATTGAATATATATAAATATGGAGTCATGACAGCTCCCCAAAAGTGAAACCAAAACATCTGGATCGCCCCCTGGTGGCTGGCTGCAGTATAAGTCATAAATCCTGCCCCCTCCATGTTAGTGTATGAGCCAAACTAAAAAATCTAAGTACACCTCACAATAACTTTATTAACAGCGAACAACGCGTTTCGCCTGTAGCTTCTTCAGGTTCGCTCAAAAAAGTCACAGTAAAGTCATTACAGTATGCGATGGTTAATTTTGATTTTCACCTTATATGTTCCTGCGACCGACCAGCACCTGACTGAAAATACTGGCTGTGCATGGGGAGTTCTGTCCTATTCTTTTTTTTTCTCTTTATGGCCCTTCCAGGGCTCCATAATAATGGAATATTTGTGTGCATGTAAACATATTCAATGTTAACATTATTAGCCCCACTACTGGTAAGGCTTTAAAGGGCAATGCACACCATCCATTGTTTTTGCAAGTACACACATAGGTGGTGTCATTATGGACTGACAACATGCCAAGATATGCCACTGTCATGTTTCCCAGTGTCAATGCATGTCAGCTCAGAAAAGCAGCAATTTGATCACATTCACTTCATCACAGCTTCCTCTGTCCGAACGCAAAGACTTTGAGGTAATGTGATCTCTACATTAAGGACAGCAAAAGCACGTTTGTCCATCCGGTGTTGCAGCTGCTTGGTCTCTACTCTTTATTTGGCTCCTGTGCATCTAGGGCTTCACCTTCTTGCTTTGTTTCTCTGTATGTTGACATTCAAAAGCAAGCACTTCCAGTCAACAAAAATATATTCTAAATGTCATGGGTGTCATGCCTACATATTTTTCCTTGTATCCCTTACCCTGACCTATCATGAGTGTACTGCTGGAGAGATTATTTTTATTAAAGGTCTGTAAGCTTTGTTACTTACCTGTAGGCTAACGGGATGGCCCAGTGTCTGGCCTTCTTGTGTGCATGTTTTTATAGTTTTTGTATTGTTTGTCTTTTCTCAGTGTGTTTGTGGCAAACAATCCACACTGAGCACACATTTTACCCTTTATTGGTGCTTCAGTACTGTCTTGTGCATGGTATTTGTCATGATGCTCCTTTATATAGCTTAACTTTATAACAAATGTCAGTTCTCTTACTGGTCAGTTATGATGTCATATTGCTGGTATATTGAAGAATGACAAAGTAATTAATTTTATGTGTTTCCACATATCATTTCCCTCATTTAAGTCCCAGTAGCTTTTACCCCATTGTGTTTAAAGTATAACTGTAAGTATATGTTACGGTTTCACATCCTTTTCCTCTATTTACATCAAGTTTTCTTTGTGTTAATTTCCCAGATGCATTTTGAGTTAACAGCATTTTTAACAAGGTTAAGTTCACAATGATTGGCACCCTGTTAGAGGCAGTATTTGTTTAAATGAATAGTTCGACATTTTGGGAAATACGATTATGCACTTTTTTGCAGAGAGTTAGACGAGAAGATCAATACTACTCCTCATATCTGTCCGTTCGATATGAAACTGAGGCTGGCAGCTGGTTAGCTTAGCGTAGCATAAAGACTGGAAACAGAGGAAACTGCTAGCCTGGCTCTGTCCATGGTTTTATGAGGGGTTATGTGTGGGAATATTTCTTGGCTAGGCACTGTGACTTCCCGGAGTTTAGTTGTCACTGTATTACAAACAGAGGAGACTCCAGGGAGTCACTATTCCTGGCCAAGAAATAATTCAGCACATAACCCCTTGTAAAAACACAAATAGTTGTTTTTACATTTAATTTTTGAGCAGATTAAACAAGATAGACCATGTTCATTAGTGAGTTTTAGAGGTGCTGCTAGACGGATTTCATTTTCTTTGTACAGAACCAGGCTAGCTGTTTCCCCCTGTTTCCAGTCTTTATGCTAAACTAAGCTAACATACTGGCAGGTCATTTAGATCTATTATCCAAGTTTCAGCAAGAAAGCAAATATAAGCATGTTTCCCAAAATGTCAAACTATTCATTTAATGGGGTGTTACAATGTTGACTTCTTGTGTAAGGGCAAGGGTTATGGTTTGACAATTCTGGTTAATCCACCACCTGGCGGACTAGGTCTGTGAACATGTTCTAATACTTTAATAAGTTTATCATGTTTTACCTCGGTCACAGGATTACATGATTTAGACCTTTCTACAGCCCCTTCTGTTCAAGTACTTAAACAAACTCCTTATATAAATTTAAAAATACTTCATCATCAAGCTGAAAACAAAGCCACTCATGACTCCTGAAAAGCAGTCAAGAAAAACAAGGTTTTCTCACAACACCAGTGATAATCAATGGTCCCTGGAGACTCTGATCTCCGTTGTCAGCCATGAATGTTTAACTGATCTTCACGTAGGTTTATCAGTGAACCAGAAAATGTTGTCTGATCCCCAGGATATCACCATGGATACTATCAAAGACACATTCTCCTTCTCCATCCTTAAAAATCCATTCTCTATGGAGCTATAAAGAGCATCCAAGTGCAACCACACAGATAAGGAAGCAAGAAGTTCTGTCTCTCTGGTTTTTGGCAGTAGGAGGCAAAAGTCAGCACATATTCTGTCCTGGACAAAGAACAGTTTAGGCTCTTCTCACAGCCATAAAAACTGTATGATTCTGTTGTTAGAAACCCTCCAGAGAGCTTCATTTGAGAGCAACTACACCTCAAGCACTTGCTGTATTTAATATTCAGCATGTGATAGTTCCATTTAGTAAGGTCAGTACAATAATGAAGAGCTTCACTTCAATGGAGCCGTTCACTGACTCTGGTATTCCCTGTTTCCCTGTTAGTCCCGGCAGCCCTTTGGCCTGTCTGTTGAATAAGACCTTCTCAGACAGTGGAGTATTTTAACCATTAACTGTTAGTTATTTTCATGTAATGTGTTTGTGTTTAGACAGCTGTAACACTGGTTGCATTTGGCTGTGTTTTCTCATGGAGTCTGGTGATGGTAGAAAGCCTCTTTATCTCACATTTCGTTACAGACAGAGGTGAGGTCTGTGTGTTGTTGACTAGTGACATTTGGGTCTGTCTTTTTATATTTGTGGTGTTCCGCCCATCCTGTTGTTTTCAAATGTCTAATTCTGCCAGAACACACCAAGTGAAAATACCCAAAAAGAACAAGTAAAGCTTGGTACTGAAAAAATAATCTTTTTTTAAACAACCTGGATTTTAGTCTTGTTGTTTTACAAGTATTGTAAAATGTATTATAGTCCATTATGACTTCATCACTTGTTAGGATTGGATTTCTTCTATCAAAAACGTTTGGACACACTTTCTCATTCAAGTGAATGAGAAGGTGTGCAAACTTTTGACTGTAAATGCAAATGTGAAGACATTCACTGCTTAGCAGGTGCCACTGGTAAAGTCAGACAGGGCGTCAAAGTCTACAAGAACTCACCAAATTTCTAGGATACACAGCAATTAAGCTAAACAGCTATAGTTAGCTTTCATTTTTAGCTCATTCTACAACATCTATTGTAAAATTTTGCTATTAGCCTAATGAGCTCTCTATGGCTGTGAAAAACATATCAGCTGTGGATGAAGATGGGACCAGGAGTTGGTTGCGGGCAGAGCAGTCAAAGATGTTGCATTTCTGCAAATTCATATCATGCTTTTTAAACAGGTGTTTTGATGAATTCCTCATCCCTTACTGGTGGGTTTTTTTGCACTTAAAGAAATAAGTATTACAGTCATTGACTCAAGTAAGATATAACCAGACTTTTATAAACTTTTCTCCGATAAAAGAACCAACCTTAAAAATCTACTCACCGGCTCATTATTAACTGGCTAACAGCCACCATATGCTACTGTTCATAGCAGACCAAGCTAGGGTGCAGCAACAAAACCTGAGCATATTGAACTGAAAGCGGTTTGTTTTATTGCTTATACAGTACAGTCTTTTTATTTGTAAGAGGATTGTGTTGTTTCTTCCTTCAGAAGTTACACAGTATGCTTTAAGCCTTGTTTTCAGAAAAAAGCCAAACTTTCAATGGTTCCAGCTTCTCAAATGCTTGAGATTGCCCTCCTTTCTCTATTTTATGTCACCGTAAATTGAATATCCTTGGTTTTGGGGCTATTAATTGGAGATACCAAACCAATTTACCAAAATACCAATTTTAAGAAATTGCGCTCTTGGAAATTAATCAAAACCCATCCAAACCTTGACCATAAAGGTGCCTGTAGTTTTTGCTCTTGTTGCTGCTTTATTGGAAATCAGTATTTTCCTTGCAGCAACATCTTTGTAGCATGAGATCTGAGAACTACCTCACTGTATTTTCCATTTACCTCTGACAGTAACATCAATCCTTTCTCTTACTCAGACCTCTATCCACTGTATTTGCTCCTCTTCTCTCCTCCCCTTGTGATTCCTCCTATAGCTTGTTTAACCATGATACAGAAGCTTGACTAACCAACCAGAAGCCAAAAGGAGGAAAGATCATGGGTATAAAAACACAGCACCTCCACAGAACATCCACACATACACTACTGCTGTGTCCAGCTTTTTATCCTCTCGGCTTGCTCATTAGAGCAAATGATATCAGCACACCAAAGCCAGGCTGCCTGTCTGCTTTCCTTCTCCCTCGAAAAGAACCCATTACTTTTATTCTTGGAAGTAGCACAGCGGTTTGACCCCAGCTACACTGTGTGGCTTTGCAGCTGATGCACCAAGGGAGAGAAAAAAGCTGGGTGTGTTTGTGTAATTATTCAGTATCAGGGCTGCTGATGAGTTGTTCCACATCCACTGGCACTTTTTTAATGAGCATTCATGGTAGACGATAGGGTTTGGCAGAGTGAGATCTGCACACTACTTGTCTCATAGAGGTGGGGGTTTCTATCCATCAAGAAGAGAAAACGAAGAAGAATAAACCACAAGAATAATTCAATGAGGTTGAAAAACTTAATTTAAATCATCAAATCATCACATTTTCTGGAGAGTAGTAACTCAATTTTGAACCAGCAGTCAGTGTTTCCCCTAGAATTTTTTTCAGGCCTGGTGGTACGCGGTCAGCTTCGGTCAGGTGGCACAATAGGTGGTCTGCAGTTTATATTTTCATTCAAATTTTTGTTTGCTCTGTATATTCAAGACTTAAAACAAAATGGTCACAAGATGAGGATGACATAATAAGCTGCATTAATTGCATAAAAATAAGCTGCCCCTCTCACTTCTTCTACTTCTGTATTTTTGTTTAACTCTAGAGTTTTGGAGAAAAACGTTGATATATTTGTTTGTCTGTTAACCGTGCTAGAGCTTTTTCTCTTTTTAGGCGGTGCCATGCTCACGTTAGCTAACCTGCATCCCATACACTCTCGCTCTGCAGTCATTTAAAAGGGACTTTGATAGCAGTGGTACTTGCATCACATCAAGAGTTTCCCAGGCAAAGACATAGAGGTTGACTCACATTTTGGAACAGCACAGAGGCTCCCAAATGCATGCAATTATTGATTTCTGAATTAATGGATATTTGGTGTTATTTTTGGCATTCAAATATTTTTGGCAATTTTTTGGCCTGGTGGGGGTTCTCGTTGGCCTGGTGGCCCACCAGGCCTGTACAATTGTAGGGGAAACACTGAACTATAGTGTTTTTTCTCAGAAACATTTGCTTAATTCGAGCAATGTGACACAACGTAGTGGACCTGAGATATGGTCTTTTATGTCTCCCCAAAATAGCCTCTATCAATATAACACATCATTTGCATTTCAATTTTGTCATTCTCATTCTGTGCATCTCATTTCCACTAAAGGTCATTTGTTTTTGGTACAAATGAAGTACAGAAATGGAGTTGAACAGCAGGACCAGAAACACAGTCTCTACAACTCAAAAAATCACACACATTGACCATCAACACTGATTCATTCTGGTCCCAGTGTCAAAATTCTCTCCCTCTTGTAAACATGTAGCTACACACAGACAGTAATATATTGGTAACACTATAAAAACTAGGATAGCGGCATTAAAAAACACAAAATCTCTCAACACTGTTTTGTCTTATTTCTTATGCTGACATGCTTTAAAAGAGTGTTATCCCCTTTCTTTTACAGTGAAAGCCTCAGTAAATTTCAAACAAAAAGCTTGTTGTATCATCTAACTGCATCTCAAGTCCCATTTCCGGTGGTGGAATTAGGGGGACTCTGTTCAACAACTTTCCTAAATTGCCACAACAGACAGTAACAACTGTGGATTTGAACTCTCAAACTCTCTTTTTTCATTTTTCATATAACTACCTACGTTTCTTTTTCTGTGGTGAACAACTGAGTGCAACACCATGAATGCTTTATAGAAAAGACTGTACAAAAGCGTGCGCTGTTACCTACATCTCTTCCATTCATCATGTCAAGATGGATCGTTGGCATTGAACTCATCAATTTCATTGCTGAGATTCAAATAAAGTGGTTTGGATAATATGACTAAACTGTCAGTCTATTTATGACATGTTTGATCGTCTGACTGCTCCCGTTTCTTGCCCCATTGGAAATATGTTAAATGATACTTCCATTTTTCCAGATCTATGCAATTTCTTTGATGAGTACAATGTTATCATACTGTAACTGAAACAACCATTGGTGGGAAACCACAAAAATAGAACTCAACTCATTCAACACAATTTGCATTCTAGCTAGTACTTTCATGTCGTTCCTTTGCACATCTGTGTAAGACGCAGCATTGCTGAATTGCTGAAGTGCAGTAGTAATAGTTTATTGTAAACTTTGTATTAACATCCAACACACTTCTACACTGATCACACACAGTGTTCTATGCTCTGTGTTGTGTTGCTTCAGTCAAGCTCAAAGGTCAGTTACCATATACAGCAGGTGGTCGTCGTAGGTGAACATTTTGTCCAGCGTTTGCAGAGTTTCAAGGTTTCGCAGTGCTAATCACACCCTTTGCCAGTTTTTAATTAAACCATTGGAGATATTTGACTGTGATCTTTGTCTTTACACTACCCTGGCAGCTTGAAAGACGGTGACCTGCCATGAAAAGCAATCAGCTTTTTCTTCTCATTCCCTTTGATGAAAATGCTGTGTAAATACTGTCCTGAATAAGATGGAGTTGAATTTCACACAGTACTGTCTGTACTCCAGCTTCAATCGAATTAACTTTCAAGGACTGCCACGTAAGATAGTCTTTTTATATAGCAGAGCAAATTGTCTGCAGTAAAAGGGGTGAGAAAGCTGGATTATGTTCCATTACGATCCCCCTCAATGAATAATACAATGGGGCCCCCGGGACCAAATGGAGATTGGGCTCATCTTTTCATGTCTGTCTTCCATTTGCCCATTTCTGCTCAGGGATCTGCTGCCAGAGTGTGTCTCCTGCCTGGTCAGTAATTCAGCCACACACAGAGGCTGAATAAGGCCAGATGTCTTCATGGTAGCACTGATCCATACATCTGTAACACTGAAGCGTTAGTCCAGGGACGTCTTGGCATTTGACAACCGACTCTAATGTCCCCAGACATGACAAATGTCACCTTTCTCTCCTGCTGGCTAAAATAGAGCCAGTGCATTTTTGTTGTAAGGTGACCTTTTTTCCAGGGACATCAAACAGTAATCTCTTTTCTTTATCTTTTGCAGCGCTCTGCAAGCCATCTTTTAGCAGAGCAGCAACAAAAGTGTACGTATAAAGAAAAAGATTAAGATTAAGTTTGCATGAGATAAGGATTTGCATGAGAAAAGTAACTAAAAGATGAGTCAAATTTGATACAATCACGATACATTTGGATATTTTTTCCTTCTCCGTCTCTCTTTGTTATCAATACCCAACTCCATCAACATGAAAGACTCCAGTCCTGCTGATCCAACAATTAATTTGTAGGAGATAATGCTTTTTGCAATCAAGCTCACCAACAAAGAAAGAAGCTATGAATATTATTGAAGCTTTATCTGACTTTGCACTTTCTTCAGAGATGAGATTCAGGAGGCAAAAGTGGTTATGAGATAGAACAAGTTCTCATACATCAGGCAATTACTGTCATCACTCACAGCTTGCATGGTGATGGTAAAGGAGCTCACAGTGTCTGTCACACATATTTATGACAATTGGGTGTTGTCTGTTTATTGTACTCAGGATCAGGATGAGCCCAAGAGGTTGTAGAATTTCCTTAACCATGTAATCCATTGGTTGAATGTAGCGTGCAACATTCTTTTTTCAACTATTCAGCCATGTCTGCCAGCTAGAGTGTGAAAAAACTAAGATTAATCCTTGATATTGGACAGTTTGGGTCTTAAATGGCCTTATACCTCATATTATTTTAAACTGGTACTCCAGCAATTTAATATTGTACTCCTCCAAAGTTGGGGACTCACGACAGACAGATTTAAAAAAGAATGGTCTAAATGAAGCCACAGAGTTAAGACTTTGTGACTTTAGGACCCTAGAATGGGACTAGCTCCAAAATTGCTGGATCCTTTATTTCCCATAATGCAACTAATAGCAGTTTTTTGTTAGACCCACCCTGCCTGTTTGATGCAGCCTTTATTTTCTCATAGTTCTCATACTTGACTTTCTTGATAAGTAAACTGACTGTTCTGTGTAAAAACTTGGTGGGGTTTCCCTTTAAAGAGGAAATCCAAACTCTAATAGTTGCACTATGCACATTTCGAACTTAAGTCTTGTCACAGTTCTGGGCAAACCCCACTGAGTGACATTGAAATGGTTGTTTTGCTATTGACAGATAATGGAAAACACCTGCAGTAACATCCCTGATTGGGAAGGACCAGAGAGGCAGCATACTTAAAAGTGTCACCACATAAAGGGGTGTTTTCTGCACTTTTCTGCCCTGATGGATTGTTGAATTACACCAGAAGTGTTTCTTTTCAGAATATTTATTCTGAAGAAAGATATTGTAACACATATAGGTAAGAACAAAAACTTAAGTCATTGAGTTTTCTAGGATTGCCCCCTAATAGTCAATGTGAAGAGTCTTAGTCAACTAAGTTTTCATTGGTGGGTTAGTCACAGGAAACCCCTCAAAGTCCATTCGGGAGCTGCGCCTTGCCAAAATTAGGTCAAAACCTAGTATATGGCTGGACCGTGTATGAAACGCTAGAGGGCTTTTAATTTGAAACAACTGATACAGGAAGTGGTGACACGTGGTGACACCCGACCGAGGCAACCAATGAAGTTACACTATTTGGCTTCATTCGGTTTTGTATTTCTCTGTAATGTAGCAGAATGTTAACAATGTTACTTATTCAGCCCTGGAGCTCAAACCGTTTTGTGATGCCCTAAAAATACATATATTTAATACTCATTAATTCAAGCCATTAGTCAACTAGTGGTCACACATTTATGATATTAATTAATTATTTAGTCAATGAGGAAAATCTTCGGTCGGGGGCAGCCCTACAGTTTTTCCAATTTTGCTTTATCCTAATTTACTGATCTCATATGACTGTAGCCTTGAAAATCTGAGGTTAACCACTCTGCCCTTAGAGTTCTGCACAAGAAGTATTTCAGGAAACGTCCTTTGTCATTGCTAAGCAACCTCACAGTCAGCTGCTGTCAATCACTTAACTGGCCTAGCTAATGCCATTAGCTAATGTCATCAGCTAATTTTATTAGCTAACTAAGAAGACAAAATCTACCCTTTTAGCCATGGCACTCCCAGCCTGGTGCTGTTTATTATATCATAACATTAGCTGTAGACGGAACAAGACTGGACAGAAACAATCACTGCCATATGGCACTTTAACCCAACTGGAGAGCAAAAGCAAACAAAAAAAGCAAGATGCCACAGATGGATAAACACTAGTTTGGTAGAGTACAAAGGCACTGTGCAATACAATTTGTCAATAAAAATGATCAGAAAAAGGCACCTAAAATTGCTAAAGATGTTCAGTGTGATCATGGTCTTTGACAGTGTTTTTCTTTGCTCTGTCCCATTTCTACCTGCTGCTACCAAATTCCACTGGGATTATTAAAGTTAAATCTTATCTAATCACCCATCACCTTTGTCTCCCCTCTTCTCTTTTTCTTTCACAGGGAGCTTTTAGGTCCAGACTTCACAGAGACCTACTACACAGACAATGGGCAGCTGGTGACTGTGACCAATCATAATTACACTGTAAGTATGGACCAAGGTCTAAATGGAGCGAGTCTAACTTTTCTGTCTTCCCCCCCTCTCTGTCAACTGCTGCCTTCTACTACCACACTCCTTAGTTAAGGGTTTTCATCTTATGGTCTGTCTTTCTTATGAGGACTTTCTTAACTCTAATTCAATTCTAAAATACCCTTTACCATACCTTAACGTAAACCTAACCTTAATTCTAATCTTTGACCCAGTTCCAGCTTCTAGTCCTAAACTCCACCCTTGGGGGACTTTACTGGTATTTTGTCATGTTTGCTGCTATTTCTGTTTCACTTCACATAACTGCCAGCTCTTTTCCAAGGCTTAAGACATTTGTTTTACATTTTTAGCTTTTCCTACCCACTCTGTCTTCAGGCAGCTAGTGATTTCCATTCATTTTTGTAACATTTCAGTATCAACTTGCAGACTGGAAACCTACTGTATGTATGTGTGCAATTTTGAATTTCATATGGAATTGAAGGAGGACATTAATAACGATTACATATTTCAGAAGGTCTGCGCATCAGTTAGGGTTTATATTTTAAATAATCCCTCTGATTCCATTATTACAGAGATTTATACAACTATCATTTTACCACAATCATTATTTTTTTTAACTTTGGATTTTGTCTCGTGAAATAAATGCAACATTTATTTAACTGTATGGAAGTCTATGACTGCCAATATTATAAGTAAATCATTTAATCAAATTGGCAAATTAATTTTCCACTTGTGTGTGTATTATAGACAAATTAAACTTATTTTAAAATCTAATCTCCATTTTTATTTTCTTGATTGAAATTGAATAACTGCCAAAATGAAAACTCCATTGACATATACTGTAATTTTCAGTTTATTATGGTCATTATGACTTAACAAGGCCATTATGATAATGCAACTGAATATGAAATTTACTTTTCATTTTAATTTTCATACAAGAAAACAATGTGCATTATAAACTTGATGTCTTCATTTTAGCTTATTTCAGTCAACCATTATGAAATTGACAACTATATAAAAAACTATAAATGTGGACGTTTTCATTAGAAATTAGCATAATATAACAATTATTAGCATAATTCAAATTCAAATGCAAAAGTAAAAATTGCAGTTTCATTCTCAAGTTTAGGTTGCACATCATATTTATGGCGGTGTTATTCTTTGGATCACACTGAAAATGAAAATGAGTAATTATGCATTTTCAAAAATGATAATTGGATTTAAAAAAGGTATTTTTCTCCTACATTATGCATACCCAAATGGAAAATGTAATTTCAGTGTGATTCAATAATTTCATTTTAATATTGACAGCCATAGGCTTCCATACCCTTACATTGGTCGTTGTTCACTTTGCCAATCCAGGTTTTTGAGCATATTCAGGGGAAAGATGCAGGGTTGAGTGAAAAATGATAAATAGGCATATTAGAGTGCAGTGATGAAAAGGATACTGCTTAGTGACAGAAGGTAAAGGAGTGAGTGGGGGGAAAGGTTTCTAACAAAGTCTCCACTGTGTGTGGGAAACCTGCAGTTAAAATCTAAATCTTTACTTCAGGATCCAAACTACAGCGCCAGTGCTCCTCCCCATTATTTTATGTTTTCTCGCATGTAATGTAGAGATGAGTTATACAGTACATAGACATCTCTTTATCTTCAGTAGCATACAGTATTTCATATAACAAATAAAGGCACAGCACCCACACAGCATGGTTTTGATGAAAGTTAATTTAAGTGTAAGTGTGACAAAGTGTTGGCCAGTGGAACTTTGCCATACAATACTTAATATTAATAGATCAGCAATGGTGTGTGTTGTGACTATAGAAAGGAAAGGCCAAGTCCAGCAGCAGGTGATGGATATTTTATCGGCGGAGGAATATGTTTTACTTTGTCACTTTCACATCTGTAGTGTTGGTCCAGACCAAAGAAGACAAAAAGTTTTCGATCAGGTTCGTGTTCACACTGATTTGTTACAAATGAACCACAAGGAGTAAATTAGAAGTTCAAGAAACTAAGACTACACTATAGTCATATTTCGTACAACCACACGGGAGGTGTCATAGTGGCATGAGGTCACTGCCATAAGTGATGCATAAATTATCAGGTACTTTATTAACGCTGTTGGCCGTGTGTCAGACAGGCTGTGTGGCAGTTTGGGGAGCAGTGGTTGTCAGCCTGGTTGAGAGTGTGTTAAAGGAAACAGCAGCTGTATAAAAGAGCTAAGAGCTGCTGCTAGACTTCCAAACCAGCATCATTGTGATTGCTTTCAACTCTAAAACATTGTGTACACACACACATACACACACACACACAAACACACACACATCAACATATGGCATGAAAAACAGCTTTGACAGGCAGACATGCACAACACGCAGACACGCTTACACATAGACACAGACACAACATGTAAAACTGTTGTGATGGACATGCACGATAGTATAAACACTATAATTTCACACACGTTAATAAATTTTAAAAAAATGTACTGTATCCTTAAAACTGCAACACATTAACATGCACATACACACACACACACAGACTTGGTTCACATATATGTACATTTTATGCCACAGACATACACAACAACACACCCACTCACACATGCAGAACACACGGTACACACACAGTTAATGCTGATCTGCACACATCATATGGCTTCACTGAACAACAGGATGCACTCTATGGTCTTTCTGTAATTATGGACAGATTTTTGCCTCAGTGGAGCATTTAATGCATGCAGTATGAGGCATTTAGCATTATGCTGTGTAATAGTGCAAGCAACATTGTAACATTAAAGTGTATAAAAAAAAATCTTCTAAATCGAATTCTTAAATCTAATATGTGTAATGTTAACAAACAAGCCTGTCATTGAGAATATTGGCAGCCTCAGAATGCCTGTAGTGCTTTGCACTGCCACGAGGTCACATCTGGATGAACTTCACGCAGCAAGGGGAGCTTTACTGTACAGAACAGAAAGAGGCTGCAGTTCTTTAACCGCAAACAGATATGAAGTCCTCAAAGATGGATCAACTTTGATTTTTCCTCCAAAAAGTTTAGAGTAACATTTCTTGTTTAATTAATCGTGTTAAAGAATAATCAGTGCTTCATTTGCATTTTCTGTATGTGAAAAAGGCAAAATGATATACTAGTTATACTAGTACACTAGTAATATGACAAGACAAGACCATAAAATGGACTGTATAATGGATATAATATAAAACTCAATGTCAAAGTCCACTATAGACCCTAATGTTTTGACACATGAGTCTGAAGCCTGGTATTAAGTTACTCTTAAAGGCTACAATACAAAGATATCCATCATACTGCAGTGATTTTCTGAGCAGTTCAACTTCAAATCAGCATTAATCCCCAAATATCTGTGAGAGGAAACAGGTCATTGTCTTTAATGCTGAGATATGAAATTAAGAAAAAGTAATGTTTTGGTGATTTTATCTTTCATCAACAGTATTTAGCAATCAAAATCCTCTTAATGCAACTCATATTGAAGTCACTTGATTTCAATCTACAAAGACTGATGTTATCAAGATCCTTGCAGACATCTCATATCTCAAGGGTTTTTGATGATCAGAGGTGGTTGAGCGCCCTGATTGGCCTTTGATCAACTTAGCTCTCAAGTGCTAGATCACAGAAACCAAATTATCCATTTGTCCTTAGTAGACTTTTGGCACCAGAGCTACATGCTCAAATTATGTAAGCATATGCTTTAAGTGATAAGTAACTTCAAACAAATAGAAGTTGATTAAAATTATTGGTTAGTTTAGTTTTAGACCTGCTGCTTGAGATAATGCAAGTAGATGCCATGATTTTCAGGTGTATGCAGTCACCCACTATGTATCCCCTCTATTTGCTTTGGAAGCAGGGTAGTATACGTATTCCCTGCAAGGTCTAAATAAGCCATTTAATGTGTATATATCTTGTTTTTTTCCTACATCACAGATTATTATGTTAGTGATAATGCTAAAGGCTCTGTCTCTGAACATAGTGCATGTGGAAGTGTTAGCATGCAGGCAGGCTATCATAGCCTTCTCAATAACAAACAGCCTTTCACCATACTATCTGTCCAATGGTCCATTTGAGGTTTGAATGTTTGGAGTGTCACATAGAAATCAGTGAGGCTACATGATATGGTCCCAGTACTGCAGATTTAACTAAAGCAGAGATTTTTGCTACTGGCTTTGTTTTTACGAGTTATTTTATATGTATATAATAATATAGTATGTATATGTATAATTGTGTCAGATTTACAAAAAAGCTTTTGATACTTAGAGTTATGAGACATAGCTGAGAAGGTTTAAAAAAGGTTCAATCCTTTCCCTCAAATTGCACACAAGTTGTTGAAAACATAATGCTATCTGAATCAAGAACTACTGAGTGCGGAGTCCCGCAGGGCAGGGCTTCTGGTTTTCTTTTCTTTTTATTGCTTGTTATTGATTTGAAGACAGTCTGGCCGTACTTGGACTTTACTGGTGTCTCAGCAAGCCAAATCTGTAGTCAAACACATACAGTCTCTCTGTGAGGCTGTTCTGAATGTGAACACTTTATAATCCATTCATTTCTGAAAGACAGAAGCTATTCTTGTTAGTTCTGAAAAAGAAGTTCAGACAGACACCTGAGTTTCAAGATAAATAAAAATGATTAGCATATTTTAGATACAAGAAAGCCACATTTTCAAATTATTTAGCTCTTCATTTTCTAGCTGGAGCTCTGGTTCAAGGTCACCTTCAATCTGCTTCCACCTAACCTCTTAGAGAATAAGTAGCAAAATGCACAAAAGTAATTAATAAGGGTAACTAAAACTTTAATCCATGTACCTATGCTGAATTTGACCATTTCAGGAGATTGAAATGGCTAGTAAATGAGAAGAAGTTCAACTTTATTATGACCTTGATTAAATTGTTTGAAAAAAACTAGCTGGAGCTAGAGACTGATAGTTTTTGCAACATGAACAAACATTTTTGGTAAAGGATCCCTATTTTTTCATTATTCTTTTTTCTAAAAGAATTGTCACCAGGACATGAACTGGGGACATATACAATGTGAGGGACACTTTATAGTTGGTAATTCAACCTGTCAGTGTCTCTGGTGGACAATCTATGTAATGGAATTTTTTTTAAAGATTGTTTTGGG
This sequence comes from Thunnus albacares, assembly GCF_914725855.1. NCBI lineage: Eukaryota > Metazoa > Chordata > Actinopteri > Scombriformes > Scombridae > Thunnus > Thunnus albacares. The sequence goes on along the minus strand of NC_058127.1, from coordinate 25,483,689 downwards.
CATTTTGCCTTTAATTGGCATTATGGGATGTACCAATCTGACATTGTGGATTGTTATTGGCACTGACACTGACCTTGTTAAATGGATTGGGTATCAGCCATTAAATACAGTGTCTTTTGCCAGTGTCTTTATAAAAGTCATTGTTTCCGCTATCAGTTAACATTCATTCTGTCATGGCATGCCACCAAATCAGTTTTTAGTGCCATAGCAGTCCCTGACCTCTTGTTACCTTACATAACAATTATTCCAATGAGTTCCATACAGTTAGGTATGCAGATTTTTAATTTAGGGAAAAGAGAGTGAAAAAGTTCCCTTTGTTTTTCGTATATAGTCCATCAGCACACAGAAAATGTGGGGAGAGAAAGTGAGCTTTTCCACAAGGGCTAGTCCAGCATATGTTATACTGTTTCTTTTTAAGAATGTGACAAGAAAAACCCATTTCTTTATTCTGCTGCAGTACAATGGAATAATCTTAACTTGATCAAACCAGACATCATCTGCAAAGTGCCCTGAAATGACAGTTTCTCATTTGGTTATTTCTATTCTGGTTGGGCTGCCAAAATAAATTCGTTGGATGGGAAACATCCAAAAGCTTTCTCTTTATACAGAACTCCTAATCCCTCATATCTCTAAAAACATTGGGACAAATTTTCAAGTAAGCATTATTTTTTGATAAATTGACCACAATTTTGAAATCTGAATGGTTAATTTAAATGAGTTACAATTACAGTCAATAGTCTATCTGGGCAGATTTAAAGTTTTGCTGCAGGAACTCTGTCATCTCTGGCTCATAATCTATCTGCCAATATCAGGGTGCTTGCAAGGAGGTTTTGAATGCTTCAAATTGCTTCTCCAATTCTAGCATGTTTTAAGGTTGTATTTTTATGTTCTCATTTATTGTAATTGTATTCATGATTTAAATATTTTCGAGGTTGTGATAGATCTGTTTTTTATGTTGTTTGTTTGAAACTTTATGTTGCTGCCTGTCTTGGCCAGGACACTCTTGCAAAAGAGATTTTTAATCTCAATGAGGTTTTCCTGGTAAAATAAAGGTAAAAATTAAAAAAAATAATAAAAAAATTTCTCACCTAACAAAAATTTGGTGGCACAAAACATTTGCAGAATGAAAATTATAACAGTTATAAATCTGGCTCATATCCTCCAGCATCACTGTTTATTGATATGAAATGCATGCTGGGATAGTCCCAAAGTATCCTCAATCAGCAGTGCAAGAACACTTCCAGGCTGAACCATACTTGGCTTGATGTGGACCAAATTGGAGAAAAGTTTACCTGTTACTGATGACATTTCACAAGAACAAGTACAGACAACAACACAGATTGAGAGAGGTTTAATGTGCGATGGGTGCCACTTGAGTTCAAAAGTTATTTTTACAACCTGGTCAAGCAAACGCACCTATATGTGCACACACTGCAGAGTTAAAGTATCACACAGCTTGAACTGCAGATGGGATCCTGTCTCTGCACATGTCAGTGGTTTTATGATCAGAGGGCAGGTTATTCCTCACACACCTGAAACAAAGCCTAACGGGGCCAATCTCTTGGACTGCCTCCACATCACATCCTGTACATGTAAGCAGACTAATTGCTGGAGGTTGGCAGGGAGAGTTCTCACTGACAATTGATTTGTATGTTGGCTCTTTCAAAGCACTCCTCGCTTCTGCTGCTGCTGCTACTGTTGCTGCTGTTCAAATGAAAGAGCTCATTTCACGCTCTGATGAGCTGACAGGGAATTTTGAATAGTCAAAAATCGACATGCCTGCATAATTTAAACCTTGTGGTGATAAATCCATTTTCAACATTAACAGCAGGTGTTTAGGCTCAAAGAGTTGCTTTTGATATCATGAAAAGTGTGATACCTTTGTACTTAAAAGGTTGACTTGAAAGTGTTCATTTCTTCTCTTTTTTTTCATTCTTTTTTATAACCTTTCTTTATGAATTACAATTCACTAGTAAACAAAGAGAGACGGGTGCTCTCGCAGCTTGTCTGGTTTTCATTTAAGGGTAGTTTTCCTTAGCCTTTACTTTTCCCAGGAAAGTGAAACTTCTTACTTTAAAATTTAGCACCACCCTTCAGTTTACAGTTCATTAGGGGTGTAACTGTACACAAAATCCATTTTTTGGTATGTTTCCAGTAACAAATTGTAAGAGGTGCCATTATGTCACTTATTTTGAAAAATGTAAACATTAAATGATATAATTCTTGCAGTAAAATTAGGGCGTGCTGGCATATGGTCAGGAAGAACAAGAAATGTCAGTATGTGGACGTGTCCTGTGTAGAGGAGAACTGCTTGATCACTCAATAAACACACAGAGAGCATGCAATCAGAAGTACAATGCATCATATTTCTGAGAGACAGAGAATACATACCACCTAGTTACCCTTTCTCTCTCTGCCAAGTTGTTACTCAGCCACTTCTTAAGTACCCTTGTACAGGATCTGAAAATGTCTATAGTTAACCTTACAGGTTAGTGAACAACCCTCAGATAGAAACAAAGGTCAAGAGTTCAACTAGGTTAGGAATAGTATTTCTTCATGACCATATATGCCAGAATGACAGCACATAGGTGTGAACCAAAACAGCATTACAAAATGGCATTGCTATCACATTGAATTAAAGAACAACAACACTATCCTCTAAAGGCCTGTCAGATCAACACATGAAAGAGACATAGAAATCTATATAACTATGGTTTGTCCTACTGGCTCAGACAACATAAAATAACTGTTAAACAATCGACTGTCTCATTTTACACAGCAAGGAGCTAAGTTTAAAATAGACACAGCATAAAGGTATTTGGAACAGATGTAACTATAAACTAACACTGAGCACTTAGTTTAAGAACACCATTTTTAACATGTATAATATATATACAAGAAATACATCAATGATAACCACTATTTAAATCTCTCACACTTAGAACAATGTTTCAGATGCTCTTGGCTCCCTGTCAATAAACTGTGAGCTTCCATGAACATCAAAGGACCTAAACCTAATTAATGACTGTTGTCAACCCTCTATCTGGGAGCTCGCCATCTCTCCGCCATTTTACTGGCGTCAGTGAGAGCCACATTTAGGAACTCCTCAGAAAGATGAAACCCTGTACTTGTGCCCTGGGCCCCATTCCCACAGATGTGCTCAAATCATACATTCCTGTTCTCAGCCCCCTGATCACCTACATTGTCAACCTCTCTCTTCAAACTGGTAGTGTTCCATCTGCCCTCAAGGTCGCAGTCATCTGCCCCCTTCTTAAGAAGCCCACCTTACATCCAGAAGTTCTTGCCAGCTACAGACATATCTCCAACCTCCCTTTCCAGTCCAAAGTGTTGGAGAAGGTGGTTGCTTCTGAGCTTCAGAACCACCTTAAACACAACAATCTATTTGAAAAATTTCAGTCAGGTTTTCGTTCAGCACACAACACCGAAACAGCTCCTCTCAGGGTTGTGAATGACCTGCTGATGGCAGCTGGTGCAGGGTCCCCTTCTATCCTGATTCTCCTTGACCTGAGCACTACATTTGACAATGTGGATCACACTATCCTCTTAGAGCACCTCCATACCACCATTGGGCTTTCAGACTCTCCACTTAAGTGGTTTCAGTCCTACTTTTCCAGTAGGACTGAGTATGTCTCACTGTGAGGATGCACGTCTGGATTGCTCCTTGTCACCTGTGGTGTTCCTCAAGGATCGGTTCTCGGCCCCATTCTCCCCCTTACATGCTCACCCTTTGACATGTCATCAGCAGAGATGAGATGTCTCTCCATTGCTATGCTGATGATACCCAGCTGTACATCAAAACTGCCCTAAGCCCTTCTGCAGCGATGTCACGCCTGAGCACCTATCTTAAGGAGATAAAGGCCTAGATGAGCACAAATTTCCTCCAGTTAAACAGCAGCAAAACTGAAGCTCTCCTTATTGGCACTCCACACCAGATTCTGTCATTCCCCATACCTTATCTCACCCGTGATGACCAGGACATCCCCCTTTCCTCCTCACTAATCTGGGTGTTTGATTTGACCCTCAGCTGACTTTTGATGACCATATAAGACGTACAAAACTTCTTTTTACTATCTCAAAAACATCTCTTAACTCTGCCCCTCTCTAACCCTGTCAGATGCAGAGAAATCTGTCCATGCCTTTATCTCCTTGAGACTGGACTACTGCAATGCGCTCTTCACAGGGATCCCTGGCAGGAGCATCCAGAAGCTACATTACATTCAGAACAAGCGTTGCTATGATCCTGATGACAGTGCGAAAACAAACACATAATACCAACTCTGTTTTCATTGCACTGGCTCCCTGTCTCCTTCAGGGTTGACTACAAAGTCCTGCTATTCACTTACAAATCCATCAATGGACATGCACCTCCCTACCTACCAGCAGCTTGCTCCTCCATCTGTGTATTCTCAAATATTAAGTTGCAATATGTCATTTACTCAGTAAAGTTGGGGGGGGGGGGGGGGGAAGAGCTGACAACTCATGTCAACTCTGTCAAAGTAGGCAGTGCTGATCAAATATGGATCAAGATTCTGCATTGCCTATTTCTCACCTTAGATGTTTTCATAAACATATTTTAGTGTACTGTTTAGCTGTAGTTTGAGGAAGTTTGTGACGTGGCTGCCATCTTGGAAATGGATGTTGAGGACAGGGAGGGACTCACATGCACTAACATGCACACTTACATGCACTAAGATACAGGCGTTGCCAGTGCAGCTACCAAAACAAAGAACAAAGAAGCTCAGATAACAACACCCACATAGAGAGTGTGACGTCATTCATTGCTCAAGTCACTATTACTTCCCTATATATTTACATAGCAAATAGTTGTTTGCTGACATCTAGTGAGGCTCAATGTCATTTATTGGACTTTTAAGTAAATGAAAAAAATGTCCATTAAGATAGCTGCAGTATATTTAATTTATTTGAACAGACCATTAGAGCCAGCACTGCATTTTAAAGCAGCATGATTTTTATTTTATTTTTTACAACTTTAGGAACAAGCTGTAAAGACAACATTGACATATTATCACCTTGTAAAATTGATATAGTCATCATGTTAGCAAACAGTTGCCTATTTCCACAACCAGTAGACACAGGGCAACATTAGTATTCATTTGGAGTCATGCTTGTATCCACTTGATGAATGAAAGTCCAATATTAACTCTTCTTTTAGCTCTGGTTTGGTCTCTACCAACTCCTGAGAACAATATCTGGCTCTTCAGCTGCTAGATGCTCCACTATGTTCACCAGCTAGTTTCTAACTGTGTCTGTATGCTGTTTGGTGCTGAGCAGGTGGTGTGCAGTGGTTTTATCACTGAAAACAGCTGCCTGCTGCTGCTGCTGCTGGAAACAAGCCTGATGAGAGCAGAGTGACTGAGACAGAGCCAAACGGTTGGGTGATAATTATCTTGGTTCATCACTACAAGCAAAACCTCCCACGTTTCACATAGTCGTCTGATTCATTGTTGATATAAAGTATTGATGAGTGCAACTTTTAAGAATTCGACATTTAGGTCAACTCTCTGCTCACACTCAGTCAGTGCTCGCTGTATGTTGTCAAGTTGTAAAATGTAAAGTAGCTCTATGTAGTCCTGGAGGTCCACCCATCTGTAATGACAGTAACGGCTGGGGACCTGGCTAATTCTCGTACCACTACAGAACATTACAGCAGGGTTAAAGATATGTAAATGCCATCCCAAATGGTTTAGCATGTTTAATTGTTTTTTTGTTCTGTTTGTTTGACATATACCCAACTTCAGTTCAACAGCACACAGTTTTAGTCAGATCCACTCAGTAAACACTTCCAAATAATAGATGTAAATGATATTAAAAGCTCTTGTAGCTAAAATTTCTCATTTGCGTTCACCATGCCAACAACACTCGCTATATAAACTACATATTCAGGGGCTAACTCGACTAGCATGGCTTAGCTATTATTGTAGGAATTATGGGCAGGTTGGGGTTTTGTTTTGTTTCTTTTGTGCTGTTGTGCTAGGGCTCAAAATGTTTTTATCAAGTCCATTGTTCTTCTCTAAACTGTCATTCTATCAGTAAAGTTGTTGAAATAAAAAAGAAGTTATCCCCTGCACATGCAAATACATCAACGTACTTAGATTATACAAAGCTAGTTCGAGAGTTATCTGTGTATACTCTAAATTATTATTATTGTACTATAGTGTAGTTTTTTGTTCCGTCGGGCATTCTGAACCGTAGAAAGTTGCGTACCAAACTTAACATCCTGTACTGAATAGTTTGGGATAAATAGATGTAAACAGTCTACAACCCCCTACAGGTCATGAAGTCTTTGTTGGGAGTTCAATAAAAGACTACAAATTACAGTATTTTATATTGTACTATATCCATTGCATTTTTATTTTTGTTATAATGTGGTATTTTATTCAACTGTTTACTTATCAGGGTAGTGCGGAGGCATTGTCTAAAAAAGTTCCTCAGATTCTGTCTCTTTTTCTTTCAAGTCTCATTTCAAATCCTCATTGGGATGTTTCAGTGGCCAAACTCCCACCATTATATGAACACCGTCACGCCTAAGGAGCTTTGCATATCTTTATCGATTCATTGCAGCTGCTGTTCAGATGTAGTGTTTTTACCGGCAGCTGTAGTCATGAAACAGGAGCACACAGCCCGCTTTAGGAACACTTACACCATCAAATCAATCCAGCAGATCGATTCATTGTTGGCTGCACCGCAGGCATGTCTGCATAAACATTATCACAGCTTTTCAAAGCTTTCCTCCCGATGAAATATGAACTATTGATTCCAATTCTTTTCTCTTTCAGGACCACTGCTTCTACCATGGCCATGTAAGAGGACATCCAGAGTCCTGGGTGGCTCTCAGCACATGCTCAGGAGTCAGGTACAGTCAACGGCTAAACATACATACTGTTTGTTATTTACTGTATGTTGTTCATTTGAGCAGAGCTGCCCTGGTTTGGCCTCTCTACTGCTAAATATCAAATAAAGACAAAATACAAAACAAGACAAGACTAAAAGTCTGTAGCCATGCTAGCAGCTCTGTGAAGTTGTATTTAGGCACAGTGCTGCTTTGAGCAAAATGCAAATGGGAGCATACGATGACATTGCTAACATGCTATGTTAAGCAGATGTAATGTTTACCATTTTCTTAATTTAGCATGTTAGCATGCCAACATTCGCTAATTAACAGTAAACACAAAGTGAGGCTGATGGAAATGTTATTCAGGTATTGGTCATAAACCATGTGAGGAAAATACCTTAAACTCAGTGTTGAGTAAAACAGAAAACATGTTACTATTAATTAATTTATAGCCAATATTAAGTGATAGAGAAACATCATATGTTAACATAGCCTTTATATGAATATTATTCAGGACTTGAGATGATAAACTTTTTGAAGGCTGTGCTCTTGAATAAATAAATGTGATTTTGAAAACCATTCAATGTCATCCAAATCACATATGATGGAGGTCTGTGTTGTGTTCCCTCCTTCCTACAATTGAATGTTTGAGCTTCACTGTGCAGAATGATGCATGTGCACAGTTTGTTTTCACATTTGTCTGCTGGAAGCTTCTCTGTGCTCCGATTTTAAGTGGCGGGACTAATAGCATGATTTGTGACATCACAACTAGTTTGGAAGCCAATCTTTGTCCAGTATGCAACACAAGTGTGGAAACTTGAGGCCTCCAGCACACTGAGAATGGACTTTACAGTGAAGTAGGAGACATCTTGTGTCCAGCAGTTAAACTTCTGAGATGAAATATATTTGCATATTTACAGATTCTGGAATTTTTAATGAGGGAGAATGAGTAGATGCCATATTAAAGATTTTAACATGGTAATTATACTTTTTTGTTGTGGAAAAACCATAACAGCCACACATTATTGTTCCAAGAAGAGTATTTTTTATGTCTTAAAACATGTCTGGAGAGGATCTTTAATCATTACTAACTGCCACAAGCCCTCACCAGGCTCACCAGGAATTAGAATAGTAGACACAGGGACGCTGCTTATTTATTGTAATGTCAATTAAAGTCTCATTGTGCAGCTTTAATGTTTGCCACTGATTCTGGAATTTGCCCACAAAACATTCGGATAAAGTTTTGTCCAACCAGAGAAAGTTCAACTTGCACTGTTACAACTTTTCTTCTTTTTCAGATTGTCATGAAAATGACTAATTTGATCCTCTGTGGGGATCCAGGCAGCAGTTTTAAAAGCCTTAAATATCACAGCCGCAGACACATTTTAATGTGGCATGTCTTGCATATTTGAGACTGAGATTGAAGCTTTTTCCTGGCACGTCCTGAGGATGTGTGTCCCAAAATACATATTTATGAATTTGATCCAATAAAAGAGACATCAAGTTACAGCTCAGTGGAGCTTAAGTAGGAATTAATTCAAAAGCGAGTTGAGTACATCTAAACAGATAGGAGTTTCAGGAAGTTCTGGAATGAATCTTATATTTTTCAATCTGAACGAGCGTTGTGTAGTGCTGACACGTCCGTCGGCACTCTCAGTCCCTCTGTCCTGATCTGGGAAGGTAGCCAGATGCTGCTTGTTGACAGCAGCTTTGATGGGAACAGAGCGGACGTGGGGGGGGGGACAGAGATCTGTAAGCCAGCAGAATGTAAATGCTCTCTAAATGTCCAGTCATTCAAAGAGCTGTCCAAATGTGAGCTGACTGACACAAGTTTGTTCTTAGACAGAAAAGCAAACTGAACTTTCAGTTTCTAAAATAACAGATGGGTAAACTACATCCTGCAGAGTATAAACAAGATAAGTGTTTGATATTATCATAGAACAGCTGGACACAAACTTTGCATGAAAAAAATATAGATCTTTAAAGAGCAACTAAAAACTCTCTGAAAATCTGTTTTTTGCTGACCTCCAGTGGTTGAACTTCTCACCTTGCTGTAGAAGTGTACTCCAGGGTGTGTCAGTACACTGTGACATCACTGATGTTAAAGTCCCCCTCCACTCCATAATGTGTTTTGCCCATTGTTCCTTCACTCGGATGTTTGAGCTTCACTGTACGAGCAGGATTTGTTACATGACAGTTAGAGCCAGGACAATATATCAGCCAATACCAGCTTATTACAGATATTTAGATATTGGTGTATATCTTGGCCAATAAATGACAAGAAATTGAAATAGAGAAATGCTGACAGTGTCACCATTTTATGGTTCGTCCACCAGAAAGAGGTGAAGTTTAATTTTCAACTGTAAAATATCCTGCCCAGTACATTTCTTTGGTTGCAAATGTCAAAAAAAAAGATTAAAGGAACCTTAAAAAAAAAAGTATTATGGGTCGTGTAAAGAAAATTATTATTGTCTGATATTGGACTTTTCAGCAAAATAGGAAACATCTTGTGTCCAGCAGTTAAACTTTGAAAATATAATGTTTGCAGATTCATAGATTTTTGGGGTTTTTTTACGAGAGAGAAGGAGGAGATGTCATTTTGAGGATTTTAATGAGGTAATTGGACTTTTTTTGAAAAAACATATCAGACACAAATGATTACTCAGAGTATTTTAAGTAACCTTTTTAAAGTCACAATATAGAATTTGAAAATTTCAGACTTTGGCGCCCCCAAATGGTAGAATCAAGTTACACATAGTGGCAGACAGAAAAGCACGCTGCTATCCTTCCCTTTGGATCTCAGTCAGGGACACTGACATTAGTGGACTGAAATCAAAACATAGACTGCCATTTTTCACCAGGATTGTCACATTTTTGTGCAAAATCGTCAGAAGCATTTGAAAGATGTTTTTATAACATTTATATTCCACACTAAAGGCTTTTAATCAGGAAATATCCAATCAAAAACAAATAAACTAGACTAAGAATATGACCAAGCAGTCAACTTTCAGTAGTTGCTAGGTTTCAATACTTGGTCATACTGTCACAATTCAGACAGTTGTCAAAAAGTACTGTGGTTCCATATACTGCCTCACTTGTTATTCATACAGTGCATTTAATGAGGTGAAGTAGTTTCCCCTCTGGGTATTGATAACATTAATAAGGTTATCAAAATGATCCTATGAGACAAAGGCACCTGAAGGAGATGTTAATAATAATGATGGATGTTTATCTAAAAAATCCCATTTTCAAAAAGAATATTGCTTTAAACTGATTTTCACACATGCAACAAAAAAAAACTGCTGAAACACTGTTCACAGTTGACAGTTAACAGGCTCTTCTTGTGGTCAGAACAACTCTGTGTATTGACAAAATAATCTCATCTCATGAGCTAAGATTATTTTGTCAAACCAGTGTTTCCAAGGTTAGTAATAAACTTTCTGTACATGTTTGCACGAACAGAAAGTAAATTATGCTGCAGTCACTTCAAATTAATCAAGAACTGCATTACACCCATATACCCATGTGCTGTTTATCAGCTGTATTATAATATGGATAGATTCCTTTTAAATAAAACTGTGCAACCAGGAGGTGCTGAAGGATGTCATGGTGTCCTCCTTTACAACAATCTCCCCACACGTCTCAGTCTATGTTCTTTATATTCACTCATAACTGATTAAAACAGTCATTTTAGAGCGTGAACTGACCTTTGCATTCTAGATAATCATAATAATCAAAGCTTACTCTGCTATTAACCTCATTATAAATCATTGCAGACTAAAGGTTAAACCAAACCACTACAGTGTAAATGTTATTTTAGGAGACAGAATAATGACACCCTGAACATAAAATGGTAATGTCAGAGAGACATACGTGACAGGTAACAAATACAAATAGATCTGAAATAGATTTGGTGTGATTCAGTATGGAAAAGAGCAATGTGACGCGTGTTCTGCTGGAAGTCATAATGAAAGCGTTCTGTCAGGGGTCACTTTTTATACTCTGGCATCTTTGAAAATGTCCTCTGCTTGGCAACAGTGCCATCATAAACTATGAATCAACGATGTCTTTCACAAAACAACAGTATGACTCAGCAGTCCGTCCCCATTTCACACATTGCTCTCATTACTGAGATCACGACGTCCTGGATTTTAATGAGCATTTTGTGAAAATGACAATATTTTCTGATTTTCTTCCTGGTCTGTAAGTGGGATTTGTACAGGATAAAAGAGTTTAAAAAGTACCTTGATGAGACTATTTATTGCGCTCCAGCTGCAGTGCTGTCTGAAATCCCCTCGTCATTTTCTCTGTGGATTTGAGGCTTTTCTTTGGAATGGCCAGACTGCACGACCCCGCAGTACTTACAGGGAACTGATGATTATGCAAAAGAAAAAAATCTCATGATTGCAAAAATTGCCAGTTATTGGAAGACCTCGCTGCCAGGATAACAAAGTTGTGCATGAGAACTTTTTGTTTCAGCATTGACCTTTTCTGTTCTTATGTGCAGTTCTCCAGCAGTTCTGTATGTTTTCATTTCCACTTGTGTCCTGCAGTACCCTGCTCATTTTCCCTGCCGGCAACTTTCATGTCATAACGAGGTGTTTTGTATTCACTCAGGATGAATTACATGGTTTTAGGGGAAATTGTAAAACAGCCTTGGACACATAATTGTTGAAGAAAAAAAGAAGAAGCCTACTATATTTTTTCAAAAAGCATGGCTCCAAGCTCAATAGTACCCATACAGTCAGGCAGTGTGGATGAACACAATAGCCAGCATAACTCTTCATAAAAAAACATGATTCCCTTTGTGCCTATTGTGAAATAAATGGACAAAATCTTCACAGATGAGGTGAAATAGTTTTCACACACACTTCAGACACATATTGGACCACAGCATGCAGAGCCTGTGTGAGTCATTATTGTTCAAGGTCAGGACAGAGATGGAGATTCAGGAAAGGAATATGGACTTACTAGAATCTGTTAACCTCCACCGTAACACTATTTTATTCAACTAAAGAAGACATCCTTATAATTGCTGGCATTCATTCACTGTGTGTACATGTCATTCACAGGTGGGTTTAAAGGTATTTTTTGAAACCAGTTACAGATGCCTCATAAAAGCATGTCCTTATATATTTCCTTATAACTGCTCAGCTCTTTATTATAGTGTGTTATAGCATGTCATAGACATGTAATAATTCTTAATGTACAACTTATAATTGCTAAATAAGAAATGATTGAATGGTATGTTACCTTGTTGTTAGCTTCTGTACGGTAACAATGTATTTAATTTTGTCTAAATAACAGCCTCATAATTGCTCACTAGAATGTTATAGTGTGTAATAAAAAGAAAAGTTATTACACACGTACAAATCCATTGTAGGCAGGTTTACTATGAGTTATAGCACCAAATCACAACAAAAGTCATCTCAGGGCACTTTTCACATGGAGCAGGTCTAGACCATACTCTTTAATTTACAGAGAGATCCAACAATTCCCCCAAATAAATATATAAAAACTCAATGCAAGGACTTTATGTATTGACTGAGATGTTCATGTAAACTATGCTAACCCATATTCTTCACAAATATTAATTTAATCTTCCATTTATATATTTTTTCTGACAGAAACAATTGATTATGTTGCATAACAAAATGCACGCTGTTGGAATCTATTGCAACAAACATAATTTAAGCTAACCACATCCACTGATAGCCTTGAAACATGAACTCTTTACAGCCCCTCTTTTTACAGGCCCACAGTGTGTGTTTGATACCCAAAAGACAGATTTGTGGTAGAGAATTTAAGATTGTGACTTTATGGTTTATGGTTAAATTGGACTTAAACTTTTTAAAAAGCCCTAAAGCAAAATGAAAGATAGGGAGATAGGACACAGATCATAGCCAAATATTTCTCCCTCCCTTTTAAGAAGTCAGAATAGTCACTTTCTGTAAGTAGTTTGTGCTTTAGAGGACTGATAAGGTAGGGTTATGGGTCAGAAGTCACATGTCAGCAGTTCCATGTGGGATTGAGACAGTCTGGTGGATGAGGGTTTAGTGAGGAAACATAGTCAGTGGAGGATGTGTCTGAGAGTCTGTCTGGATGAAACAAGAGGTCTCTTCCTCAGTCTCACACACACGCACTCATACACTCATAATTTGGATGTTCACCCAGACAGTCGCTGTTGCAGAATGGCCTCCTTCTCTTGAAATTGCCTGTTTTTTACTGCCCTGCGTTGCCAAGGACAGCAAGTCTTCCAGCCACACTGTACATCATTATGGCCTTTCTGTTAGGATGCATAGAGGACTAGACTTCAACTACGTGTCTTAAAGTGAAACTATGTAACTTTTAAAAGATGCAAAAAACACAAAAAGTAAATGTTTTCTCCTAAAGAACAAAATAGAGATTTCTGAGCACTAAAAATAACACACCCTAACTTGCACCCTGGGAAATACAACAGCCACCATCCATCACAGTGTTGAGCATTACAAGTAAGAAGAAAAATGTAAAACAAATCTTACAAATAAGACCTCATCTCCACTTGGTATTAACATATTATGGTCTGTATCTGGATATATTTATCTGACTTCAGGCCTCGAGACCTTTGCATTTACACCTGGTATGAATAAGAGTTCTTATTGACTTGATTCTGCCGGCATTATGATCAGATCTCATTGTGGAAATTGGGTAGGTGGAGCTGTCAGACTTGTCAACACAGGTCACGGGTCAGGGGAAGCATTGGGTGGACCACTATGAGGTGCAAAGAAAGGTTCATGTAACAGCCGGAGACAGACTTTTTGCAAATGTCTACACTCAAAGGTGGGGCGGAAAGCTCAGCATCATAGAGAGGGATGAGACATGATGAATTGCAGAAATGGGAATAATGACACATTTTCACACGGTTACTCCTAGATAGCTTTCATCATGTTTAATTGTTACAAAACATGACAGAGGTAGTTGTGAGAAGTTTAAACCCCACACCACTACAGGTAAGAAACCTGACCAAATACCTCACCAATCACTGCATAAAGTGGGCCTGAATATTGAATTGTTGCTTTCGGAAAGTTACAAAAATCCTCTCCGCCAATTCCAACATATAGTAGCAGAGGTTTCAGATACTGTTTGATGATCTAACAAACACTTTGGCCTTATTCTTTGTTCCATTAAAACTGTGCTCAAACTCATTTATACCCGTCTGTGATCTGATCACAGCGTGAGGCAAACCACATAGATGTGGTCTGGCCATTGTGCTTTCATTGTGGTTGCGATGATTTCTGCATGTAAAATTGTCTCTAGCTCAGTCTTATGTCAGTCAAAACAGTAATCAAGTTTGTTTGCCTACAGCAGCTTAGCTAGTGTACCAAAAACAACTGACATAAACTGAAACTGGTTCTTAGAGTTCCGAAAAAGGACAAAAAATTACAATGAAATTACAGAAGTATTTCAACAGTGGTTACCATAAGTCTATGTAACAGAACCCAAGCTATGCTTTATGTGACACCAGGGAATTGCAAAGCACACAGTCAATGGTCCACAGGCCATTGAGGGGTTCAGTGGGGAGCTGGGATCTGTTGGAAGAATGATGATCCATATTTTTCATCTCCTTTGATCATGAACTGCTAGTTGGTGAAAATTCACTGCTGCACCCTGCAATGAGGCTTTACTCATATGAAGCTTTAAATATATGAACCAATCCAACAGTGCCTAAAGAGGGAAAAAGAAGCTACAGCAGATAACCAAACAAATACAGAATAGATGGCATGAGGTCAGTGTGATATATGAACACCCGGGAATGTAAGTGAGGACTAGAGAATAGTTGTTTTAGTGTTGTTTAGCACAAAACAATGTGGCAGTTATAGACCTTTTGGACTAGGAAATGCAGTTGTTGGCTTCATTTTTTTTCAACTTATACACAGTGGTTATTTAATAATGTTTCTCCATGCTAGGATTTATAATACCCACTGGTTGAACAACATTTAAACATTTCAGTCACATGAGATTAAAAAAATGTTCACAGTAAATAGTGTACAGTACCTAAGCTGCATTAATTGATTTTTTGGCCACTTGGGGGCAGCTGAACAAGCTGTAAACACAATATCCAACATATTCTAACTTTATAAGGTTGTTATGGCAAACTTGTGTTAGGAAACAGTTGTTTATTTCACCCAGCAGACACAGAGTGACATTTATTTTGAGTCGTGTTTTTGTATATCTAATTAATGTAATTTCAATATTCACTCTTCTTTTATCTCTGTTTTGGTCTCTCGAATAACTCAATCAAAGTCAGTGATCTTGACATTCTAATAAGGGCTTCAAGCCCCAAAAACATAACTGTATGATTTTTTTGCACTTTGAGTATGAGGTCACATCCTGGTAACTTGGACCTCCCAACCAAGCATGCGTCATTTTTGCAGAACAGTGGCCACTGTGGCCACAAGTTGTAGCTACAGGATAATGGTAAATGCTAAACTTTAGTGAGATTGCAACTGAATGCAAAGTAGAGAAGAGTTGTAAAGTCACAAGACTGACTTAGTAATGTCAGTTAGACAGCAATATGTAGCTAAAGGTTGCTTATATTAGCCACCATAAGCTACTGGTCATACCAGACCAGGTAAGGCTGTAGCAGCAGGGTTGTATCAGTAGGGATTATATTGGGGTACATACATGTTTGCCAAAGTGTCATTCTTGATACTACTACGCGGCACCTCCATAGATAGGTCACATCCTGGTAAATTAGATTATTGATTCTAAAAGTTGTGTGTTCTCAGACAACAATGAACAGCAGCAATAAAAATATGTAGTGGTGCTCAATGTTTCTGACCCTATTTTCCCAACCCTTTCCCAATCTTTTTTCCTTCACACAGAGGCCTGATAACCTTGAATTCCAGTGACACCTACTACCTGGAGCCAATCAGCAGTGTGGATCCTCTCCACCATTCATTGCTGAATGCAGAGGACCTGCCAGTTAAAGGTGGAAGCTGTGGCCACGGCCATCACAGCACACAGTTCCATCACATCTCCAACCTGCTCAGGCCATTTCATTCAAGGGTGAGTCTCCCAGACATCAATGCCACTGTTGTGATTAAAAAAAAAGGTCAGACTGCAGTATATCAGGTTGTTTTCCACATAAGTAATGTGGCAATAAATGATGATGATAAATGAATTCTTTACACTTGTTTGCTGTCTTGCCCTGATATTGATTAAAAGATGAATTCTCATCTCTGTGCGTCCAAAGACAAACAAGTGTGTTTTCCAAAATATTGGTCTGTTCCTGAAACATGTGAAAAAATATAGCTCCTGCAGTAGCACAGATAGAAAATGTCTTAGTACACTTGGAATAGACAGCCTTGTAGCAACATTTGCTCCTCAGAGCGTTTGATGTCATTTACATGCAACGGAAATCAATATATGCCTCTTGGTGCCACTGTTGGTGGACCAGGGTTTATTTGGTAATTATGTTTCAGTCAGTCAGAGTATTGTCACATCAGACACCTGAGCAGAAAGGATTGTTCTAAACATCTTCAGGGATGTCAGTTTGCAAAAACCTCTAATGAAACCTGCTTCACTCTGCCTTAAATGTGCTGTTAACTCGTCTAAGAGTTTTATTGGTCTGGCTTTCAGTGCAGATTATCTGTCCCATGATGGTAGGCTTCAGTGGCTTTTCTACTGGGGGTAACACTATGTAAAAATGGATACATTTTTTGAGGATTAAAATAAATAAAGTCACACGTCTACAGCTCAGATAACATCAGCTTTCAGAAACCTATAAACTGTATGCATGTACTGATACAGCGATGCTTTATCTCATGGTTTCACACTAGAGCCCAGGCTAGGAGGCAGAGCATTTCCAACAAATTTCTATCCAAAGTTCTAGTTAAAAATTCTGCAACCTATGGGATTATCAAATGTGCAATTCAAGCAAACTCAGCTGGATCATACTTTATTCATCACCAAACAGCCACTCCTTACAGCAAACAATCCATGACATCAACTCCATTTTTTGACATTCAAGACAACTCTTATCCGTATCCGTCAACGGAACCAACAGTAGAACACAGGCTTCAAAAAGATGTCTCAACTACATTAAAGAACTGTTCACTGAACTGAATCACAGAAAACTTTTGGATGAATGAATGAAAAGCTTAAGCCATTTGAACAAGTGGGCAAGTTAGACATTTTGGCAAAACCTAGTGCAGAAGTCTCAGATCTTACCATGTTTACCACACACAGAAACCTATCATATGCAGTTGTTAGGCCCTACTATTAAAACCTTTAATATGCAGCAACCCACATTACCTGTGTTGTTTGTAGGGTTGTATTCCAAATGCCATACATTTTGGATCTTGCAAAATACCCAGAATCTCTAAACTCAGGTGCTAACATATACTATATCAAAACTTTTAAACTTTTTTGTTAGCAAAGATAAATGTGGTAAAACATTTTGATTGTATTTTTAGGCTGCAGCTAAGTTATCTTTAATTCCATAACAGCTTAAGTGATTCAATAATGGATTTGGATTTGATAAAATTCTATGGAAGCCCAACCGTAGTTCTAAGTGTTTTTCTTTCTATTTTTATCCTAGTCTTGTTAATCATGTTTTTACTTAAAAGGAAATATTTTCTCTGTTTTTGTATTTGTATATTTTGTTTTAGACTGAATTAATTTGTTTTTTTAAAAAAGGAACCTATCTAGACATGAGAAAGTGTTACCAAAATTGCTAGAATGACCCTCTATAACTTTGTGAGATTGTGCAGATTGTAGCCTTTGCTTTAAACCAACCAGATCACACAACCCCTTGAACTTTACTTGCTTTCTCCGTACAAAACAACAAAGGTTACAAACAAAATGGAGCAGGTCAGTTCAGGACAACTGAAGTTGGTAATAAAGTCACATGGCGACTCTCCAACACGCACATGGGGTTATGTGTTCATCATCTTCAGTTGCAAGGAGTTCTTGGCAGGTCACGAAGGTCACCAAACGCTACCAGACACATACTCTATATTCATGCCAGTAACACCGCTCCACATGACTCGTCTGACTGAAATACCTCTAATTAAGCTCAGTACCATTTTTGGGTCACAAATTGTAGCTTGAAATGTTCCTTCCTCATCTGCTTTAGTCCAACCATGACATACAGTCCACCACATACAGTCTAACAATACCCATCAGCCCAGTGTGTCTGGGTTCTTCACAATTAAGTCATCACAGCCTTACAGTGGGACTACTCAAGCGTTGTGTTCTCACAGTGAACCAAAGGGCTGTTAGAGAATGTGTAAAAAGACACAAAAACAGTTGTGATTTATTTACTACCTCTGATGTGATAAACTGAGTCATAAATCCGTTTTGCTTTGATTTATTACATAACTAAATCACAATCCATTCATGACTACATTTGGCTCTGCCAGGGAAATGATTTTCATCAAATGCAAACACAATATTGAATTTCTCTGGGTGCAATTTTAGAGCGCAAAATAACTCCGGCCCCACCTGGAAATGGAGGGAATTATGGCTTTGACTGAGCTTTTTAGGTCGGTTTACGCAGTGGCTGTGTTGCTATTTTCTATGCCTTCGCAATGAAGGACTAAACACAAGTCTAGTTTGCTTAGCTGCAGTTATTGATGATAAAATGGCTCCTCTGTGGGGCCTTCTGCCTTCCTCTGTCTAGACTGCTGGGACAAAGAGTCATCCTTTGGTTTTTCTTCTCATTCTTATTCCCATATTTATCATTTTCCCACTTACATTCTCAATCACTTTAAACTGTTCTCATCTTTCTCCCCTCCTCATATGCTGAAAGCCCTCTTAGCTCTCCACCACAGCATCATCCTTTTCCCCTACTTCTTTATCTTCCTCCCTTCTGCACCATACCCCTTGGCTCTCCCAATTCCCTCCACTGCTACACATTAATCCTGGGTTGTTATGCAGAAATGCCAGCCATAGCAGACCCCAAACTGAGTCCCAAGGCTTATGCCACTATTTGCCTCTCAAATAAACAATGCAATGTGTGAATGCAGTACTATGGATATGTGTGTGTGCTAGGCTCCACAGGCTGCCATCACAGCATAACAGATTCCCCGCCAATCCACAGTATTGGTGTTACGTCCAGGCCGAGTCCAGACAGCAGTCCCCCTGCACGCAAATCAATGAGTTTTAATTACAGCAGGGCCTTTCTCTAATGGCTGTAATCAAGAATTAGGAAGGTGGAAACTTAATGATGGAGAGATATACGGAGTTGTAAAGCTCTGTAAACACAGCAGCATGGATGATTGAGAGGCCACTAGACTGTTCACCTTTTTATGTACCACTTTCAGACTGTGCAGGTTCTTAGGTTGAATAATCAGGTCTGGTTTCCACATTTACGCCTAGGGTTCTACTGAGATGTAGAGGCATTTTTCATTTAGTTTTGCAGTCCCATACTGACTCTAGTACCTACCTGCTTCTGTTTTTGAAATTCAACATTTTTCTATTCCGAATTTCCCCCAGAATTGTATTATTGTCAGTATGGAACAACCTCTGCAGTATCAAGACCATGGGACACTGTTGACTGTAAACCTGGATGATAACAGGAATAAAAACGACAACATTCCCAGAAAAACTGTGGGCATTTTGATCCCTTGAATTTTTATCCGTCCATTTTCTGTGACTAAAATTTAATATATTTTTATACAAAAAAAAAAACTTCCAACAGAAAATTAGCTGACATAAAAAACATGTATATAAACATACATATAAAATTGTAACTGAGTCTTAAAAAGTAAGCTACAAAAAACTAAATTGACCTCTCGTATTTGTGTTCTTTCTGAAAAAATTCTAAATAAAATGAATGAGTTTTTGTTATCCTTCAATGTTTTTATTCTGTCATTCAGAGATTTTATGCAAAACACTTTGTTTGTGTCTCATTTATAGATGTTTTAAAATTTAAATGAATATTTAAATACACTTTAATATAGCGTAATATTGTATAGTAAAGCACAGTATAGAATAGTATAGTATAGAATAGTATAGAATAGTGCAGCATAGTATAGAATAGCTCAGTATAGTACAGCACAGTATAGTATAGTATAGTATAGTATAGTATACTTTAGTATAGAATAGCGCAGTATAGTATAGTATAGTATAGCTCAGTATAGTACAGTACAGCACAGTATAGCATAGAATAGCGCAGTATAGTATAGTATAGTATAGTATAGTATAGTACAGTATAGTATACTATAGTACAGCACAGTATAGTATAGTATAGTACAGTATAGCGCAGTATAGTATAGCTCAGTATAGTATAATATATGATAGTATAGTATAGTATAGTACAGCACAGTATAGTATAGTATAGTATACTATAGTATAGCGCCGTATAGTATAGTACAGCACAGTATACTATAGTATAGCGCAGTATAGTATAGCTCAGTATAGTATAGTGTAGTATAGTATAGTATAGTATAGTATAGTATAGTACATTATAGTATACTATAGTATAGCGCAGTATAGTATAGTACAGCACAGTATAGTATAGTACAGTATAGCGCAGTATAGTATAGCTCAGTATAGTATAATATATGATAGTATAGTATAGTATAGTACAGCACAGTATAGTATAGTATAGTATACTATAGTATAGCGCCGTATAGTATAGTACAGCACAGTATAGTATAGTATAGCGCAGTATAGTATAGCTCAGTATAGTATAGTGTAGTATAGTATAGTATACTATAGTATAGCACAGTATAGTATAGTGCAGCACAGTATAGTATAGTATAGCACAGTATAGTATAGTATAGAATAGCGCAGTATAGTATAGTGTAGTATAGCTCAGTATAGTGCAGTATAGTATAGCTCAGTATAGTACAGTACAGCACAGTATAGTATAGTATAGTATAGTACAGCGTAGTATAGTATAGTACAGCACAGTATAGTATACTATAGTATAGCGCAGTATTGTACAGTATAGAATAGTGTAGTGTAGAATAGTATAGTGCAGTATTGTATAGAGCAGTGTAGTGCAGTAATAGCATAGTAGAGTATATAGTACAGTATAATATAGTATAGAATAGCATAGTACAATATGGTATTGTAAGTATGGTATAATATAGTGCCATATACTTTATACCAAACCTATAAGACTAATGCATAACCATTTTCTGATCTTCCCTCTTCCCTGATGCCAGGTGAAAAGGAACACCTGGGGCACCACAAAGTACATGGAACTGTACATCGTGGCTGACAACACACTGGTAAGCTGACAGTAACTCCCACCTGCCCCATTCACTCCACAGCAGAATATTCCTGCGTCCATCAGCACCACATTTGTCCACTGACGTCAGACAACCATCAAAAGGCGCAGACAGGCAAAAACAGATTCTACATCTTAAACAATTATCTCGTTCCAGCTAATGGAGCTCTTTCGTACCGAGAGCTCTGAGCTCACATAATAGTCATGTTGAGGCAAAAGCATGTGGCAGTGAGCTGGAAGGATTTGTCTGTGACGGAGCGTATTTAGATGGAATGTAAAGGTGGAAGGGCTTTTAAATGGACACTAAACTCCAGTGATGAGATGCTATATTTTCATAAAAGGGTTCTGTCTGCTACATTAATGCTGTGGTAATAGGTCATGGTGACCAATAACAAGATTCCAGTCCACTCCTCCTGCAATTGGTATAATTATGATGATGGACCTGGGTGGAAGTGGTAAAGCAGACCTCACTGGGTTAAAGTGATGTTTTCATGAGTCATTTCTCTCTGCAGGAAATTTTAGAAAGGATTGTCTCCAACATTTTATTTATTTTTCTGACAGCTGACCTCATTCACGCTACTAATACTTCCCCTTCTTCCCTGTCCTGCAGTTTAAACGACAGAATAAGGACTATGAGAAAACCAAGGCAAGGATAATGGAAATTGCCAATTATGTGGATAAGGTAAGGCTGATGGGTTCTCTGCTGCACACTGCAACTCTCCAGAGAACAAACAACGACATTCAACAAGCTTATAGATATTGTTGTATCTTGATGTCATCCATTACTAATCTACATTGAAATGTGTTGTCTTTAGTGTTCTAAATAAATGATTAGTGTACACCGATATATACTGTAGTATGAGGAAAATTCACAACTGAATCAATGTGTCCTTCAACAGCCCTTTAGTGGAGATTAGAGAATAATTGCCTTGTGTGACTAGACTGCGTAATGGAAGCTTATGTCAAGATTATAGACAAACCGTTGTGTGTAGGCACACATTTTAGTTTTTTTCTGTGTGTGTGTGTGTGTGTGTGTTCAGTTCTATAGGGCTCTGAACATCCGTGTGCCTCTGATTGGTCTGGAGGTGTGGACCGAAAGGGATCAATGTATCGTCACAGAGGAGCCAAATGCCACCCTCTGGTCCTTCCTCCAGTGGAGACAGAAGCTGAAATCCCGCAAGAAACATGACAATGCTCAGCTGCTGACGTGAGCCACAGACACACACACACACACACATGCATGATTATACTTTATCTACACCAGCAGCACTGATGAGCGCTGTCAGTGTCTACACTGGATCTGTTCAGCCACAGTAACACTCTTTTGTGTATTCAGAAGCAGTTTGGCAGCACTCACAGCCTGAAACACAATCATTGTGGTTACACATGTAGGTTGAAAGAAAATAGAGCTGAAGGATTAAGTCACTTTCATACCTGCAGTTTGGTTTAGTGGATATGACCAAAGGAGAAGAACTCCATGACTGTCTTTTAGCTGTCTTCTGTGTTCACACTGACTCTTTCAAACAAACCAAAAGTAAAGATAAAGTTATCTGGTGGGTAACTCATTCATTGGACAGCTTTGGTGATGTCATCGTGCATCATCAGTGCTACATGGACCCATGGAGAACAGAGTTCTGAACCTGATGAGTTTATTTCTCTTCTCCGTTGTCACAAAGACCTCAGCAAGAAATAACTGATGATCAGCATTGTTAATCTAGGCTGTAACTGGACCTCATGCATCATAAAAAATGATGACCAAGTAGAAAGCGGAATGAAAAAGAGGCGTCTCGTTCAGCAGTATTTTTGGGAGATAGGTTTAAATCACTTTTAATGAGGAACAGCTGAAATAAACAGTGTAATTACAAAAACAGAACACACACTTGTGTAACTCCTTTTCACTTTCTGATTAATCAGGGAAAGTCCCCACACTCACATGGTGATACATGTTACCATGGTTACAAAATGATCCTACCTATTTATACAGGTTACGTCCTTGACAGTTCACTTCTAGCAGATGGATTTACTGTAATAGTTGTTAAGCAGAATTCCTGATATATTGCATATGTAAATCCTGCGGTTGATCTGCTTTGCTCTCACACCACAAATGAATCACACCACAGTCAGCTTTTCAACTGCTCTCTATACAGGCTACAGTAACACCTCACGTTTCACTCACGCTTTACATACGTAACTGCAGCCCCAAGTGTAATTGCACACTTCAAGTCTTTTGACTTGACAATATAAGGACCCCTTAATTGTGATCAAACTATGTCCTGAGCAGAACATTTTAAAGCGTCAAAATAAACTTGTCAGTACTCTCTGGTGGACAAACTATGTCATGGACACTGTCTTTAAGTGACCTAATTTCTCCATTTCTTGTTTCTTATTGGCTGACATACACTGACATGATATATCTGTGTTAAGCCACATGTAATAATGTGCAATATGTTGGTCCCAACCAATTTATAGTTGCAGCTCTACCTTCTATTTCCATATGCAAACACTGTATGTTGCTACATAAGCAAGCAGCAGCAGCTCCATGTTCAACCTTGCCATGCATATATTTCGTGGTGGAAAGTAACTAGGTACATTTACTCAAGTACTGTACTTCAGTACAATTTTGAGGTACTTGTACTTTACTTGAGTATTTCCATGTGATGCTACTTTATACTTCTACTCCACTGCGTTTCAGAGGGAAATATTATACTTTCTACTCCACTACATTTATTTGACAGCTTTAGTTACTTTTCAGATGAAGATTTGACACAATGGATAATATAACAAGCTTTTAAAATACAACACATTGTTAAAGATGAAACCAGTGGTTTCCAACCTTTTTGGCTTTTGACGTCTTACAAAAAGCAGTGTGTAGTCGGGGTCACATTTCACATGTCTATGAGTTGTTAACAGCTTCACCAAATAGTGATTTTTCCCTCTAAACTTCTCACATGCTTTCATTTCAATAAATGTTCAAATGATCCAATATTTCAGCAAAAATCAAAGATTAGAGAAAAAGTCCAAAAACTGAAAACAGATTTGTGTATCAGAACTTTGTTTTTTCTTCTTTCCTCTCCCATTAATCATCTCACCACCCCTCAGATTTATCTGCTGACCCTTTGGAGGGGCCCGACCCCTAGGTTGGGAACCACTGGACTAAACTATCTAACTGTATATAAAGTAGTGTAAACTAGCTCCACCTCCAGCAGCTACAACAGTAACATGCTGCTCTAACACTGATGCTTCACTATTAATAATCTAATGATGTCATATATAATAATATATCAGTCAGAGGGACCAAACCACTAATTTTACTGCAATACTTTAACTACATCAAGCTCACAATACTTATGTACTTTTACTGCAATACTTTAACTACATCAAGCTCATAATACTTATGTACTTTTACTGCAATACTTTAACTACATCAAGCTCATAATACTTATGTACTTTTACTGCAATACTTTAACTACATCAAGCTCATAATACTTATGTACTTTTACTGCAATACTTTAACTACATCAAGCTCATAATACTTATGTACTTTTACTGCAATACTTTAACTACATCAAGCTCATAATACTTATGTACTTTTACTGCAATACTTTAACTACATCAAGCTCATAATACTTATGTACTTTTACTGCAATACTTTAACTACATCAAGCTCATAATACTTATGTACTTTTACTGCAATAGTTTAACTACATCAAGCTCATAATACTTATGTACTTTTACTGCAATACTTTAAGTAGGACTGTGTGGGGACGTCTCCACCTGCTAAATACACTCTCAGGAAGTTTAGTTGTTTATAGCACAATGATGATGGCAATAAGTCGTTTTTAAAAAATGTATAATCAGATCAATCCAATGCTATTTCACTTTTAATTCTTCTTCATCTCACATCGTAAATACTCACATCATACGCTAATTAAAGTCACACAAGAGTGTTTGTAGCACAAAATTATTTCAAGAACAGAACATTAAAGACCACTTGCCGAAAAGAACAATTAGAAAGCAAAGAATGATGCACAGGATTAATGATGCCAGCTAATCCGACATTTCCCACATAAACAGGCACAATAGCAAATTGTAATGGAGCTGTGTGCTGTGTGTAGAGGTGTGTGTGGTTATTCTGCCTAGCAGCCTGATGTCATTTTCAGGTGATTTAATAAAGGTAAACACAGTAAATCACTTATAACCTGACTGTTGTTTTAAGACACACTTGAAAAATTGCGACTCTACCCTATAACAGTTTTTGTAATGCCAATTTAAACACATCTACTGAATAGAGTGTTTAATCAAAATGGTTTATTTATACGTGTTATTGCTGAACATTTGCTGTAAGTGTAAAGTTTGCTCTTATTGATTAAATCACCAAATCTTCAGCAGAGTGATGTTACAGCAGAAACAGATGTAGTTCTGAGCTGTCTATTCTCAGTGCAAAGACCAAGACCCAATTTACACCAAGGTAACAACAACTCACTTTGCACTGCTTCATTTGAATAAACCTCCCACGTGTTCGTACCTCTCCTTCCAGCTGTGCACTTAAATACCACACATGTGAGCAAAGCAAGTTTCAAGGTCAGGATTACCAAATTTGCGGTGAAAACATCTAAGAATATCAAAGACAGATAAAGAGTCTGGAGGTTTACTTGGCAACTAAAGCATGTTTTAGATGGTGACTTATGGCGCCAACAAGAACCAAAGATTCACTACAGAAAACAATCAACAGCATCCGAACAGCGCAGCGCTCCATAGAACAGAGATGATAACATCACCTGGGAAAATGAACAGCTGTGTGTCTTAATTGATCATGCAACATTAAGCACACCATCCATCTGAAACTGTAATGTCTGTTCTCACTTTCCCCACCAGTTTGGGAACAACATTCTCCAGAACTCTGCACAACAGTATTTACCCATCGTTCTTTTATTTAATATTCAGCTCAGGAGGAAGTAATCAGTGAAATTACCTGCTTTAGTTTTTGTTTGGACTGAAAACCTGCAGACTCTCTGCCCCACTGATGTGAAAACACGAGTTCATAATCATCATTGTGCTTCAACTACCATAATAAGAAAGCTGATTAAGCCCACACCCTCCACACATACACCTCCTACCTCCTGATGAGCCCTTAATGACATAAACACTGCCAGCCTTTGGGTCAGATCATTTCAGACATTGTTAGTGTATAAATTGACAAATGATTAGTTAAACAGAGATTTTATTAAGCAAAAGATCTTCGCTTTAGTCGGGCATAATTGGACCAAACAACCCAGCATGCCAGCAGTGGCAGCATCATAGCTTGACTGCCAGTATAGACACACACACACACACACACACACACCCCATTCATTCACAAGCAGTAAATTGGTGGCCCCTCTTGCTCCATAATTAGTTCTGCTGATACCACAGGGCCTATTTTGTTTTGATTCATCAGACAGGGCTTGATTTTGTTTTAGGATGCTAAATGACAACTGCCAGGAGATCAGGGATTGAGGTGCTTTGCACGCCGTCTCCCACATCTGACAGGCTTATCATGTCTGCCACCACGCAGTGCTGTTGCATCTGCAATCAATGTGCATCCACTGTGAAGCTAGTAAGTGAACAGGGAGGAGATTAAGGTTAAGTGATTTTCCGTTATGTGTGTGTGTGCGTGTGTGTGTGTGTGTGTGTGTGTGTGTGTGTGTGTGTGTGTGCGGCTCTGATAGCGGTGTGATTTTCAAGGGGACGACTATCGGGATGGCACCGCTGGAGGGGATGTGCAGCCTGGAAAACTCTGGAGGCATCAACGTGGTACGTGGGAATACATTTCTCCTCTTTCTGCTTTACTTCCACTGTCTGTCATTTCTTCTCCCAGCTCCCCACTCTGTTTTCTTTTCACTCCCTCCCTTTTTTCCCCTCAATCTTTTCTCCCAGCTTGAATTCATCTTCTATTGATTTTCTATGCTTTTGTGCGTGCACAGTGTCCTCCAAAGTAAAGACTTTTTGGTAGTATTCACTTCTACAGTCCATTTTGTTCCCATATTTACTTTGGGGTTAGGATTCAAATGGATTGATGAGGTATATGTGAGGCTAAAGTTGAACAGGTTGAGCAGTGGTGATGTTAAGGCTGGATGAATCAATATTTTTATATTAACAATGGATCAAATAACATAACCTCGTGATAAACCCACAGATAATTATCACCAACTGCACAGTTCTGTTCATCTCCTTTCAGCTTTTTAGCCTCTTTTGTCTTGTTTTGTTTTGATTTTCCGGCCCACAACTTTACCATTTTTGTTTAGTCTCACAGCTCTCATCAACCTAATTTCTATTTTTCATTTATTCAAATTTATTATTATCATATTTATTTATTTTTTTCTTATTTCATGTTTATTTGCGTAGGGACAAGTATATAGCATGAACTAATGCCATATACCACAGTGCTAAGCTAATTTACAATGTCCATCCATAGATGGGCCTTTAAAATACATAAAACTAAACAGTAAAATAGACATGAAACTGCACAAGACTCAACAATGCAAATACACAAGCACAGCTTTCTAACTGGACTGCAGCAGCGGGGCCAGCACTACAACCACGACTGTCTGTCCGTCACTGACTCACTGAATGATGAAATTACACCATTGGCCAGCCACAGGCCGCCGAAGCTTAGTATCCCTGAATGCAATTTGCACTAACAATAGAGATTAAGCTGTTGTAATTTTCACTGTAGGACTGTTAATATGTCACTTTATTAAGTTTAAATATTCCCTATATATAATACATAATACAATATTTAAGATTCCCAGTATGTGGTCAGTTCATCCAAATAAGGCCTATTTTAGAACCCACAAGACAAAAAAGGGAGTTGAAAAACGTGAAAATGTGGTTGGTCACTACAAAATGACAATCTTGAAAAGGATACATTTTATATATACACGTACACTATACACTATACATTTACCACTGTGCACATCTAGGCTGCCATAGTTCAGTAAAGCCATTGTTGCAACCTTTTACGAGTCTTTCCATTGGAAAAAATGAACTTATTGCCAAATGCCAACTGGTAGGAGTGTAAAGGACAGCACTGTGCCAACAGCAGTGCACACCTCTCACCCCCCCCAAAAAACAGTTAAATAATAAGAAAAATATACAAATAAATTCTACACAACTTCAAAATGTCAACAACAGCAACATCCTAAGGGTGTTTTCAGACCTGCGCTTTTTTCTCCAGTTGAATCGGACTGTGGTTGTTTTTTTCCCCTTGGTGCGATTCATTTGAGCAGGCCTGAACACATAAATCATTCTCAGGTGTGGACCAAAACAAACTCTGGAGCTGTTCCTTTGTGGTGGGAACGTGATCCGACCTCCAACAAGGTGTACCCTGCGAGTCTAAGCTAAACGGCTCCCGTAGTAGGGATGTGCAAAGGGCCCAGTATTTGTATTTGTATCTGTATTTGTTGAGGCAGCAAAATTATTTGTATTTGTATTGGAATAAAAGTGGAAAGCGGCTTTAAAATCCTGTTTTTGTTTTGACACTTTTAATTTTAGAAAATTAAAGTGTTACAATAAGTGTTCATAAATAAACTACCTTATGAAGGAGGTCCCCATACGGGGTCTTGAACTGGAGTCTCCCAGATCATAGACGACTGCGCTGACTACTGAGCTAAAACTTAACTCATCGCCTCATTGCAGACAGACCTCTACCTATTTATACACCCATAACACAAAGACAGCACAGCGTGTAATGTGTAGGGAGGAACTTCAAAGGTGATTATTGCTTTGCACTTTTCATTTATTACCTATTTTTTTACAACCTAACTTTGTGGAAAGGAGAAGGGGAACAACAGGTTATAGAGAGTCCCTTGTGAGCACTTTGTGTGTGTCAGTAGCTCAGCTTTATCTCTGGGGAACACCCCCGACTCCAGTAGTGATGTCCAAATTAGGAAATGTGCGTCAAGTAGCAGGTGGATGTGACTCCCCTCGTTGAGACCTGCTGATAGACGTAACAGTGGAGCAGAGGAGAGACACTGAGATAGTGATGTAACCGACCTGCGTGCTGGTATTTGACATGGGTTTTTTTTTCTTCCCGAATACAAATAATTTTTAAAATATTTGTATGAAAAAAACATTCATAAAAAAACCCACTATTTGTGCTTTGCCGAATAACGTATTTGTATTCGGGCACACTCCTGTCCCGTAGACAGGTGTGCTTTGCATGCTGGGATGCAGATGAATAAATTTAACAGTTGCTAACAGCCAGACAACCTTCTTCAACACTTTCTTCTTGTGTTATTATGTTCTTGTTCCGGCCCCCCACACGTCTGACTAATAAGCATAGTGAAAGTTCTCATATGACTTGTAGTTATGCATTTTGGTTCGCTTGGATTTTTCTCTGTGTGAAAAGAAACCGAACCAAGGGGAGAACACACAAAGTTTACCAACTCATCCACTGATTTGGACCCGAGCACACCAACTGCAGATTTGAAAACACCCTAAATTGAATAATGGATCTGGACCAAAGTGATGGACAGGACAACAGACGGACATTGCCATACAGTACAATGCTAAAACTAAGAATTTTCAGAATGAAAAATCCTGTAGAAAGGGGACGCTGTTCTCTGCTGCAGCCCACTTTATTGTTGTCAGATATTTAGATTCAAGTGTTGCCTTGTTGCCCGCAGCTTTAAAATATCCACAATGTAGTATCATTCAGCCTGTGTAACTGTGTGGCTCCATATGTGTGTGCAGCCCTGGACTGAATGGATGCGGCTGGAGAGATCAATAGCTTTTCCAAGCTTGATTAGCTTCTAATAGGCTGTTAGCTCTCCTGTGGGCAGAGGTGGCCTCTAGAATCCAAATGTCCTGTGGCTGACCAAGCAGTGGAGTCACCTCTCAGCACTGCCCAACCAGAACACACTTCACACACACTTCACACACACACCTCACTTGTGTGTCCAGGATTTCACTGCAGAACATCAGCATTTCCAGACAGTTAATACATTCCTGTTTTATACAGTACAATATGCATAATTCAGAAGCAGAGCTAAGAGTGAATGACAGCTTTCAATGGATCAAAGAGGAGCTAAGTACTTCTGAATACTGTCACTGGTGTGTGTGTGTGTGTGTGTCAGCGTGTGTTCATGCAGCTCTATTCTCGTGTGTTTGACTTTTTTACCTTTGGAACTAGGACACTGTAGCTGTCCTTCCTTCCTACAGGAGTTTCATTTCCACTTTAAATCACTTGACTCTACGGATGGCAAAGTCAGTTGGTCTGCCACTTTGGTCCTTAAATATTTTGACAAATAACAGACAGGTTGCTTTGTAACTCTGTAGTTATTCCTGTTCCCCAGATGATGAATTCTTTTCTTCTAGCACCACCATGAGGTTGACATTTATGATTTTATGGGAAATATCTCGACAACTATTGGATAGATTGCCATGTAATGTGGTACAGACATTCATGAGCCCTTCAGGATGATTTGTAATAATTTTGGTCATCCTCTGACTTTTCATCCAGCGCCATCTGCAGGTCAAAATTTCAATCTGACCAAATACAAGCTAAACTAGTGACATTCCCATCAGCCCCAGCTGTGCTTTGTGTTTAGTGCTAATTAGCAAAACTAAGACAGTGAACAGGGTAATTTGTACCTGATAAGCATCAGCTAGTATTATGCATATGCTAGCATATGCTAATATTGTCTGTGAGCATGTTAGCATGCTTACATTAGCATTGAGCTCAAATCACAGAGCTGCTAGCATGGCTTTAGACTCTTAGTCAGTTTACTGATGAAGAGAATCATTTTTCAGTGATAAGCTTACCTTATTAGCAGTTCCTTTATTTTTACATAACTGGTACAGTGCAGTTCTCTGGATATATTTCTGCTACGACTAATACTATGTGATGCCATTTAGATTTCTGTAGATTGAGGGTAGAATGGTATTTAGAATTCTCCATACAAAACTAACTGCTGCAAATCATCATTAGCAGAATATAATCAATCAAAACGTGTTAACAGGTGACCTCCTACTATTTGCGTGATTCCCCCTCAAATATATTTGTAATAAGTGGGGTGCACCTTGCAAAAGAAATGACTCCCAAGCTGTGACTTCATCATAGATACACTGCCTGAATCTGGGACATATGTTTGGGTTTGACTTTATTATAATCCCAGAGGGCAACTAACGTGTATTGAGAAAATTAGAATCATTTACAAAAACATAAAGAAACAGATTCACAAAAGTGAGCCCTGAGGCTCCAGGTTCACTATGTGGCAATGATTCTGGTAATTTGAATAATTGCATGAATTTGTTTGGTAAAACTGTATGCATCACTAAATCAAAAACAAAAACTGAAATGATTGAGCCTTAAGCATTCTTACATAAGGTTGAGACCCTTTTAGTTTTATGATATTATTGCTTGACTTTATATTATGGTTAGATGGTACATATTCCTAAATAGATGTATGCTTGATGGAGCTACCACAAACCAGTTACTGATAATTAACTAATACTAATACACAATGCAGAGAGACTAGGACAAATAGGGGGGTCCCCTAGAGGGTAACGAGTACTCCACCAATGTAGCATTGCAGTCTTATAACATCATCAGACTCACGATAGGCAGTTTTTTAAAGAAAAAGTTAAAAATTGATGCAGCAGAAGCATATATAATCTTTTTTCCACGCATTCCTCTTCCTTGTTAAAACCTGGCGTCTACATTGCCCTTAATGCAACTCAACCACCATCAGTTGGATCATAGATTGTGGTATGTTATGCTGGTAGCGGCCAATGCAGCCTGGAGCTGCTAGACTCCAGCAGAGATGAAGATCTACAGAGGTCTGGTAACCTCACTTCTTTCTAACTCCACACCCCCAGATTTCATTTTCAAACTCATGGCCTTCAGCCCCGACCCACGCTGACTCAAGTGACATCACTTGAGGCAATTTATCAGATTTCACACAGCTCCCTCTGGAGACACAAAGGGCTTTAGACTACTTTTTTTCCACATATGTAGTCCTAACAGGATGTTTGCATTTATACATTCCTCTCACATGACTTCTCAGTCTAGCATGATGTTATCAGAGTTCTGAGTCATATAAATGAGAATTCCCTCTGAATCACCCACAGGACCACTCTGAGCTCTCCATCGGAGCCGCAGCCACCATGGCCCATGAGATCGGCCACAACTTCGGTATGAGCCACGACCACGACGGCTGCTGTGTGGAGGCCACCGCCGAGGAGGGAGGCTGCGTGATGGCTGCTGCAACCGGGTGAGCCTCAGACACCACAACAGGCTTCATCAGGCTCACTCAGGCAGAGTTGTTGTTGCTAACAGCTTGACATGAATAACAATTTCATCAGCTAAAGAAAAAAAATTAATTACATATTAATGTGGCTGCCTAAAGAGCTTGACTTGTCGCTGGAGATGTTTGATTTCTCTCAGATATGAAAACACAAACTTTTGTGCCGTTTTATAATGATCATCATAAAAGTTTAATGACTATTTTCACTGATATTGTATTTCCAGTGTTTTTTACATTAGTTTTAACAAAAGACAAAAAACAGGATGAAAGAACACTTTTCTCACCTACCTTGCCTTTGTATGTTGACCTTCAATGTCTCAAAGCAAAAGATAGAAACACAAGGAACTATTGTTAGCAAGACTAGAATATCTATGTGATATATTTTTGCAAATTTTGATGATTGTCAAAGAGTGTTAATGAGTGTTGATGTCCTGCTCCCAGACATCCATTTCCACGAGTCTTCAGTCGCTGCAGCAAACGTGACCTGGACAACTACTTCCAGAAAGGAGGGGGCATGTGTCTCTACAACATGCCCAACATGAAGGACCTGGTGGGGGGCAAGAAGTGCGGCAACGGCTTTGTGGAGGATGGAGAAGAGTGTGACTGTGGGGAACCTGATGTGAGCACATTTGATATTTTATCTGAACTTACACCAAATTACATGTACTTAAAATGATAGCTAACCGTTTCCCAAAGCATGCTGTGGTCCTTTAGAACATCAGACAACCTTTCCATTCACTTCCATATGACATGATGGTATCAACTTGCAGAGACTTTGAAAACAAACACTGAAAACAATGGCTACCTGGAAGGTTGGATAAACATATTTACTCAAGAGCTGTACTAATTTTGAGGTGTTTTATGTGAGAACTTCCATTTGATGCTACATCATACTCCACTAAATGTATCTAACAGCTACACTTACAAGTTACTTTTACTAAGATGTTGCATAGAAAAACCTATGATGAGTTTATGAAATATGGTAAATGGACTGTACTTGTATAGTGCCTTTCTAGTCTTCTGACCACTCAAAGCGCTTTTTACACTACGAATCACATTCACCCATTCACACACATTCATACGCTGAATGGGTACAGAGGTTACCATGCAAGGTCCCAACCTGCCCATCAGAGGAAGCTAACCATTCACACACATTCATACACTGATGGCATCAGGAGCAATTTGGGGTTAAGTGTCTTGCCCAAGGACATATCGACATGTGGACTGAATGAGGAGCCGGGAATCAAACCGCCGATCTTCCGATTAGTGGACGACCCGCTCTACCTCCTACCTCCTCCCATATAACACATTGTTATATATTAAACCACCCAATGGTTTATACAGTTATTAGAACTATAAATATACAATAACATTGCCTAACCTGCAATATCAACAGCAACCAGCTGTGTGTGCAGAGATGATCTGCTGCAGTTGTAGCCAGTATGCGTGTTCACCAGGTGTCCTTCTCTGTGCTCCTCTGTCTCTACACTTTTTTGTATAAAATAAAGTATGTTAAGTATAAAATTAAGTAAATATTACATTCCACTGGATAAACAAAGAGCTGTTTCTACTCTTTTATTTCAGGTTTGAACTTGCATAGCCCAGCATCAGTCCAGCCTCATCATTAATGCGCTCTGCGTTGCATTTGTGCAACACAGCTGAAAGATTGCTGAAAGTTTCCCCCAAATCGGGATGAAGTGTTTGCGCTCAATAAACCTAGAGGTTAAGTAAACGTCTTTGGTTCAAGCAGCAGAGCAAATTGAAAACAGAAGAAGCAAATTGGTGGCTGACAGCAGCATCGCTGCTGGCGAGGCTGTTTGTTATGACTCCCACTCAGCTGACAGTCAAGCTCAGGCTGCTGACAAGCCACCTGTTCTTAGCATTGCAAATGAGATGAGCTACAGAATGCTGCTTAATGGTCTCACCTTGATATTTCTCCCCAGCAGAGACAAATGTATGATGCACATGACAAACATATAGTTTACCAACTGTAAAGGAAATGCAGTCATCTCTGTCTTGTTTTTCAGGAAGGGCATTCAAAAACACCACCAACATTTACAGAAATTGTGTTATTTTGAAAATCTACTTGGATAGCTTTGTACAGCAAGTGTGTGTGTGTGTGTGGGGGGGGGGGGTCACAGAGAGACATTCAGGTTTAGAATTCAAACTCCGTCACATTGTCTCTGTCATGTTGTTGAAGCGAACATCACAATACAAAGAAGTCAGTGCTTTTTGTTGTTGTTGTGTTCACCCATAATCCCCTCTTCCTTCTTTCCTGCTGGTATAATTGGCTTTTTTTTCCCTCTTGCTTGAGTCAACTCCCACATTTGTTTTGAGCGTAACCATGGCTCAGCGGAGGGCACCATGGCAACCGGAGATGTTGTCTGCGTGTGCGCAGTATGACACAAGATCAGCAGCAAAGTCACTTCTCTGGATTTTTTTTTTTTTTCTTCCTGCCAACATCTGTTGACATTGTGACTTGTCAGTCACAGCTGTCAATCCTCTTGTTACCTGAGAGCTGCTACTGAGAAGTGTCTGATCACTGTGTTTGAATTTGTGTGTTTAATGGCTACCACTTTATAATAAGTCACCTTACTGATGGCTTAATCAATACTTTATCAATCAGTTATAAGCCATTAATTAGAACTACTTTAGAGTTGGCAGGTTGTCGTTTCCAGCATCACTCTGTGACCTCCATGGAAAAGTGATTCAGGGCATCTGGACTAGAATGAATTTACAACCTACAACATTAAAAATTGCATACTTGAATTATCGTAATAACTCTTTATTAATAACTCATGAACATTTATAATTGCAGATGACTGAAACCAATTTATCCTGATGACTTATTAGAAACTGAAAACATTTTGAGCCATTATTATATTTATTTGGGTTTTTTTTTATTTTTTGTCCTTTTATTGTCCACCACTTCCCCCTCACATTGGAAGACAAATGACTTCACTTATGATTTATTAATATTACTAATAACTTATAGTATATAACTAAGTATCAGGTCAGTGTTTGTAAGAACTGGTTTTACTGGACTCTGCTGTGTTTTCTTCACTTCAGCCTGTAGTGTTGCAGCGCTGCTCTCTGTCACAACAGAGCGAACATTTGTGTTGATTGTGACAAATGATTCTGGTGAGAGTGATACATCAATTTCAAGAGTCACACTCTCAAGTTAAACTTCTATTCATATCAGGTCAAATAATTGAATTCAATTAACTTCATCGTTCTGAAGCAGGACCTTCAGTACTTGGATTAAGCAGCTCATCAAAAGTGTGTTCCAAAGTCAGAAGGCTGCAGCTGTTATTTCAATATGCCAGATGCAATTTAAATCAACATTGCATCTTCTGTTCTTGTATTGGATTGGACATATTAGACGTATTAGCAGAAACTCAATATTAAAGGATTTGCATCAGGGCTACAAAAACCTAATGAGGATATCTATTTAAATCTGACAGTTTATTACTTTTTATTAATAACTTACTAACATTTACAACCTTTAACTTGCTAACCAGATACTTTATTACCCTTCATTATTTTTGCAAATCCACAACTAGAGCTGCAACAATTAGTTGATTAATCAATTAGTTGTCAACTTTTAAATTAATCAGCAACTATTTTGATAATCAATCAATAGTTTGGAATCATTTAGATCATTAGATTTTTTTTCCCCCAAATGATCTGATTCCAGTTTCTTAAATATGAATATTATCTGGTTTATTTGGTTCTCTATGACAATAAACTGTATATTTTTCACCATTTTCTGACCAAACAACTAATCGATTAATTAAGAAAATATTTGACAGATTAATCAATAATGAAAATAATCATCAGTTGCTGCCCGAGCCGAAACCCAATATCTTTATTAATGGCTTATAACTGATCTATTAAGCAGCAGTAAGTGATTAATTAACATTAATAAAGCCATGAGTTACAACTTATAAACCCTTTAAAATGGATGAGTTATTAGAAAGTGATACTAATAACTGTATATGAAGAAGTAGAGGTGGACTAAGGTGGTGTGTGGGTGTGTAAGTTTAGCAGTTTTATCTGTGTCGACTTAGTTGTGATAACTTGTGTGTGTGTGTGTGTGTGTGTGTGTGTGTCTGTGTCCGTTTACAGGAATGCACCAATGACTGCTGCAATGCCAATAATTGCACCTTGAAGGAGGAGGCTCAGTGTGCCCACGGAGTGTGCTGCGAAGGCTGTAAAGTAAGACACACACACACACACATATATAGTGCAGGCAGAGTGGCGTAGGTGGGAGCTCACTTGGTTCGCAGTAATATCTGTGGTTTTATCATTAGTTCAGTGTCAGTCATCATGTCCATGTGTTGACATACTGTACCCGCAGCATGTGTCAGTTCCCTTCGCAGCACGAGTCGTCGTCTTCACATCATACCAACGCTTTTCATCTCTGCCGTGATCCCAGTGTTCAAATGCACATCCTGACATCCCATAGTAATACAGAGAACTGTGATGCCAAATTCTACTGAGACAAATACTGAGACAGAAGTGACACAGTACTAAGAGCTACCACTGTTCTATCATTCTCTATGTTCTATCATTCTTCATATTGTTTATGTTTTTATTCACATTTTTACTCTTTATTTTACAAATTGAGTATATTAATACTTTTATACTTTTTACACAGTCACACATATTTCATATTTTGGCTTATTTTTTTAGTCCTACAGCAGCTGTTTTACATATGCTGCTTTTTCATGCTTTGTCATCAATATATTATACTTAACAAAATTCCCCTTAAGGCTTCACATATGAATACTTTTTATATAAACAACGGGTCAAATGACTATGTGTAACTTGAAAGGTCTCATTCATAGTGGCAAACCCACAGTTCTACAGAGCTTTTATAGCTCATTGTTTTGGTTCGCAGTCCCTCTCCACTCAGAAATATGTTTTTCTTCTTGTACTTTTTCTGTGTAGAATGATGTATGTGTACCCATTGTCACATTCATCTGCTGAAGGAGGAAAGTTTCTCTGAGCTCACCTTAAATCTCAGTTGAAGACGTGTACCTATGAGCAGGATTTGTGACATCACAACTAGTTTGGAGCCAATCATGGTCCAATATGCAACTTACACGAGTGTGATGTTGAAATTTGAACCCTCCAGTGCACAAACACTGAGAATGGACTTTACAATAGTAGGAGACATCTTGTGTCCAGAAGTTAAACGTTTGAATGAGGGAGATTGAGTTCATGTCATTTTAAGGATTTTAACAAGATAATTGATCTTTTTTTGGTGGAAGAATCATATTAGAAACAAATAATTATTCAAAGCACAGTATTTATATCTCTTAGAACAATGTCTGGAGGGGATCTTTAACAATTAATGCAGCTTTAATTTGGTTTAATTAATCAAAATGAAATATATGAAAATTAAGATGAAGTTCTGCAGGCGTGAATAAAGCTTGTAGAGTGTTGTTGTCTTCCTTTGGTCCATATATTATATTTCTCCTTATTTTTAGTGTCAAAACTGCTTTGCTGTGTTGAACTCTGAGCATCTTTTGCTCTCTCATGATCTGATTAACCTGCAAAAGGGGATCTGGGGCAAAAAATTAGCTAATGGGACCCTATTGACCCCCTTCCTCCCACTCTTTCTGCATTAGTATAGAATAGACATGGTTACTTAATTATGTTTTGTCTAAAACCCAAGATTATAACCAGTTCTCCTATCCTTTGTTTGTGACAATTTATTTAATACTATGTAAATTAATTGGGAATATTCACCATTTAAACACAATATCAACTGAAAGTTTTAAAGCTAGAGTTTTACACAGCTAGACTTTGGCCTGCTATGCATCACCCTCTGAGATTTACCACATCAGATGTGCTCTTGATGTTGTTTCAGTTGTCTTGTTGTCTCTCCCTCCCCACTCACCGCTGGTCCTCTCTCCACTAGTTAAAGCAGGCAGGTACCATGTGCCGGGGCCCGGCGGGGGCATGTGACCTGCCAGAGTACTGCACCGGGGCTTCTCCTTACTGTCCCTCCAACGTCTACCTGCTGGACGGCTCGTCCTGCCAGTCCGGAGTGGCCTACTGCTACAACGGCATGTGCCTCACCCACGAACAGCAGTGCCTGCAGCTCTGGGGCTACGGTAATGAAAAGTCACAGTATAGTAGACCAGACACTTCACCCACTCACATGTTATTACAGCAATATCTACCTGGGATAACAAGTGTTGGTGGTTAAAACAGCTTTAAAAATAGTGTAAGTGCTGACAAACCTGACAGCAGTCATACTGTACTGTATGTCAGAGTTGATAATACAATAAATAACATGAGCTGGAAGTAGTCTGTCAAAATAAACACTCATCAGAGCTAGAAGTGCTCCTTCCATCTCTCAGATGTGAAAGCAGCATTCAGAAGTATGACAGCTTTTGTTCATCAATACAATAGATAAAAGGCAGAATGTTGACTTTTAATGTGCATCATCTCATTTTTATTGTTCTGCATGTTTTTGTTTACAATAAAACAATCCTACAGTCTACCTGTCTATCTCTATTCTGCCTGATTGGTATACATTCATTCAAGGTGACGTTATTGAACAGCCAGTTCTTTTGTGAACCTTAAAGTACAGGTTCATGATTTTTCAAGTCTGTCTTAAAAAGCAGTCAAGTGTCCATATGAACAGTGAAAGAGGTTTTCTTCGCTGTAATCATTCATCCTGTTCATACTGGATATTAAAAGATCCTTCATAGGTGCTTTCAATGTAAATGGTGGAGGCCAAAATCCACAATGTGCCCACAGTCATTTTGTGCAAAAATGTATTTAAAAGTTGATGTGAAGCTTGTATGAGTCTTCATCAGTCTGAGTTAGTCATATCAAGTGGATATCTGACACATTTACAGTCTTTTTAGCATCAAATTCCCTCTTTGTGTTTCCTTTGACACTAAAAAGACTGTTTTAAATACATTTTTGCACAGAAGGACCATCACTTACGGTTAAATTGTGAAACTGTCCTTTCAAGAAACAGTTTGACATTTAGTAAAAGGCTGGTAACCTGTCCTATTCACCTAGTGTATGTTGCTCATCTCATGTAGAAATAGAAATAATACAAGGTGACCTTTTGGTTTTCAAAGCAGTCAGAATTTCCAGCAGTTCTTGACAAACAGCTGGCTGCAGTGACTGATCACGCACATCAGTCTTGTGTTCATGGTGAGTTTCCAGGTTCGAGCACTATTGAAACCCCACTGTGAGCACAAACCAGTTGACTCTTTATTCTACAAGAACATGATGAAATTGATATTGATCTTTTCATCTGACTCTGGGTTTGACATTCTGATATTTGCCACACACCCCTTAGAGTCTCTTAGCTGTAAGAGGGTTTCCAGTGTTTGTATGGTGAGTTGATCTTCAAGATGATCTCCGCTCCAGGTGAGCAGGTGGCTGAGACCAGCATCAGCTGTGTCTGTCTGTTATGAAGAGCTTTGTGAGTCAGCATGTTGCCATTTGTTGTCTGAAGAGGGGAACATTGCTAAAATGGTTAGCAACGGTGAATTCAAGTAAACAGCCTGAGTGCAGAGGGCTGATGGGATATGTTGTGTTTCCAGGAGCCCGACCGGCCCATGATGCCTGCTTTGAAGATGTCAATGCAGCAGGGAACGCTTTTGGAAACTGTGGGAAAGATGAGCATGGCAACTACATGAAGTGTGAGAAAAGGTGAGAGATACTGGTAATGCTTTACACATGTTTAAGACATATGCTACCCTTCCAATGATGAAGGTTTTTTACAGGAAGATACATATTCTTGTTGGATTTCTGTCACAACTGAGTACCTTTAAATTTGAACATTTTGAAGCCAAAATTGTCTAAAAGTGCAGTTAGTTAGATTCTAAACCTCTCCACAGGAACATGATAAGCATAGTTAAATAAATAAATAAAACTGAGGCATACTTCTGTCTCATATCAGACATATATATATGGAAGCCCTCTTCTGCAACAAGATAAAAAAATACATTAAATGTTGATAATTTAAAAAAAATTAAATACTCACAAAATAATGAGGTACTAAGTATTAAATTTGACCTAAAAATCTGGAAAATAAGATTAAAGTTTTACATTTTGGGCTGTCTCATAGTTTTCACTTGCAAAGAGTATTTCTTTTTTTTCTTTCCCAACATTTCATCAAACTGTTCTTTTCCTGACAGAAGTAGGCTTCCATTGAATATGAGACAATACTTTTACACTCTGATTTATGCATTTTCCTTCTCAAACTAAACATTTTAACAAGTAGCCAAAATAGTCAATACAATAATGTCACTGTGTGTGAGGACACGCTCTCTGGCAATCTTTAGCACTGAGTTCAAGCTGTAGTCTGAAACATAAAGCTTTGTTAACTCAGAAAATGAATATTATGTAATATTTGATATTTATTGCTAAATAAGACCCCACCAAGGTAGCAAATCTTTGATTGTGATAAAAAACAAGAAAATACACCACAATGAATGAAAACTCCAGCCATGTTGAAAGTGATGTTTAACACTTGTGACAGATAACAAGTGAACTATTTGCAGTTGTACAGTTAATATGAAAACTAACATGAGGTGTGGTGCTTATCTCTGTCTGCTTTAAAGGGACACACAGATTAAAAAAGAATGGTCAAAACTGATGCAGTTGCATCAATGGATCAATCTCCAAAAACTCATCACTTCAAACTTCATCTTACATTTCCCATAATGCAATTTGACAGTATCTCTTAGCTGGACCCTCCATGACCAATAAACACCCATGTCTTATACACTTCACGTTTGTAACACTTAATAGTGCCTCTGTTATAAATTATTTGTCTCCAAGTCCAAGATGACTGGACTTTCCATTTACTGTGTGGCTAATATTAATCCCATGTTATTTTAAAGCTGCGCTAATCAATATATTTTAAATTGAAAATGGACTGTATGCTGTGAATAGTTGCGTAGAGTTACTGTATGAACCCACAGCTATGTAGCTTTTTAGCCTCATTTAGCTCACTGTTTTGGTTTTACAGTGCATAATTTTACTGTTTTTGGTCAGTCTTACTTAATTTCCAGCAGATGACAGATGTTTTCAGTGAAAAAAAGCTCTGATAATCCCACTGTACACCACCTGCTCAGCACCAAACAGCAGACAGACACAGTTAGAGACTAGCTGGTGAACATAGTGGAGCATTTAGCAACTTAAGAGTCAGACATTTTTCTCCTGAGTTGGTGGAAACCAAAGACAGAGATAAAAGAGAGTGAATATTGGATTTACATTCATTAGGTGGACGCAAACACAACTCCAAATGATTGATAATGTCACCACAGAACTTTATGTAAATGGTGATAATATAGCAGTGCTGTGTTTTCAGCTTGTTTCACCTTTAAGGCTCCAAAATCAATTAGTGCAGCTTTAACAAAATCCTCTCTTACTATCACAGTTAACTTTTATACTGATCATCATATGTTCACTTGTCACTACAGAAATTACATTTAGTTCTATTCAAAGCTCTTCTGCTGAACTGAACTAACAAGCACACACACACACACACACTCATAGAGCCAGGCCCTCTATACACTGTCAACACAAACCTCTGAGAGGCAGTTTCGATGGCACAGTGCCAGAGCTAATTAATGGAGCCAAATTAGCGACTTAGCTATGTAAATGAGGCTGTGGATTAAGGTGGTTGACAGCTGCCTCGTATGATCCACCACTGCCCAAATCCATTATGGAGTCCCACGGGAGTCATTACAGTGTTTTCTGGCCACAGTGAGTCAAAGGGCTGATTAGATGATATGTAAATGCACTGTCTGTCTCTTTTTAAGACAAGTGAAATATCTACGCACAGCCGTTATCTGCCCATCATTCTGTAATCCTCCTCATTTGTTTTTCTCAGAGTAGGCAACGTGTGTGTGTGTGTGTGTGTGTGTGTGTGTGTGTGTGTGTGTATTAGCCTGTTTGAATCTCTATATTAATGAAGATGTGGGTGTTGGTAAAAAAAAAAAAAATGTAAGTAAGATTCTGTCCTCCCTCAATAAGTGTTGTTGAGGCACCTATCCAAAACCTCACATCTCCCAACTAAGCATGGATTTACAGTATCACTACAATATGGATATTCAGATTGAAAACTTTTAATAATTCACATGTCTGGTGATGTACATTCTGTCTTTTTCTTGTCTGTTTTCATAGAATTCACTACATTCTGTACATCATGAAGGGGAAATTATTAATGAAGACAATAGGATGAAGAATAATAGGTCTTTCAAGACTTTACTTGCTCAAATCAAAATGACAAAATTTCCTCTGCTGTAATAGACCAGAAATTATTATATAAATAACAGTAACTTGAATACTGTAACAATTTGTCTAGCCTAAAATCCTCTTGTATTGTCTGTTCTGTAAAACAGATAAAACTGTGTTTTGGAGACAGTAAAGGAGTTGTGCAAACCACTGTACATACCATATATTACATTCATACACAAATACATTCTCATCTTATATATTTACATACATATATTCTTTGTGTGTATATGAAAGTAAAATGCACTATGTATAAACATGTTAAGACTCAACACAAAGCACATATTAGAAGTGTCAGGACTGTATATACAGTCAATGCAAAAACCTGAGTGGATGCAGTTTCATTCTGAGTGTTACAAATTGAGGGTAAGACACATATGCACAAATTGAATATCTTTGAATTTGATTATTTTATTGGCTGTTTGTGGCCAGTAAACACTTACAAACTCTTGCAAAAATGCTCAGTCTGCACACACCACAATATTATATATTTTTCTTATTGTCAACAAATCCCATGAAAAGACCAAAACCAACGACTTTCCAATTCCACTCAGCCCCCAAGCCAATCGGTTTCCTACTGAAGATCTAAATCTTTAAAAACAGCTCACAAATATATAGTTTCATTTTAAAACATGCTCAGTCATTTTCTAAAACAGCAAGTCACTGTAGGCTTTAACAAACAGAAGGAAATAGTGCATCAGTTGGGGACTGTTTTCAGTGGTGGATTAATCCACATTTGGTGCTCTGGTGAGTATTTCATGGTAATGAAAGAACATGTCAGCCAGTGCAGCAGTGTGGCTCATTGATGTGTTTTTAATAGTTTTTGGACAATAATGGAGCTCTATGACAGAGAGGAATAAGATATATCAGGCTTTCATACACACACAATACTTGTTATTAGATCAGTTCATTGTTGGTTTGGGTCTGCACATGAGATTTGTTAACAAGAAAAAAGAATATTTCCAGCCTTATCCTTAAAACGCTGCAAGAATTTATAGTCTATATTCTAATAAATATTATAGTCTATATTCTATCAAAATCAGCACTTTTATTGTCCACATATGTGATTTTGAATATACTGCAAACAAGATGAAAATGAACACAAACATAAACACCTGCCAGCTTATACTGGATCATCTGCATTTATATTTGAGATGTCATCTGGTGAATCACAGCACTGATTAACTGACAGAAGTCAAGCTTTGGCTGATAAATATTGGTAAACAGATAACTAGTTTGTCTCTAATCCCAGCTTCTCCACTGCAGCTGTTTGGTCGAGCAGCTTGACTGCAAAGCACATTTGACAAAAAAGAAGCTAAATGGTTTGTCTGCTTGTATTTCTGTCCAGTGATGCCAAGTGTGGTAAGATCCAGTGTCACAGCGCCGCCAAGAAGCCCAAAGGCACCAACGCTGTGTCCATTGACACCACCATCAAGACGGACGGCATCGAGGTGAAGTGTCGAGGCACCTATGTCTACAGCACCCAGGATGGCCAGGGTGACCTGCCTGACCCCGGCCTCGTCATGACCGGCACCAAGTGTGGCGAGGGAAAGGTTGGTCCACAACAGACGGGGCTCAAATGTTCTTGCAATGAATTTATATTATTTAATTATAGGATTGTTATGATATGTTATAAGTCTTTAAAACATGATCTAATTGAATAGCAGTACACAGGTCTGTTATTCTAAGAGAATGTGTAGGGTTTTCTGTGCTCCACAGAGTGGAATGACCATAGTGTTAACAGGGTTTTTGATCAATACCAGCACTTTGCCCCACAATTACTGTATCTGGCCACCAGCCGAAAACAAGAACACCTACCTAGTGTTTTCACCTGACCCGCAACAGAAGATGGTGCAGAGAGAAGGCAGCTGGCATCACAACAGCACATCTCAGTCACCAAGGATTTAAAGCTGTGTTCTCAAGCCAAAAAAAACCAAATGCCAAGCAGTGTTTCCCCTCTACTATCTGAACACTGATGTAGTGCCTCCACACTATGTGTTCCTCTGGGATCTCTGCTTCAGCTTGTTGGCTTACTCTTTTTTTGCTGTGGTAGGGGACAACGGGGTAAACAGAGCCAGTGGGTAAAATGAGCCACCCCCTTTATCTAGGTAACCATAAACAAAAGTAATCATGTGACCACAAATTAAGAAAGTATAGTTCACATTACTCAATCCAAGTTTAAGCCACACACAAACATGCTGTGCATACA
Source organism: Thunnus albacares (assembly GCF_914725855.1). Classification (NCBI taxonomy): domain Eukaryota; kingdom Metazoa; phylum Chordata; class Actinopteri; order Scombriformes; family Scombridae; genus Thunnus; species Thunnus albacares. The sequence continues at coordinate 25,438,810 of NC_058127.1, read as the reverse complement.
GACGGGTGGCAAATTAAAGGAAAAAGCAACATAAAGTGTCTTAGTAAGATATTTGGCCACCATGTGCCACCAGCACAGCTTCAATGTGGCTTGGCATTGATTCTACAGTCTCTGGACTCTTCTGGAGGGATGAACATCATTCTTCAAAAAGATATTTCCTCATTTGGTGTTTTGATGATGGTGGTGGAGAGCACTGTCGAACACCTCAGTCCAAAATCTCCCATAAGTGTTCAATTTGGGTAGAGATCTGGTGACTGTGAAGGCCATAGTATATGATTCACATCATTTTCATACTCATCAAACCATTCAGTGAACTCTCATGCCCTATGGATGGGGGCACTGTCATCCTGGAAGAAACCACTCCCATCAGGATAGAAATGTTTCATCATAGGATAAAAGTAATCACTCAGAACAAGTTTGTATTGATTTGCAGTGACCCTTCCCTCTAAGGGGACAAGTGGACCCAAACCATGCCAGCAAAATGCCCCCCACAGCATAAGAGAGCCACCAGACCCCCTCACTGTAAGGGTCAAGCATTCAGACCTGGACCAGTTTTTCCTTTAATTTGTCACCTGTCTGTTTACACAAGAGCACATTTACATACACATTCTTTCTGTCAAGACACAATCATATGGTTTTGCTTAAAGTACAAGTTTTTACCTTTGTTAAATTGATGGCATAAATAAAGTTCAAAAAATCTTTTAATTTTATAATTAATTTTGTTTGATTTTGTGTAATTTTAATATCAGTATTTAATGTTAGCACTATTTACGCCATCCCCATGCTCATTTTACCCCTTTCTTGGGGGGTAAGCCATAGGACCAACTTTTTTGATAGCTCATTGTTCTAAACCATAATAATTAGATAACTTATTTTAATTTCCATGGATATACAACAACCTGAGGTATATATAGTAACTATTATTTGAAACAAATACACTTTAATTTTGCAGTAAAACCATCAAATGTAAAAAGTGGCTCATGTTACCCCATTCTCCCCTCCTGTTTGTACAGACCACCGTAGCTCAGGGGTGAGGAGACTATCAAACAAGAGTTCCTGTTGAGGTGTGTTTACATGCACCAGTGCATGTAATGAAACATGTGTAGCTGCATAATGTCTTGTGTACTGTAGCTGGGGCTGCAATTCCAGGTTGGCAGAATTCCTGGATTTGCTCAGCTCCAAGACTAACTGATCTCTAATGAGATCTCTTATCTCTCCTTACTCTTTTTTATTAGCAAAGAGCACCGTAGTTAACTTTCAGGCTTCTCAATTTCAGCAGGAGCTAACTGTCGCTTTTGCCAGGCTGACAAATGCTTACGGCAGCAGACAGCATTAGCTGCTCCATGAGTAAAGCTTAAGACGGACCAGAAGATTAGCTTAAACCCTTGAAGAGATGATTTGTAGTTGTGGAGGTCAGAACTAGTGAGTAAATACAGAGACAACACACTGCCTGATAGATAGACTATGATTACAATTGTGTTGCTGGGCAAATGTTGAAATCCCAAGAGAACACAAAGATTCTTGTTTTTTCTGTACCAAAAAAGAAACTGACATTCATTAAAAAAAAGTTTATCCTGCTCGTCTGTATGAAAAGGGAGAAGGAATTAATTTAGAATGATTTGCGGACTGTTAACACTGACTGACTCAAATTGGACTGAGTCAGTTGTCACACCCAAACATAACTGTACAATCATCATGTGTGTCATCACCTTAAATTGCTAAAGTAAAACTTTGCAGGTCATGTCCAGCTCTCTGCAAACAGGTGTCTGTACAGGTCAAAGATGGTGATGAGTCTTCTGTTGTCAAGCAATAACATCATGTTGTTTCAGCAGTTGGAATCTGCAGTTCAACTCTTATACATATCCTAAAAATATTTTAAGCTTATCAATTTAATAGTTAATCAATATACTATATGGTGATAACAGATCTACACCAATTTTTAGTTATGAATTAGTTACGTCAGTTAAAGCTGCTCTTATCAGTAGGTAGCCATAGAGAATTCAACTCACTGGACTCTGCAGTTCCCCTCAGAATTGTCTTTCAACACAACTTTACCGTTTTGGTTCAGTCTCACCGCTTTCATTAGACGATGCAGTGGCAGCAGACTGTTTGGCCTGCTGTACATTACCTGCTCAGCACCAAACAGCAAACAGATGCAGTTAGCAACTAGCTGGTGAACATAGTGGAGCATTTAGCAGAGACAGGTATTTTTTCTCTCAGAAATTGGTGGAGAACAAAACAGAGGTAAAAGGAGTTAAGTTATTGGACTTATATTCATCAGGTGGACACAAACACGACTTCAAATGAATGTTAACTGGATGTGTAAATATGCATCTGTTTACTAACATGTTAGCTATAACAATTTTCAGCTTGTTATGTTGCTCCTAAGTGGCCAGAACTCAATGAATGCAGGTTTAGAGAAAGAAACTTGACTCTACAATGGGACTGTGTTTTTGCGGTTCAACAAGACTAGCAGAGTGGTAGTTCCTCTCCGCTGAAACAATCTAGCTGATCATGTCAAATCTCTTTCAGGAGTCAGAATCTCCCACTTCAGCTTGTACACACATCATTAAAGCATTTTAAGTGTATCAACATAATATTACTGAATTGTGACCGCCAGTATTTGGATCCAGTAGCTCGCAAAATATTACATGTGCAAAGGTTTGTAGGCTCAAGTGTACCTTTTTTTTAACTTTATTTGGGGAAAAAAATCTGTACTAATTTTTAGACTTGAACTTTTCACTTTCTCTGTCTGGATGAATGTTTGTTGAATGATTCTTCATTCCATCTAAAGATGGCCATTTGTCGGTATTCCCATCGCCATCAGTCACTAATATCCTACATCTGAATAAATGATCAGAGCTTTGCACCAGCCCACCTCATACAAAAGTAAATGTCAGTGGGACCCAGCAGGTCTGTTCTCTGAAAGATCTTTGTTATTAAACACACACACCACACACACACACACACACACACACGCAAAAGAAGTTCTGAATTATGCATGTGAAATACATATATGAAAATACACGCAGAGTCATTTCTGCAGCCTCCTCCATTCCATCAGTAAATGCTATTTCTCTGTCTGTCTATATTGCTTATATTGCTTCACATTCCAGCCACTTGAATTCCATTCTAGCTATTGTGCAGGGCCCCGCTGAAAGGACTGCTGCATGAGTAATATATTATAAATAGGCAGCAGAGAATATTGTCTGGCATCCAGCATGATGAATTTTGAGTCATCATATTGAACCGGCCTTTTCTCAGCAATAAATGCACACGTTGCACAAAGCCGCTGCTTCTAATCACACAGTCACGCATTCACCTACAGTACACTAAATTGATTCCCCTGCTAACAATGCTAAACGAACAACAACAGGCAGAGCAGAAGATACAGGACTAATGCAAATACTAATATGGGCACTAATACAACTCAGTGATGGAATGGGACATAAGAAAGTCATGAATTACGGTCTTCAGTCTGCAAGAGAAGCCTCCATAAAGACTTAAAAAAAACATTTTTACTGCTGCGTAAGGCTTGTAGTGTGTAATGCACTAACTTTTTTCGCATTACGCACTTTTGCTGCTGCAATCAGACTTAAATCTGACAGGTGAAATTCTGTCTGGTGTGGCCAAACCAGGTCAGGACAGGAAATAACATAGACAGGGTTGTAAAGTGCAGGAGCTAGCAAGCTAACAACAACAAGGTCAAGGTAAACTTTACTATCCCTGATAAGGAAGTTTGGGGGGTCAAGGTGCAGAAGTACCCAGAACAGTCATAAAATCAGATGTATATACAACTATACAATATGCAGTCACCTCTTCCATCCCCAACACACACACACATGCACACACACACACACAGCGTTTCCAAGCACCCTTGCTCCAGCATATGCTGACACACACACTAATGTAGAGACAAATAAATACCTCACATACAGTGGACTAAATGATCCCTGAAAAACAAACTCTGCATACGCATTAGAATCAACTAATAAAATATAAAATACATTGCACCATACCAAGTGTTGCACAAGGATTACCATTGCACACAGCCCTGACCAAAATACCATCAATTCCTATGTTTGTACTGTCCCTCTCATTTAACAGTCTAATTGCCGAAAGAACAAAAGACTTGCTCAACCTGGTTGTTCTTATTTTCTTTTGCAGAATCCTTTCTTTGTCCTGATAGCTTAGTTGGAACCTATTGTGTAGAGGGAGAGAGGGGTCATTGAGGATGCGCTCAGCCTTACTCAGAATGAGGTCTTTATGGCCGAAGGACAAGATGCTCTGTAGCACAGCCTTGTAAAACAGTTGCAAGACATAACAATCAACGTTTAAACCGTACAATTTTCCATAAGATGAACATTCAACATTCACAATATTTCCTGAATGAGAGGTCAAAAAACAACAAAAACAACAGCTGGACATTGGAGAGCTTTGTGATTTAACACGTCAAAGTTCAATCAGATTGCGAGAGGTGACGGAAGCAGGTTCATTTAAGCCCAAAAGCAAATGTGTCTCACCTCATTCCACATACGCATGAATGGGAAGCAAATTTCGGTCCGACTACGTCATCAGCTTCATCTAACTAGAGCCTAACATCTACTCAGGTTACCATAGGGGAGCTAGACTGATATAAGGCTTTCAAAGAATACAGAATAACATAATAAACACTATTGATACTGCTGACAATCACGATTCATCTATGGACACACACACGCAGCCACGAGTGCGTGAAATTTAACAGAATGTAATTTACTGCAGAACAGTTTTACTCTTCCTCCCTCAACTTGAAAGAGCACAGTCACTCACAGCTGAGAGGAGCTAATGATGCAAATGTTTTCACTTTCACTCATTAAGCAGTCGATCTGCACTAACATCACAAACACACTCATAAAAAACACACATTTGTTACAGTAGGATTAAAGCCCTCTGACAAAATATAACCTTGTGATACAATAACTACTCCACTGAAACTTGTATTCTGTTATTTGTGTGACATGACAGATAAATTTGCAGATTAACTGAAACACTGTAGTTAAATTAATGATTTCACACACAAACAAGTATTGTTAATGTCAGGAAACAGACCTATAAAAAAGATATAGGCCTTTTTCACCTTTGTTTTTCCTACTTTGACAAGTCAAAAAGTTTTGCTGTGAAAAAGCAGTAGCATTAGCCTTTTATTAATTATAAGTATGTTTCTCAGCTCCAGTATCCCTCTTAAACTTGTGTGGTTTTGTAACTCTGTTCTGTTCTTTATGTCTTGAAGCAGAGCCATAGACTTGAGTCACATGACTTTCATTTGAGACCAATTTGATTACTTTAGAGTTTACTCGAGAAGATCAAAAGAGACTTCCAACTGTTCTTTGACTTCAACACCAGTGACTTATGAATGAACTTGGAATTCAGCCTTTTGGCTTGGAATGAATTGATATCCTACTTAAGGCCAAAGATTAAAAACTCAATCAAATCAACTCTTCATTTTCCTGACAACAGACTCTAACCCAGTAGCCTATCACATCACATTAGCAGATTGGGAAACATGCACTTGTCAGTGCAGACCCACAGACACAGACTTCAGATTATCATATTTAGATGGAAAGACTGCTGTCGTCGGCAAAAAAACTAAGAAGATACATCACAGCACACACCTGATCACATTTCTTTTAAATGTTATGAAAAAAAATAAAGACATTCATTATTTCTGTAAATTTGCCACACTAACTGGGATTTTTTTGTTCTTCTTTAATGTTTTGAGTCCTCTTGACCACCGCAAGTTTTATTTAGGTGGTCTCGTGGTTGTTTGTATCGTTGGCTGTTCAAGTGGAGTTAGAAGACCTTAGATGTTTCTTCATCTTTATAATTTCTTTATAATCTGTCTTTATAATCGTCTCCTCTTCAAACAGCTGAAAAGCAAAAAAGAAAGGAGTCTCAACACCTTTTCACCTGATTAGTCTCCAGCCCAGATCAGTGTCAGTCACTCATCTTTCATACTAGAGCTGCAGCAATTAATTAATTAGTTGATTACTAATCTGAAACTATTTTGATAATTAGAACTGTCATTTTTTAAGCAATTTGTAGGTTCCAGCTCCTCAAATGTGAGGATTTGAGGCTCTACTGTGTAATACATGATAGTAAACTGAATATCTTTGGGATTTGGACTGCTGATCAGACAAAACAAGACATTTGAACGTTACAATGGGGTCTAAGAAATTATAATGGGAGTTTTCACTTTTTTCTGAGATTTTATAAACAAAATGATTCATTGAGAAAGTAACTGGCAGATTAAGGATAGGTTCACAATTTTTCAGGTCTGTCTTAAAACAACAGTCAGGTGTCCATATGAGCAGTGAAAGAGGTTTTCCTCGCTGTAATCATTCCTTCTGTTCATACTGTCTATTAAAAGATCTTTCAAATATGCTTTCAATGTAAGTGATGGAGGCCAAAATCCACAGTGTGTCCACACAGTCATTAAAAGGTTGATGTGAAGCTTGTATGAGTCTTCAGCAGTCTGAGTTAGTCATATCAAGTGGATATCTGACACATTTACAGTCTTTTTAGCATCAAATTCCCTCTTTGTGTTTCCTCAGACAGTGTTTCCCTGTTGAGCTGCGGTGGAAGTAAAGTAACAAAAAGAGAGACTTTAAATACATTTTTGCACAGAAGGAGGACTGCGAATTTTGTCCCCCATCACTTAGACTGTAAGTGCATTATGAAGGAATCCTCTAATGGTCAGTATGAACAGGAGGAATGATTATGGCAAGAAAATCTTGTTTCAGTGCTCTTTTGGGCTCTTGACTGTTGTGAGACAGAATTTGAAAACAGTGAATCCGTCCTTTACTCAATAATGAAAATAATCATTGCACTTCACACCCCTGACACTTCTCTTACCTGTTCTCTCAGTGCTAATAGTCCTAACATCTGTCCTAACACAATAAGGATAGATAAATTACATGACTCACAAATCTCCTTATGAAAGAAAACATCACTCTGGTGCTAATGTAAATGGTTATTAGAGGAGTATTAGAGCAGCCGTAGAGAACAAAACTGTTTGGTAAAAGCAGCTCAATAAACATCATTATACGCTCTAAAAGCAAGTCTATAAAAGTAGTGATTTTGGAGGTGATTTAAAACAGGATACTGATGCTGTTTGCCCAATCTCCTCAGGCAGGCAGGTTGTTCCAAAGCCCAAGGGTACTGGCAGAGGGCCGATCAAAGTCTGCATGTGTGCTTGTGTGTGTGTGTGTGTGAGTGTGCACTGTAATCTTTAACACAGTATGTGATCATTCTGCTTGTGTTGCCACAGGTGTGCAGAGACCGCCGATGCCAAAATGCCTCCTTTACCGAGCTGGAGACTTGCATCGCACGCTGTCACCGCAACGGGGTAGGCGCACACACACTCACACGTACACGCAGAGTCGTGCAACAGATTCAACTCACTTAGCTGCCGGGCATGGCTCCCTAATCTTATTGTCACACTGTGTCCTTGGGCAAAGGTAGTGCTTTGCAGCGCTGTCACCAAGTCTGTCGTAAAAGGCAGAAAAATAGATGGCTGGAATACAACAGCAACTGAAGTGATGAACTATTTATTGGAGCAGTACAAGCAAGCCTGAGGCAGATAAGGAGGAATCATACATAGTTTATGAATCAGTATCTGAGCTCTGGTGAGGAGTCATTGGGACTAAAACACTTGTTACCTAAAGAGAAGATGGGGTAGATTGGGTTTATTTATTAGGGAACTCTAATGTTGACCTGTGTGATCATTGTTGGATGATGGCATGTGATACCGTGTTAAATCTACCAATATTATCAGCTGTTCAGAGATCTTTCAAAGGGAATTGAAAAAACATAACCTGAAAGATGTAAATGGAATTAGTGATTTTTGTTAATTTTATCAGGTTTTAAAGCTGCACTAGGCAAGACTTTTATGTAAAAACAACCTAATTTATCTCCACACAGGAAGTAATTACTCTCAACATTAATAATGAAATAGTGCATACAGAGCTGCACTCATCAGTGTGTTACATGTTTGGCCTCTGTCATACCTTTAACATCCCCTAGTATCAACACAGCAGGCCAAGTCTACGGTAGGTGATGACAATCCCTCACTGGCTTCCCACCTGCAAACACTGTCAACTGACTGTTTGCTAAGTCATGCCCCACTTAATAAATATTGCTACGCCTGTAAACCTTTCCATTTACAGCACTGCACATATGTTATTTATTGTGAAAACAGTGGTGGATTTATTACTCAAAATTCATAGTAATGTTTAAAACAGTGAGTCTTTGAATTCACACTGTAATAAGCAAAAGTCGGTGACCATGAATTTTGTTGGCTGAAATGTCTCTAGCAAACCTGATCAGCTGTAGCTAGCTAGCTAATTAACTCTGTGACTTAACTGAAAAGCCCATCTCTAGCTGACATCTTAATGTTTTCAGCTGACTCATTTTAATAAAGGTCATAAATATCCGCTTGATTGACGAAGTGTAAGCTTCTCTGTATAAAAAGAACAGCAGGACAGAGCCTCTTACACTAGAATACACTCTGATAAAGCTGCAACTTGGCTCACACAGTGGATGTGTCAGTCCTGATTCCATTTGTTACATCTGTTGCCCCACATAATAATGATATTAGCGAATGACATGTTCATTGGCACTATTCCTCTTGTATTCGGTTTTCAAAGGTCAGAAAAAATTGGTTATCATAACTGAAACTCTGATGACCAGAGCTGAAAACAGCTTAATAATGTTATCCTGTAAACCAAACCTAGATTCTATTACCCCAGTTGTCTTCTGCCTGCCTTCACACTCAGAACTTGACTGGTGTTTTCAATGGACTCAGTGGGCTGTGGTGAATTGACTCTGCTGCTCTGGTCCTCCTCTCTGGCTGCTGGCTGCTACTGCTGCTGTCACCAGCATAGCTGAACACAGAACTAGTTATTGCCTGTCCTTTACAGTTTTCAACTTGGACATTCATGTAAAGCGAGTCAGCAACAGTCCAGTGCTGGCTAGGTCAGTGTTAAAATTATGTTAAAAGATACTTCCACAGAAACAGCAAAGGGTTGGGACGAGCTGCAGGACCCAGCCAAGAAACAGGACGTCCATCGCTGGTGAGGGACTCAGAGACACAGACATGAGGGAGACGATAGCGGCCCAGAACCACATTAGGCCAGGCAGTGGTGGAAGAAGTATTCAGATTCTTTTGCTTGAGTAAAAGTACCAATACAGCAATGTAAAAATACTCCATTACAAGTAAAAGTTCTGCATGAAAAATCCTACTACAGTAAAAGTACATAAGTATTATGAGCTTGATGTAGTTAAAGTATTGCAGTAAAAGTAGTGGTTTGGTCCCTCTGACTGATATATTATTATATATGACATCATTAGATTATTAATAGTGAAGCATCAGTGTTAGAGCAGCATGTTACTGTTGTAGCTGCTGGAGGTGGAGCTAGTTTACACTACTTTATATACAGTTAGATAGTTTAGTTCAGTGGTTCCCAACCTAGGGGTCAGGCCCCTCCAAAGGGTCAGCAGATAAATCTGAGGGGTCGTGAGATGATTAATGGGAGAGGAAAGAAGAAAAAACAAAGTTCCGATACACAAATCTGTTTTCAGTTTTTAGACTTTTTCTCTAATCTTTGATTTTTGCTGAAATATTGGATCATTTGAACATTTATTGAAATGAAAGCATGTGAGAAGTTTAGAGGGAAAAATCACTATTTGATGGAGCTGTTAACAACTAATAGACATGTGAAATGTGACCCCGACTACACACTGCTTTTTGTAAATGGTAAATGGACTGTACTTGTATAGCGCCTTTCTAGTCTTCCGACCACTCAAAGCGCTTTTCACACTACAAATCACATTCACCCATTCACACACATTCATACGCTGAATGGGTACCATGCAAGGTCACAACCTGCCCATCAGAGGAAACTAACCATTCACACACATTCATACACTGATGGCATCAGGAGCAATTTGGGGTTAAGTGTCTTGCCCAAGGACACATCGGCATGTGGACTGGAGGAGCCGGGAATCGAACCGCCGATCTTCCGATTAGTGGACGACCCGCTCTACCTCCTGAGCCACAACCGCCCCTGTTTGTAAGACATCAAAAGCCAAAAAGGTTGGAAACCACTGGTTTCATCTTTAACAATGTGTTGTATTTTAAAAACTTGTTATATTATCCATTGTGTCAAATCTGCATCTGAAAAATAACTAAAGCTGTCAAATAAATATAGTGGAGTAGAAAGTACAATATTTCCCTCTGAAATGTAGTGGAGTGGAAGTATAAAGTAGCATCAAATGGAAATACTCAAGTAAAGTACAAGTACCTCAAAATTACACTTAAGTACAGTACTTGAGTAAATGTACTTAGTTTCCTTCAATGTAGCCTCCAATTGTGAGAATGAGACCATTTGTTAGTCTCTTGTAAGCCTTGGGTTTGCTTGTCTCAGCTGAATCTCCATGTCCTCAGAGAGCAACCACTAATCCACTACCCACTCATTCAAAATGAAGATAAAAACAAACGAACCCCTCCGTAGCAAAAGCACTAACCAGTGCTGACTCTGCTGACTCAGGGCACACAGATGAGACAGACAGGATGGACATCTGATAGTACCCATGGAGTGCAGTCTTTGTCACTGCTAATGTGTGGCGGTTCCACTCCCCACCGTGCACCCCAACCAACAAGTAGGAATCACTAGTGCAGTGACCAGGTCATGATCCCTAGCTGGCTTCCCACCCAAACACAGTCACTGTGCTTGTTTGTCACAACCTAGTGAGGGATACCACTACAAGGAGTAGAACCACCGATTTCTAAGGTGATGGGTGAGTCCCTTACTCCTGTGGTACCTTTTTGAGATCTTACTAAGACAGTGTTGCTCATATTTACGTAGACTTTCTTAGGTGCTGCATTGCTTTTTCAGAGATTCACATGATGATCTTGAATGTTAAGACAGTCTAAGCCCAGCATCAGGTGTTAATTAGCAGCAGTACATTCAAATGAACTGCAGCTGTGCTCATTTACATCATTAGTGTTAGTAAATACCCATCTTAATTAAAGCATGCAGCAATGAAAATATTCTGCTCTCACAGTAATTTGCAATAAACATAATAAATCTTCTCCCAAGAGTTAAGAACAGAAGATGACAAAGCTGTTATAAACTGTGTAGGCTGAATAGATACTTAGTTAAATGGATTGAATTTGATACTGTAAACATACAGTATACTCAGTTACTAGTTTATTAGTTACACCTGACAATAGCAACAATAGGTGTTACTGTATATGTAATTTGATGATCTGATTTTGATCTCAGAAAGCACAATGAAAAGGCCTGACTGTCTGGAAAACACTAATATCTTTCAGAACGGCTGAGTAAAAAACAAGCCTATATGGTTCCACTGGGCTCAGGAAAGAATACAGCAGTGTAATGCAATATGTCAGTGGCTATTAATGTTCCACCACTGGCTTTTTGATAGCTGAGCGGTTTCAGACTGAAGCTGCTGACATGTTGACAGCTGATATTTTTGTCTGACGTGTAATATTTGTAAGCCACTGGAAGATTAGACCTGCATTCTTTTTCCCTTTTAAGATTTAAGAATTGACACTTTTCCCCTCAGTCCCCTGGCTTGTGTTTCCTGGCCTGGCTTACTCAAGTTTGAACCATTGTGAGACACAAATGGAAACTGTTGGATTCCAATGTCATGCTGTATCACAGCAATATTATAAACTTCAAACCTTAAGTTACTAGTTTATTAGTTTGGCAGCTGGATAAAATGATATTCAACTGTGTCATCAGTGGAAAATATAGCCTGTAGTTTTAAAGCTCAAGTGAAAGCTCAAAAGTCATCCCTCTTTGCAGTCAAAAATAGTGATTTTCAAATCTTTTGTTAATACTACGGTATATACTATATATCAGAAATGCTCCTTCACTCACCAAGCCTCTGAGTGGGTGGAATGGTGTATATGTTTGATTGCCAGCTGAGCAAGCAGGGAAACTGAGACACTGACATTATGCTGGCAACTATAGTTTTCCAGACAAGGACACACAGCTTTTTGTTAGCAGTAGTATAGAAGAAGAAGAATATTGTAATGCTGCATTCACGGTATGTCAGGTGGATTCCCATGTTAAGGACATCTTACAGCTCAGGAAGGTTGTGTGATAACTGAGTTGATTGTATGAGGGTTTGAAATACTGTGCATTGACAATTACATTATATCCATTAAATTTGGGTTTAATTACATTGAACAATACACTTTGGCTGACGTGAGATCTTACATCCATGTTTGTGTGGTTTTCAGGCACTTCCTTATTATTAAATGGCAGGTCGGATATATCGGAGCTTTCATAAAAATCCCACTTTCCCAGTTGTAATTACAATTTGGAAGTTGACATGAACGCCATTTCTCAGTTAATTGATTAGTTGTTGATCTATAAAATGTCAGAAAATGGTGAAACATGTCGATCACTGTTCCCCAAAGCCCAAGATGACGTCCTCAAATGTTTTGTTTTGTCCTGAGCAACAGTCCAAAACCCCCAAAAAATTCAGCTTAAAATATTCACATTTGAGAGTTAAACAGTCTTAAAAAATGATTCCAATCGATTAATCGATTGTCAAAATAGTTGGCGATTAATTTAATAGTTAACAACTAATTAATTAATTGAGTAATCACTGCAGCATTAAACTCGTAGTTGCGATGATTCCAATATAACATGAAGTCCACACCATTTAGTTTCCAAAATGACCAATGTTAATGTTTGCAGATAGATACGTTTTTATGCTGACACCAGACTTAGTACAGTAAGTTAGATAGGAGGGAGATGCCTGATGTGTCTTTTTGTGTTGTGACAGACTGTTGTCTGGCTATTTCAGAGGGAAATTCTGAATGATTATTGCAGAGCCGAAAAGTCTACTGTTGTATAAACCTGCTCTGCTCTAGTATAAACTGTTCCACAAATGAGGCATGATTTAGAGACAGGAGACAGGAGAAGATGGTACAAAAACAGCTCTTAAAATAGAATAAACTGTGTTCTATTGGTTAGCAACCAAGCCAGCTAGCTAAAAGAGCTATTATGACTGTCAAGCACTAGCATGTTCTCTGGTGGCTAGCATAGTGGTTGGCTCGGCAGCTGCAGTCATTCACCAACTAGCCGTTTGAGTAGTCACTACATCACAACTTTTTAGCAACCTGTGGATAACTTTGTTGTCACACTTTCTTTTGTTACCAGACCTTAAAACCAAGACATTTTAAAACGTTAAAGTTTTCAATAAAGAACAGTTTGGTTTATCAGTGTAGTTGGCACGGCCTAGTTTGTGCTTTGAAATGGTCTGTTGCTTGTTTTGACCCTGAGCGTTTCAAGCGAAACCAGCCTCAACTGAAATTTCACACCTCAGAAGTCTCAAGACTCAAGTCTCTGTTTACCCCATCTACTATATAATAAATGGGCTTATGATTCACCAGGCATTGTTATTTGATTAGGATTCGAAATATTATGAGCAAGAAGAAAGAGACGTGTCCTCTCCTCCTTTAATCCTTCTTTCTCTCTTCACTTTGTTGTTCTATGCTGTTTGTCCCATTTTTGTTCACTCCTGTCACTGTAACAGTAGATGGATAATGGAAATAGCTTTGAGTCAGGATTATTCTAAATAGACAGTCATCCCTTCCTCCTGTGTTAGGATGTATTTTTTTTAATTTAGCATTAGCATTTGATTCATATTGATCCTCAGGCTTTTGGAGAGTGCTGGATGTTAATGCAAATAAACATGAATAATGAGCAGTTGAAGTGCTGCTCGCTTCTGAGAGCACTACTGCTCACCATCTTTTAAAAACTTACATACAGAAGATTGCCATTGGAGACACATGAAACATATTATAGGTCCTGGTGAGGCATATCCCTCAGCTGCTCAGGCTGAGGGATATGTTGTATATCAGCAATGTGTGTTTAAATACAAGTCAAGCATTTCATTTCTTCTTCTTTCTTTTACCTTCTTATCTTTTATATGATGTAGAACTGCCTGTAAAGTATGCTCTTATAAAACAGCACACGACATTTTCACAAAGGAACCGCACCAAGCCTCCTGAATCTGAAGTAAAGGAACGATAAGAATCAGCAAACAACTCTGCGCCCTTCATGTCGACCGAGTGCTAATGGGGTAAATAGGCATGTTAATCACTGATGGGATAATTACATCTCGATGTAATCGGAGCATGGGAGTATTTTCTCCTTCATTTAGGGGTGGTGAATTACACAAGATGTCTAGAGATATTAATCAAGTCTAGATAAAGGTTTTTTCACCATTTTAAGACAAGTCAATTAAAAGCTCTTAGGTAATTTGCTGCTAAATGTAGTGAAGGAAAAGGGATTTGTTTCCTGTTTATGTCACATTTGGACTCTTTAGTCCCAAAGGTGGCCACTTACTGGTCATTATTCAGAGGTCTGTTATGGGTGAAATAGCTTGAAGTCATTTGCTATTCTTAGGCACTGTATGGAAGTTATTGGGTTAGGGACTGGACTTCATGTTTCACTTCCCATCGATATTTGTTTTATTTTATTGTCTTTTGTGGGACCCTCCCCTTGACTAATAAAAAAGCTGTATCACCCTCGCCCCCAATACCTCTAAATAATATGATGGAATTGTTACAATTTGTGTACCATTAATAACTAAAAGTACATCAAGAAATGACAGTAGTAGATTTAAACCCCAGAATTGTTGTCCACTGCATATGGCCAAACACACCTTTATGACCTGTGCTATACTAAACTTCTTTTTTTAATTTTGAGTGATGTTGATGTTACAACCTACGGGCAGAGAGAGTAACTGCTACTGATAATTTCAACCCTTACACCACCTACAGGTAATGAGTGGGTTTAGTGCTTACCCACTGAATATTGAAACATCGTTGACTTACGTTAGTATATCTACGATGCAGACGTAGTGAGCTGCACAGTGCAAACAGTGCTAACTCTCCAGCCTTGCTCCACTCATGCTCAGCAGGTTAGTTGCTCAACCACAAAATTATTGTGATTAGCCGCTCCACCAGAACGCGCATCGCAAATAATTTGTCAATGCGTTCATGGACAATCCGTGAAAAGTGCTGCCTCAGCCTTGTCATGATCTGCACCTCAGCCTGTCTGAACTTGAAAAAAGAAAAAAAAACTGCTGTTCCTTGGCTACATCAGAGGAAGTGAAGACAAAAAGTTAGCCTGAGAAAAGGCATGTGTAGCATGAGATCATGAAATCTGTATCAATGGTGTGACTTTCACGCTCAGTGTGTGAGAGTTGGGAGCCCTGTATATAGCTCAGGAATTCCCAACCTTTCTTGATCTCCAGAGCGATTTTATGTTGACTATAAAAAGCATGACAGGAAGTGATGAGGAAAAATGCAGAACAAACTGCAACAAGGTCAAGATATTATGGGCTAAAATAGCCTTAAAATGAAAAAAGCTTTTTTTGCTGAATCATATGGTTCTCTCATGGCCTTGGTAGCAAATGTTCCTAGTTCCTGGTACCGGTCTGTGGCCCAGTATTTCAGAACCTCTGATCTAGCTAGATAAAATATGTCAGCAGTAGTTGTTATTTCAGTTAGAAAAATTAACCGGCTAGAAATGAGCAGCTGCTTTTGTCTACCTATGTTTGAAATCGAGGACTCATTGTTCCAAAAAATACAATGAGAATGCGGCAGGTTCACTACCTGGAATTCATTGTAAAATGCACGTATGTGTGGAGCAAGAAAGCTTGACAGGCATAGTAAGAGTAACTAGTGTGAAAGGTCAATTGAAACATTGCCCACAGTGGCCTAATACAGCAGAGATATTAAAGGGAGGGCTTCACGATATAAACCAAAACCTCTAATAGACAATTTTCCATGATCTCATGGTGTGTTTATTTATATATATATATAGTCATAGCACCCAACCCATGCTGATGCAGTTTGGAAAGGAAGTGGAGGTCTGAAAATGCAGGAGCTGCAGCAGTTGGATCATGTTAGCCGTGTTTCCGTGTTCATTTTTATTCATCTTTTGCTAAGACCAGAGCCAGATTTAAAACATATAAAATAAAGATATAAAATTCTTGCATTCTGTCATTCTTCAACATGTCTTGAGCCACAGAAACCAATCAGTACTCCTATGTTGTAATACTGCATGCCCCATGTTTGTTTTCTTTCAATTAGTTTGTCCTTAAGGAGTATGTAATCTAAGTGTAAGAAGTGCTTGAATGAATGTGGGGCCTGTAGAGCCCCTTGAGGGTCTGGCTCACCTGGGGCAATGGCCTACTTTGGCAGTTTTGATTAAAACAAGTGGTATCACAAAAATCAGAACTCAAGTGAGACCTGAGGACACAGAAATCATGACATGAAAAACACAATCTAATTCAAACATGATAAAGTAAGCAAAAAAGATTTAAAATAGATAAAAATGTACAATACTGTACACAGCTAATGGAAAATTTTTTGCAAATGTGAGATAGCATTGCTTATAATATCAGTGTTTTGCACTTTGTTCCATTTATAGGGTGAATATCTTAAGGTAAGTATTATTCCACAGAGAAGGAAAATCCCATTAAAACACACACAGTGCCAGTCTGTAGTAAACAAGAAATTAGTGCTTCTAATTTGACTACACCTCCAGGCACACACACACAAGATTATACTGAGACCGAAAAGCAAATCACATTAACAAATGCCTCATGTGTGTGTTTCTGTGTGTGTGCATAGGTGTGTAACAGTAATGGGAATTGCCACTGTAATCGAGGCTGGGCACCACCCTTCTGTGAGAAGCCAGGACTCGGAGGCAGCGTGGACAGTGGGCCTGTCCAGTATGACAGTGAGTTCACACACACACACACACACACGCACACACACATTCCACACCCTCTGAGTGTGGATGGAAGGCCAAGAATAAGGAAAAACAACATGCTGTATCACATTCATTCTGGATGTAACCTCAGTGGGTGTATTAAGGTGGAACTTCACCAACTGTACATGTCAGAGTTGGTTCACTAGTCATGAGGAGAATACTACCCTGATGATGTCACTGTGATGTCATCAGGGTTATCTTGGCTTGGACATGAAAAGTACAAGTTTATAACAGAAAACCTGTGTTCCAAACTGAAGGTGAGGATTTTGAAACCAGTAAGAGAGAGTCTAATGTAAAGACCCTTTCTAACTGCATTATGGGAAATGTAGGATCCAGTGTTTTGGAGCTTGACTTCTGCAATGTGGACTCTGCTGCTATGATTTTTTTTAATCTTTCAAGTCCTCGACTTTATGTGAGTGAAATACCAAATCGTGTTCTCTTACCTTTGCACACTATAACCCCAGTCAGTCACCTAGAGGTTTTGGGAGTAACTCATTTATGTGTTTTTAAACATCATATCCTGGTTATAGAAACCTAGTGAAGCCCGTATCATGGATATTCTTACCTGAAAAGTAATAGAATCACTTTTCAACCAAATAGTTCCAAATTTAGAAAGGAACTAAATTCAGGATCTAAGCTAGGAACCAAAACATGACAACTGTGTTTCAGATGCAGTTTTTACATAAGAGAAAACAACAACAGAGTCATTGTGCTGTTTGAATGGATACAAAAGAGACATGCTCCTCTTCTTCACTTGCTTGTTCTCTATTTATCGTGCTCCTCTGAGAGTAGTCAGGACGTCGATCACTTATCTTTGTTTTTAATGGCAATAAACATAATGAGCAATGTCTGTCTCTCATCCAAATATTGATTCTAGTGGCAGGCAGTGCTACTCACTGTCTGAATGGAGCTGTACACAACCTGCAGTGTTGTGTTTGACCAATCAAACTTCTACACCCAGAGCAGTGACTTTTTTGGCACTAGGAATTCAATTTAGACCCTGATTTCCTCCGATTGAAATGCAGGTAAGGTTCTTGACTTCCTAAAGAGGATCCTGTATGTGTGTGCCATGGAAATGGGCCAATAGATTCCGTCCATCCTCACAGGCATGTCTTATACTGCTAGTGATAAGATTATTAAATCAATGCACACAACAGAGTTAAAATGCTGCAGTATCCAGCCAGCCATAATCCACAGTAGTTTCATCCTCATCAGTGATGATGGTAAGCATGTACATGTTTGTATCCACAGCATTTTATTCGTATTTTCAATTTGAAAATAAAAAATAAAAAGTTTTTTCTTAGGTGGAAAAGTATTGATAAAAGTGTATTGATAGAAACAAAGTGCAATGTAAACAGACTTAGTGAATAAGTGATGTCATACATAAAGCATGTGACTTAAACGTCACTCCACTGAAAAGACAAAAACATCAGAGGTGTGTGGAGCGATGAGGAGACTGTAAACGTTCCTCAAATTAATACATGAACAAACAGAAATGTCATATTTCCATCACGTTTTCCATATTTTCCGTCGTTTGAGCTTTGACCGGTGTTTCCCTGTTGATATGTTTCCCCTTACCAGCTTTATCACAAACCCAGCCAGTTATCTCTGCTAGGCTTAACCATAACCTAAACTCAGCCCTAAACCCAACTGCTGAGGGGAGTGCTATTGGAAACATCATTTTTACTAGAGGGACACACTGCGAAGGGGGAACAGACTTTGACACAAGAATGGCTGTCTTTTAATTACATTGTCTCATTGTGTCCTCTTCTTCTGCAATGATTTAATGGCACTGGATTGGAGAAAAAGCGCCACAAACTGTTTGTCTCCTAATATTCAGAAAACAGTAGTGGATGAAAACACACATTCATTTGCATTTTCTTTTGCAGATTATCTGGAAACACAGTTCAAATTTGTGTCACATTTGGATAGAAACCTGACTAGTGATTCTAGTGTATGTGTAACCTTGCTCTGTGTTTGTGTGTTTGTTTGTGCGCCTCCACAGGTCAGGTTGGGCTGGTAGTGGGACTTCTGTTTGCCTTCCTGGTGATCCTGCCTACAGTGCTGCTGCTCTTCTACTGCTACAGGATCAAGACGTCCTACTTCCATAAGTGGCTTGCCCAGAGAGAGAAGAACAAGAGCAACAAGTACTGTGTCCTGTCTGTCTGTCTAATTAATTACACATCAATTAATGAACAGACATGAAGTCAGGGAGGCAGCTCTGAGTAGGCTTCTTCACAGGCCTAAAATTGAACCCAGCACATACCCACAACAGGATAGTATATATAATATATAATATATTATATATATATATATACTTTCTCTATTTTATGAAATTTTATTACCAATAGACCAAACAGTTTAGTCAAGAAAATAAAGGGCAGATTAATTGATTGATAGTGGCTACCCTACACAAAAGATTTACTGTCCACAACATAAGACAAAATCTTTCATATATTTCCACTGTTTGATTCTCCTCTCAGACCACTCTCTATCTTGGAAGTGGTTTATTTGTTGAAAAATAGCAGTGTATTATTATGCAGTGGAGCCTTCACATTTCACACTGTCTGCATGAGAAAAGAGGGAAACAAAAAGTGAAAGAAGGCAGTAAGGAAGGAGGAAATGAATCATGCATGGAAGGATGATAATCATTTGGGAAAGGAAGGTGAGAGGAAAGGAAGGAGAAGAAGGAAGAGGTAAAAATGTAGGTAGGAAGAAATAAATGAGAAAGTAAAAGAAGGACAACAAGGAGGAAGGGAAGTGTTGAATTACAGGAAGGAAAGAAGGAAGGAAGTGTGCATTGCCATGTCTGCCAGCGCTCCAAGCAGATCGATGTGTATACCGGAACGTTCCATCTCTACATCAGCATAAATAGAAGCATTTTGTGCTGCAGCTCACCTCCATCAGAACCAAACAAAATCCATGTCCTCATAAACCCCAGAGCTTCCTTTATGAGCGCTTCCATATACCTCACCCAGAGAGACAGCCTAGTCATAACACTAGCTGAGTAAGTGCCTCTGAAAATACTCAAGTCTTCCACAGTGATTTACAGAAGAGAAATGTGTCTGGAGACAATCCAGCCTTTTAAGGAGCCTGACCTTCCAAATGAAGACAGAGAGAAAGGCTAAATACTAGTGATATTGGGCCTCAGCAGGATTTTACGGTAACTGCTGCTAAAGTGAGACAGAGAGGAGACAACTGAATGAATGGCTAACGATATGGGAAATTGAGCCACTACGATGATTAAAAAGACTCTTAACGGCACCAGCTGCAATGAAAACCCTCTGCTTCTTTGGTTTTGTTCCATGGCCAATAGTTTGGGTTCATTTACAGTTCAACAGCGGGCCAGCGGGTGGCTTCAGCTGATTAAATACCTTTCCAAGCATATATACATCCAGTATGCTTGAAGAGCCTTCTAATCAGCTAAGAGCCTGCAGTATGTACATACACTGAGTTACCAGTTTATTTAAGTACACCTCTAAAGTCTAATTCAATCCAATACAACAGCCCTGTGATAAATCCTTTCTTTGTGAAGAGTCAGGTTTTGTTGATAATGCCAGAGAGTAGTTGAATTAACTCATTTTGGAGACTGTAGTTAGCTGTGTTGTTGTAATGGATTGCATGTGTCTGCAAACGTAAGGAGGATGGACTATATACATATCAACTTAAAGGTGTCTTGTGGAGATTTTGACCACTAGTGGTGCTATGGAGCAATGATCCCCGTTTTGTTTGTATCTCCTGCTCTGCTCTCATACACACAAAGACACGCATATACACACAGGAACATGTGGGTGACACGATACACATGCCTGACGATCTTTTCACGCTGTTCTACTGATTGAAACTTGGTGATGATAATGTGCCAAGAAACTTAACAATGCACTTGCAAAAGTCCTGGGAAGAAGAAGGCTGCTTGCTAGCAAACAGAGATTTAAACAGTTGAGTCTTCAAAATAATAAAAAAAAAAAAATGGTTTTAGCAAACAAAAAATGATGTCATACACCACTCCAGCTTTCCTGTCAGGGGTTTTTCCCATCTTTAGGGTGCACCAGCATAAATCTTAACGTGTTGAATAGTACTCTGGTTAGATGTTGTGACAGTCCGGCCACTGGGATGCCTCTGGACATCAGCTTTCTGTGAATCCTTCATTCACTGAGTAAGGCCTTGAAATGTAGTTGAAAGCTCTGGAAAAAGTTAATGTGTGGACCTTTTTTACACTAAAAAACCCTCAAAGAATTATCACCAACTCTGCAGCTCAATGAGGCTTTTTAGCCCCTTTGAGCTCATTGTTTTGGTTTTTTTGGACTATAAACTCTCATCAACCTCTTTTCAAGCAGCAGCAGGCAGCTGTTCTCAGCAAAAAGCTCTGATAAACCGACTAGGAACTAGTGAACAAACCTATTTTATTATTTAGCAGCTGAAGAGCTAGATGTTTTTAAATACATGTTAATTAGTGAGCTTTAGATGTGCTGCACGGTGTTTTTTTCAGTTTTGGCAGAGCCAGGTAAGCTTTTTCTTCCTCCATCCAGGCTTTATGCTAAGCTAGGCTAGCGACATCCTGACTCCATGTCTGTGCTTAACACACACATGAGATTGATCTCCATCTACTCATCTCAACTCTCAGAAGGAAAGTGAATAAGTGTATTTCCAAAAATGCTGAACTTTCATTTAAGGAAACAATTTTTCAGTTACAGTTTGTCTCAGTTATACAGATGTAATATTTTCACATTTTGACAAATAATTACATCACCCAATATTTATTAGCTGATACAGTCATGTGAATTCCAGTGTATGATACCATAGATAAAACTAGGCTTGATCTTGGTACATGTGTTTATGCAGGTGTGTGTGTGTGTGTGTGCGTGTGTGTGCGTGCGTGTGCACGTGTGTGCATGCGTGTGTCTGTGTGTGGATATGTGCATGCCCTGTAAAAAGCTGCTGAGGGACTAGTCCACTCAGTTCAACTTGACAGCCTCATCAGAAAGCAGCCCCCAAGACACTGAGCTGAAACATTTGGTTTATCCTTCACCTCCTCATTTCCTTTCACATCATGTTGGATGAGAAACCTCATGTTGACTTCTCTACTGTCTCTTTTCCCACCCGGGGCCATAAAATCAATGCCAGATTGAGAAGAGTGATGAAGCAGGGCAGCTTTCAGGCGTCAGACTCTAGTTTATTTTCTGTCTGTCCTCATTTCTCTGCTAGGACGGAGGCATCGGCAGAGAAAGGGAAGAATGGCCATCTGAATCCTGCCTTTCACCTGAAGGTGGTCGGACCAATCAACAAAGCCAGCGGCCACAAGGGGGTGAGTTGAGTGTGTGGGTGGGAAGGAAGAAAGGGAGGAATTGAGAAGGGATTGGTGACTGCTTCTCTTGCTGTGTTTTAGTGAATAATGGACCGTCCATGAGGTTGACCTTCATATTAAATGGCCTCATTTTACAGCAGCTTGTTATATTGTTTGACCACTTAGAGTCTTCCCCCTCCCACTTTCACAACACTCCTATGCTCTGGTTTACTGTGCTTTCAGCAGCATTTCATCATGTCATTATTTCCCCTGTTTTTATAGCATTTATTTAATTGGATGGGTTAGCAGCTCAGGATTAGGATACATTTGTCATTGGCAAGAAAGAGATATGAGGAGTACGAAAGAAGGCAAGAAGAATAAAAAAAGGAAGAGAATAAATGAGTCATAATAGGAATAATAATAATAAACAGTATTCATACAGCATCTTTTATACACATAATGCACCTCATGGTGCTGTACTTTAAGAGTAACTACTGACATTGACGATAAATGATAAACACTCAACTAAATATATAGAAGATAAACGGGAGAAAGAGCTTAATATTTCTATGACACCAACTGTTGATTGCTCCCATACGATAGAAAGTAGCTGTGTTTTGGGAAATTGTATGTGAAGTCTTACAGCAAATACTAGAATATAAAGTCCCTATGAGTTGTATGGTTTTTCATCCTGCAATTTCTCTGAATAAATTTAACCAGGAGACAATAGTATGAGATAATAATGATTAAACCATACCATTAATAGCAATTCGAACAGGAGTGATGTGAGCTCTTTTCTTTCTTACAGTTTGTTGCAGCAGTGTTCTTTACAAACTGTATAGACTTTTTTGGAAAATATGTAAACAATGCATTTCACTAGACAAACCTGCTTTTAATAGGAACATGTGCTACCTTCTCTGTATATCTGTGAGAAAGAAAAGGTCTGGCCTTGTCAATATTAAGGTTAGATCAGAGTCTATGTTAACACTCACATTTCTTTCCTAAGGTGAAATGTGATAAGAGTAGTACATTTTGTGTCATCCATCAATTGGTGGCAAATATGAAGTACGGAGTGAAAGGGGCTCAGGCCATCAGGATAAACAGCCATATAGAATTTGGTGTCATCTATATAGCAGTGGAAATCAATACTATGCTCACAGATGATGACCCCCAATGGTAATATAAAGACTGAAAAGTAGTGGACCTAGGATAGAGCCATTCCATATCAAATGTTTGTTCTTTGAGATGAGAAGCTTTGAACTGAGATGAAAAAAAGACTGAAACCAGCTTGGGGCTGTGCTGGAGATCCAGCAATTGGAAGTAGTCTTCCAATTGCCTGTAGACTGGCTTTTTTGGGCTTTGAGATTCGAGAAACATTAGGTCAGACATTTTTCTTATTATTATACTTGTTATTTTAAGATTTTTTTTCCATAATTTATAACTGTGTCATTGTCTTTTTTTATCCTAGCTTCCTCACACCAGCAAAGAGGTTCTTCCTCTCAGACCAGGCCCTGCTCCCAATGGCACCCAGCCAGTCAACATTGTGCGACCTCTGAGACCAGCCCCGTCGCCCAAGGGTGGTTCCCGCGACCTCAAGGTGGTTCGCCCACCTCTGCCAGCTGGCAAGCCTCCAGCAGCCCCACCTAAATCCCCCCCAACCCTACAGAGACTCAGCCCACCCAAGAAACCCCTGCCCCTCAACCCAACACGTTCTCCACTGGTAAGGCCCTTTTTAACTATTTTCTGAACCCTAATCAATTATATTTGAATTGTACCACTTGTAACCTAAAACTCAAACCACATAATGTAAAAGCTTAGTCAGTCAGAACTGACCCAAGGGATGTGAAGCGGCATCCAGGCAAAGAGCCAACCACTAAAGGAAGATGTCCAGGACACATTGTAATCAGATGCCCAAAGTCCCTCAGCTGGCTCCTTTCAACATGGAGGAGCAGCAATTCTGCTCTGAGCTCTTTCCAAATGTTTTAGCTCCTTACCTTATCTTGAAAGTTTAGCCCAGCCACCCTGTGATGGAAACTCATTTTGGCAGCCTTTTGGTCATTACCCAAAGCTCATTACCATAGAGGATAGTTGGAAACAGGATCAGCTCCCTCTTCATGGAGATAATCACTTGTTCTATCTTACCCTTACTTGTGAACAAGTGAAATACCTTAACGCCTTCGCTTTGGGCAGCAACTCTGTCCCAACCCACAGTGAGCAATCCACCACTTTCCAGCAGAGTACCATGGCCTCAGATTTGGAGGTGCTGACCTTTATCCTAACCCATTTACACTGCGAACAGTTCCAGTGCACACTGGAATTTACAGGTAGAGTCAGCAGAACCACATTATTAGAGATGCAATCCCGAGGCCATCATACTGGACACTCTCCAGTCACAAAGACAATCAATGACAAAGTACAGCAACCTTTTCATGCTTGACTTCCTGCCAAGAATACGGACACTTTTGTTCCAGTTATATAAGGACTGGATGGCTTGCACCTGTGGCCCCAGTACCTAGAGCACCCTCCACCCTCAACACATGTAGTCTCGATGGGCAAACTATAATGAACCCTCTTGTATCCTTGCAAGGGTGAAGAGCTGGTCCACTGTTTCATGACTTGGAGGGAATTTGCATTGGTCCTCCTAAATTTGACAATCGGTCAAAGTCTCCTTTCCAGCACCTTGTCATAAGCCTTCCCAGGGAAGCTGAGCAATGTGATACCTCTATAATTGGAGCACACCATCCATCTCTTCTTTAAAAATAGGAACCACCACCCCCATTTGTCCAGCCACAGACTATTGGACTGTCTACTAGTTAATTAATTCACAGTGCTACTATACCACACTAAGGTAGGCTGTCTGCTACAGTGTGTGTTTTTGATGCTGCCACAGGGGGGCACTAGAGTTGGAAATTTTTATATTCTACACAGTGGCTTTAAATCTCTTATTCAAGAAAGGCCTGACTAAGATTCCAATCAATCAAATCCTGAATTATAAACAATCATGTAATCAGTAATCAGCTCGGACAACTTCAGTTCTTTGCTAGTGATTTCTGGCAGAGGGTCAGTGTACATTTTTTACTTAAATCCGTCCAACATCTGTAAAACATTTTGAGAGTGCAGTTCATACTGGATTGGGTCTCGCCATCATGAAACATGTGGAAGCAGGCCTGTATTGTATAATTAAAGCTTAGTTTCATTGTTTATGATAAATGTTTCAATGTTGCTCTTATTTTTTATTTTTGAACCTTTTTATTGAACTTTTCTAACATATGTATTTACTTGTCACAACATGACAGAAATCACAACACACAACACAATAGCTCAACAAGATACAATAATCCCAATGTACAAATAGGCGCAGGTTGGAAAAGGGGTCAAGAGAAACTAAACTAAATGTTTTGATACAAAGTTTTGTTCAAAGTGGGATTCTAGGAAAAGGCTTCCAGACTTTAAAGAATCTGTAGGCTGAGCCCCTGTGGAGTATTTAAGTTTTAAGTAGCAACCATTTAGAGTGTAATCGTGGTTTGGCAGATTTCCAGTGAATCAGCACCTAAAGGCTTAGGCATCACACTATGCACCTGTAAGAGCAAACACTCCAGAAGCTACTCCAAATAATGTGATTCCTATGTCTGTTCATATCACCTTATCACAGATATTAGAAAATGTTCCAAAGATGGCAGATCAGAATGGTAGCAGAATTAGATGGCTCCAAAACATATGATACAGAGTGGCTTCATCTTGATGACAGAGGGAGTAGCTAAAGTAAATCTTAGCTAGTTTACTTTAACAGCAAAAAAAAAACATGTCTAATGCATAGGGATGATGAGTGAATTCTGCAGACAGTCATATTTTATCAGACATTTAAGTACCTAAGTGTTTAGCTCATTGCTTCCTAAGGTTATTCAGAGAAGGAGAGACCTTTTCTTGAATTGAACTGTAAAGTCTGGATATCAGGCCTCACGGTAGAGGGTCCCAGTCTAAAAATTCCTCTTTCCAACCATGTGTAGGTTGAGACAGGAAGGGAACAAGTACCTTCTTAACTAAATTATGTACCTGAAGATATCTGTAAAAATGAATGTGGAATGTCATTTTTTCTTCAATGTAGGTCTCACAAGTACCTCAGTATACATGTATATATATATATATATATTCATTCAGCCAGTATACATGTATATATATATATATATATTCATTCAGCCAGTATACATGTATATATATATATATATTCATTCAGCCAGCACCAGTGCAGAACTTCATACTGCTTCTGACTGCAGCTAAATGACTAATTTGTAAATGTAATGAAGAGGCCTCGCGAATACAGAGTTGATGAGAGAAACTGTTGAACTGTCTGTATCAGAGTATTTCTTAGATGAATTGCAGAGATTTTTTTTTTATGAACCCTGAAGAAATAATAAATGCTGTATGTTTGTATCTGATTGCTTTCTTATCGATTTATCCACCAAAACTGCTCTCATCAGTACGTCCCTGTGAAGTGTAAAGTGCTATTAAATTAGATCAAGTTTTGAATGCCATATTGCTTTTTCTTGTTTGTGTCAAATATCCAATATTTCATGTGAGTATACTTTGTGATTTGATCTCAGAGCTGGGTTGTTGTGGTGATTTTTAATCTACTACCTGTGTGAAGTGGGACGTTGCTCTTATCAGCTAGCCGAATAGATTCAGGAGACAAACTGGATTCTCTCCAGTACAGAAACTGGAATGGAATTCTCCTGCCTGCTGTGTCCATGTGCCAGGGTTTTATGTGTTGTGCACCATGTTGGCTTTGATCCCATTTGGAAAAGATACCATTTTCCTCCTTTTTGCTTTTTAAACTTTTGCTTTTTCACTTCTTCAGACACTTTACTCAGCCATTTAATTGCAGTTTGAAAAAGTGAGTGAATAAGAATTCTTTGTTGCTAAGGCTAAGTTGACATCTACCCTGGATGGTGTGTCTTGATGTCCATTTTCATCTGAGTGATATGCAAAATGTCAATAATCCATATTTCTGTTTCTCTTGTTTAGTTAGTGTCTGAGCCCAGATCATCCCCCTTCCCTCCTCAGAGGCCTCTCCCGCTCAGCCCAGCCAGAGGAGCCTCCCCCACAGTGAGTCCAGCCCGGACCCCCGCTTCCAAACCCTCTCCTGGCCTGCTGGTCATGATGCCCCCAGCAGTAGGACCCAAACCTGTGGGCAAAGTCTCAGCCATCCCGCCTCTCAGAGTTCTCAGGTAGGCAAACGCACAACACGGACGCACACAGATATTGTGTAGTGTAGTCATGGATGCTCAGGTAAGAAAGGCTAACCTCTAACAGAGAGGAGCTGAATGCCTGTTTTTAATGATTTACTGTAGGTGATCAGCTTTGAAGGACTGAATTTGTGAAGACTGTTGAGGCTTGCTTGGGAGTGTTGGTGTGTACAGTGTACATGGTCCCACCTCAAAGACTGGATTGTGTTGGCCCAGTCATTGACTAAAATGATCACTGAACTTGATTTAAAGGAAAACTTCAATAAATTATCAGGCAGTAATGTAGTTACTCAAAATATTACTCATAAAAGTATAATATTTTATTATTATAATCATTATGTCTCATCATTAATGCAATAGGTGGTGTTAAACACATTCATGGGAAACGAAAAGCAGATGTAGTCACATAATGTCACCAATCAAAAGCTCCATTCAGATGGGATTAACTTTACAGGGGGATGTGGGAGATGAAATATTCACTGTGCTCCTCAGTAATTGAACTCTGGATAGCATTTTAGCCTTGGGGAAATGACTGGTGTGTAATAGACATGGACAGCACGACAAAGGCAAAAGAGAAAGCCAAAAGCCTTGCAGGGGGAGGAGAGTTTAAGGTGAAGTGAAGATACCGTGTAAGGTGAGGAAGACTCAAATCGTCCTCCTTCTTGGACTCATAATTCAGTCAAATCTGAGCAGGATATCATTATCTCTGATGTCCATTGCTGATAAATCTCCATACACCCACTTAGAAATCAGAGAATAAAGAGGCTGCAGAACTTCCCTGTGAATCATCACATTTTGAAGTTTTATTCAGTATCAAAATAATCCAGTGATAGTTGTCTGTACATCCATCGCTACTCTGCAAACAGGAGCTGCTAATAGCTGATTCAGCATACTTATAAACAAATATCAGCTAAAAACATATCTGAAAGAGAACAGCAGTACTTACCTGTAGCTGACAATACAACAGCCCATTTGATGAGCTTTTATGGAGTCTTCTCTCCTGATGGCTTCAGTTTTTTTGGGTTGATGTTATTATATTGCTTCCCAAACAGCCTTATATGTTGGTGTTAGCATGTTTCTACCAATCAGATTAGCAAAAACATTTTCACACAAAAGCCACATTTCACACTGAGTTGATAAAAAAAAAATGTAGACACACGAGCAGCCCTTCCATGGCATTCCTCCATTCATCATTTGGTGTTTTGATGATGGTGGTGTCAAACTCATCAAACCATAATAGTGAGCCGTGACTGTCCAAGACTGGAAGAATCTTCCTTGTTTAGTCAGACAACTCAAGGTTGTCTGACTAAACTTCTGTCCTTCTGATTAGTTCTGTTCTCTGTTTGAAGCCAAGACAAAAGCATTTTGTCCTCAGTCTAGACTCAAGATCAAAGGTTACTTAATCATCACAGCTCTACCACTAACAACCAGAACAAGTCGCCTGAGGAACTGATTCACTTTAATGGTTTAAATCATTTCTTGAAACACACTTTGAGAGACTGTGTAGTTGTTTTCTTAATCTGTGCTTTTCTTTTGTTTCAGATGTTATAATTATTAATTGATTATTTTCTTTTGAATGGTTCTCCTGATTTTTATCTGCTGCCATTTGTACACAAACACTGACAGAACTGGAGGAGTGCATTTCTATAGAAGTGTAACACATTATGTCCTCCACCCACTCAAGGCCGTTGTACCAAATATATTGTATTGAACAACAGGTTTTACAGCATTACACTCCTGTGAAAACATCACTTAACACTTGTTTGTGACTACTCTGAATTCACTTGACCTCGGGGGGGGATGTTACTTTTCTTAATGCAAATCTAAAAGACTTCTAATGAGAAAAGTTGTGTTCATAAAACAGCTATTGTTTGTTGTTTTTTCCCCCTATTTTTCTAGATTTCAATGCTGTTTGCAAGAACCTTTTATGATTCCTGTAAAGGTTCCAGGGAGGAGCTGTATCTGTGAAAAATACTCCCTCACAGTATTCCTTTTTTATTTCACGCTGTTTTCTGTTCAGAGCAGGTGTGGGTCCAGGCACATAAACTCTCCGAGTTTACAAACCATGCAATGCATTGACTCGCTTCTTTATCAGCAATTAAATTTTCATTTTTTTATAAGTGACCGGCCCCTATTGCGGAGGCTTGTGCTTACCGTCTTCAGATGCAGAGTCATGCTTTTTGTTCCATGCGGTTTATCTGTCAACGTAGTAAAAGTCAGGCGGGAGAGCTGGAGGTGATTGTTCTTTAGGTTTTATGATCCCTCTGCTGGTGTAGTCCAGCAGATGGATCTGAATGTCTCTACATCTGGTTCTCTGACCGCAGTATTGGCAATGCCAAGATCTGATCTGACATCAGAGGCCGTATTTATCAAGCTTCTCAGAGGAGGAAATCACTCCTAACTGACCAGAAATTCTCAGGGTGATGCATTTTTTTGTCTGACTCCTAGAACGAGGGGTAAAAGCTATTTATACATTTTCGTAACTTAGCAAATCAATCCTTTCTCAGCCAGTATTCAGGAGAACTGCAGAGGAGTCAGCAGGAGACAGCATTCAGGCAGTGAGAGGAGACATGTTGTGGCTACAGAAATCATTACACTTTATTGTAACAGGGAACATTCAGCTTTGCAACAGCGATGATTGTGTCACAATAAAGTATTTCAGAAGTCATAAATCAACCTCTGACTAAGATAAATTGAAATCTAACCTCAAGATTGATTTTTGACCAAGTCAAAATTATGCAATACTACTTTGAGATAGTAAATCAATATTCCAAGTCAGACTTTGGGCTTACAAACTATCTTATAAATTTGACTTTCTATTAAAAGTCCGCTCCACTCAACGATGTGTTTTTCCTCTTGTTCTTTCAGTTGGATGTTGTTCTCTTCTCTGTGTAGAATGATGTATGTGCAGCGTTTGTTTTCACATTCATCCTGCTGAAGGAGGAAAGTTTCTCTGTGCTCATCTTAAAACTCAGTTGAAGGCGTGTACCTATGAGCATGATTTGTGACATCACAACTAGTTTGGGCCAATTGTGGTCCAATATAACAAATGTTGGCATATTCATAGATTTGGGATTTTTCACTGAGGAGAATGTATAGATGTCATTTTAAGGATTTTAAGGAGGAATAATCATGCTAGACACAAAATATTACTCAAGTATTTTTATGTCTGGAGGAGATCTTTAACCCCATTAACTTCATAGATTTGCTTATTATTCTAAGTTAAAAAGCCCAAATAGTGTCTTGCTATCAGAATTTTGACTTTTAAAGTGATGAAAAAACATGCAGCACAGACTGCTCAAGGGTCACAATATTTACCCCAAAACAGCCCATGAAGTTACAGCGTATGTTGATTATTATTCAGCTTTTTTAGCTGAATCATGATTCCCTCACGGCCACGTAGCAAATTTTCCGAGGCCCGGTATCCTGAGGGTTGGGAGCCTCTGATCTAGTGAGTATTTCTGGCAGCAGGACCGTGTGTGTGTGTGTGTTCATGGTAATAAAGGAACATGTCACCCAATGCAACAGTGTGGCTCATTGATGTGTTTTTAATAGTTTTTGGGCAACAATGACACAGAGGAATAAGATCTATCAGCCTTTGGATACACACACAATATCTGTTAGTAGATACATTTGTTGTTGGTTTGGGTCTGCACATGGTTTGTTGACAGAAAAAAAAAAAAGTCATTTTTCATGCTTTATTCTTTAAAGTGAAATATCAGCCATTCATTATGCTGTATCACTATAACCTTAAGCTAGAATGCCTTCTTTTTTCCCTTTTCTTTCTCATAGACCGGTACCAGGTGCCAAACCAAACACAGCCTCGCCTCCACCGCGAAAATGACCTTCTCCTCCACCCTCCACCCTCCATCCTCCGAGGAGGCAGCGGCTGACAGCCTATTTGCACTAAAGAGACTTTGGCTGGTAAACCACAGAGCTGTCACACATACCAGAGGAGGACGAACACAAAGTTAAAACCGGAGACACAAAAGAACAAACAGGACTCACACCAGTTCAGACTTCAAAATGAAACCTTAACTCCCCCCCACCCCCCCTCCCATCTCCTCTCACTTTTGACCCCGCTGCCTCCACTCTCCACCTCCCAGCGTGCGCTAACATTAACCACAACGACGCGGTTTTGCACGGAGGCCTTGCAGACTGAGACAAGTGTTATCGCTGGGGGACGGTCACATTTGCCAAATCTGTTTTTTAGGATTATTGTTATTTTTTAATCTGTTTATGCTGTCTGTGTATAAAAAAAATGCATTTTGTAATAACTTGTTTTGTTTACAGTTTGTTTTAAGTCATGTTTTATGATTTGTGTTATGTGCCAAAGAGGTCTCTCCATACCTGGGGTGTGTCCCGAATGCTTGAAAATCTTCACGTTAAGTTTACCACAAGTCAACTCCTCCATATTTTTAGGTTTTATAATTTATTGTATTGTATAAGGAATGTCTAAAATGCAAAATCTGGAGATACAGATGACTATCAGGAGGAAGGAGAGCCAATCACACAGCAGCTTCTTTTCAACACTGTTTACACGGTGGAGGACTTGATGGATGCTTGGGGCTTGCAGGACACACCCCGGTCGCTCACGTTGATTTGAATGTCTTTTGCTGTGTGTTATGACTTTTGAATTGTTACATAAAATATTTTTACAAAACTATCATCAAGTTTCTCTCATTCTGTCTTATTTTTACTCATTCCAACTTGAAGAATATTTAATGGAAATTCCTATGCAATTATGTGATGACAGCCTTTTGATGTGTTTGAAAGGGAATAACAGGATGCATATGAATGAGCTACTGCAAGTCAGATAACGTCTGTGCTTGTAAAATTAAATCTGTCATGCAATCTTGAGGCAAAAGTCTTTTCAAAAGAACACAAATGAATCAATCCAAAGAGATAATTAAAGGAGAACTCCATTAATTTTAGTCATTTAGATCAAATTACCTGTCACAAGGAGGAGTACTCACTCAGTTGTCCTCTGTGGCTCTTGAGGAGCTTTGTCAAGTCTGAGAAAATAACCCGGAGGATGTCATCAGATTGTTTTTACACTTAGTATACAACAAAAAAAAGCCTACTAACCTCCCGCAATACACGTCATATCATCTACAACCTCAGTTTTCCAGCTGTTCTCTTCCATTCTCGTCCATTCTTCGTCTTTTAAAGAGGTTCCAGTATGCTGTACGCAACAAGAGCAGTAATGCTGCCCCTCTACATGTGCAGTTTTTCCCTTTGTCTTTTTTCCGTAGCGTGTTGCATTGTGGGATAATAGTGTCCATCTACACCACACTCAAAAATCCATGCTGTCTGGTTTGAGTATACAAAATTTGTCACTTTTCCAGTGTGAACACACTACATAGACAAAACCTGCTTAGAATTAATATGTAGAATGTATTTGGGACACAGTGTGAGTGTCTAAGAAAAGATGCCATTGGTTGCATTATGGGTAATTCATTGTTTTGGGGGATTTTGAACTTTTTATTATTAAGTTTTTTCAATCTGTCTCTTGTAGAACTTTGTAGAAGTGCAAAACTTAATTGTAGCCATTCAATTTTTTTTTTTTTTTTTTTTTTTGGAGGTACGGTTGAGGGACCCACTGCTATTGTAAGTTTACAGCAGCTACATGTAAAATGCTCACAGTTACTTTACTCAAAAGACAACAGCAAAAGATATTAGACAACAAATAAATTACTTCTTAGACTCCAATAACAAAAAAACATAAAAACCATATCCAACAGCACTTTAGGGAGATATTTGGTTAGGTTTTATGTATATCTTCCATGTACTGTAGTGTGTCTTTTACAATCTATGGAGACTCTAGCAGGAGGTGTCTGGCCTCCATGAGCCCCTAGTGACAGAGACGCTAGATAAGTCAATGGGTGTGAATGTAGCAGAAAGAGACACATTTCTACTGTATCATATGTACTGAAAGATATGATATCGAAATGTGATAATATGTTATTGCTGCCCTCATCAGTGGGTGGAGTTTGCTCAGTTTTCATTGTTATCAGGATTCTTAATGGTTCCCTGTGGGAAAAAGATTTTACTGTTTACCAAGAACAAAGTCAGAAAACAAAGTCAGTTAATTAATAGTGATGTGATTCTCTTTCTGTTTTTGATCTTTGGAGTGCCACCTTTTTTCCTGACTTTTTTGGGAAGTACAAACATCGCTGTTTTATGAGGCAGGGCACCCAGCTGGAGTTCAATGCAAGAGAAGCACACCTGTTCTCTCATGAAAAGGTTTTACTTGTCCCATTGGCAGGCAGATCTAAGGAGCTGGGGGTTTCAGTGTCATGCTCAAAGTCACTTCACTGGAACAAAGGTTTGAGCCAACCCAGGTCCTTTGGTGGAAGAACTGTACTCTCCTTATACCAGCCTAATGCCTCTGCTGGAGTTATGTGACTGCATAATGATGAGTAAAGTTAGGATGTGAGATGTGTGAGACTTCAGTAATTATTGTAGGACTGAAGACTAAAAATGCCACCTTTAAAATAAACTCTTCCTATTATTAGTGCCAGTGTCCCACAGTGGTGTTATGATGATCTTATAGTTCCTGGGTGATGAGCGAGTATGAAGCCTTCACATCGCGGGTAGTCTCCACTCTCACCTGCTCTTAATGGATTCCACTCTGTTGGAAATGAGATATCTGCGAGAGGCAGCTCTCATCTCCCTGGAGACTAATGCATTTGGAGAGTCCATGGTTCGAGTGGAACGCTATCGGACAGCGAGGAGGAATGGCCTCGTGGGGAGATATATCGATGTAGACGTTTTCCTAGCCCATTACCCGGGCGCCGGGCGCCCAAACAAACCTGTGGGGTGGATTCTGCGCCAGACAGCAGACGTGATCTAAATGAAAAGAGCTGAGTTTTTCCAGGACCACTGTCTATAAATCAAACTCTGTGCAGCCAAAGGGCTGAGGGAGGTGTATAAATACGCTAATGTCTTTCCTTGGGCTAGCCTTCAGTTGGTGAGCCACACAAATAAAGAGAGGGGGTTTATAAAAACAGCAGCCAGTCAGATTTTGTTACATCATAAGTTCCCACCCACACCACTAGTTCGTCGTCTTATTATAAAATGTGAAGCATTAAAGTACATTCAGTTAATTTCACTCCTGATGTCACTTTGCTAGCCATGGTTCTGCTAGCTTTTGCAAGCTAGCTTCTTGAGGGTTTCTTTCATCCGTCTTTCTGAAAAAGTCAAACACGTTCCTGGAGTTTACATATATTCTACAAAGAATCTCTACAGTAATACAGCACTTGCTTTTAAAATTTAAACCCTACAGGATTTTATGAATGTTACAGTCTCCAAACAACCAAATATGGTGTTTCTCATTGCTTTTAAAAATGACCCATAGAGCCACACTAGCAGTCATAATTCAAAATGTTTCTAAAGGTCCTTTGTCAATTTATTAGCCATTTGAACAACTGATGGATGCTGTTGTTTTTCTTAACATTTCTTAATAAGAAGCATTCAAAAAGCTAACAGCTCCCATCAAGTTTTACCAGCAACAGACTTGGACATATGG
Source organism: Thunnus albacares (assembly GCF_914725855.1). NCBI lineage: Eukaryota > Metazoa > Chordata > Actinopteri > Scombriformes > Scombridae > Thunnus > Thunnus albacares. Next base: position 25,403,881 of record NC_058127.1, on the reverse strand, counting down.
GAAATGGTGTTTTTTTAAAGCTTGGAATTTGGGGAAATACGCTTATTTGCTTCCTTGCCAAGAAGATTAAAACCAATCTCATAAATATCAGAATCTGTTAAATATAAAGCTACAGCCAGCAGCTGGTTAGCTTAGCTTAGCACAAAGACAAGAAACAGACGGAAACAGCTAGCCTGGCTCTGTCTAAAGGTAACAAAATCCATCAGCCAGCACTTCTAAAGCTCACTAGTTGTATCACGTTGTTCTCAGACTTTTTGTTCGGATTACACAAACAAGATTAAAGACATTTTTCAAATTTTACACATGGGGCTTTAAATTATGAAAACGCATCATCTTGTTCGCAAGGTTGACATGTTGTCCTGAAGGTTGCACTGGAGGAAAGTTCATGGAGTGTCCAAAGTGTAAAGTTTCTTGCTCTGGGTAACACAAATATGTTGTGTAAATGTCATGGAAATCTCCCCCATAGTTTTTATATTTGCTGTAGAAGTGGATAGGATTGTACAATGATAGCTAAGATAAAAGGTGTGGCTGGGGTCGTCAAAAACATCCATCTTTTGTGAAGCATGAATATCTTCAATACATTTCATGGCAACCTGGCCTGTAAATACCAAGAATAAGCAGAGGGACCTCATGTCATCCACAAGCAGTCAAGCATTATTTTCAGGAAGACCAGCTGCCCCTTTTGCAACTGAGTATAACATTCAGTCTCTATTATTTTGTGAGGAATCTTCTTGCTCTGTGATATCACTGTTATGTTGGAGTCACCCTTGCAAAAATGTCAGGTTAATGGTGTAATCCCTCATTGACTCGGCTGACTAAGGGCTTTAATGTAAGCCTCTGACGGAAGTTCAGTGATGATCAAATTCAGCTGTCATGGTGGAAGCCTTGTGAGCTGAGATCTCTGACAATATCCAAACAGAAAGTCCTTCAAATACACAACAGTTCTGATTCTGCTCCAGAGCTCAAGATCAAGCCAAAGACAAAACAAACTGCTACAAACTATTTAATCTCCACTGCTATGAGGCTGTAGCATGCAATGATACCACCAAATGAGCCCCCTCTGAGCAGTCTACTCAAGGCTGAGCTGGACTGACACATCAGAGCACAGTTGCCTTACATGCATTTTATTCAAGCGCATACACTCATGCAACATGCAGTCAGCGAACATCCAGCAAGTCAGTCCAAGAGTGAGTCAATCTTCTCATCTAACTCTCAGCAAAAAAAGCAAATAGGTGCATTCCTTCATTTGGAATACTGGGACAATACATTCAAGGCTAGAGCTACCTTTGAGGACACATCTTTGGTATTTTATCTGAGAATTTGTGGGTTTTAGCAAGCAAAGTTTTTAAATGTAGAATGTCAAGTAACACTTGTTCACAGGCTGATTTTTTATGTTCAGTATATTTAAATTGACTACTTTCTGGCCAACAAATAAAACACAGTCAAATTATTCACCCACCCCAATTTTCTCCAAGCAGTGTGGCTTTGAAATAGCGTTTAGACCCTCAAGTAGGAAACGAAAATTATAGACATATATATCAAATGATGTGTAGCTTGGCTCAATAGAGCTTTGAACTGCTGTCTACATTTCAGATTTTTTGACTGCTACCTATGGCCTCTGTGTTGTCTGAAAATAACATTGTGATGGATACAGCGCTGAATAAATCACTCTCTACAGATAGGCTCTTTTTCATAGAAGACATTTTGACATGTCACAGAAAGGTGTAAATAATAAAATGAATGATGGCTGGATTCCATTTAGCCATTTCGGTTTCAGGGTCTTGCTATTATGCATGCTGGCACTGTTGCACTGTCTCACTGGAGCTTGACACTTGAATAGAACAGAGCAATCATTAATGTCATTAGTAACACATGCGCTTTTCATACTCTGACAAGTCAAAATGTCTGCTGTGAAAAAGGTCTTTTGGTAAGGGCAAAATACATATAAATAGGACCAGGCTGAATAATGAGGACAAAACAAAGTGGTCATCCAGGCTGAATATTAGACTAAAAATATTAATGGAATAAATAAAATATTAAAAAATGCAAATGAAAATAATAAAACGTATTTCCTGGTGTTTTGTTGATTTTTTTTAGGGGAAGAAGAGAATCGTGACCTGAGTATTTCTCTACAATCCTGGCTGGGCCCTGAATAAATGTGACTGGAGGTATTTGGGCAGGTGAAGTCGCCTGCCTGTAGGCATTACAACAAAACAATATAATGTGTGTGTATGCAGAGTCGTCATGGGAGAAGGGGAAGGGTCAGACACCTTTAGCAACTGGTCAACGTGAAATAATTGGTTCTTTAGGTGGTTTTGATATGTAACTGGTGAGCTGGGCGGAAGGAGAATCCGTAGCTGTGCTTTTGTTATCAGGTGAAGAGCAGCAGAGCCAGGACCCGCCAACACGGTGGGCAAACATTAGTACGGAAATAACCTGGACAAGTAGGTAGAGACGATATAACTTTTAACACCTGACACTTTTATTCAGAACAATTACAATTATTCAGTTCCGCTTACATTTACGAAACGCCTATTTCGAAATAATTGGAGTATTTGATAAGTTAACTTTGTCACTAACACAAACTCCCAAAAATGACGATTAATTTGAAAACAAGAGGCAGCAAGAAGTGAAGGAGTTTTAAAGGTTCCTGACAAGTCAGATAAGACAGGACTCAGGTGACGCCATGCGGTGTAATTGACATATTTTAATGAAATTGGAGTTTTGGCTGTATGTCACTCGCACAAACTTCCAAAAATAACTCAACAACAAAGTTGAAAAAGAGTAGCAGTTCGAACAGTGATATTACTCTAAATGAACGCGCTGTTTGGTGAATTATTAGCAAACGTTACGCTAGCTACAGGTGACGCCATGCAGAATGTCTCTGAATTGACACATTTTGCACGAATGTTAAACGAATGTTCTGTTTACTGAATTAACAACAAACAGGCTCCTCTGGATGTACTCCAGCCTGACAGGTTCAGGTGGCGCCATGCCGTGTTGTATTGACGTATATTTGAATGTTTAAGCTAGTTAGCTAGTTAGTAAGCTAGTCACAAACTTATCCTGAGGTGCTACATCTTGAAAAACAATTGTCACTGAGCAGTGTAAGAGTTTCATGTGAGTTTCCACTCACATGAACATTTCTAAAATGTATTATTAAGTTGACAATTAGTGGAAAACATTTGTTTGTAAATGAAAGAGCTGCGTCATGAATTATCAATAAATATAGATAGTTATACATAAGATATAAAAGATATTTTAATTGATGAATTCAATTAATTGACACATTTTTGAGCAGAGTTTGAGCTGTATTGTTACCCCAAACTTCCAAAAAATACTGTATGACAGTTGATAGATCCTTAATGAAATTGCTGCTTTGTGAATTATCAGTATAGTTATGTACTAAGGTTTCGGGAGATGCCATGCTACGTGTTGTATCTTTTGATATATGTGCTTGATGGAGTTTGGAACTAATAGCTAGAGATATTAACATAGATAGAAGAAGAAGTCACCTCATTCTTGTCAAAGGTGACAGGGATGAAAGAAGTGTGAGAGAATGTAAACTGTCAAGTTTAAAAAGATAAGTGTGAAAATGAAGTGTGTTATAATTCCCCTCTCATACCTTAACATTAGTCCTGTGAACAGATTGCTGTGCAGCCATGAGGACATTTGTAACGCGGAGTCAAGCCAGGCAGCTCCTGCACAACAAGTTTGTGGTGGTTCTTGGTGGTTCAGGTGAGACACATGAACAAGAAATGAATATGCTTACACATAACTGCATTTGCAAGCATTTTAAATTCTGTCAAAGCTTTAAATTATAAGAATCTTTGCTTGTCAAAAAATTTCAGCATCCTGTTTTCCAAATTGTCTTGATCCTAAAGTGTTTCCTGGAATATTTTAGGATTAAATGCTTGAACAGAAAGAGGGTGCCAGCTGGGATTTAATATCCTATGTTCAGTATTTACCAGACACAGAATACGGCTTCATAGCTCAGCAGCTATGTAAACCCTCGAAATTCTTCACCACTCTGTTCCTTTTCTCATATTTTTCATCGTAATTGATGGAAATCTTTGAGTTTTTTTCTGTTACTTGATGTTTGTGAAGCCTGTTGGATTTGTTCTTTGATTTCAGTACAGCGCTCCATGTATAAAGACCTGGTTCTGCTGCTTCAGAGGGATCAGTACTTGACTCTGCCTCAGCTCAAGTCCAAAGTAAATCTTTCCTGCAGCTTTTTTTTCATTCACATGAAACAGCAGAAGCATACCTGGAGTCACACTACAGAACCTGCCGTTTCAAGGCAATTCACTTTTGTCGCCTCAAAGGCCTTGGCTCAGTCTGACTTCCATTCCTCATTCCCTCTTTATCAATTGGAAATAAATTGCCTTTCAAAGCAACTAAAGCTGCCAGAACAGACTTTAATAGAGTGCTGTGCACAGTGATGTAGTCGCAATTAAGACACAAGGAAAATTGTGATCTGTGAGGTGATGATCATAAGGCGAATAGCTACCAAAATGAACAAAAAGCAATTCAATCCTTGCTTTTCCACCTTTTAAATAGGCCGCTATTCCTTTGCAGATTACTGTAGTCACTTAATATAGTGGTTCCAAACTGAAGATAGTTACTTCTCTAAGGATTCACATGATAAATTGTAGGTGTTGCGAGATGAATGTGTACACAAAATTATATAATTTTGTCCTGACTTTGCTTTTTCTGTCAATTCTAAATAGTTTTACCTTTTCAGGGGCCATATCACAAAACATCTTCAGGCTAAAAGTAGTTTCTAACTGGCAGAGTTAGAGAAACTGTGAAAATAAAAGGTTTGTCAGTCCTAACTTTAAATGATAGGTTTGCAATTTTTTATAAAAAGCGTATCTTAAATCATTGGTCAGGTGCCAATGTGAACGTTGAAAGCTGTTTCTCTTACTGTAATAATTCTGCATGTCCATTCTGACCATTAAGATTCCTTATGGTGTTATTATGGATCCCACCGCTTTTCTTGGCAAGACCCGCCCTACTCTGCCTCTCATTGGCTAGCGTTCGTTGTGTTTGTTGCTTGGGTTGGTTAGGTTTGGTAAGAGGAGTGATTGGTTTGGGTAAGAATATCAGGGTAAGCCAATCAGAAGCAGAATAGGGCACGCAGAGGTAGAGTAGGGTTGGTCTTGCCAAGAAAAGCAGTGGGATACATAATAACGCTTCCTAAATGTTTTTCAGTGTAAGTGTTGGGGGACAAAATCCACAGTCCTCATTTGTCTGAAGCCATCATGGGGAGCTTCAGTCCAAATTAGTCAAATCAGGTGGACATCCTCCAACATTACAGCCATTTTAGTACTAATTTCCTTCTTTTTCTTTCAGTCCTTCAACTGCAGCTAAACAGGGAAGCACTGCCCAGGGAAAAACAAAGAGGGAATTTTATACTAAAAAGACTAACTTTGGAAGATAGCCACTTCATTTGTGTAACTGCTGAAGCCTCATACTAGCTTCACATAAGCTTTTGAATACAGGACACATAAGGAGGACAGATTTTGTCCCCCAACACTTACACTGAAGGACACTTTCCCTGGGCAGTGCTTCCCTGTTAAGCTGCGGTTGAAGGACTGAAAGAAAAAGAAGGAAATTAGTACTAAAATGGCTGTAATGTTGGAGGATGTCCACCTGATTTGACTAATTTGGACTGAAGCTTCATACTTGGCCCCATGATGGCTTCAGACAAATGAGGACTGTGGATTTTGTCCCCCAACACTTACACTGAAGAACATTTAGGAAGCGTTATTATGGATCCCACTGCTTTTCTTGGCAAGACCAACCCTACTCTACCTCTGAATGCCTTATTCTGCTTCTGATTGGCTTACCCTGATATTCTTACCCAAACCCTAACCAATCACTCCTCATGCCAAACCTAACGAACACAACGAATGCTAGCCAATGAGAGGCAGAGTAGGGTGGGTCTTGCCAAGAAAAGCGGTGGGATCCATAATAACGCCATTAGGAATGGATCTTAATAATCTCTAACAGGAGGAATGATTAAAACCTGTTTCAATGGTCATATAGGCTTCTGACCAGGGGTGGCGGGTAATGTAGGCTAGAGATGGCTAAGCCTTCCTTAAATTTACTGCTGGTAATTGTGCACCCTACACTGCATACTAGTAAAGTTAAAATAATGAAAACACCTGTGTCAGCAGTTCAGTTTAGCCTCTCCAAGCAGGATGTCGACATGTCACCCATGCTCCTCCTGACTATTATTTGAATTTTAAATTTGTTTAATGAATTGGTTTTGTTTACATCTCTGGACTAAGAGTAATTCACCTAGTATTAAGGGAAAGGTACTGTAGAGGTGAAGGTAGAGGAAGTCTGAGTCAACCTTGAAAAATACAACGATAATGAACTTCAAAAAGGTCTTGGTTCATTTGCAGGGCTATTTTGATGGCAAGTGAGTTAATACAGATCCAATCAGCTCATCAGCAAATTGAAATGATTCAGAAACGCTGAAAATATCAGTTTGCCCAACTGCAATTACTCATCAATTAATCATCAAAGGATGAAGAAAATAGCACTATATACAGTATCAACATGCAGGTTGATGCCATACACAGTCAATATTTCACCTTGGTTCATGTAGGACATCTGTGATCCAGATTATAGAATATATAAAACATCTGTTTATGAATTTTCAAAACCAATCTATCTGTTCATCAAATATTGAATATTTTAGCCCACCCCTTCTCTTAGTTTATGTTCTCAGCATTTCTTACTAACAGCGGCTCTGTGAACTCATCTGAAGAGGAAACTCTCAGGCAGGAACTTTTAATTCCATTCAAGAGGATTTAAGATGATTTGTGAATACAGCCTGTGGCCTAAAAATGATTCAAATGTAGTAATCTGGAAATCACTCTTTGGTTGAAATGCTCACACTGAGTTGATATTATACAGTATGTAACCTATGATGAGGAGACAGGTAGACACAGCTTCATTTTAAGAGCTCATAAAATGTTGAGAAGCACCAACCTGCTCTTATGTGAACTGTGAAATGAGGCTGTGTTATTGATAAAGAAATGGTGTTTTCCAATGCCGTGACACTGGTATTGAATGACTCCCTTTCTGCCGTCCAGGGGGAGCTTTCCTTTGAGCGGGACAGCCTGGTGGAAGGAGGTCGTTTGGGTCCCATGACTAATGGCACCGAGTATAGAGAGGTCCGGCAGTACCGCTCTGACCACCACCTGCTGCGTTTCTACTTCCTGACACGCATCTACTCGCCATACGTGGAGAGCGTCTTGGAGGACTTTCAGCAAGGACTCAAGCCTGATGTCATCGTCATCAGCTCCTGTGTGTGGGACATCACCAGGTAATTTCATACACTTTCTGTTCTACTGATGAACGCTTCGGTCATCATATCACCTCCATAAGTACGGAACTTCAGTCACATGATAACAGGTGGTTGTATATTAGATCTTAATGTGATAAGTGCTCACTCTTGTTCCATGTACAGTACAGGTTAGCTACAGTATAGGAGATGTCTGTTCCTTTAGTCGCAGTCGTTTTGATAACTGGCGCTTGTATTTATTAAGCGTCTCAGAAACCCTGCCAGGAATTGCAGTGAAAGTTAAACTAGGACTAAATCCACTCCTACCTCAGAGTAGGACTTGAGTGTTATTTATGAATCTTCCTGCACCTACTCTCAGCAGGAGAAGGACAATTAGGAGAGTGTATCACATGGCTGTTTTGCCACATTCAGAGCAACAAAGTAGAAATTATGATGACATGTTGTAGTTTTCTGACACTTGCGGTTTGGGGTATTAGACAGTTGTAGACAGTTCCAAATATGCGGTGTAGGCTTTTTAAGCTGTCTAGAATATGCAGAATATGATGCTAAAATAAATAAATAGCTTCAGTGTCATTATGATGCTGAAGCTATTAAGCCGTTTGCATTAGGATTTAAGTAAATACTAACACAAATAATAACAGTAAATGCACTGTATATACACATTAAAACGGCGGGTAATTGACTTTGCTGTGTGAAATTATCCTTGTTTGCCTGTCTAATCACACCGGTTTACAGTCCCTGTACTACCGCTGCATCTGCATGTATTGTGCAGTGTTGCACACACAGCAGTGATGTTGTAAACACTCTGTGGGACACAGCTTTATGAAAACATGGCATTTATCTTCTCTTCAACTGATCAGTTCAGCTTTCAACCACACCTTCTGTTATGTTCCCTACAGGTGGGGAAATATTCATTTCTGTAAACTCATCCACTGTTGGGAATACATTTTAACAATATGAACACATCTCTAAAATATTACTTCACCATCAGTAATTATGAATGAATGAATGAACAAAAAACAAAAAAATAAATAGATCCATGATTGCTTGGATGCAGCTCGTTTTTCCATAACTTCATGATGGGTGGAGGAGAATGAATGAATCTGCACATTAACTGATGTGTCATACTCGTGATCAAAGTTTGATCTATTACTGCTGAAATGGGAAAGGTTGTGAAGATTCCTCTATTTGTGGAGGGAAGATGTTCTTTCTTTTTAGAGCTGAAAGGATTAGTTATTGGACAAAAGTTAATTGGTTACTATTTTGATGAATGACTAATCGTTTGCTGTTTTTCAAGAAAAATATCAAACATTTGATAGTTTTAGCTCTAGGATTGTGAGAATTTGACGAAACTGAAAATATTTGGGTAACAGTATGAATATGTCACTCTGGAGCTGTGAACTTTGTGGTGGGATTTTCTTTTTTGTTTCATTTTTCTGACATTTTTTAGACCAAAAAATGATTTCATAAACCAAGAAAAAAAAAAATCTGCAGATGAATCAGCAATGGAGATAATCGTTAATTAAACTTTTTTTTAATCCTAGACAAAGTTAGTCAAAACATACATTTTTGCAAAAACCCTATCTTTTAATAAGCTCACTGTAATCACTGAATATTTATCCTCACACAGAGTGTGTACAGCGGTCTCTGTCTTATTTAATCTAATATGCTTTACTCCTTGTCCTTTTAAGCAGAAACAAAATGTGTTGCTGTGAATTTTTGGCCAGTTAGGACTTATTTCCCACTCTTGAGGAGCTTGACGGATACGACTCTGGTCCAGTATGAAGTTGGTTCTCTTTCTAATGAAGTAATAATCACAAGTCATTTCCCCAGAAATGAAGTTCTGTTCTCCCACCATCAGGCAAATCAGTGTTAAGATACAAAATTATTTAATGGAGTTTGTGTCACATTATCTACTGTACGTGTCTTCTTCTATACTGTGTACTAGCCATTTCCTGTCATCTAATGTAGCTCCAGACAACCTCTTAAAACAGCAGAACACCATGAGCTGCCACTTGTCTGACTGCTGCAGCCTCCACAGAAACTCCACTCATTTCTGCAGAGTAAAAAAAAAAAAAAATCTTCTTTACAGTGTCTGTGTTGAAAATGACATTGAGCTCTTGAGAGGTATGTCTCATAAGTTAACTGTGATGAAACAAGATCTTTTCTCTCACTCGCCTGTCTGCCCCTGCACATCCTGGTCCTCCAGTCGTTTGTTTGGTGTGAATTTCATTAAAGTTGAGGCTTGTTCGGGCTCAGTCGAAGTGAGAGGGAGATGAGTGTGTGTGTGTGATTAATTATGTACAGAGACTGAATGGAATCGCTCAAGCAGCTGCTGGAGGGAGAAAAGTCAGCATTTGCTGAGATGGAGAAAGTCAAGAAGCAGCTCCATCCTGTTGTTCTCCTGTCCTAATACAAACCTCTGCTCCAGAAAATTTCCTCTCCTGCCTAAAGGGAGAAAATATTGAACTACATGTCAAGCAGCCAAGCAGAACATCAAAATGTGCAAAGATGTACAATGATAGACTAAAGCTGAACGATGTGAAAGCTCTTTCATTTTATCCGCAGCTCACTGTGATGTACTTCATGCCTCGTTCATGTCATGTTGGATTTACTGTAATTACCAGTTTCTGACTCGTTCATGACAACATGTAAATCATGTCAACATGTAAATCGTAAATAATACAGAAGTGCGTGATAAACAAAACAAACATGGACGACCCATATTAGTTTGTAGTTTAAGTGCATATTTAATGGATATAGTGCAATATTGAACATGCACAGTATTTTGTGCATCTCTTTGCTCTCATGTCAACATGAGATTCTTCTCCCAGCTCTACATTGCATCCCACATGAATGCAGCATTAGTATAGAGATGTACCTCAAATCCTAGAATTCAAAAACAAATTGAAACGCTCACCTTAATAAAAACTTTAAAGTTGCAGTAATCAATATTTTTATCAACAAGCTCTACTCAACAGCCTGTTTTATCTAATTGTTAAGGGGTTTTTTTGCAGTGTCACTGATCCCATCAGCTCTCATCTTGTTCCACTGCCCCCAAGTGGCCAAAAGTCAAAAGCAAATAATCTAGTTTTAACATTTGGAACGCAGCACTGGCTAATATAACTTTGCACACTCTTTAGTTACACTGAAAGTTGGTTTTCTCAAGTCCAACACTCTTGAATACTTTGTATATTTTAGTTTTTATTCTTAGAGATTAAATACTGTCCAGTTACAAACAGATTAGGGTTAATCTGGTAAACTATATTAATAGAGATATGGTTTGTAACCTCTTACTATACTATCAACACACAAAATCTGAAATGGTGAAGGGAAACGTGGACTTTTCAATTAAATTTCAAAACCCACAGGCCCTAAATAAACAACAAAAGATGTTGTTTCTCAAAGATTTCACAAAGACCTATTAGACTTTTCTCACCTGACACCTCTACTGGCAGGATGACATTTTTTGTCAGAGTCTACCAAAATGGTTACAAATCACAATCTACAAAAACAACACATGATCATTGTTATAGGCCCAAGTAATCAGAACAGCAAGGAAAGAGAGCGAGTCACTTGCATGAACTTGATTCTTGAACTTCACTGCTTCTTCTTCTTCTCTGAATTTCTTTTCAAACATGCAATCCTGTTGTCTACAGTGACCTCTAGTGGGTAAACAGTAACCGAAAACACAACAATAATTTGCTGATCTGCCATTGCTATGGATAAGGGTGGGTCAGGTTTAGGCACAAAAACAACTTGGTAAGGGTTAGAGAAAGATTATGATTTGGATTAAATAACAACTGTTCATCTTGGTGACAAAATAGTGAAAAAAGACATGGTTTAGGGAACGATTGCGGTCTTGGTTAAAAGAAGCAAATGATGAACAGGAAGTGAGCAGCAGTCACCCATATAAAGTCACACGTTTTGTTGATCCACCCATCCACCCTGACCTCCTTCCTTAAGGGGTTCTGTGGCTCTATATTGCCATCTATATATTATGGCTCACTCTTTTTCTTTCAACTAGAGGTCCTTAGTTCTATTTAGGCATTTCAAAAAATTACTGAGGCCGTCGTCTTTTGTTTTTCTTGTTTGGAGAACAGTCTCATCCAAACATACTGACAGGACCGATTTAAAAGTCATAAGTGAAACTTAGTTAACTCATAGACTGGCACTGTGCCATGCATACAGAGGCAGCACTCCATTTTAGCATTCTGATGTGTTGCTTGGCCTCCTTGCAGGTTTTGGAGCACAACCAAAATGTTTTCTAAGTGAATATCTCTGTTGTTAGGAGGTGTGTCATCATAAACAGGACAGTGATTAAAAGCTTAGAGTTCCCCCTCCATTTAAGTGGGTGAATGGAAATTTTTGGTGAAAATGTGCATGTGCGGGCACACACACACACACACACACACACACACACACACACACACACACACACACCACATTCCTGGCTCCCTTCCATTCTCGCTAAGTCATTAATAAACCTCGCTGTTATGCCTCTTTCCTTCATTGTTTCAACCAAGCGTGCACACTTGGTAGTTCTATTTAAAAAAAACAACAGCACCAACAATCACTATAACATTACTCATGACACTCTAATATTATAATTATTGGATATGATTTTAATGTTAATCATGAACAAATCATGAAAACTCTTTCATCAGCCAGAACCCTCTTTTTTCTTTTCTACTCTTATTTTTCTGTCCATGTGCATCTTTGCTTATTCAGGGAAAGGCTAAGAGTCAAATTATTCTCCATCCACAGCCACCGGAATGCGCTTTTATCCATTTTTTGTGTATTAGTCCTATAATTTCTAGCCAGAGGTTTGTAAAGGGCAGTCTTAGTCTGCCTGCAGCCTTTCACAAAGCAATCACAGATTTTATTTAGAGCATTTATAGTGTGTTTATTGCTGCCTCATGTCTGTTCTGTTCTTTCATTTTAATTGTCTATCAGTGTTATTTTCAATTTATTGCTGGTGACACCAGGAAAAGATTTACTTTTGGTATTTGAGCAGCCAGCCATACCACACTCTGTGTTGGGGTGAGGAATTTGTCAACCCTGTTTATACTGTGGTACTTTTACCATCAACCTCTGGTTGTATCAGGCTATTGTGAGCAATGTTGCAAATGAATGAACAGGACATTTTTAAAGCAATACTTGCTCTATCCTACTGACTTTGATGAACCCCTGACTTTTCCTCTAGCATCACCATGAGGTTGAACTTTTTTTGGTTCCGACTGAAATATCTTGAAAACTATTAAATAGATTGCCATGAAATTTGGTATAGACATTCACGTTCCCCACAGGATGATTCGTAATAATGGGTGATCTTTTGACTTGTCATCTAGCACCTCCATGATGTCAACACTTCAATTTCTTCAATTTGATTTATTGCCATATCTCCTCTACAAATGACATTTCAATCAGCTGTATTTTGTTTCGTGCTAATTGGCAATATTAGCATCCTAACACATTAAGACATGGTAAACATTATACAGTATCTGCTAAACATCAGCATATTATTGTCATTGTGTTTATGATAATATGCTCACAGCTATCCCCAAAGACAGCCTCACAGAGCTGCTGGCATGACTGAAGACTATTAGTCTTGTTTATTTACCTGTAGTAGCATGGCATCAAATGGGACTGCACACTAAAACAGTCCTATTTAGAGCCAGACCAATACATAAACATTAGGACTGCATGACTCTGGTCAAAATGAGAATCACAATTTCCTATAGTCTCTTAAATGCTCAGTGGGATGTTCAATTGCTCATGCGACAGGGATTTCCTGCTACAGTCTTCCTGACCTTTCTGTATGTTTGCAGTTTTACTTTTGCCTGCAAAGTATGATACGTGCTTTTGACTTCTGTCATCGTCTTTGAATCTGGTTCCACACAGTGGACTGTACAACTTTTTATGGTACATGCACTGCATTTTTGTCAGAACTGGAGGTAAATATATTTAGTCTTTCTCATCATCACTGGGTTTCACTCTTAACACATTTTATGGTTCCTACAAAGCTTTTTCTTTCACTACATGTTACTGTCTCTCACACTCGTTAGATTTGTTTGCATCTATGTCAGTTCCTCTCTTTCTGTGCACACTTGTCATTTGTTAATGCAACTTAGGGAGACATTAGAATTGTTTGTTTAGATGCAATGGGTCTCCCGCTAATGCAAACTCTGAGATTGCATAGTGGCCTGAATTGAGGTTGCAATCTTTTTTGATAAATTGTGCAGCGCTAATCAGCATAGTCAATATTATCAGCCAAGAGCAGTTTATTGTATGTTGTATGTTTGGATCTATGGCAGACTACATATCTAAGGTCATTGGTCACTTTAAAGTATATAAATACTCTTTAACATCTTATTTTTGCCTTGAAATTTGTAGAAAGAAATTGATTAAAGAGTCTAAAAATGCCAAACTCTACTTATCCAGTTTTTAATGTCTTGTGTGGCAGGTACGGATTGGAGTGTTTTCAACAGTACAAAGAGAACCTCCACAAGTTCTTTGGCCAGATTAAAACCATTGTTTGCCACGAATGTCTCATCCTGTGGACTCTGGCCATGCCACTTGGCAAGAAGATCAAGGGTGGATTCTTAGTGCCTGAAGTGAGTATCTCTCTGCCAGTGGATCTCCAACCAAACTCTAGACCAGCTGATTTCACTTGCTGGCACACCTTCAACCAGAGGGTAGGGAAAGGAGCAGCTGCATGTTGGAATTGTAGAAACATGAGGGCTGCAGAGACAAAACATACAAAGAGATTGGCTTTTCTAAAGATTCCTAACTTACTGTTTCACATTCTCATATTGGCTTGGACCTTTCAATCTTTATCTGAAACACACATCAGATTGTTTTTGTTGTACTGCCTTACTCTTGAGCATATCATGGTAAATTTCTCTTTGAGAGGTAGAGTTTCTTATCTGTCTAGATAACACTGGACACACAGCCTTGACTGAATTAATGAGTTTGTGTCTGCTGAATCAGAAGTGTTCACCTTTTCTTAAAGTGTCTGTAACATCATTATTTTGTATGCTGACCACATACTTACAAAATATAAACCACAACCTATGTACTCCTCCACAGGAAACCTAAGGGAGGCTTATTGTTCACAATAATGCAGGATTCCTTAAAAACAGGTGTGGTTCCAGTGAGTCTCGATGGATCCTGTGCAAAGTTAAAACTGCTTTAGCACCCTTCCTCTATACCAAGCTCAATCTTAGCTAAGATACTTTTAGTCAGTGAACCGTTGGAACCATAGACTGTGTATCAAGATAGACTTAGCAAGGTGTGATGTCACCTGTTGGTTTGTATTTGAGCCAGTTTGAAGCCCAGAGTAACACGTTATGGTCGGTGCCATCTTTTCCATTTGGAGCCAGGACCTTCCAAATAAGAAGTGCGGGGTGTTGCCTTTCATGCTCTGAGAACGTGCCTCGCTACCTAGGACCAAAGCTAATGCTAGCTTACCAGGAGTTGTCAAGGTGACCACCAGCACACTTATTAGAGGGTCCAAATGTAGAGACTGAGACCATAATGATTGACTTAGTGTTTCTAGAGAGAGGTTGGCGCTTTTTGAATGGGAGTCAGCTTGATCATCTAGTGGCCATCAGTGGCATTGCACTTTAAGATAATTCCACATTGGCTTCAGTCATGCTAGCACTGTGGCTCTAAGAAAGGCAAGGTCAGTCGATCTGTGCACCACTTTGGTCCAGACTGACATATTTTGGATGGCCTTTCAGTTTGATACAGATATCCACGCTGCCCAGAGGACTTCTACTGACTGCCATCCCCTGACTTTTTGTCTAGTGCTGTCATCAGGTCAAAGTTTCATTGTTTCCAAACACTGTGGTTTATGACTAAATGGAAGAGACTAAAACTCCCTTCTCAGGGATGCTCACCCAGTATGCCCTCCTTGAAGACCCAGCCCTACTCTGACCCTGGCTCTGACCCTATATTTGTACCCTAACCCTAACCACCTCACTCCCCATGCCTAACCCCAATCAATGGGCATCTCTGTCAGACCACAAGGCAAAGTCTCTCCCATGACAAAATACTTGCAAAACCAATGACATTCCCATCAGCCTCAGCTAGCTGTACAACTTTATGTTTTGTGCTAATTAGCAAATCTCAGCATACAAACACACTAAGATGAGAGATGTGATTGGCTGAGAGTGTATTTATTAATCACCACACCTACTAATCTTTATTCCACTTAACCCAGCCCTTTTCCACTTTGCACTGCTACACATTCAGTACATGAACGAAAATATCAGGTGGAGGTGCACACACAGTCCATGCAACCTAGACCTTCTACACTGCGCTGGTCATTGTGCTTGTACAAATAAAATATGGCCCAAAGTCTTGTTTCCAGAGTGATCCCCAAGTCAGTTGGTTCACTACACTGGTGGCAAATCCAAATTCAACTTCCAACTTTAAGTAGTATTTAAGTATCTTTAAGAAAGCAGGGAGGGCTGCAGAGAAAACTGGACTCATCAGTTGGCTTTGATCTCCTCACCAACTTTGCTCCACCATACATTAAGAAGAACATATTTAGGTTTGATGTTTTATTGCTTCTGGTTTGTCAAAGTCAGTAAATCTTACACTTTGCCTGTTGGCAGTATACAGTAGTTTGTCTTTAACATTCATGGAACAATGTCTCCTAAAGTCATCCAAATGTGATAATCAAGCAATATTAAACATGTAACAATTCTAACAAAATAATGGCCATGGGCTATAACAGAAGATCTCTGTCTGTCTTGTTTGTTTCTGCCACTCTTGATTACAAGACTCAAGCTCAAAATCTCCATATGAGAATTTTCCCTCAATACTGTGTAATACATATAGTATGTATTGTAGAAAGGTAGTAAATGATAACATTGACTTATTGGCCAAAATTATTACCAAACACCGTGTTTAGAACAGCAAATGTATTATAGGTCATGAACTGAGTATGAGTTGAATCACTGATCAGCATTATTGAATTATGACAGATAAGCCACTTGGGTCCCACAGTATGCTATGACATCATTGAGGCTAATTTGTACAGTGGTCGGCTGGCTGATGCCTATGGCTTGGACATCCTTGATCTACACTTCCACTTCCGCCTCAACCTGCAGAACCGCATGCCAGACGGCGTCCACTGGGATGCACTGGCCCACCGACGCATCAGCAGCCTCCTGCTGCAGCACGCTGCTGATGCCTGGGGAGTACAGCTGCCTCACCCCCCCTTCCCTCCAGGACAAGGTCAGTACA
Organism: Thunnus albacares; assembly: GCF_914725855.1. Lineage (NCBI taxonomy): Eukaryota > Metazoa > Chordata > Actinopteri > Scombriformes > Scombridae > Thunnus > Thunnus albacares. The sequence continues at coordinate 25,387,302 of NC_058127.1, read as the reverse complement.
CACACTGCTGTTAGTCTGACATACCGTGTGCTGACATGTTATCGACCTTTGATTTCATATGGTTCAGTCCAGTGACAGGTTCACGTCTGTTATGACACAGTTTATTGACTCCATATTTACTATGCTGTACAACTGATCAATACTACAGTGGAAGACCTTTCCCTGACCTGATCCAGATTGATTCTACAAACATACACAACACACATATGCTTTCTTTATGTACTTTCAGTGAATATAATAATGTCACCTTGTGTTTTAATTGAGAGTTTAGTTTAAAAGAAAAATGCCACATTAGTTTCACCCGAGTGACAAAAAGAGATATAAAAAAAGAAAAATAGAAATCTAAAAAGTTCCCAATTGCTGCAAAAACATTTTACTTTACATGGTGAAAATAACCAAACTGTGCAAAAAATACACAAACCGAAAATGTTTCAGTCAAGAGAATAATTATCAGCACATCATCAACACAAAATGTGTGGTATTCATGGTAATCAGTAATTCTGGGCAAACTAGTCAGACCTATGAGAACATGCAGGATTTAATATCTTCCTGCTATCACAAGGCAAAATGTCCCAGATAGCTGGAAACCCCATTCTCAACTCTTATGTAGGTTTAATGTGACTCACTAAACATCTGCACTGTTTTTTGGACATAAAAGCAGCAGACATCGTCAGCTACCCATGTTTTAAGGTTTGACCATTACGTGTGTACTGTACTGTATGCTTGAATGATTTGGTGCATGAACTGTAATGTGATGTGATGTGAAACCATGACAGAGGTGTAGTTTATGATGTCTGAATGTTTAGTGTGTCAGGGTTACAGGCGAGACTTTGGACATCACGGTTTCAGACCAGAATGGCCCCATCCAAGACCCCCCCTGGACTCAGGTTTGTACAGTCCAAGTTTCTCTTATTGTCAGTCACTCAGAGGTTATGAAAGATAACAAATACAGTGAATTGAAAAAATAAAAAAGTATATTAAAAACAAATCAGCTCATGGTCACTGGTTGGATATTGCATCTTATTCTTTCATCCATGTTCTTTTTCTCAGGTGCCCTGCAGAGACAGACCCTGGTGCAATATGAGCAGAATCATCTCAGATCACATAACTTTCACTTTGCTCCACCAAACACAGGTAACACTCTCTGCCCTCGCGTTGGTTTTCTGTGTGTATAACTCTTTGTGATGGAAGTACTGTCTACCTGAGTCAACACCAAATAAACATCATCTTTTAATTTTAGCATGGCGTGTTTTTAATCATGCAGCATATTCTTTCAGTAATTTTAAAAGTCACCATGTGTAAAATTTGAAATTGTCCAACTTAGTCACCCTCCAGTGGTAGTCTGCACCTCTATCTGTTCAATAAAGGCAAAATATACCTCACAGTAAAAAATACAACAAACTTAATATCTATAAAATGAGTCTGTTCTGATTGAGCTGAGCTTACTTACCATGCTCTAGAAATGTGCAAAAATCTACAGTTCTTCACCGACCATTAAAGAGGAGGAAAATAGAGTAAAATATGCAACTTGAAATCAGATAGTTTAAACTTACCTCTGCCCTTATAGTTATACTATAAGATTCACTGAAATTTGATTAAACAAACTATCATACCCATTGTCGAGGTATGGTATGTTGTGAGGAAGTATCTTGAAAAACATTGGTCACGATCACAATATAGTCCAATATGTGATAATCAGTTCTTTGTATCAGATAGAGCAGATGCTACATTTAAAGTATGGGGATCAAAGGGAGAAAATCCTAAATTGATATTTACTTAACACAGATAACATGGTTTGATGATGAGGAATTTAGGTGTAATTTTGACATAGGCCGGAAACACTTGTTCGAATATACCCAACACAGGACAAATGACTTTAGAGTAAACCAAAATAAAAGACTCATGGTACTCCTCTGAAAAAAGACAAGCAAACCAAGTATTAAACAGTGGGCTAGGCAGATGTTATTAAGTCATTCATTAGAAAAGCTTATGTATTAAAATGAAAACGGTATATGTTTGAAAACGTTTGGGACTTTTATTGCTTTTTTCAAGTGTATGGCCTTGATAGATAATCAAGAAGAGGAAGAATGAATGCTCCTTGGTGTAATTATGCTAAGTTAATTAATACAATATTATTTTATAATTTATTTTCAGTTTACATGTGTTATATAAAGGATTATAGATGTATGAAAAGATACAGTTTTATATCTTTTTTTGGTTTTAAATATATCAATGTGTGCTTTTGTTTATACAGCTTTTTCCAGAATCATGTGTGTACACAAGGTCATGAATAATGAATATATATTGTTTAAAAAGTTGCACTTCAACCTAAAGATTGCTCATTTTTCCATGTATGTGTATGGAAGTTAGAGCAGCAAACATCAGACCCCTGCTGGCGCCAACACAGCATGCCAATCACCACCACCCTGCACAGACTGATGGTCACCACTATAGAGGTAAAGCTCCAGTCCATCTGCCTGCAGTGGAATTACTGTTACTGGGCACACTTATGCTATTCCCACCTTACTTTATTTTTCTCTCTAAAACTTTGGACTCTGGCTGCTTCCACATACACATGAGATGTGCTGATGTGTTCAGATTTGTGATATTATGCATAATAAAAGCTGATAATGCAGTGGATTAGGGCACTTCATTACAAACCACTTGCCTATGTTAAAAAAAAAAATGGATTTGTGTCCTCATTCGTTGAGCTAACTAGATAAACAAGGAAAGGATGTCCCGTCTCACCAATAATTTTTATGTTGGCATTGGAACCCCTTGCATGTGCTATTAGAACTAACCAACAAATAAGTGGTATTAATATATATGGGTATGATTTTAAAATAAATGTATATGCAGATGATATATCATTAACTCTTTTAAATCCAGCAATCTCAGTGCGACACTTATTTAAGCTCATAAATGAGTTTAGCAGTCTTTCAGGATAATAAAGTAAATTGGAACAAGAGCGAACCGACTCTGCTCAACTGCATGACTTTTCCAGCCCATGTTGCCATAACTCAGATAGTTTGGAAGTAAGAGGGACTGAAATATCTTGGTATTATAATATTGAGAAGACATTCGAGATAAATGGTCCTAAATTGATTAAAACTATCAGAGAACAGGTGGGGAACACTTCCGCTATCCTTTTGGGGCAGAGCAGAGATAATTAAAATGAATGTTTTCCCCAAACTGTCTTTTATGATATCTTCAATTCCACTTAGCTTTGAATTTGAATTTAATAGAATTTGTTTTAATAAACTGACAAAGCATAGAAATAAAGGAGGATTAGGGATACTGGAAATACACTTACTGGTCACTTTATGAGGTACACCTGTTCAACTGCTTGTTAGCGCAAATATCTAATCAGCCAATCACGTGCCAGCAACTCAATGCATTTAGGCATGTAGCCATGGTTAAGATGATCTGCTGAAGTTCAAACAAAACATCAGAATGGGGAAGAAAGGTGATTTAAGTGACCTTGAATGTGGCAGACGGGCTGTTTTAAGTATTTCAGAAAGCTGATCTACTTGGATTTTCATGCACAACCATCTCTAGGGTTTACAGAGAATGGTCCGAAAAAGAGAAAATATCCAGTGAGCGGCAGTTCTCTTGGCAAAAATGCCTTGTTGATGACAGGTCAGAGGAGAATGGCCATACCAGTTCGATAGAAAGGCAGCAGTAACTCAAATAACCACTCGTTACAGTCGAGGTATACAGAAGAGCATCTCTGAACACACAACACATCGAACCTTGAAGCAGATGGACTACAGCAGTAGAAGACCACACAGGGCGCCACTGCTGTCAACTAAGAAGAGGAAACTGAGGCTACAATTGGCACAGGCTCATGAAAATTGAACAACAGAAGATTGGAAAAACAGCGATGTCTGATGAGTCTTGATTTCTGTTGCGATATTCAGATGGTATGGTTAGAATTTGGCGTAAACAACATGAAAGCATGGATCCATCCTGCCTTGTATTGATGGTTCAGGCTGGTGGTGTAATGGTGTAGGGGATATTTGCTTGACACACTTTGGGCCCCTTGAGCATCGTTTAAACGCCACAGCCTACCTGACTAATGTTACTGACCATGTCCATCCCTTTATGACTACAGTGTACCCATCTTCTAATGGCTACTTGTCACAAAGCTCAAATCATCTCAAACTGGTTTCTTGAACATGACAATAGCACTGTACTCAAATGGCCTCTACAGATACCAGATCTCAATTTAATAGAGCACCTTTTAGATGTGGTGGACTGGGAGATTGGCGTCATGGATGTGCAGCTGACAAATCTGCACCATGCCTTCATGTCAAAATAGACCAAAATTTCTGAGGAATGTTTCCAGCACTTTGTTGAATCTATGCCATGAGGAATTAAGGCAGTTCTGAAGGCAAAAGGGGGACCAACCTGGCACTAGCAAGGTGTACCTAATAAAGTGGCTGGTGAGTGTCTATACATACTGTTTAGCCTTTAATGGCAAATACCCCCTGCTTTGGGCCTATCACCAACAGTGTGAGGTCAGCAGTTGGATGTGGCTGAAACAGAAAATTGTTGGTGAGAGTAAAAAACAAGTATCCCTTTCTTCTTTGTGGTATTGTACAAAGGTCAATACAAACATTAAGAACCCAATTATTAATTTTTCATGTGAAACAGCAAAAATAATCCAAAGAAATGTGCAATCAATGGATTAGTTTTGCCTTCATGTCCATTATGGGAGAACCCATTATTCACTGCTGGAGGGAAGACTCTTATTAATAAGAAATGGGAAAGCCACAATGTTAAGAATCTAGGCCAAATTGTAAAGTGGCAGAGAATAATGACATTCAATGAGCTTAAAGCAAATTTCAACTATAATGATTTGTGTTTTCTGCAGTATCTACAGCTGAAATTTATAGTACAGAAACTCATATGTCAAGGTACCATACTGGCCTCAGATAAAGACACAGATAATAAATTGAAAGAGATTGTAGCAAATAGAGGCACAGTATCTAAACTTCACAGACTTTGGTCTCTCTCCCCCTGTCGTGGCATGGATAAAGTCAAATCACAATGGGAATGTGATCTGGGAAAACACCTTCCAATAGAACAATGGGACTCTATAATGTGACATACAAGTTACTTATCAAAATGTGTCAAGACATAAACTTATACAGATGAAGATATATACTGAATATATATATAACTCAAATTCCTAATGTGTCGGACCTATGTTGGCATGGATGTGGAGAGAGAATCTCTAATACATATGTTATGGCACTGCACAAAGATAAGACAATTTAGGGTAGGAGTACAAAAAATGTTATGTTCAATATTAAATGTGGATGTATCACTAAGCCCAGAATTGTGTTTGCTGGGAGTTAAAGTGGATGGATTGAAATCTGCAGTAACACAACGCCTGATAATATTGGCTTTCCTTTCTGTGAAAAGAAATTGAAAGTAAGGGAATCAAACTGTTTGAATCACTGGCTAAAGGACTTCATAAAACTGATAAAGATGGAACGTGCAGCCTCAGCCCTGCAGAGGCTTTATAGAGACAATGGCTTAGATGGACCATGGACACTTATAAAAGACTATATAAGTAAGACATATATAACAAGCACCTCTTTAGCCATGCTAGTGGCGTGACTGTAGGGATGGCAATGTTGGTCAGTCGGTCCACCACTGAAATATCTCAACAACTATTGGATGGATTGCCATGAAGTTTTGAACACACGTTCCTGGTCCCCAGAGGATGAATCCCACGTTTGTCATCATCTAGCTCCACCAATCAATCAATCAATCAAGATCACCATGGTTGGCAAAATAGGTAGAGGTGCACTCAAGGGCACAAGACTAGAAGGCTGCGTTCAGACTGGTTTTAGCCTTTAGCTTGCCTTCATAACTTATCATCATCATCATCACTTAACAACCTTACTTTTCATGGTTTGTCCGGATTCAGTGCTGCTTCTTTATTTACCTCCACATATTCAGTGTGGTCCTGATGACTTGTGCTGCAGCATTAATAGCTTTCTGCTTTTACTTGCTGACACTTGTACCCTGTTGTTATGAAGGTAGGAAGCTTCTAATGCTCCACTAGACCACAGTGGGACACCAACACTGAAACTTAGGATGAGGTGCTTATAAGAGCTTATGGATTCAGAGCTTGGAATCACAGCTCGGATGCATACAAGTTCAGCCAGGTCACAGCTGGAAGGGAATCACCACAGAATCGGTCATTTGTCATGAAAAGCCTGATAATATGGCATTTTATTTTCATTTTAGTGCCTGATGTTGGCCTTTATCGTTTCTCCCTCAGAGTCAAGAAATCAATACCTAAAATCTGTCCATATTGGTCCCTGTCTCTAATTCAGATCTGAAAGGGATTTATGAGCCTATGAGGATGTCCTCAGCTATCCTTTATCTAATGATTAAGAACCACTGCCTCAAAATACACCCTTCTCCTAGGACAAAAAGGAGGCGGAAGCATGAAATGGAATCAGTGTGAACAGGCAGATAAACCCCAGTGAAGTCTGGACAAGCACCGTTTCACCTCATTACACCAGGTTTGAGCATGACAGTCAGCAGGCTGCCTCTGTGAACTTACCATTTCTTCAACAAAACCCACTGAGGCATGCTTTGCATACTTCTACTTTAGTTTGACTTAGCTCTGTGGAGCCCAAGCTGAAGCTCGGGATGGAGTGAACACTGGCAGTCTGTGATGTTTGTACCAAAGAAAACCAAAAAGAGAGAGAGGCACAAGATCAAATGTTAGTGAGTCCACGTTTTCAGGATGACTGACTAAGCTTTGTAATTCTTCTTTTACTCTTCAATACCCAATGAAAAAACATATTTTCTTCTTTATTGTGTCATATGTCCTCTTGTAACAGGATGTGGGAGGCGTAACACAGTTGGGATCATTAAAAGGGTTGGAATGTCACAGACAGGAAGACAGTTTGCAAAGATTGTTCGTTTTTGTGATAGCTTTGTTGGTTGTTGAAAAAGATTTATGGCTTCAGCTCCTCCACTGTAAGGTCACAATTGAAGATACACATTGAACAACTGATTTCCTTTTACTAGCCCATTTTCAACTTTTCCAGGGGACCTGGAACCATTTCAGGAACTCAGCAGCCTGGCCTGGAGGACTAGAAGAACCAGGATTTAAGCTTGGGTCCAAATTGGTGCTTTGCAAGACAACGATAGCAAAGCTTCAGTCACATAAGCATGAAGTTGTGCTGCTTTTTTTGCGAGTGTGGGCATGAGAGAATCATAAATTAAGTCCATGTTTAGACAGACAGCAGCACTGTGTGGAAAAACACAGCCCCCCTCATGCATTTGAATGAAGCCACTGCATTTTCTCCAGCAAAGAAACGCTCAACATTCAGCTCATCTTCTTGGATCCTATTTCATCATCTCACTGGTACCTGAAACAACACCCCTCTACCAACGCAACCTCTCACAAAACAATTTGATAGTGAAACTAACCTCTTTTGAGAGATGTCACTGTGTTCACAGCTCTAAGTAATAAAGCCGGTGATTACAGTATCAACATGTGTGAGTGTCAACTCATGTCTGCCACTACTCTCACATGGCATTCTCTTGTCACTGCAGCATACGGTATATCCAACGTCACATGGCTGACTGACTTACCAAAAAAAACTCACAATGTAATAAATCCGAATTTATGTTTCCTAACAAAATGATAAAATTACCTAATTGCTATATGTAACACTAATCCAAAGATGCTGAAGTAAAATAACTATCTTATTTATCAAAGCAATGATATATCGCTTCTGTCTATTTGTCACTCATCAGCTGATTGGTACTATTGGCATCCCATAACAGCAGGAAATGGGCGAGTACCTCATTCGTACCAAAGATGATGGAATTTGCATATTTTCCCATTGCAAATCTTCTCCACCCAGTGTGTTCATAGAGTCGAGGGACACTGGGTGGAGGCTAAAGGCCAGAGTTTAGGAGGCACTTTAGGGCCCAGCAACACAGCTTCCCGGGGAGTTAAGAGTCCCCATTTTATTGGTCCTTGACGTGTAGTTTTGTCACTCCCTGTGTGTGAAGTATCCAGCTTGTCAGTGAAGATGAGAGGCCTTACTCTGTTGCAGCCACTCTTTGATTGATGCTAATAAAACGGCTGATTTGGTTTATATAAAGATTCCTGCCTTGAATGTCTCCAGATGGCTTTCAACACAGCAATTCGATTACATGTGTACATAATTTTAACATTATTGCTCAATGAAACTTGACTACGACTCAACACATTTTCATTACCTCCAAACATTTGTGAGATAGGAATTCAATATTTTTTAAATACAAGGCATTTTTGTCAAGCCTATGGTAGAGAACAGTGCTGCTACCTATAATATCCCCACAAGCCATGTCTGATGTTTTCCCACAGGCATTTTATTCTTTTTATAGCTTCCCTTGGCAATCGGTCATGTTTGCCCACTCAGCAGGCTCCATTGATTGCATCAGTACAGTAATCACCCATCATTCACAGAAAAGCCTCCACCTGTTGGTCATTTCACAATAGTTAGTAAAAAGGCTTTTGAAATTCAATTCAATTTTTTTGTCATCACACAATGTGCAGGCACATATGCGACAAAAGTAGGGCTGCGGCTTCACCAAAACAGTGTGGGGGGTAGCTCATAGAGACATACATGGCATAAAATACACACAGTTATATACATGTAGTAAAGGGAGTGTGTGTGTGTGGTTCAGGGGGCTCAGCTTGGAGGGGGCCTGGGGTGTGTGTGAGTGACTGAGTAGAGTTCGGTAGGTGGCCAGGTTCAGTTGGGTAACATACTACCAGGCTGTTTCTGAACCTGGTAGTACAGGCTTGGAGGCTCCACAGGGTGAGGGTGGGATCTCTGCTGATGCTGAGACCTCTGTGCAGTCAGTGTTTATGATAAATGTCTTTAATGGCTGGGAGCAGGGTACCAGTGATATGCTGGGCTGCCTTGACAATCTGCTGCAGGGCTTTCTGGTAGCTGATGTGCAGTTACCATACCAGACTGAGATTCCGCTGGTCAGGATGCTCTCAGTGCTGCAGTGGAAGTTTGAAAGTATTTTGAATGATAGGTGGGCGCTCCTCAGCCTCCTCAGGAAATACAGACATTGTTGGGCCTTCTTCACAAGGGAGCGGGTATTAGGTGTCCAAGAGAGCTCCGCGTTGATGTGGACTCAAACAAATTTAAAGTTGACACACGCTCTACTTCAGGCCCGCTGATATATATGGGAGAGTGGCTGCAGCTTTTGGAGCATTCCCAGAGGACCCATCCAGGTACGCCATCCGGGTCAGCAGCCTTCTGTGTGCTTACTCTGCGTAGTGATCCTCTGACCTCAGCAATGGTCAGAGGGAGCATCTGGTCTCCTGGAGGGGTGGGGGTTTTGGTGGCTGGGTCAGTATTGTCTTTGTCGAAGCAGACATAGAAAAGATTTAGTTTGTCTGGGAGGGAGGCATTGTGGACAGTGGAATAGGTGTTGGAGCTTTTTTAAAATCATGATAGACTGAATGACTTGCCACATGTGCCAGGGATCGGAGTTGTTGTGGAAGTGGTCCTCTATTTGTAGAGTGTAGTTTTGTTTGGCCATTCTGATGCTCTTTTTGAGGTTAGTTCTGGCTGTGCTGTAGGCCTCGCAGTTTCCGGACATGAACGCTGCATCATGAGCTTTCAGCAGCTGCTGGACCTCACTGGTCAACCAGGGTTTCTGGTTTTGAAAGGTTCAGATTGAAGAATTCCTTGTCCACATACTGGGTTTTAAGCTAGCATGTCTGTGTTTTATCATAGCAAGAAAGAGGTAGAAATATAGAACACAAATATGGGTGTTTTCTTTGATGTGTGATTGACAGTCATTAGTCTAATTGTAGTGATGAGAGAATGCTGACATGCCGACTTCAGTGTTGTAGAGTTCATGGACTATTGTACATTAAATTTTCACCCTAAAACTTTGACAGAGCTTATTCCAGGTGAGCAGAAAAAAGATATTTGTGTACGGCACAAATTTCAGCAGAACTGGACACAACATAAAGCTGCTAAACAAGAGGTAAAACAGGAGCTAATGCAGTCTTTGGCTTTGTTGCCCTCAATTTTATTTGCATCTTATGCAAATTCCCTTGCATACCTGTCATCTGGACCTCTGTGAGAACAGTCTGAATTAACTGATTATTGATAGCTTTAAAAAATGTTTTCTGTAACTTTAAATACTTTGCACAGCACTAAAAAAAATAAAATAAATACCAGAAAATACCAGATAGATGCTGCTTACTAATTGCTTATTTCAGTCTCCACTATGATGATGGGATGGGAATCTTCAGATTGAATGGTGGTGTTAACAGAATACACGTAGTCTTTCGTGTGTACAAGTCTTCAGTCACAACTGTATATTTTGTCACTTTATTCACAAAACTTTGTCCAGTCAAGACCTCTAAATAGTTTTTGTACTGCAGCCCTTCCATATCATCTACTTGTAGTTGTTCAGGTTTGTTTGTTATTTTCCCCAAATTCCCCAAGATGCTCCTTTGAAACTGAAATAATGTTGAAGAAGAAAGGTAAAAGCACATATTTAGGCATACGTGTTGTCAATCATGGCAAGCAGGTCACTGATCAGTGATCAGATTTTTTCTGTGCTTCTGTGTGTTCTAGCTCTCCACTCCCACTGTCAGCAGAACACTGCTGGTTTTGGGATCAGTGACTTTCACTCTCCACCCCCCGTGCACCCTCATCCTCCTCCATGTCGAAGTTTCCCTGCTGCAGGAGACTGGACTCACTCTAGACAGTGTAGGTCCAGCATGCAGTCAGCAACACTTTGTCCACATGTAGTGAAAGAGAGAGTTGTGGTCAGCATAGCAGTGTTGTGATGTCTCTTGTTTCCTTCTCTTCCTCTGTTCCTGACAGATTATAACCCTTTGCCCCCCACCAACCTGTGGCGGGGTCAGCAAGTTCATCATCAGACCAGAGCCATCTGCTCACAGACATACTCCAGGTTCAGTGCAGGTATGATGCTCCCTCTGTTTTTGGTTAGTATCAGCTATCTTTTTTTTTAAACAAGAGATGAAGCAGAGACCTTCTCCTGTTCATCTACTGATTGAAAGCATCAATTTGCTTTGTACTGATTAACTAAACTCCCTTCTCGGGGACCAAAAATATTTCCCAAGGGATTAATTAAAATTTATTCTGACAGTCAACATTTACATTGTTAACAAAGAAAAGGAAAAAAGTCAGATGAAAAATTCCATGGTGAAAAGCCCAATATAAAAGCACCAACTAAGTTTGCCAAAAAGCCCGTCCTAAGGGAAATTAATGAAGCACCTGTGAAATATGCAAATACAGTATATATACCAAAACTCAAGTCTTCAGTATTCTTATTCAGTGTTCTTATCTGGCTTAACTGTATCCTGTAATTTCTCAGTTTTCATTCCTTTTACTTTCAGACTTAGTCATTACATGTCTTATATTGTTATTTTTAGAATACTGTGCGTTGGGCTACTCAGCTGTTTGTCATTTATGATCCAAAAGTGTCAAAAAAAATTCTCTGGTTCCAGCTTCTGAAAAGTGAGTGTCTGCTGCTTTTAATCTCTGTTTATAAATTGAATATCTTTAGGTTGAATTAAAAAAAAGGAATTTGAAGACATTTTACTGACTAAGCTAGTTATAAATTCATCAAAAACAATATCATCATTAGTTGCAGCCCTACCTGCTTCTATCCTTCACCTGTAGACAGCAGTAGCATCAGCGGCTAAGCCTGGAAGAGAAGCTCAGCATGGACAGAAGCCATTTCTGAATCCGCTGCAGACATAACACAGCTTGTTTAAACACAAGCTTACTTTGAGTTAGTTTACTCTATGAATCTACTTTTATTAGGAGAATGAGCACCAGACATGTGTTGGCTCCCAACTGTTTGTGTTCTTTCTTTGTTTCTGTTTCAATGGCACAGATTGTTTGGCCTTGACATTCAAATGAACTTGGCAGCAACCATACACAAATAGAAAGTGAGCCCTTTCTTTGCTTTTCTTTGCACAGCCTTGTTCAAAAGAAAAACAGTCCTGAACTTACACCCTGAGAAATTCTTCTAGCTCCAATATTAGTTCAAAGTTGAACTCACACTTGTGCCTGTATCTCTTGAACCAAATTATTGTACATAATAACAAACATTTATCCAAGGTTTCTTAGATCAAGATCAAGGCTTAACAAATAGTCTGATCAGTTTCAGATGAATAAAGGCCCTCTGCAGAGTTTCTGCCAGTATTCCTGGCACTATGGAGCAGTGTTTTTAAGAGTGGTTCCCCATTTTGTCAGTATTGTGTTTATGTAGACCTTTACGCACATACACAAGGACATGTGGGTGACAGGATACACAGTCCTGCAGATGGTGTTGCACCATTCCATGGTACATTTGATGGTGGTAATGTGACAAGAAATGTTGCAATTTGTCAACAAAGGCAAGGAAGAAGACTGTTAGCAAGCAAACATGGATGTTAACAAAGTAGATTTTGTGTCTGCAAGTGTTCTATGAGGAAGGAAATGTACTCAGCATGCTTGTTAGACCTCCAGGATACACACAGTGTGTTTTGGTGAGAAAAACAGAATGTAAACACAGCTCCTTCAATTTCACTGTGAGTTTGTGTGCTCAAAAGACATTTTTAACTATTTCGCCATTAAAATTGAATTGGGCCACCTTTATAATGGCGTCATGAAGACTTATTAAGAGCATTATGGTACCTAAAAGTGTTTGGCTTGAATTAATTTGGCTAAATTGTGCACAGCCCTGAGCACCAATGGATTGGGTAGAGTTCAAAAATAAGCAGGCATGCCTGACTGGGCTCTTCATACATGACAAGTGATTTTCATTAGACATTTTGATAATGTAGTAAAGCTATACTAATCAACTTTTTATATTTACAATGGATCAAATATATAATGTAAATGATGTTGCATCAAGTAACAAATCCACAGAGAATTATAACCAACTCTGCAGTTCCCCTCAGCTCTGTAGTGCCTTTTAGCCTCTTTTAGCTCATTGTTTTTGGTTTTACATCCCACAAACTGCCACTATCAATAATAAAATAACACATTTTGATTTGGTACCATTCTTACCGCAACTTTTTCTCAAAGGATCAGTAGGGGTTGTCAAAAAGAAAGAAAAAAGGCAACTGCCTGAGTTTTGTTGTCTTTTCTGTCCAGGTGGAGGTTTCCGTTTTTGTCCTCCATTTCAAGCAGATGATCGCTGTGTGAGGATGAGGAGGTGGAGGCCTCATGTCAGGGCTCACCCCTACTCCCCCCACCTTCCACTGTTGGGACCCAGACACCATGCATATAGATGGTGAGCTGCAGAAGCAGAAACACATTACAGCAGGGACACAGAGACTCTGGATTTAACGTCAACTGGATGATTTCCAAAAAAAATAATGATTCACAGGCAATGAGTCACTGCTGATGTTCAAGAAACTTGTTAGGAAGTAAAACAGATGAGGGAAAGGATGTTAAGAGAATTTGAAGTCACCGGCTGTTTCTGGCTGTTGATGAGATTAGCAATTAGGGGTGGTTGGAAGCATAGTGACGCATACTATACCTGCAGTAAAATACACTCATCAGTATTCCTACATGCTCCAAATCCAGCCTCATTTAGATTTTAGGTGATGAAATTGTTGCTTTATGTTTTTTGACACAAAAATGGTGATAATAAAATAATTTTCTATGCCTCCTGTCTGTGTTCAGTTACAGTGAAAAGACATTGTGCAGTGGTTCCTTACATACAGTCATACAGTCTTATCTTCACTTTATCACTCACAACTTTGTCCTATCTTATCATATGTACAGAGGGGTTCATGTCTACCAAATCTAATCCAGTGCTCTCCTCACTAATGCCTTGATCTCTAGCCTCAGGCAGTCGGCCACCCAGAGGTACACTGTGTACAGTCAGCTTTTGACCTGGAAACTCTGACAATAGGCAGATGGTCATATCGGAGCTTTTCGAATTTTCTTGTCAAATCAGTCTTTAGTGTTTGCTTATTTGCAATTTGACATATTTTAATGAACAGTGGTGACTAGTGCAAAGGTTGGTTCTCTACAACCTGAATTTGAATGAGGAACACAAGTAAAAACAATGTGAGTGCTAAGTGTTTTTTATATTACTGTTTATTTTTTCTTCTTCTAGTGCGATGCGCGCTCAAAACGTGTCTGTTCCGAACGGGCCGATTGCTTATTATTTCTCAAGAACTGCACATATTTGTATCAATTGAAAATGTGTCAGTTAAAATGATAAGATTTAATTAATAAATTAAATGGTTTAAGTCCAGACAGAGACTTCACTAGTGAGACTAAACTGAGGTTGAACAATAGAAGCAGTTTACGGCCTTCCATTGGTTGATTCTGCTGCCAATCAAATGTGTCTGTGCTCCTGTTGGCTAGTTTTACTGCCTCCGCCTCTGTTTTTTTCTCCTGTGTATGCTTGTTCTTTTCTCTTGGGCAGTTTAACTGAGCGGGGTGCGTGCCTTTGTCCCAGTCAGCAAGTCAGAGCCCAGAAGCCCCACCCCGCTGTGATGAGACAGTGTTTGTACCAAACCCCCGCTGCACTCAGACATATAGCTGAGAGGCTCACTGTTTCCTTGTTTATTCAAAGTTAATTAAATGTGTCGCATGTCAGAATACTTTCACACTCGACACCCTCAACAGTACACCTGCCAAGTGTGAACTCGAGTCAGAGCCAAGAAACTCCACCCGACTGTGATGTGACAGTGTTTATATCAAACGGCCCCTACTGCACTCAGACACAGAGCTGAGCGGCTTGCTGTTTGCTTGTTTATTCAAAGCTTATTAATATTAAATGTGTTGCGCGCCCAAATTGCACCAAAAGAGCATCTGTCTCCACAGTAGATCATCTGTTGGGTGTTTGATGGTTGTTTATTTGTGCTTTAGAATGTAACTATTGTGAAACAAGACAGAAAATAATGTTGTATTTCTGTCTCTCACAGGCTTTCTCTCTCTGAGAAAGCTTTCCAGCCTGTCTCTCTATCGCTCATTCATGCTCTCACTCTCTCTCTCTTTTTCTCTAGTCTTTTTTAAAATGAGTGGAGGAAACCCACAACAAAGCCTAACATTTAACATTATCAGGGCAGGGTTGTACAGCTCTGATAGTGACATGCAGTCACAGAGCCCAGAAGCCCAGTCCCGCTGCTGCATAGTAGAGCAGATGATCACTTGTTTGTACAGACAGAAGTTTATTAATATTAATCATGCCACGTGTCCAAATTGCACAAAATTCAATACGGCACTCCCTTTGTTCCCCAGCACTACACCCGCCAAGTGTGGAGTCGATCGGATGAATGGTTCAAGAGATACGTGAAGGACATACAGACAGAAATTCCTTCCTTTGGTAGATAGATGGTTCAATCCTATAGCTAGTTCTTTCTAGCTAGCTGTGATACATCTTTGTTAATATTATTGGGATTTTTCATTAGTTTCACATTTTTATTGTACAAACAGTAATTCATTTTGATGAACAAACCAAACTACTGAAAAAAGACTTTCTAATAACTAACACCTACTACCACACAGTGCACTGTGGGGAAACTGACTCCTCATGCGACATCATTTGATGTAATGCTTTCTGCCAATTTCTGTAAAACGTAAAAATTATATATTTACTTTGCAGATCATAATTTCCATTAAACCTAGTATACATTCAGTAAGAAATTCATTGTTAAACACAATAATAATAGTAATAATAATCAAATATTCAATTTTAAGCACCTTTCTCGTAGTCCATGGACACTTTACATACACACACACACAAAAAAAGGTGAGTTAATGAAAAGCTTGGATAAACAGATATATTGAGGCAGGGAGAGCGTTCCAGAGCTAGGGAGCTGCAGCACTGAAAGTTCTGTTCCCCACAGAGTGCAGCCTGGTGTGAGGCGTGACAAGAAGTCCTTTGTTTGAGGAGCGTAGAGTGCAAGACGGGGTGCAGATGTGGAGAAGATCACAGAGGTAATCAGGAGCCAGATGATAAAGACGTTTGTACGTGAAGGAGAGAACTTTTAAATGTCACCGAGACTTGCCAGGGAGCCAGTGGAGATGCTGTAGGATGTGGGTGATGTGTCGCCAGGGTTAGAGTGAGAACCCTGGCAGCTGAATTCAGGACATATTGGAGTCTGTCTAGGGCTGTATTGGGCAATCCAATTAATGTATCATTACATCTCTGCTGGTTCACCCTAAAGACAAGACCCAACCCCCTCCAAGAGTGTATGACATCACACTACATCAGTGAAACAGCAAGGACCCTGGACGAGAGACTGAATGAACACCAGAAACAGACATCATCAGCTGTCTGTGAACACCAGATCAAAACCACTCACAGCATCCACTGAGCAGAGGTCAAAGGTCATCGAGCAGGAGTTAGTGGACGACCAGAGAAACATTCACATCTGACACCAGACACCATCTCTGAGCAGAGACGGAGGTTACCATCTACACCCATACACAACCATCATGTGACCAAAATCAATACTTCCATAAGTCACATGTTTGACAAGTGAGGAAACTCTATCTGAAGAAGATCATTAGATGCAGTTGAAAGCTCTGGTTAAAGCTAGTAAGTGGAGTTGACGCCGTTTGTTGTTAAGCACAGTTATGTTTACATTCAGTGTTTCTCACCAAAACCCATGGTGTGTATCCTTAAAGTCTAACAAATGTATGGAATGCATCCTAATGCCCAACTTATGAATGTAAGTCCAATATTCACTCCCATTTTAGTTCACTGGCAAGTCGCTAACTTTGCTGTTTGATTCTGGACAGTTAGTGTACAGTTGGTATATCAAAGCTTTTTCACTGAAAACAGCTGCCTGCTGCTGCTGCTGCTGGAAACCAGGTCGATGAGATTGGTGAGAGTGAACCAAAACAAGTAAAGATGTGGGCTGAAAAACCAAACGTTAAATTGAAAGAGGCTAAAATGCTTGGTAGAGTTGAGAGGAACTGCAGTCAGGTGATAATTCTCTGTGGGTTCATCACTAAAAGAGACACCTTTCATATTACACAGTCATTTGATCCATTGTTTATATAAAGATAGTGATTAGTGCAGCTTTATGGTTGCACTCAATTATTTGATTATAGCTCTCCCAAATTTGAAATGTTTCTGATGTTCACTCTAAACTGTGTCTACAGAGTTCTAAATGATTCATCTTTGACTTAGCCTTGGCCCCTGAAAATAATTTAGTTCAACATATTGTAAAGCAGTTATTATCAGTGCTTGAAGCTGCAGACAGAGTCTCAGATGTGACCAGAGCCTGTTGTCCTGCCCACAGTGAGTCAGAGCAGACTGACTCATACACCAAGTGGATCACAGTGTGAAAACAGACTCAGAACTGCAAGTGTGAGCTGCTGTTTTATCTGTAGCTTCTCCATTTAACAGTCACCTTCTTCACCTCCTCTCAGCCTCGTATCACTGCAGGCTGATGAAGCAGGACAGCAGATCTGCTGCTGGCTGATATCCATCTATGTCGGAGCGTGGGGGTTCATACCCATCTTCAATTACATCCCATAAATGTCAGGCTGCCTCTTCAGTCCCTGCCTCGGTTAGCGGTAGGCCTCACAGGGGCATCCGCACGGACGTGAGAGGAATCAGGCGGGCGGCATTTCCATACACAAGTGTGAGTATTCATTAAGTGTGTGTCTTATCGAGAATTGAGGCGATAAGCCAGCAGCAGACGGTCCTCCAAGGCAGAGCGTGATAGAGCAATTAAGATGATAGTCAATTAGGCCACGCTGCTAATTGACTCGTGATTAAAGCCAGAGCTGATTAATAAAGTGAAGGCAGCTCTCTTCGTCTTGGCCTTGATAGGGAGTAGGTGTGATAGAGAGCCTGTATGTGGTGATGCATAGAAATAAACAGGTGGGTCCTTGTGTCACGCTGCATGCTCGATAGCTTGGTACTTATAGCAGTGTTCAAGTGTGGCCATGAAACTGCCTTTATTTGTTTTTCAACATCTTTTCATCTCTATGTTCAGCATTCTGTCACTCCTCCAGAGAGTCACCTCTGATTAAAGGTGAAGTAAGCAAGATTTTTACAGTCTTACAGCACAGAATGACCGTAATATACAGCATCTGAGGGCCTTGATAGATTTGTTGCTAATAAAAGATTATTTGGCCAGATGCTGAGACTTCTGGCTTCAACACTTACTGCTCATGCTCTGGATTGGAGACCTGCTGGTGCTGCAGTTTATGCTGGTTGTTTAAGCTCACCGGCCACTGTATTAGGAACACCTGTGCAATCTGATGCAATCCAGTACAACAGCTCTGTCATAAATTCTACTTTTATGAAGCTTATACATTTTCAGTTTTTGTTGACATTGTCAGAAATGTGATAATTCTACTTCATGATTATTACTGGGGTTGTAGTGGGTGGTGGTGTACTGTAGTGCATTAAATTGAATGGTGTTCAAAATATAAGGAACACTTTTCAATATAATGCAGATATTTTTGTGACACACGCAGATACAGATAGTATTAATTGTTCTGGTTTAAAACCAGAACAATTAAACACATATTTGATTCAAATCCAGATAATTTCTAGTACCTCCACAGAAGAGTATCACTTAACATGCTTATCTGTCTTTAACTCATTTAGGATTTTATGAATAATATCCTAAATAGCATATTATATAACTGTTATCACAGAGAAATATCTTTTTTTTTTGTTTTTGTTTTTGTTGTTGCATGCTGGTATATACTGAAGCACTGATGATGGATTTAGTGAATGATGGTTAGTCTTTCAGAGGCAAAGCATGGATGACTGTAACTGTGATGATTGATGTAATGCAGCCTTGATGTGTAACCTTTGAACGTCTGCTACT
This sequence comes from Thunnus albacares, assembly GCF_914725855.1. Lineage (NCBI taxonomy): Eukaryota > Metazoa > Chordata > Actinopteri > Scombriformes > Scombridae > Thunnus > Thunnus albacares. The sequence continues at coordinate 25,368,458 of NC_058127.1, read as the reverse complement.
GTATTGGCTGATTCAGTGTTTGAGTGAGGGCATTTAGGGCAAACATGATTGTTGTCCTTAATTTCCAACACAGGAGTCACTGAGGTCAGCATTGACACAGTTTGCTATAACAGTTACTTCATATAAGGTTTCATATAAAGTCCTACTTTTTGCTAAGAATATTTTGACTCACACTTCAGTACAATTCTCAAGATCACTTCTTAGGAATTTTATTGACCTCACTGTGACCAGCTTTCACAGGAACTACTTTGTCATGAATAAAACCCAAACCTCTTTTCAGCATTGATGCTTTGAGCAGCACAAACTGAATACGTTCACCTCCAATGTTTTGGGGTAGAAGCAGAAATCTCAGTAACGGATATCTCAAAACCTGGACAAAAAAAGACCAAACGTATCTGCATGGCTGGATACAATCGAAGGAAGTAAGAACATGTATTGATGTCATTTGGGTGAACTGACCCTTGGAGGACTGGTAAAATGAGAAAGAAACTCATGAGCCAGTTGCCACTGGTCACCTGGTTTACAGCATGAATCCTGGGGTGCATTCACCATAAAAACACTGAAATGTCTTTACGGCTGGAGCAACATGACCCTTCCTCACAGTGTGTATCACTTTGCAACAGCCTTGCAACAGATCTGTTTACTGACGAATGAGTCAGAGGTGAAAACAGCGTACCTAACACACACCAACGCACCTTGGATTGGAGCATTTCGTGCCGTTAATTAAACCTTCACTGTCAGTGTTGTGATAAGTGCCTAAAGAGGACACACATTGCTGAAAGGAACCAGTGCTATGAAACAGGATGTTCAATTCATCATCCTTTTTATTTAGGGTGTTTTGCTACGCTTTAGCAGCAGTGAACGTGAAACAGGTTGACTGGTTCACATGTTAAAGGCATGAAACCTTGTTTCTGCTGCTGTTTCCAAAATAAATGTATTCCACAATCCCCACCATGTCCAGAAAGAACCACTTGTCTCTCATTTGCCTTTTTCTCTGCTCCTGCTGATAACTGCCGCTATTTTACACGCTGTTAAAAGTAGAATCCACATATTTTTGCATATTTTCATTCATTGTCTTTTTACCTCATTTTAATTTCTATAGTGGAATTTTCTTCATATTTTGATCTTCTAATTCCTTTGCTGTTGCTCTTGTTCACTTCTTGTTCTTCCTTGCTATATGCTATTTCTGTTCTGCCACTTTACCAAGAATTAAAGGAACAGTGCAACATTCTGGGAATGTGTTTATTCTCTCTTTCAATTAAATTGATACCACTCTTATGCCTGTGTATCAAGTACAAAGCTTGAGGGAAGCAATAGGCCTAGCTTAGCAAAAAGACTGGAGGCAGGGGGAAACGTCTAACCTGGCTATGTCCATTTGTCCACAAACAGAAATGTAAAACCAACAATTTATGGTTTCCCCCTACTTCCAGTCTTTATGCTAAGCTAAGCTAACCACATCCTGACTCCAGCTCTATACTGAACGTGTGGTATTTAAGAATTTAAAAGTAATTTGATTTTTCAGAAACATAATTTTCTTTCTTTTCAGAGTTATGCAATTATATTTCTCGTGCTCTATTTTCTTAATACATAATTTTATTGTTATTTTGGTTATGTTGCTAAGGTTATTACTGTGGAGAATATCCAGCCAGAGTGTAACCAGTACAAATAGGTAATGTGTGTTCTTTTTCTGGGTTGATTGTGCGTCGATCTATTGATAATGCCTCAGGGCTCCAGTAGGGGGAACCGCGCTCCTCTCCCTCACTCAATACATACGAGTGAAAACGAGAGAAGTGTGCCAGTGTCGTCATCTCTCTTCCCTCACTATTTTCCTTGTTTTAAGGTAATTACCTTACACAAAGCACTATAAAGTTAGCGACACACATTGTTGATACTTGTTGTTCAGTGTGAGTGAAAGAGGTGAATTTTGTACTTTTACATTGTTAAAGAGTTTCTGGCTAACTCCGTCACCATGTAAGCTAGCTAATACAGCGTCTAACCGTTGTTCCGCCATTTTCTGCACTTGAGTTTGTCTGTAAGGTGTTTAAAAACATTATTTTATTACGGTAAAAAATCAGTTCATGTGTTAGGTAAAATATGAAAGTTAAAAAGGTAAATATATTTCATTAAGTCACAGTCTATGTTTGTTAAAAATATAGCCTAATTTACATTATTTAGAAAAAAAAACAGAATAACTTAGTAGTGGAAACTGAGAAAATATGTGAATTTGGTTGTACTGTATATAATTAAAACTCAATACAAACGAGTGAAAACGAGAGAAGTGTGCGGGCTTCTTCATTCCTCTTCCCTCAATTCTGTTTTAAGGGCAGAACAACCACACAGACACGAGTGAAATCATCAATTTCCTCATCTCACTCTGGTAAGACAATAAACATATTTCTCAAAATTTTAAAATATTGTATTATTCCTTTAATGTATGTTATCTTTATTATGAAATATAAGAAAACACACAAGATTTTGGAGTCGGGTTTTAAAATGTTAACATTTATTTGATGGTTGGAAGATGAACACATTTGTAAAGTCAATGTAAAATGTCAAATATGAAGCATATTAAAAAATAAACACTGGCCCTGAGATGGATCCTTTTTGTGTGATACTGTTCTCTACATGGTACTAGCATTGTGATGAGCCTGCAGCCCCTGACATTTCCTGCCTTGGGGCACGTTGGGAACCGTCAGCCAGGTCGACCAATACCTGGATGGTCTGAGCCAACCGGATCAGCCCCTCGTCCTCCATGATGAGCTGGGGGGAACACAAGGAATCCTGGGAAGGGAGGAGTAGAGGAGTGAATTGATGCAGGTAAGATACTGTACAGTACATATGCCTTTTGATATGAATTGGTAACTTTTCAAGATACTGAATAATGGTTAGTTAGTCAGTTACAGGCACTCTGCAGCTTTAATAATTCTTTTATGCTGTGCGGGGCATTTTGCTGGCATGTTTTGGGTCCACTTGTACCCTTATGGCCTTCACAGTCACCAGATCTCAACCCAACTGAACACCTATGGGAGGTTTAGGACTGACTTGGTAGACAGCGTCCTCCACCAAATGAATATCTTTTTGAAGAATGGTGTTCCTCAGCCTTGCATTGACTCTACAGGCCTCTGGAAGTCTTCTGGAGGGATGAACACCATTCTTCAAAGATATCAATATATATGTCTTGAAAATCTCCTGTGACCCCATCTGGATATCAAATGATCCCATGTAGTATCCCACCGTTAAGGATAGAAGGCTATGGTTTCAGCTATTACAAGAAATAGTTATAATTGCTGAAGTAAGATATCTCAAGGCTACAATCTCTCTGTGAAATGGAATATCAGCAGTGTGTGTTCTTCTAAACTGTGACTTGTGAACATAAAGGGCAACTGGGTGCTGAAAGAGTTAACACATTTATAAGACAGGCTCAGTGGCATTCTGTAGCAAAGCATGTAATTTCAATCTCGTAGAGGCTACAGTGGATATCAGAAACATCCACACACCCTGTCAAACGCTGGAGAGTTTATTGCCTCCAGGAAATGAAAAGCCGTTAAATCAGACTTACTTCCTCTTTCCTTTGCAACAAGCAACCAGGAGGATCAAAATAAAAACAAGCAGCTACCCACTTATATTGTAAAATAGAAAAGCTGTGATGTTTAATGGAAAGGAAGACTCCCTGGTCAGATTTTAAATGAGGTATTTATTTCATTCAAATCATGCTAGTCATGAATTCAGAGGGTCTGTATGTTGGTTAGGTGTGTTAATAGCTACACTAGCTAATTTGGCTAGTGTAAATGGGTCAGATAGGCTAAATCAGTCTAGCCTCACTAATCCAGGATAACATGATCTTTGACCCGGCTAATTTAGTGCTGTTACAGGTTGGATATCTTGAATAACTGAGCTCTTAATGTGAAATAACCAGCACTCATATGAGTGGCTGAGTGAGCTAAGAATAAATTATATGACACATTTTCAGAATGAATGGAGTTTACCTATAATTTATAAAACTGACTCAAACTAAAATGAAATCCAGCTGTATACAATGGAGGCCAATGATAAGTCTGCCAGCTGATATATTGTCTGATATTAACTCATCACAGATATATTGTGTATGTCAGCCAATAAATAACAAGAAACTGCAGTCCAGAAACGCCAAAGACACGTTTGAGGTCATTTAAAACTGTAAGACCATGACATCATTTGTTTACCAGAGAGCACTGAAATGTTTATTTTCAACTGTAAAATTTCTTGCTCAGTAAAATCTTAAAAACCAAATTTATGGGACCATTATGAAAATATTTAAGTGTTAATGTAAAAAAAATAATGATCAGATTTCTGAAATTCTGGTATTTGCCACAGAACTCTGGTATTGCTCTGGTCATGGTATACAATTCACACTTGTGATGCAACATTACTAACATACAGTACTTACATTACTGTACATTACTTCCTAATTTAAATGACAAATTCTCATCAAAATATCTCTTAATTACAATGTTTTCTGGTTCTGTTGGGTTAAAAACAATTATGATTTAGATTGGGTCCCATTTTACATGTGGTAATTACATTTTGTATAGCCTATTGTCTATTGGTGCCCATAATAAAAGGAGTTTTATCTTTATGAAACAACCTTCAGATATGGGGGTGCTCCTTGGAATGTTTTGTGTGTAAGCAGCACTGCTGCAAATTTGGCCCTAATGACTCGTTGCTTTGAACAAATGTCCAGAAGAACTCAAATCCAGTGTCAAACGCCAACATTTAAACAGCTTTACGTCAGTAATCCAGGTATGAAGAACAGGACCCATGTTAACCTCAGCGTCTACAAACAGTTTCTCACTTTGATTTCAATTATCAGTCATTTCTCTAGTCGTTTCTAACTCTTGATATTGAAACATAAGAAAATACTAACACAAATATTCTTCTCATCTTGAAATAATAATAATAAAATCATTTTCCAACAGACAAATGGAAATAAGCTTTAAGATCCCCTCCAGACATGAAATAATAAAAATACTCAGCTTGAAACAATAATGTGTGTCTGATAATAAGTATAATTGCCACATTAAAATCCTTAAAATGACATCTCCTCCTCCCTCGTTAAAAATGCCATAATCTATAAATATGTAAATATATCTCATATCTCTCAGAAGTTTTCCTGCTGGACACCAGATGTGTCCTGTGTTTGTGCACTGGAGGCTTCAAGTCTTTATGTCACACTTGTGTAAGTTGAATATTAGACCATGATTCCAATCTAGTTGTGATGTCACAAGTCATGCTCATAGGCCAACTGCGTAAAATCAGATTTTAGATGAACAGAGGCACTTTCCCCCTTCAGCAGATGACTGTGAAAACAAACTGCACATACATCATTCTGCACAGTGAAGAGAACAACATCACAGTGAAAAACACAGTTTTGTATGGAGGGAGAATTGAAATATCCAAGATTATAGCATCTAAGTATATGTAACATCTGTGAAACCCACTGATACAATGAATATATAACCGATCCCACACTCCATGTGGGATTCAGTGATAACTCATGTCCTCAGAGCTGGACACTGAGCTTGGCACTAACAGATGACTACTGTCACACTCTGCAGTTCTGTCCATCAGTTCACTGCTCCTGGTCTCAGCAGCTGGAGGTCATGAACAAACTATCCCACATCCTCAGCCTCCCTCTGTGTCCATCCCTCCTCTGCACACTTACATCACACTCTGCCTCACACCATTGATTCTAATAACTGCTGCTAAGAAGACTAAAATCCTCAACTTTAAAGACACATCTAAATTATACATCAAACATGGGCTCAATCTGTTTAAACAACACTAGAAAGTGCTGTTTCCTCTTAGAGGCTAATAAAAATCAACCCACATTACCGTCAAGTCTAACAGAGTAGCATGTAGCTGTGGGGTAGCAGAGTGCATTGCTGTCTGCCACTGTGTCTTTTTTAACACTACCACTGGGGGGCACTAAAGTCTGAAATGTTGAAATTCTACACACAGTGGCTTTAATGAAATCTTTAAGATGCAAGGAAGCAATGATGGTGAGAATATTGTGTATAATGTAACAGGTACCTGAATCAACAAAATATGACACCAATTATCATCCCATTGCCTCTTCAATATTGCTTTCTTGTTTTAACGTGTGTGACATGAATCAGTGAGAGTAGCCAGGAAGTATGCAGACACCAGTCTAGTGGGTGCACACACTTGACCGGTCTGATATTTAACATCAAGCAATATCCAGAGCTATATATTATCTTTTTTGTTCCCATCACCAAATAACAATCACAAACATTTAAGTTGTAGAGATTGATTTATTTGCTGTAATTTAACGTTAATGCAGTATTATTTGTTTCATACCCCTGTAGCACTTCCTGGTCTGGAAAGAAGGGTCCAAGCGCAGGGAAATGCTGTCTATTAATGTGCCAGAGTGGGACACCTAAGTGAGAGCAGTTCAACCTAATGAAGAGGTCTGTAAAACGTTTATGGTATTTTCTTTAAATATCATGCTTTCTATAAACGTGTTGAATATGTGCAAGTAGTAGGACTGCAGTGGTTATATTGAAGTTGTTTCAGTGTTAATTGTTAAGTTTGTTGGTGTGATCCAGTGGGAGGAGCACAGTGAGCAAATCACTTTTTCTGTTAACAGTAAATACACTGTATCACTAATGGACGTGTTCTTGGCTTGCCATCCTTGAAGAAACTGTTTTTGAGCTTTTTCTAGTTAATTCTTGGCTACACTATCCTCACTGAGGGACAGAGTGTGATAATGTGTATTTGCCTTTTTCACATTTAAGAATATACTGTAACAATCCAACAACACCTGGCGCCAGATGCATAAACGATACGTACGGACAAAAACCATGCATACGCACATTAACTGGTATTTATAAACACAGAATGTGAACTGATTGTGTAATTATTTTTTTTACACAGGTATTTGTAAAATGCCAATCAAAGGCGCATTTTAAATTAACATTGATTAATTAGTTGTGTGTGGTTAATTGTATCATTCTTTTAATTTACATTGGAGTCAACATTTTATTTTGCTCTTTATATTCTTTTTATTTCATCCTTAGTTGTGTTTAGATATGAGCTACAAACTAATCATTGATTACATTTCTGAGATCACTGCTGACGATGGTTTACAGTCCATGTGATTAATTATTGATATGGACGCTATAAAGAGGCGCACAGTCGCATGTAATGACAGCTGTTGTAGCTGTTGGAGAACCTCACCGATGCAACACACTCAGTGAAACAGCACTGCTTCTTTCACCCTTTGTTTCACTGACAGGTGAACAGACTGGTGGAGCAGGCAGAGAGGTGATATGAAAACGGCTGGTTCAGCCCATGTCTTCATCCATTTATGGCTAATTGTTGGAGAGGAAATGAGGCTCGTGCACCCAGTTCCTCAATGACTGAGATTCATAAAACACAAGAATGCATATGCATTTTGCTGTCTGATGTGCGTACATACAGTTTTAGTCATGAATCTACAGAGTTTTATGCATCTGGCCCCAGATCATCCAGCATCTGTAACATTAGATCATGATTGGTGTTCATCACTATTAACATCTTATCAACTGCACTTAATTACAGATGATATGAAGTACTTTGGGTTGAATTCAGTACACTATCAGCAAAGGCAGGTTTTTCATTATGACTTGGGTCTCTGTCTTATAGAGTGGTCCTGTGTATAAATCCAGTTTTAATGTCTTTATTATATTTAGTTCATATAGCGCTCACCTGAGATAAAGTGTGCTTAAAACCACAATCGGACACAATAAAAACCTGGTGTGAGTGATATCATTCCAGCATCAGAGAGCTGAGTTGTTTGTGGATCCTTGTACAGTATACAGTGTGTCTAGTGTGTGTGCTGTGTTTATGGGAACTTGGGGGCAGCAGGGCATAGCTGCAGATGATGTGGTTCTCAGGATCACCCAGAGGGAAATCATCCTGTGGAATGACTGTATGTTGTGCAGTGAAGATACGGACAGGTTTGAACGTGGTGTCAAAGTGATGAGTTTTAACTGAGAGCTAATCCTGCGTCCGTTCCTATATTTCATGTTTGACTTTCTTGGTGTTGTCTGGTCGTCCCCCCAGGCTTTCAGTCCCTCAGTGGTTTCATACAGTTGATGTAATTAGTTGTACAGAGACTGCACGTTTAACAAGAGCATGATAACTTTCAAACTGAGCCCATTTACTACCAGATCTTTGAGAGAAGTATTTCATAAAACGTTAGAGGGACACTAGTGGAAGCTGTAGATTGTATTGCTGGTGGTGGTCGTGGTCAGCTTTCTGCATGGTTTGGTAAAACACATTCAATATTAGTTTTTTTGTAATTATGATTTTTTTTCTCAGGTAATTTGCTCTGGTACTGATTGAACTTGGCTGATGGTAGTTTGGTTATCTGCTCATATTTGGTGATGAGGTGGCTGTTTTGATTGCTGGTTGACATATGTGGTTGTTAGTAGGTTTTATATTCCTATATCTATGATTCAGGACCTATGTGAGGGCTGCAGTCAATTAATCAAATGACAGAAAATTGATCAACCCAACTATTTTCATGGTTGATTAACCGTTTAAGTAATTTTCGAGCAAAAACTGCCAAACATTCTTTGATGTCAGTCTCTCTGATCAGAGTATTTTCTGTTTTATATCACAATTGAATGTCTTTGGGTTTTGGATGGTCACATTAGAGGAGGTCACCTTGGACTCAGAGAAACTGTGATGGACATTTTAGTTTATAATATTTTATAGATTCTGGAAGAGAAAATAATGTGAAAATAATTGATTACTTGCAGCTCAATACACAATGCACAGAAGGCAGGGGATATTATGGGGGTGGTGATGATCACATGATCACTTAAGTTGGAGTCATCTCTTCAAATTTAGCTGAGATGATTTGTTGTGAATTGAAGTGATCACAAATAATTCTTCACTTTCAACAACCACTGCTAAAGACACGTGTAGCTCTGCTACGGTCACATAACACTGTACAGTTTCTGGTTGTGTTTCCATGCTTTAAAATGAATTTGGATGGATTTGTAGTCACTGCTGCATAGCTGCCTCTGTTCTCAAGCTTTTTCATTTTACAGACTGTCACATGGGCCCCTGGATCGTCCTCAGTGACCCCTAAAACCTTAAAGAACTCACTCACCCACAACTACTGACATTTACCATAAAGTCTCTAAGATGTGATTAAATCTACATAATCAGCGCTGCTGCCTTTATGGTGATTACTTGATTAACTGATGAACGTGGAGTCTGACTATACACATGCAATGCAGATAATCCAGAGCTTGACAACACACACTCACAGCTCCACTGATGTGTGTGAGCAGGAGGCAGACTTGAGACTGGAGCGATGCACAGAGGAGACGTCAGCGTTCCTCATGAAAGCTGCAGCAAAAACCTAAACGCTGATTTCTGCCGTTCCTCTGACCTCCACTCTATGAACTCACCTGCTGCAACACGGCCAGCTGGACTCTACAGCTGCAAAGCTGCTGTTTGGAGAGCACACAGGAGCTTTTTGAAGAAGTGAAAGCACAGGGCACAGGGAGTTCAGATCAGGGTATCTGCAGGCAGCTCACAAATTTATCACTTTCTTAGAAGTTTTTAATGTTTTATGGAATTGACTTAAAGAACAAATCAGAACCAACATGAAGGAACCAAACTGGTCAAATCAGCGAGCTGTCATGTTGTAGATGGTTGATTGTGTTTTTTTACTCCTCCAGTTATCTCAATTTAGTATTAAAAGAACAAGGCTGGCATTATTCTATATTTCTCTCACTGTCAACAAATCTCATCTCTAAGTGTTTTCAGTAACACTTTACAACAAGGAAACAAATCATATATCTAAGTAATGTTTAACTAGTGCATGACTCATGATTTAATGCAGGATGTATCATGAATTCCTGTTGCTCATCATTAACACATGATCAAGTCACTATAACTTCATGTGATTAATTCACACTCAATAGATCATCACTTGAGGAATGCTAATTCAGTTACTTCATACATTACTTGATATGCAACCAAATTAGCTGGATTCCTCTTACAGAGTTTATTTCAGGACCTTGCATTTGCTCAGCCTTTGGATACACACAATACTTGTTAGTAGATCACTTCATTGTTGGTTTGGCTCTGCACGAGATTTGTTGACAGTAAGAAAAACAGAAAATCACAGCCTTATCTTTTAAGCAAAGTTAGCCATCTCTGACAACTAAACAAACTCCACCCACTGATGAACACCATGAGCCGCAGCTGAAAGCTGCTGTAAAAGCTGATAAGTGGACCTTAAATGAATATCTCTTTGTCAGAATGAGACGTTGAGGTGGCTGCAGATACTCTGATCTCTGTTCAAGTTCTCAGCTGAGGAAGCAAAAGCACGACAGCAGGCGAGCAGACAAACAGCACATGGTCAAAGTTCATTTTTAATAATTTCTTTACAGCGGAAGGAAAAAAAACAAAACTTTACATATAGATTTATATAAACTCAAAAATGATTCTTAATAATAATACAAGGATATTGTATAAATATAAAGTACAACAGTATTTCTGTTCCTCTAACATATTTAAGAATATAGCTGGGTCTAAGCCAGTGAGTGAAGTACTGTCAGTTGCTTATCCAGTTTGATTTATAAAATATACATTTGAATTGAAACTGTATAAATTTCATCTTAACAGCAGGCTAGTAAAAAACATGGGCAGGGAGGATTTTACAGTGGACACTGACCTCGAGACAACAGCAGAGATGTAGACATGAAGTGGACGGAGGTATAAAATTATATTGCAATTTCAACTGAATGGCTTTTTTATGTTCTGCTTGAGTACTTTGGGAGTTGTGTTAACCCAATATATTGTTGGGGACGGTATCAGAACTGTTCAACAATGGTATTAAGTGCCACTGCTTCCACAGTTACACAAAATGACCTAAAAGAACTGACATTTTAGCTTATTTATTCATAGAATTTCATACTACTCAATAAGTTACGTTGGTCATCTCACTTCACTAGTTTCTTTTCAGTTGAAAGTTTTAGTGTCCCATTATGGTTTAAAAGTTGTTTCGGAGGTCTTAATAAGAGTCAAATTCTGTTTAGAAAGGATTTTTAGGGCTTTAGCAGCTTCAATCCAAAACTCTATCAGCTCCAGCCTTCAAACCCTACATCAGTCAAATAAGCATCATAATCAGATTCCAACCTGCGTTTAGTTGCAGACACTGAGCTTCTATGAGCAATAAGCCAGACGCAGCGTGTGGTAGAAACAGCAGAGGCCGCCTGATGCTCTGCTAAATGTGTAGCCTCTAGGGAATCAATGATTTACCAATCCAGTGATGAGGGAAAACTTTTAAACAATCAATGTTTGTTTTAAACTCTGAATAATTGAATATTGATCACATCTTATAAACCTGTGTGTGATTTAAAGCAGGCACATTGATCTCAAAGCTTTAGGAGGCTGTTGTCTTACAGGCTTAACCACATTAGTGAAGCCTCTGCTGTTTCACCGAGCTCTGCAACACAACCAAACACACAACAGAATTTAAAAATAAATAAAAAAAACAAAAACAATAATTTAATAACCTGTTTACATTTATACAAACATGAACACAAAGTCAGCTGGTCACACAGACCAGAGACAATGACAAAAAAAGACTTTACACACACACACGCTTCCTCCTGGAGGGTTTGTACCGTCAGTTTGGACACATGAAGCTTGGAGGGCGATAGATGCAGCAACAGCTCCCCCTGCTGCTCACAGTTAACATCACAGACATAAAAAGAAGCAGTCTCTGCTAGTGGTCAGTGTTCAGTAAGAGGCACTGTATCATTTGTCTCACTGTCCTTATTTCACTAACTTGCATCTGTCTCAAGGCTAAAAATCACATTCACAGTTCAGTCTCAGGTTACCTCAACAGCTTCTTTTCTCTCTCAGGACAAATGTTGGCTTGCAAACACACAGACTGGAGTTTTAGGTTGAACATTTCTCAGAGGGAGAGCTGCTCTGAAAGCAGGAATAATCTCAGATTTGGCGAATAGAGCCAAAGAACCACAGTCTCTCTGGATGAGTGAGGCTAAGTTCTGAAAGTGAAGTTGTAAAAAAAACAAATTTATCTATCTAGTTATCCCACAGCAGATCCAAGGAGGCTGTTTCCCAATTCCATAGCCTACTCTACACTACAACATGCACTATGCTGATGTGAAAGAGCTGTTAAGTCTGTAAACTGTGATGGATGTTTATAACAAACTGATGTTCATTTTCATTTTCTCTTCAGCTAACCTGGACGCTTGTTTCCAACTTGTGTGATGGTCTGACTGCTTGTGGACTGTTCCCAGGTCTCAGCAGGTAACTGAGTACAATGTTATCATAACTGATGGAACAGAGCTACAAAAACACAACAACATTTTCCCTTTAAATTCATGCATTTTAGAAAGCACAATTAGAACAAAGAATTAAGCGTCTCATATACTTAAAGCTGCAGTAATCATTTTTTAAATATTGACAATGGGTCAAATGACTAAGTGTAGTGTTAGAGACATCACTCGCAGTGACAAATCCACTAAGAATTATTCCCACCTCTGTACTTCCCCTCAGCTCTACTGAGGTATTTTTGCGTCTTTTAGCTCATTGTTTTGGTTTTGCCATCCACAACTTCAACTGTTTTGATTCAGTCTAACGGCTCTCATCAAGCTTGTTTTCAGCAAAGCTCTGATAAACCAACTGTACACCACCTGCTCAGCACCAAACAGCAGACAGACACAGTTAGCAACTAGCTGGTGAACATAGTGGAGCATTTAGCAGCCAATGGCTCAGATAAGCTAAATACGCAGCTGTTTGCTAACATGTTCAACATAACAACTTAATAAAGTGATAATATGTTAAAAGTTGTTTACAGCTTGTTTTGCTGCCCTGAAGCGGCAAAAAACAATGAAAAGATAAATTGATGCAGCTTTAATTTTAGCTAGGCTTTCATATAGGAGCAGGATGACCACCCTGCACAGTCTGCATCTAGAGCGTTGGCCGTGTATGAACGCTACTGTATGCATCAGCAAGATACAACTAAGCATATGAGCAGTGTAGAGCATCAGAATGTGAAGGAAGGTCACAAACCACAACAATGAAGAAAGTTTGAAAGACAAACTTATTAAAGCTTCTTCTTTTTTTTTGCTGTGATCTCAACATTGACAACACAGTCACTTCCTCAAGTGTTGCCATGTTTACTGATGTTTACAGTGTGCAAAATCATCAACATCCTCACGGAAGTTATTCAGGTGTTGGCAAGGAATATTTCAGCCCTGATCTGTTCTCTAGAGGCTTCAGTTTTAACCCTAAAAGTACTCAGGCCAGTGCATGACCTATAATCTAAGGTATAGTGTGTAACTGTGATTGGACTGAGGGTGTGGTTCCTTTACTCGCCCATTCATGTCTCGACCAATGAGATTGTTTCTGCCTCCGGAGCAGCTCTGCTTCAGACAGTTTAACAGAAAACTATCTCCTCCAAACATGCTGTGCATTACAGAGTGAAGGCTAAACTAGGCTAAGGCATTTCAATGTTCATCTGCTCTCTCTAGTATCTGTCCATCAGTGTAGTGCTTTCTGTTCCTCTCAATGAAGAGTGTGCTCAGTGTAGTGTAGTCACTTTGTTTGTAAAAGGTGCTCGGCTGCCTGCTGTATACACTTAACATCCAACCAGCGCAGCTGTGGAGTGTCAACACACACTCTCAGATCTTATGACATCTGCTCTACAGTCACGGGCATGCATACTCAAACACACACACACACACACACTGTAGAGTATTGTCTGAGATGACAACTGTGTAAGCAGCTGTGTGTTGGACAGGACTCACACACTTTAATTCTACAACTGTGACTGACTGACACATTTCTGTCACTCTGTGTGTGTGTGTGTGTGTGTGTGTGTGTGTGTGTGTGACATGTGAATATATATGTAGTGTGTGTTGCGTGCTGCTCCTCTAGGTGAGCAGGTAGCAGTAGAGGACGTAGAGCAGGGCCATGGCCACACAGTAGAAGAGCAGGAAATCTGTGGACAGCAGCGAGGAGAAGGACGATGAAGACGAAGGTGAGGAGTGGCGGGGGGACTTTTCCTCCGCCGTGTCCCCCCACTCCACGGCCAGAAGGGCTGTCACGCAGCGCAGCACAGCGGGTAGCTTACACAGAAGCACATCAGAGCACACACACACGTCCGTCTGGACAGGAGAAAGACGGAGGACACGCGCACACACAGACACACACACACACACACAGAGGAGGAAAATACAAGTAGTTATATTGTTATAACTAGGAGACAAGAGAAGGACAAACCAGAGTGTAGAATTACACAAAGCACAGTTAGGGTTGGACTGATGTTTGTGATCCAATTCATTAATAGTCTCATCAGTGCAACCCTGACAGTCATGTAGCAACACAAATGAGCTTAAAGCACACAGCTCTCAGCTAACTACTGTTTTACACACTGCATTACTGGAATGTTTGCAAAGAAACAACAGCACTGAATTTAAATGTATTCATGTAAACTAAATGTCTAGAAGTAGTGATGACAGGACGGGACAGTGAGAATCATAATGAGACATGGACTTTACCTCAGGGACTCCCAGCTTGCGACAAGCAGCAATGAAGTTTTCCACGTTGAGTCGACACTTTGATACGCTCAGTTTTGGCTGAAAACAACATTGAGTAACAGCAGGTTAGAGTGGAACTATTGCTTTGTAGTAACTACTTTTTTTTCCAGGGCCTCTATTTACCTCAACTGCAGAGAGATATCATATTTGTTCATATTTTAATAAGATGATTTCTAACCTGCTCCTGTTTTACTTTGCTGTTAATGCAAACTCGCTTCCTCCATGTTTATCTGTTGTCTTTATGAATTCAGTATAATGAGTATTTCCACATCACTAATTCCATCAATACAACAAGTGAGTCATGTCATACTCATCACTCTGCAGCTCTCTCACTCTCTTCTCTACCACTAATGCTGTTTTCATTCATTATTTCCCATCAATTCTATTCTCTAGTCATTCTATAGTCAACTAAACACTACAGCTACAACCATTAGTTGATCAATTTTGATCATTTTCTGACATTTTATAGACCCAACATTTAATCAATTGATCAAGAAAATGAAATGAAAAGTAAAATAACGGTGACGCATCCTGCAGACGCTTCACACTGAAAGCCATCCATTCCTGGTGGGCTTTTAATGTGAAACTTCTGCAGGAAATGTTGAGTTTAACTAACAATAACGTAACAGCAATTGAAAGCAGTATTAGTGACTGTAGTTGTACTGATGGAATTAGTGCTGTGGAAATGTACATTTTATATTTGACAGTATTTTGAGAGCACTATATAGTAATTTGGATGTAAGAATGATTGTTTTGAGAGCATGATTCATTCATTCTTGTGCACAGATGAGTTCTTTTTAACACCTGGAATATGTGCTTTTGTTTGATAGTCTCACATTTTTATATATACTGTAAATTTGTCTGAACAATAGGCAATGTTGCCGCAAGTGGTAATTACAGGAAAATGGGACATTTGTCTTCATTTCCCAAGATTCTCTGGAGTCAGGTGCTTTAAAGATCTCATTAGGCCACCTGACGAAGAGCAAATGGAATGTGAGCACAAGCAGGAAACTTCAATGTTTATCTGTGAAATCCTAAAATGTAGCATAACAGTAAAGAAGAGTAATAAAGTCAGTGAACTCGGTGACACAGTGATATGTAGCTAACATTAGCCACCATAAGCTACTTGTCATACCAGACCAAGTAAAGCTGTAGCAGCGAAACCTCTCAGTGTAATAAATTGAGCAACAGTGTGTTTTATTGCTTCTGAATTCAACTTGTCATTTGGAAGAGAAAGAATGTGTTATTTCTTCTTTCAGAAGTGAAATATTCTTACTTTAATACTGCAGTAACCAAATAAAATAACAAGTTGTTGTAATTAGTCTCCTTCAGATACCAGACTGACGTGAATGACAGTAAAAGAGTGTGAGGATAATCATCAGGACAGGATTTGGCAGCTTGTCAGACTCACCACTGCTGGGGAGGGAATGTGGATAATTGACACGGTGCGCGGTCGAATCTGATTGACCAGCTGGCAGAGGATGGTGCCGTTGCATAAAGCCTCACCCAGATCTTCTGGTAGAGTGATCTTCAGCCGAGACTCCAGAGTCTGAGGAGAGACACAGAAGAGAGAGTTTTGTCAGATATGAATTCATGTCAGACCCTAGAAACTTTAAAGTTGCTGCTGAACACCCACATACTTTTATATTCATTTATTTTGGCATTTTAAGCCTGTTCAGCACTTTGGTCAACTGTGGTTGTTTTAAATGTGCTATACAAATACATTTTGACTTGACGTGACACTATTTCAATCATAGTACTGATGGCTTGCATGAGTGTGTGTGGAAACAATATATGTGCTACTGTCAGTGTGGTAGAGGGTTTTTAATTTGAAAGGATTAACAGTTCTGTATTGAACTCTACATTTCAGTCAGATGAGCTTCGTCGGGCACAGATCATCTGGCACAGCTTCTAATAAATCCTCTGAGTGCTGACTGTGTGTGTGGGAGTGTTAAGTGAAAATCAAGAGTTGAAGAACCAGCTTGTGTTTTTAATTAAGATAATAAAAAGCCAGCCATGGTCCCCAACAGTTCAACCCTGGTACATGATGAGGTGGTGGTGATGGGTTACCTTGCGTAGCTGCATGATGTCTGGTCTTTCCTCTTTAGGAGAACGCAGCGTCGTGCGAGACTCACTTCTGCCAGACTCACCTAGAGTGAAAACTAGCCGTGACAAAGACAGTAGAGAGTGTCAGATCATTTTTGCAGCATTGGATGAAGGTGTGAAGTGTGTGTGTTGTGTTGTTTGGTCACCTGCAGGTTTGATGTTGCTACGGGAGGAGGCCCGGAATAGGAAACTGTTGGGTCTCTGGTTGGCCTGACCAGGTGGAGGGGACGTCTTTGGGGAGGACGGGACATCTGACAAACATTCAGGTCAATGTTACACATTTATTGTGCAAGTTACACTTCATACCACATCTGTACACCTCTGAATTTATATGACACGACAAAACAACAAGGACAAAATAACCATAACTCAAGATCCACATACAGTGAGATGCAGTTGGAAGCTCTGGAAAGAGCTAGTAAATAAAACTTGGCAGAACTATTCTGTCAAAGCGCTGTTTTCAAGATTAAAAATGAACACAAAACAGAACTTCCTGTTTCTCATCAACTAAAAGAGCTAAAGTTTCATCATACATTCATCAGTGTGGAATATAATGTCCTCACACAAACAGCCACAACAGCTTTGCCTGAATACACCGACCAAATTCTGCTTTACACATCAGAAATATCAAAGAATCACTAACCCATACTAAGAATCTGACCTGCCACACGTATTATAACAAATGTTCAAACAGGGAGAAATAGTGCATTAGTTGTACTGTAGTGAGGTTTTCTGGCAGCAGGATGGTGTGTGTGGGATACAGTCTAAATAAACTAGTGTGGCTCACTGATTTGATGTGTTGCAGTCAACATGAGACAACATTAGTTTCACCAGAAAGCAGAGAATCTATCAGCAGCCTGTGTAGCTGCTATATTACATGAATGTGTATATCTGTATGTGTGTGGTACCTGTTCTGCTGCTGGAGCGGTGCAGAAATGTTGAAGGAGGCACAACGCTCATCTGATCAGCACTCTGAAGAAGAAAAACATGTCAGATTGTCATACAGTCCAGCACTCTGCACTGTTCACTACACAGTATGAAGGACAGTACTCACTGCACATCTCTGCCGCAGGCCACAGTGGGAGTTACTGTTCTCTGGTGATGCACCACTAGGGGGAGACAGACACCAAAGTTTATTTGTTAAAGAAAACCTACACTTCCACACCCTTTAACTTCCCTCCATTTGTGATCTTGACTTAGACGAGGAAATGCAAGAATGAATGAAAGGAGATATGAATGGGAACAGACAGAGGTAGATGTGTCTTTCTGCTGTGAGTATCATCTGTTCAACAGGTCTTACTTACCCTGAGCTACTTCCTGTCTGTGGTGCAGAGGCCACATGACTTCCTGTTTTGGTCGATGACTTCAGAAAACTGAAAAAATTAGTTTTGACATGGAGAGTGTATAATTAGATATGAGAGACAGAAGGGAGTTGCCTCTCACAGAGACACATGACAGCTTAGAGAAGCACACATTCACACTGTGTTCCAGTCTATATCTAAGTAAACACTGATACTGAGTCAGATTCATGTTGTTAGTGCCATGTGATGTCTGTGGCCAATCCATTTATACATTAACACCCTTCCCTAACATGGCATCAAATGCTTCTTCCTCTATCTGCAGTAAACTGTGGAGTCAAGTGCTCTGGTCACACTGTAGCCCAGACAGAGAGAAGACAGCACTCTGATAGAGGCAGTGCACCCTTCCTGTGGTCAATAGATTATGTGCACACTTAAGACGTCTTTAGACTGTGCAACAACCACAGCCATGTAAGTTTACTGCACGTCACATCGGGCGAGACGGCTGTAATAAAATCTGTGTGGTAATCTGTGTCACAGTGTTAGTTATACAGATCGTGAGATGAATGTGTGGTGAATCAGAACGCTGCGATGGGAACAGAGAAAAGAATATGAAAGCAGAACAGGCATCAGCTTGCGTCATCCATCTGCAGCTCTGATGTTTCGAAAAGTCACACAAACTTCTTTTTTCTTATCGGCACTCACTAAATGTTCATGTCATATTCTGATTGGTTGGTTTTCTTTTTCATTTAAACGCCTGTAGCCATCAGATCTTTTGAAAATGAATTTACATACGTCAGGTTCAGGTAGGTTCAGGTCCAACATGGTGGACCTGTGAGGACCTCTACTCCGGGGTATGAAGACTTGAACCTAATTGAAAATGTCTGTCTAAGTAATGAGAATGAGTTTACCTGGTCTTCTCTCTTTGCTGCTGCAGACGTTCTCTCTCCTGCCAGATTGACAGGGTGCCCGGCCTCTTGCGCTCCTCCAGGGTGGGGCTGGAGGGGGACAGCGGAGACGACGATGCTGATGAAGGGGGAGCCACCTCCACATGGAGCGTGGACCTGAGAGAGACAGAGAGAGAGAGAGAGAACACACTGGCAATTAAGAATGAAACAGTTTGATCCATATAGCTGTAAAAATGTTTTTTTAAAAGAACTAAAATATTTAATTCATTTTTTTGAATATTTAGAAAGGCCAGTTTGTCTGTGCTGCAGTTCACATCACTGCCAACTCCATTGTTTGCCTCAGAAGAAGAATAATACAGTGAGATATAACCTTTTTGAAATGTTGCAGCCTGTAGGAGGGAAATACCACCAAATTTTTCAAAGTCACTGACAGACAGTAAAAATCCCAAACAGATCCACAAACCTTTTTTGCTAGATGGTTTGTTCATCCAATATGTGTGTGTGTGTGTGTGTGTGTGTGTACACTGTATGACACGATAATAGCTTTAGTTGAATAGCTTTATTTGTTCAACTAAAATACACACAGCGTGGTCACAAATATGTCTGCACAGATTCAGTGGAGGTTTAGGCGATATATAAAGCTGTGTGTTGGGTTTCTACAATAATGAAGTTTTGTCAACAGTTTCAGTCAACAGTCATTGTGTGTGGAACAAACTGAAATCATTACTCTGTAAATCTTTGTTTCTTTATAAAGTTTTGCTAGAATTGTCACGGCAACAACGTCCTTGTCTGTCTCAATAGAAGCTATTCCTATTAGAGGAAGATGAAGGCCAAACTCACTGGAATGTGAACTTTCATCAGAGCAACTGCCCAAATAGTAGAAAAAAGTCTGAATTATCACAAAGCTGCCGTTTTCTGAAACGGTCTGGATGTTTAACAGCTGAAGATGACAGCAGATTAAAACTCTACAACACAAAGTTAAGAACAACACCAGAGACATCACATGAAGAGTCTATTAAAGTGATTTGATAGAGTTGCACCTTTATTCTGAAGGCTGGTTTGTGTCAAATCAAATTTTTTATCATTTAAATGTAAAACTCTGTCTAGAAACTGTATGTAGTTTCCATTTTAAGTCTCTATATTCTATTTTTAGAAGTCCCAGAGGAAGTGTTGGAAGCCAAGATTTGGAACATCCGTTTGTTTGAGCTACAACATGATTGTGGAGCAGATTTCGGATTGTGCAACAGCTAAACTACATCTGCCTCAGTCTGAGCAAATACACTGGCAGTTGAGTTACACATCTACAGCATGTACAGTACACGAGGCTTAATGAGGGCTCCAGCTCTGAATGAATCTCAGTAATTTGGCCTGAACCCAGTTAATAAAACTCAAAAGCTTCTGAAACAATGAAAGCATGCTGCTCAGTGCCCCAGAGGCTGAGAACAATAGGTCTGTGGCACATATTAATATGTAGCCAATAGAACTGCTGGGACACAAAATCCCAAAAATGTAGTTATCTTAGTTATGGAACAACAGAGCAGCATGATAAAAGCTGCCTGCTGGGCTTCAGCACTAACAGAGACCTGAATCTGCCTGCTGACCACACAAATATTAAGACAGAAGACATGAAAGTTTTCATATAGAAGCTACATAGAAAATATGTAGATGTCTGTATGTCAAAAATACAATGTTTTAACCTGATAATCACTGAATTTTGTTTCACTTCATTTATCCAGACTGACATCATGTGCATGTCAAAGAATTTTGAGGTGGTGTTTTCCTTTGCCCTAACCAATCAGTAGCAAGTAACACATCCTTCCCGCTGTCGCGTCCCCCTCCCCAAGCTGTGAGTGGTAGATTGTTTTCCAACTGTGGTCCATGGCAGCGCTCCATTTGGCTGTGCCGGTATGTTTGTTACTTAGCGACAAGGGTGGGGAAAGTCAGTTGAATGGAGGGAAAGCAGCAGGTATGACGTATAATCTCTGTCAGCTGATAGTCACGCAGCAGCAGGTGATAGAGATGCTGTGATGAACCGTCTCATCAAGACAATACACAACCTTTTCCATTCCGATTCTGCCACAACAATGCGTGTGAAATATGTTATTATTAGTCTGTGTCATTAATGTATGCGAGGTATTTTGTGTACATGCCAGCGTGCACACAGAGCCGACGATTCTGGTTGGCAGAAAGCAGCATTTTGTGTGCCACATTCAAACGGAGAGGACACCACACCAAACTGGCACAAACTGGCACCCTGCAGGTCGTGTTTTGGAGTGCTCCCAATTTTCCAATCACTTAACAAATCAGACATGTCAGCGGTGACTCAGAGGTCTGCAAACGGGGAGATTTACAGTTGTGTATTAAGGGGTTGTAGCGTAGCAACGGGACCAGAAATGTAACTCCAGGTTTCTGATGCTGGTAGAGATTGTTAAGAGTGAAGACAACCTGAAGCAGGTTATGGTTATCTTCTGCTTTCTAGTAAAACATCAGAAACATCTCGTCTGTAAACTCTGAGTACGTGCTGTGTGCTCAGTGTGCTCTTACGCTACCTGTTATGCTTTGTTTTTACACCTGCTTTCAAAAAGTACATGAACATTTTAACAATGCTGTTCAGTTGCCACGATGTGATAAACCGGGTGAGTCAGAATGTCAAAACTGTTAACTTTCCAAGATAACAGCACACAGTGTGAGGGGCGGTGAGTGACTAACACTGTAAGGAATGGGAACTGAACTCTATTGACTTTTCCCAGCTCTTCAAATATTCTGTCAAGTGACCTTGTAAAACAAGGAAGGAAAAGAGAGAAAAAGAGATAAAACCTTGTCTGTCTTCGTCACTCGGAGTAACTAAGTAAACAGTTTCCAACCAGGGAAACCGAATCACTGCTGAATGTAGACAGAAACAGGCCGAGGACAATTAAAGGTGTATGTCAATGGTTTTCAGATGAACTGGGATGGCACAAGTACTGGAAACAAATGAGACCTTGGTAGAGGTCATTCCTAGTGTTCCGCAGCAGATTTCCCATAAACCCTTTTGCTTCCCCCCTCCATAAAGCAGATTAACAAATTGTCAGTCACCCTTTACTCCTTCAACCATCTGCTGTCACTAGAAACTCCTCATCCATGTTCTCTGGGAGAATAGTGTCCTGCTCCAGTACTTTCACACTTTAAACCAATATTATTGTTTTACACTTTACACTTTCATTGCAAGTCAAGCACAACGGTCTCTGGTGCTTTCACATCCCTCAGACAAAATCAACGCTTATTTCTTAGTCCACTAATCCTTAAATGTGTGTTTTCACTGTAAACCATTCTTTTTTTGTATCAGCTGGTTCTGAACAAGCCGTTTTACTTCATCAACTGGGGCTCATACATTCCACAGTAACCTGGCTAACTGCAGCATCTCGTGGGCGGCTTAATGATGACAGCTGAGGTGGTGTGATAGCGATGTGTCACTCAAAGGCAGCCCGAGTCAGGTTGTTCCTGGACCGGAGTCGGCGTATTGAATATGTATGCTCTAGTTTATCCTGCTAATACGAAGAGTACCTTCTACAGTGTGTTTGACAAGACTTACCGGCATACTGGTGGGTCCTGGGTTTGGGAGGGCGAAGATCTCTCTTTCTGCTCCTGGAAATCAATGACACAATCAATAACTTCTTTGTTCTAAGATTATAAACAAGACAAGATGTTGAGCGGTAAGGGGATAGGACACAATTGCTAATCAGTATGTGAATGACAGGTACCAGAGGAGGTGCTGTGAGGGTAGGTGTGTGTGGATCCTCCTCCTCTTCCTCTGTCACACTGCTGTCAATGAAGTCCACCTGCTCAGCCTCTCCATTCACTGCAAAGAGTCAGAAAATCTACTGTTTCAGAAACCTTTTTGTTTTAGCAAGAAAATTTGGTAAATACATTGTACTACTTTGATCCAGATACACTTAATTATGTGAAAAACACTGACTCACACTAGGTACATCCTTACTCACCTTTGTTAGCTTCCAGAGGAGATCCATCCTCCTCTTCCTCCTCCTCCAGGTTCCTCTGGTCTCTGCTGACCTCAGCCATGCGAAGAGAACGCTCTGAGAAGTCATCTGCTGACTGGACACAGATCAACAGATAATCACTGAGCCATTGATCTGGAGTCGATGGTTAACACTACAGACACTTTCCACCACTCACTTAATATGGAGGTAGGCTGGATTTGTACTGTTACAAGATATATATGTTTTTTTTTGTCCCACAAGTTCAGCAGCTGGTTTCAGGGATGTCCTGACCATGTCTGATATGTGTTTTTATTCTGGTTTTGTTTAGGTGTGTGTGTGTGTGTGTGTGTATGTGTGTGTGTGTGTGTGTGTGTGTGTGTGTGTGTCCAGTAGTTTTACCTCATTCCCAGACCATCGTTTACTGCCGCTGTCTACACTGTTGAAACCAGAGTCCAGCCCTCCGAACTGACCTGTGAACAGCTCCTGGTCCGACAGACTGGAGGGAAACATGCAGAGTACACATAAAGATTAGAAAGTTAAACACACAGCAGTCTCATTGGCAAACTGTTACACATGGGGTCATTAGTCTAAAAGGCAGTGACTCATGTTTTTTTCCTCCAGACCAGTACTCACACAACACCAGTATCACACACAGCTCCTCTGTCTCTTATCTCTGTCTTTAGTCCTGTCTGTTTCATGGAAATGGTTCACTAGGCAGCTCAAAGGCTTCCATTCAAGTTAATAAATATTTGATGAAGCCTGCCTTCCGGTTATTTAACATATCCTTTCATTGCCATCATTTATCATCTAGTTCCTATTCTGCAGTTACTGTACCTCTTTCCTTCATGTTCACATTATTCCTATTTTGGTAGAAGAGCATCCTCAAGTGCACACGGAGTTGGCAAAAAATATTATTTGTGTAATTCCATAATCCTTTAATGACTAGCTGCAGAAGCTGCCACTATCAGCAAACAGTACTTAAGTAAAGCTGTCACTTCAGTATGATCACAAAGCAACAAGTTGCAGCTACCCCACCAGCACTGTAGTCAGCTGTCAGCATCATTTACAGTCATGTAAAACCTGCCTCTTCACAAACAGGCTGCACTCTGCTGACAAGAGTTTCTTCTACAGCACTTCAATTCTGCTACATTCCTGCAAAACTGCATATTTGTAAAAATGATTTAACCTGACTCCGCTCCAACACCTAGAAACTGTGACCAGCAGGGACTTGACCCTGACCATCTCCTTGCATCGTCTCTGTCTTCTCCCTTTAGCTACTCCCTCCTGCCCCTCCTCCTCCTCCTCACCAGCTGTTGAAGCCGGTGGGTCTCAGGTGTCTCTCCAGCTCGTCCTGGCTCCTCTTGCAGGCCTCCATGTTGAGGTACTTGAAGATGTGGTATTTGCCCTTGGAGCAGATCTGCGCAGGCGGCATTTGCAGTGGGTTGTTGTCCAGCGAGATGCTCTGGAGATGCCGGAGGTGGCGGTAGCACAAGGGCACGTGGGAAATCCGATTGCAGGACACATCGAGGCGGACTAGAGGGAGCTCGGAGATTTCTGGACGGGAAAGGGAGACGAGAAGTGTTTTGTCTTAAATTGTTGGTACTTAACTAAATCTTCATAATGTTGGTTAATGATTGTTTGAGAGTGCTGCCTGTAAATCACAACCTCAACAAACACTTCAAAGCCTTTTAAGTCTTCACCTCTTCTCCTACAACTACCACTGTTCATACACTATTTACTCTAACTGCTCTTAGTCTTTACACTTCTCAAGTTACCACTTACACTTCCAGAATTTTGACTCCCATCAGTGCTGAAGCTCCTGCACTGTCACTTCAACTGGTACCATCACTACACTCACTACTTACTTGACGTGACACCTCAACATCATTCACTGCTTACACCTGCAGCACCAGTCAAACGTTTAGACACACTCTCTCATTCAAGGGAAGATGTGTTATTAAAGCACTTTGTAACTGTGTTGCTCTATAAAAAGTTATTATTATTCTAGGCTTTCACTTCCATGAAGTCTTTTCATGTGTAAAAGAGTCAGTCTGCAGGAGGTGTTGAGTTTCACTGATGCTTGTCTAACAGCAAGTGAAAAACAGTTGATGCTACTGGAAACAACTGGTGAATGAAACTAGTATTTATGTTAAAAATAGAAAAACAGCTGCAGAGAGAGAATCTTATACAGATTAAATTAATGCTGTGGAAATGTGCATAATGCTGGCCATGACTATTATCTGATCATGTGTTAGGTCAGGTATGTCATATTCAATATCAGCTCCTCTACTCTTTACTCTAAACAAGCCATATAATAGCAAGTTAGTTTTCATTTAATGATGGCTAAATCTGCACTTAGCAAACACTTACATCATAACTTGGCTAAATTTGAATTTAGTAAACCTGGTAGTCTGTCTATTCTTGTTTTTAAGAAATATATTCATTTCCATTTCCTCCCAATGAGCTGGAGAACGAGGCTATAACGGTGTAAGACCCATTAGGCCTGCAGGAAGTCATAAGCAGTTCAATACTTCAATCGATAGCTTACAGTAATGATGCAATTACCATCTAACATGGTATACACGGGGTGTTATTAATATACCTGGCAGTCTAAAAGAAAGTGTTAGTGGATGAGATATCTATAGCTATAGATGCACTGATATCAATCCATCTGAAGTGGGCAGAGACAACTAGATGAGGTGAGAAGTTGATGGTCATGTGTTTGTACCTTCAGGCAACGTGGTAAGCTGGTTTCTCCTCAGGTTTAAGTCCCTCAGACACTCTAACTGACCAAGTTCTGCAGGCAAACGCTGCAGCTCATTACAGCTTACATCCTGAGAGAGAAAGACACCGAGATTGACACAAGACCAGTGATGTACGACCGCAGACACACAGACTATTGACTAAATGATGTTATCTTGTTGTTTTCTACTTGAAGACATATGTATTGACCACTGACATCTTTCATCACATCAGAAATGGATCTGGAGACTTCAAATACAGCCGCTATGATTGACAGGTACATACTATAAAAACATCTTTTTTTATTTATATGTGCCAATCATAACAGAGGTTATTTCAGGGCACCCTTTCACATAGAGCAGGTCTAGACGGTACTCTTGAAACCAGCAATGACAGTAATGGAAAGCATATCTTTCTTTCCATTTGCTTGGAGATTGAGTTCCAGCACAGTGATACAGTGCTGATGTGTGTATCATACCAGCTGTCGGAGGTGTGTGAGGGAGGATATGGAGGCGGGCAGTGAAGACAGCTTGTTGTTGCTGACGATGAGCACTCGCAGGAGGGGAAGCTGAAACACCGACGGGGGTAAACTGGACAGAAGATTACGACTGTGGAGACACACACACACACACACACACACACACACACACACACACACACACACACACAAACAGTGATGTCATTCAAGAGGCACATCCACCTGGGCCTGGTGTGAGGGTACATTGGATTTCAAAGGTAAATACATACACACACACATATATTGTCTTATAGTTAGGAGACAGTATCATTTTGTAGCTAACTGGTACTAAAAGTTGTGTGGTAGAAAGTGTGTTTACAGCGTGTGTATACAGTATATTTACTTTTGACACTTTTGCTGACTGTATTGGCAGCCACCTGGAGGTTTTCTGGTCTCTTAGCAACAGCAAAATGATAGTTTTGAGTGAAGAAGAGTGTCAATTAGAGCTGAATGATTTGGAAAAAAATATCTAATTGTGATTATTTTGACTGATATTATAATTGAGATATAATTTGCAATATTAGAGGGCATGATCATTTTTACATCATTCTCATTTTCATAGAAAAACATATTAAAATGATTATGGTATGATTTATGCAGGAATCTGTATCAAACAAAGATGTTTTCTTCAGTCTGTAGAATAACTGCAGAACACCTTTAAACAAATATTGTGCCTCCTACTATTTGAACATTGCATTAGACCATATTGAGATTTCAATAACATGTCATATAATAGTTCAGCTCTAGAGTCAATGGGAGGGTTTGGACGGCATCTCTTCATCTCCAGCATATAAACAAACACTGAAGTTCAAATGCAGTTTCTCAACAACAGCTGTGCTTTAGAGGTGTCATGCACCTGCAGACTGTTGGTGAAGTGTTGCCTGTAGACTCTGCAGAGTGTTGAAGTTCTACTTTAAAGAGGTGACACGAGGTGACACAGCTGACAGTGTTTGTCAGCGCTTGTTCTTAGAGGCTGACCTGGTTTGTCAGAGCCGGTAGGAAGGGGATCTGTCTGATTTTGAAGTTTTTATGAGCTAAAAAGCAAGCTACAATGAAATGTCTGATACAACAGAACAAGGAGAATAGAGCTGGTCCGATGTCTTACCACAGTGACAATGACTATGTCTCAAAGCAGTCCAACCACAGGACATTGTGATAAGACTAAATAAAGCACTAAATGACTTGATATCAGTGACCAATATTTGATTTCCTCACATGGGTCCATGTAGCTCTGATGATGCAGGATGACATCACTCCACTGGTTGATAACCTGACAAAGCAGACCACAGTACAGCAAGCAGACTAGCTGACTCATACGGTAGCTTACCTGAGGTTGAGGTAGGTGAGGGCCTGGAGGTTGGCCAGGTTGGAGGAAAGTGAACGCATCCCATTGTGGTACAGGCTCAACGTCTCCAGAGAGATGAACTGACAGAGCTCCTCCGGCAGCTCACACAGACGGTTCTTAGACAGATCTGAAAACACACAACATGACCAAACGTTAGACCGATCCATCAAATCCATTCTGACACAAAACTTGAGGGAATGAAGATACATGCTGGTAGAAGCGACGACTAGAGGAAGCTTACAAACAGACTTCTGGAATGATTTGTCTTAAAATGATAACATCAATCAAATTTGGTGCAAAAGTGCAAAAGGGTGAAGTTCTTAAGAATAATCTGAGTCATCATGTTTACTAACTACAGCTTCGGCAGCTTGCATCCAGCTGTGAACCTTTGTTCCAGGTCGCTCACCTCTGGCCGACCTCATGTTTTCATCTCTGTCAACTGTCAAATAATGGCAACACGCCATCAAAAGAATCTCACAGAGAATGAGAGCTTCCACCAAAAAAATGTCATAATAAATAAACCATTTTTACAAAAAAAATGCAGTTAAAAGCAAACATTTCCAAACCAAGAAACAAATGAATGGGAAAGCAAGAAAGTTCTCTTTTATTAGAATTCACATGTCTGTCAGACTCCATGCCCCAGTTTGTAATGCAGGTCTTGTGTTATAAATTTATTTCCAGGGTATTTTTTCCACTAAAAAAAAAAAAAAGCTCCTGCAGAGCCACAGACTTTATTCTCACAGGCTGAATTGTGTAAAATCTGTGAAACGTCCCTTTAACCTGTGAAGACAGCTCTGTTTTATACAATAAAGCACATAAACAATGACTTACTGCGTGCTTTCAATCAAATTCATACTTTGGTTTGATGTTTGATGTTTCTTTGTACCATATGAAAGCATCCCCCGCTACTTTCCAAAAAACCAGCAGCCTAAAACGAACAAACATGTCGGAGCAGAGAACCCACAGTGCTGTGACAGAATTCTGGAGAGGCCGACACTCGTCCACTTCTGACCAAACTGGGTGAGCGTTTCCAAAAATAGCCACTATTGGCTGCTTTCCACTTGTGTTTCCACAGTTGTGGTATGTAGGCCATTTTCATCCACCTTGAAGGATACATATAATAATACCAGTCAATGCTAATTACAGTTAAGAATTACAATGAGACTTGCCCATCACGGCCTTACGCACAAACATTTTCATGACTTTCCATAACCAAGTCCCTTCTTGACTTATTTTTAATTTCCCACTCCAGTGGGCTGAGAACCAGATAGTGTACAGCCAGCCTATCTTCTTATCAGCTGATATATATGCAAACACAATAAATCAAGGAACATAGCGCTCATAAATGTGAAAAACACATTGTGCTACACACCCATAAATGACATCATGACTTCCCCTGTTTGAATAAACTCGTCCAATTTGAAGATGCTTTTCTCATAATTGTGAAATCATAAAAGGTGTGGTTGGGAGGGAACTTTGTTCTTTTGTAAATGCAATGTGCTCCCAAAGCTCTAAATAGTCTTCTATGTTGGGAAACTATCATTTGCAGAATCAACTCCAATGCTCCAAAATGATGATTTAACCTGGTTACATCATTCTATCTTCTAAAGTTCTCTCTATATCTTTCTATGTTCTTATTTTCTTACACCCTCTCCCTCAAATTTCTTCCACCTTCCATGTATGTCTTCTCTTCCCTGAACCTCCAATGTAGCTGATGCCTGCTCAGTGCTAACCCCTGTCTTCATCACACCCTCCTCTCTGCACAAATATCTGCATCACTTCCAACTCTCCATCAGGCTGTGTGTGAGGTAAAAGAAACGTGAGCGTGCAGCAGACACAATCAAACATCAGTAGATTGTCTATAGAGCTGCAGTGATTCCAAAAAGGCACCATTAGCAGTGAGCTTTCACTGGCAGCAGGATGAGACAGAAGTCTGTCAATGGCAGACAGCCCAATGGCTGTTTATTGATCGGCTTTGTGAGCAGCAGGGCTGGAGGAGGAGGAGGAGGAGGAGGAGGCAGTTCCTCTCTTTGTTTGGGCTCATTATAGGACTTTTTATTGTCATTTACACAAGACTTAGACTGAAAAATGCAGAAAGAAGGAAATGTGAAAATAATCAAAGACTTTTGGCTGCTATACAGTTTGAATGGACCGTATCCCGTTGTTATCAAGCCATCTGTGACATTCATTTATATGACAGACTCACTGTTTACGTCTTTATTGTACAGCTGAGGTCATGTGTGACTGTTTTATCCATTATTGCTTTTTAGTATGGTGATTTCTAGGGTGAGTTTCTGTCCAACATTACATGAGAAGAGTTACTTTCTGCTCATTATCTGTCTTTATAGCAAATATTATACAGGTTTCACTAAGCTTAATAGACTTTATTAAGAATAAAACATCTTTTATATTAAGTCTTTATCCATCAAGCTAAAAAGAAATATTGACCAATTTAACAAAATAAAGAAAAAAAAATCAGCCTATCTTTAATGTCTAAAAATAGCTAATAGATAAATAGACAGAATAAGAAAGTAAATAAAGGAAATAACTGTTTGATTAAGCAGAGAGGATCCATACTTTAGTACTAAACACTGTTGTCCATACATCTCAGAGTAAACAAAGAAATCAGAGCAGTTGTTTGATGGTCAGGACGTCTTCACATGTCCTTAATAAACACAGCAGCGTGCTGCCGTGTATGACTGTGTCTCTATACATACAGTAAATGTGAGAGTGGATAGATAGTGTACAGTAGTATTACAAGCCTGATCTCTCCCTCTCCGTCTTCACTGTCCCATAGCTAGAGGGGGGCTGTCTGAACAATAGGTGGGGGGTGGAAGCAGCAGAGTGTTTTGTGTGTCTGCTCTGGGGGGATGGAGAGGTTGTCTCGTCTCTGTATTCGTCGTTGCAAAAGATAACCAGTTTGCTCTGACAGGGGAGTGTGATGGTTTGAAACTTAATCTACTGCAAAAATAAAAGACCTTCATGTCTGTGCATGTACAGACATATTTTAACTATTATGAGCACCTTGCAATGACTACATTTATTCCTGAAAATTACCCCTTAAACTAGACTATTCCCTTTCTTATCTTCACTTTTTTTTACAAGCACTAACACAGAGCTGGACCATATTTGGTACTGTTAAGTACAAAAATACACGATTACATACAAAACACACACACACACTCTAACAGCTGATAAATCTCACACAGCATTCTCTACTCTCTTGCTTTTCCCAGGAGGCATTTCTGCCCAAATGTCCTGGTAGCTAGTTGTAACAAAGCCAGACTGACTCACTATGGGCATCACGGGGAAAGCATGTGCTGTGGAATGGCACAGAGAGGCAGTGAAATGTCCAGTCTGTCACTGGTCTGCCACGGTTCAGACAGCAGGACGCTGGCTTTAAACAGACATGCTCTGAGGTCCAGAGCCAGTTCTGTCAGCTCAGCATGGTTCAACAAAGTCCCATGAAGAAGAAGAGGAGGAGGGCTAGAGTGTCATGATGGCAACTAATACAATCCTTCCTGTTAAAGAGCTGAATCACGCTGGCCCTGGCATTATAGTCAAGTGTCAAATGTGTCATCAGTGACTGTGACTGGTTTTGGCTTCACTGCTCACATTTCATATTATCTGGCAGGAACTAACTGCTGCAAACACAACACCATACAGCCATGGAGCTAAAAGACACATGGTATCTCACGTCAGGTACAGACTTCAGGTACAGGGTTGGGTGTGGAGTCTCAATACTTGATGTGGTTGGGAGATGGGACAAATACATTATATTAGCTACTTGTGAGATGCTGAATCTATGGCCAAATCATTTTTTTTGGACAATTTAAGCAGTCAAAACAATTGGCTACATACATTTGACTTATGTGATTAAATTAAGTCATTATAGTCTAGAAAAATGTGTCCACACAAGTATCAAAAAAGTAGTGAACCGAGCACCAGAGTTTCATCAGTGGCAGACTTCATCTGCTGATGAAAACTGTGACAGACATTTCAAGCAATGTGCTTCATCTGTGTCTGCCACAATGGTGATCAATAACATTCTAACCATTAAAGTTTAGAAAATACAAAAAGTCAAATGAACAATGAATACATTAAATGTATAAAATCAGCTAGCTTGGATTGACGCAGCTATCCAAGTTGCTGTAAGTAGAGCTGCAATGATGATGAATTATTACTCAATTAATCTGTTATCAGAAAATGAATCGGCAACCATTTTGATAATTGTTTTGAGTCATTTTCTAAGGAAAAAAAAGCAAAAATTCTCTGGTTCCAGCTTCTCAAATGTGAATAATTTCTGGTTTCTTCAGTTCTCTATGACAGTAAACTGAACATCTTTGGGGTTTGGACTGTTGGTCGAGATACATTTTATAGACCAAACAACTAATCAATCAACAGATTAATCGATAACAAAAATAATGGTTAGTTGCAGCCCTAGTTGAAAGTAAATCTTAAATTGGCATTTCTTTGATTGATCATCTAAAGGAAACATGAAGTGAATGGCTCCTAGTAAACACTACAGCTTCTGTGTCGACTGAAAATGACGTTAAGCTGAATGAACAAAGTGAAACTAACAGTCGAGTCTCTTTGTTAAGTTTGTCTCTTGTCTCCACTGAGTTTTCAGCCTCAGTCAGAACACATCAGATCAAACTATCTACCACAGTGTTTGTTGTAACACAAACCACGTCCCATCTGAAAGGATTAATCCATATTAGCCACTTCAAGGATTCTGCTGACCTGGATTGACCCTTGTTCAGTTACCATGGTGACCATGCAGATTTTGTGACAAGCTTAAAA
Organism: Thunnus albacares; assembly: GCF_914725855.1. NCBI lineage: Eukaryota > Metazoa > Chordata > Actinopteri > Scombriformes > Scombridae > Thunnus > Thunnus albacares. Next base: position 25,336,123 of record NC_058127.1, on the reverse strand, counting down.
ACAGGGTCACCTATCATTAGCCTGGAGAGAAGAGAGGGCTTGAAAAAAAAAAAAAAAAAGACAACACAAGAGCAAAGTAGATCCATGCGAGGCACAGCATGTGTAAACGTGTAAATGTGTAAGCCTATGTGGGGCTTTTAGAACGCTCTAGTGAACCGTCTTTAACGTCACCTTAGTTGTCACCATTGTTTTGTTGATGTTTGTGCATCTTGCAACAGTTTTGGTTGCCGGGTTAGCACCACGGTTAACAAGAAATGATTCCACGAACCCCGGCGAGTTCCAGTGAACGCTAGCTGCTTCTACACGTGGATCCTCTTTGACAGCTAATGCAAAACACCTGCTATGAAATCATTGCTTGGGGTGTGGCCAGAAGTGAAACACGATTAAAAAGTTTCAACACACACACACACACACACACACACACACACACACAGCAGTTGAGCAGGAGTCTGATGTGTATGATGAGCCCTGCATGCAAACACTTTATAAAAAGTGTACCTGTGAGGCCAGATCACACAGCTTACAACCAGTGTCAGAGGATTTCAAAAGGATCAGCAGAGAGCGCTGCGTCGGTCTGTCAGAGCAGAGCGCTGTGTCTAATTACAGGTCAGCCGGCGATGGAGGAGGATCCGCTTCAGACACTTACATCACTGCTGACCCATTGACCTGTAGATCTTAACAACAGTGCTGGTAAGCAGCGGCCTCTAAATCCCAAAAGACTCTTATCACAAGGAAGGCCCTATCAGAGCATCAAAACGGGTTGGCAAATTCACTGTAAAAACAAAGGAAATACAGACAACAACAGTGTCATATTACAGATTGTCAGTTGGATTACACAGAGCCTCAGTGACGCCCTGTGTGATCTAACTGACAACCACACAAGACTTTACTCTGCTGTTTCATTTTTACAACTGAACTACATAAAGAAGTATACTACACAAGCTTGGTTAGACACTTTTACAGTCAAGTCTTAAAAGACATCCTGTAGACTGGTGCTGTAGAGTGACAGCAGCATGAGAAGCTTGAGTCTTCCTCACATGGTGTCATGCTGTCTGATTAGTTATTGGGGCTGATATTGACCTTGACAAAACCATAGCAGTCAAATTCTTGTTACCACGGTGAAACTCAGGTGTTGTTTGTGATCGGGTGTGTCATCGACAGCTCACCAGCATGAAGTGGAAAACAAAGTCACACATGACATTACTAATAAGGATAAATTGTGCTTCTAGTCAGGACAAGCTCTGAGCTCACAAATCACACTGATCCAGAAACAAACATCAGCTTTCATTAGTCCAGCGTCCGTCCGTCAGTGTGCTTCAAACATGCTTGTCAGATTGTTGAACAAAGTGTGAGCCACACCCTCCGGTTTGTGAGGAAGCAGTGCGTCAAACAATTTCTGTAACTTTCTGAAACTAATCTAACAAGAACACCCACTTTACACAGTGACTGGCCAAATGACAGGAGATCTCCACAGCTGCAACTGACTATTGTTTTCTATACTGTTTAATCTGTCTGTTATTCTCTCTTATAATCATTTAGTCTATAAAATTTCAGAAATAGAGAGAAATGCCTGTTATAATTTCTTAAGGTGACCTCTTCAAATGTCTTGTTTTGTCTGATCAACAGTCCAAAACCCAAAGACAACTGATTCACCATCATGTATGATACATAAAAGCATCAAATCCTCACCCTCGAGAAGCTGCAATCAGCAAATATTTGATATTTTTCCTTAAAAAAAAACGAAAAAAAATGACAGGAACAATTATGTGATTATCAAAATTGTTGCAGATAAATTTTCAGTCGATCGACTAATCAATGAATCAACTCATGGTTGCAGCTCTGAAGCTCTCTCCACATGACAGCAGCAACTAGCAGCTGCTTTGCTACTTGGAGCGTTGCACGCCTCTCCGCTACACTCAAAGTTCACTTTGTTTCAACTATGATGACATGATAAGTCAATATTAATCAACAACAAAAATAATCAGCAACTATTTTGTTTATCAAATCATCCTTTTAGTCATTTTTCCAGCAAAAATACCACAATGATCTGCAGATTAATGGATGATAAAAACAATTGTTAGCTAACCCTGAACTCTAACCCAACAAACAGAGAAAGTGTAATCCTAACACACTATTTACTGCAGTGATTGTGTAAAACAGTGAGATGTCTCTGTTATCTTTCCATCTCCTGTGTTCCCCTGTGTCTTGTCACGCTAACCCAACACATACCTTCACAAATAAGTAGATATCAGGTTTCTGGGTGCCTCACCTACTCTAGAGCTGTGACTGAGCTCTAAAGAACAGGATTAAGGCATAAACAGGGTATATTCTTCAGTGGAGGACAATTTAAAAAAAAGAGTAAATGAGCTTTGTGGTGCTGATGAAGCACCGACGATGTTCTTTTCTAAAGCTTGGAAATTTATTCCATGCCACTCAGCCAAGAAACCTCACCCCCCCGCCCCCCCAGCCCTCAGCGTGACAAGGACATAGAAGAAAAGAGGGACCCCGGGCCTCTCGGTGTGTGCAGAGGTGTGTGTTTGTGTCTTCACAAAATGAAACTCATATCACCTTGTGAAGAAAGGAGGCGAGGTCCCCCCCCCATCCAAAAAAAAATAGTAGAGAAGAAGGGGTGGAGTGAATGAGTAACAGGACAAAAGAGTTGAGGAGCAGCCAGAAAGAGGATGAAAGCAAAACAGAGGCCGACCACGAGGATGCCAAGATAACTAAACCCCCGAGAGGAGTGACTCAACGAAAAAAAGGGCAGCTCTTCTACTGGCTTCAGTCCACAAGAGCTGCATGGACTGCTGGGAAACACCTGTGGCTGGACTCAAATGCAAATAGCTAACCTGTAGCCACAGTCAACAATGCAAATGCTTATTATTTAGTGCATAAAAAGAGGTCAACATAAAGATGGAACATTTTTTTTTGTTGTGTGGAGAATAACTCGCCCACAACACAGGCTCTGATCACCGCTGCTCATAATCAGCTTCCACGTAGGAATTGCAACCGTATGTCGATTCGGGGGGGGAAGATTTCATTGCATGAAAAATAAATGAAAATAAATGTAAACACAAGCCCAACAAATGCATGATTTCAACAATAAACCAGTGTGAGCTTGTTTGACCAAAAACTAAATACAAGCCAAAGTCCTGTTCAATCATTATTGACATCTTGCTCTTACAATGACCTTTCTCTGTGATACGCTGTATTGTGCTAGAAATAACATTGATGGCTCTCAGTCTATTGTTATCATCTCAGTATAAAATTATTAGGTTAAAACGATTTAATGCCCTGCAAATAGCTTTTGATGTTTTTCCGCCATTAACCAATCGATTGGTTGAAGAGTAGGTGTGATATCTGTGTGGGCGGGCAGTAAATAACAGTTACACAGTGACAGAGAAAAAAAGAGAAAGTGGAAAAATCTGATTCAAAAATTTGTTATGCAGTTCATTCAGTTGGTCTTTTATTGTATGTTTATGTTTTAGCAGACCAGACATGGCTGTAATAACAGCAGAACAAAGAGAGCAGATCAGGTAATGAAAGTAAATACCAGGTTTGTTGGCCAAAAATGTCAAGTGCCTGTTCCTCTACTACCTCGACCATTGAGAAGTCTGAGGCAGAAGGAAGGACTCACATCACTTAAATAGAAGGTTATGTTGGTTCATATAACCAGAGATATTATCTATCTCTTCTCCAAAATTTAGATACAAGTTACAGAGCAATCAAATACCTAATCCACGATTTAACAGGTTATTCAAAACATTTTAGGCTTGACACTGTCACCACTTTCAAATCAGCATCCTGTACCTTCCCGCCACATCTCACTCTTACCCTGGCTTATATAAAATACTAGCAAAGCACTGGAGACTGCTATGCGATCTGATGCTTGTTTGGGTTTATTTCACAACGTTGCTAATGACAACGCAAGTCCGCCCTGCTGTAAGACAGGATGTGGCGGTGATGATTCCTGTTACAGTGTTAAGATACAGCGAATTGAGAAGAAACACCGTAGACAGAAGCTGAACACCACAGCTCTATTGTGTGAGTGTGAGTTTGTGGGTGTGTGTGTGTGTGTGTGTGTGTGTGTGTGTGTGACTGATGCATGACTAGGCCTGATAGTGACAATGGAGAGCACTACATGATGTTGTGTAGTTGAGTAAGAGATGGAGATGTGCTGGGACTGGTGCTATATAACGCTACTGACTTCACATTCAAAACAAGGCCAGACATTTGACAGACATTCAATCAGCCAGAGATAACACTTTTATTATCACAATCTAACTCTTATATCCTCGACTGTCAAACTCCCAATATGATCCCAATCAACACTGTCTTTGATATCTTTCAACACTTTCAACCAGTATACAATCATGCATATCAGATACTGTATCTGTGATAAAAAATATTCTAAACTTAAGGTTCACTAGGTAGCTTCCCTGTGGGACTCCCTTGTGTGGCTAGACTGTCGGAACATCTAACCAGAGTCTTCAAACACTTAGTACAAGCTATTCAACACCTGCTGGTACACCCTAAAGACAGAGCCCCACCATGGAGCAGACAGGTTGATGATATCACTATGACATCACATGGGACAGCCATACTAATTCAAAAGAGGTTAACATTTAGTGTTCACACTAGAAGAGTGACAAAATAAAAAAAATACTCAAAACATAGTCAGTATGCAGACTAAAATGCTTCATTTTTGAGTGTGTTGTTGATGGACACTATTGTCCCAGAATGCACTGCACTGAGGAAATGGAGGAGCTGCTCATAGATGGGAAAAAAATGAATTGTGAGTGTCAAAGTTGCACTTTAAATGACAAGCATCGGTATCATTTCCTGTTAGTTTGCTGAGTGGTTAAGTTTGCTCAGTTCTTGCATGCTAACTGCAACAATAGTGTGAGATAAGACAATTACATACAATTAGTATGTAGTATGAATTGGGATACAGTGTGAATGAACACCAGAAACGGACAACATGAGCTGTCAGTGAACACCACACCAAAACTAACATCACATGACCAAAGTTTAGGTTCCATTCACTGAAGACGGCCATGAGACACAGTCAAAAGCTTAGGGAAGAGAAAGTAAGTGAAGCCTGAGTTCATATTTTTAGCAGTTCACACATGCTTAGCCTAGCTTAGCGCAAACACTGGACAGCTGGGGGAAACTTCTAGCTTAGCTCTGTGAAAAGTGAAAAAAAGATCACCTTCCCATAAGTCAACAGCTGTTTTATGAACAATAAATACACATGACAAGGCGTTGGGAGTATGCCTTCGAGACATTTCTTGAACTACATGGTACATGGTGTCCTGTGTTACTGTCAGGTCTGCACACACACTGTTGTGACTAACCACAACCCAAGTGACTCAGCTACAAAACAAGATACAACATGATAATAAGACTGTTTTGAATTTGTCGGAAGGCCATTTCTTTCACTTTTGATAGAGCTACAGTAGCAGATTCCCACAGTTACACTTGTCTCTGTACTGTACATGTTTATTTGCATCACCTTTAGTTTCAATCATACTCTTAACAGAGAGAAAGAGCCTTAGAGTGAGAAGAGAGTGTGATGCTGGAAAAAAACAGGCTAAAAAGAGAGCAGGACAGGATGTTTTTGCTTCTCACAGAAGGTCAAATGAGTAGAAAACCAAAATTCAGAGGAAAGATGGTGGTGTTAAGACACTCCCTGAGAGATTAATCATCAGGCTACAGCAGATGATAGGGAGTAACTCTCCCTTTTAGATGTATTGTACTTGGCAAATTAAGTCAGACCTGATTCACTTGCCCTCCCCTCAGTCTGTATCCTTCCTCCTACACCCTCTCCTCTCCCGCTCCATCTTTCACTCTTGCTTCTCTCCACCTCCTCCTCACTCTTCTGTCCCTCCTGCAGACTGCGGTTTTGATTTAGCTCTTGTATGCAAAGCTCAGCGTGGTCATGCAAAAGGGGAAATACACACATATAAACACACTCAGGCACACAGTTTCCAAAATGCGCTGAAGGCAGAAAAATGATGTTTTCTCCAACTCTGAGAGCAACAGATTAAAGTGATAAACATGCAAATAGATGAAGCAGGAGGTAGAAACATAAACGTGTTCCAGTTGTCACGGCAACCGCCAAATTGCCAAAACCAGTTAATACCACGGAAAAGAAAATGAACTATGTGTGCAATTCCAGTACAACCCCTGGAAGGCTGGTAACAGATTGAATTAGATTAGGTTATAAATAAACCCTGCTGTCCACCTGGTCACCATATCAAAAACTGTAAACATTACATAATATTTACAGGCTCAGAGTTAATTTAGTTTTTATGTATTATCACAGTTTAGCAAACTTACTCTGTTACTAACCCCAATCACATATGCATAAATCTAGCAGAAGTTACTGAATTAACATACAAATCAAACAAAATGTACCTTGAAAAACACATGAAACATTAGCTAAATAACAACACAACAAAACAGCAGCGCCTCCATCACCCAGATTGATAACCTGTGAAACTGAGAGAGTAGAGATTAAGGAGCGGTCTGCCCATTCACCATTACACTAACTGTGCCAAGAGCTTTCAAGTGTGACACCAATGTGCATTCAATGTGACGTAATGATCCTTCCTCCTTTTATAGTTTCCTTGAACCTAACCAGGAAGTTGCAAAGGCATCAGTATATCACTACTTCACACAGCTGAGGGAAGCATGACTGGCTCAGTTTTGTGATGTGACTGTTAAAACAAAGACATGAGTTAAAATGCATAACACTACAACAGAATAGGAGCTATGATTAATATCTGTTTCGTCAACATCAATCTCTTTGTCATGAAGAATTGATAGTTTACTTAAATAGTTAGGCTATAAAAAAGAAGAAGATATAACTGGGTGTCATCTGTATAAAAATGGTAGGAAATATTATGCCAGCTGATAATGAGCTGAGGGTAACATGAACAGAAAACGGTAAAGGACCAAGGTTGGAGCCTTGGGGAACACCAGAGAAACTGGATGGACAGAAAAGGAATACATACCAATTGTGATAGAAAAAACTTTGTTAAAAGAGACAAACCATTTAAGAGCAGAACCACTGACACCTAGCTAGCCTCAGTCCATCAAGTAGCATATTATATTACACAGTGTCGAGGGCAGTATTTAAATCAAGTTAATGAGGGAATGCCACAACTTTCACACTTCAGCCATGCTCAAGCATTGTTGTGATCTAAAAAGAGCAGAATTTGTGTCTAAAAGAGCTAGAGGCTAAAGTCAAACTTCCACACTCAAACAACAAATTAAATGCAGGATAATGAACATGCATTCGACTCTCATTTGACCCATTTACACAAGACTGCTGTCGTGGGTTAATCCCTGGTCATCACAGTTTCCACAAGATCTCAGTCTGCAACTGCAGTTCCTCACATGTCGCTGCTCAATGGAAGAATTAAACCTTACCTTGTTACAAACTGTCGTCTTTAAGTTTATTAAAAATGGTCTCTGGACTTCCTGTATTTGGTATCCTTATGAAAAGTTAAGAGATCAACCTTCACTATACCATCATGTTCTGAGGCTAACCTATAATAACTCTATGGTGGATGACCCATGTTGACCCACTCACAGTGAAAGTGGGTTTATCCCACATCACTATGCCTGGCTGCAAGCATTTCAAGCACACACAAATCTTAACATTCACTCCGTCCAAGGCCCCATGCCTTCTCTCACTCTCATGTACCAACTTCCTCAGTGAATCAGCCATCTGGACACCAAACACTGCAGGAGTTAATGGATCAGCTGGGTTACATAAGACATACAGGGCCTGGGCTTTCATTATTCACCAGGCAGTCCACTCCACACCATAAGATTATTTACACACACACACTTATGGTGTTACATTGTGTTGCAGGACAAACACAGAGCCAGGAGGAATGGGGCTAAGGCCCATTAACTAATGACTGCCTGGTGAGCCTGGAGGAAACTAGTGCAACAACACAACACGTAAAGAATATAAAGATAGTAGAGACCCTGACGTACAACCCTGATATCCTGGTTTTAAATCTACCCTGAACCTTTAGTTTAGTCATCTGTTGTCCAACATATATCTACTACTGTCTAATAAACCCAAGTTGAAAGCAAGAGGGTGTTGCTTGGTTGTATTACCAGCTGCATTGTCAACGTCTGTAGTGGCTTTTTACAGATGCCAGTTACTTGAGCTTCCAGACAGATGCTATATCAACATGAAAGAGCAAACTGAGTGACTTATTATTAGGATTACTTGCAAGAGATGTCTCAAGACAACCCTAGGGATCACTATCTGGGTCAATTGGAACATATGTTAATGGATTGGCATCAGCTAAAAGAAATCTGATCAAAATCCAATCCTTTCTTGACTGTTCTCAATTGTTTTGTTCACCTCAGCCTGCCAGTGTTGCAGCACTGCTGTCCTTGAAGACAGCTGGGCAATTCGCTTCATTTACAAGTGAAAATTAGTGTGTGAATGTTAAAAATGATTGGGGCTCAGTGTTACAAGTGACTGAGTTCTGAAACAAGGTGTCAGAACTCAGTCACTCGTGTCACTACAGTTTCCTTGAGCTCTGACGCTAACAAATGTGTTATCTCTACTCTATTTCTCATTAGCAAAGATCAGCTTACAGAACATCCAGGTACCAACTTCTCACTTTTAGCCGGCGCTGATTGCCACTTTCACTGGTTGAAATCTCATGGCGGCAGATCACATCAGTTGTCACCAATTAACATGAATTCCGTGAGTAACATGACAGACAAAATGATACTTCGCTGCCCCCCCCCCGGGTTTATGTGCTCTCAGCAAGTCAGTGTTTGTACTCAGCCAAAGATCACTTGTGAGGTGTTTCTGTAGTCCCAACAATGCCAACAGAGTGATACATCTTTAGCTCATTGCTTCACATCAATTTCAGCAGTCACTTTATCCAAGTTAAACTTCATTCATATCATATATCAATACTTTAAGCTAATCAACTTTATAGTTCTGAACCAGAACCATCAGTATTTGGATCAAGTAGCTTGTGAAAAATATGGTGTGCACACTTTTCCATTCAGTTGAATGGGAAAGTGTGTCCAAACTTTTGACTGGTACTGTAGATATTGATAAGTATTGGATCGGACTATCGGCAGATACCCTGTATTAAAGGACTTGGATTGGGGACAAAAAACCTTGACATGTTACGCTGTGAAAACAATTTCAAAATCCTGAGTAAGCCTGAAATAGTTGTAAATGTTTTTAATGGGTTAGACTCCAGCTCTCCACAGCCATGAACATAAAAGATAAGTGGTTCAGAGTATGGATGGGAATAAAATAGATTGGGTGTTAAGTGAGCTGAGGTTTGGACTATAACTAAATGAATCAGAAGTGGACCCCAAGGCCAGACCAGTTGGAATTTACAGCTTTAAAACTGAACGCAGTTAAATTAAAAAAAAAAATCCAGCCATTAAGGCAAGAAAAAAAGACTTCTCTATTCAGAAGTTAGCTTGTGAATGCAGTCTCACTCTCAAATGTTCAAGTTTAAGATATGATGGAAGTTCCCATCTCCACATGAAAAACTGAAAATGCCCAGAGGCCACTGAGAGAATACAGCTCACAGCTTTTTTTCTGTGTGACTGTCTCAACCTAACCTTGGGAACTGTGGAAAAAGACGAACCATCTGTCTATCACAGTCTATCACCATTTTACCTTGTGAGGCAGCTGGATTCGTGAGATCAGGAGATCATGCAAGAATCCTCATAGGACGCCGGTCACGCTGGTCTGAACCACTAGTGGTTCGGACACAAGCTTATATCTTGAAGCCTGACACGATAGATTCTTGTGTGATCTCACAAATCCAACTGCCTTGAGTGGTAAGCCTCAGCTGATACCTGCTGACATCCAGTTACCATGCTGTCCTCATCCAGACTCAGTACCTAGGGAACAATGGCTATGGCAACCATGGAGGAGTTCTTGCCCTGACACACACACACACACACACACACAGGCTCTAGAGCCAGACTATGTATGGCACAGTATATGTTTTTTGGCAGGCTAGTAGTTTTGTCCCACAGCCTCCCTCTCTGTGTCTCTGCCTTTTCTCTGGTTACCTCCCATGGGACTGAAGAGGGACCCCCACCCCCCACCAGCTGCTGTGCAGGTCTCACACAGAAAGAGACAAACATTTAGACATGCAACTAAAAATACTGTTAATTACAGCATGACAAAATGGTTTAGTATAACGCAGCCTTTTTTGACCCTCTGTTGGGGATGAATAAAGTACTTCTGGTCCCTGTTAATGCAACAATGCATGAAGATGTGCACGCTACTCTGTGCTACAAGAGGGGAACTTCTTTTTATAATTACACAAGCCATGGCATTCATTAGCCGACACTAGGTCCAGTATTTATCAGTTCATGAAAGACTCCTTCCAGTTTTCTCATGAATATCTTTTCTGAGGGAGTTGACTATTCGGTTCAGTCCAACGGACAGAAACAGATCCATCTGGCATCTTATTTTCTGTGACATTTACGACAAAAGTCCTTTAAAATTGGCTTGACGGTTGGATGGAAACATGTTGGCTGACAGAAAGTGTGAGGCAATCAGTGCGGACTAGGAGAAGAAGACAGACAAAGCAGAAGTGAAGACTGAGTGAACTGGCAGCCCACATCCGCAGCACAGAGGAAATAAAACACGGGGGGGGGGGGTGAACACACTCTCGCACACACTGCGCCAACGTGCATGTCTCGCTTAATGACACAGAGCAGATGTAAACAACTGAGAGAGAGCTAGATCCATATGTTGAGCTCAGACACACATACACAGTGTAGTGAGCTGAAATCAGGGCTTGCTCAACCTGACCATTAACCCCTCCATACAGTAGACTTCTGTAGTATCTAACAGCTTAGCCAGAGAGCCTTTCTGCAACACACTTAAACCAGACCATTTGTTTAAAGAGGGTGGGGAGTTTTCACTATCTGTTATTGTGTAACATAGTGAATCAAAAAATCAAATAAAAAACACACCCATGACGTGATCTTCTTATATGAAAAGTAGCATTTTATTTCTTTGTCCCAATCTCTTTCACACAAGCAGTTTGAAGCAGCCACTACAAGAAAAACTGCTCTGATTGGAGTACTGAAGTCTCTTACTAGTAACGTACAGTGATGGGTTGTTCCAGTAACAGCTGCCAGGCAACCAGCGAACACTCCAGGAAGTTACTGGTCTCAGCCCAGAAACAGTCACGCACGTAACCCCCCTGTAAGACTCCAAGTCAGCGTCGGTTGGGGCTGAAGACTACGAGTTTGAAAATGAAACTAATCTGGGGGGAGCGGAGTTAGAAAGGTTAGCTGGAGGCAGACTAGCAGCTCCAGGCTACATTAGGCACTATCAGCATAACACGACACAATCTCTGACTGAACTGTCGGCAGTCAATTTGTTGGTAATGAAGGCAAAAGGTTATGAAAGAAGAATGCGCGACATAAATAAACAATTTCTCTGGTTCTGCCGCATCAATTTCTTTTTATCTTTTTTTAAACTGAGTCCAACAATGTTATTTTAGTCCCAGAGCTGGAGTCAGGACATGGTTAGCCTAGCATAGCATAACAACTGTAAGCAGAGGGGAAACAGCTGGCCTGGCTCTGTCCAAAGTTTAAAAAACTTTATGTACATTATGATACTTTTTTTTCACCATGAAATTGCTCCACCACTAAATTCCAATGTAAGCTCACTACAGCTGCTGTCCTCCTAAACAGAGACAGCTACAAACTTTATCAGAGCCACCTTTCAAGCCATAATGACTTTTTTGTTTCTGTGCCTGAAAGTAGGACAGGAGAAAATAAACAGGACTTTAGGCTGGATAATGACAATAACAGCTACCATCACACCCTTCAAACTGCTCAACCTAAACAACACAAACACACACCAAAGACATCCTGGCATGAAGTCTTTCAGTATTTCACTTGTATTTGTAGAACTGGCCCAACAACCTTTACTGGTTTTTTTTTAGAATGAGGTGTGTTGACTGACAATAATTCAGCCTTTATAAATGAAATCTATTAAATAACACACGGAAGAAAAAGGAGACAGGGTTGATTTTTTGATAAAAGGCCAACATCAGGTCTCATTGTAAGCCACTTTACAGGAACATGTCATGGAAATATCCCTCCCCCTCACACACACACACACACACACACACACACACACACACACACACACACACACACACACACACACACACACACACACACACACACACACACACACACACACACACACACACACACCTCCTTTGCTCATTCATTATTTCTCTAAGTCAGCTGCCGGGCTTCTCAGTTGTGGTATGGAGTGTGTGTGCTGGCTGGCTGACCGGCTCCCCTCCTGCTCTCTCAACAACAAGCTCTTGTCTCGCACATCCCCAGAGGTCATACAAGATTAAAGGTCATATTATTAACTTTGTGCCCATGCACCATCCTTTTCCATTTCTCCTGCTACTGAGCAAACTCAATTCCGCTTAAATCGTCTTTTGCTACAAGATTTTTTGTTTTTTTAATAAAGTAAGAATTCAATATCTGGGTTATTACAAACACAATCCTAGTTCTTTAATACTGAGCATCTGATGTTTTGTTATTTTCTATATACTACAGCTGCACAGTGCTCACTTAGTGGGACTCCATCAAAAATGAGAGAAGCAATTCAAATCTAAGGAGCAGCAAGGTCTGAACCACAACATGAACACAATGCTCAAGTTCAAATACAGTTTTCACCAGACAAGTGATGAACGTACAAAATTCAAACCCCGCCTGAGGCGCCAGTAAAAGTTTATGCAGGGCAAGTTGATTGGCCGGGTTAGTGACAGCCAATCAGAGTTATGGGTAAGTCCCTTTGAAAGAGTAACCAAGCCACAGAGAAGCACCTGCAGCACATCGCTCTCCTCTCGCTCATGGGGGGGAAGAGACACGCTGTTTCTAGGGCAGAGAAGCGCTGGAGGTTGCTCGAGCCTCGACCCAGTGGAGGAAGAAGTAGCTCGTGCGCCTGCTAATGTTAGCCTGCTAAGCTTTGGGAAATAACAGAAGACATTGTTGGTGCATGTGTGTAACGTTAGTGACACTAGATAGTCACCTCAGCTTGTGTTGTTTTGTGTTGATGTAGCAGCTGTAGAGTGTAGCTATGATGCTGCTGCTGCTGTGGGGCATGAGCGCTCAGCTGTGGTTGGATCTTATTTGTGGAGGGGGGACGAAGGAGAGATGAATGAATTAGACCAAAGCCACATTGATATCCGAACACACATCTCTTCCTATCTCTCTCCATATTGCTCTGTTAGCTACTGCAACCCACAAACTGTAACTATGATGGGTGTGGCTAGCTATTCACCCAAAGTCACATTTGATTAGATGAATTTTTGTAAAAGCCCCTGAGTGCAGGATAAGTCATCAAACATTTGAATTTTGGGATATCTGAGTCGCAATTACAACCGGGAATGACTCGTCAACAAGGGAGCCTTCACTAATTTTAAAACCAGATATACTGTCACTGTGGAGGACCCAGTGTGGTCCTGATTGTAAATGTTTTGCGCCTCCATCTTTGTAATGCTCTTGAAGGTTAAGACCATCTCTTCTCATGTCAGAAAGAAGTCTGACAGGAACAATTGCTTCACAGCAAACTCAGAGGAAAAATGAAATAAATACAACCTTTATGAAGATACAGAGGTTTTCATTCATTGCTGTAGTAATGTTGTAGGACTGTCAGCAACAAGAGAAAACTGTCTTCCTCTAACTGATGACTTCATTTCATTGAAATGTATGTCGAATTGTTTCTCCGCTGTTATTTTTCCTCTGCACATGAATGCATCTGTGCGGAGGCTTCTCTTAAAATCTAGAGCCAAAAAGCATGTGATTTTCATTTCAAAAAGATAAATCACACTTTCCCTTAGTTACAAGTACATTTTCATTCAATCTGATATGAAAGTGTGATGCAGAATATTGACATCATCATATCTATCTGACAGCCTCAATCCTGGAACACAGATATTATCATCCTTTCAAAAAACCTACAATTATGAAAGCATTTGCCCAGGGGTGGGCTGTGTATATTTATCAAAGACCGCTATAAAACACAGACTTGTGAGTCCACAAGGTGCACACAACATACAATGGCTGGGCTTTGTTCCCTTCAACCGCTCTGGGCTACCGGGAAACACTGCAAGAGGCAAGCCAAGTCTCCTTCTTTGTGTGTGTGTGTGTGTGTGCGTGCGTGTGTGTGTGTGTGTGAACCTTTGACCTTCCTAAGGGAAGCTGCTCCAGTGGGGAAGAAGGGGGGGGGCTGATGTTATCATAAACACAGCCCGGTCTTATCCTAGTTCAACCACCATCATCTCTTTCAATAAAACAAAACAGCTCCAATAGAATCCTGCACACTCAAAACTCACTACGGACATGAAGAGCTGCGTCTTACATGCAAGAAACGTGCAAGAAAAAGTGTAAAGATGAAGTGGGCAGCCCGGCATTGGTGTCTTACATAATAAAGAGAAGAACACAGATTCAGCAGGATGCTTTCTTAGGACGTTAAGTCTCATTTTTGACAATGACTGGATGTAATGTGCTGGTAAGGAGGGCTGGTAGGAATTCCAAGCCCACAGAGAAATAACAACTGACTCTGCAGCTCTCCACAGCTTTCAGCTCAGCATACTGCTTCTCTAGCCTGCACGCAGATGACATGGAGTGTGATGGTTCTCAGTGGTCCTCCCCCCTATATAAAAGCTGGACGGCCCATTCCAGCAAACAAGCTCAGACAAGCCAGCTATACACTAAACTGTCCAACACTCAAATCAATGAGACCAAACCAGAGCTAAAGGGAGAGTGAATATTTACAAACCAGTTATAATAAACAGTAACAGTATATTAGATACTTTTATATTGTGTTTATTATATGATATATTATCACAATTTAGTTATTTCCTGGAAAATGAGTTTACAAGCTGACAGCTGTTTTTAGCTAATCCAGCAAATTAAACACCTGACAAATCAAACACTTGTCCTGCTTATATGTTGGCAAAGACCCAATAATGAACTAACAACAGACAGTTTACTCAGTTCCACACACACCCTTCTACTAACATCAATACTAAGTAGAGAACCTAATGTGTATTAGTCCGCCCCTGAAAATAATCCCCAACAAAAGCACTATTTCGTCATGTTTGAGTAACATTTGTTAAAAACTACAGTGACCAGCTGTTTTAGATATGTACTTTATAAAATCTATGTGTGGCCCATTTTTGAAGCTTTACATCTTCAGTGCCACAGACAAGAGTAGGGAAGTCAGGAGGTATTGAGAAACTGACATCATTGGTTTTGATTTTTTCATGGGATTTATCAACAATTACACAAATATACATTACTGTCAGCCTTATCCCTTAAAGGGAGAGCCTCCATGGCATAAACTATATCAAAATCTCAGCTCAAATGATCACAAACCTAAAAACCTAACCCGATCCTGAATTCTTTAAAGCTTGATTAAAGTCTTGCTGCTTTGGTTGTTTACCACTACTGCAATTTTCTCCTGTACTTCTCTCATTTCAAACACTGTTATCCTCTTTGTTACTTAGCTGGCTAAAGCTTATTAGGTATTAGAATGATGTAATGCTCTTTGTTCCCTTCAATCTCTTGGCCTCACCATGACTAACAACACTCACTGCTGAGCTTTGAGTAAGGAGAAGAAAGTCTGTATTATATGATCACGTTAACACTAAGAGACACTTGTATCACTGTGTAACTGCAGTTTACTAAGATCTGACTTATCTTGTGAGTTGAGCTTACAGTGGGCTTGTATTACATCATACTTCAGCCCGCTCTGTCCTTCACTTGACAAGGGGATTAGTTTAAATCCAACCTGGCAAGACCAAACCTGACTACCATCATGACAGTTTGGTGAATCAGCGTGGACTGTCACCACACGCACACACACACACACACACATAGAGAGGCTTCTCAGCCAGGGGGCCGCTGCATCACAGAGTTGATATAATGTCTGACTGAGCAGACATAACTACCAGGTATCTGAAACTGAGAGCACCTCATCACACAAATACTAGACATCAGCACAAAGATAAGTCTTAGGTGCTGCAAAAACATGTATTCAAGACCAAATGTCTACAATCGGACCTATAGAGAGGAACACGACCCTCAAATTACAGCTGAATGAATAACAAATGAGTCACCGCGAAAACCAGTGTGAGTGACAGTCATGTCAGCAGCAGCCCTGCACAATTTAGAGGTGAAGTCAAGATTCAACACAACCCAGTGGTTACATTTAGTGATGATATTCCTTAGAGAGTATATCAACTGTCCTGACTGTCTCTGTGGGGAATAAACATCTCAAAGACTCATTCATGGTATTCTGTGGCCGACTGAAAGCAAGAATTCTTGACTTATAACTTGTTATAGCAGTAAAAACTATTGCAGTGTGTTGTACGAAATATCAAATAAATAAATAAACAATATTACAAACCTCACCAAACATATAATTGATGCCACCTTTCGAAAAAAATCAGTCAATTAATCGATTGACAAAAATGTGATCTGCAACAATTTTGATAATCAGTTGATCTTTGAAGTCATTTCAGAGGCAAAAAAGGCCAAACATTCACTGGTTCCAGCTTAACCAATTTGAATATTTGCTGGTTTTCTTCTGTGATGATACACTAAATACCCTCTGAAAACTGAGATGTTGTTAAAAGCTCCACAAAGTATGTGGACCACTTGAGTAGGGGTGTAACGATACACAAAATGCTCTCGTCTGACTAATTCTCACTTCTCATTGGTCGAATAATCTCCGTGTTACTTTCATAAGGAGAAAAGTGCTACATCAACAGCTTTCCAGGATTAATCCATTATTTCCTGCAGCGAGAGGGACAGACTAACAAACTACCTGTGAAAACGAGGGTGTATTCAAAACCCTTTTGTTGTTTTCACAACTTTGAACTCACCCAACCTAACAGAGACTGCTGGGTCTAACTGAACTCAACGTTTACTGAACGTTTACTGAACGTAGTAAACGTTTACTGAATCAGTGTTTCTCCTATAATTGTAACAATGAGAACCCCTGCCAGACCCAAAACATTAATGCCAAAAATAACCATTCATATCCATTCATTCAGAAATCAATAATGTTTGGGAGCCTCTGTGCAGTGTTGTTCCAATACGTGGGTCATCCTCTGTGTTGTTGCCTAGGAAACTATTGGTAGTGTAACTCCATTAGTAATATTGTGTATTATAATATCTCCACTGGAAAAGTTAAGGGGTTTAGCAAAGTTAGCAACAATGGGTTAGCCTAACCTGAAGACGCAAAACAAAGAAATAGAGAACAGAGAAATGTGTGGCTGCTGAGTTCACTGTGCATCTGCCCCGTTACATCCAACCCCCCCCCGCGACTAATCGATTAGTTGAAGATTATGTACGATTTCAGTCGACCAACATTTTCTTTGGTTGACTACAGCTCTACAGTTCAGAAAAGAAAAGAACGGTGGAAAATAATATTTTGGTCCCAAACTATTAGTGAAACAGTTTAGTTGTGCTGCAGTGGAAAACAAGCTTTCTGTTTCTTGCAAGGAATCAAGACAACAGCTGACAGCTGTTTTATGCTAATTTACGGTCACTCAGAACTGGTCCTTACAACGTACCGCCTGACCACATCGGAAATCAAATGTGTTTCTAGTTGTTCCAAACAGCTTCACTCAAAGGCCACTGTCACAGAGAGGGGAGGGGGACGGGGAGATGCAACATCGTTTAAATATGAGGATAATGGCATTTATTTTATTAATAATGACAGCAGCGACACTACATGAGCATGGGTAACCGGGGTAATTAGGCTAAGCCGGCTACCATACATCTATGAGTATGCTACCTGCTTGACAGTAATTGTTTGGGACACAGAGCATACCGCAGTCGCATACTGAACGGTTCAGGACAAATACACTAACTGATACACCCTTACCACTGAGTTGAGTTTATTTTATTACACATCTTGTTCAAAATATTCTATAGACCAAAACAATCGAAAAAATAATTGTCACATTAATTAACAATGCGAATCATCGTTAGCCGCAGCCCTCTTAGAAAGTTTTCAAAACTCAGCGTGGGGCTGAAAGCTGTGACCTTAATAATAATATACACAATAAACAATTAAACTGTAGCAAGTGAAAGTTAATATAAGTATAATGACAACTATTACTGGTTAACGTACTCAACTGTAGCTTATGAACCTTAAACCTGTGAGCTGGCCAGACAAATAAAATGAAATTTTGGCTGTTTCCTGGTCAAAATAATCACTCTTTGCACAGTTTTGTTTGGCTGTTATCAAAAAATATAACATCACTTTTTGTTAGTCCATTAATCCACCACAGATTAATCAGTAATGAAAATAATCATTAGTTGAAGCCCTGTTTTAATTACATTTAAATAGCAATATTGGTCAGAAAAATTGCACTTTGATATTTTCCTGAAATCATTCAGCCCCAACTCCATGCAGCAGACACGTTTCAAACACGTATGGAGGTTCGGAGCCGGTTTGGAGCCCAGAGTTGCTGCTTATGGTCGGCGCCATCTTTTCCGTTTGGAGCCAGGACCTTCCAGTGTTGCCTTTCACGCTCTGGAAACACGCCTAATCTAACGCTAGCTTACTGGGCACTTGAGCTAACATTAGCCACTGTAGCTATATTGTACTAGCAGGTATCTTTATCAAGTAACACTAAACTTAGTGAAATATAATATTGCGACAACAGTCCGACTCAGTGCGAGTCCTGGAGATTGTGATTGAAGGTACTTCCACATTGACTTCAATTTCACGCCTGGTTACTGCTACTTGACCAATATGCACAATATCAGAGCCTTTGCACTGTCACACCTAAACAGAACGTAGCCATTAATTTTAATTCATGAGGCAAAATGACCACTGTGCCAAAGCTCTATTGCAGTTTAACCTATCTGTGTTCACATGACAAAATATTGTTGTTGAGGAATTAGCAAAACTGCTTACATTATGAGGAGATAACACAGATTAAAACTAACATACTAATTACTTATTAGAAGAGAAAGTAATCTGATTTTTCATTTTCTGAGGACTCCCTAGAACTCCCCCGTTTCTGCAGGTTCATCAACCTCTCTATGAGCCCCTAATGGACCTCTAAAAGTAACAAACCCTCCTCAAAGACACATGGAACACCTTAAAGACTTCCTCAAGGATTCCCAGAACCTGCTCATTCAGCCCTAAAACCAAGCAGAGTCCTTTCCAGGACCTCTGGCATGCTGTTAAATCCTCTCTCCTCCTCTGGATATCTTAAATCTAACTTTGAGAGCAGCTCTACTTTTTAATGACTTTCCTACACTTGGATAAACACATCTTAATCAAGTGGCATTATAGGTATATGATATATTCATCACTTCCATAGTCATTAGGGTTGGGTTGCTCCAGTGGCAGGTGTCTGTGTGCGTGTTTACGTGTGTTCAAGGCCTCCTTGTCCCACAGGGGCCTAGACCTGGGTTGTTATGAGCAGATGGTCATAATTACCAGAGCACAGAAAGCAGCAGCAGCAGCAGAGGATATGGGGTGTTGCTTTAAATTGCAGTGTAGCTAGATTGATTTCAGTAAACCTGGATGGAGTAATCCTCTTTTCAACAAGGCGAGGCCAAGGTAGTTCCCTTTAATCCACAGTGTCATCCATACCTACCTCACGGTTAAGTTTTACTGTCTGTTGTCGTTAGCAACAGCCCTCTCCTGTGGAAGTCAGTCTAGCTAAATGAGAAGTGACACTGACAGTCTCTTCACACACACTTCACACACACACACACACACACACACACACACACACACAGTCCAGCAGGCTGCATGTTATTACACTATGGACTCAACGCTCAAAACAGACAAACAGGAAAACAACCCTACAGTTGGAATGCCCCAACATTTAAACCTGTGAAACACCCAAAATCCGGTGAAAGAAGATCTGTTCTTAAATACAAAGGAGGCAATGTAGTAGGTTTGGAAGGATGGCTTAAAGAAGAGGAACTCGCTTCTTTGTTTTTTTACTCCTTTCTCCTTTGAAGTCCACTTTAAGAGAGCAAAACTCCAAACTTCTTTTACAAAGCTGGAACCTAATATGGTTTTGCTTACGGGGAAAGTAAATACCACATAAAATAACTCGACTTTGATGTAGTCCACCAAGTTAAGAGTTTTACTTCAAGATATACAATCCTATTACCGGTGCACACTGCATGCTAACAACAACACCGAGCTCATACGACAGTTTGTTGAAAGAAGACTAACGGTAAAACGTTTAGTCCGTTTTAAAAATTGAATTCTTGTTGAAACAGCAGCACTTTGGTGGAATAGACATGTACCTAAGTATAAGTTGGCTGCTAATGATTAGAAAGAAGCTCTAGTTCATATTTGAGGAGGTTTACAGTTGTGACAGTCATTGGGACAAAATGAAACTTCAGGGTTATTAATGTCTCGCAGCTGCGGAAGGATGCGCTTTCATCGTAGAAGACAGAAGCAGGTGGCGGTAAAACAAAAGGCGAGACTCATAATAACAGCTAGCTCGCTAGTACTGCTTTGTAAAATTAAAGAAAACAGCGACAAGCAAACCAACCTGCATGTGTAATGTCGGACAAGTCGTAGTTCTTGGCGCTGCGGGGAAACTCTTTCAGTTTTCGGTTGGACAGGTTGAGAGCCCCGCTGGCGGCAGCTTCCTCCAGCGCTTTCTCCACGCTGCGGCTGGCCGCTACTGTGGCCGGCAGCTGGGCTCCATCCCCAGCAGCCATCAAACGTACAGGTCCGCCTCCTCTTCTACTTTGTTGGAAGCGTCCGCTCCACTTTCATACCCCGTAGGTCCTTATAAACTCCCAACTGAGCGCTCCTTCCGTAAACTTCTTTGAAAGTACCGAGTAAACCCGAGAAAAAATAACTTAACGATGTGAGACGTGACTGCTTCCCCTCACACAACGGGACTTACCCTCTCCACTACTAAAGGAGAGCGATGCAAGCTGTCAATCTTTCAGGAAGTTGCATCAAGCTCGCAAATGTCGCAACAGCGTTACAGGAAGACTATGCTTTTCCCTCTAAATAAAAGCGCAAACATTGCCACAAAGAACAATAAAACCATCCCAGCTTTGTTCACTCTATTCAACCTTTGTGATCACAGCTTTGTACATGACTTCTTTTAGGCACAACAGATATAAAAAAAAAAAATCCTGATGCAATCCAAGACTGTAGAGTCTCTTTGATTATTAACGTTTTTAATTTGTGCGTTTGCCTTTTGTTGGTCTTTTGCTGGGAGTGATGCTTCTGTTACATTGAGCAGCTCCTAAATTCATTATTGTTCGGCAATGACTCAAATCAGATAGTAGAACCTCCAACAGGCCTATTTGTCCCCCAAAACATAATTCCTGGCCAAATAGGGAGGAGGGCTATGAGAGAGCATGTAGACCTATAGGCCTACGTTGAGAAATAAAATGTAACCCTTTATTTCACAGGTCATAATTACCTAATAATTTTCCAGGACATTTACTAGAAAGATTAAAGATTCTTTGTTGAATAAATGAATTACTGGGCAAATGGGGACTACCA
This sequence comes from Thunnus albacares, assembly GCF_914725855.1. NCBI lineage: Eukaryota > Metazoa > Chordata > Actinopteri > Scombriformes > Scombridae > Thunnus > Thunnus albacares. Next base: position 25,314,531 of record NC_058127.1, on the reverse strand, counting down.
GTTTTGACCGTGCATCCACCCAATTAATAGATAACTTAATAAAAAATTTTAAAAAATATTCAGATCCTTTATTTGAGTAAAAGTACCAATACAGCAATGTACAAATACTCCATTACAAGTAAGAATTCTGCATGAAAAATCCTACTCAAGTAAAAGTACATCAGTATACATCAAAGCATTAAAGTAAAAGTACTCATTCTACAACAACTGATATATTATTATACTGTATATGAGATCTGTATATCATTAATAGTGAAGCATCAGTGTTAGAGCAGCATGTTACTGTTGTAGCTGCTGGAGGTGGAGCTAGTTTACACTACTTTATATACAGTTAGCTAGTTTAGTCCAGTGGTTCCCAACCTAGGGGTCGGGCCCCTCCAAAGGGTCAGCAGATAAATCTGAGGGGTCGTGAGATGATTAATGGGAGAGGAAAGAAGAAAAAACAAATTTCTGATACACAAATCTGTTTTCAGTTTTTGGAGTTTTTCTCTAATCTTTCGTTTCATTTCGTCATCGTTTTGGTGAAATTAAACCATGTGAGAAGTTCAGAGGGAAAATCACTTTTTGGTGGAGCTGTTAACAACTCATAGACATATGAAATGTGACCCCAACTACACAGAGAACTCAAACAAATTTTTCACGTGGCCCCAATCCTCTTCTGTAGGTAGTTATTCAATTTATAACCTCAAATTTTCTAAAATCCTGGCCACTGCCCCAACATGAACTGATAATATGTTTTGGGAAAAAAAGAAGTTTAATATGCAATTTGTTGTTAATGGATTGAAACTTCCAAAATCACATGGCCGCATGGACCCTTAACTAACAGCAAAGAAGATGATAATGGAGAAAAGAAGCCATTAAGATGATGTACATAGTCTATTTGTGCTCATATTGAAAATATAGACCAGTAGCCTACTATAAAGTAGGCAGCATTGACATGTTTGCTGGAAGCAGCTACTTCAACTTGGTGTGAAACATGTAAATTATATTTTAAAAACATACACAACCTTCTCTAAAAGCGTCTTTATTGACACCGCAGAACATTATCGCTGAATGAGAATTTTATTTTGATAGTAAAACCGGAAGTCGACCGAAGCCGCGTGTCTTCACCTGGCTTTCACAGGAGGGGGTTTTGAATGGGTGCAGCTCGTGTAGTCAGCGCGAGGGAGCCAGGAGGAGTGGGCGCGGCCACAACGCGAGTATTTTTGACTGACAGCGCTGGGGCGGGGCTTCTGTTTGTTCAATGACTGTAGACACAAAGTTACTGATGCTAATACGCACCAATCAGAATAAAATGCAGACAATTTTTGTGACATAATCGAAACAGTAACCAATCAGGTGATCCAATTAATGTTCCATTTATCATGAATGAAAGCTCATGTCATGGTAATTGAATTTGTTCAATTGTAGTTGATCTTCACTCTCCATTATAGTAATACTAACCTACAAGATCCAAGCAAAACAAAGTATGGAGAGGTTCCAGTGTGTTCCTGTGTGTTTGTGTGTATGGTCTGAATACACACATGTGTCTTAATGTCTATATAAGTGCAAATGCGGCGTCAGCAGGAGTACATTGTCCCCTCTTGCCTCCCGTGAGGTTTAAAACCCTTATTCTTATTCTTCCATTCTTTCAGGAGCAGATGACTCCCCTCCTGCACACACACACACACATGCACACACTTCTGCATCCATTAGCATTGTCCCCTCCTCTCCACCCTCCATCCACCCTTCTCTTTAGCCCTTGTTTCCACCCTCCCTCCCTCTCCAGCGTCCCATTGGACCATCTGTCAAAGTCCTGCCGGACTAGTCGCCCAGCTGCAACCAGGGTGAGTGTGTATGTGTGTGTGTGTGTGTTGGGGAGGGGGTTAACTTTCACTATATGTGGTTGTAAAACTCCATTAACAGTCACTGGTTAACTTATACTGTGCACTGTATAAGATTATAATGAAACCATTATACCTCCCCCACCCAAGGGAGTGTTGTAATATTACTTGGTCTGCGATTTTGAGCTTTTCTTTGTTTTTTCATTCTGTAAGCCTACACAGTAGCAATATAGGGCTTGTAAATGAAGTGCTGTTAGTTTTATGGCATGTCTACATAACTGTGGTTGATGATGCATAGTAACAGCATCAATAATTAACAGTTTAATCAGTGCATGCATTTTTGTGACATACACTGGAGAAAATACATTTGCAGGAAATATCTTTTTTCTTTACAATCTATTCCCTCTTTCTGATATCAGCAGCTTCGAGATAGCTGGTGATTTAGTGTGAGTTAAAGCATGCACTGCAACTTTAGTAAACCGGTAAAAACACATAGAGAACACACGCAAAAAGACAAAACGCAAGCAAATACAGAATCATAATAAAAGTAAAGAAAACACAACCAAACACACAAATGTGCTGTAAATATAGAAAACACGCTGCAAAAAACAGAAAACTCAAACACTCTGCAAATAAAATACAACTAAATACTCAAACATGCTGCAAATACAGAAAAAAACAACCCACAACAGAAAACGTGTGATTATTACAACTTGATTGAGGTATGGCAATTGTGTTTGTAGAACAATGAGATAATAACATTCACTTTAAATCAGGAAGTATTATGATCCAGACAATTGGCACATGGCATTAGGGGGATGGTTCACATATGGTGAAGTAGTTATTTGGAAACAACAACAATATGTACTGTTAATAGTTTGCCAACAGTAAATCTAAACATATTAAGATTCAATGTGTATTCTCAAAGGAGTTGTATGGGCTCTAAACTTTATATTACTGATATTTATGAAGGTTTGATGTAAATAACAATCATTAAATTTGAGTAAAAACAGATTTATGGTTTTGAGGAATCAAAAAAAGGATGATGAAGTCATACATCTATAGATGGAGTTAATATTGAAAGGGTGCGCAGAGTCAGATTTGGAAGTGTAATCACAGACCGCTCTCTTAGATACCTCACATCACTTATGGAAGGACAAAAGTGTCTGAAAGCATCACAGTTCTGAACAAGCTTACAAGGATTTTTACAATGGATTACAAGGCACTTCCCTGAATTTAACATGTTACAATACTGTGTGAAACTGTGGGGCAACACATACTATTATACATCCATACAGAAAAGAGCAATAAGAATTCTAAGATGGATTTGCATGCATTGCTGTCTGTCCTAGTTTCTAGTTTTCATTTTCAAATCTTACACACAGGGGCTTTTAACTAGCATTTGGGACTGTACTGACTGATACTTACACAAACAGCCATGACCAAAAAATATTTTTAGTAAAGGGGATAGTTTTGCCAGATGTATCACTCAACTGGCTGTCAAAGGCTGTTTTTTTAATGTGGGACCGGCCCAAGCAAGGGGGACAAGGGGGGCCAAGCACTTCCAACCCTACGCTTCTGCATAAGAGCATAAATATTTAACTTTAAAATTAGTGATGCTAACTTAACATAGACAATGGCTTGGCTAACCAGTTCAGAGAACAGTTGACACACACTATCATCACATCATGAAAACTTGTTAGAAGGAAAGCTTATTGTTTTCACGTAATTACGGTATGCCATTAGAAGAAAAAAAAAATCTTCAGCAGTGCGCTAAAGAAACAATAAAATTTATGTTTTTATCAAACATCTGTCTTTAAAGGAATATTTCAACATGGAGTCATGAAGGCTGGAAGCAGGGGGCTGTGGACAAAGTTCCAAAATACACCTTCCAAATGTGTTAACATATATATATATATATAAATGGACGTCATGACAGCTCCCCAAAAGTGGAGCCAAAACATACTGAGTTTTTAGTGAGTTCTGAAATCAATGTCTGAGCTGACACAAACACACAGACACACTCCCATACACATGGGTGGCCCGTCCTTTGCTAGCTACCTTACAGCTAACGTCTGTGCAGGTAGTACATTGGCTGTTCGGAGGGAATAAACACAAACCCTCTGGTGGTCAAAATCATGCAAATTACGTGAGGTGAAAATTTGCTTCAGTTTCTGTCTTAACATGTCCTGAGAATGGTGAAATCTTTACTACTAGTCTTGTTCATTCCATCAGAACTTTGGTATTTTGGGGTACATTGTGTATATTTCAGGCTAATGAACAATGCAGCTTCTAGGAGCATACTGTTAGCTTTTCCCTATGATGAATCATGTTACTTTTGCATCAGTGAAACAAACACAGCAGACAGGAGGATAACCACACACTGATATAGATGAGCTGGAACACACACACATGCAGGATCTCCCTGTCTGTGTAGGTGACACAACATGAGCTGAGAACAATAGAGGCAGCATCATAAACTCAAGCTTCCTGCTAATGAGTATGAATATTCATGCTTTTCACTGACCCACATGCTTTTGGGATGATGTCATCAGTTTACACTATGACCAATCAAAAGGGCTGAATTCCCAGTGTTGGTTGGTTTTCACTTTTAAATTAGCTCACTGTTTTTGTTTTCTCAATGAAATGTAGATCAGATATGATTCAGTTTGACTGATTACAAAATGCATTTATTAAAGAATTGATTTTGAGGTCTCAGTAAACCAGCAACCCTCTAATCTCGCCTCCGGTTGAACAGCTCTGGGGTCTTTTCCCACCAAACTTTTCTGTTTTCTTTTTGTTTTTATTTGAGTCCCTGCAGGCGGAGTGACATCACAGTTTCTCACGCTCTTTGTCCATCCTTACTTCCTCTGAGCTCTCCCTCTCTTCCTGTCCTATCCTCTTGTTTTTCCCCCTGTGGGTTGTAGAGACGTTGCTGGTTTCCTGACCCACTTCCCTCTCTGATGTAGAGGACACATGTTACTACGTTGTAAGCTTTTCAAAACTCTGTGTTGGCCATGATGTTTTGTTTTTCTTATATCTTCCTTGTGAGCGCTGCGCTTTAAATCCGCTCCCCTTCAGCAGCATTATATCACATTTATAATAGAATATCTTAAACTGAAGTGTACTTCCAGACTCCAGCACATGTGTAACAGAGACATGTAAAGTGGTTGATAGGCCACTCTCAAATTCTAAAAAAACACTTTTATCTACAGCGCTTTTCCAAGTTCTAATCTTGTGTCCTTGTGTTAACTGTTCAGCTATCTTGTTATATGTCAAATATAGGTCATTTAAACAATTGAGTATTGTTAAATCCAAGTCCCGGTTTTCACTTGTTGTAAAATGAAAAAAACAAAGCCATGATTCATCTTGAACTCAAGGGGGAATATGTATAAAATATATCCAATCAAATGTGATTGATTGGATACATTAATTATCATAATCAAATGACACTTGATGATTAGCTTGTGGGTTGTAGTTGTTCTTATCCTCCGCTAACTTATCTAACAATGTTAGTGAGGGGTGGAGGCCAACAGTCCTCTGCAGCTCAATATACCACTACTGCTCAGTAGTGGTTAGCCTAGCTTAGCATAAAGACTGGAAGCAAAGGGAAACAGCTAGCCTGGCTTTGTCCACGGTTTGAAAATATTCCTACTTAATTAGTTAACATGATGTATCTCATTTCTTTGGTCTGTACTTCAACAGAAATGTAAATTTGTGTTTTTTGGGGGGGTATTATGTGCTGGAACTATTTCTTGACGAACAACAGCTGGGTGCAGTGACTGTGTGCAGCTTCCCTGAGTCCTGTCATCACAGTCAGGTTGCCAGATTTGATACCACTGTGCCTATACATATCCCTATAGGCTACCAAAACCTGTGTTCACTGAATGATTCTGGCAATCTGCACTATAGTTAGAGATGCTGCATAGAAGCACTGTGAGCAGGTGGATAAACTGTTGTTTGTCAAGAAATAGTTCCAACACGTAACTTCCCCACAAACTAAAAATTGTTCTTTTAACATGTCTGTTTGGGTATGGATTAAACAAATGAGCTACATTGTGTAAATTAGTGAGCTTTAGAGGTGTTGGTTGGTGTATTTCTGAACTTTGGACAGGGCCAGGCTAGCTGTTTCCTCCTGTTTCCATTCTTTATGCTAAGCTAGGCTAACCACATCCTCCAGGCATCCATGGTTTCCTCTCCAAAATGAAACTTTGAACGAATGACCAGCGTCCTCTGCAAAGTCCTCAGTCATCTCTGACCTCAGGCGTGACCAAAGGAGCAATCTAATAAATGAAACGCCACAAGTGGAGGAACTAAGTGTTCAAATTGTGACAGATGGAGGGATACTGAAGGGCACAAGGAGAAAGAGACTTTCAAAACTTTCAAAAAACAGAGCATTTAAAGCTCAGTGACAGAGAGCAGGAGAGACTGAGAGGTGATTGACGGTGACTGAAGAAGAGAGGGAGGAGGGAATGAGCGATCGTGGTAGAGGTCAAGGGAGAGAGTGAGTGAGTGACTGCTGAAAGGGGAGTATGCCTGAGAATGAATGGTATGTGATTTAGACGTGACCAGCCCACCACCAGCTGTGCATGTTGTCTCAGACACACACACAGATAGTCTTATCAAGTCCTGCCACACACTCCCTGACTGGAGCCTGTAACATTAACACTGCAGTAAGGTAGAATAAAAAGGAGGATCTCTGGTTTCATGGCTCCTCACCATTCACTGTGCCTTCAACTGTTGCTGATATCAGGATTAACTGGACCTCGTACCCTGTAAAACGTCACCCAGTAAAGATCTATAGAATCTTTTTTTGTCTTTGTTCCTTCGGCCAGTAGCAATAAACAACTGTAACTCTTTAAACTGATCCCCTTCTTTTTAAAATGTTTTTCCTCTTAGCAACATACCAATATACACAATACATGAAATATACACTTGGTCACAAATACACATGCCCCTGCCTGCATCCTGACCCATACTTACTGTATATATACGTTCATGCACTCACACAGGTAAGTCTGCATCTAGGGGGGTGATCAGTGTCATTTGATTTTAAAAGTGCAAGATGTGTGATGGTGTCATGTCTGAGAGATTGGGTATAGGGAGGCAGATGGTTTTGGAGGAAGTATGGAAATAGTTAACCAGTGGTGGAATGTACATTTACTCAATTTTGAGGTGTTTGTACTTTATTTGAGTATTTCTGTTTTATGCTACTTTTACTTCCACTCCCTTACATTCCAGACTTAGATATTACACTTTTACTGCTAAAGTTACTTGCAACTTTTCAGATCAATATTTTATATGTAAAGCATATGATCAGTTTATAAAATATCCAAGACTACGATTAAGACTACCCAGCAGTACGTTGTGCTCTACCTTAACCACATTCAAATGCTGCAATGAATCAGTTTTATATTCCAATAATATGTACAGTAGACACTAAAAAATAACACTTTATATTGGGCCATCTTGCATAATTACTACTTTTACTTTTGATACATCAAGTACATTTTGTCACCAATACTTATGTACTTTCTAACACTTAAGTAAGATTTTGAATGTAGGACTTTTACTTGTAATGGAGCATTTTTTCATTGTGAAATTTGTTTCTTTTACTTAAGTAAAAGATCACAGTACTTCCTCTACTTCTGTAGTTAACATAGTAAAGAAGCAGGGGAAACAGTAAGGTTCAATTATACTTTTGTAAAGCAACAACAGGAAGTGGGGGCAACAGAAAGAGCTCTGAGTTTGTGTATGACATTGAATCTTTGCTAGGATCGTTTATGGATAGTAGTGGGATATTTATTGTCTATAATGAGTCCAAGATATTTGAAGTTGTTGACCTGTTCTACTGTCTTGCCACCACTGGAGGTGGTGTTCAGTGCATGGATGTGGTGATGGGTGAAGGGCTGGTTCAGTCATTTGTGTAAAGGGTGCAAAGGGACAGTTGCACTAAAGGCTGAGCTGAAATCAGATGACTGAAGTGCAGTTGACAGGTGATTCCAGATGTTGAAGCAGGGAGTGGAAGAGACCTCCCACAACATTGTGGGAGGTCATTTGGCCCTGTAAGCAAACAGCTGGGGGTCCAGCTGTGGTCTCATGGCTGGCAGGATGGTGAACAGAATCAGTTTTCCAGGCGTTTCATGCCAGGAAAACTGACTTGCTCAAAAACATACCACAACCCTCCACTCCCAACCTTTCCTGCTGGTCCCAAAACAAACCAAAAGTTCTTTGCACACAAACAGTAACAAACTAATAGAATGAACACTATAAATACAATGTTGAAATAACCACAATGTTTTGGCGTCTTACAGGGGAGTGAAGTGCTCTGAACCAAAGAGTTCTGAAAGTATGTCAGATCAGCAAAGAGTGGAAAAAGACAAAACATGATGTTCAGTTACAATCAAAAGTGCATCCTCATCAGCCATTCAAAACAGAAGGCTTAGGCTCAGTGACAAAGTCTTGAGCCTAAGTGTTTGAAATAAACCCCTCAAAATCTGTGCATGTTGATCAATGAGACGTCATCACACTTACATTTATCCCAACAGAGGTGACCACACAGTGTCTTTCATTATGAGCCTCTACCAAATGAAAAAGATGTTGATTACAGTGTCTACTTCAGTGGTTTACTTCTATATGACTGATATGACTTCTATAAAGTTAGAAGACTTGTGAGAGACAGATTTTAAAAAGATCTAAAAACTGGGAGACTGAAATAATATTTCTTCAAAAAACACTACTTAGTCCAGTCTGATATATAGAAATTATACATATTTAATTAGATTTGTAGCAAAAATTGACATATTCTGCATCTGAAACTTGACATAACATTTATCACTGTAACTTGTTGTTACAGGCTTATAGTGAAGTGGAGGTGATGGTTATGAGTGTGTTTAGAAGGGATACTGTATGTTGAACAATGAGCCTTCACTGCTCTCGTGTGGCTACAGTAAGAAACTACAACACTACAATAAACTCAACATCAGTATAACCGTTTATATGGTCAGAAACACTTATCCTGCTTATCCAGTTTGGGACGTAGCCATAATGAATTTGTATTTTAATCATGTGTGTTTTATGATTGTTTGCTCCCTTGTTTGCAGGATATTTGGAAGCTCTGGGTTGTACATACACTATGTTTCATATGTTGTGTTTTCCTCAGGGCCTCACCATATCAAATGAGAACTGAAATGATGTTTAAAGTCCTCACCACACTTCAAGATATACAATTCCTATGGGAAAATACTGAATCCTTTATGCTTGTTTTTTGCTTAATTGTTGTCAAATATAGTCAGATATTGAAGTCTAGAATATACTGGTATCAGCCTATAAAATAACCCCAATGTGTTTGTAATTGTAGAATGTGAACCGCTCCCATATTGCTAAAACAATGAATTCACAGAGACACAGAAAGAACCTGGAGAGTGAGAGTGGGAAAAATCCCATAAAGTGGTAAAGTAGCAACTCCTTGGAATCACCTGTACAATTTATGTGCAGAAATGCTCTTTTATACATAGGAAACAGGTTTTTAATTATAAAACAGAAAGCCACTTTTGTAGATTATGTTGTTACAGTTGTTACTGGTGAGTTACTTTTATAGTTTTATAATACACTGACATTTTTATTACCAATTGGACGGTATTTTATGAATGTTTGCAGTAAATGACATTGATGTAATTAGTTAGCATTGTGCCTGTCTTGATTCATGTAATGATAAATGGAAGTTGTCCAAAAACACAGATGTTGCCCAAATTTTCAGTCAACATATTAACTTGAACTGTTGATGAGGCAGCTGCAAATATTATGTATTTTCTTTCGTTTCTTAATCAAATAAAATAATAACTTGCCTGTGAAATAATGTTGATTTCACAATTAAAACTAACTTCTGTTATTATTGAAAAGACAATGGGGCCAGACGATGTAATTGTGAGAACTACATTACCCATGAGTACTTTGAACGGAAACGTACCATTTTTCCCGCAAAATTGGGGTCATTTCTTGTCCATTGGTTGAACGCCGTGCCAAGAAACACATGACGAAATATGATTGGCTAGCGCGCTTTCTGCAGTTACCCGGATAAAGGTTGGCTATATATAAGAGACGATTGTAGGCGGGGGGGTTGTAGTTCAAACCAATAGTCGATATAAGGCAGTAAGCCGCTCGTCTTTTTCGCTGCAGTGTTACAAGTTATTTGGAGATTTTAAATATGGTGAGAATTTCACGTTCTTTAGCAAGATATCAGACCGCTGGACTGTGTATGGTGGCGGTCTGTTAGCGATAAATGATGTATAGCCGCCGCTGTGCGGCAGAGAATAGCTAACTGTTAGCCGCTAATGCTAGCTGTTATACCATGGTAGCTTAGCATGCTAGCTAACACTGCTTTGAGCTAGCAATAGATTCCAAAAGGCTGTAGGAGGCGGTTAAATTGACCACCTTTATTAGGTGTTACTCCACAGTAACGTGTGAGTTGGCCATCTCAAATTAAGTAATATTTGTGTTTTCCAGGCTGGTGGTAAGGCAGGTAAAGACTCCGGGAAGACCAAGACGAAGGCTATTTCGCGCTCGCAGAGAGCAGGACTGCAGGTTTGTCCACTGTTATTCATTCATTGCCTCGGCTGTGCTAACACAAGCTAACAACCAGACGTCGCAAAGGTTACTCAGCCGGCGGCCGTCTCTTACCGACCGGCCAGTGAACCCTTTGTTTCTCTGCACTCATGCCTGCTTTTGTTCATACCGCTGCAGTTCCCGGTGGGTCGTATCCACAGACACCTCAAGTCCAGGACCACAAGCCACGGCAGAGTGGGAGCCACCGCAGCGGTGTACAGCGCGGCTATCCTCGAATACCTCACTGCCGAGGTAACGTTAGCCTCAGTTACATCTTAGATCTTCCACCTAATCTGAGCTCTGTAAAGCTGTTGGTATGGTTTTATGTGCCCTATATGAACGTCGAAAGCCCGGTTTTATCCTTTCAGGTTCTGGAGTTGGCAGGAAATGCTTCAAAGGATCTTAAAGTGAAGCGTATAACTCCACGCCACTTGCAGCTGGCCATCAGAGGAGACGAGGAGCTGGACTCACTTATCAAGGCCACTATTGCTGGCGGAGGTAAGAAAACGTCTCTGCACCTGGGTGGCTTTCAACAGTGCACATCACCACAAAGCTCTGATCAGTATCATTTTATATGCATGAGAGCATTGTTTTGCATAAAGCACATTTTGAAGTTGTACTTGCCAAAGAGGCTATAAAATATTGGATTAGGGTTGCATCTGAGTTTTCATGATTTTTTTATATATAAATTTAGCCATTGAGTCCATAAAATGTCTGCAAATTATGAAGTTTTTCTTACAATGACTCCAGTCTTCCAGAAGCCAACATGACAAAACAAACACAATAATTAAAGTGTATTTTACTCTATAATCTTTTTATAATCAGGTGTCAGTTTTTTAATGTTATGCTGATCCAACAGATTATATTGATTTTTTTTCAGCTCAACAATGGACTCAATGGCTCAACTTTTGACTTGTTGTCAAATAAAATGTCTTGCACTCTAGTCTTTTTCTTATATTATTGCTGTTCCCTTTTTGTTTCAACAGCAAGTGATTCATGTGTCTTATGTCCTTTTTATCTTCCAGGTGTGATCCCTCACATCCACAAGTCTCTCATTGGAAAGAAGGGCCAGCAGAAGACCGTATAACCTGAAGTGCTCTGGAAGTCGTGCCATCTCAGGACGAAGTCTGCATCAAGTGGTTAAATGTCTTAGTGTAGAACACCTTTTAGGAGTTATTTGTATGGTTGAGCTTGCATTTACTCACCTGGGGTATTTTTTAAAAGTGGCTTCAAAGAAGCTCATTTTTTGTGTTTTGGCTTTTTTTTTTTTTTTTTTTTTCTGGTGCTGCAGTTTTTGTGTTTGAAACTTGCTTTTATGGCATTCCCATGTTAAAATTGGTGTTTTAATAAAGCTCTTATTGGGCATTTGCAGTTTGTTTCAGTTCTTGTTCATGAGCTTGTTTCTGTTATATTCTACACTGTAGGTATTCAGTTGGTGACTCTGTTCATAAGACTCCAGTATACATGTGTTTGGCGTTAGTGGTTTTAAGTTAATCTTCCCAGTTTGAATAAAAAAATCCACCTTGGTTGACAAAAAGCAAAGGACAGCCACAGTTTGCATGTGGAAACAGTCATTGCGTGCTTAGAAACATCTTAAACTGGCAGACATTTGATCACTTCCAACTTTGTGTAGCCTTGTTGCATGAATTGCAAAGCATGTTCAACATCAGTTTACCACTAGACTGAAATGAACTGGGAAACGCCTGTAGTCATTTTTGGATTCTTCAATAAAGACTGGACTGGCACAGTCATAACATTTTGCATATTGTGGTGTATGGATGGCTTTATTTGCTCTACTGTATGAAGGCAATTTGATTAAGTTAATAGGGAGATTAAGGGTGAAGATACAAGATTGAAACAAGTGTCTTAGACATGCAGGCCAACACGTGACTATCAGCTCTAGTTATTAAATGAAACCTCTACAAATGGGGGTCACTGGAAATTATTTATCAATCCAATTTTGAGAGGATACAGCTGAAGTTAAATGTCGAGGTTCCCCTTCTTTTAAAAAAAGATGTAGTCTACAGCACCTTACAGGAATTTGTAATCATTTTGTGCATATTTTAAAGGGCTGATGGTCCAAAATGAATTTAAACAACATAAGTCACAGGCTTTTATGAGTGAATGCAGGAAATATTTCGTAGTAAAATATTCATTCTTCAGCTGTCATTCAGAGTCCCTGCGAATCTTTACAGAGTCTTACCATAGTTTTGGGTAATTCAAGGTCTTAAAATGCCTCATTTTAGTAGGGGGAGGGGAGGCATTACATTTTGATCTGTATAAAAACAATGAGGTTAGATATTGTGGCGTTTCCAAGAAGTGAACTTGTATAATTCTATGTGACAAACACCTGCGTGCGTGTTGTCAGTTATCCAACAACTAAGAGGAAGCGAGAGAGTTCAAACAGCAGAAAAAAATAAAAACGACGACAGAGCCACCAGAGCTTACATGTCAGAGAATAACAGACGTGCACCTACACACCGAGGGCCACTGTGATTAGATATTCATTACCTCTTACGACCTGCAGGCAAGGCAGACATGTCTGGGCATATAAAAATAACACCTAAACGAAAATCAATTAATATGACGTTTGTTTACTCAGGAAAACTCCCAATTCGTCAAAATTCAGGTATTTTTTATTTCAGCAGTCATGCTTTCAGATATTTCCGATTACTTGTGAGATTGATTTGACCGGAAAGGCCTCATTCTTCTGAACAAAACGTGGTATAGCACTCCATGGTTTGATAGAAATGTGATTGACAAACAGTTGTTCTAACCATAAACGATTGTGATTCTATAAAATCTCATCAGACTATTTGAAATGCTCTGTGTAATCTATAAGTTACTCTATGAAGATTTCAAGAGGGAAAACACATGTATGCCTATGTAAAGAGGGATGTGACTGTTTGCACCCTTTCACTGTTCCATCAGATATTTTCATATTCAGCCACATCTGCCTGATGTTATCCATCATACTGTTTAATCAGTCAGACCTATAGTGCCACTATATTTCCAACCATGTAGGCCTATGTAAAGAGGGATGATCAGCAGATATGTTCATAATCAGTGGTAACCATCTCTTATGTTATATTCATCATACCATTTGATGTAATGTCAGACCTGTAGGCAGAATATCAGTTGTATAACCTATACTATGGTTAGGCTTTTATAGTTTCAAGGGCGAGGCCTACAGTACATTGTAATCATCCTTTCAAATTAGTGAGCATCTTTTGGAAATAATTTCAAATTCACTATCTCCCCTATTTGTTGTTTGAATCAAAAGTTTGATTGCGAAGGTGTAAACAGTGTAAACCATACAGCCTAAATGCAAGACTAGTGGTAGCTTCACTTGGAGGTTGTGTAGCCTAATTAAAATTGACAGATGAAAGAGAAACTGACAAACATAATCATAAACAACCAAATATCAGTATTGGCAGATATTTTGCTTTTAAAAATATATTTACGCTTATAGCCTAAATAATTGGTTTCTGTATCTGCCAAGAATTTTTATATCAGCGGCAGTACATCCCTAATTAACTTACGAAACGCAACAACATTGTCTACTGTATTATAGTTTATTTGTTGTTGTTTGTTTGTTTTTACCATGGAAATGGTATTATTTTTTCCTTGCATAGGTAATAAAATGGTCTTAAAAGTCATTAAATTTGAAGTTGAGAATTGTGCAAGTTCCCCTTATTTAACCATGGCAGCATTAGTGTTCACCACTAGGTGACACTATCACACCACAAGAGCCTCCAACCATGTGAGTCTGATAAATGGGGCCCATATAACTAGAAGTCAGGGCCTGCATTTATTAAGCATCAGACTACAATCTGGAAAGTTCTCCTTTGAGACTAAATGCCATTAAGACACACAGAGCTGCAAAAGAAATGATGAAGTCACACTGTGGATTCAACAAACTAAAAGCACTGACACCTCTTTATAACATTTGATGCAGGGAAGTAAAAAATTAATAGTAAAATAAAGTAACATCAATTATCAACATGCAAACATTTACATTTATCATATTCTTAGCAAGAGTGTGAGTATAGAGAGTATAGAGAGTGACTATCTCCATCTTACCCATTTGGAAAGCTTGGTTTGGGGGTTTATGGCAAACTGGAATCCGTCAGTGAAGGATGAGATGCTTCCTTGTTTTAGCCCCAATTTTTTGTACATGCGCACATTTGCACATGTGGACTGCACAGATTCACACTAAATAAATCAAGGAAAAAAAAGAAAGTCAATTTTATTTGTATAGCCCAATATCACATATCACAGGGGGCTTCACAGTCTGTACAGCAATACAGCATTCTCTGCCGTAGACCCTCCATTCCAATTAGGAAAACCCCCCAAAAAACTCCTTTAACAGGAAAAAAATAGAAGAAACCGCAGGACGAGCAACAGAGGAGGATCCCTCTCTCAGGACGGACTGAGGTGCAATAGATATTGTGTGTACACAATAGAACACAAATTCCAGAATACAGCATCGAACAGGATAACAAAATTATAATGGATTTATAATATATACTAAGAATGTGATGAAGAGGACATGGAGCAGCTTCCAGATGCCACCAGAACAGAATAGGACCTGAGCCATGCAACCTCCATCACCATGGAGACGTGGCAGGACGACAGACTACACATGCACACAGGGGAGACTCACATCACACCATTCACATACATGGGAGAAGAGACAAGAAAAGACATTATTCACACAGGAGAAAGAGAAGGATAAAGACATCATTCAGAGAGAGAGACATGAGGTGGGGCTGAGCTCCTGCAGGTTGGGGAACTAGATCCAAAACCTCATGAAATGGCAGCGACAGCCAGGGAAGCAGAGCAGTTCCA
Organism: Thunnus albacares; assembly: GCF_914725855.1. Lineage (NCBI taxonomy): Eukaryota > Metazoa > Chordata > Actinopteri > Scombriformes > Scombridae > Thunnus > Thunnus albacares. Next base: position 25,299,253 of record NC_058127.1, on the reverse strand, counting down.
GGGTGGGTGCTGGTCCACCAAGAGATGCCTGAGAGACAAGAGAGGACAGGAGGAGAGAGAGAGGGTGGAAATAGAGAGGGACACACAGCTTGGACGCTCATGTGCTTGTGGAACAAACAGAAGGTTAGAGAGATGCAATGGTTATCAGAACAGATGCAGTAATCAATAATCTCGTGGGCAGGACAGCGCTTAGTTAATTCATTGAGACAGAAACCGACCCGCCGTGCAGTACAAGGTCATGAAATACTGAATTAAAGGCAACTAATTGTAGGTAAAGGCAAAAAGATGTGTTTTAAGTTTAGATTTAAAGGATTCAACAGACTGGGATTGCCTAATGTCAGCAAGGAGGTTATTCCATAAGAATGGGGCCCAACAGGAAAAGGCCCTGCTGCCTGCTGACTTCTTTTTAACTCTAGGTACACACAGGAGCCCTGCATTTTGAGAGCAGAGAGCTTGAGATAGAATATAAGGTTTAAGGAGATCAGACAGGTGTGATGGGGCATGCCCATTTAGGATTTTACAAGTCGCTAGAAGCACTTTAAAGTCTGATCTAACATGGATAGGAAGACAATGAAGGGTCGTCCACTCACCATCAGAAGGTCGGTGGTTCGATCCCTAGCTGTGTCCTTGGGTAAGATACTGAACCCCAAATATGAGTGAGTGTCAGTGCATTAGCATAGAAACATTGTGAGGTGCTTTAGACAGGAAGCGCTGTATCACTCCTGATGTGCAGGTTGGCACCTTGCATGGCAGCCTCTCCCATCAGTGTATGAATGTGTGTGTGAATAGGTGAATGGTGGCATGTAGTGTATAAGTGCTTTGAGTGGTCGATAAGACTAGAGAGGTGATATTTAAATGCAGTCCATTTACCATTTACCAATGAAGGAAGGCTAGAATTGGTGTAATAAGGTCAAATTTTCTTGTTTTAGTTAAAATTCTAGCTGCAGGATTTTGAACCATCTGAAGACTTTTAGTACTAGCACGTGGCAGACCTGAAAACAGACCATTACAGTTATCAAGTCTGGATGAAACAAATGCATGTATTAGAGTCTCTGCATCAGCCATGGACAGGGAAGACTGAATTTTAGCTGTTACTAAGTGGAAAAAGGCAGTCTTGATGGTTTCTTTAATGTGCTTATCAAAGGAGAGGCTGGGATCAGACACAATACCAAGATTCTTGGCTGCCATACTTTCTGAAATCACACAGAGAGTTACTGTTACTTGAACAGACTGGTGTCTGTGTCTAGCAGGGCCAAGACCAACATCTCAGTTTTATCCAATGACATTCAATTTTTCACAGGAGCCAAACAGGCCTATAATTTAGTAATTTGAGTATGATCATCAGTCCTTATAGGCACACACAACAGAGTATCATCCGCATAACAAATGGAAATTTATTCCATGATAGCATATAATTTGGCCAAGAGGCGAAATATTAAGAGAGAAAAGCCAAGAACAGAGCCCTGAGGTACTCCACATTTAACATCAGAGAATTTAGATATAATATTATTATAGCAGACACACTGTGTTTTTTCAGATAAATAGGACGTAAGCCAATAGAGAGCTAGGCCAGAGACACCAAAATTACAGTTTAGTCGGTCTAATAGTTTACAATGATCAATGGTGTCAAAGGCTGCACTGAGATCCAGTAATAGAAGCACAGAGGTGGAATCTGAATCCATAGTAAGTAGAAGATCATTTACCACTCTGGTTGGAGCAATTTCAGTCAGGCGACAGAAATCCAATGAATCTATGGTGTTCCAGTTAAGAGGGATGAGATTACACATTCTTGCAGCCCAATTAAGCTTTAACATAAAAATTGTGAGTCTTAAAAGTAAAAGTCAAACATTTTCGAGGAATACGCTTATTTGCATTGTTTCCAAAAGTGAGATGTAAAAACAATACCACCTTCATATCTGTTTGTTAAGTACAGAGCTGGAGTCAGGATGTGATTAGCCTAGCTTAGGATAAAGACTGGAAGCAGGAGGAAACAGCTAGCCTGGCTCTGTCTTAAGTAACAAATTTAGTTACAAATTATTATCTGTCTACAGGTTAAACAAACAAGATATATGTTGGTTAGCTTTAGAGGTGTTGGTAGGTATATTTTTAAACTTTGAACAGAGCCAGGTGAGCTGTTTCCCCTGCTTCCAGTCTTTATGCTAAGCTAGGCTAATCACATCCTGAATCCAGCTCTGTGCTTAACACGCAAACATAAGATTGATATCCATCTTCTCATTTCACCCTAGGAAAAAAAACAAATATGCATGTTCCCCAAAATGTTGAACAATTCCTTTAACATTCAATTCCTTGAGTTTAATATTTATTTTTTTACTTAAATCATGAACAGAGGAGCATTCATCTTCAAAATCTTTGGTTTAGGAGTGTCAGTGCAACAGGGCTTGGGTCTTTGGAAAATAAAATTGTTTTCACTTTCGCCCTTTGTTTAATGGAAATCAGATGTGACATTTAAAAATAATTGAATAAAACTTTTCAGTGTGACAGACTTGGCTTGCACGCAGCACCAGAGCAGGTCTTACTGGCTTGTCCAGACTAATCAAACAAGAGCTCCTTAACTGGACAAATGAGTCCAAACACAACCTGGGTGCACCCTTCATTCTGCTTCATTTATGAGGAAATAATGAGAAGAATAATTAGTAAACTGATCCCATATGTGACAGCATCAAACCTCACAATGGTGAAAGATGGTTGTACCCATTCATGAGAAGGGGTCAGGTCAGTCTGCTTCCCAGTTTTCTTTGGGCTGGTGCAGTGTATTGCGGTTTTTCTCTTTGTCAGTTTTAAGAAGTAGTTTAACTTCTGTGTTTATCTTGTTCTGGGTAGTGTGGGGCTGAAACCTATCCCAGCATGCACTGGATGAGACACTATGAATCAAAAGCCTTTTTCTTTACATGGAAAGATGAAGCTGGACCTCTATAGTCAATATGTGGTTTAAAGGAATATTTTAGCATTTTAGAAAATAAGCTCATTTGCAAAGCTTAACTTTGAGATTAAAAGATGGATATCAATCTCATGTCAGTGTGTAAGTACAGAGCTGGAGTCAGGATGTAGTTAACTTAACTTAGCATAAAGACTAAAGCAGTGAGATGCAGCTAGCCTGGCTCTGTCATTCAAAAATACACCGACCAACACTAAAGTTCACTAATTAACAAATTGTATCACATTTATTTAAACCATACACAAACTGAAATGTAAAAATTTTTGGTTTCAGAGTGGGTTATATCCTGTTTCTTGTGGAACAACAGTGTATCATCTGCCCAGTCCTTCTGTGTTTCTGGGTGTAACATTGGACCGCTAGATACAGTTAGTGAGCACAACTTTTGGTTTCAGTCTCTGCCAGTGGTCCTGTCAACCATGAGGTTGACATTTTGAGTGAAATATCTTCACAATTATTGAATGGAGTACTGTGAAGTTTGGTACAGACATTCATGTCCCCCTCAGGATTAATTTTAATAACTTTGGTGACCTCTTGACTTTTCATCTAGTATCATCATCACATCAAAATTTTTATTTGTCTAATACTTTGGTTTATGACCAAATACCTGCAAAACCAATGACAACCACCAGCCTCAGCTGTACTTTGTGTTTGATAGCAAATGTTAACATGCTAACATGCCAAAATAAGGTGGTGGACATGCAACATGAATGTTAGCACTGTCAGTGTGAGCATGTTAGCATGCTATCATCAGCATTTAACTCACTAGCAGCACTGCTGAGCTACTAGCATTGCTGCAGGTGTGTTACATTTCTGTTTGCTGGTGGATTACACAAATAAGATACAATTATTAGTTAACTAGTTTTAGAGGTTTTAATAGGTGTTTTTATTTATTTATTTATTTTTTTACCTTTGGACAGAGCCAGTCTAGTTGTTTTCCCCTGCTTCAATTCTTTATGTTACATCTAATCAGGTCCTGACTCTAGCACTATTCTAGCAATACTTCAAATACATTATATTTTTAAGTCTTTAATGGACATTTGTATTTATTCAAAGGTGGACAAAAGAGAAGTGACAGATGTGACATGCAATAAAGGGAACAAACATATTAACCAAAATGTTGAACTATTCCTTTAATATCAATATTTCCTCAAAGGTCTCTGTTGATGATTTGCAATTCAACAGTTCAGTTCACAGTTGATTTTCTAAAGGAAAAAGAAGTTTGGAAATTTGGGGGTACTGTACAAGTCAAGGAGTATATCTTAATAAGTTTTGTTTCCTTTTTTACTCCTTTAACTCTGGATGCTGTTGGACTCACACACCTCAGAGTACATGCAAGGTTGCAAGCTCTTTTGCCCAAAGTGTTTGGAATTTTGTGTTTGGAACATTTGGAATAACACAGATCAAAAGCCTCTTCAAAAGTTAAAATGGATGTAATGAACTTCAAAATCTGGTCAGCTGATCCATAACTAACCTTAAATCTTTAACCCTCTTAAACCTACATAGACAAAGAAGTGTCTGGACATAATTTTATATTTTTGCCAATTCTGAGCTTATTTTTTCAGTCAGTATCAAGTGTTATACATCATATGATTCAGGGGGAACCTATACCCTTTCTTTCTGGTGTAGTGTTTGTTTTGTTGAAAAACTCCATAGTCAATCAGGGAATTTTTGTTTCTTCAATGTGAAAAGTTATAATTAGGTGTTTTGGAGCTCCATGTGAAGTTTGGTGCAAATACACCTTTTCCTGAGTATTACTTTGACATAGCTGGATACAGGAGGACATACCCTTTCAGTCCTCAACATTTGCCAGCCTGTCCCCAGCTCTCTGTACCTGTCTCACAGCAATGTACCCCTTCTCCCTCACCTGTTAGCCTCAGTCTGCCTGAACAATATTACCTTGCCCCCCTACCTCACGGGAGAAGACCCCCCAGCTCTACCTAATACTGCAACTTCAACATTACAGGCAACTTTCCCTCTCTCTCTCTCTCTCTCTGTTGCATGTGCCCCGTGAACCAATAATCAATAACAATGTTCCACAGCATCTTATCCAAATAGCTTACACACATAAATGATGAACAACTATGGTGGTTTTCATTCAAGGTACACAATAAGTCCAATCAATTGATACAACATGCGGTACTCACTTTTCATCTTCAAATGGATGGAGGCCTTCCTCGTAACTCCTCATCTGCGTACCAGCTGTCAGGATCTGAATCGCCGTTGTTTCCATCCTCTTGGTCTATGAGGTCAGAACAGCGACAGTTCAATTTTGGCATCGAAAACAAAACCTGAACTGAAAGAGAAAACATTGGCATTGACACACTTGTATTGGAAAAAGTTGTATTGGCACTGAAACATGTATTAGCAGTGAAACAATATCTACTGAAAAATAAAACAAGGGCATTTAAAAATTACAATGTTATTATTATTATTTTATTTAGATTTTTTTATTTTGAAGTTTTTTATATGATGTGTTTTTCAATGTCAATCTTCAGATTTTTTCTTCATGTCTGTCTTTTTTCAGAGACAATTTTTTTTACTCAGTCAATTTTTTTCAGTGTAACTGGTTTTCAGTTTCAACTTTCTAGCAGTGTTTTGGCCCAGAGAGGAGGGTCTTTGCTGAGCCTACATTACCCAGTACGCCTTGCGGTCCGACAAAGATATCACCAACGCACAATAGCAACCCAGTCTCATGGCAAGTCGTGAAATAATTTAATCTACAGATTTGTGTACATGGACACAAATTTTCAATTTTTTTCATGACACTCACCACAACTTTCAAACTAATGTATTTCAGTTAGAAGTATCTTTCGTCAGTCAGGAGTGAAAATGTGAGTGTGCACTCTGATCAAGGAAATTTTCACTCAAGTGAGCCAGCAAGCTTCTGTTCCTGCCTTATTTTTTTCCCACCTGCATCCTGCAAAGACCCACCCTACTCTGCCTCTGATTGGCTAGAAGGTGTTTCCTTCAATTGTTAGGTTGGTTAGGTTTAGGCATGAGGAGTGAGATGGTTAGGGTTAGGGTAAGGATATCAGGATCAGAGCCAATCAGAGACAGAGTAGGGGCGGCTCTCCACAGAATGTGGGTGGGAAAAAAACAAGTCTGTTCCCATACCACGTGATCGCACACACCGTAAATCAGCCTTGATTGTCAGAGTGACACCATTCAAATTGTCTCAGAAAGCTGAGAATCTCTCAGTTCAGACACAATATAAAGCTAGTCTCTATCATAAACGGTTCCAAAGTTATTTCATGTTTTGTAGAACATGTCTAGTAGTCTTTAACTAGCACATTTGCTCGGCTATTGATGATTTGTTTTGTAGGTCTGGTGAAAAGCGGAGTGCTAATGAGGCTTTCCCCCCAGCTCCAGCCAGGCAGGGCACCACTCAACCATTAAGTCAATTAAGAGTAGACTGAAGGGGGGCTCCTTTTCATTTGGTTCTAATTAAAGCACAGGAAGTGAAGCAGCGGCACTCGCCTACAAACCTCCAGGCTGGACCGTCTCTCTGGTGCTCTCTGGAAGCTATTAGCACATCTGGCCCCACTGGATGGACTTAGCATTTATTGTGTTTTACAGAGCTCATAACAGCATGTCATCACAAGTTAGATAAAGAATTTACTGTCTGTGAAGAAGAGTGCTGCTCATATCTATTGTCTCTGCAAAGACTTTCTTTTGGTGGGTCTGAATTCTGTACAATGTACTGATAAAGTGTGTACTGTAGCCTACTAATGTTGACAGTAAACTACATTACTGGCATGTAGAAATAAACGTCCCATTTTTACTACGTATACAAGAATGATGCAAAATATGTGACAGCACTCCAGTCAGAAAAGGTGCTCTTTGTTACTTCACCTGCAGGATTTATGACATCGCAACTAATTTGGAACCAATCATGATCCGGTATGCAACTTACACAAGCATGATATGGAAACTTAAAGCCTTCAGTGCACATACAAACATTTTGTTAACCAGTTCTTTTTTTGTGGAAAAAACATATCAGACAAGAAGTATTATTCGAAGCAGAGTATTTTCATATATCTCAAAACATATTTGGAGGATCTGAGTGCAATCTCCGGCAGCAGTGCAGATGAGAAGCAGTGACTGGGATGGCCATGTGTATCAGAGGAAGCACATGGTTGTCTCCAGCAGAGTTGGCAGAGATACCACACCAGGGAGAAAAAGGAGAAACGGTGCCGAAAAGGTGATTCTGAAATCAATTTTTAATAAAAATATTTTAATTTTTTTTTTCTGAGCTGTCGTAGCCATTGCACCTCCATCCAAGATTTCTTTACTTTCTGTTGTGTCAAAAGTGTCAAAAGTGCATTTATCAGTCTATACATAAGGTGAAACTGACCATTCACAAGTCTTATGGCTTCTGGAATAAAACTTCCTAATTTTAACATTTTGCATACCAAGTTAATTTCTAAGATCTGGGAACATGGTGACATCACTAAAAAAAGGTTATTTTGAAGTGAAAATAAAGGTGAACTGTCAAATTAATTAAATTAACACCCAAGCTGTACCTTGTAAACATCCATCACAGTTTACAGACCTACTTCCTCCTTCAACTTTGACCTACTGTACTTACTGTAGATGTGCTCACGCGGTTTTCCTATAAAATGAAGAATCATTAGACATTTTGGGTATCTTCACTTTCAGTTTGACCTCTAAATAAAGTGATAATCTGGATAAAGTGTTGGCTTGCTTCCAACCTGATGTGTTCACACAGTGTATTTCAGCATTCATAAGTAATAGAAATGATGGCTAAAGTTATGGAAATAAGACCCAAGTTGTAATAAGATGGAATTAATATGAATAGGATAAGTTTTAGTGTTCTATGAATGCAGAAGGGATCTATCTAAAGCACTATTCACATGCTGGTCATTGAAAGTGATAGCCAGACATCTCACTGGTTTCCTGTAGCCTCTCATGAGCTGCTTGATGAGCAGCTGCTTTGTTTTTGGCTTCAGCACACAAAAAGTCCCCAGCATGAAATATTCTGCACCAGGCGACTGTAAAAGCTTGTCAACTCGGCAGTGACTGCACTACAAAGCAGATATAATGCCCGGTTTGATAACACAGTTAGAGAGAAAATGAGGCGGATGCCGGGAGGGCTGGGAATTGAAGTGTTTTTTTCCCTCTTCCTTGTTCAAGTTCACACTCGGGTCCATCTGGTGGCAGGTGGTTCAGAGCAGCTGAATAGGCCGCAGTCCAGACTCTCCTCCTCGCCCATCACACATGGCTAACTTATCAGAACAGACACAATGAAAGCAGCAACGACACTCACCGCGCCTGTAATCTCTGTCAAGGATGAGACTTTGATTCAGAGACGCTTTCAGCACATTTGTCGACATTTTTTTTTTCTCCTGCCCCCTTCTCCATTTCCCCTCCTTTCCTGTTGGGGTTCTGTGGCGGCTTGGCATTGTCTGCGTGTGTGTGTGTGTATGCGTTCACACAGACGGGGTGGGCTGGCAGGGGTCATGGTTCGCCGGCCCGCCTAGATCCATCAAGAGGAACAAAGCAGGGGGAGAAGGAGCAGTGCCAAGCCCCCCGAAATCAAAGACCAGGTTTGGGATTGGGATTCGCTCCAAAAGGCTGGACCCATTTTGGTGGTGCAGGGGGTCTCGGGGAGCTGAGGGGAGGAGGAGAGGAGTTAAAAACAATCAAATCCAGCATAGTGTCTGAGGACGGGGCCAGTTGAGAAAGCTGGCTGAAGCCTCTGCATGCAGCATCCCTCCTTGTCCCTCCCCTTTGAAGTCTGCTTGCTTTTGTTCTTTACATAACTTGATCTGATTTTTGAAAGGCTAATTTGTATGCATTCTGTGAGTCCGGGGTGTAGGGGAGGAGAACCGCCCGCCACCCAGAATTCCACAGGGGAGCTGACAGGAAGGTCAACACGATTGGCCACAGGGGGAAACGGGGGACACAAGCAAGCCAAAAGCATATGATAAGTGTCTTTGAATTATTGCAGCTCTGTGCAAATTTGATGACAATAGCGGAGTGGTCAGGGGGCTGAAATCCCTTTGCAAACAGAGGCCGTGCATGCTTTGGTGGTCTTCATTTTGCTGTCAGCTTCCCCAGTGGAAGAGACAGCAATGAGCTGCGTAGGCAAATATGAATAAACACTTCAAAGGAATTGTGATTCAGCTGATTTACATGAGCTGGACCCTCTGAACTTCCTACTTTCATACCTTATTTGTATGTATTTACAATAATGGTTCAGTGTATTATTTAGTTTCACACAATAAACATACTTTACCTGGAGGATGTATCCATTTTTTGTACCAAGTGAACAAGAAATGTTTGTGTGATGAATTGGAATGAATAGAAGATAAAAATGCATCATCACAGCTGACTGGGAAATATGCAGTTTTTCCTCTTCTACCAGGGAAAATCCAATGAAAGACCAACCAACATTCATTTTAATAGACATTTTTTTGTGTGTGTGAGTAATATGAGTAGTAAATTGGTAAATCTCAAAGCATATTATCCATCAGTACTACAGAATGAGACCTGTATTTGAGTTAGACACTTGCATTCATGATCGCACCAACACAACTAAAATGTGCTTTTCAACTGATGTACAAAGCACTTTACAAAGAATAAGAGGGGAGTCGGTATATTATCAGTGGTACTGTCAATATAAAATCAGTTTAAAATTGAGCAAGGACATAAAACTAGAAAAGACTAAACCTTCTACAGAAAGTGTATGTGAACACCTGATGGCTAAACTCTGGTTTTTAAAGGAAGACTACAATTTATTACAACTTAAGTTGTATTTTCATTGCTTCAGCCATCTGTATTGGTTATGATGTTGCTGTACTCACCAAAGTAGCTGTTTTACCTTCAAATGTAGAGCTAGCTAACATGGCTAAATTGTTAGCTTGTGTACAACATGTATGATTGTCATACCACTCATGTTTGTTGGCCCGTTGGACTTTTTTTTTTTTTAGGGATGTCACCATATTCTGAGATCTCAGCAATTACTTAAACTAATAAATTGCTATCATAACCAGAGATATGAAAATTAAACCCAAGTAGTAATAGCGTAGCGTATTCAAAGTGGTAGCTAGAGTGTTGCTACACAGTTGCTAACATATTGTGACGGCATTGTTACATTGATGTTTGATGTGGATGCTAATGTTTGCAAGGGGTTTGCTAAAATTTTCAAGGTGGTTGCTTTGGTAAGCCCCAGTAAAAGAAAACTGGAGTGCATTTGTTTTTCTACATATTCAAAGTGATAGCTAGACCACTTATGGACAGCATCCATACGTGGTTGCTTGGGTGTTTGGCAGGGTTGGTGTAATTTTCTAGCTGGTTGCAATGGTAACCCACAAAATTGAAAAACTGGGAGTGTATGTTTTCTTTTTAGATAGTAAAAATAAGAAGTAATTTCAAAAGTCACACTTAATGAACCAATGTGTTGGCTAAATGCTTGCTAGGGTGTTGCTATATTTTAGCACACTTTGCCTCTCTACCAAACATTTCAATATGTTTATGTAAAATGTAGTAATGTGTCATTAGAAACTGAATTTGAATCATTTATATTTGAATTTGAATTGCACAACTTGAATAATTGCATCAAAAAACTGAATTTGAATCACATACTTTGAATTTGTATTGTTTAACTTGACTAATTGTATGGAAAAACTGAATCTGAATAGCATAATTTGAAATTGAATTTATTAGTTTGGAATTTAATTCCAATAAACTTGAAACTGAATGTAATATTATGAAATTGAATTCAGTTCCTTTGAAAATGTATTTGCTCTTCACTGAAAATTCAACTCTCTATATAATTCCACATTGTCACAATTCAAATTTAGTTCACACATAATCACATAATTCAAATTATGTGATTCAAATTCAGTTTTTTACTGCAATTATTCAGTATTCAAATATAAATTATTCAAATTCAATTTCTAGTGACACATATTTCTGCCCATAGAGGATGTGGAAGAAGGAAGGAATAAGAGATACCTGCAAAAAGCAAAAAACTATTTTACATGAATCTACATGCATTGTTCGGCTAACAAACTAAAAACTGTTTTGTTCTGTATTGGAGTATGTATGGAACTATGGCACCAGTCAAAAGTTTGGACACATGTTCCCATTCACTTGAATGAGAAAGTGTATCCAAACTTTTGACTGGTGCTGTAGATATCTGAGCCAATTTCTCATTTAAAACTCAAGATTTAAAACTTGTATTTGAAGGACTTTTGAGATCATGAGTTCAACAACTTCAAGACATTGAGACACTACCTGAAAATTGCCAACAATAAATTAGAACTTAAGTGTTTCAGATTATAGGCCCTGGAAGCTACTGTGCAAATAACTCAAAAATGTAGAGAGTGTTTGTGGTGTTTCTCTGCAGCGTGCCTTCAGACGACGCAGGGAGGTGAGATGAGGGAGGAAGGAGAGACTTTTCATCAACCTTGAGCTTTAATGACTTCCTCGAGGTGCTTTTTGACTGCCGTCCAGAGACTCTGCGGGAGGGGAGCCTTTCTCCTCAGCCTTGGCCTCGTGCCAGGGTGACAATCAATGTCTCTGTGTCTCTTCTGTGGGAGATTATTTCGAAGGTCTCCCCCTTTTTATTGGAGGAAATGGTATTTGGAAGCTCAAACAGGATGTCCTGCTGACTGGCCTGGACTCTGAACCGTTCCACCACCCCCCCGGGCTCCATTCTTCCTCTATGCCCCCCTCCCTCCCTCAGCTCCATTCTCTCAGAGGAAAATAGCTTAAATTAATCCAGGAGTCTAAGCAGCCACTTTCTCTCTTTCTTGTCTCCATTTGGAGTGGGAGTGAAATTATTCACAAATGAAACATTCTTATTTGTACTGAAGCCTCAGGTAGGTATGCTATCTGCAAATGTGTTGATGAAGATGATGCTATATGAACATATTATTACAGTATGGCTCCATTTAAAGGTGCGGTTATAGTTTTGCTGTCCCACACCACAAAATGACAACAATTTCTAAAACTGAATTCTACTGGTATGCAGCTAAATTCAGAAACACTGGTCTTACGTTGGCAGGATTTTGAAGACCATGAGATGCTGTTGAAAGCTCCAGAAATGAAAATATTACATCAAGATTACTTTGTAAAGCCAAGTAAGTGATTACAGAGAAGGGTGAAGGTGACAGAACGAAGCTTTACCCTGAAGAGCAAATGGATATGGCCATTCTGGAGCTGTAATACATCATTTTGTTGTTGTTATATACTGTAGTTATTTTTGCTTGGTGAAATGGAATGACTTTTTCAGTTCAAAACGGGCCTAACCTTTACTAAACAGCAGCCACTGTGGACACAAGTAACAGTAGCACAAGTAGAGAAGAGTCATTAAAGACACCAGACTGACTCAGTATTGCAACATAAAGTTTGCTAGTGTTGGCTAATGTTAGCTACCAGGCACGTTTTCTTATTATTTCCTCTTTAAAAATTGCCACAGTCTTGTTTTAAAGCTGCTCTAATCAATATTTTATAACAGTGGATCATAGTGATGAACCCACAGAGAATTATCACCAACTCTTTAGCTGCAACTGTTTAGCTTCTTTTAGCTAATAGCTTTAGTTGTAAGGCCTACAAACTCCACTCCCATCCACCTCGTTTCCAGCAGCAGCAGGCAGCTGTTTTCAGTGAAAAAGCTTTGATAAATCCACTGTACACGACCTGTTCAACACCAGACAGACACAGTGAGCAACTAGCTGGTGAACATAGTGGAGCATTTAGCAGCTAAAGAGACAGAGCTAAAGGAGGGAGAATATTGGACTAACATTCATCATACCTTGTGAGGCAGCTGGATTCACAAGATCACAACAATCACCTGCCAAGTATTTTTTGAAAGTACCTGCCCTTTTCCAAACAGTTTCCAAGGATGACTTCTCAGATGGTTCTGTATAACAAAACATCTGGTGCATCAGGTTATTCATCAGGTGGACACAAACAGAACTGACTGATAATGTTGCTCTGTGTCTGCAACAGGCAAAGGTTTGCTAAGATGTTCACCATAAAATGTAAACTGTGTTTTCAATTTGTTCTGTTGCCCTCAGGTGGCCGAACATTAATTTATGCTGCTTCTGTATTAAGACATCAAATCATAGCCAATGACTAATAAACACAGATAAACAGGCTATACAGTAGTGACACTGCACAGATTTACTGGGTGGATAAACTGGTGCTTATAAAAACAGAATTCCAGCATGTAACTCCCAATTGAAACCACAACTTTCTTACATTTCTGTTTATGTACAGATTAGACAGTTACATTGTGTTAATTAGTGATGCCCCTGCTTCCAGGCTTTATGCTAAGCTAGGCTAACCACTCTGTGACCCCAGCTCCGTATTCAACACAGACATGAGATTGATATCCATCTTCTCATCTCACTCTTGGAAAGAAAGTGAGTGTTTCCTACACTGTTGAACTAGAACTGCTTCACATTCACTGATCCTGTAATTCTCCATGTTAACACGCATCAAAAATGACTTTTGCTGCGAAACCAGTTGCCAATCCATGCTGCCAATGAAAAGATATTTTCCTTATCTTCATGTTCACTCGACTGAAAAGGAGGGATAAGCTTTATTGAAATCTTGCCTGTAATCATCTGTTCTGTGAGGATAAAATGGCACAGAGAAAATCCTACTGTTGAATTGGAATAAAGATGTAAAGCAGACCAAAGCCACATGGTGCAACACCAGCCTTTTGATAACATTTAGAAGTCATACAGAGTATACAATTGTGACATTTAACTCAATACACATTTTGATCATTCTTGGAGATTTTTAATCACGGCACACATACAGTGATCAGCTAATTATATTCATGGTATGTGCTGTGTTTAAACGTGGTCTTAACTTGAACTTATGGCCTTTAAAGAGTCATTTAGGCACTGTGAAAAGTTGTAGGAGTGGGAGAAGAGGCGGCGGGTGTGAGGGTATTGGGTTCTTCTCACTGTGGATTGTTCAAGCAACTGTAGAAAAAAAAAAAGATATAAAAACAATCGCAAAGGCCTGAACTGAGATCTGCAGCATGTGGATGAAACCCAGCTGGAGCCAGTGTGTGATGAAAAACCTTAACAGCTCAGGCTTCAGCGTGGTGTTGTTGGTGTAAAGGAGGAGGATTAATGAGGTAATGAAAAGGTGTCTGATGAGAGGTGGAAGTGTGATATGATTAAAGCCTACGCTTCCTCCACTGGAAACCCAACTTTAACCTTTTCAGCTGGGTCCCATTGTCTATCCTTAATGTGTGTGGTAATTTTATATTTTTACAGCCAGCATTTTCCAGCTTTGATATAATGAAGGTTCCCCCTGACAGTCTATAAAACAACATGAAATCTAACACTGAGGCAGAGAGTCTACAGCCGTGCTAGCGGCTCTGTCAGGCTGTACTTAGGCACAGTGGTGCTTTGAACTAAACGCTAAGGACACCGTGCTAACAAGCTCACAATGACAATGCTAACATGCTGAGGTTTAACAATGTTCAACATGTTCACCATATTAGTTTAACTTGTTAGCATGCAAACATTTGCTAATTATGACTAAACACAAAGTACACCTGAGGCTGACAACTTGAGCTGTATATACAGTACAGGCGAAGCTGGATTATCAACTGGGCAAAGTGGGGAACTGTCCCGGGGCCCCAAATGCCTTCGGTTCATTAAGAGTCTTTACTTATTGGTAATATGATAACTTGACAATTTGTCTATAAATTTGCACCAGTAAGTACACAATCAACTAGGTCATGCCTCCTGTAATCTTGTGTCCCTGTCTTGTAGAAGGGCCCTGTGTCAAAATCTGGTTCTAACAACATCATTATACTATACCCACATGGTGCTTTTTCATTAATAAAGTTATATTTCATCAAACTACCACAAAATAACTGACATACAGAAAACCTGGGCCAGGTGGTGTTCCAGTGTAGGAGAACTGGTTGGGTTTTTGGTATCTCCTCTTTCTCTGGGGTCCCCAAACAGGTTAATCTGTCCGTATCTGGCTTTTATCCTTTTTGGATGAAGGCCTTGTGCCGTGACAGCATACCTCCTGTAAATTTATAATTCAAGGTCTGTATTATATATAACATTTACAAATCATCAGTCAAATCATGGCTAATGGTTTTTGTTCTTTTACACAATGAACACGTTTGATTTCTTTTTATAACTCTCAGAAATAAATGGTCAGTCAGTGATTGGCCATATAGGTGGATAGGTGAAGTTTGAACTTTTTTTTCACTCTTTACACAACTATTTCCATCACTATTGTGTGTACAACTAGTGCAACACCTTGAATGTCATCAAGGACAGACTACCTGAGAGTGTGCGCTGTTGGCTCCAATGATCCAGTTTATCCTGTTGAGACTAGAAAAGATGTTCAAAAGACAGAATTCTTGCGAGAGAGATTGGGGAGGCAGTGTGATGCAACAAGGACCAGGTTATAGTGTGGCCATTCAGAGCAGGTAGAAAAACTCTTTTGTCTGTAGACATGGTCGGATGAGTGAATGCATCGTATGAAGCATATGATGCATAAGAAGCGAGGAAGCAAGCCTTTACTCAATGAGGCTAGAAATGTAGAGCTTGGTTTGAGTGTGATGTTAGTGGAAAGGGCGTGGGTTCACTAAAACCAAAAGCTGCATGAATGTGATGAGAAAAATTCATACCAAGCTGCTCATCAGACTTTGATATTTGTTGTGTACAAGTGGAAATTTTAGCCTAAAGGTGGCGCTGTGAGGTGACGTCCTTCAAGCGGGGCAAAAACATGACTTGTTGTTAAAATTCCACCAGATTGAAATGGACTGGAGCAGCACAGAGTTGCACCATGACTAAATATAGGCAAACACCGACGAACACCTACCAACTCCTACACAGAGACGTTTTTAACATTTATCCCAGAATCAGCAGAGAACAGCTTGTTCCAGTGCAGGCCTGCTAAGATGCATGACATAGAGGCTGATGGAAGCATGTGTGATTCTTCCTCTGTTAAAAAAAAAAAACAAAAAAAAACCCACCCACAATAAATGTGGAAACTGGATGACTTCCAATTTTTCTATCAGACCACCCACTTAGACTGACAGAAAAAGAGCATGAAGGCAGTTTGTCATCCACTAGAGGAGGAAGATCAACATTTTGACCCCAGAATCAAATCATTTACCCTGATACTGACCCTTTATCCCTTTATTTGATTAGGGTGGTCTAACAAACACTGTCTGCACAACAGATGACTATCATTCTTGTATTTTAAGGTTTAATAACTTGCGACACAAATATTTCATATAAAAAAACTTGACAATTCCGGGGGTTTCTCGCAGATCCTCAGCAGCAATGTGTGGTTTTGATTAGGCCCGCCATCACTACCCTTCATACAGACAACAGCTTCAGTGTTACACACATCAAGTCACTGCTCAAGTTTCATTTAGTTATGACAGCTGGGGGCTCAGTGTCGGGCCAAAGAGGTGGTAGATTTATTATTTTTAAGTCCCTAAATTTGTCAGACTGTGTTGATTGTGGTGGACTGGAGAAGATAAAGATCGGGATTTTTATCAATAGTTGATCTAAATAACATGACATAGGACAGTAGTGTCTTATGTCAAGCTTTGAAAGTAGTGCAGTATTGAGGTTTATGACTATCAGAGGATGGAAGGACAGCAGGCTGATCTGTCTGATCTAACCCAACTAAGGACAGGATGACATCACCATTTCAAGATTTACACCAAAATGATTTAGGGAAACACTGGTTTGGGTAGTTCGGAGATCAAGGCTTGAATGGGTTGAAACGAACAGAAAGACCAAAAAAATTAAAGTGCCTATTCAATATTCTTTCTACTTTTGTCACATCACAATTAGCATGATAGTCCCCTTTAAAACCCAATTTGAAAGCTGCCCTTAGAAATATCAGGAACTTCAAATCAGGAACTTTGACACTGTGGATTCTTAGTTATTTCCTACATAAAAACCTGATGTCAGTGTTGCCACTGGTAAATGAACTACACAAAGGAAATACTACATTTTAAAGCCTCTATGTGTACATTGTTTTTTACCATTTAAATATCATTCAAACTATTGATAGACATAAGTTGTTTGTATAAAAAATAATCTCAGTGGAAATTGGTGCAGTCTATGTGTTGCGTTGCTTTCAGCTTACTTATCTAACCATTGGGGGGCGCCAAAGCTGGACATTTTCAAATCCTACACATTGGGGCTTTAACATGAAATCCTGTTAGTGTCCTCAAAATTCAGATATTCCTGGAAGGAAAGTTAAGGTAAGGTAACACTGCCAGTAAGGAGGAATTTAACATCTTGCCAACAAGTATTTTGGTTCTGAAGAACTGAATTTGTACACCAGGAAAACATTTATACACACAAAAAAATTAAACAACATATAGGCAACTAAAAAAACTCTTCCACACGTTGCTTAATAACTCATCTGTACATCATACAGAATATTTATTGTATGTCCTCAAAATACACAAGAAACCATAAGACAGAACACAGGGCAAGAAAAACCCTTTAAGGTCTTTTGGAAAGGACCACCGCTTTTCACCATCCTGAACTTTAGTTTATCAGACTGGCAAAGGGACAAAGTGTCCTCTGTTGCAAATCTAACAAAGGTATTCTCCTTGGAAAATTAATGCTGAGCTTTGATTTAACAACTGAAACTCCCACAAAATAAATAAAAGATCGTTTTTTTTTTTTTTCATACACCCGTAACAGTACCTGTCAGCCAAAATTCCCATTGGCTCTTTTTTGTTTTGTTTGTTAAATTTACCCAAAACATTTCACACATTGCAGAAATGCAGAACACATGAGCTGTCTTTACTTGTTTCTGACATCTTAAAAGGGAGTTTGTTCTCCCTTTTCCCCCTACAGGGCTCGGGTCTGATCTACAAATCCATTCCCCCGATGGCAAAGAGATAATGATTTCCTTTAAATCATATTCTGTAGACAAACATTAGTAATATCCAACCAACTGATTCTATTAACTATGCTTTTGGCATGTTCTATTGGCCCAGTAGCAGAAAATGAGCCGACACAACAAAGCTTTCTTCAAGTTGCATTCAATAAGCAGGAAGGCAGGACCTGCTGCAGCACGTTATTCCTGGATTTGGTAAAAAAAAAAATTAACTTTCGAATAAATGATCGGAACTTCCACCTCATGATTTGTGCTCAGCTCACTCCAGCAGCCACTCATGCCTCACGTTATACAGTGTCAAAATATGGGAATAAAAAAACTGCCACATGATGCTGCACTTGTGTGAACACATAGTGGTGTTCCACTGCTTAAAACTAGAGAGCCAATCTGTGTCTGTGCATGATGTCATTTGTAAAATGTGATGCATGTGCAGTACAGATATATGCATTTTATAATGAGTTTGCAACACTAAACAGAAATACAGCAGTTATTTAAAGCCACTAAGTGTTGATTTTTTTAAGTGGTGACAGGCCCTTTCATATTGTTCTGATGGTTTTTGTTTGAAGAAAAACAAAATCCTGGTGAAATTTTTTTGCAGTCAGATCCATGAAAGAGAAAGAGGTAATGACAGTGTTGTCATACTACCACCGGACGGCGCCAAAGCAGGAACTTTTCCAATTCTACATAAAGGCTTTCATTAGCAACAAAAGATTGTTTTGGCTGTTTTTTAATATAAAACGCAGTCTTGCAAGGGTTAAGTAACGCCTGCACACAGAAGGCCTCAGTATGCTTCAAGTGAAGTGCCTCTCGGAATCTGCGTCTGACAATTTTAGCAACTTTCTGAAACGGGCGATCTGCCAATCCCATCCACTTCACATAGATTGGTTGAATTGTGTGTAGGTGTGGAAGTAGGTGATGAATGGCTATTTTTTCCACAAAACTACCTCCATCACTTCTTTTGTGTTCAACTCAGTGCAACACCACGAATGCTTCTGAGGGGAGACTATCCGTTAGCGTTGACGGTTATCCATATTTGTATATCTCTATGATGAGCATGTTTTACCTTTAGGTGTGGTCGGATAACACATACTATGAACTGGTTCACTTGAAGCATACTGAGACCTCGACGACAAACCACACATTTATTTTAACAGACAATGGTTCAAGATTCCGACTGGATCTTTGTCAATCAAAACATGCTGTTCTCCACTGTAGAGCACCTACATGTGTTGGGCATAAAACTAAGCTTCTTATATTGTATCCCAGAGGCACAGAGACACTGCTCTCTCCTGTGTGGAATATGCTTGAGTTGGGGATGTTTCTGTGCACCGAAAATTCATTTGCAAGTGATAAGGCTTCAACCAGGCAGAACCCTGAACCACTATTTTCCAAAATATGTGGCTGCAAATGGAGCACAATGCTTGTTGTTAACTAAACCACTCCCCTTCACAGACTGTTTTCTTTCAGACTAATATCTTGAAGGAAAAAGTGACCTGACAGGATTGAGGAGTGCTGCATGGCTGCTGAAAGTACTTATTTCCATAATAGAAGTTGCACTTTCACAAATAGCATTTGTTGGAACAAAATACATAGTGAATTGGGCAACAGTGTGGCACACAAGTTGCTGTGGCAGTTTTTTGTTTCCAATGAAATTATTCTGTCTGACAATTTCATTTCAAGTCAGTGACATACGGAGAGTCGAAGTGATGCTCGAATGTTACACAGATTCAAAGATATGCCTGTTGTGAAGTGCTTCAACAAAGTCTCATTCTGCCATTTCTCTTTTTTTTTTTTTTTGCCATTTCAAATACACACACACACCTGCAAATTAAATTCAATAAATAAGACTTACAATGTTGTAAGGCAATGTTGACCATGCATTTGTCACAATGAACAACAAATCAAGAAACATACATGGTAACAATATGCACATTCATTAAGAGCAACAAGGTCGCAACTCCCCCACTTTCTTTTTTAAATCAAGTGAAGTTTTCAAGGCTTTCCGGGTGATCTCCTGATCGACAGGGCTCATCCCCAACAACACCTGGCTCTGGTTTCTGTAGCAGGACCTCTTCATTCAGAGAGCCCAGTCCAACCAGCAGGCTGGACACAACTGGACCAAGCCACAGCGGGGCTTTTGCATTGTATCCAAAGTTGGAGTTCATTCAAGAAAAAACAAAAAACAAAAAGTATATGTGGAGACAGATCCAGCAGCCAGCTGCTCAGAGCCTCAGGACAGTCCGGAGGTTTCCAGGTAACTCTGGAGTTTCCTTACTGTACTTCTGTCCAAGGAGCAAAGGTCGAAGTCAAAAGTAGTGTTTGTGATGTGGAAGTGTCCTGTCTCTTCGATGAGGTTTACAATCTGGAAAACAGAGGGTACAATAGGTAAGCACAGAGCGCGATTATTTCTATTCATGTCTGTAATTACAGCTCCAGGGTCCAAACATTTCACCTGCATACAGTAAATATCTGCCCGTCATAAATATTTGAACTGGTTGCAGTTCATAATTAATTAAATATGAAACCACAGACAGGAAAAGTCAGGAAATTAAACAACACAACCCAGTCAGCCTCTTTTATTTAACTGATTTAATCATGAACTGAGCTTTACATAAATGTACATAAGCAGAAAATACATGCCAGTAATCTGAAATCATTAGTGTGCTACCTTCAGTTGAGACATTCAATTCCTTTTAGTGCTTACACTTCAACTTCTTTCAGTGTTAACATTTCCACCAACACTCAAACTGACATTTTCTTTCAGTGTCTGAACTGACACTTGAACTCCTCTCAGGACCGAGCATTTCAGCCGACACTTCCAGCTCCTTTTTATAACTGACACTTCAACTGCTTTCAGCACTTACGCTTCCGTCTGGCACTTCAGCTTCAATCAGCACCTACATTTAAACTGAAAACTCCAACTCCTTAACTGACATTCAGGCATAATCCAGCACTTGTCTTTCAACTGCCACTTTAATTTCTTTAAGAGCTTCAATTTGAGGTACAACTTTATTTCCATCAGTATCTTAAACTTCAGATGAACTGAAACAACTTGTATCATTATACAGATGAGTGACAAATTAAAGGAAAAACTGGTGCAGGTCTGAATGCTTGACCCTTACAATGAGGGGGTCTGGGGGCTCTGTTATGCTGTGGGGGGCATTTTGCTGGCATGGTTTGGGTCCACTTGTCCCCTTAGAGGGAAGGGTCACTGCAAATCAATACAAAGTTGTTCTGAGTGATTACTTTTATCCTATGATGAAACATTTGTATCCTGATGGGAGTGGTCTCTTCCAAATTCACATAGCATGAGAGGTCACTGAATGGTCTAATGAGTATGAAAATGATGAGAATCATATGTTATGGCCTTCAGTCACCAGATCTCAACCCAATTGAACACCTTTGGGAGATTTTGGAATGAGGTGTTAGACAGCGCTCTCTACCACCATCATTAAAACAACCCATGAGGGAATATCTTTTGGAAGAATGGTGTTCATACCTCCAGAAGAGTTCCAGAGACTGTAGAATCAATGCCAAGGCTGAGGAACACCACAGAGGCTGCCATGTTTATACAGTAGCCCAGAACAGACAAACCAAACACTAGGGAGGGGGATTCAGTTGGTTGCAACCTGCAATCTCACCGCTAGATGCCACTAAATCCTACACACTGGTGCTTTTAATTAATACGTGACTGCGAGTTTCAGCCCTCAATAGTATGCCAGCAGACTCCTCTCAAGATCAGCTGGAAAAAATAAATAAAATCACCTCCTGCTGTGTCTCCTAGCTTGTCTTTATCTAAAACACTGGCCGTGCATGGCATTCTAAAATGAGCCAATAGTTATGACAGGGCTGGTTCAAGTCAGACACTCAGGCAGGCATCACCTCGCTGTCACTTGACTTTGGTGCCATATTTTAGTCGGGTGGGTGGCGATTTGGCCCGTTGCTGTTCAGGATTCACTCAACTGCAAAAATGCCGTCTGCATTACAATTCTCTGTTTTCCAATATGTGGTCCCCATCAGTGTGCAGGAGAGAATGTGACTTATCTCTTGTAAGAGGAAAAGGAGCCAGTTGGTGAACTCAGCTAGATTAGCTTGATTACTGTACAATTTAAAGCTCTGTGTGGATGATGCTGTTTTGGATGGGATTTCGTCTTCCCTAAGAGCCAGACGTCTTTGTAAGGAGAGCGAGGCAGAAGTTGGCAGCGGCTGTTGGGAAGATCCTTTAATGCAGACATATGATAGGCCTTGAGAATATAAGCAAGAAACATGCAATCTCTTAGGTGGAAAGAGGTTAACCAAATAATTCATTGCTTCCAGATGAAGCTGTAGATTACAGAGGATCTGTAACACATCACAGCTCCTCTTCTAATCCAACTCAACAATATAGCTGACCAATAGCACTGGCATGCAGTGATATTATGCTGAGATCAGTGAAAACTGTGAGCCAGCCTCCCGATACATGCATTAGCCAGAAGTTGTTCTTCTGTGGAGGTTTAGTATTTGATAACAGGAAATAATAAAAAGGCCAAACTATAAATATGTTTTCTTATTGGCAGTGTAATCTGACACTTCTATACACTGAGTCTACTGGAAATGCACTGTGCATCTCTGACTCTGTTGTCATTTTCTTCTTTCCATTTCATTTGCATTGATTACCTGCTGAACATATACAAAGTCACATTATGTTGAGATTTTCAACACTAGTCTGATGGTTAGGGTTACGTCAGTGTTTGAACCAGGGTTTGTCCAACTCATTAATATCAATGAAAGAAGACTAAATATTACAAACACCTCGCAGCACCAACTACAGCTGTTCAAACAACCTTCATGTATTAGACTGTATTGGTTTTAATAAGGTGTAACTAATAAACTGGCAACTTTGTTTATGTTTATCAATATTTTACTCAGAAGTCAAAGACATAAACATAAAAGAAATTCAAACGTTCATCTGTATCTAGAAAACCTGACCAATTTACTGATTAAGTTGATTAAATATTGATATGATGTGTATGTGTATGTGTGTGTGTATATATATATATATATATATATATATATATATATATATATATATATATATATATATATATATACACACACACACATACACACAGGAGTGACTCCAACTATTGTTGAATATGTGCTAGCGTTGGCTGTTGCTCAGTGTCAGACTGCTCTCTAGCTAGGACGCCTGCTCATTTACTGACTCACCACTTGGTCTTTTTGTACAGGAGAAAAAGACAACATGCTAAACTTTAAATGTCCCCCCACAACTCAAAATGTGTTTTTCCTTCTTGTTCTTTCACTTGATTAATTGGTTGATGATTTGTGACATCATAACTAATATGGAGCCAATCGTGGTCCAGTATTTAACTTACACACAAGTGTGATGTGGAAACTTGAATAACGATACAGAGCATGTTCACCTGGTACCAGCCGACAGTTTCATTGTGTAATATGGCTAACTCACCAATAGCTCAACTCAACTCAACTCCCAACTCTTTAAAATCAACAGTAAACATTAGCGTGTCAGCCCCTCTGGATTAAGGAGCCAATGATTCCCTCTGACAGCACCACCTGACAGACTCTACCAGTAATGCAGGAGAAATCCAGTATAAAAGAGGCAGAGAAACCAGCTTCAACCATCAGCTGGTTGCTTCAACTGACCAGACTGCACCGTGAATTCAGTTCATGTAAAGAACCATAACTGCCAACAGACACGTCAGTGTTCACAAATCACTTGGCAGGATAGTGATATTTAAATATCCAAACACCCACCTTCATCACAAGTTTGTGTCTGGGGGTTGTCAACATGTGAAATGCATTTTGGGAGAATGTGGACATTTCTGGCAGAAGTAAAGCAGGCTGACTGAGTGGGTTATATCACAAAGATAAACAACAATAATGAGAAGATAAGAGCTTCAGCTCACTGTGTCATACACTGATGATACATGAGAGTAGCAGAGGTGGAAACAGCAGCAGCAGCTCACCTGTTGCAGTATGTGACCTTCTCTTAGTGTCATCAGTCTTTTGTGCAGTTCCACCAGCTCGTCCAGGTAAGCCTGGAAAACACACACACACACACATTATGGTAGGTTTTACACACAAGCCCAAACACACACACACACACACACACACACACACACACACACACACACACACACACACACACACACACACACACACACACACACACACACACACACACACACACACACACACACACACACACACACACACACAAACTCAACACAATTTGACCCAGACATCTTAGCAGACTGCTGCCTAGCTGTAGCCCTTACATAACACAAGGGTCTGCATACACTCAGTTCTTTTACAGCGATAACACACACTGATTAGCATCACTGTAAGTGTGCCAGTGTTTGCCAAAATACTCATTTTCAACTGGTGGCTCTCAGCCTGATGTTAAATTATCCAGTAAAATAACAACACAACAAACAGCATGTCTCTTCAGGACAGAGGAGAGCAGGTGAAACGTGAAGCAGCTGAACAGAGAAGAATAGGACTGTGTTGTTTTGGTAACTTACTCAAAACTACCGTTTAAATATGAAACTTAATGATCAAAAACACACAAGATGATTAAATCTGGACACAGTCAATGCCAACTTTTTTGGTGCTTTTGATATTTGCCAAACAGAGCAGTTCAGTTCATAGCAAGTACATGTATTTAAGTGCACTGTTGAGGAGGAGTGGTGTGTTTAATGCTATTCTCTCTCTCTTTTATTTCCCCTCCAGTAGACACATATATATTCTTATCAGCTTGTTGCAGCTCTTCACTGAAGCTAAATCAATGATACAGTAATAATCAATCTATAGTAACTATAGTAGGCATCTGGTATAGTTGTAGTGTAGGTGTTGCAGAGGTACAGTATGTTTTCATCCTTTTATAATGTATCAAGGCCAAACAGTGTCACAGTCATATTACACTCTGTGAGGAGGAGGTTGGATGACATACTGTATGTATGAATGACTTCATACACACACACATACTTCATAAATATTAAATGTTACTAGCAATATTTGATCTATTTCATACGGACTGCTTTAAAATACGTGCGTACCTTGTCACAATCTAGATTTTTGTTCTTGTCTTGTTTGCTCTGCTTGGTGGGACTCTTCACTTCCAGTAGCTGATGATGGAAGACACAATAAAACACATCAAGACATAAGTCACTTCTACCAAAGCAGTTGCTAAGTTACATCTGTGTGATTAAATATCAGAAAGTCTTTTGAAAACAACATAATGATTCATTTTTCTTGCGGTGCGTAATTCATATACTTGAATAGACGGTTTTATTATGTCCAAGACTTTGATGCACAGAAATGTTGATGGTAAATACCTTGTGGAATATCTGCCCCTATTTCTACAATACTGTTGACACAATTCAACTCTCACAAGTCTTATAGGAGGAGAATCAATCCCTTGCCTTTCAACAATCCTGACAAAGCTGACAAATTATATTCATTTTAAGTCAAACTTTGAAGAAATCCTGGAATCTTACAGAATGAAGCAGAGAATTACTGTAATTCACCTCTGACACTGAAGGTAACAGGAGGCTGTACTCACTGTTTTGCTTTATTGTTAGTTTTTCTGTCTAATAATGGTGTAGAGGTGCTGATTTTCCACTTTCACAAGACTAAAACTCTGGAGTAAAGATTGGACTTTTTTTTACTTTTTGGCATCATTTTTTGTCAAATAAATACACTGAATATCAGCAACTATTGTAATCAATCCAACCCTCAGTCCAAAAGCTTCAATATCAGCCTTTAAAGTCAAGGTTGTGATTGCTTTAGGAGTCGCTCTGAGAGACTTTGAGCTTACAAACAGTATCTGCCTGGATTCTTCCTGTGATACATTCAATTACACTGCCAACAAACATATGTTTAGTATCATCTTACCTGGTTATTAGTAGTCTTTAATAAGGGCGGGGCCTCATTGCGGGAAGGGGATGAGGGGGAGGAGCTGTCACTCTCACTGCCATCACTCAAACTGACCCTGAGCAGATCGTCACGGGATGAGAGAAGAAGAACAAATGCTTCACTACATTAGAAGAGGCTTTACACTTAGTGAAAACACAATTCTTCAGTGCATGTTAATGATGTAAACACCTCTGATTGACGCAAAAATCCTGTAAAACCAGAAACAAGAGGTAAAAAGGGACAGATACTGTGCTCAGGGTGGGTTTGATTGTTTAAAAACACACCTGTTTCTCCTTAGGTCATTACACAAGGCTTAAAGTCTGTAGACTCCACCATGTGCTATGTGTATTCAGTCATGCAGTGATTTAGCCCAACTGAAAGCATGTTTACTGGCACTCACGCTGTAGCTGTCAGGGTGTGACATAGTGAACCATGTGGAGGGGATGGTACGGTGGGGGTGGTGAGTGAAACTGAGCGTAAATTCAGACAAGTTGTGACTGGATTCTTGCGCACAATGTGGTGATCAGAGCTCTGTTTAGGGCTTGTTTTTGACTGCTTGTAAGAACACATGACAAGCTGATACAGAAGATCACAAAGCTGCTGCATAACAACTGCAACGTTCTTGTTAAAAGCCTTGAAAACCGCAGCATTTCCTGACAAATTTAGAACAGTTTGGGTGTTTTACATGAGATATTTATGTTATGTCATGTTCTCAGGTCTACAACCGAGCATCCTGCGGTGAGCGTTTTACTAACCTGCGTTGGTGGTGCGTGAGATGCGCGTGCGACGGTCGCTCCACGTCAGAATCCATGTCGTTGTCGTCGTCGTCCTCTGAATCCTCGTCGTTGTCGTCCGAGTGCAGATCCTGCATCACTGACTGCAGCGGGCCCAGCACTGTGTGACGACAAGACAAGAGACCACATTTGGAATGAAGCTTTAAAAATATATCCTGAATGAAGCATGAGTGAAAACATGCAAAAGGCAGCAGGTCATGCTGTGTGGTGGAGTGATGGTGGTGATGGTCCAGTGGAGTCAGTGGCTGTGGTAACCTTGAGAGGTGAGAAAACACTTATTCTATAAATTTCTTATGTCATTAAATCCAATGACAAGACCAAAACCAACAATGTGTTAGTCCGTCTCTCAGTACTTTCTGACTTCTCTACCTGACTGGAGATGTAAATCTTTAACAAGAACTCACAAATATACACTTTCATTTTTTTTAAAAAAGTTCCAGTAATTTCCTAAAACAGCAGGTCACTATAGTTTTTGTCACAGACTCCTCAAACAGGAGGAAATAGTGCATTTAGTGGGGACTATTTTCAGCAGCGGATGAATCCACATTTGATGCTCTAGTGAGTATTTCTGGCAGCAGGATGGTGTGTGTGTGTTCATGGTGATGAAGGAACATGTCACCCAGTGTAAAAGTGTGGCTCATTGATGTGTTTGATAGTTTTTGAACAACAGTTGGAGGTAAAAGACAAAAAGTGTGTCCCAGTCTGCATCATAGGCAGCAACAAGATATTGATACACATGTTGCTGGAGTGGTATCATATCCCTGCTGACATGACCGTGAGAAGGAGATGCATGAAGTTTCATGCAAATACACAAGCTGGAAAATATTCTCCATGCAGATGTGACCAGAGGTGAGGTGTGGTGGGGGTGGGTGGGGGGTGGGTAGCCCTCACAGGTTTCAGAGGAGCTGTTACCTGTGTGGGTGGTGGCAGGAATAGCCACCCTTTTCCTGATGATGAAGTCCACCACTGCATCCAGAGAAAAATTACAAACACACACACAAGCAGGTCACCCTCAACTCCCCAATCAAAAAAAAAGTGAATCATGTCCCGTATTTCAGGGTCACAAACAAAACATACTAGAATCAGAGAGTGGTGAATTCAGAGTTTTGACCTCTGCATCTATTGTTCATGATTATAACATTTTACTCAGCATTTATGTGGATGCAGCAGCTCTAGTAGCCACAGTCCAAGAGGTCAGACAATTATCTAAACCACTGATTCGCAAGTAAAAAATGAAAGTGAAGGCACCCAAAAGGTTGGTTAACGGTGCGCTGCACGAGCAAAGTGACCAAAGCAGGTCAAAGCTGAATAAGGATGGAGCATCTAATTCACTGTTAGGATAAAAATGTCAGTGTTTTTACTTTGCTTTAATATGTGGTTTTGTTAACTGGCTTACAAAGACCTGTCTGATGGTTCATGTACATCTCTACGAGTAATTATCAGGCCCACTTCAGAGGGGAAGATTTTGAATAGATTTTTTTTATAGATTTTTTTTTTTTTTTTGCATTTATTTGGTCATTGAAAAAGCAGAGAGGCAGGAACAAGGAGTAGAAAGACGGGTATGACATGCAACAAGGTCTGTGGCTGGAACTGAACTGCACACATTGCAGTAGTATGTGTCTTAACTAGTGGGCTGCTGGAGTCCTAGTCTCCTAGTCTAAATGTTGAAGTCATAATGTTGTGAGAATAAAGTCAGAATTTTGCATAATAAATCATATAGTGAAAATAAGTTGTTT
Organism: Thunnus albacares; assembly: GCF_914725855.1. Classification (NCBI taxonomy): domain Eukaryota; kingdom Metazoa; phylum Chordata; class Actinopteri; order Scombriformes; family Scombridae; genus Thunnus; species Thunnus albacares. The sequence goes on along the minus strand of NC_058127.1, from coordinate 25,270,931 downwards.
TTTGTGTCATCAAATTAAGAGTTTGTCATCATTTTCTCATAACATAACTTAATTTTATGATTATTGTAGGACTTCATCTGATAATATTAAGACCTTTTCTTGAAGCTTTATTCTTGTAACATATTTTTTCTAAAAATATTATGACTCAATTCTCAAAATCTCCAAAATTCTTTCCCCTAACAGTGGACCTTACACTCTGGGGTAAAATCTCAGCGATGAAGTTGGAGAGTGAAAGGTTATGAGAGCCAATAGGCTCCTTTTCTCTGGAAAATAATTCATATCAAAATGTGTTTTAATAAAGATGTTTGTCCACTTATGAATGTTATTACGTCCCATTAGACACGTTTGAATGAGAAAGAATTCAATTCCCTTTTCTTATCTTATATACAGTTGTTTTGTTTTGCTCTCAGAGCAGAAAGGTTAGATAATAAAGCTCCATTATGTTGAGTTAAGAGTTTGAACTGCGTTGTCTCTGTCCAGCACTGGCTGGACTTCTTCTATCACTGCCAAACACAACAGGACTAGCAGTCACACTGAAACCTTTTGGTGCTCCATATGAGCTAGAACTGCTCCATTATACACATCATTTCTCACTGAAAACACCAATAAGTTGTAAGTATTCCAAATGATTACCTTGCCGTTTGTGGTGCGTGGGAGCAAAGCCTGAACTGGAGCTGGAACTGGCTGGACTGGGCTGTTCTGACTGGGAGAGAAAGAAGAGAAACAAACAGTGATGAAGAAAATACTAATGGACAAGGATAGACAAACACCAACATCATGTAATATTTTGTGCAGATATTTGCCATCTTAAAAAACACCACTTTCAAGCCAAAATACATTCAATATTTGCCCACCATATTTAATGAAAGACTTAGAACTGTTTGTACGTGTTTGATTTGCAGATTTATTCCAAGTTCAAATCCTCATGGTTGATTATTCAGTGTGTGATTAAATTATATTGAGTTATTTGCTGCCTGCCAAACAAAGAGGACTAAAGCAGAGAAGGACATGACCTCTGGGAGTGAATAACCCCTTGTGGTGTCATTTATGAGACAAGGAAATGCTGTAAAGTTGCATTACTGGAATTTTAGGCTCCAGCATTTTTGGGATTTGACCTATACTAGGGACTAAAAGTCAGAATATCTTGACCTCCGCTGCTTTGATTTTGTCCCTAAATGTATGGAAGTGTGATACTAAATCACTGGAACACTCCTTTAAACTTGACTTACTATTAATTTGTATTCCAAGAACACATGCAGACGGTTTCATCAGATTCACAGCAGCATGAAAACGGTGGCCAGTGTGTTTTGTCAGTAGCTGTAGTCTTTTGAGGTGAGTTTAACAGCTGCTTTTAACCGGAGATGTGAGGTGACAAGTCTGTCGTCAGTTCTTTGAAGTCATCTTGGCGAGTTGAGCCCTGAGCCAACGGCCATCTAACAAATGCACACGGAGCTGCTGTACTCCTGACTTCCTCTGAAAATGAGCCAGGGCTATCTTCACTGCTCAAGCCTTGGGTCTACAACCAGCTTTATAAATCACTGAGGCTAATGATGCGCCACATACCCACTCTGAAAACCTGTGGCCACACACAAACATAAGGGAGCTTGATACATTCAACATCCTGTGTGTCACTGCACTCAATCATTATGTCTGTTTTTTGGGAGATTTATCATATTTAAGTTGTCAGTGTTTGGAAATCACTGTAGATAATTTCATGTCAAGGACTAGGGCTAATGACCATTTTCATTATCCATTAATCTGAGGGTAATTATCTTGATTTATCCATTATTGTTTGGTCTATAAAATTGTAAGAAATGCCCAAGTTGACACCTTCAAAGTTCTTTTGACTGACCAACAATCCAAAACCCAAAAGGTATTTAAAAAACCTCACCTCACATTTGAGAAGCTAAAACTAGATCATCTTTTGTATTTTTGCTTGAAAGATTACTTCAATGATAAATCGATTATTGAATTAGTTGCTAATTAATTTTCTGTTGATCGACTACTTGTTGTAGGACCTTCTATTTATGGATACTGGTGGTCCACCACCTAAAAGACGTAGGATTTGAGTCTCCGTACCCCTGGCATGGTTGTGCATTCCAACACAAGAATTACATGTTATATTTTGGTCTTTCTTGATTCTATTTAAACATTTGGTTCATTCAACATCTACCAACTTTTTATGACACATACCTGGTCTTTTACACTTAGGTACAAGTTTAATACAAACAGCATGTGCCTTGATAATTAGTTTTTAGCTTGATATGGATGTGTTTTTGTGATATATATTTAGTCAAATAGTCCAGAGTTTAATGGAGTACTGTTCTGTTGGCCTGCTTTAGATTGTTCAGGATAATAACTCAGAAATTACATCAGCAGGTGCTTTGCATCAATCAGACTGAGCTGCTTGTTTAAACCAGCACTCTCAAGGCCGGTCCATTATTGTTCAGAAAGGCTGTTCAGACATCCTGAAGGTGGTGAAAAGCTCCTTTCAGATGTTCGGAAAGAGAGATGGGTTCCGTGTCATTCAGCTTTTTTTAAACTGACAGATATTGGCAATCTGCCGACCACGTTTACTTCCTGCAGCCGTCCCAGGTGTGCACAGGTGTGAGAATGGGCAGAGCTCCAAGCGCTCCACAAATTCTTTTCTCCACATTCCTGACATTTGTACTTCCACTGTTCATGTTCACCCCTGGTAACTGTTGGCAGTGATCGGAGACTGCGTGAGATGGGAGAACGCCACCGAAACAGTGATTGAGTTTTTGTCAGAATATGGTTCATTATTGTCAAAGAGTCTTGATATTTGTGTGAGTTTTTGAAAAGTTGCATGGTCTCATTGGCAAACACCTAGAGGAAAATCATGCCTTGTAATATGAGACTTCTATTGGGCACCTGGTCTTGAGTATCATGAGTATTTTTAAGACAATGTGGCTAACACACAGCTAAGCACTGTCATCTAACAATTCATTCTCGTGCTGCTGGGGGACAGGGAGAGGAAAAACCTCCACCACTTTTCAGTAGTAGCTAAAGTAGCTATTAAAGTAATCACAGTTAATTTAGGTTAATGAACTCCTGACAATACCTGACTCCCAGAATAGTTTGGGGAGGGACAGGATGATGAGGCAGCTCCTCTAAAAAACAGACTGTCGGGGATGCAAATAAATGCAAAGCAAATACGCTTTTTAGGCATCGACGTGCTGGAAACAAATTTTGTGGAAATGTGACTTGCTGTCGAACACGGCACTGCAAGCACGTTCAGGTTTTATTTCATGACACTCCACTTGTGATCAGATACACACTGTGTCTTTACAGGCTCTTTCACAACCTCAGCAAGCCTCTCAAACTGATTCACCTTGGAAATAAGCTGAGGAAATATTGCCATAGATGAAATTACCAAGTGTGTTCCAACACATGGCCTTTGTTTTTTTAAACAAATATTTTAATAAATTAAATTAAATTTGCTTATTTAAGAATTGGGATCAATATATTGATGGGTATTGAGTTGAACATTTTACAGTTGAAACATAAACTTGTTAGTACTCTCTGGTGGACAAATTAAATATTGGAGACACTGCAGGGCTCTTCACTAACTTTTTTGCAATATAAGCCTTCCAGAATTTAAAATATCTGTTTTTCTACATGATCATTCTTTCAAATCATTCAAAGTGACCTTTAGCATAAATGAAATATCATACAAATGATTATATGATCAATCATCAACCTTTTTATTTAAATTCATCTGAAAAGATTAGAGACTAAATCAGTCACACAAATGAAAGGACTCTCACAAAGCCAAGAAAATGGATTAAATAAAAACTGCTTTCAAGGAGCAGAAAACTTTTGACTGTGGTAAGTATAATACATAAAATAGATCCTGATAAAACATTTTAACGGTCCTCTCTGTCCCTCTCCTTAGCCACTTAAATAAACCCAAATCTCATGTACTGAAATATTGTGGAGAAATATGGGTTCTGTAAAGGCCTACTGTGAAACTGTTTCATTGCACCTGAAGAAGGTCTATATTTTTTGTTAAAAATGCCAGCTTAGGCTGTATCATTTTATTTTCTTACAAAAGAAAAGTTGTAATACAATCTCCTATTGAACCTGCATTTGGTCTCCAGCTACTGATCGAGTCCTTTACTTATCTTCAACCCCTCCCTACCAACGTTGGTCATTAGATGTTGCAGGGGTTACATATCCAAGCGTCCTCAGCAGTCTTGCCATTATCAGTATCAATCATGAGATTGGCCAGCAGCTGTCCTATCATGACATCAATGATAACTTCACTTCTAAAAATTTTTGAAGATGATGATGATAATGATGATGCTAACAATGCAGTTAAGTTTCTTAAATTAAAATGCATATTTTACATGTAAAAAATAGCATTTCTCATTTATATGCATATGGCATATGAGGCAGATTTAGTGTGTATTCATGAGTGCTTGAAATGTGGGGAGGGGGAGGCTTTCAAGCTCAAGGCCACATTAGCTGCTACTAGCAGCTGCATTGTGGTTTTGAAAAGTAAGAACAATGTGTGGGATTAAAAAAAGATACTGTCTCTGGCTCTGCCGCATAAATATTGATATTAAAAAAAAAAAACTACAAAAAAGCATATACTATATTCCATTTTTAGCTGTCTGGACACAAGAGAAGCATAATGTGGAGGACACCTCACTTGTTATGTTTAAAGCTGGAGGAAATGGCCTGGAATTGCATTTAGTTTCAAGGGTCTTCAGAGCTATCACAAATCAGAGGCCAGATAATCACATCTGACAATCTGGATGTGTCCATTTCATCTGCAGCCAAGTCTGCTAGTGTGAGCTCTGTCTTGCCCCGACTACTGACACTGCAACCCTGTTGCAATTTATGAGCTGTCCACGCATCTAAAAGCCCTGTTTGAAGAGAAGAGGGGGGGGCGACTAATGACTTAGTATCAAAGACTTTAGAGCTGGCCAGTGTAGGACAGAAAACACAACTACTTACTTTAAAGTTAATTTGACCTAAAACAGTTTCTATTTTCATCATAAATGATACTTACTTACTGGACATTGTAATAATAAGCACTGTAACACCCCTCCAATACAACAAAAACACGTATGAATGAATCAAATGTAGGTTGGACATACAGTATGTTCACTCCTGTGTTAGAAGATTGATTCACAAGTAATTCCTTGTCATCATTGTGCACAGAGATTAAAGTCCCCAATGGCAGTTTCATACACATACCTGCTATATGACAGAAGTACAGAATGACACCAGGAGGAAAAAATCCTGAATCACAATGTGTGTATTTTGACATCATGATATTGATACACACTGAAAGAATTATTGGAGAGAAGATTTATGCACAACATAATCAGTCAAGAATGTACTTTTTATGGACAAGAGAGCTTTTTATATTAGGACATAAAAAAGATCATTTAGAAAGTCACCAATGTGACAACTTGTATGCAGCATAAAAAATGCAGTGCAAGTACAGAAAACACCAGCAAATACAGAAATGTTGCAAGTTGTACACGTTTGCAGAGGAGCTTTTAGACTGCTTAACATGCTAGTAAAAGGTTAACACTACACTTTCCTGCTAATATCAGAATCCTGCAACACTGGTGATAAGTAGTTGACTTAAGCAAATCCTGCACCAAAGCCTGTTCATCAGTTTAGCGTCTAAAAATTCACTGTTATGTTGTGTGATGACTTGCACTTTGTTTTAGCTATGAGTCTCTTTATGCTTCATATGTGTAGTAACATTGGTGAACATGTTAAATATGCTTGTGTTTTATTTATTTGCAGACTTTTTTTTCTAAATGCTTTGTAAGTGAACTCAGAATGACGAAGGTCTTGTCTTCATCTGCTTGTATTTTGCTCAGTTGCATGTGTTGTCTGAAGTTGTGGAGCCTTTAGCTTTTCTAACCATGGTTGTTTTTCCACAATTTCAGCAAGTTTAATAAATCAAGCTACTTCATCACACTGATGCAAAATCATAAAATATAATGTTGCCACAAAGAGATATTAAAGGAATATATATCATAATTAGAGCTACAACTATTAATCAATTAATTGTTTTGAGCAATTTAAGAAAAAAAAAATCCAAATTCTCTAGTTCCAGCTTTTCAAATGTGAATATTTTCTTGTTTGTTTAGTCTTTTATGACCATAAGCTGTCATAAAAGTCACAGTACATCTTTGAGTTGTGGACTGTTGTTGACATTTTTCACTATTTTCTGACATTTTATGGACCAAACAACTAATCAATCAATCGAGAAAATAATCAACAGATTAATCAATAATGAAACTAATCTTATGGGTCGTGTTCCCTCCAAACGGTCACAAGATAAATTTGAGGGGTCATGAGATGATTAAATGCGTGAGGAAAGAAGAAAAAAAACGAAATTGTGCAACACAAATCTGTAATCACTTTTTGGACTTTCCTCCAATCTTTGCTGTTTTTGCAGTAAAATATTGGATATATTTACAGCTTTAGTTTTATGACAGTTATCTAAATGAAACCATCTGAGAAGACATCTGAAACTTGACAAGGGGCCCAACTACACACTAGTTGGAAATCACTGGTTTAAGCTTTATCAATGCATTGTATTTCATGAGCATATCATGTGTTTTCCTTTATGTGAAATCCTAATCTGAAAAGTATCTAGTAACTTTAGCTGTTAGATAAATGTGGTGGAGTAAAAAGTACAAATATGCCTCCCTACTTTAATACTACTTGTCTTACCCTCTTCCACTTACCTACTCTTTGTCTTTATCTCTCTCTCTCTCTCTCTTTTTTTTGGACTAGGTAGGTAGTCGTCAACAGCATAAACCATCTGTAATAGAAACTACTGTTCATCCAATCCATGCAGTGTCCAACCACAGCTGAGAGGCTTGTGAAGCCAGGTTGGATAATGCATGCCACCTATTCAGATCAGTTGGAGATGTGGGTTTAAATATGTGTCACTGCATCAGTCTACATGGAGTTTAAAATGAACTTGGATCTTGGTGTGCAAACACACATTTGTAAAAAAAAGGTGGCTGCCACTGCAAAAGCAGAGCTGCCCAAGAAAACACAGTGGTGAGAAGGCGACCAACAGAAGAAACATGAGAGAAAAAGAGAGAAGTGAGGACAAAAGGCAGAGCGACTTCAATGGTTGTCACCTCCTGCCAACAAACAACACACAGCTGGTCTGTTGGTTTATGGGACAGCTTCTTCAGGGTGCCATAAATCTCGCTACCACTCCTTTTAGGGCTTTTGTCCTTCTTTACTCAAAGCCGCCAAAGCAGCCCTCTTCAAAGACAATAAATAGTCTTTAGTTGTAGTTTGCTGGCATCAATCCGGTTTCTTCTCTTAACTCTTGGCACAGTTGAGACAGCCAAAAAGATATGCCAGCAAACAAGACCGAGCTGACCAACGCTATTTGGTTTGCTTGTCTAATTCAGCAGGGGCTGTCCAAACAGAACTATTTCAAATGTGAATTAAGAAGCTTTTCACTTTGACACTGTAGATTCATTTAAACGAGGCACAGTCGTTTATACTCAAATTTAGTGGTTTGCAACACAAACGTACAGCATGGTTTCACTCAAGCCGCAGTTAACCTGTTAATAGTTTTCTCATCTATTCTGTAGAGCACGTTTTGAGTTAAGAATTCTTGCTGAAACTGTGTTGTGTTTAGCTCAAGATTACTGAATAATTTTAAACACATGGGTGAAACATGTCAGATCCCCCAAAAATGCCTTTTGGGTGTTTTTTCTCAAAAAGAAAAAAAAAAACACTCTTGATTGTATCATGTTTATGGTGGTGGTTTCAATACTAACCACAGAAGTAATTTTTAAAAAGGCATACCCTCCAAAGTTTTTTAAAGTGTAAAGTTTTTTTTAAAAACCAAAACGGAGTATTTTACTAATCAGAAAAATTCAGAGTAATACTGCTGGTGATACATGTTGTGGTGCAACTGCAAAGGGTGTAGGAAATACTCAGTTTTCTAGTGTTGGAATTAGAGATGACCAATTCAGGCTGATCCAGACATATCTCAATGGATCATATTGGCTAAAACTCAACTGGTGAGTGACTCTGAGTTCTGACACTAGGGTTTGCAAAATATGCAGCTTTTCTAAGATTCAACACTAACATATCTGTCAAATCTTTTAATCTCTCCTTTCTCTTTCTTATTAGAGCAATGTACAAAACATTCAGGTAGCAGTTGTTGCTAATTTAACATTAAATATGTAAGTAACTTGATGATAGGGTAGCATTAAAATTGCCTGTTGGATTTGAATGAATGCAGTTATTCAATTATCAAATATATAGTCCTACTTAAAATTGGACTGGTTAAACTAACTTTGGTGTTGGTTGTGGCAGATGCTTAATTTATCACTAAGAAGAGGATTTATCACCCTAAAGCTGCAGCTGGTCTAACACACAGAAGAGCTTATCTGATTTAGGTCCACAAAGACAGCACTGCATATTGTAACCTTTTGTTTAATTTTTTAAAATGTCATTTATCTTAGAAGAATGTTTCATGTTTGTGTTTTGGGTAAAATGTTTTATTTCATTGCTTTTGTCCGTAAAAAGTGATGTGCAACTACAAATAGTCTATTATTTCACTTTAATAGAAACAAATCTCTGCAGATTGGTAGAATTTTTATTTTGTGTAAATTGACATCTCAACTGTTTGGGAAAGGCTCATATTTGCTCAGTTAGACCATTAAAGTAGGACTGTATTTACTGTATCATCAATTAATGTACTGAACATTTTCTCATTTGTTTTACAGAATGTTGGAAAATACCAAAAAATGCCCATGACAAATTTCCACAGTAATCAGTCTAAAACCAAAAAGATTGACTTTTCTATCATAGAAAACCAGAAAATATTCACATTTGAAAAGCTGGAACCTGAGAATTTTGCTGAAAACAAAAAACAACTTAAACAATTAATCAATTATCTGAATAGTAGCCAATTAAATTTATCCTGCAAACTCAAGTGGAATGAAAAAATGTGACAGACAGTTGTGATACCATGAGTCTCAAAACATATTTTATCAGGAACCCATCTGCAATACATGCCTCTGTGATGATTCCAATGCACAAGGGCTTAGGTTTAAACAAACGTGTGCAGGTGACAAATCACTCAGTCTGTGCCCACATCCAGCGTGCTAAAAACAATGTTCTCATGCTAACAAACCAGCCTGCTTTCCCTTCATGTCATCACCTACTCCACATTTCCTCCTCTGTGCCGTTTCTGGCCCAGTGCTCAGTGGAAACACCGAGATCAAACAAGCGGTCACATGAGAAATGAGAGTGGTGCTCTGGCTCGGCCGGCGCTCGGCCACCGGGGTTGCTAGCCTGGGGAGAATCAAACACCTGGCATTTGTCACCCCACATCCCCTTTACAACCTACCCGACCCCCGGTTCCTGTATGGGACAACTTAAAAGGCATTTCCATACAGCACAGACAAAAACACAGGTTTTGCTTGTGCTAAGTAATAACTCCCCTGCCTAAACAAGCTGCCCCTACAGAGAACCACACTTTATACAAGCATTTGAGAATAGAAATGAAAACAGCATTGCATAAAAGGAAACTTGTCAAAGCACAGGGATTTAGACCTTTCTTGCACAAATGCTCACCCTTTTTCTTCTTTGAAAAGCTAAAAGGATTAAAGGGGAACTCTGTGCTATTCACTGCCGCGTCTCCCCTTTCTCCTCAGGTGTTGTAAAACCATAAATCTTTCTTGTCTACTATTTGGCTTTAAAACAGCCCTTTTTTATGGGGAGGTTCTCCACCAAATGTGTGTGGACCAGGCAACCCAGTCAAATGTCAGCCTGTTCATGAAAAGAACCTCTGTGGACTTGAAGTTTTTCTAATCCTGCCGTTGAGCTGGAGGTATAGAGTTTATAAAACTCAACACATTTTACATCAGTATTCAAGTATTTCCAATACAAATAGATTTTCATTGCAGCTGATCTCAATAAGGCAACAAAACTGGATCTTTTATCTGAATCTTGTCCCTGAAACCAGTGTTGTCCATTTCCTGTTTGGCCACCCAGTCGAATGCAGCTGAACCCCCACTAGGTTTATTGGTGCCCACCCCTTCTTCCAATTCTCCAACCCAGCCCCCTAGAGCCTACCAGACCACCATTAAAGAAGATTTTGTCCCTGCTGGTCATTTGATTTTATAGCCCTTCCACACCGAGGAAGGACTGACCACCAACAAACGCTCCCCCTTTAAGTCGTGAAAGAATTGGATACCTTTCCACAACCCCTCCCAACTTTTTCCAGTAAAGAGCCCTGAAAGCTCAGTTCAGTGAGTCTAATGTGCTGGACTACTACAAGGACCAGACAGCTGCTTCTTAAACCTCCATGATAATAAAAGGGACAGGTTGACTTAGTGTAACTGTATTGTCAATGAAATCAACTACTTTACTTTTAACACAGACCAGGAACAGTTGTACTTACATCTGATTTGGTAGAATGGTCCTCCATATCAGAGTCATTGGGGTCCACCAGTTCCTGGAAAGGAGGAAGTGTCGACACCTTCCTGCGATCAGCCTCGTCTCCCTCTGGTCGTAATTTATTTGTTTGCATCTGCGACCTATCCTTCAATAGTTTCTTATCCAAATGTTGAGCATCCGACCCCGATGTTTGCTTCCCTGATGAATCCACAAATCCCTTTTTACGTTTTTTGGTCATATGATCGTCACCATCGGGGGTAGACAGACGCTTGTTAAGCCCTGACCCGTGGGTCATCCCCTCAGTCCGATGCTCCTTGGACAAAGACTTGGGTTCCTTGAAGCCCATCTTAGGATTTATATCTCTAAGTGGCTGGTTCTCTTTGGGTTTCCTGGAAGGTTCTTTGGGGGCTTTGCTGGGTTCCCAGCCAGAGTCTCTGAAGGCACTTTTGGGCTCTTTCAAGTCTTTTGGAGGCTTGTCTTTGTGGTCCTTGGAGGGTTTGTGGAGTTTGGAGAAGCTGCTGCTGTTGGTGCTGGTGGTTGTGGCGGTGGTGAGAAGGGTAGTACTGCTTCCTTTGGAGCCATCCTGTGGATGAAAACCGGCAAATGAAAAAGAAAAAGAAAAATCAAACATTGTAGAACACTTTCTAAGGAATAAAAGGACAGAACACTAAGAAAGCAATTGGCCTAGATTTGTTGGTTGGTCCAAATCATGGCAAGGGGACTGCTTTCTGGCAAGTTAAGTCATGCAGGGAAAAACAAAAAGAAATTGTACCCAACATTTAAGGTGTCAGAGCAATTACACAGAATCATCTAAGCTACAAAGAAAAAAACTTCAGCTCAAAGGATTATAGCACAGCGAAGAGGGAAATCCCACTTTAGGTCAGTGGGCAAATATAATAGGGCAAGGGCATAATTAGCCACTGAGAAATACTGTTGTCTGAAGACTGGATGGGCTTGTATTGCTGTGACAATAACTGAAGTGCCACTAAAAATAATTCAGTGATTCAAAATATAAACAACAGTGGCACTACTTTAGTTTAAATCTTATTATTCTTTATTATTACTATTATTATCATCAAGCAGTGTTCAAACACTACTTTACAGCAGGAAACATGCCTCCAGTGATTATGCAGTCGTCTTGCAGTTCATGTTGTGGTGACTATGGATTGCAATTTAGACTACATGTAGAACTAAAATGCATAGTCGTAAACAACAAAGTGAGCAAAAACTAGGCAGCTAGGTCAAAGGAAGATTAATCCTCTGCCTTTTACACAAGAGAAAACATGCATGCCACCCTGCAGTTTGGCATTACCATCTGTGAAAAGAGCTCCATTCTTAAAAGAAAATCAAAAGGGTCTTCTTAGTCCCCATCTATGGGCTTAAAGTGCAAACTCAGGACTTCTTTTGAGCAGTGGTGTTCAGTGGGGTGAAGGGCCTTTTCAACAGCCACACATGCGCAACCTTAAAAGTGGAGCGAAGGGCAACTTGGAGAAAGGAGGAAATGCATTCGTTCTAACGACGGGGGCCATTTGTCCCTGGGTCTCACCTCCAGCCCCCTTGTCAATATTTCATCAATGCAGTAAACCCATTAAAGCAGTCTAGACGACGGGGTGTGTTACAACTCTGCCCAAGCACCTCTAAAACCTTTCATTTTGTCTATCTGCTTGTGACCCCGGGACCTTAGGATGTAAAGCTGCCGGCTCATTTTAAACTCCAGCATGCTCCTCCACTGCAGTAAAGCCATTTCCCTCCCAGCAGCGCAACATAAAACACTGTTTTAGTGCTCTGGAAGGGACCCACAGTGCCTCTGCAGCCATCAACATTGAAGAGATCACTAAAGTGGCACTTTTTAACAAACCTTTCAGCACCATGACGCTGGCAGGTTAGCAGGTGATCCAAGTTCATGTAAATCTCTCAGAGGCCTAGAATAATACTGTTAGAGTGGAACTGAAAGCACATCAAAAATACAAACAGCTACGGAATGTATTTCTACTTTCTAAGAACGTATTCTTTTCAGGTATACCAGACAACTGGATCATGTACCACTTACAATATATTGTATTATAAATACTACTAGGAGCAGTAGAAATATATTTAACACTTGATTATCCTGGATATATTTATTTCTATACACCATTAGACAGTTATAAATATAATATAAAAAACATTGTTATAAACTTCAATGTACCTTGAAATATACTAAAGACCTGGATCATGTCATGTACCATTAATAATATATTTTATTATGATTACTATTATATTATTTAGAATTACATTATATTGCACCACTTATCCAAGATGACACTATGACAGTTTTATTTTCTATATCTACATTTCATACTAAATATATACTTCTCATACTATATACACTTTAATTTATCTTTAAGTATATTATATTTATTAATCATACTTTAATCTCCTGTTTTATTTTATATATTCCAATTATATAGTTCTTATCTGGTTGTCTTTTTACTGTACCCTAGCCCACCTACTGTACTGCTACATATGAATTTCACCCCTAGACATCAACAGAGTCTTAAACATACAGTTTTGAATTTAAATATTTCAGGATAAAAGCTTTAGTATATAGGATCATTGTCAAAAAGTTATGATTTATTACAAAAATACATAATGTGTTCTAATACCAGAACAATAATTCTCAACATGTGATGGAGAGAGAGAGAGAGAGAGAGAGAGAGAGAGAGAGAGAGAGAGAGGTAGAGGTAGAGAGAGTGTGTGTGTGACCTCCTGCTTCACGAGTAATTCATCACACACACTCTGTTTAGACTGGAAACCGTTTCCATGTGAAATGGGCCTCTCCTAACCTGGCTCTTAAATGACACCATTTAAAGGGACTAAAAATAACACATAATGGAAACAACATGCCACTTTATTGACATACATGATTTAGTGCTGCAGGAGATAATGTCTCAGAGCTCACATGTAGCTTCTAGGCCCATCATTTATACCCCCCTCCTCCCCTTTTAACGTGTTAATTCATTCTATATAGGAATATTGTCTCAAACGTTCTTGCATATGGGATTTTAAGATCAAAATATGGGCAATTTCAAATCCACAGCCCATCTCTGAGTGAGTGGACTGAGTTCTAATGGCTGAGCGGCAGCCAAGATATAGTTTGCTTAAGCCAGAGTTGGATGTCTTTGAAATCCCAGGAGTTTAAATATGTTGGACGTCGTTGAACCTGCCAAATATGTGAGGGGATTAGGGCCTGGAGACTTTGAAGGGGTAAAAAGTTTCAGAGCTGGGTGGGGCCCGAGAGTGCAGGCAGAACAGAAGGTTGTTTAGCTCCAGGCTGTACCTGGAAACAACACTGACCTTTGACCCATGGAAGCTTTTGCTCTTCTTTGGGTCGGAGAAGGTGGATGTCAGTGAGCTGTTGGGTAGTGTAGGCAGCTTCAGGTGCTGGCCGAACAGGGAGGTCGAGCCCTCCTGCATTACCATCACCTGCCAGAAGAACAGCAACAAACCAGAATCATCAGAGGCTTCTTTGCTTTGTTAGTTATACAGTAGAAAAACATGGCTTGATATCAAACTTCAATAGTTTTTGAATACCAATTAAAATGTGTCAATGTATCAAAATGTGTCTACCAAAAATATGTCTACCAAAAGTTGGCATGCTCGGTCAGATTTTTAGTCTTTGGATAATTTTCAATCAGATAGTTCTGGATTTAAACAATAATTTTGATGGAAAATATATTTCCCCTGGTATTTGAAATAATGCACTACTGGGATTTCGGTATTAATGTAGTCTTCCATTGATGGATTGAGAGGTAGTAGCTACGACTTGCACCAATTGGTTTTGTATCTGTTGAACTAAATCTTGTACGTCACCAATGTCTGAAAGCATTGTCTGATTTATGACACATAAATCATCTGTGTGTGAAGCTATTTTAATGGTTACAGGTTTAATTGCCTTTATCTTTCTAATTTTTTGTGGCGTAAGATAGGGTACAAATAGTTAAAGAGAGAACATCCATCCCTGTCTAATGCCTCATATTATAGGGAAATGGCTAGAGCATTGATTTCCTTTCATTCCTGTTGCTGTTAAGACCTTTAACATGTCATATATAAAATACTAAATATATTATATATAAAACTGGAGATATAACTCTATCTCCAGTTCCCACAATATGCATAATGTACCATAGATAGGATCTTTCAACCCTCTCAAATGCCTTTTCAGCATCTGAAGTTCTTTTGTGGGCTGTACGGCTGTTTTGTATACAAGACTACACTGGTGATATAAGAAATTTTCAACCAATGTCCAACTTTAAAAGAGGATACATTCATGATACTTCTGTTGTTCAGAATGGTAAATGCTAAATATGCTAATTTGCTTTCTTTCCAAGAGTTAGATGAGAAGATTGGTTTCAGTCTCATGCCTGTGTGTAAAGTACAGAGCTGGAGTCAGGGCGTGGTTAGGCTAGCTTAGCATAAAAACTGAAGCAGGGGGGGAACGGCTAGCCAGGCTACAAACAACTCTAAAGCTCACTAATTAACATGTATCTTTTTTTGTTTAATCTTTCCACAAACAGAAATATACAAAAGGCAATTTGTGCAAAGTCACTGTGTCCTGCTGTTGTGCACCAAGAAATAGTTTGAGCACATCACTTCCCCTATAACCAAAAATCGTCCTTTTACATTTCAGTTTGTGTATGGATTAAACAAACAATTGGTGAGCTTTAGAGGTGTTGGTAGGTGTACTTTTTCACTTTAGACAGAGTCAGGCTAGCTGTTTCCCCTTGCATTATGCAGTCTTTATGCTAAGCTAGGCTAGCCACTTCCTGACTCAAGCTCCATACTTAACATACAGACATGAGATTTATCATCTCATATCACTCTTGGAGAGAAAGTGAATAAATGTATTTCCTGAAATGTTGAACTTTCAAAATATTTGTCTTTAAAAATGCCTGCATAAACTGCTAATTCAACAGCCTAGATATTTTGAAAAATATTTGTAGTTTGACCTCATTCTCATCATACAAATGAAAAAAACAAACAAATATAATTTGAATTTGAAAAAAAAAAGTAACTTTTGTGTACTGAGAGACAGTGCTTGTTAGACACAAGAAAAACTTAAAGAGGAATGAACACGTGCGTTGCCATCTTCAATGCCAAGAGCAGCAAATGTCCACACAGCACACATTCAAACTAAAAGTGCCTGTTATTGCTGGAATATCCTGCAGTCATTACAAGGATAGAACGATGGCCAGAACATGCAAGTAAAGACAACACAGCTGCTTCACTGTGTCTGTATCGAGTGCTGAGGTGCATGAAGGCGAACGTAACAGCCGGGGATTAAAGCGCTGTTATCACGACATAAAAAGCAATTTGAAGCCAATTTAAAAGTTTAAAAATGTTGTTTCAGACAAGCCTGTTTCACTCATGACCCACTAAGCATGTGTGAAATCTTACTTTTGAGTCTTCTGAACTTCGTTTGTGAGGATCCCGTTGCTGTTGAAGAGAGGGGACAAGAGACTATTATCATTTACAGCTTCATCTCATAAAATACTGACTGATCCAAAGTAATAAATCTTTGCCAAATAGTTGTTTATGATTCTCCAAATCAGTGGAATAAAGGTGTGGTAAAGTAACTTAATGAAACTGTACTTTTCAGTGGTGAGACTCATCCTGACAATTGGGAATGTGAGTTTCGACATGGTCTATGTCAGCACTTGAGTCCTTTTCAAGGCTAAGAAGGGGGTGCAGGGCAAAGTAAATAGAGAGCACTTAGCTCCAGTCATAAAACCTCCAGACTACAGGGGTCCTCTGGCTGGGGGCCAATAGACTGACTGCACACCACACTGAGGAAGCAACTAAAGGTAAACTGATGCCAGTTTATCACAACTGTAACGAGTACAGAGAGCTTTAATGACTACATCAGCTGATCTAAGTGCTGCTAAATTTATAGTCATTCATGCAGAGACCATGCCTCTTAAAAAAAAAAAAAAAAAAAAAAAAAAAGCAAATACTCAAGTTAAGAGAATCACTGGAATCTACATGTTTAAAAGAATTATACTGTATACTGTAGAATTATTCTAAAATATAATACAAAAAGCTCAGACAATACACTGACTTGTTCAGATACCAGAAAGCAGGAGTGGTTAGGTTACACCTCATATACTGTAACAGAATGACATTTGGCGTGCACAGTCACACTTCTCTTGTGAACAACAGCTGCTGTGCCTAAGAGTTGAACAAAGAAATGTACGATTGTGCCAAAACTCATATCATAAATTTGTCGACTTGAATATTTGGGATCCAAATACTACAGTAATACCCAATTTACACCTGGCACATGCAATCTCTATCTGGATAAGGAAAAACACATGTTAAGGCAAGTCTCGAGGTCGTAACTCTGCCTCTTCCTTCATACCTCAAACTAAACCCGGCAAAAGCTGCAAGTAGGAGTAGTAGTAACTAGCAAGTCCTCGTGCTCAAAAAGTGATTGTTTCCCTTGACCTTTTCCAATGAAATGTTAGGGAGAGTTGGGATGAGATCAGACATGGATACATTTCACATTTGATGTCAAGGAAAACAAGACTCTTTGTAAACCGTGTGGTAAAAACACAATGAAATTGAAGCGACATTTATAGACGAGTCATCCTGAAATTCACGCAAAGTTAAGCATGTTTTTTTCCAAGCTAACGTTATTTTATCAGCTAACCTGAGCTGTAAACGTGAAATACAATACAAGCTAAAAGAAACCACTGCTGTCCTGTACTGATTAGAGAAGAGAATGACCCAGAGTTGCTAATCTTAAATGCTAAATTAAAAGATTGATCGACACGCTAAAGATAAGTGTAAAGTTTCACTGTCCTCAAACTGAAACAAATCTTTAACAAACAGAAGAATGCATGTCTGACGAAATGTTTACATTGAGCTTTTAATAGCACATGTCAAAAAAACGTAATGTTAAACTTAATGTTAGCGTTACTTAATGTTAGACATATGACAGAAGAAAGGAACAGTAATGTAGTATGCTGTGTGTGCGTGTTTGGGTGAGTGAGAGAGAGAGGGGGGGAGGTGAGACAGAGAAATCAGAATCAGATTTTTTCCCTCTTATTCAAGCTCACAGATACAGAAGACCTCCGATGACAAGGAGTGCAAATAAAGCTGGTTCATCCCAGAGCAATCAGAATATTTCAACAGCTCTTCTACGTGCTTCTCAGTACAAAGTGCCACATGACAAGAAGGAAGGCCACGGCAAAATGAAACAAAACCACTGAAGATGAGCACTTTGCTCTGATGATGGAGACGGTAGAGCTTCTCTATGTCTTCAGAGAGAGGTGTTACTTTGTCATTGTCTGAGATGGTCTTTTGTCAAAAAGCAGGGTCATATTCTTGTTTCTTTTACATGAGACTTGATTTGTATTTGATTTTAAGATAAATAAAAACAACATAACAGTTAAAACTGTGTCTGTATTGCACGTTCAAACCTTTATACCATTTCATAATAACAGGCAAATAGATATTTCCTCCAGAAGTCTATAATGAATGTGTAGAGCGATCTGTGTATATACAGAAAATTAACGTTGCAGTGGAGCTGCTCAGTGACCAACAGATTTACTAGCCTGTGGTGTTCTAGAACTATATGAATGGTGTGAAAGTGTTTCTGGAGAACTCTCACTGGAAAAACAGATTTGAAAGGTTTTTTTTTCTGTCAGGTGGGCTGCAACAGAAGACGCCTGTTTTACATTAAAAACTGTCACTCAAGCTCCGTGCACTCCTACCCCTCCGGCTTTCAGTAGCTTCCTACGAAACTCCTCCGTTGGGTTGTTGAAGGTGAGCTTCTCACAGCGCAGGTGATTGACAGGCGGGTGGCCCTCCAGGTGGAGGAACAGGTCGTAATCGAAGCGAACTTTCTTCGGTTCTTCCTGAGGGAAAAGTGGTCATCCGCCCAGAGAGGGAGAAGAGGACAACAGTCACAATCGGGGCATCAATACTAGTGCACTGCATCACATGAAGGTGCGTTCACATGTAAGCTAAGTTGTTGTCTGCTTTAAGTCTTCCTACACAACTTAACATAGCTTAACAATGACTTTCAAAGACATTTTACACTACTTCTGTAGGAGGAAACTGTCAACAGCTACTAGGAAATCTATTACAAGTTTGCAAGTTGATGCTAGAATAATAAAATTGATGGTAATAGCATAATTAATGGATCCATAAATGATGAAGAGTATGTCTTATCATATGAATTCTATGTGAATAATTGTAGTCTTCTGGTTAGAAGCCAGCAGGTGATCTATTTAAAGAGCACACCTGATGTCTATCAAGAAGAGAGGTCATGTTATGAAATGTTATGCTTGCTCTTTTTACAATCATTATGTCATTAATTTAACAGTGTAATTGTAACAGTGCCAACTGTACATTTGTTTTGGATTAGTCCTGCACCTGCCAGCACACAACTACACAGTGGTATAGAGAGTATCATTAATGTACAGTGGCTTGGTCAAATGGTGAATGGCTTATTTTTGTACCTTCTGTTTCACAAGTCAATTTTCTCTCAGATTCTCCATATTGTAATTTTACAATTGAACATGAAATCTATTGAATGACCATTCTGGAAGAGGTTGCTCTTCTAAGGGTGTCGGATCTTCTGCAGATTGTAAAGCCCTTTATGGCAAATTTGTGATTTTGTGCTATATAGATAAAACTGACATGACCTAAATTCTGTTGGAATTTCACCTTGATGTCATGGTGCAGGCATTAATATATATAAAGCCTTTACATTGAGCAAAATATACAGGTGCAAGCATCTCGAGTGCAAGTGAATTTACATGAAGATAATTTGTCAAACTACTATCTCTAAGATTTAAGAATTAAGAAGATGTAAATGTAGTATTTGTGGATCCACAAATGTACATTACAGAAATACATTGAGGGAAAAAAAAACAAACAAAGTGCTGAAAGTGCCATAATGAGGGTTATGAGCTACACTGACCTAATGGCCACACTTTGTCTATTCATCTAGTGAAACACAAACTTCTTCATTTAAAAAAATACCATAAATTTAGCACATTACCATAAAAAACCATCAAATTGTTATCAATCACAAAAAATACAAATGCTGCCCTTTAGGAACACTTCAATGCCTATAAACAAGACTAACACTATTCAGGTACATTGTTGAACCTGTATTTTGGAAGCGCTCAGAGCCAATACACAGTGACAATACACAGTGACTGTAGTTACGCACAGAAAATAAAGGAAAATAGACTTATAGCTGAAAAATACACTTCAGGTCATAGTTGCGCATGTGACACGCAAGCTGTTATGAGTATTGTGTAGACAGCTGTATTGATTAACATAGAATTGTACTGTTCTCTCAGACACGCATTACACGAGCGACTGAGTAGCTTTCAGTGTAGACACAGTGTTATTTTACAGCCATGCTAGCAGCTCTGTGAGGCTGTAATTAGGCACAGTGGTGCTTTGAGCTAAATGCTAATGTTGGCGTGCTAATGCTCGCAATGACAATGGAAACATGCTGATTTTTAACCAAATGTACTGTTTAACATGTTCACCATTTTAATTTGTTAGCATTTGTTAGCATATGTTAGCACGTTCACATGCTAACATAAGCCAGTGGGATTCATCCTTTCGGGATCATGCATGTCTTGCACGTGTCATGTGTAAATTTATTAGCTACCAATCCAAAGTTGTTGAGATATATTAGTCTTTGGTAATCATATGAAGAGGCAGACCGACAGACAGTCATTGCCACCGTAGAGGCACGCTGCTAGCATGATTAAAAATAAAAGATCTGAGGAGCTCCTGGTAAATAGTTTTAAATTATCAGATGTATGTTACACAAACTTATATATACCTAGAAGGCAGGTTATAGTGCGTATAGCAGATATGGGTATTTACAAGGAAATGAAAGGGGAAAATGTAGAGTATAAGATATAGAATGAGAGGTAAGATGTGAGTACAATAGCTAAATGTACCTTGTTTTTGAAGTAAACTTCAATAGGCAAGATGAAGCCTGCGTATCCAGACTCCTCCACTTTGTACGGTGGATCCTTGCACACTGAAAGCAAAGAGAAAATCTGACATTAAAATGAGGCCATCAACCTTCAACACAAGGTAACAGACAAAACATTAAAAAAAAAATCTCTCAGTGTGGGAACCTTCATGTAGCAACTGTCTGTGTGTATACTGGTGGCTGCTGCTTTGATGAACACAAAGAGTCCGAACCATCATTATATTTATGACGTTCTCTCACCGCTCTGGACTGTTATCTTTGCTTCTCAAAAGTCTTTTAGCCACTGAACATACTGAGCCACCAAACCTGCAGCTCCGTTCTCAGGAGAGCTCATTAACTCTCATTTCCATCTCATGCGCTGATGTATCAATGCAAAAAAAAAAAAAAAAAAAAGTGGAAATTTAGAACTGTAAAGCTTGTGAATGCACCCGGGCTCATGACAAGGTGAAGACTTCCTCCCTCCTTCACCCCCATGGGTTTTTAAAGACAAACACACTACTAGAGCTCAGGTGTTCTTCTCTGGAGGTGTATGTTTTTCAGTCCGTCTCCCAGTGGACTCTAAAGAAAAAGCACCAATTAAGCTCATGTATGTGGAGACCTGAGTGTGTTCAGTTGAAGAAGAGCTAACAGCAGTTCTAAAGCAGATCTTTAGATATTGTCAGCAGGGCTCCAGACTAACTTTTTTCCCCACCACTGTCCCAGAACCATCCTGAAAAACTATTTTAACCATCCTGAAGTGAATGTTAACTGTCCCAAAATAATAAAGAAAAAAGATTTGAGATGTTCCCAGTTAGACAAAGGGTGAAAATAAAGAAAGAGAGTTTGCCTGGGGTACCCCACTAATCAATAAATCTGTCCCTGCTGATGTTTGAGTGTTTTCTTTAACAATTTACTTTAAAGATTAGAAATGCTGCTTTCAGTAATAGTTAAATGTTTCCATGGTGAACAGTTTCATATTTATGTAGCCTACTATGTCTGCTGTTTCTGCTCCTGATAACCTATGGTGGTCTGGAAAGATTGTGGTATGCTGAATGCACTCATTTCTCCAGCAATCTCTCTTGTATAATTGTAGAAATAATTGTTATTAGTGTCTGTATATTTCTTAGTATTTCCCATTGTTAGTTTTAGTTGTGAGTCAGTAATTCGGGCCGCTGAGCAGCAGCGGACTGCAGCTCTGCTCTCTGCTATGTTCACATTTTAGAGAATGTAATTAATATTTCCCTCATTAATGATGTATTATTTCAGCACCCGTGACCCATCTGCTATCAATCAGAATGTTAATTTTTAGGGCACTCGACTGCTGTGCCAGCATGAGAAGATGCGCTCCGTTCTAGTCAACACTTGGTTCAGTTTGTCATTTGCTAAGCGATAGTTTGAGATAAATAAATAAATAATGAAATGAGATCTCTTTGGTTGCTGTTAGTCTTGAGTCCTGATTGTCAATCTGATGCAAACTTCTAAATCAAATCCTTTTTTTTGGGTACTCTGTTCTTTTGATAGTGGACTGCATGAATGGGAGGATAGTTTTTTTTTTTAGTTTGGAAGCAAACAGACTGAAATGTGAAAATTACACACAATTACAGAGCTGACAAGTCCCACATTCCCCACCCCCTAAAAAATAGAAAAAGCTTTCACAAAAGCTTTTGTTATTGTACCATCTCCTAAAAACACACTTCATTTTCTAAAGGTCAAAGTCCTTTATTAGATTTTCGATGTGCAGTTCAGGGTATTCTTTAAAAAAAATGGGACGATTCTTTTGGCTGATTTGATGGCACTGCACCATCAAAATCTACTCCAGCACCACCTATTACACTATTGTGTCCACAAATTGTATCCGTTACTATTATGTCATTGTGAGTCATTCAATGTGGTTTTCATTTGTACTGTCACAATGTGGACCCTATGAACGCAGTTATTGATCCAAATAAACAAACAATCCAACATATGTTACAGGTCTACATATGTCAGGTAGTTCGGTAGATAAATATAACTACTAACAATTACATAATGGGAATGGTAATTAGGACAATGCTTTCATTATCTGTTAATCTGATGATTACTTTCTTTATTGATTCATTGTTTGGTCTGTAAAATGTTAGAAAATAGTGACAATTGCCCTTAAAGGTTTCACAGAGCCCAACTGCTCATTTTGTCCACCCAACAGTCCGAAATCCAAAGATATTCTGTTTACTATCACACATGAAAATCCTTGTGTTGGAGAAGTTGCAACCAGCAAATGCAGACTAAGGCTTGAAATTTTTTATGTTGGTGCCGCTACAACGTCTGATACAAAACAATCCTTTTTTTCCCCCCAATATGCTTCTTGGCTGAATAGCATGAACACATGTTACTATGAAAACACAAAGCTTTAATTTAACAAAATAAGCTCAAGGTCGCAAGTCCCTCAATGCTTACAGTAGTAACACAAACAGCAGCGGAACAATGAATGAATTGATAGGTATTCATCTGTAAAGTGGACACAGTCGGAGCACCAAGAAGTAATACAGTTTGCCTTTCAGTGATGTTGGGAGATCTTGCAAACACTTAGCATCACTGTGCTCTCTTGTTTGATTTTTGGAGCCCCGCCCCTTCAGGGGAGTAGCGGTGATTGATGGCTTGACGGACTACGCTGAGGTCCGCATCACCTCTTTGGGGCTCCGAGCCATCCAAAACCCAACACCGCTGAGCAAATATTATGGGTTAGAGTTAATTGTGCAAGAGGGTCAGGTTCAATTACAGACGGCTAAAGGAGCCCATTCACCGATGCACCTCTATATGAACCGAGGTTGAGACGGAGATGAGCTGAGCCGTCCTGAAATGGAAAGAAAAATTCACACTCGAGCACATGAACTCTGTACATGTGTTGGTATATTTTTCTTATTTGCATGGATAACTGAGCAGACGTGATGTCATGCTGAGATACTTCAGCGCAGTTACGGTGAACTACACTGACTGATAGAGGCCAATACTAATATCAATATTTGAGTGTTTAAAAATCTGCTAAATACTGTATATCAGTAGAGATTTTTAAAGCACACATCATAAACAAATATACTGCTATTTTGCATTTGTTGTGATTTTTCCATTAGTATTTCCCCCTTTTGCTTTAATGACAACATGCACTCAAACTGGCATGAACTCAAGTTTATTCAAAAACCTGATGAGCCACATTATCCCAACATGAATCTACTGAATCAACTCAACTTCTATTCATCTTCATCCTCATTATATACTTCATTATATATTACTGCAGGAAGTTCCATTCTATCATATTCTATTTTTAAAACATGATTTGGGACATCTGACATTAGTTTGCATAATTGGTCAATGACAAAAAAATACAAAAGTGTTCTTGGACATTAAAAGTAAAATGACAGTGTGACACAGGCCTCTTAGTTTGACAACACTGCCTGTTTTACTGTGTGTTTGCAATGCCATTTAGAGATGGCGCCATGTAACTGAAGATCATTCATTCATTCATTCATTAAGCCCATAAACATGTGTGTGGCGTCCATAGAAAATGCAGTGCTTTCAGTGGACTTTTTAATGCTTACTGTGCAATCGTCACATTGCTGCCATCAGTGTTTTCTGATGTAGCCCGTCTAATGAGGATGTCCCCCGTCTGTGCAATCAATGCAGTTCTTAATGGTGTTTTGTTATCAGTTATTTTGCTAATCTTTGTCAAACACTGAAGATGACTCCATGCTCTCTACTCGGCAGGACACAAACTCTCAGCTGAGTGCACGCACACACACACACACACACACACACACACATATTCATACAAAGCATGTGGGGGCGGGACTGATATGGACAGATAAGCATATTTCTCTGTCATGTTTGGAGGCTAGCAGTAATGTATAGCGAATCACAACTTGTTAATCAAAACTATTTTATTAGATTCAAACACTAATATAATAAAGTAGCCAGCTGGACTTCAATGAGTAGTTGGATGTTTGGCAGGCAGCCGGCACTTAGTTAAAACTCATAAGCCAAATGCTGTTAAAACACAAACAACGCCTCTTTCCTACTGTAGTAAGACAGACGATGAGCTGCAACCTTGTTTTCAACAAAACGAGCCATTCTCCGAGCTGGACAGATGACATCGGTCTCCATGTACAGTCAGCTGTGAGACAAGTGTGCCGGGACCGTCTACAGCTCAGTTTCCTCACCAAAAAGCTGTAGTTGGCACTAGAAAAACCACGAGAAAGAGAATTCTGAGCTGCAACAGAAAAGAAGGGAGGAGGAGGGCAATGCCTCGTCAGACTCCTGACACAGTCACAGAGAGTCTTTTCAGAGAGGCGGGAATATCCAGGTATACAGATATAATATATTCAGCCTATTGAAACTTGTTATCTAAATGAATGATTTTAATGGCATTGAAAAATCTATACCACCTGCTTCAGTTGGGAATCAAACCCTGGTTTCACAGGTCTCTGCTACATGACAGTATATAAGCTGCTATTAATCATCAAAAGTATCGGTATCAGTATTGATATCAGCGATTCTGGCCCTGTATCACTTGGTATTGGATCGAAACCAAATTTTGCGGTATCGCCCCACCCCTACTGGAAATTTGAGACACAGTCACATTTATAACAGGTGGCTGCAATTTGAGTTACTTGAACAAGCCTCTGGCCCCTGTTCACATGACATTAACATGCGTCTTGGGTGATCCGATCACAAGTGGACGGCTCTTAAGTATGTCAGTTCACACCTGGCATTAGAATGCATCTCTGCATGCATCTGATGTCACCACTTGTGATCGGATCTCACTGCCCCGCTGTACATGCAAATAAACACGTACGCCAATGTGTTGTTGTTTTTAAACTGGCGGGTGGCAGCGATGCACGTCCGTTGCCTTGTCTGCCGGACAGTAAAAGAAGATCGAAAAGACCTTGTCGCTGTTTTCACTATGAGTTATTGTACATAATATGCATACATAAGTATAACAGTACATCATTTGCATACATGCAGCAGTCAAGCAGTAGACAAAAAAGTGAGGTAAGCACTGAAATGAAAAATCTTGATACTATTAACAGATTTTTTTTACAAAAATATCTGCAGATGCCAGTGCTGTTAGTTGATCATTTATGCCTGTGTTTGTTCATTTGTCTTTCACCTTTCATACTAACCTCCCACTACTGCTGCATTTATATAGTTTCTATTGTTTACACCTCTACAATAATCAAACTTTAAGCCTTAAACTTAAATATATGATTTTCAGCTAATTATAGAGCTGGTTAATACAACTGTTCTCATTATAGGAAGGCTATTATTACTTGATGGTATGATGACCTAATAATAATAATAATAATAGAGGCTGAATATGAACATGGCTGTTGAAACTGTAGAAGTCATTACATCCCTCCTTACATATAGGACTTAGTTTCCTTCCCTTGAAATTTTCCTTGAGTAGGCAAAATTATAGACTACAGTGCCAACATACACACACACACCTAGCTTACTTTGTAGGTAATGTTATTTCTGCGGCACATGCATTTACTTTTTTTCCCCTGTCGTGCCATGACCTGCTCCTCTCATTACGGTTACGGGTTTGGCTGCGATAATAATTGTGAATACAGTACTATGAAAAGTCACATTTAACAATCTGCAACACACTGACAATAGAACTTCAGTTAACCAAGAGTTAAGTTGGTCAAGTGCCATAAATTTGCTTAACTTTGATTGCTGACCTAGAAATAGTGCAGAATCTTAAATATTTCTTCTTTACTCTACATGTCATAACTGCCTTTGTTTTTAAATGTTTCTGAATCCTCAAACTTTATGATTATTTCCAAGTTTATGTTAAAATATTAGAGATTTTCAATGTGGTCTCAGACTTTTAGATCCTACTGTATGTTTGGCATTTCTGTACTGACGCTTCTTGTTTCTCATCAGCAGACATATACACCAAAGAAGGTATAGCTGTGATCAGATAAGACGCAGATCATGAGTAGTAATGTCCCCAGTTTGCGTCCAGCCAAGGACCTTTGTTGCATGTTGTTCTCTGTCTCACTCTCCCCCATTTATGTCCAAAAATAATAATGACAAAAAGAAAAGACAGCTTTATATGCATTCCCATTTCCACACTTCACTAAAACCTTACAATTATGTTGGTTTCTATGAAAGGCATTCTGGGAAATGTAAGAATGAACTACCTTGACATCACAACATCATCAAGAGTGCATCATCATGCTATTGTACCATTTTTTATTTTGTAATGTGGAAAAGATTTGTATTTACAAAATATACTCAAAAAATTATTTTCTGTTCCAGGAACCACAAAATTAGCCAATCTTGATTAGTCTGCAACTTTTTATGATCAATTAACAATTTCAGTCATTTTCAAGTAAAAATGCTGTAAGAACTTGATGCTTTCTTTGTCATTTATGATGATAAACTGAAGATCTTTGGTTTCTGGGTAAATTTAATGAGCATTTTTTAAAAACCATTAATTGAAAAAATAATTGACAAATCCATAGTGAAATGTCATTTGAATGTTACAAAAAATGTGACAATACACACATGTAAATATAAATATATCACTGATGTTCTCAGAAATAATCTCAAGTGGCATTTAAAAAAAAACTAGATAAATGTGTATTCAAATCTACCAGGGTTCCTCTAATGTCCTACAAAACTAAAACCTACTGTTTGTTCATTTAAAAAAGCATTTCTGCAATAACAACATTTCAGCAAATCTAAGATGTGGAGACACTACTGTCCAAACTCGGTCATGAAAACCCTAGATGTGTCGTAACTCAAAAATTGTCAGGTACCAGTGAGAGCAAAAACCCCCTGAGGCTTATGAAGACATGAGATAAAATAAGGAAATGTGAAAGAGAAGTCAGTGCAGCGGGGTTCAGTAGTTCAGGTTGAAAAGGTTACTATTATCTGAAGGAGCGTCTGAGAGGCAGAGATGCACAAAGCGACCACTGACCTGTAACGGAAAACTTGCCAGCGCTCACAGAAGCTTTCAAAGGAGGGACAGGGCCGTGTCGTTTATTAACATGGCCTTGGTTTAAACTGAGATGCCAATCACAGAACAATGCCAGTCACTATGTATTTGCCCTTTCCACTCAGACTGGGTTGTAATGAGGCCGGGCTAGATGGCAAGGCTTGACCATAAAACAAAAGCCTGGAAATCAGAAATTCTTTAGTGACTCTTGTGGTTCACATATGAGCTCCTTCCACTCACTGATTAACTGTTAATCATCCACTCTTTATCCTAATGGAAGCATTCAACATCAGCTGTCCAATAAATGCCAGCATTTGTACAGGAAGTGTCCATGTTTGGAGGGAGACAAAGAAAAAATATGGTTTCTGCAGTGTTGAATCAATGATTGAACAAAACAAAGACAGAAAGTTGATGGAAGTTGTTAAAAAGTAGACTAAAACAGATAAAAACCAAACAATCATGTGACAGAGGGACAAATCAACAAATTAACTAATTACTTCCCCTAAAATACTTATTCTTCAGAAGTTGATTTAGCTGCTTGACTTGTTGCATTCAGGAGCAGCATCTTGCCTTCAGTTAACATTATGTCTGGTCAGTGATGTTCGCTGACGAAGTCGTTCTTAGAAAAAAAAAACAAGACTGAGAGTCTACAGCCACACTAGCAGCTCTGTGAGGCTGTACATGGAAACAGTGCTGCTTTGAGCTAAATGCTAACGTAAGCGTGCCAACATGCTCGCAGTGACCGTGCTGACACGCTGATGTTAAGCAGATACGTTTACAATGTGCACCATCTTTGTTTAGCGTGTTAGCGTGTTAGTACAGCTGAGGCTGACTGAGACAAATCGGAATTTTGACCTGCTGAAGGCACTAGATCATGAATGTTACAACCAAATTTAAATCCAAGAGCTGTCGAGACATTTCCCTCAAAACCACTAATCTGAACCTCATGGTGGCACTGGAGGGAAAACCAGGCGTTCACCAAAAGTCAGTAGGATCCATCATTCGGGGGGGAATGTGAATGTCTATAAAAATTTCATGGCATTCCATCACAGTTGTTGAGATATTTCAGCGTGGACCACATTGGTTGAGTGTCTGACCAACAGACTGACAATGTAATCCCTAGAGACACACCACTAGCATGGCTAAAGAGTAGCAGATTTATGCACTAACATTTACCTACAATCCCACAGTAGAAACACCGACAAAACAACTGAGACAAACTACAAAAAACAAACAGCACAGCATACTGACATTTATAGAAAATAGGCAGGTGAGTAAATCCAGCTTGTGAATGATCAGCTGCTCTGCAGTGGACAGTGAACAGGTAGCTGAGGTCATACTAGGCCAGCAGGAATGACAGAGAATGAGCTGCTCTGTGTCCTGAGGAGAGTCAGTCTATTGCATTACTGCAGGCCAGAGTAACATGGACCTTCTCCACTAACCTTGTGATAGATGATAACTACATGTAACAATGGTAACGCCACACAACAAAAACGGTGACTGTAGCCTCAGAGGGCTTTGAGGACATACAAAATTAACCTCTTCCTCTCACCCTCTTCCCTACCATAGATCCATTTCTGTCTTTTTGGGAGGGGCAGGGGATCTTTAGGGGAAGATAGTAGGTCAACAGCATATGCCACATAGAAGTGGTATACATCATCTGAAAGCTGGGAACCTGAAGATTAGATTTGAGATGCAGGTCAGTACTGTGTGTCAAGTTTTTCTAGTCATAAATCTGTGATAAACATCATGTTTTGGTTAGGTGTCTATTCAAATTTTGGACGTTTAGAGTGTGTAAGGGCTTGTTGCACAGATTTGGTGCAAAATGTAATCATTTGACCACTCAAGAATTGATACAAAATGGTCAAAAATCCCTCCAAAATACCACATAAGACCTTGAGGAACGCCACAGAAAAATTCATGCTGTGCTTTGGTATCAAAAACTTTAGACATTTGGAGATTTCTGTAAGAATTGCATTTTTTGGCGACTGGATGGTGAGCACTTCTGTTCTGGAAATTGCTCAGAAACTCCTTATTGTCAGTATATCTAGGAAAGCCATACATCCTCTTAATGCCCTCAGTCTCTAGTTTGTGGTTGTAAAGTTTCATGAGGCTGTGATTATCCTAGAGGTCACAATAGGTCATTTTATACAGTGAGGTCAAGTTTCAAAAAAATGGTCTCACTACAATGAAATGGCTACTATGGGGACTAACATCGTCGCACGTGAATACAAGTGGACTCATTGAATCCACAAGAGTCTCAGCATTCCGGTCATACCCAACTTATGCAATTCCAAGACTGTTTATGGCTCCAGTGTGCAGAAATATTAAAATACACCATTTTTAGAATAGGTGAAAATAACACATTTATACTGCATGCAAATAACTGCATATTTTTTTCCCCAAACTGCATGGAATTAGCATAAAGTGAGTATGTCTGTGAAGGGAGACTCATGGGTAACCATAGAACACATTTTCATTCAGATCTCTTGAGGTGAGAAGTCTAGGGACCCTTTGAAAATGGCCATGCCAGTTTTTGCCTCATCAAAATTTAGCCTAACTTTGGAGTGTTTGAGCTAATGAAATATATAGTGCATTTCATGATGAGATGCTGTAGTCAATCATGATTTTAACATCCTGACTAAATAGAAATATTCCACATTTTGCACGACTGCGTTTCTCATGTCACTGTGAATGTGAATGAACACTCTGAGCAGAATACTCCACATTTCTTCCAATTAATCTCTATAAATATAACAATATAGCAGTCTAAAACAGAGTACTCATGATGTGAGCTCCTCTAACAGTGGTGGGTGGTGATTAGCAACTCAGTAGGGATGGAGTCTCTGGATGACTGAGCACACTCTCTTAAAAACAACTACACACACTACCGTTTTTCTCCACAGTCCTGCAGGAACTCCGCTGACCCCGACGACCTCACACTAATCAGCTAACAACAAGACTCTAAAACACAAACGGGGTCATGATTAATCTGCGAAGATTAAAAGACCAGATCGCAAGAAACATCCAAGTTAGTGTTGTTAGCCGACTCGCTAGATAAGAGGCACCGCAGGTGGCCAGTCTGGGGCAGTTAAAGGTTTGAGCAGGGGTCTGGAAAAACAGCTTACACCCCTCACTCCTCATCATCATGAAGAAAAACATCTTCATTTGGTTAAACTGTGGCTGATTTCAAACAATCAATTCAAAGAATGTGCTCATATTATTGAGAGTATCATCTTCCTGCAACACTAAAGCAGAGTATTAAACACAGACAGAGGCATAATTGTTAAAAAAAATAACAATTTAAAAACAGAAACTGGATGACAAGAAATTACAAAATAAACACCATATGTACACCATGGACTAAAACCTCATAGGTGAGAAGCCACACCCACCTCATGGGACCAAACACAGATGAAAAGGAGGACAGGAAGGGAAGTGAAGGGTGGGGGTTGAGGTTCCAAATTATAGGGATGCTCCATGGGATTGCCAGTAGACCCCCATGCTGCACCTCCCTCGAGAACCATTATGTGTGGATGTTATGATGTTTGTTGCTGCATCTACTCAAGTCATCTTACAGGTCATATCCTGAAAATACAGTCATCATATGCCATTAAAATAAATGTTATCAGCTGCTCCACTGTAAACTAACTTTGGACTAACGTTAGCAGAACCCAAGACCAGTTGACCAACACAAGCTGAAGCATTAAACAACTTCAACCAACTCTGGGGTGAAGATAACTTGATGCTCAATCTGTTTCACTTCAAAAACCCTGCGCCTATTCAGCATCTTGGACAGCGATGGCTTTCTGCTGGAGCTAACGGTGCAGCACAGAGGCTACTCTCCACTGCCGCAGCACTCCACCTCCCTCTCTCCTTCCACCAGAGCAAACACACCAGCTTCTGTTTTTACAAAAGATATTTAACCAGTGATGTTGGTCAGTAAATTCCATTTTGTTTTTCTCATACAGGCAGAAGACTGTAAGAGACTTTCAAATGAATCAATTAATGCAGTTAACTTTTTAAAATCAAAACACTGTGGACCATTTATAACAGCCATTTGTTTTTCATATTGTATTTCAGTAGACTAAGGACACCAGTGAATGGTTTGGCACACAGTATACTGGAGTAAGACTAAAAATAGTTCCCCCCTTTTCTATTAATTCAATCAAGAATTGATTCAGAATTGAATCAGACACCAAGAATCAGAATTGAATCGTGAGATTCCCAAACACTCCCATCCCTACAATTCCACTTTTACACAGTCATGTGTTTCCACTAAATTGCTAAACGATGCTTTTCTTCTGATTACAACAATGTTCACCGTGATCAACACAAACATCTCTGCTTTCACTGACAGTGGAAATGTGTTCAGTTTGGTTTTGACACTGAAAGAATGGCCGACCACTATACAGGACAGGATGCAAACTTCACATGTTGTTACAATCCTCAACCGTGACAGACTTAACTTAACCAGTCAGCACCGGTGGCCATCTTTCCCTGACATTCAGCTACATTCGTCTCCTCCAAATTCAGCATCTTCTGACTACATCCTTCTTATCTTTAGAAGAATCTTGGAAGCCCTGCAGCCAACCTGTATGAGAAACAGCACAGCTTGCCTTTATCTTTGCACTAGTGGTTGATATTTTCCTCTTCTGTTCCTTTTGGCAGCACCACCTCCGACAGCAACATACTGTGACATCCCTCTCTGCCTTCTGCTTGGGAGGTTGATTTGGCTTCCTTGCTCAGGAGCTCAGGAGCTGGTGGGCGGGGCCGGAGAGGGCGTCAGGAAACTACCTGCACCTGGGTAGTTTAGGCCTCAGCCTATTTGGGTGGCTTCCTTGTTAACCTCTTTCTCTTTTCTTCCTCCCATCCCTCCAGCAGCCATATGGGTTAAAGTTTTGTGTTTTGTCTGCACACATCACACACACTTCACTCATCCACACACTGCATTCATTACTAACCTTATCACTATATTACATTTTATCTTAAGTTGACAATAAATGTCATTTTACAAACTCTATTCATGTGTGATCCCCTTTTTTTGTCGCTGACTCTGAGCCAGTTTGTGACGATACAGTCGGGGTTGTGGATCATTGAGGCTGTTTTGTAGTTTGTCCACATGTGCGCTAATAGTGTTGTGTTGCCTCAGACAGCTGTACAGCTGGGGCTCCCTGAGACCTCACATGTACAGACATGCTGGTGAGCAGAGGGTATCAACATACAGCTGAGCTACACAGAGAGAGCTAATGGAAAGGTTACACTGATTATAATCAACGGGATTCATCTTCACATCAGGAACATTTTCACGGCAACCTGCCATTACATTATGAGATGTTTCTATAGCATGGTAGTGGATTTTAGCCAGAGGAGAAACTCACATGTAATCTTCCTATTTGACTTGAATATTTTTTTGTGGAAAGTGGAAATTCTGCCGTTCTGCACAAAAGGAAGGTCATTAAAATCATTAGTGTTGATCCTCTGGGGACGACACATAACCATTGCAAATTTCATGGATATTTAATCATGAATTGCAAGACTTTGCTGTGAACTGTTAGTCGAGGAGTAACACTGGTCTGACGGTGGTGCTGCACAAGAGATCAGCAATGTATGGACAAACCGGTGCTGCCGTTTTCAGCAATGAAAAACAAACAAACAAGAAATCAGTTGACAGCATGAAGCATTTCATTTCATACTGCTACAATGCCACTTAAATAATCTGTGGCATTTTCATTTTAATAAATGCTTAAATGTCACCTGTGCTTCTCTCCTTGATGTGACTTCATATACAGCCTGCTGATGAAAGCTTTAACATTTGCTGTGTTTAATAACAGGTATGGTGTGTCTTTCTGGTAGTGGAATTAGCTTGCTGTTTGAAACACAGCTCTGATATACTCAAAAGATTTTAAAATTTTGTAACCAGCAAAAGCTACTGTGCCTGAACAGATGAACACCATCAGACGCCTACAACACATCAAGAGAAAATCCAAGAAAAACCAGACATCAAAGTGCAGCCAAACTTCTTGCCAACAACACCAATATGAAAATCTGGGATTCCCCCCCTTTCAAATCTCTTTTTTGTGCAATGTAGCTGTTGAACAATGAAGACTTGTGAGTCAGTGACCTTTTACTAAGCTAAAGAAGAAGCTGTCAATATCCCTCATTGTTTGTGTTGGCAGGACTTTGAACAGCATCATTTGGTAACTTGTTAGACTGCAATGATTACTTTTAGTTCTCTGAAGTGACTGGAAACAAACCACTTTTCCAAACTTTCTCCACTTCAAGCAGCTGACTGGAGACAGTGGTGAGTGAATAAGAATTGGTGTCACTGCTGCAGACTCTCCTCTGCTCCCTGTGTCGGTGTTTGACCTAGGGCGGGGCTCGGCTGCTCCCACACACCCACGCGCGCGCACGCACGCAGAGCAGACAGCACAACAACTATGCTCATTACTGTAAGAGCAGTAAAACCTCTGTGCAGTGAAAAGCCAATACGTATTTTATCAAACCAGCCGTTCAATAAGCATGAACATGTAGAAAAGCCGATATTTTTAAGTGCTTTGCCCGCAGTGTCCCATCCACCGCATGTATGTTTTACACAACAGCACACTGGCTGAGCTAATAGCTAGTTGTTACAAACAAGTTAAAATGAAAGCTGGCTGTATGTAGCCTAACAGTTTATCTTTGCCACAAATATTAAAATTTGGCAAATTCTTCTTCTTGAGACAAAGCAGCTCCTCCTCTCTACCAGCAGTACCTGCAGCAGTAAATCACATCAGCAGCAGAGGAAAGACTGATACTGGTAGTGACTGATGTCTATGTTCTTCATTCTTTCTAAACTTCACTCAGTATTTTCATGTCAGAAATATTATTTATTTTATTGACATTTTAGATTTGTTTCCAGTGAGATATTATTGAGTTTATATAATGACTTTGTTGTTGTAAACATTACTGTTTTTGCTCTGGAAACATTTAGTTATATTTAAAATGTAAATCAATTCTAATCCTGTTCTGATTACTTCAGGGCATAGCGATAACTTCATCAGTGAGCATATTTGTTTGACTTTTCTTCTTGCTAATGTCTGAGTGTACTGTGAAAAACTACAACCAGTGTTTTTCACATATTATAAATATGTGAAAATGGATAGTTTTTATTCAAATAAAATCAAATTTTCTTGGGGGGGGGGGGAGACCCCCAAACCCACCAACTGTGTAGAGGCATTTCATTACTTGAAATTTATTACAACTACAGCTATCTGGGCCTCCAGAGTCCTTCTGCTGTCAAAAGCTCCTGTAAATTATCACACTCACGGCTCAATGAACATGAATAAACCTATCTGGAACTATTCGAAAGTACTTTTAAAGTCATTTCGCTGCTGGTGTGCACAAATACGGGTCCTGGCAACATGGACTCTGCACACGCACAACAGCACCGCCGCTGAAAAAATACCTAATAGAAACACTGAATAATGATGTAGGTTTGTCTTGATTACAAAAGGAGTTCCTAAAAATCCTATTTTATTACAATTCATTGCAACATTAACACATTTCATTGTATGTCTTTTATATATATTTTATTTTACCCTTGTAAAACAAACCTTATTTGATTGTCTTCTAACATATTATTGAGAACAAAAATAATTCAACATCCTTCCTGCTGATACAGGAGAGGTACAGATAGTGGTCAAACATACACAAAAAGCTGGAGCATTACAAAGGGAAATGCTACCTGTTTTGTGATGACAGTTGTGTTTTTGTATTTTAGCTATGTTCAGGGCTAAAGGGGAACTTCACTATAAGACGGAGAATAATATGATATAAAACAGAGAAAAGAAGCAAAATCTGACATTTGACAAGCTGGAAGCAGAGAGGTGTTTGTGCTTGATAATGACTTTTGATTGTATTATCTGTTGATTGATTCAATTAAACCAGTGTAATAAAACAAGTGTTAGTTGAGGTAAATAATTTCACCTTTTGAGTTCTATTAATTTCCCTGCTGAAAAGGGAGGCCATGGCTCCTTTTCGTGAGTCCTGACGACAATATTCCAGCATTGGTGTGTGGAGGTTGGAGACTGTAAATAAAAGACAAATGTTTTATGGCAGGGGCGAGTGAGAAAGGAGTGAAAGACCTGCCAACAGACAGCCCATATAAACCATGCTTCAATAAACCACTTCCTCCAACCTCCTTTCATTGACTGAACCGAGGGAGAGCCGGCATTTACAGCTCAGTTCCTGTTATTTGGTGGTGGCTACCCCGACTATCAGCACCTCCTCCCCCCTTCCCCATCCTTTCATGCCGGCAGCAGCAGCCAGCCTGCAGCTTTCATGGCTCTTGCTTTCTTTGTGTTTCACCTATACAAGTAGGTATGATTTCTGAGGAATCGTAAAACAATTACTGGCAAATTCCTGCAGCTCTTTGATTTCTGCCAGACACTGGAAGAGGGGGACAAGGAGGGGGGGGGGTCTCAGGGTCCTTTGCTCACCATGTCGGTTATTTTCCTTCTCATATTTACTACATAATGTACACACACTGAATCTGAAAGTGCTCCATCATAGAAGGTCTCAGAAGAGTCTGAATCATAGAGAAACTACCAACTGGATCACATGATCTGGTCTGGTTTTTCTTGACATGTGTCCTGTGGGTTTCCCAGTAATATATCAAACTGGACTCTTCCTCTTCCTTCATTTAAAAAAGGAACAGCTGAAAGTTTTGGTTAATCATTGAATAATTTTTCAGCGAACAAGGGCACAAACAATGATCTGTCAGAACGTTTCCATACACTATAGTCACCAGGTCACTACAGGTTGGATGGAATTATTTTAAATATGTAAATGCGTCGCTCCGTGTAATGATCTCCTCTTTCATCCACTTTCCTCATGAGGTTTTTTGTCAAGCACGTGCCTACATGTGACAAGACTGAGAGTCTACAGTAATGTTAGAGCCTCTGTGAGGCTGTACGTCAGCTAAATGCTCACATCAACATGCTAACGTGCTTTTTTGTTGATTTAGCTTGTTAGCATGCTAACATTTGCTAATTAACTGTAAACACAAAGTACAGCTGAGGTTGTATTGAGACATAAAGCAGAGTACTGGACAAAATTTAATTTTACTAGATGATGACACTAAATGAAAAGTCATAGGATCAACCGGTTACATGCATGTAAATGTAAGTGTATGCAAACACACTGAATGTTCCTGTACACTGACCAGGCAGAGGAATAAAGAGAAATATGGTTAATAACCAACAAAGGAGACAGGAAGAAAAAAATGCCAGAGTCTATTTAATTGAAGTTTTAGGAGAATTTCAATCTAGCCTGAAAGCTGTATTCATTTTTTTGGCCACTTGGGGGTTGAGAAGCTCACCACTGATAGATGGACTCAGAGCAACATTAGCATTCATTTAGAATCGTGTTTCTGGCCATGTGACAAATACAAGTCCAATATTCACTCTCATTATTTTAAGCCTGGGATGAATTGAAAATGTGTGGGGGTATTTCCACACTGGCTGAAAGAAAGAAAGAAGAGAAGAGAACTGCAGAGACTAATTCTAATTTAAAGAGAATTTAAAGATGTCTGATGGAAATGGTCGGGCAGCATTTGAAAGCTAGAATAGACGGGAGGCTGCTTCACAGCTCGCAATACAAGTATTTCAACTGTGCACGCATGCACGCAGCTGATTGGCTTCTTTTTTAGCAAGTTCATCAATCTCCAGTATTGTAATCACTCGTAGGGCGGAACACTTAATAGCAGAGGAGACTTCTTGACATGTTGCATGCTTCATTATGAAATGTCACTGGGATTTTACTAAAAGGATGGAAGCTATGATGATGTCAGAGAGTCAAAACAGTGGAAGACAATAACAATTCACAGGACAGCATCCTTCATCTCCTGTGAGGATATCAATACCAGTATCATCACATTTAACAAAGCCACAGCAAAAGAGGAAAGGAATGCTCTGCAGCTTCTGAGACATATTTCAGCCTGAGGATCTGCATCTTATGTATAGGTCACTGCAGTGACTTGACTTATGTGGTATGTGCACACAAGCCACAAATTAAGCCTGAGTGGAGGATGAGGGAAGTTAAAAGGTTTCATGCGAGCGTTCCACAGAGCCCAGGAGATGGCCAGAGGCTAACATGTTGGCCCAATCATTAAAGCATCAATCTGTGTGTGTGTGTGTGTGTGTGTGTGTGTGTGTGTACACACTGTATGGGGCTTATACTGTCACCAATCTGGCTAACAGAACACTCTTTCTTTAAGGAAACGAGATACTCGCTCACTGTTAACACATTCCCTCGACTATTGTTGTCTACTTTGTCTTCAGTTACAGAAAGTCGGTTTCTCTGAGGTCTTTTTTTTTTAAAAAGCCTCAGATCGGAGGTGTGCATGCATGCAGCTTTAAATAGTTTCAAAGTGTAATCGTTGATGAAACTTTTAGAAGTCACAGGCAGCGATAATTTGGAAGTATTTTCAGACGTTAGGTTTGACTATTTGAAGAGAAAAGCCGTCCGGGGTTAAGACTGACCTATAGGTTTTATCTCCTTGAATAAAGAGCAGTGCATAGCCGCTTCCCTAAAGGCCTCGCCAAGGGATACATAAGATTGAAGACAATCACAGTCATTTTATGATATCACATAAATAGATCACAGCTTCTTACAAACGATATGATGAGTAACTGCTGGTAAACATATGTGTCCGTGCTGATCCTCAAGATAAGAGAAGATAGGGCTGAGATTTTTCTAATAGGGGTGTAAAAGGTACTGTGTTATCTTTCTGAAACGTTCGGTAGAGGAGCTTACGTTTGCTTTCTTTAGTATGGTACGCGCTGTGAGCCAAATATTTACTATTGAATTAGCCTCATGCACTCTAGAGCAAGTTCCAACGGAGCAGCTTTGGCAGTTGGACAATCCATGTTGGGTTAGCCCTCTGGATGTACAGCTCATACAGCACATGTCTAAAAATAGAGCTGGAAGAGCATCTATCGCTTCTCTTAACTTTCTGTTAAGTTACAGTGACGTTGGACTAACAGGAGGTAGATCAGACCAGTACTGTGTGCAGACTTTTTTTTGCAGCTGGGTATGTTTCTGGAAACATAAATAATCCAACAAGACTGTTTGAATCTTAGTATAATGTTTCTGAATGTACAGTATGATGTGCCTGCCTTGTAGAAATGTGAACAAGCTGTAGTTGTCCAGGAATGATCCACTGTTCTGTATAAACTAGCACACGCTGCAGCTCTACATGAACAACCACGAGCTGTAGTCTTCCAGGAATCACTTTAGTATCAGAATATTCTTCTGACATTTGTCTTGCGTTTCACATGAATAACAAAACACAACATTTAACCAAACAACAACATAAATACTACTACATATATTACATCAGACATTATGAATAAGTGGCTGCAGTGAATCAATTTACTCCACTGTCTTGTATAAACTAGCACAACCCACAGTTGTCCAGGAATTATTCATGTCCCTATATGATGACACAAGTTTATTCATTAGGATAAACCCCTTGAGATGAAGCATTTCCTTTTTGAGAGATGACTACAACTTGTAGTCCTCCAGGAATTATCCACTGCCCTGGCAATTGACAGATTATTTACATTTTTCAAAATAAATGACAAAAATGTTATTCTGTTTCTTCCATTTTCCCTACTGTATAAAAAAAAAAATGTATCAAACCATAGCCCTAAAACTGAGGTTACACCCTCACTTCTAATGCTAAGTTTGTAATACTTGAAAAGCATGAACACTGACATGTAACAGTTTTTGATTACAAAGCCAGGCAGGTTGATACAGCACCTCACTCTTTTTTTTTTTAAAACCAGGACAAATCTTAGTTTCAAGTGGATTTTTCCTTTAACAAAAAGCACCTTGGTCTTAAAAAAAAAAACACAAAAAGAAGCTCAGCTCTTCTGTGTCGTTCCTGCTCTGCACACACACCGCAAATCTCTCACTCTTTTCACTGAGCTCGCCCATTTCTTTCCCATTACACTGTGTCTTACATCTTTCCATAAAAGTGACAATCCTCTGAAATATCACAAACACCTTTTAAAGGGATGCCATCTCCAGAGTAGATTAAACGCCCAGGCCGAGGCACCAAATGAGGTGCTTAAGCAGCGTGAGCCGCTGCCGCCTATTGCCAAAATAGCACCCCCCTTCACTGGTTCCAAAGAGCTTCTTTACCTCCATTTGTTGAAACGGCATTGCCATTTGGCCGTCTCCATGGCAACACCTCAACGCTGGCCCGTTAACCGCATGGCAATAATGAAGCGCGGTGGCAGCTTTACTGACTGATTCGTCATTAATCTTAATGTGTGTCTGGCAGCTTCTCTTGAGCGGCACAACAAATCACCATAGCGTGGGAGGAACAGTGGCAGGAAGTTACGCTCAGGGTCTCTTATCACTTGCTCCTTCTCACTGCTTTCTACAGTTTCACTGCTACACCTTATATGTGTGTGTGTGTGTGTGTGTGTGTGTGTGTGTGTGTGTGTGTGGAAATTCATCAAAGTGATGACACCTTGATAAGAAAGAACAGTCTTTGAGCAATAAGGAAACAGCTGATGTGGAAAAGCTGTTTGAAATCCCATCAAGCGTTCGCCGGCATGCCGTACGAGCCTTACCTGTCGTCAGCATCTTTACAAGGAGCGACTAAAGCTCAGCTGACGCTCGTCTAAACAACGCACACGCCTCTTAAATTAAAGCTGAGAGTGAGCCAAGTGGCGATGATAGATTTCATTACTCTTTGAAATCTGTACAAGAGGGTTTGAAATATGATTATGGCTTCCTCCTTTCACTTGCCCTTTTTTTTTTTCTTTTTTTTCTGTGAAACCCTGACAGGCCGTTGGGGATCCCTGCACATGACAAATGCTTTCCTGCTGCCATCCCAGCTGCAGAATCATGATGCAAGGTTCACACACCTAACCTCCACTTCTCAAACACTGCTGTCAGTTATTTAAAAAAAAGGAAGATGAGGGTGAAGATATCTCAGCGCGCGCACGCAGCTTTCATTCAAAATGTGTCAGGTCAGGTTGTTTATGTTTCGTACCTTAAAAACAATGAAATGATGAAAGAAATAATGAATTCAGGCATGGAAATCTTATTGTGCTGCCTTTGACAAACCAGATGAAACAGGGAGAAGTAAAAAAAAAAAAAAAAGACGTTCTGCTCCATTTAGTTTCCTCCCCGCGACGTCCCACTCCTCTAGTGTTAACTATCAGGTTTCCCAGGCTACGCGGCGTGTAACCAATCACAGCTACTCTCCTATACTCTCCGCAAAATATCCCTACTGTTCATAAAAGTCAAAGAAAATGAAGAGACTCCAAACATAGCACAACATAGCAAAAAAAAAAACAACAAAACGTTAGCGCTCAATTTATTCTGACAGCTTCACTCTGTGCTTACAATGTGTTTAAATGCCTTCTGTTATATAGCAGACTGGATGGGGAGTCATGCGAGATGTGCAGGTGAGTGACGGGCTTTCCTTCTCATGTGAGGAGGGAGTTTCACAGCTGTAAAGTGGGATGAATTAAATACTTTTTTATTTCTTGACAGACAGAGACAAGAGAAAAGAAGAGTGTGTGTGTGTGTGTAGTGAGATGTGAACTTGCTGGACCTTTCAGTAAAGAAAAAGAAAATAGTTTCAGCTTCTCAAATGTGTGGATTTGCTGCTTTTCTCTGTTTTATATTGCAGGATGTCAACATGACGTTATTGACACGATCGATGATGTAAAATTTAACTCAGTGGCTCTAAATCTGCAGATGAAGTGATCAAAGTCGTTTTAAAAAAACAGTGGAAGAGCGTACAAGCTTGAACTTTAAGACCATCATTTAACAAGCAGATTCTCTTGCGCAGTTTTTAACAAATGAAACCTCGCAGTCATTCTTCCTGATCTATTACACTCGGGGCTGTGTTTCAACTAGTAACACTGCAGAACATCTAAAGACCTAACAGACCAGGAAGTACTTTGGGCTTGCAATATGTCACCATGTAAAAATACACATGCCCCGAAGACATTGGAAAGATCTCATGGCACGTGTCATGGTGTGAGACTTATTGAAGGTTAAGTATTCTCCTGCTGGGCTTTAAGCCATAGTCTTCCAGCTGCATATCACATTTATCAAGATTGGGCTGGAGCGAAAAAAAAAAAAAAAAAAAAAAAAGTGCAGGGAGAAGGATGCAGTTTGCAGAAGCCAAAACTCATTTGGTACATTGTAATCAAAGGCTTTTAGGAGAAACTTTAAGCTTTGAAGGCTCCGTATCAGGAGATAAGAACTTGATTTATAGACTGCTTGGGGGCATTGGGGGTAGATGAAAACAGGAAAAGATTTCCAACATGCTTTGTGCACCGGGCTTGTTTCAAAAACACATATTTCTCAGATATTGTGACAGCTCAGAAATCCATCAATTTCTGGACTGGTTATCAATCAAGCATCCCGGTGATATATATATATGTACATGCCACATTAGACTTTAGGACCCCATCAGGTGTTCCCAGCAGCTCAGAAAGAGTTGGAAAAAAAGTGACTGTGATTGTTTGGGTCAACAAGCATACCAAATAGTCCCCCACTGCAGGAAGTAAAAGAGTCCTTCAGCACATTGCTTGCTGTGTTTCAGCCATGTCTAAACCTGTCTACTATCTGAAACTACACAGAAGGAACACAATGTAGACTCTGGTTTCCTTCCAGTCAAAATGCTGAGAAGCTTCCAAAGTTACTATAAAGGTTTTGTGCTTGCAGGAAAAAAAAAAAAGTTCAGCTGATGGAACTTTTGTTCACAACACTGATTGTGTTCAATGTCTTGGCGGGTAGAGTCGACACATTTTCTATCAACATTCAGCTCTTTAAGATGTACATTATCATCCATCTATATTCTAGAGTCCAATCTACTGCATGTTCTATATATTTCATCTCCTGCGAAGTCAAGAGAGCAGTGTGAGGAGGCAGGTCACACAGTACCATACATAGTTATTAAAGCTGGGATAGGTAGTGTTCTGGAAAAGGCACAAAAAAAAAAAAGACATAATTTGAAAATACAGCCTTCCTCCTGCAGCTCCCCCCCCCCCCCTCCTCTCCTCTGACCTAGGCCCCTCCCACCAGACAAGCATGGGCATATGCACGCGCTTCATTCACACACACACACACACACACACACACACACACACACACACACGCAACACAACAGTGTTTGGTAAAGCGCTCAAACACACAACTTTCTCTCAAGGCACAACAGCCTTTAGTAAACAGTAAACGGTAAACAGGACAGCCTCTCAACTGTTTGAAATCTGCCTCAAAAGTAATGAGCGTCCCATCTCTCCCTGCTTGAATTCGAGTGATATCGTGTTTCACTTCTGGGAGCCGAGTTCACTTCCATTGAAAGTCTCTGGCGTTGTTGATAAGATTATGTATTGTTCAGACTCCCCCACACTACAGGCAATAGTCCCATGATTGCACATTGCTTTTCATCCTGCTTTCTGTTGATATTCTTTTTCTTTTTGTCTTTTTTTTGAAGAAGCACCATGGAGAGTATTTTCAGTGATTTTTGCAGGATTACATGTGAAGACAACAAACATGTCATCACTGACTGGCAAACGGCAAAAGAGAAAAGATGGAGAAAGAGTGAAAAATGCTCACATTAGCATTCTAACATGCTCCCAGTGATAATACTAGCAGGTATAATGTAGCAGGATCATCATGTTAGCCTGCTAACATTTGCCAATTGGCACTAAACACGAGATACACCTGAGGCTGAGTGGAAGGTGATGAGTTTTGCAGGCACTGGGAAAATTTTAACTTTGACCTAATGATGACATTAGATGAAAAGTCAGGAGATCACTAAAATGATTAAGATACATCCTCTGGGAAACATGAACATGTGAACCAAATTCACAGCAATCCATCCAATGGTTGTTGACATATTTTAGTCTGGACCAAAGTGGTGGACTGACCCACTAGTTAATAACAAGATAATTACAAGATAAAATATTCATTGATGACTCTCAATATCTGTAGAGTGCTTACTTTGATTTTAACGTTAGATCTTCCCCTCACTTATGAGTTAGTGACGGCAGGCTTCAGGCTGCTGCCAGCAGATCGTCCTCTGTGTACAGCCGGGCTGCGGTGCACACAGACGCAGGGAGCAGCCAGAGGACGAGCGCCACTTAGAACCAGAACCAGAGCAACCCGCCTGCCGTCTGGAGAGAGACACACGGAGAGCAGGCAGAGCAGGCAGAGAGCAGGAGAGTTTCTGCCAAAAACAAGCACCAAGACTTGGGGAGACACGAGAGCAGCTGCTCGCTAACAACTACGTGTGTTCACAACAGAGAGCAGGAGGGAGGACAGATGTCTCACTCCGCTGCTCTGTGCTGTGACTCTCTATCAGACAGTCACAGAGCTGACTTTCAGTTTGCAATTGTAGCGTCTGTCGTCTAACTGAGTATTGATAATATGCCTAGTATTTTTGATTTGATGAACGTGGGCACTGATAC
This sequence comes from Thunnus albacares, assembly GCF_914725855.1. NCBI lineage: Eukaryota > Metazoa > Chordata > Actinopteri > Scombriformes > Scombridae > Thunnus > Thunnus albacares. The sequence continues at coordinate 25,227,028 of NC_058127.1, read as the reverse complement.
GTGAAAATTAACTAAATGGTAGGAGTTGACTGATTATCGGCCTGGCTCATTATCAGATCCAATGTTCAGCATTTTTATCATCATCGGAATTGTTATTTTTTAAAATCTGATTGTCGATATGCGCTGCTTTAGCTCTGATGCATGTCAGCATACAGCACTACCTGATTGGTTATACTTCATGAGTAATAGCCTATCAACACTGTAGGCTGTGCGTGCTACTGTGCCACAGACAGCACAGAGAAGCATCTGCAGACTGGAGCAGCTCTGGTGAGCGAGCGGAGCTGTGTTTCAAATGTAAGGCAGCAGATATTGCTGAAGTTGCAATAAACATCACAATCCTCTACGCTGAAGTTGCAAAAACATCACAATCTTATGATATTTTTCCCAGTTAAACTGCTGAAAATGCCTGAATAACGCACCTTGTTGCAGTGATATAACGTAAGTTAAGCTAACGTAGAGTGTCGTACAGCTAACTTGAATGCGACAGCGAACGTCAACAAGTTCATTTGTTGAACCATAATTTATCCACCTGACTACAGCATGTCACTTATCAGGGTGGTCATACTCTCAGTCTCAACCCATAACTACTAGTATTGTTAGTGATGGAGGGTTGGAGGGTTGTTGTTAGACACTTTAAATGTAATGGAAGTGCATCTAAGGCCCGTGTTAATCCATACACAGACTGCACAGATGGTGAACAGTCGTCAGAGTTGAACAGTGACTTCTATTGCACATATTCAGCTATAGTAATCATTAATAATGAAGTAGCCTAGTTTTGAATGACAGCTTCCTTGCTACACCTTGTTAATATATAACATTTAAACAATGGTGGAATAAGTACTCGGATCATTTATTTAAGTGAAAGTATCGGTACCACAATGTAAAAATACTTCATTACAAGTAAAAGTCCTGCATTTAAAATCTTAAAAGTACAGAAGTATTACCAGCTACATTTACTTAAAGTATTAAAGTAAAAGCACTCATTTTACAGAAAATCAGGCTGTGGCTGATATATTAAGTAAGTTGAACAAAGTACATTAATACTGATATACTGATAATTTGATGCATAAGCAGCATTTTGTTGTTGTAGCTGCTGGAAGTGGAGCTAGTTTTCTAACAACTTAAAGACATCTGAAACATGACAAAGAGACACAAATACACACGTGGGTCAACCACTGGTTTAATCTTTAACAATGTGTTGTAATTTATAAACTCATCATTATGTTATTTATGTAAAATCTGCATCTGAAAGCTGTCAAATAAATGTAGTGGAGTAGAAAGTACAATATTTCCCTCTGAAATGTAGTGGAGTGGAAGTATAAAATAACATCAAATTAAAATATTCAAGTACAAGTACCTTTAAATTGTACAGTACTTTAAAGTAAATTTACTTAGTTACTTTCCACCACTGCATTTAAATAATTGAAACCAACTGCTGGTTCTTAATATCAGCCTCCTTGATTACTAATAATCATTATCAGTCCTAAAGAAAACATATCAGTTGACCCCTACTAAATGGGTTTTATTTGTATAAAAAAAAGCAGGGCTGGTGGGCAAGTACTGTAATGGGTGTACACCCAAACACTGTAACAGTGTTTACACGACTACTGCAGCAAGCCTACTGACAGACTGACGTTGCCATCCCTAGAAACACTGTACCAGCATGGCTGAAAAGACAAAACACAAGTTGTCAACTTAAACACTAAACCTGTGTATCAGAGGCCATTTAAAAATACTTTTTACTCTTACTGAACCAGAACCAGACATCACTGTATTGTAAGTAAAACACTACAGGTGATGGTGTGAGGTTCATGATATGCAGAACATAAAAGAGAATCTTCAAATAAAAAAGACTTTGACCACTATATTTCTACAGGGCTATAATGATATTTCTACTTTGATGTCACCAATAAAGAATTCTTGATGCCATTTCCAAGCAAAAACATGAAGTATTGTGGCACCGTTTCCAATAATTTCATCTTGTCAGAGTGCAAACAGCATTAAAGCCATGAGACAAAGATCTCCACTGAAGCCTGACTAATGATGCTTTTATAGGAAGAAACTCAGGAATACCTTGAAAACTGAAACCATACGTCCATTAATCAGTTACTCACTCCACAGAAAAATGTATCGATTCATTGTTTAATCTTTAATTTTCTTAAGCTGACTGTTGGTCAAACAAAACAATCTCAATATGTCAACTTGAGCTGTGAGAAACTGTGTGAGACGTTTTCATTTATGACACTTCTCCTAACTGAACCATTAATCAAGCAAATAAAAAGCAGATTAATCAATAATGACAATGAGTGCTGGCTGCAGCCCTACATTCATTACAGTAAAATATGTAATGTTACTGCATGTTGTCCAGACTGTCTGCATACAGGTGTGGCAGAAGAGGAACCATCTGACTGAGCTGTTCATCACTGACTGGCAGATATTTTACTGCTCTTAATTGACATCAATAAAGAACTTGCCTGACTACTGTACGGATGACTGTAAAGTAAAGAGAGAAGTAAATAAATCAAATGTTCTTGTGCAAACTACAGTCCTGTGTAATTACACTATGACATGAGCAATCAACACTGGACCGCTGCCAAGCCCCGCACTCACCAAACCGTTAACTCACAAAAGACTGAGTGGGGTCAAAAACTCCCAACCAGCAGATCTCTTCCTCGCCAGATGCTCCATTAGAACCAGTTTACCACACACACACACACACACACACACACACACACACACACACACACACACACACACACACACACACACAAAGACTAAAGGTCCCTGTGTTGTGATGGGATTCGGCAGGTTCACCAAGTTAAAGTTTAGACCTTTTTAATACCATTAACACCTGTTTCACCATCATACTGGCCAAAATATGAAAGTGTGATGGAAAACCAGTATGGACGATATATTTATCATTGTTATTTCACAGTTTCTCAGTATTTTCCCAACAGGAAATGACAATAATTTGATTAATGATTTTGTAGTTTTTGCTAAGATTGACACTGTGAGAGGATGAGCTTCCCAGCTGCTGTAGCTCCACAAAAAAAAGGATTAAACAGCTTCCTGCTGCACGATCCACTGTCAGAACAATTCTTTTAGTTTACAGATGGAGAACGTGTCCTGACAGCCTGCAATCAGATAAAAAACAGTTATAACTAACATTACTGCTAGTGCCTACGGCAGATAAGAGAAAATACTGAAGACTTTTGTGCATGAAATTGAAGATTTTTTTTAGAGGAAGTTGAAGGTAATAATTTTTACAGAGAAATGTGGTGAAAAGTGTAAAACAGTGACCGTGGATTCAGAGCTTTGTTCACCAACAATAGTGTAAAACAGACAGTCAGAAATGTAGAACCGCTTAATGTGACTTTTGCTACCGCCCACATCTGTAAAAGCAACCAATCAGAATAGAGCACGACCTGATGAACAATACAGCACATGTAGATAACACATTAGCATACAGTATCTATGCAAAGCGTCATTTTTTTGAATTCAGTTAAAAAATGTGTCATGCAGTGAACCTGCAACATCTAGTCCCTCCAGGATTTCACACTGGGGTTCTTGTGCGATTACTGTCGCCAAAATGTTTGATTTTTGCGACGGCTTTTCATGTTTTATGTGCTCTTTTTGAGGTTAAATGGTGGGAATTGTGGGAAAAATTGCAATGCAAAGGAAAATAATGCAATTTTTTTTTTAAACTACTACCAATGAAGAGTCATATGTAATCACTTCCTGTGAGCTGTGATGATGCAAGTTACCGCGACACGAAACTGTTCCAAATCACAAGCGCTCTGTTGATTTGGCAATTTTATTCAGAAGAAGTTGCAGCAATTTAGCAAAACTGCAAGCTCTAGCATGAATTATTGTGATCGCAAAATCACTATTTCCTAGAGGGACTGTTTAATGCAGAGAAATCAAGAGAATTTTGCAAAAAATATTCTGCAAATATTGTAAAGATCGGCTGAATTTGCATTAATTATTGGGATTATGTGTACAGGAGCCTTTACTTTGGCTTGTATCCACATCCATTCATCATGTAACTTACAGCATGTGTGTGTGCATATACAGTGTATGTGTTTACATCTGTTTGTGGTGGAGAGACACACACACAACTAAGACCTGGACTTGCTATTCTGCAATACAGCTGTGCCTGCAGAGATGCAACCAAACAAAACCAAGCAAATATCCACGTTAATCAAGTTACGCTCATCACTCCTCTGCATTTACACAACACAACCCCAAAACCAAGCAGCTCCTACACACCAGCTCTTGTCTGTTTCATGTCCAAAAGCTGCATCACATATGATTACTCCTGTTTGAAGAGGTTGGAAACCAACATATCTATATGCAGATTTCCAACATTTCCATTACAGAGACAAGGGTACACATGACTTATATCATAAGCCACAACCAACACTTTCTGCACATAGAGCCAAAAGCTAGAGCCTTTTCTCCACAATGTGCATTTGAGCAATTGGATTTCTTACACATCTGCTTAAAGCGACAGTACAACCTCCAGAGGTCTGAGTTCAGTGTCAGCTCTACTAAGGACACTGTGGATGCCTCCTGAAGGTCTCTCTCTCTCTCTCTCTCTCTCTCTCTCTCTCACACACACACACACAACTCAAACATCCAGCTGTCCTGAAGAAATAAAAGCCACATAAACGCGCCAAATCAAGCAGAAAACAGCAGTTCTTTACCTCTTTTTGGTTTGGGGAAACTTTCGTGCAGGTGAAAAACTACTTTCTCCACAAAGTGCTGGATGTTGCTGTGCTCTGGTCCTCGAACAAACACCATCCAGTCGTGGGTGAAGCCTTCCACAGTGGGTTTCTTTCGGACCTGGGCACGATGACCGAGTTCTAGTTTCACCTGAACAGCACCCTGTGAATAAAGTGATGTTGGGTTACTGCTCAAATTCACGCGGAACTTTAAAAAAAAAATAAATAAAAAAAATACTGTGTCATTGTGTGTTAGCACTCTGAACAGACACGTGCACAGACCAGTATAATAATGATAATTTATAAACCGATATTTTAATGTTTTACAATTAAAATTATAAGTTAAAATAAAGCCTTCTATGGGTTGAATATGCAGCTTTTAGTCCTTTTATGCACAGCAGCCTGATACGTTTAGTTGTCTCCCGCACTGGGAGCGTCAAGCCGAACTCTATTCAAAAATCTCCTCATTTAATCTTACTCATCTTATTCATGACTTTTTAATATTAGCTTAAGTCTGCAGGTAAATACACGCTGCACATGAAGCAGCACACATTTCCACAAACTTTAATATTATGAAACATGTTCCTACTACTTTCTGCCATGAGCTAATGTTACATGGCAGTAAAGACATACTGTAAGTTAATGAGAACAAGAAAAACCCTTTTGAGAAAGTTGAATTTTACCCAAATTTACGTGCAGCTTTATGCACTGCGTGTAACATTATGCTGAAGTGGAGGATGGACTGAAATAGCTTTAATTAACGCATTAGCAGAAGCGTATTTCCCTCCGGTAAGCAGAAACATGTTAAACCTGACAGGTTTGTTGGTACAGTTTTGTATTTCTCTGTTCATTCAGGAGAAAGCGGCACGTATCGGCTACAGCTAGCTGCACGGTTTGAAAATCCTTGTTACGGAGTAAAAAACACCGACTCCTCCGGTGTGACAAAACAGCAAAATGTCCAAACAGTTACTCCGTCAGACGGGACCGGTCAGCAAATCCTCCATGTGGCTACTCACCGAGCCGGCCATCCTTGAGGCCCCGCGTTACTGTTATTTCATGGAGAACTCGTTTTAAATGAGAGTAGAGGTGAGTACAGTTTGCTTATGACGGCGGACATGGTCTCTCCTGCGCTGAAGTCAGACTCAAGACTTTCAAAGGCTCACCGGCTGTCACCGGCCAGCAATAAGCTACTGTATTTCCGCTACGAACTTTCAAGATAAAACGCTCACTGATATGGTATGTACATTTAGTTTCTTCCACAGCAGGGCTTTTCATATATGATGCGAGTCTGTATATGTTGCAGTTTTCTTAGTATGTTTTTACTATTTTCTCAGTATATTATATTGCTTTATATTTTCACTAGATTGTGCCCTATGTGTGTGTGTTGCACTGTTTTGATGAGGCCACAGCCCTCCTGTTGTATATGTGTCTGCACAATGTGTAATGACAATAAAATTGAATTGAATTGAATTGAACTGCTGGGTGGAGCCAGGATTTTATCCTCCCTTAAACACCCAGAAAATTTATACTGTACCTGACATTAAAAAAAAGCCTTATTTGGAATTTTCATGTCTTCTAAATGTTTCTTCACAGCCTTCTCCGCTCTGCCAGAAATAAAATTCTGCTCAGGGGAAATACTTGATTTATATATTTATTTTGTTGGCCTAAAAGTAGTTAGCTTACATATACCAAGTGTCTGTTAACTGCCTTTATAAAATCCACCATGTCAAATTAGTACATTGTAATAAATGCATGAAACAGCATTCACCATAATATCATGCTAGGGTCTATATTTTGAGGTTTTAAAAAAGTTTTTGGGGGACATTTTTGAGCCTTAATTGTAGACAGATGAGAGGAAATGAGGCAGGCAGAGATGCATCAACACATTAATGGTCAGCATCTTCCCCTCAACCCTCACTCCATGGGTGCCCACAGGGTCTGGAGCTTTTATTACTGAATTATGAGAATGATTGAATTAAGATCTCCATGGCCCTTGTGTGTTGAATGCAATTCAATCCTATAACAACACTGTATTATTCTCTGGCCTTGCTTGATGGATTTTCACACTGTCTGTCATTACATTTCACATGTTTTATTTGCATATTCATGACACAGAGAGCAATATATAGACCTGAAACGACCATAATATAACAACTGCTATTTGTAAGACCAATCAGTCAAGGCTCTCATATTTCTTTTTATAAAATTGTTCTTTTAATTAACTTTAATTTACTAATCAGAATGTACATCAACTTGTTGTTCACTACTGCTTATTTGCCATTTGTACCTGCCAAACTACTGAGAAATGACTGAGGAATGTAGTTCAAGTAAAGCTTCATTCCAAACCACTCAGTGGTACAATGTTCTTTTTTCTTGTCTACTACTCTCCAATCTTTTATTTTTTAACATAAAATCCTCTCCTTTCTGTTACTTCTCCAGCTCAATGCGGCTACCTTGACGGTGCTGAGGCGTAGAGCGCACGCGCAGCTCGATGCACCCGCTGGGCCAGCATACAGAGCACGAGACGGGAAAAGCCAATGAGAGAGCAGCAGACACGAACAGTCTTCCAATCAGGTGGCCTTCCTGTAATTATGTTGCCTTCAGGTCCCGGGGGGAAACCGGCGAATGAAGCATGTGTTAGCAGTTTATATGTGTCGTACAAACTTGTTTAAAGCCGTCAAACGCCAACATTCACGAACGACGTGTGTGATTAAAATTTTTATTGTGACGCAATAATACATCGTCTGTACCTGATTTTAAACAGATAAACCCGAAAGACAAGTTCTATCAGCTATTTTAAAGCAAAGATGTAATTATAATGGTTGATAATAGGTCTTTATCCTCCTATTATTCGGAAAAAAATATCCACAACGTGTATTTCTTTGACAATCATATTTCCCCTTGTAGACTGTACGTATATATGTATGCACAGCAGCAAAAAATTATCAAAATATGTTCAAATTTTTTTTGAGAATGAATCACTATTTATGTAGAGCTGCATCAATTTGTTGATTAATCAATTAGTCAATTGCCAGAAATTTAATCAGCAACTCTTTGTTAATTTATTAATTTCTTCAAGCAAAAACTGAATATTTTGGAGTTTTGGCATATTGGTCGAACAAGCAATATGATGACATCACCCCTGGCAGTGGAAAATTAAAATGGGCACTTTAACTATTATCTGATATCTACAAAATTCATTGATTAATTGAAAAAAAAAAAAAAAAACCCAAAACAAATAATGAATAATCAGCAATGATTGGTAATGAAAATTATCATTAGTTGTAGGTTTTGACCTATTTAAATCTGAATTTTGATTGTTACCATCTCCACTGACAAATAATTTTCAGCATAATACTTATTATGATACCTTGCTACTTTTACTGTATTCTAATTTATTCTATTATGATATTCTATTATATGTAGATTATTGTTCTTCAGTATTCTGTATGGTATCAAAATGTACTCAGGTCTTTCTTGAAAATGAGTCCTCAATCTCAATGGGACTAACATGATTAAATAAAGGTAATGATAATAATTTCATTTTAATATTGGCAGTCATTGACTTCTATACAGTCCACATGTCTCTGTCTTGTAACCCCTTAGTACCCCTGATACAATTATAATTCCTGGAACCAACCATATTCAGTTGAACTTTATATATGTAAACATCTTATTTAAAGCCTCAATTAAGTTTTAAATATTATTTTTGACGAAAGATGGATGCACTGTTTCATAGTTATCTGTTTGTGTCCAGGCTGCGCTCTTATCAATTTTGGCCCTCGATACATGCCGTAGTTACATGCGCTTTTCTGGAGGCTGGGTGAATGAGGTAAAGTTTGACAGCAGTGAGCAACACGTATAACTTTTATTAGTTTTATAGAGGAGGCAAATGTATTAATGTTACTCAGCCTGCTGCAGGAGGAAGTGCAGTCCACCTAATTACTATATATAAACCGCCGCTTGTGTAGCCTTAGCTTGTGTTGATAACTCCAGTGTAGCTATTAGCCGATGCAGTTAGCTGCAGACAATTTAATATGCTCGCTTGTTTCTTGCCTTTCACTTTATTATTATTATTACCAACTAGTTCAGGTTGTTGTAACTTTTCATCTTATAAATATTCGAGCTAAAGTGCTTCCACAACTGGTTTCGTATGTGCGACATGTCGCCAGCATCAGGACCACGACTAGCCTGAGAGGTATAGCAAACCCTATTCAGAAATCTATCAATTAAACACGTTTACCTATCAGAATAGCACTATTATGCACAAAACGCCACTGAAAGCTGAAAACAACAGAACAGGAGGCACACTTTAATTCGGCTTAAAGATATTCAACCAAAAGGCATGTTTTTATCTGTCAAATTAAGGTTAGACTAGTGTGACGTAGCAGCATCAGTGTGCTGGCTGATGTAAAACCTGCTGGATGCATAACGTTGAGAAAGGTTTTATGGTGTGTAAGGAAGGTGCTATAAACTGGTGATGATAGTATCTGCAGTCTGGAGTGATACTCTGTAGAGCACGACTAGCAAATCATGATATCATAATAATAATAATGATCACAACAGCAGTAATAAATGTCGTATGCATGGGTATGTAAGCAATAGTGCAAGTGTTAAAGTACACCACAAGTACTTTTTTTGGGATATTTGGTTTGGACTACTCAATCAGAGTTTGCTCTGTGTTTATGCAGTGCTAGTTTTGCTCTGAAAGCCATGTTGGTGGTCCTGTTACTTTGTAAAATGACTGGCAGCTGAATGTTTTTAAAAAAAAAAGACTATTTGGTGTATCACATTAACCTAAATTACTTCCAGTCATTCTCACAGCTATCAAACATTTTCAATTAAAAATGTTATTTTGCATGTACAGTAGTGTTACAAGTTCATATTACCTAGGCAGATTGATACATATGCCAACATAGTATATGAGTTTCGATAAAGATACCAAAACAATACTTTTTTGAGTACCTCACTTTGAGAAGTATTTAATGCATTTTTCATTTATCAAAAGACTAACACTCTAAAATTAAATGTTCTCTAAAGAAAAAGAAAAGAAAGTCTAAATTCGCAAATTTGACCAAAAAAAGTACCAAAGAAGTATTGTAGTTCAGTACCCAACTCTAATTTATCTTAAGCTCTGTTCTACTACCAAACAATGTTTTATCAAAGTCAGCTCAGTTAACTTATCTTGTAGACTAAATAACAGAATCATATGTACTAGCCACCGGCCACTTGCATGTCTTAAAGGAATAGTTCACCCCAACAGAAAATTGTGACATTGGATTATTGATTCATGCACATGTTTTTGTAGACATATGGTGAAGTTTTTTCTCTGTGGAGTTCTAGAAAGTGCAACAAATGTCGTTAAAGCTAGAGGATATACTGAGGAGTGTAATATTTTCCATATTTTAAAAAAAATAAATCTTTATTTAATCAGGCAGTCTCATTGAGAGTAAGATCTCTTTTCCAAGAGAGACCTGAAAACAAGAAACATTCATAAGACAAAAACACAATCAGCAGACAGAAACACCACACAATAAACAAGAAATCAATAAAAACAGTTCTAAGAATCATAAAAAACAACAGATAATAGAGCTTCAAAATCTCCAAGGTGAATGTAAGACTCAAGTTCGAGGGCAGTTTGCCGTTGGTTCCATTTAAAAGGTGCATTGTACCTGAAACCAGTTCTGCCAACATTAGTGTGAACATGAGGGATATCTAAGGTTAAGAAGTTAATGGATCGTGTTCTGTAGTTACTAGATTTAAATGAGAAAAGAGATGTGAGGTAGTTTGGAAGCTTTACAGATGAGTAACATGAGATGTTTTTTCCTCTTGACTGTAAGGAAGTCCAACCAACCTTGAGATACAGACAACAATGGGTGCGACATTTGTTTGTTGTAATGCGTAATGCACTATGATTCACAGGGTTTAACTGCTGAAGTGTTGATGGCGTAGCATGACAATGCAGAATATCTCCATAGTCAAGGACAGACATAGTCAACAAGGTTGACTGCACAACAGTTGTACAGTTGGAGGAAGACAGACAACCTTTGATTCTTATCAAGAAGGCTCAGTTTGATTTTTAATTTCTGAATCAAATGTTGAATATGAATCTTGAATGATAGTCTGCTGTCAAGCCTAATTCCTAAGTATTTGTATGACTCAGCAAGAGTAATATGGTTGCCATTTATAATTTTAATGGCAGGATAGTCAGAGTCACTGGTGGAGGTGGTGAATACCATGTACTTGGTCTTATCTGCATTTAAAACTAGCCTGTGATTAATGAGTGGTAATTGGAAAGCATCAAAGGCAGACTGAAGATGAGTCAGGGCCTGGGCAGGGATGGAGCACCGGCCATATAAAATTGTATCAAAATGGACAATGAGTATTGATTAGGAAGAATTATTTATATATAATGTAAACAGCAATGGACCAGGGATAGACCCCTGTGGAAACCCATTTCTGATGGTAAGATGACTTGACTGCGTAGCATCAGCTAACAGCGGTCTGGTGGAGTCTGATGCCTTCTTGTGCAGCTTAGAAACACTTTCTTGGATCAGAGCTTTGAAACTGTGTGAATATGACCGGCTTTGTCTTTTTATGTTTGAGTCTTCCTCTCGCTTTTTGCTGGTGTATTTCTACAATTCTTGGCGCGTTACCGCCACCAATTGTCGACCAGTGCAATGGCGTGAAAACATCTGCAGAAGTGTGTATAATGTCACCCACAGCCTCGAGTGTGTGCTTGTACGTTTTTGTGCACTGATGTGATATATAAAACACCAGGACCTGCTCATGAGAATGTTGCTCCACAGCGCCACTAGTGGTCAAAAACTTCACAGAGTGCCTTTAATTTGTCAGATTTAAAGATATTCTCCATCTCAGGTTTGTCTCAGGTTTTGTTTGTGTCCTAATTACCAACCGTGACTTGTGAACTGATTATCAGTTTTTTAGGCATTTTGATCAAGTTTAGCAGTTTTTAATATTCTCTTAGGTCTTAAATTCCATCCTTGTTTTTCAGATTTGGGACTGTGTGCTGATTTGTGTAAGGTTTTGTGTACTTTTATTTTGAAGTTTCTATGTTGGAAGCAGCAGAGGCTGGCCATCTATGTTTCTAGTTCTCATTGAATAAGATTCAGGTATCTTGTGATGAATATATTGGTTGTGCTTTTACCCAGTCTGACGGCCCTTTGCAAAAACCTGTTGGTTAAATCAATCCCGAGGTAACATATTGAGATTGTTTTATTCAACCAACAGTCCAAAATCCCCAAATATTCAGCTTACTATCATATTTGACAAACAAATGTATACAATTCTCACATTTAAGAAGCTGGAACCAGTGCATATTTGGCATTATTTCTTGAGAAATAATGGCTAATCAGTTACCAAAATCATTTGCGATTAATTTCCTATCGATCAGCTAATCGATTAATCTACTACTTGTTGCAGCTCTATATTTTTTTCACACTTTTATAAATGTCAAAAATACTGAAAAAACGCTCAGCACAGTATCCCAGAACCCACGATGACATCATTAAATTGCTCGTTGTGACCAACCAACGACCCAAAACCCCAAAATAATTCATTTACATTTAAACAAAATAGAGAAAAGCAGCAAAAACATTTCAAAAGCTTAAACCAGAAAATGTTAATAAATGACTAAATTATCATCACATTTGCTATTGAACAACTTTCTGTTTCTGTTGATTATTTTAAAGCATGATAAATGATATAAAATGATGGAATGATTGTCAGTCAAAACTAGCACATAACCAACCAGTTTTATTAACAGCTGTGTCACATGTTGAGGAATACAGGCATCTAGCTGCATTCTGTGTGGCTATGATGATTTCAGGCCTTCCAACATGGCCGTGAAAGGGTGTGTGTCGTGCCACCTGAAAGGCCACTAAAAAAATCCCATGTGCCTGTCTGGCATGTGCAGTTTGCACCAGCGAGTGTCACACAGTAAAGCCTCAGTGGTGTCATTTCTAAAGCACTGTTGGCTCAACACTGTTCATGCTTTGTCCTCTCTTCTATTGCTAATGCAGACCTAGCAGTACAGGCCAGCCTATATTGTTTTGCTGTAAGGTAAATATGCAGTAGAAACCACTGGAACAGTTTGGTGTACAAACTCTTGAAAGTTTAGCTGACCATTGAGAGTCTTTAAATTAGAGAAAAAGCCAGGCACTTCTAAATGATAGCTATCACCTAAAATGTGACAAATGACGAGGATGAGTTGTTGTCATTCAGTTTCACTGAAAAGTAAACTTCTACCACCCACGTCCTTGTCAAACTCCACAAAGTGATAACTCATTTTAAAGACTATGAAGCTCAACTTTGCTAGATATACAAGTAGTGACATGCAGGCTAGATATGTCATAATAAAACTGGCATATTCTCTATGAACATCAATAAGCGCTTGATAAAGTCTGTTGGGAGTATAGCTGGATAGCAGCAGGTGCTGCTGACTTACCTGTTTCTGTAGTCAGGAAGCTGTGTGGCAGTGAGAGCCGGTGTTGAGTGTGCAGGAACAGGGTGGTGGACAGTACAGCAAAGCAGCCTGGCTTATCAGTTAGATAACAGTGGGGTTGGGTTGGGTGTCTGTGTTTGGGGAGGGGGTGGCAGGGAGTTAGGCTACATGAGGCTCATATTCCCTGTGTTTATAGTAATGTTAGACCAATATATCGGTTTACACATATTGTTTAAAGACAAAAGTTGGAGGGAAAAGAGACTAAAATATTCAGTTAGGAGTAAAACTTTTTTGTTGTATATATCTTTTATTACTTAACCTTAAGGGAATTTATGAGTTTGTTATTTGTAGATAATGGCCAGTCAAACTTCTGTAGGGCTGTGCAATATGACCAAAATCTCATATCACGATACAGGTCATTTTATATCCTGAAACGATACATATAGCGATATAGCGCATTTTCTGGTCCGTGTCCTCAGCCACCACCCCCACCCCTCTGGATGAAATGACTCCTCTTGGCTTTTTACTTGCTTTTATTGCACTTACAGTAAGGTCACACAGCGGAGCAGAGGAGAACCAAGTACTCAATAACTATACTCGTTACGTTACTGTAAGTGCAAAAGCTTTGTGAGTAAGAAGCCAAGAGGAGTAATTTATTAATGTAATCCATGCGATAGATCGACACACTCCAAATGATGAAAAACACTATTGTAAAGAGTGTGATTTGTGACACAACGAAATAAACAATAGAGCATAATATGAAATGACAGATGTTTTTCTATCATCACACAATATATATCGTCATATCGCACAGCCCTGTTTTTTGTGTGTGTTTTTTGACAATCTGTCAAGAGAAAGACTTATTCCATGTTTTAAATGATTACTGACATTAGCACTATCATTTGTAAGTTAATCTGTTTTTTTGCCCCTCAAATGATTAATTCTTGCTTAAGTCTGTAAAATATCAAAAAATAGTGAAAAAGGTCCATCAATGTTCCCCAGAGTCTCAGATGACATCTTCAGATTGCTTTATTGTACAACCAACAGACTAAAACTCAAAGATATTCAGTTTACAGTGATGGGAAAAAAGCAAATCCTTTATTATCCGTTTTTTTTAAAAGTTCCACCCTGTGGAATTTTTGACCACTAGAGGTGCTATGGAGCAAAGTTTTGATGAGCGGGTCCTCGTTCAAGAAAGTCCTGTATGAGTATGTGGGTGATGCAGTATACATTCTTGCTGCAGGTTTCACCATATTACAGTAATGCACATAGTAATGCGCCAGTAAAGACAAGGAAAAAAGATTGAAAATGTAAACACAGATGTAAACAATCAAAATCATCAAAAAAGAAAGGACGGTGGATTCCAGTAGAGGAAGGAAATGTGTTCCACTGTTTATTCGGCCTCAAGAATACAAGCAATATGTTACATAACGCAGTGTAAACATAACTGTGTTTGTTTACAAGAAAAATCTAGGGGAACCTTTAATTTTCTGTTGACTAATTTATTAATTGACTCTTTTCAGCACTATTAAAAAGATCTTTACAAAATAGTCTGGTAAACCTTTAATCAATCATGCCTCACGCTGCCGTTAGAAGCTGCTGATCAACTTAAATTACAAAGATCTTTCCTTAAAACCTCCTATCAAAATATTAGAATATTATTACCGCTGCTGTTATTGTTGTTGGTCAGTACCAAAAAAGTACTTGGTAGTTTGATACCCAGCTCTATTCAAAACCCAACAAGACTACGAGTCTACAGCCATGCTAGCAGCTCTGTGAGGCTGTTCTTGATATAATTGTGCACCTCAGCAACGTGTTGGTTTAGCGTGCTAGCATATTAACATTTGCTAGTTAGCACTAAACACAAAGTACAGCTGAGGCTGATGGGAATGATCAAAATGACCAGATGATGGCGCTAGATGAAAATCCAGAAGATCCAAGTTATTACAATTCATCCTGTGAGGACCATTATTGTGTGAACCCGATTTTACAGCAATCCATCCAATAGTTGTTGAGATGTTTTAATAAAGAACAAAAAAAAATCATGGTGGCACTACTGTTGAGATATTTCACTCTGAGCACAAATTTCAACCTTACATAGGAGGATAAGTCAGGAAGGACATCACCAAAGTCAGTAGGAGTCCTCTGGGGACCATGAATGTTTCATACAGTAGTAATCACCCTCATACATGTTGTGGTGGACTGCCAGATAGTCCTTTTGATAAAAACGAACATGCTGTAGCTGGTGAGCAGCTGTGTTGTAGCAGGCCTCAGACAGCTGGTGGTCAGCACCTGCACAGCATATTGTCAGGTCTAATGAGACAACCTGAGCTGGGCCACTCTGCGATGCAACCTGCGGGTAGATGAGTGGGGGATGGAGTATACCGATGACCTGTGAATAATTTAATGCAAAATTATGTCACGGCTTTAGGCCAATAATTTGATAACACAGAGCGGGAATCAGCTTTCAAAGGGTCAGACCCTGAATACCTCCAAGCAGTGCTTCTCTGTGGAATCTTTGTGCTCCATTAGTGCTCTGAAGCAACAGGTGGCTGTTTCACTTAGCTTTTGTTTCAAAAGCTGACTTCACCGTGTGCTGACATGTGATATTCTTGAGTTAAATAGGAGGATACCACCAAGCCTCCTCTCTGAAACTCAGTTTTCTGTCATACTGAACAAAACATGATGTTCCTGTAAGTCAAAGAACAGAAACAATAATGCTAACACTGTTTACTCTCATTAAGTTTTGCAAGCTTGTTCTAATGTAGCTTCCTCCTGTTCTCAGGCATGACTGGCAGACATGACGGAGAGTTTGAAGACACAGTTTGATTTCCCGAGCCCCGTCATACAAGCCCAGGTGAGCTGCTGACTCATGGCCAAACAAGAGGGTGACATGGGAGTACATTTTTTTTCCGTCTTCTATTCCAGTCATGATCCCCTTGAAAACCAATACCTTACTTTGAGCTAAAATGTACATGTTGACCTGCTTTTTGTTTTCCAGACAGTGAGAAATCTTGTTGCTGCTGTGCTAAAGGAGAAGGGGCAAAATGGGCAAATTACAGAGTCCTCCACACAGGTCAGCTCCTTCAAAATAATGTTTTTTTCAGAATTGAAGTCCCCATACTCACTAATGTGAAGCATTTCCTGTTGTATCAGCATGTTTGGGTATGACGTAATGCCATAGGAGGTCATTCAGAAGTGTAAACCAATGGGATCAGTCAGGGAGAGAAGGGTGACGTTGATTGGTTGAAGTTATTATTAACTTCTTGTTGAAAAAGTAATAGTGCCTTTGTCATTGGACCTTTAAGCACAAAAGATGATGCAGCAGAGAAGATGTCTCTTCTTGTCAAAATCTGGTGCCTACATTACCCACAATGCAACTTCACTGACAGTTCAGTCTGAGTTTTGGGTGTATTTATGTTAGTAGCGGCTAATGTAGCCTGGTGCTGCTAGCCTCCGGCAGAGATGAGAAGTGGGCCAAAGAGGTCTGCTAACCTCACTTCTTTCCAACTTCACACCCTCCAGATTTTTTTACTTTTCAAACTGCTTCAACCTCAACCGACACCGACTCAAGTGACATCACTTGAGGCAATTTATCAGATTTCACACAGCTCTGTCTAGAGACACAAAAGGCTTTATGCTACTTTTTTACACATGCAGCAGTACTCCCCAACATCTGGAAACACACACTGACAGCAGTGGTGTGAGTGTTTTACAGTACCAGTCACTTGCATTGTTTCCAAAGCTGAATAAGTTAACACCTTGGTTGATTGTGTTGATGGTGTGTATCAGGGCCCAGCACTGGAGGCTCTGTGGCAGCAGTGCTGCAGTGACTGTGCTCCGGTGCGTTCAGCCTGCTGTGATGCCATGGTGCTGCTGGTGGACCAGGGCCATGCAGACCTGCACTACGTCCTCAACAGAGTCCTCAACCTCCTGCCCTCTGCCAGGTACACAAAACACACTCATACTGTAGCTTGTCTCAGTCATATAATCATGCCTAATCATAACTAAGACTGTGGTGAGTGTGTGTTTTAAAAAAACAACTACAAAATACCAGAGACTGTATGAAGGGTAATCAAAAATAGTACAGAAAATCATATTATACATATTGTCATATTATATCTGCTAATCTGATATGACTGTACATCTTACTGCAGTTAGAACTAGTTGTTTGCAGTCGATTTTAATATTTTTGTCATACTTTTGAGAGAACATTGTTGTATGATTGTTGTATGTAGATGCTGTATGATTCACAGATAACAGTGCCTTTATATTCTTCTGTAGTCTACCGTAAAGTTCCTCAAAATTCACTTTTTCAGAAGAATCCCGTCAGCTCAGTACCACAATAATTTACTCATATATCCAGTGAAACATCAGTGCATTCAACAGTTGAGATGCACCTTCTTGTGATGTTACAACAGAAGCATCTGACATCATTATGCAGATGGTTGGTCCAACATGCATCAGTAAGAGAATCCTTCAGTGAAATCTAGAAATGCCCTCCAGTCATGTACAAATACTCTGATTTTAATAATAATAATTTGTGTTTCTCACAAAAAAAAAAATCAATTACCAAGTTAAAAATTCTTATAATAACATACACTCCCTCTCTCATTGAAAAATACAGAATCTATGAATCTGGAAACATTTTAGTTTAACTGCTGGACACAAGATGTCTCTTACTTCACTGAAAAGTCCAAAGTTTCCACATCACACAAGTTGCATGTTGGACCACCTAGCCTAGTTGTGATGTCACAAATCATGCTCATATGTGCATGTGTTAAGCTGAGATTTAATGTGTGAGCACAGAGACTCCCCTCCTTCAGCAGATGAAGATGAGAAGAGAAGAAAACAACATCCAGCTGAAGAAACAAATGAAGGAATTTAATCTATGACTAAACTCGTTTAAGCCACTTAAAAAACAAGTCTTATAGGCACATGATGCAGGCAAGGCATTGATACAAGCAAATATATTTTTTGAGCCTGTGAACTGTGAATCTCTTTATTTTTGTTGATTAATAGAGGAGAGCAAATTAAAGTCCACAGATATTAGAACTAGGCTGACATTTCAATAATTATTTAAATCGTTTGGCTAATATGTCAAGTGTTTCATCAATTAAAGCTAGATTTGAATGTTCCTGGTTTACTTTGACTAAAATATGGACAAAAACAGGTTAAAGGTGAACAAATTTGACACAGCTCTTACATTATATAACATTGGATCTCAGGACTAAATCTAAAAATAGCTTACAAACCGTACTGGCAGGCCAGCGCTCAGTACATTCTCTACTTGTACTATCTGTAGAGTATGTAGATAACACAGCAACTCAACGTAGAAGCAGCACTCAGTAAGAGGTGACTGCCACATTGTCCTTGTCACCTCTGCTGACTGTGATCCATTAATTCTTGTCATGTGCCAACCGTCAGAGCAGGAGATGGAAGTCTGACTGCAAAGTGACCTTTTCTATCCAACATAATATGACACATCTTACAGTATATAGAAAATGTTGAGTCAGCGTGGGAAATGACCTTTGAGCGTCATCTGCCAATGATTGGTTGGACAAAAGATTCTCACAATCCTTTTTTACTTGCCGCGATAATGAAGATGTATATGTTAAAATGTGACTACGACTATGGCCATATGGAATGGAGTCACTCATGATGAATCCACAGAGAATTATCACCCGCATTTTAGTCTCTTTCAGCTTATTGTTTTGTCTTCGATCTACAAGTTTACTGTTTTCTCATCAACCCATTTGCCATAACCATTTTCTAAGGTGATACCAGGGCTAGAGCTGCAACGATGAGTTGGTTCATCGATTCGTTGGCAACTATTAAATTAATGGCCAACCATTTTAAACATGACTGTCTTTTATTTCGTTATTTCATTGTAATATTAAACTAAATATCTTTGGGCTGTGGACTGTTGTTTGGGAGCAAAACAAGACATTTAGGTGGCATCTTGGGCTTTGGGAAACAGCAACTGACATTTTTTGCACTTTTTCTGACATTATATAGAACAAACAACTAATCGATTAATCAGTAAAATAACAGACAAATTGATAGTGAAAATAATCATTAGATGCAGCTCGAAACATGTCAATTGTTGTGTTAACTGCATTCCAAGTCCATACATATCAGTCATAACCTGATTCCTTGTTTTCAGAAACTTGAACGGCTCTCTTGCCTGTTAGAGTAAAAAAAGTAATATGTAACCTTTATATTTATGTGTTAAGTACAGAACTGGAGTCAGGATGTGGTTTATATTAATCTTCTCATCTCACTCTCAGAAAGAAAGTGAACAGAACCATTTTCTGCAAATTTGTTTATTTTTTTTCTGTGTGTGTGTTGGAGTCTGACATCCTCTGTGTTCTGTTTTTGACTTGGTGTGAACAGAAATGTCCAGGGGCTGATAAAGGTGATTGGACGGCTGCTACAGACGCAGGCAGACCAGAGAGACAGAGAAACACACTTTACTTGTCCTTACTCTATCAGGTCAGTCTTTGTCATACACACAGTGCCTTCACTTGTGCTTGTTGTCTCTGTGAGTTGTTTGTCCTGCATGTCTGGTATAAAAATGAACTATCTATACGCTTGTTTTTGACTATTGTTCTGTATCATTCATGAATAAAAAAAAATCGTGATCTTCCCCGGTGGTACTACCTCTTAAAGTTAAACACCCCAGCTTTAGAGACTGGGCTGTTGACTGATACATAGATATTATGTGGAATGATGCAAGCAGACATGTGCCTGTTGGGGGTGGTTAAAGACATTGGCTCTCAACTTAATCTAGATGCAGCTGATAGGAGGAAGTCTGGTTGGACTTGCTGGAAGATTGGTGGGAAGATGCCCTTGATAAGTCAACCCTACCTCCTCCACTAAAAAGTAGGGCTTAGAATCCATGTTATTAAGACCAAATTGCATATTCATGGCCAGAATGTTCAGAATCAGTTATGGTAATCAGTATGGTAATTAACTGGTTTTTCCATATTAAGACTGTTTTAAATTACTGGAGTGGCCCATAATTGCTAGGAAATCCAAGTAGATTAGGAATTTGATCTACAGGTGGTTATAAATCGCTAAGAAACACACCAACAAACACATTGAAGATGGTAAGCTAGTAAAAATTCGTGTTTAAAATCCAGGATTTAAAAAACTTAGCATTTGTTAGACCTCAAGGATACACACAACAAATCAGTTTACAACTTCACTAGCTTGTTGCGCTACATAACACAACTCCTCTCTCAACACTGTTTTTCTGTGTCATGATGGATTTTATCACAGGTGCTCTCACTTTTGGTTTGACCTCCAAATAAAGCGGTTTAGATGATCTGGATAAACTGTTGGCTCATTTAGAACTAATCTAGATCTGATTATCTGACTGCCGTAGACTTTATATTAAGGTGGACGTGGCGCGGTGAGACGTCACCCGTTGGTTTCATTGGAGCCGATTTGAAGCCCAGAGTTGCAGGTTATTGTCAGCGCCATCTTTTCTGTTTGGAGCCAGGAGCCTCCAGATAAGGAGTGTGGGTTGTTGACTTTCACGGTCTAGAAACACGCCCTGCTACCTAACACCCAAGCTAACGCTAGCTTACTGGAAGCACCAAGCGCTGTACACGTGGGCTATTGTTAGCTGCTTTAACTAAATTGTGCTAACAGGTGCAGGTATCATTATCAAGTAACATTAAACTTAGTGAAATATTGTGACAATAGTCCGACTCAGTGCGAGTCCTGGAGCTGGGGAAAGCAGCAGGTGAGCCAACTGTCAATCATCGCCCACACGGCAGACATCAAATATACTATAAGTCTTCAAATCTTATTAACGGAGCAATAATTTCCAAAATGGCCACCAGCATACTTAGTAGAGGGCCTGAAGTTAGAGATTGAGACCATAATGACTTGTTGAAAAAATGATTGGCTTAGTATTTCTAGAGAAGTTGAGGCTTTTTGAATGGGAGTCAGTCGGAGCATCTAGTGGCCGTTGGTGGCATTGCAGTTTAAGGTACTTCTGCATTGACTTCAGTCTCAAGTCGCGGTAGTTGCTGCTTGCTGACTGCTCATGATTTTTTTGTGATACCAAATCTCAGCAATTATTATGTGAGTACAGTGTTATCATGACCAATAGGTATTTTGTGGCTTTTTCAGTGCAACAGAGAACAGCCGCGATTAGACAATGCAAACGATACAGTCACCAGTCAGAGTGTGGACAGTTCTCTGTGGTACAGATCAGTCTAACTGGTTGGATAAAGTATAGGGCTGTGCTCCTGCTGGAGTCTGGATGGAGCCCCCTCCTCTTCCTCCAGCCTCAGCTCTGCACCTCTGCCAAGATCCTGGGGCCTCCTTAATCAGTTACAGCGGGTGATAAAAAGACTGAGCTGCTTTGTCTTTTTTCTTTTCCTTTTTTCCTTCATGTTTCCCTTCCTCCCTCCTGCTCTCCACATTTCTCTCTACACTCCCTGACACCCTCTCCTCCTTTTTTCTTTTCTTCGCTCTCTCCATGTCTCTATCCCCAATTTCTTTCTCTCCTTTCATTGTTCTTTTCTTTCTCATTCTGTCTTCATCGCTGTCTCTGCTGTCTGTGTCTGTCTGGCGGCCTGAACTTCCCTGGTGGGAAGATGAATGTGTTGAGGGCAGCAGGGTGGCGCCGTTGGCCTGGCAGTCTGGCCCGCCATTGGTCGCTGGGCCTGGCACTGCTGGGTAACTGTAAATGCTGCAGGATTAATGGAGGATGCACACTGGTGCCCATTGTTGACCGTCTGCTCGCCGCTGCCCTGTGCAATCTGCCACCGAGACTCCGAGCCACTTCAGCCCCCAGCAGGATCAGAGAAGGTTCAGGGCTCTGTCCGGCACACCAACTCATTTCTCATGTGATGTTAGTCTGCCCGTACCCCTGCAGGCTTTCCCACATACCCAGTGTATCTGGCCTGCCTGCTCAGGTGCACTGAAATGGTAATTCACACATTTTTATTGAAATACATATCATATCCTTTTAGCAGCTGCATTGTGGACTGATAAGATTTAACCTGCAGCCCTGACATGGAACCTCTCATATGTTACACATTTACACATACTGTACATTGACAAGTTAACAATAAATCTGGGTAGTTAGCACCAGTATTAATACCAAGCATAGCAGAACAGACAAAGAACAGGTTACCAAAAGAGATAATCCTAGATAGTCATCACTATAGCCTGAGGCCAATACCAGTAAAAAGTTCAAAAACAATATATCAGCTTACAGTTTAATACATCAGATTGTTATTTTATAACATAAACGCAAATATTTTAGACAAGGAGCCCTTAAATGTGGTTATTTACAGAGCATGGGTGTCATGTAAAAAAAAACAAAACAAAACAGGATTTGATAATTCATGCTCTCAAATGAATAATTCATGCTTTCGATTTAATAGTGATTTTTGGCGTGAGACGCTGAGAACGCTAAGGAGCTGCAAAGCCATTCTTTAATGAAAAATAAACAGTAGCTTTATATATATATATATATATATATATATATATATATATATATATATAAATCGGAGAGCACAAATTATTAAATTGGGGGCACTACTGAGTGTTTTATTCCTGTGACACCTCCTGGGCTCTGCAGTTATTCAAGAATTCAGATGCTAGGCTGAGGCCATGTCACCATAACATCATAAAGGATGGATGATGGAAACAGATTTTTCAGATACACTTTGAAGTTGGGGTACCTGTTTCTCCTTCCTCTACTTTACAAAAAACATTAAAGTTATGCTGCTAAATGAGCAGCAATAAATTATCATTGTGTATCAGAGTTTCTGGTACTCGTTTAATTAGGTAATTTAGTCAGAAACTCTTACATTTATTCAGATAAAGTCAATGGAAGCATGCACTGATTAGCATTTTATTTTGCCTAGTACAGTATTGGTCTGTGTTTGATTATCAAGTGAAAAATTTCTAAAGGAAAAGATCTGCTCAGAACAACCAGATATACAGTGATCCAACTGAAATCTGAGTAACAGGTTATTTCGTGTTTTTGCTAGCGTGGAAGGTTTGGCCAAACTTGAAAAGAATAGAATCTGATTTAGTCTCCTTTTCTTTAATAAGATCTAATATGTTATCTATACTGTTGTCTTGGCATCAGACATAATATTTGTTGAAGACAAGCCTTTGGGTTTTGATGCTTTATTGATTATATTTGCTTAATCTGCACAGTTTCTAGGAATGTGCTCAGGAGAATTCTAGTTTCTGACTCCATCTTCACATTGTATTATGTTTCAACCAAATAGTCCTGGAAATTGATGTGTAAAATTTGATTATATACACACCTTCCCATTCACTTGAATGAGAAAGTGTTCCCAAACTTTTGAGTGGTACTGTAGATTATATTATGCAGTCAATAGTAGGACTGGGTATCATTTGAGGTTTTTCAGTACTTGTGCTGGTATAATACTTGAGTTCTGGTGCTGATGCCAGAACAAAGCTTATTTGATACCTTACTTTTTGAATCAGTGTGCCCTGGTAACCTACGTGTTAAGGCACATACCACATTACCACAACATCCATTGTTCGATTCCAGACTGGGGATCATTTCGTACCCTTTTATCTCCTCTAATGCTTCCTGTCTCTTTGCTAAATTAAATATTAACATGGGTTTCATAAAACCTGTTTTGTTTATTTTTATTTAAGCCAAAGTTCTGAGATGTTAAATGTCTAAACACAAGCATCTGTAGAATACAAGAACTTGGTTAAAATAAATTACAGTTTGAAATTGACAGAATTCTGATAAAAATATGAAACTACTGAATCCGATATAAACAAGATCAGCAAACAAGATTACAAATCTGATTAGATGGTCAATGCCAGTTTTCAGGACTTGACAGTTTTTGTACCGAAGAAGTATTGAGGTTCGATAACCAGCCCTAGTAAATAAAAAGGACTGGCCTGTAGGATACGTGCTGACATTCTTGTCATTCTGTAGGAAAAGATGCATGTTTTGCTTCAGGAAATGAAGCTTTGTTGCTTTGGTGCAGATTAGTTCCTCTTATGATTTATATGCAACACAAGGCTAACCTTTCTGACTGTGCTTGTGCATTAGACTCAGTATTTTTGTGTCATTTTTGCTAACGTGCCAATGCATCCATTGTTTTTTTTTTCTTTTGAGGATCTTATTGCTTAAGATTTAAAGACTGTCAGAGACTTGTAATGAAGTATTTTAGTCTCGTCACTGGGAAATGTTTCAGTGAGGTTTGCCTGCTGCCCAGCTTCCAGATGGTAAATCAGGTCTGTGGTCCAACCTAGACTTCACCTCAGAGGTTGGTGTAACCTGCAGACAGTCCAGGAAGTTGGGCGTTACGACAGACACATTTTACCTGGTCCATTTGTCATCCAGCTCTCCAATTCAGCTGTGAACTTGGAGTTGAACCAAAGGAGGATGCCCTCTGTCTTGACTTCCTGCCTCTTCCTTTGTGTGGCAGCTGAAGAGTCGGAAGCGGCGTGAGAGGGTGATGGATGGGAACTGCATTGAAGCTGAGGGTTGGGAGACGACCACAGGGAACCTAAGGAGGGAGGGGCAGAGATGGTCAGATAGATTATACCATGTGAAAACAGGGAAGAAGGAGTATAGGGAGGAGGGATCCCAGCCACTGAGTAGTCCATGTCTGGCTCACGCCGCAGGCTGCCACAGGCACAGGCATGCACAGTCGCTGAACTTCCTTCCTACACTTAGATATGTGATGATTGATGGAACGCATTGGTTCGCTGATGGTGGTATCCACCCCCCCCCCCCCACCCACACCACCCTGTTGTGTTAACCTCTGGCCTGTCTGTGGACTGCAGTCTGAACAATACACAGAGACTTCACCTTGGATTTGACCTCAGTGTTTTGTCTGGACTTAATGGGTTTGCAAATTCAAGAGTAAATGAGGCTCACAGGACACAGGTAAAGAACAGGAAGACCTTGAAATGGTGCTATTGAGAAGTCATTACTGTTTTGAATTTCCAGTCTATTTTAAACAAAAAGCATATATATATATATATATATATATATATATCCTCTTTTTATTGACACACTACTAACACAAACAGAAATCAAACACAGCAATAGTTTGTATCTTATACAGATGACCAATCAGACAGTTCCAAAAAGCCAGCAAGGGAACTAGCAAACAAAGAACAAACTGCAACAAAAAACATAAAAGAAATAATCCCCCCACCCCTCACCAAGAGAAAAAAAAAAAAAACATAACAAAAATATAATGTGAATATGGTTGTTTGCCACAGGCGCAGCACCCTTCCTCAACTAACTTTTATGAAATATTACAGTCCCCCTCCACTCAAACATGTGTTTTGCTTCTTGTTCCCTCACTGTGATGTTGTTCTCTTCACTGTGCAGAATGATGTGCGTGTCAGAGTTTGTTTTCACATTCATCCGCTGAAAGTGGAAACTTTCTCGTTTCTCACGAAAAATCTCTGTTAAACATGTATCACAACTAGTTTGCAGCCAATCTTGGTCCCGTATGCAACTTACACAAGTGTACTGTGGAAACTTGAAACCTCCAGTGCACAAACACTGAAAATGGACTTTTCAGTGAAGCAGCAGACATCTTGCATTGAGTGATATTGCATGTTCATAGAGTTATAGCTGTGGGAAGTAGGGGTGCTGGGGGTGGATACTCACATTGATTAGAATTGTCAGTCAGAAGACAAATTGAAGAAAAAGTCGTCTAAACAAGACAGTAATGTAAGCGATGTCTTAATTGAATCTGTTAGATCTGAAGTCACTGATCCTCTCACCAAGTATCCAGAATGTTTCAGGATCAAATTGTTTCCCACATCAGCTCATTACAGCTCAATTTGCTGTTTAAACTGATTAGAGTGATTAAACGCCGTGGTCACCTGCACAGGAATAAAAATCAGGATCTGTGGCGTGAACGTGACCTTTACTCTGCCCTGTTATGTTGCAGGAGCAGCCCCCACCCGTACATCACAGCCCTGGAGAACCGGCTGGACTGCTGGCCGGCTCTGCTGCTGGAGATTGATGACTTCATTCAGCAGGCTGCTGACAGGCAAGCACAGTCACAACAGAGGCCTTGAACCCAACATCCAATCACTGCACCAATTTCAAAGCCATCTGGAGAGAACACCCCATCCCATATAACTCATCACACCACTGTCAGCTGTTATAATGTAGTAATGGCAAATACATACAGATACACAACACAGTGCTGAACATAGATCATTTTGTTTACAAGCCTGAGGAAGTTTCAGCTTCATAATTGCTTGAGTGGTGATTATTAACACACTGTGTGTATACACACCGCAGAAATGAACCAGCCTACATCACCATGCTGGCCCCCTTCCTGCAGTACCTGTACTGTGAACCTCAGAGGCAAGCCCAGTTCGCCCTCCTCCGACACAGTCTCCTCGGGGTGCTGTTGCCCAAACATCCAGGAGTGGGGTCAGTCGTCCAGAACAAGGACCAGAAGAAGAGCTCGCCAGTGTTGGACAGTCTGCTCCATTGTCTCTGCCAACTGGTGCCACACATGCAGGTGATGGTGGTGATAGTTCATGAGACGCTGATGTCTATAACAGCCTCAAATGGATTATTGTTCTATGATATTGTATATCCTAATTTTTTTTCATTGCAGTCATTCAGTTCTATGATCTTTCTAAAGCTGCACCAATCAAAACATCTGCGCTTACCTTTAAAGCCCCTATGTGTAGGAATTAAAAATGTCCCACTTTGGCAACTCCAAGTGGTAGTATTAAAAAAAAACAGTATATAACTGTAAGAAGCAAAAACCTATGCCATCAAAATGAATGTAAAGATGCTATAATCACATTAAAAAATCTATTAATATGGGCTTTACAAAAATCAAGAAAAAAAAAGTTTTGAAAATCTCTTGGTGCATCTTAGCTGGAAGAGACAGAGGTTAGCATAAAGTTTTGTCTTTGCTCAAGTTCAAAAAGATTGCATATACAAGATTTCACTCAAATGTTGAGAGTTTACCAGTTGGTTGAGGACACAATGAAAGATGTGTTGGTGTTGTCTTCTCTTCGCTGACAGGTGGACAGTGTGGAGGCGGTGCTGGAGCTGCGTGGATTCATCGACACTCTGCTTCAGGGTCTGGTCAAGGCCTCTGAGGAGCGATGGAGGACTGAGAGAGTTGAGCTGCTGCTGCAGCTGCTTTGCGCTTGTCAGCGCTGCCTCAAGTTAAACGGAGACTGCCGACCGCTCCTCAGCTTAATGCAGCAGCTCCTGTCTGCTTGCCAACAGGTGACACAGCAGCTGTTTCTGATCCAATAAGATTTTAGATCATCATTTTCTGTTAACTGGAGTAATCTGAATGTGTTCATCATTTTTGCCTTCAGGACCTTATCAGTATCATTACACACCACAGTACATTATGTGTATCAACGCTGTGTGTTTGCAGGAGCTGCCATTGGATGAGCTGTTGATGGGTGTGGCCTTGCTCCTGCTTGAGGCCCCTGCAGCTCAGCAGACCAGCCTGCTCAATCTAGGTAAAAAATACATTAATAAATAAAAATAAGGGTTAGATACAACAACCCTATTGTTGTTTTTACACTTCAGTTTTTTTTGTCTGACAACACATAACCGATCATTTGGTGAAAACATACTGAGGCCTTAATGGGTCCCTTGGTGAAAAATGGTTGGTGCAGACACAGGTTAACGTCCTGGTCAAAATCTACAACCATTTGCCTGATATCCTGACCTGCAGATGAAACCATTTTAATATCATTTTGCTCTGAACAGATCATATCACATGATCCTGCAAAGTGCTGCCGGAGGTGAAAACAAACCAAAGGCCAAACATTCCATATCATCTCTCCAGCACCTGCAAATTGGCTCATTAAGAATATTTCATTTCTAATTGGTTTGTGTAATGAATATCATAACAAGCAATATAGCATAGCAAGCCATGATATTAAACTCATTACAGGTAATTATGATATTGCCTGGTAGGCTGCACCACATGTGTCATATAATACAGCAGACCTGCGTGAAAATGTTCATTTTACTCCCCATTAGCACGCTGTCAGAGGCTGGGGAAGAATATGTTTTTCCTCTTTATTTTTCACTAATTCCAAATGGAAAACAAATCCAAAAAGTATACTGTGCACATACCATGAATACACATCAAGATCATTCAAAAACATACAATATTTGCTGACAAGGTTGTCACTGACATTAACATTATTATCTAGTCATCTAATAGCTTCAGAATAAAAGATTGGATACTTAAAGCTGCTAATATAATAATACTAATCAATATTTTTATATTAACAGTCACTCAAATGTAAATTGTTTCATCTGATTTTGCAGGGAATCTGAGCTGATGGCAGGTATTTAGAATAACTATATAGATATACTATGTATATATAGCCAATCTTCTAGCTGATGGTCTCGTTTGCTTATGTAGGTCACATAGAAGCATCAGAGGCATCACGAGACTGTTTCATAACCAGTTAAAAGTTCCTTGTTGTAACTTTGAAGCTAACAGGTTAGCCTTAACAACTTGATAACGTTATAGTATGTCAATGTTGTGTTTTTAGTTTGTTCTGTTGACCAGCTTTAAACTTGGGAAATGGGAAATTGGAAACTCCTTAAGCTTCTCTGAAAATCCAAATGGAGGATGTAATTATTATATGTAATCATTTCATCATCATCAGTTTTTTCCCATTTCCTTTACTGTGTCTTATATTTTCTACTGCGTTGTTTCTGCTGTAAAGCAAACTGTAAGACTTTATTTCACAGGTCTCATAGTTTCCTCATCTTAACCTAGAGAACAGCTGATGTGTAATTGTAATCTCTTTGGAAGATTCCTGAAAATGACCTTGTAAAGGAAGAATGGGCAGAGTGTTCAACTGGTCCACTTCCAGTAACTTAATTGCTGACCAACAGCCTCTTTTAGTCATGCAAATTATCAAGCTTCCAGTAATACACAAATGCAAGTACTGCTAAATTACTTAGTTCCAGCAAATGTCTGAAATGTGGTAAATAAAGCGTGACTCATTCATAGATCACAAGAACATGATTCATCCTGGTGATAGAATTTCCCAGCTGTTTTTTTGTTCTTCTATCCTTTTGTTCACCTGCTATATCTTAACTTACAATCTAACGTGATTTTTGCCTCATCTTGTCTTTTTCTCCCCTCTCTGTTCTTGATTAAAGCTCTGAGTTTAGTCCCAGAGCAGGCTGAGCTGTCTCCCTGGATGAGTCCAGTCCTGGTTCTTCCTGTGCTGCAGCTCCTGTCCTGCTCAGGCCTCACTGAGGCGCTGACCGACCGGCGGACACACAGCCTCAACCACAACCTGGCCCACAGCCTGCTCCGCAGCATCAGCAGACAGACTGATAAACCCCGCCAGGTAACACCGCGGACACTAAGCATCCATCACTTTGTTCCAAGCTGAATTTATTTGCTGTCTTATATGCATATGCACAATAAAGTACAAGCACAAGTGATTGTTTTAGGGACGTTATTTATTAGAGGAGCTAATAACTGTTCATAGCAGATGTGGTAAAAACTAAAAAGGAAAAAATAATCACAAATCAATAGATATTGTATAATGTTCTTTGGTTGGTCCACAAATAATAAAGAATACCTTTCACAATAATGATAAATGTCACGGAGGAGCATCGCTGTCATGGGTCTCATGAACTACATTTGTCCAGATGAATCCCATCAGAAAGGAGGTCATGTGACTTTATTGGTGGTGGTACATAGATGAAAAACGCCTCTGAAACATTACCTGTCAAACTTCTCCTCACTGCAGTGCACCATCATGGCTTTTTGTACTGTAGAGGAGCCACTGGGAAAAGAATCAGTTTAGGGAAAGGTCAATATAGTTAGATGCATTCCGCCAGCAACAATTAGACTCTGCCCCAGGCCACAATAAAAATGCATAATGTCAAAAGTTTAGTGTCATAAAAATGATGAAAACACTGCAATATGTGTCATTTTTAACTGTCGCAGCTACATGTAACTGACTGATAATATAGCTGCACAGTAACCAAAATTAAAAAGGAGTGTCACAATGGACATTTAGTCTCAAAATGTTAACTTTGTAAGCTACAGCACTGCTGATTTTGATTGATTATTTGCTGTTTTCATGTGATAGCATAAAAGTTTTGTGAGAACACGAAATAAAAGGCTGGGCCTGAGTAACCCAAGTAACACATACAGAAGAATATAATAAGATATATACAAGAAAATGCAACAACAAAAGAATAGGTTAAAAATACAAGCAAAACCTCACAGTTTTTGTTTGGAAATGTATTCTTTCTTTTAATTTGTTGGTTTGTATGTTCATTTATGTGTTGAATGATTCATTTTAGTTCATCTTCATCTCTCCCTGCACTCAGTCTGGTCGACTGTTGGCCCTTCCTCTCACTCCCTGGTACAGCGAACTCAGTGTGGCTCTGTCCGTACTTCGCAAAGTGGCGGATGATCCTGCAGCTGCTGATTGGCTGCTGTCGGTCAGCTCGGCCCTGTCGTCCAGCCAGCGCCTGCCCTCCTCCCTCACCCTTGTCGTGACCCATCTCATCATCACAGGTGGGGAAGACGTCTGCCAGCTGGCTTTGAATGCCAGTCAGGCCATCGCTGCAGCCGACCCCTGCCAGGTACGTAATCCATGGGACTCATATCTACACAGAAGGACTCTCAAGTAAAAGCTTTTTTTGCCATAAGCTTTTAATAAATGACACAGACTTGAATATTTGAATAAGGTTAAAACTAAAATATGCACATTTCACCTTGAGGCAAAACAAGTAAGACATAGACAAGACAATAATAAGTGTACAGTAGCATAACCTGTCCATTCTCAAAGAAGAATCGGTATTCATATAATGGCCATGTTTCTAATAGTAGCCAGCACAATTACATAATAGCCCTAATAGGTCAGATAAATTCAGTATAATGAACATTTCCACAGCACTAATTCTATCAGTACAACAACAGAGTCATGTCATACTCATCAACATTCTCACTTTCTCTTTTTAACAGAAAACCTGTTTTTGTCATTTCACAAATTGTTTACAATTTGTTCCACTTTGACATTTTTTTGATTGCTGTTAAGCTCATCAATTCGTTCTTTTCCATTAAGGGAACCTAACTACCCATAAGGTTGAGTTTCCCATGACCTCAACTTGTAAGAACTCGTAAGGTATTAAAGGGTGTTTTGCACATTTCCAGGTCTATGTTTATATTCTCGGACTCTACTGTAATATCTTTGCATGATTTATATTTTTAAAAAAGTCCTTATTTAACTCATGCTGGCCCTTTATGCAGCCCCTCAGTTCAGCCTCTGTCTGAAACAGGCAGTTTTAGCCAGATGGTTCCAGAGGATTAATTCATTTTCTCAAATATATCCATACATGTTAAAGTCAGAATCCTATCCGAAATATGAGAGTGGACAATGCTTATAACCCATGGAACAACTTTAGCAACAACTTTAGCAACAAAGGCTATGGAACAAATGGCTGTTTGTGGGCATAAGGAAGGAGTAGCGGTAACGTTGCAAATGAAACGTTCAGAGCAGGTTCAAGCCCTGGCGTTTGACTTTCAGGGAGCATTTTTACATATGTTCACCTCAAGTTTTGGAACTTTGACCACGTTTAATGTAGATATCCGACATAATAACAGTATAAAAATAACAGAAAATCACAAAAAGCATGAAAACTTATTTGTAACATAACTAACATAAAGGTGAGCATTGACAAAGTTATGAATTTCCATTAGCTGGAGAACAGGAAAAATTAGTTATGAGGCCTGTCTCCAAATGTAAGTCTGTTTTAGTCAGTCATTTTCAATATGTAAGCTAGTGGGTAAGCTTTAATATGTTCTCTGGAGAGCAAGATTTTATTATTTTGTTGTAAGAAAACTTCCACTCTAACAACACTGGGGAAAAGAAATTGTGGGCCTCCAGGGAACAGTTATAGTTCATGATTTTCTTTATGTTCTGCTTCGTTTATGGTTAGTCTGCAGAGAGTTTGTCTCTGGGAGAGGTTGGGACCACTACATGGCACTAAAAATCAGTAATGTTTGTCTTGCAGATTTACAATTCCACCAATACAAGACTGAATTGAATGACTAATTTATGACTGCCTCCCTAATAGTAATAATAATTCACTCGGGCGATAAAGTGTTGTTCCATGACAGAAGATTCCAGAGAATTGCATCTGAATTTTGCACCCACACCACCACTAATATCATATCACGTCTTTCTTTCAGTGTTTTTGCTTCCACCTGACACCATTTTAGTACTTCAACTTACAATCCAATCATTTGCAGAACATGTATGCTTTCAAAACCATTTTCACTTCAATCTGTCAAAGTGTCTTCTTTTATCCTGCCACTGGGGGTCACCAAGGTTAGAGATGTTCAAACTCCTGCCCCCATCCCTAAACCCGCCTACAAAGCTTCTCATTGGTTGATTTTTTGTCTAACTGGGTCATCATCAGTGAGGACAGCGCCAGATCTATTAAAGTGAACAAATTGGAGATGTTGGAGTTTATTCGGAGGTCTGGAACAGTGCTAATGGTCGGGTTATGCTAGAAAAGAACTATTTTAATGAGGTGTCAGTTATACAAGGAATTCATAGTGTTGCACATGTTTGTAGAGGTGAAAAGTGACAAATATTTGTGTAAAGAATGAAGAAATAGAGCTTCGGGGAGAAGTTCAAATCATGCCTACTTTCTGAACTCCGTGCACTTAATTTTTGTAAGAACCCATAAGGTCTTAAAGGCGACGTATTCTGCACAATTCTACTGAAATGACTGATTGTCCTGAAAAAACTGAACTCTACAGCTGCGTGAAAAGCAGAAAATCAATCTAAAACTCATAGATATGCCTTGGAAAATGGTCAACAGTAATGTGCAATATGGGTTACATGTGGTCAGTCAATTAAAACTGGCAAAACCTCTGATATGGGCCTTTAAAATCTGTATGGGTGGCATCGTGGAATGGATGATTTCATTTATAACAGATATTTTTGTAAATCTTTGACTTTGAAATGATTTAAATGACAGCAGCGGCACCAGCCTTCAGCTACTGGTTTTTCTGCTGCTTTATAAAGAGAGTCGTTTAAACTGACAGACTTCCCTCAGACCCTCTGGGACTGCAAATGGAGTCACTAGTTCCAGAAGATGAAGTGAAATATCACACAGTGTTACAGGCTGCTCATTACTTGGGCTCGTTAGACGCCTTCGAGTATTCCCCCGCTGCTCTAATTGCTCCCAGAGTGCCACTTGTGCCGGTCGTTTCATGCGTTGGTAGAAGGTTATTGGCATATTTGAATCTATTGGATTTCCCCCTTCGCAGTAGCCCATCACCTCACATCTGCCTGCATACATCCACAAAACACCCCAAACACCTTATAGATTAGCGGTTGGATTCTACTCACAATGTATGCAGATGCAAAGGTGCTGCGGAGGAATAAAAAGGTATTTATCGTATTTAAATGGGATGATATTTTATTGATTGAAGGCGATTGCTCAGGGTCAGTAACAGACCCTTTAGGGATACAATGAAAGCATACACTCCAGCAACCTGAAGGAAAATCTCCTGTGTGCCTCTGTGCCCCTCCCTCCTCCTCTCAAGCCGTGCAGGTGAAGGGGTTGCTATGCAACGACCAAGGTGCAGGGCAGCAGTAAGTGCTTTATGTTAATTAAAGCCTGTTCCACTGCAGAGCTGTTGATGACCAATGTCCAAGGACTCTGACTACTTCCTATTTTTGACCTCAGCACTCACAGGAGTGATAAATTGTTAACCCTGCATTGACCTTCATTCCACTCTCTAACTTGTATCCATAAAGCTTGACCAGAATGGACGTGTTTAGAAATGAGAATGGGGCTCAGATGCTAAAGTCCGTGGGTCAGACCATGAGGGGACTGGGAGGTGGGGCAGCCTCAAGCCTGGAGTGGTTAATCTGTACTTCCAGATACTGTCACCACAGCTCACCCTGCTGGGGTTTGTGCATACATGTAGATATAAATCTCTGAATCACACACTTTTTACTTTTAGTACGTACTGCAGCTGCCCTTTCAAAGTATGTACTGTTGCATGCAGTATGCATACAATTGGGACATACTACGTCATCTGCCATTGCAGCTTCTGTCATGTCATTACACTGGCCTCCGTGTTTGCAATGTCAATGCACTGTCATTGGTCTGTGCTCTCTCAGCGGCTCAGTCGATGTGATGTATCTTCTGCTGAGCAGAGGATTGTGGGTCAGAATAGCCAGAAAAGCATGCTGGCTTGCACATTGCAAAATGCATCCTGGTACTTTTGGACATACTAAATCTTTTGCTGGCATACTAAATAGTATGGTAGTATCGGTATCAGAACACACCCATATTGTCTACTGTGGGAAAAGTCTCTTTCACGTCATGTTTTCCCTGGTAATGTGCGCCTCTCCTGCAATGGCTGCTGAAGTGACACAGACTCTTCATAGCTTGATAATAATTTCATTATTCTTTCATTATTCTATTTGAATCTAGCTAGAAAATGTGGTGAGGAAAATAGGAAATGTTGCACAGGGAATAAATGTTTGTTACTGCACAGTATTCCCTCCACCTTGGACTTTTTCATGTTTGCTTGTTTGTTTTTAACCCTTTAGTATCACATTAGATATAATTAGGATTTTTTAACACTGATCAACAGAAAAAATACTTAATGACAAAGTGAAATCTACAAATTGATCTAAATTAAAGCACCTATGTGTAGAATTTGAAAATGGCTAACTTTGATGCCCCCCAGTGGTAGAAGTTAGTATCTTTTCAAAAGATACCGTGACAAACTCTCAGGCAAATGGGCTGAAAGCAACACATAGTCTGCTCCAATTTTACAACTGAGTCATTTGAAAGTTGCTGTAATCACAATAAAACTCTACACACCAGGGCTTTGAGTACAAATATAAAACACAAGATAAATGATTGCAGAAGTATTAGCCTCCTTTTAGTATGACACTTTAAATTGTATGGAGGTATGAAAACTGACTTGATGTTAAATACTTCAGTATCTGGAAATCCCAACACCCAAAACTACTATAGGAAATAAGAGGTGTCTGTATACTCTCTGGAGTGTCCTCATCCGGTTTCATGGTTGTGTCCTTCAACCAGCCTCACATGTGTGTCTGCAGGTCCCTTCACTCCTTCCTGTTCTGTTGTTCAAGCTGGGGAAGGAAAAGAATCCAAGTCTGGCTCATGCTGTGCTCAGTTGCCTGCCAAACCTCGGGACTCATAAGGTAGTGAACACCTCTGATGAAATATAACATGAAATATAACCCATCTCTGATACACCCAGTGTATACCTCCATTAATTCAATTCATGCAACCTCCCTGAAGAGTATTTTTGTTATTGTTACTGAATCATAATTCATGTTCTGAATATTAAAAGGAATCGATGTGTGTGCAGACTTTGCTCTGACTCATACTCAGGTCTCAGAGAATATGCAGTGAGCTGATGTTAGAAGATTTTAACTATTAACCGTGTGCTTTAATGTTCCAGCTCTGTGTCCCCATGGTGCTGCAGACTCTCCACATGCTGGCCAGCGCCCCCAAGCTGAAAGCAGTGGCAATGCGCCTGATGACTGTTCTGTGGAAGAAACAGGTCTGCCAGTTTCCCCTCACCATGATAAATGGTGATCATAATCATAATATTCATGTATTGGGCCAACTTTTTCTTCTAATCCTTTGTTGTCCTCTTGTGTGTCTCTTTCTCAACCCACATGCTTGTTTCTTTGTGTAAGGATCGAGTTTACCCGGAGCTTCAGCGTCTGCTGGGTCAGAAGGACAGCAGGGTGGTGGTGGGGAGGGACGCCCAGTGGGAGCAGATCCTGGCCAGGGCCGCCTGCCTCAGGGACATCTGCAGAGAGAGGTCAGACCAACACCACACACTGCACATCTTGTTTGGGGCCTAAGGGTTCAACTGGTTGAGTACATTGGGGAGTAACAATGGATTGAATATTGCCTCACATATGTTTATTCTTTCTTTAAAAATCTGTTGACTAAAATTGCCACAGTGTATAAACAGTTCCACTGGGAGAGAAAGTTCCAATAACAGTTGTTGGCATTGTGTCCTGTAGGAGGCTTGTTGAACTTGTTGGATAGTTTTTAGTCATGATAGCAGCATGGCTATAGGGATGACAATGTCAGTCTGACAGTTCACCACTTTGGTTGGTTCAGACTGAAATATCTTAACAACTATTTGATGGATTGTGATGACATTTTGTCATGATCACCAAGGATATGTTCTAACCACTGTAATAAACCTCTGACTAACGCCACCAGCAGATCAAAATATTCGCTTATGCTCTCATATATTTCAACATCTACTTGATGGATTGGCCCAAAATTTTGTTCACACATTCATGGTTCCCAGAGGATAAATCCTGACTTTGGTGATCCTCTGACCTTTCCTCTAGCACCACCATGAGGTTGACTTTTTAGTTCTTTATTGAAATATCTTGACAACTATGGATTGCTGTGAAATTGGGTACACATGTTCATGGTCCCCAGAGGATGAATTGTAATAACTTTTATCCTCTGACCTTTCCTGTAGCACCATCAAGGTTTTCATCCATCCAATACTTTGATTTAAGACAAAATACCTGCAAAACTAATGACATGAGCCTCAGCTGTACTTTGTGTTTACTGCTAATTAGCAAATGTTAGCATGCTAACATGCTAAACCAACACAATGAACATGGTAAACATTATACCTGCTAAACATCAACATGCTAGCATTGTCATTGTGAGCATGTTAGCATGCTGGTGTCAGCATTTAGCTGGCACTAGACTTGTAGTCTTATTGTTTTTTGGCACCATGTTGTGTTTGGTTGAATTCTCACAATTTTTAATGTAAAAACTTTTCTATATGAAAGTTTTAACTCTGAACCTGAAAAGCTGAGCCTGTCCTCCCACTTTACTTGTGGCAGAAGAGCAACAACCACACATCTGACTCCACAATATACTATTTTTGTTCATTATAGCCCTTAGCTAGTCAGTCAGGTTTACAGTAGGCCCATAACCAGAATGTGCTGAAAAGGCCAAGTTGGACATTATTGTGTTTCAGTTGTGATTAGTCTCTGCTCTATGACATTATTACACAATTTTAAGGGTACAGTATGGTTTCCTTCCACTTAACCTGATATTGTACATTATTTTAGAAGATTGTCATGATATATTGTGTGTGTGTGTGTGTGTGTGTGTGTGTGTGTGTGTGTGTGTGCCAGACCTTACCAGCATGGAGGTGACATGTTAGCAGCTATTACACTCACTCTGAACCAGTGCGCCAAACCAGACCTGGCAACCCCTGCTGCTCTCGCCCTGCAAGGATTACAGGAGCTGTGTCGAACAGAGGTCAGACACACACACACACACACACATACACACTCATTAATTTCATTATTTTTACAGATGAACCAGAGCATCACAGGCATTTGTAGCCATATTCAGTACATAACTGTGTCTTCAAACAGCCCTCAAGCTAGATTTTTTTCATTCCCCTTCGAGATTTTTAAGTTAAAAACAAATGAAGTAAGTAATTACAACAAACTTTATTTATATAGCAGCTTTATTGTCTGATGTTTTTTCATGAGTCCCGTAATCGATGGTGCTGTCTGGCTTTAACTTGTGTTGTTATGCTGGTTGTGTGGTTGTCTGATTATGAGGGTTTCTTACAGTTTGTTCTTGGTCTCTCTTGAAAGAAGGATCTCGATCTCAACAAGACTACCACATTAGATAAAGTTTAAATACATAAAATTGCATCATAAGATTTCTTATTGGAACTGTGTGGGTCTGTACAGATTGTGCTTGAGTAACAGCCATCCAGGTTATGGTATATCCAGAAGCGCTAAGTCAAGGGCAACTGGACTTAGAGGTGAAACATCTTGGGGTCCAGTTCCCCTTGATTTTGCACATCTGGATATGACTCTTGATATGACACCTATTCTTTTATGGAGTTTGGTAACTTCAAACTTTATATAATGTAAATTATCAAAAACTGTTTGGTGCCTTTATTTAGCATGACTGCAGGAAGAACAGGGCCTTTATATGAATAAATTTGATCATATTTTAGTTAGAAGCCTCCCTGTTTTATAATCTACTTCTTTTTTAATTTGCTGTCATATTTACTTGTTGTCTTGATTAATTCACAGCACTAATTCCATCAGTACCACAGATTCATGTCAAACTCACCACCCTGCTGTTTGTTTTTTTAACAGAAATTATATTTTCATTCACTAATTATTTCCAATCACTTCTACTCTGCTGTTTTTCAGTTGCTATTAAGATACTGTCCTTTAGTTTGAAACATCTACAGGAATTTCATTAACGGTAATTTAACTGCGCTTTAGAAAAACACCAACACCTAGTAGAGGCACCTGGAATTAAATAGTGAATGATTGATGGATATGGATAAGTACCTCATATAACCCCTCTTCAAAAATGTATTTAGGCAGCTCATAACAGAGGTTCAAGCATAGAATATCAACTGTTCAGATGAACAAGTTAACCTTAACCAAAGTAATCTGGTGTATGCATGTCAACACAGCCAGTGAGTTTCATGAGGCCTGTTTTGCAGGTAGTGGACATCGTGTCAACATGGAGAAGTCTTGGGCCCGAGCTGAGCTGTGACTCCCGTCCACTGATGGTCAAAGCCATATCTGAGCTTCTGGCTCTGGTTCCCCAGCTCAATGTCACGTCAGAGGAGTATGAGGTAAAGCAAACTGAAGAGAAGTGACCAGCTTCATCCATAATCTGTTTTGGCCTCTGTAAATTTTGGCATTCATCAAAATATTACAGAAATAAAGCCACTATTTGCAGAATCTGAAAAAGTTCAACTGTGGCACCCCCCAGTGGTAGCATCAATAAAGACACTGCAGTAGAAAAACGTCTCATCTTTCCACAGACAAAAACTTACACCATCACAATAATTTGAAAGATGCTACAATCATATAAAGATTGTACACAGGGGAGTATGAGTAAATAATTGACTGTAATCTTTAAGATGTAGTTCTTAAAGATCCAAGGCATCAACACAAAATGTCACATTTTGTCTTTCAGTCTTTTAAATTCAAGGAGTTTTTTTCTAAAGCTGCTATTATAAATGCTTTGGTTTATGACCAAATTCCTACAAAATGAATGACATCCCCGTCAGCTGTACTTTATGTTTTGTGCTAATTAGCAAATGTTAGCATGCTAACATGCCAAACTAAGATGGTGAACATGGTGAACATTACACCTGCTAAACATCAGCATGTTGGTATTTCTGCACCACTGCACCAAAGTACAGCCTCACACAGCTGCTACCATGGCAATTTGGACTCTTTCTCTACACTTAAGTATATTTTTTGTACACCTACACCAATAGGTGCAGCTGTGTAAGGAACAAGTGGATATGTTGTAAAACATTTGAATGTACATTGTACAGTGGACCTTAGCTTTACATTTGTCTTTTTTGTGACTTCCTACCTTGCAAATTTCACATGTGTATCTTTGACAGTTTAGGCCATAGAATGATATTTAGCTACAATTTGGGGTTATAATAATAATACTAATAAGCTGAAGCAGATTCTTTAAGCTGGGAGCTGGATACACACGTTTGGGTCACTGTTGGGTGCTGCAACATAACCAGTGAGTGTAACTTCTCTGATGGTTGCAATGGTGCAGTTGTTTTTCTGCCTCTTTCATTGTGAACCAGGGGCATCTGAAAAGTTTTAACAGAAAAAATAAATTAGGAACAAACAAAAGGAATGAATGCTCCACAGTTTCTAATGCTACGGATTATGTGGTTGTGTGTCTTCTGATAATCATGGGGAAACCGCTTCACAAATTACAAATCCTTCACCTGGTGGAGATGAATTTTTCAGCTTGCAGTTATCACTGGCCAAATGGAATAACAGCTTATCTTTTAATGTGCCTTGAATCTCTTTTTTTAAAAATACATGATTCCTGGCAGCTACAGTTTGCAGAAAAGTTTCTGTTGCGTTAAAAATGTATTTTTATCTCTGTCTTTTTTTCTCAGAAACTAAAAGAGGAGGTGGTCAGCCTTCTCTGGAATTATGCTGTGAGCAAGGTCTGTGCACTGAAGATATCAGTGTGTGTGTGTGTGTGTGTGTTTGTGTGTGTGTATACCTTCAGGTCTGGGGTTACCTTGAAAAAGGATTTTTGCCATTATTTACAAAAAATTAAAAAGGTTTAATGAATAAGTCCAAATAGCCTCTGTTATTGTGATGGAAATGCTGGTGCTGCAAAATTGTTCTCACATAACACAATGTTAGACTGAAGGAAAACAAGTATATACGTAACACCCAGAAATTTAAACTGGCTGTCTATGGTGACTTCAGTGTGATACTGAGCAGCCGTTCACACGCTGGAGCAGCCCTGCAGGCAGCCAGTCATATACATGGATCCACACAGTACCAGTTTATTCCACAGGAGGCATCACACATCCTGTAGAGCCCAACAACAGCGGTGGACTGTGCAGTAACTATGGTATAGTGGCCACTATCACAATTGCAGGGTGTGACAAATTTTTGTGGGCATTATAAAGTCTACACTTTGTATCATCACAATCTGAGCCATTACGTCCTATAACAAATTAAAACGTCTTAAAGAGCCATATGAGTTCATTATGTTGGTGAAAAATGTGAAAGCCTGAAAACCTTTTTCACTAGTATGTGCCCGGTGAGCAACTTTCATTACACTGAATGGGGCATCATCTTGGAGTACAACGCATGTTTCACTAATCATCTTTGATGGTCCACCATCACAATAAAGCTTCTGTGATAGTGTATTTGATTTCACTGATGCACAAACACTGGATGTATGCAGTGGTATTTAGCCATGCAGATAGTTTTGGTTTTATTCGTCCAGGTTTTGAAATATCTGTGTCTGAGATTTCCTGCCTCCACCTAAAAACAGTGGATGTGAATGGAATTTCATTTGTGGGCCTCAAATCATTGAAAAATCACCTATCTCTAGTAAGGGGTAAGAGAAAATATGTTTTTTGTAATTTGAGTGAAATAACTTTACTACACATACACAAGTGCAGCACAAAAAATGATGACATTTCAAAAAAAAAAAAAACCCACTCAAACACCTCAAATAAAATTCATAGGTAACCCATGCTATATTGCTAAGTGTTAAGAGTGTTGAATGTGTTAATGTAAAAATTACTCAGGCAGAAATTTTTGTAAAAACATCTACGGAGTGCTTACTTTTCCACAGTACTGTATTTATGTACAAAACCTTTTGTTTGTGTGCATGTGTTTGCTGTAACAGGATCCAGAGGTGGCCAGCTGTGGCTACAGGGCTTTGGCAGATTTTCCTGAAGTCGTCCACAAAATAACTCTCCTTCCTGAAGCTGTAAGAGTCCTTCTCCACTATCTTAACAGCTAAGAGAACAGCTTTTCTCCATATGCAACTTTTCTCTCTGCTTGGAATAAGTATATTCTTTCTTTCTTTCTTTCTGCGCATGTTTACCCCATGTGGAGGTAACATTAGGTGATGTGACGATAGAGAGAGAGAGAGAGAGAGAGAGAGAGAGACAGTGTGCATGTGTGTGACAGTATGAAGATAGCAGCTGTGAATGTAGCAGTGCAGTGTGTGTACAATTTAGGCTATTTGTCAGTGAATGATTGCTACAAATCCTCAAGACCCAAGCCAAGTTCCCATGTCCTGCTTGCCACCTGCTGATTAAAGTGGAGGGGGTTTGCCCGAAGTTGGCGACAATGGGTTAGCCTAACCTGACCAGTTCACTTAAGGTGGACCAACTATTCTAGCTGTTGAGTCTCTACTCAGTTTTGCCCAATTTTTCAATCAGAATGG
This sequence comes from Thunnus albacares, assembly GCF_914725855.1. Lineage (NCBI taxonomy): Eukaryota > Metazoa > Chordata > Actinopteri > Scombriformes > Scombridae > Thunnus > Thunnus albacares. Next base: position 25,185,009 of record NC_058127.1, on the reverse strand, counting down.
GGAAAAAAGTGTGCATGTTAATTGCAGCTAGTGTCCGTATCTACATCACTTAGAGTAAATAGCAGGGGGCCAAATATTGATTCTTGGGGGACACCTCAAGTCTCCCAGGAAGATATGATCTGAACCAGCTGTAAGCAGAATCATGGAAAGAAGCTTTTTTTAAACAAAATGTTGTAGTCAACGGTATTAAGACAGATCTACAAAGAGTGCAGCACAGATTCAATTTAGGTTAATGTATAGATTATGATTATGTACGTATCATTGACTGTAAATAAATATCCACTTCCTACCAGTATGCAAAAGTGAAGCCAAAATATCTTGTTTCGGGGAGCTGCCATCTTGCTTGTGTGACTTCATTTGCACATTTATATACAGTCAATGGTACATGTAGTCAGTTTAGATATTCTCTGTTGCATAATTCTTCCCACTTCCCACAATACGTTAAATCCTAAGGTGGTGATAATGTGTCATATGTGTAAACATGAGCTGTTTTATTGATCTCTTTACATCATCTTGTTGGTTCTGCTGTATCCGCTGTGTAGGCCAGGCCAGCTATAAAGCTCCCTGAACAGGAGGAGGATGAACAGGGGAATGAGACAGAGGAAGAGGAGAAGGATCTCTCTGTCCCTGGTTCATCTTATGTGAAGCTGCTGGCTCTCACCCCTTTAGCTGTTCTGCAAGGTAAGTCACACCATGGTCAATCGGCATGTGTCATATCTGTAAACCCAGACATGTAACCATTCACGTCTGGGTGAATGGTTGGCACAGGGGTAAGGGCAGTCACACACCATGTACACTATGTACCGGGGTTGAATCCCCAGTCATGGTGCTTCCAGTCAGGCCAGGCTCCCTATGAAATATAACTGACAGTGTTCATGGTGGGAAGCCAGTGAGGGATCATGTCAGCTTGGCTTTGGGTCGCTTAAGCATGAACTTCTGCATTCTGCAATCCATCATTATAATTCTGTCGTACTTCACAGTTTTAGGAGGTTGAATTAAAGCACTTCAGTCTTAAGTAGTTATGTAACTCCTCCTTATAAACGTTCATCTCTCTACTCTTTCCTCCACAGCTTTCGATCTCTTCCTGACATCACTGGTGAAGCAAGAGATGAGCCAGATGCCACGCGGTGTATATTTCTCTGCCCTGAGAGGGGGAAACCTGCGTTCAGACCAGGGTAAAACAGTGGCAGGAATCCCATCATTCATGCTGAAGACCTATGAGAAAAACAAGCAGCCCGGGCTGAAGCCTGGACTAGCAGGTGATTGACTTCATCCCCTTCCTGTGTGGAGCTAAATATGATGCATTGTTTTTTTAGACTGTGTCCGCAATGTTGGAAATGTTAATGGATTGCATCATATTGTACAGGTTTTCCTATTATTGTGTTTACTTTTTGCATATTTTGACAAGGAACTGATGTCAAGATTTTATTTAGTGCTTTTGAACAGCTCTAAACTCTAAATCATATTGGACAAATTGTGTGATGGAGACACTGTTTCTAAATTATCCGTATTTCTGTACTTACTACTTATTGGTCGACAAATATGCCAATTGGCTGGGCCGTCTACTTATCAATATTTTTTATATTAGCAATGGATTAAATGACAGGTAGATTAATAACGTAAAGCAGCTGTTTTCAGTGAAAAAGCTCAAATACACCCATTGTCCGCTACCTGCCCAGCTCCAAACAGCAGACACACACAGTTAGCAACATAGTGAACATAGATGTTTTTCTCAGGAGCTGGTGGAGACTAAAACGGAGCTAAAAGGAGAGTGAATTTTGGACTTACGGCAATTGTTTGCTAGCATGTTAGCCATATCAAGTTATAAGGTGAAAATACATCAGATGTTGTGTTTATAACTTGAGGTGTACCTCTGGGCCAAAGTAGCTAAAATATAAGTTCATAAAAGCTTTAATATTTCGGTGATCTTTCTACAAAGTGTTTATAGTTGATTGTGTGTGTTGTAGCTGGGCTGCTGCTCTGTTATGAGCTGCCTGTGCAGACGGACCGCGACGGCAAACCAATTGATCGCTTCCTAATCAGTCGCAGCCGTAGCTACCAGCAGACCCTGACAGCCCTCATCCATGAAGTACGTCTAAGCCTGTCCTTCCTCTGACACTCACACTAACACTCACACTTTTTTACCGTTGAAATAATATTGATAGTGTTCTTTTTGCTGTATAGGTGAACATTCAGCCGTCTGAATGGCACCGTGCTCTCCTGCTGCCACAGGCCTGGCGGGGTTTCATGAGCCGAGCTTTCCATGCTGCCCTACAGGTTTGTAATTCTGGCAACTAATACAGTAGAGAGATTAGATACTTATTGAAGGATTAATCAATACTACATGAGGTTCTAAAATGGAAAAGTCCTTCAGGCACTGTTAAGTAGAGGAAGGAGAGGAGGTATATTAAAAAGACAGATTTTGACCTCACAGGACCTGGATTTAGTTCCATAATTGAAAATCGACCAGAGTTGAACCTGTTACATCATTTAAACGGACCTTCCACAGCAAATTTAAAAATCAAATACATTTCCCTTCAGATTATTTCTTCAAACATCATTTCACCAGTAACTATACCAGAAGGACTAGCTTTAATTTGGACACATTGTAAATAGTTACCAAACTATTACACAGAACAGCTGCTGCTGCTACAGTATATGACAGTCAATACAAAGCTTATACAATAGGAATTACATACATAGGTATGGAAGTCTGTGGCTGCCAATATTAAAATAAAATCATTTAATCAAATTGAAATTTTAATTTCTGTTTGTGTGTGCAGGATGTATGACAAAATTAATATTAAAAATATCAGTTCTAGTTTCCTTTTTTGTTTTCATGTTTGACAGTGTGTAATTAGTGACAGTATTAAAATGGAAACTCTATTAATAAGTAATTTCTGTGTACTCCAAAAGTCCAAAGAATAAATGACCTGTAAAAACAAACCCAGTCTTCCACCAGATTACTGTATTTTTATTTTGCAACAACTCTCTCTTGAGTGTGTATATATATCAGTCTAGCGGTTGGTGGGTTTGGTGGGGTTCATGTGTTATATCCCACCCAGAGGTTGTAATGGTTGACTGACAGATTTCCTGGAAGCCATCCTGCCTTGCTCATTTTTATTTCATTTTCTTAAGAAACGATCTAAAATCCAGACATAATTCAACTCCATATCTAGACATCCTTTTTACAATTTCACTTTAAAATTTTTATGTACATACTTTATTAAGTTGAAAACGCAAATTAAAAAAAAAGATTCATATTTTGAAGTACACTGAATCCTGTGGAATTTTCCTTAAAATGTTAATTTTCGCAGTAATTATGCATTTTTAAACATTAAAATATGATACTTTTTATTTTATTTTGTCATCATGCACACAGATATGGAAAATTACATTTTAATTGAATTAAATCATTTCATTTTTACATTTACAGACTTCCATAGTGAGATGATGTGAAGGTCCTTAGTTACTGTATCAGCAAACTGTAAAGATGTAAAGTAATGGTAAACCAAGGTATTAGCAAGTAAACATTTTAATTACTGGTCAAAATTATGTATATTACTCACTATTTACATCCATTCTAATGCTACAATTTATCAATACATCTGTTTTACCTTCTGATTTGTGTTTGTGTTCAGGGTCGACGTGCTGATTTGGAAATGCAGCAGAAACAAGGCAAAGAGAACCCACAGGAGCTGCAGTACAAACAGCACTGTGCCTGGATGTGGTGAGAATAACTTCCAGATATACTACTTACTGTATGTTTACACACATATTAAAGTATTAAGGTTTATTATAGAGGTGTCTCAGAACTGATGCTGATATAGTTGCTAAAAGTATTAGTCAACTAAATTATACATAGAACTATAACAAAATTAAAACAGGAACATGTGCCAAGTACTGATGCTGTATATGGTAATAAAATAACAAAGATTACAGGATTAGAGGATTCAGCATAGTTATGTTAAGTGATTAACATTAATATTAGCTGAGAAAGCATCGTAAAGCCAGACACTCAGGATTATAACCTCTTTTTTTATTAGATACAACAGATGTGTTATCATACACCACAGGGCAGACAGGGCCCCTGCATGTAGTTAGTGTTACACTCATTAAAACGAATGTTTGGTAACCGAAGCCACAGACATGGTTACAGTCATAATTACAGCTACAGCAGCAGCCGGTCATCACAGAGTGTAGAGAACTATTTTATCAAGCCTCCACTTATGTTATCTTAACATCAGCTGTAATGATACAGTCTTGAAGCTGAGGAAGGCTGTTACTGATACATAATACAGATATTGAAAGCACTGAGATACGATATTTTTTCTTATTATATACACTTCACTGTCATGGTGACTCACAACACTGACACAAACAATCACCAAGGCTGATTAACTCATTTCAACTCTTCTTTATTCAGAATTTCTCTGATTCAGAACCTAATCTACAACAACATTTTATAGGAATATACATATACCATTTTTCTTCATATTAGTTGCATTAGTTTTGTGACAACGAAACGTACTCACACACATACTGTATAAAAACATACCTGCATCTCAGGTAGCACTGTTGCCTCACAGCAAGAAGGTCCGGGGCCGACCCGTGTGGAGTTTGCATGTTCTCCCGTGTGTTTGTGTAGGTTTCTGCCGGGTGCTCTGGTCTCCTCCCGCCATTAAAGACATGTATGTTAGGGTTAATACTCCTGTCTGCGCCCCTGACAAAAAGAACTGGAGTTGGTCCCTGGATGTTGCAATGCGGCTGCCCACTGCTCCTAGTGTGTATAGGATGGGTCAAATGCAAAGGTCAAATTTGGTTTCAATGTATGTGAGTGCTGAGCAATAAACAAGACAGTAAAGAAATCTTAATCTTAATTTGCTAAGATGCATGTTTATATACAATGTTACGCTGTGGTAACCTTTTTTTGATAGCAGCTACAGTAGCTAGTCCTTTTGCTAGTACTTCGTTCATGTGCCCAAGATGCTCGCTACACATAAAAAAATAAATATATACATACAATAAATATATTAAATATACCTATATGATAAAATAAAAGTATAAAAAATAATATAAAGGCAGATGCATGGTTCAGCGCAGGACTGTCAAATGGGAAACATTTCTAATTAAAACAGTGAATAAACTATGTTACTGAAATATGTACACAATCACACAAAAACAATCAATGTTTATGTGATTTGCTCTAAATGCTGCACCCTGAGGAGAGGAAAAATCTAATTTTAAGAGTTAGAATATCAGCAAATCAACAGAACTGAATTAAAAATATGAGTACTGGCCTTATCGTTCATATTTATGAAACCCTAACACACACAAAGTAAAGACACAACAGTAGGTCACACATCTTAGTGGAGCAAACATCTGCTGTAGCAGCCAGGTGACTGATGAGAGGAGAGAGTGTGTGTGTGTTCATGTGTGTTTGAATGCATGCTGTTGTTCATACATCATTGCATTAGCAGATGAAAGGTCCTCTTTTCACACAGCGATGACTCACTCAAATCGTTGTTTCATCCTTTCTCCCTCATCTTTGTTTTTTCTCGCCATCTTTTTCTTTCTTTTTTTCTCATCCGCCTCAGGGCCAGAGATCACCTGACAGATGTCATCAAAGCTGCCACAAAGTGAGTCCCCTGCATCTGATCACTATATTTTAGATTCAGAAGAACTAAACTGTTGAGGATCTATGTATATAACTGTACTAGCCAGTACTAACTGTTATATGTGCTGTGTGGTGTTCAGGGACAGTCCTGTTGTTCAGGGAAACTCCATTCTGGCTCTGAGCGGCCTGGCTGCCGTCCTCGCTAAATATGAGAGCAACCTGCCTGCTGATAACGACGGCAGCCTCGGGGTAAGATACTCATCCTCCACATTTCACTGCATATGACGTCCCCTGCTATAGTTAGAATAACTTGAGGCTTAACAGTTGAATCTATGGTATGATTGCAAAAGTTCCAGCGTAATGTAGTAAGCTCTACAGATAGTGTCTACTGACTTCCTGTTGTAGGCTGGACCAGAGTTTGTGCCCACAGCCAGCTGGTTGGCCATGGTGCTCAACACCCTGCTCAGCATCATCAGCAGCAGCTACAAGGCCAGAGGACAAGTTTTCCCATGGTTCCTACATGTAAGTCTTATCTGAATTTGTCAGCTTTTTCATTGCTCTTTGTTGTCTTTGTCTGTCCTAATGAATAAATGCTAAATAAATACTGAGGGCTTTACGTGTATGCACAGTAGGTCCATAAACGGCCATCCGCTTTGTTGTTCGCATGTCAACTCTCACATTCCAGGTGTTAACACATACGGATGTATTTATGTATTTGAATTTCCATTTTGAGTAAAGAATGAGCAAAAGAAGTGAAATCCTACTACTATAGTTTGCCTACGTGGTTGTAAAAATTCCTACTCTCCATACTGACCCCTTAAGCTATTCTCTTGGAACGCCACTACACTGTGGAAGAAATGAAAGAAGAAATGAGGTACAAAATCGACAGTACTCGTTCTGTGCAGAAATGCATTTAAAAGTTCAGCTGAAGCTAATATGAGGCTTCAGCGGTCTGAGTTGGTTAAATTGAGTCAGTATCTTCAGAAGTTACAGTCTAAAACAAATTCACTCTTTTTGTTTCTGTGGAATATTCTTCGCCAAACTCCAGACAGGACAACAAGCAATAAGAATGTAAATTATATTATATTTTTAGTTATAAATCCTGGAATTTAACCGTATAATTTGTTGCAAAATACAGTCTGCTCAATAATAATAATAATGATAATTAATAATAAGGTTATTTAGTGTAGCACCTTTCACAGAAATAAAAAAACAAAGTGCTTCACAGGAATAAAGGTGGGAATCAGGTGGGAAATATTGGAAATTCAGCCATGCTTCTATCACATCCATGAAGAAGGGAGACATCCTGTTAACATCATGTATACACACATTTGCTAACATCTTAGTATACAAATTTGAACCTAAATTGCAGCTGCAAGTGAGATTTAATGAGTCTCAAACTCCCGAAGGTTTCCTTTTTTTCTGTGCTGTTTATTAACTGTAATTACAGCCTGTACACAGAACAGCAGTACCTTCTCCTCACTCATTAATCATGTGTGAATGAATGAATGAAATAAGCTGCTGTACTGTTTGGCTTAAGTGTAAGTCTGCAGTGTCTTCACCTCCTCCCTCTCAGCGCTCCTACTCAGGTGAGAACACAGCAAGTGCCATAGCTCGCTCCTGTGCCAGCCTGGCGCTGTCCCTGCTGGTCCCAGTGCTGGTGGTGTGGCAGCGGGACGGCCTCACTCAGGTCCTGTCAGCGCTGCAGGCCGGCCTGCCAGGCTCACCCACCGCGGATGACTCCCAGGCCGTCCAGTTCCACTCCGGCCTTGCACTTGGAATGGTGCTATCCAGCCTGCATCACCAACGTCTCAGGTAGGGGCCTGTATGTTGGTAGCACTGATTCAAACACAGCAAACTATGGAGTCCTGTAACCCATCACTGACTGTGGTTTCCACCTGTCATCCAGTGACGTCTCCGCTCAGAAGGACACTGATCTTCTCTTCCGCTCTCTGGACGTTCTGGAAAAATGCTCCTTCAACACAGACCTGGAATACAAGTCAGTGCTCCAGTTCTTCTCCCACAGTGTAAACACATGCAGATTAGATGAACTACTGACTCTAAATTACCTGTAGATGTGAATTTGAGTGTGAATGGTTGTCTGTCAGTATGAACAGTTTGATACCGCTGCAATAGACTGGTTACCTGTCCAGTGTGCTCCCCAGTATGAGCTGGGATAGGCTCCAGCTCCCTGTGACACTGTGAAGGATAAGTGGGTACAGCTTCTGCAGGTGAAAGTATTATATTCAGTTCAGTTTCTCTTGCCTGCTGTAGACAGTAATGTTAGATATGGAATGTTTTTCTATCTGATTACAGGCTGTCAGCAGACGTCATACACCTATAAACTGAGAGTGTGATGTTTCACTCAGCAGCATCTGACCTGTAGCAAACACTGTCACTACTGCAGCAAGGAAGCTCATCCACTTACACAAACTCATCTGAGTTAATTCATCATTTTTCATTGGTTTATCCATCCATTCATTTTCTACCGCTTATCCAGGTATAGGTTGCATTAATTTAATTGATTATATCACAGGGAATTATTATTTTATACTACTGGGAAGAACTGAAAAAATGTGATAGAATTACAAATAATTACAGGCCATATAGTTCTGATGGTTTCCCATCATATTTTCACTTTATTGGCTAGTTAAGATGGTGAGACAGGTATTAAATAATATTCTATGTGGTATTAAAAAGGTCTTAAAAATCTAAATTTAACTTGGTGAACCTGCAGAAACCCAGATAGGTAATGGATTGATGGAAAGTTGCAGCACAGTATTTGGCATTGTCTCTCCTGGGTTTAAAGAGAATGGAAATAAAAGACAATGAGTTAAGTTAGTCTGTTAATGGTCTGTGTTTGTGTGTGTATTCATGTGTATGGGAATGTTTGACACCCTGAGGTGGATCAGTTGGGAAACACTGCTATATACTATTCTATATAATTGCATACCACACAGTACCAATTCAGCACAGGTGGTGAATAGAAACATTTCAACACATTCTATTACACAAAGCTAATGGTTTTTATGTTGCGAGATGTTACATTCCTAATCCCCACATACAGTTCTTTAGAAAGAACCTTTTGTACATCATCTCTGGACGTACTTTTCATAAATCGATCTGATAATGTGAATGCTTCTCAACACACATGTATATATGAACATAATTATGTGTGAATACTGTATGATCTGTGGAAAATATGATGGCTGGTGGGAGTTTCAGAAGGCAAGAAAACCAATTTTTGATATTGTCTGACATTTAGTTTCCTTTTCCTGCTCCCTCCTTCTTCTTTCTCCTCCTTCAGTACTGGCTGTATGTTGGGTCTAGGTCTGGTGCTGGCAGCTCTGTGCAGTAGTGGACAGGTGGAACAACATGTCCATGTCACCCAAACTCTAGACAAACTACTGACCAACCTGCAGGACAGCAGTGGGCAGGGACGCATGCTGCAGGAGGTATAACAGCCCCACACAACACTGGAAATGAGCTTGATTGCAATAGTGGAATAGTATCTTAAGGTGCATTTTGTCTTTGAATATGTCCACCTGTCCAGGTCCTGGCGTACTCTGTGGCGTGTGTGGGTGTCTCGGCCTTCAGCGGAGGCATTATAGACGCCGCCAAGGCTGAGGAGGTCATGAACACTCTGCGTGCCCTGACCGAGGAGAGCCAGCAGGTCAGCAGGAGAGGGTGTGATGAGGGAAAGAAGTGTGTTTTATGTCATTGTCACAAACATTTAACATTAATATTGGTAGTAGTGATTGTAAATGCAGATTAGTAGCTTCTAAATGCTAAATGAAACTGATCTTGTGTAGAATTTTATTTATATCATTGATGATAAAAAACCACAAGCACAGATAAATAGAAACAGGTTTTCCCTTCAAACAAAGTTATTATTTCCTTTGTCTTTCAGATTTCTAAAAAATAGAGCATTCTCTAGGGTTTAACCAGACACCTGCTTGTGTAATGTTTGTGTGCAGACCCCTGGCTTCTCCTTGGCTCTAGGGTTGGTGGTCCACGGCCTGTCAATGTCTGGCCATGGGAAAGCAGAGGACATCCACCCTCGTCTGCTGGCTGCTTGGATCAAGATCTTACTGGCAGAGGTATTACATCTACATTGTCTTCCCTGTTTACAACTGCATTTAATATTTCTACCGTAACTTGTCAGTCTCACCCAAAATAAATTATTTCAAATTAGATAAATCAGATCTTCAAGGCTAAATCCAACAGCAGCAAGTAACTAGAGAGTGATTGTTCTGTCCAGAAACAGCTAGACCTGTAAACATCAGACTTTTTTTCTGTCTTATCCCTTTAAGACATCTCAAACCAGCTGGGTAGGTGAACATAAGCCTGCTGACTGAAGGTCACACATATTATGCTGTCTGATTTCTGGTGTTTCCATTTTTAATTGTTAAATGCAAAACTGCCTGTTATAGTTTTAAAATCAAGCTTCTTCTTCTATAACTGATTTGCATAAAACCTCACATGAATTAGAGCCTTGTGTGTCAAAATCTCCAACAGGGTTATGGTTGGTCAAGATGAGCAAGTCGAACCATTTATGATCAGTTACTGATCTCATGTATCCTGTTCATGGTCATGTATGAGTTATATGTCTGTGTGTTAGTGTACGTAGAGTGATGAGTGGAGTTATCTCTGTGTGTTTTCAGGGTTGTCCAACTATGCAGCGATTGGCTGCCGCCAACGGCCTGGTGGCTTTAGTGGGATCTGAGAGTTACCTCATTCAGGTAAGAAATGTTTATGTCACAAGTGTGTAGGTTCTGAGTTCTGCCCCAAGGTGGCGCCAAGCATTTACATTTTACACTGAAAGCTAACACTCCATGTGGTATGTTGTATAACCATTAAGCTCATGTGTATGAGACATACTGAGACATAAGGGACTCCAGTTGTTCTGCAAGAGTACTTCATAAGTAGTTGAAGAAGTTGTCATTGGTTTTAGCAGTGTTCTGCAGGTGTTAAATAGTGTCTTAGAAACCTATTTTATCAAGTATCATCTGTTCTCCAATAAGGAATGAAGTACTTTTTTGTTTGGCATTCTGGGAGTAATTAACTGATTCACATTTGTAATTTGGGAGTGAGGTATTTGTTTTATAGTACATTGTGGCTCCAGTGAGCCCAGTAATGGAGTGTATTGTTATTTTAGGCAGAGCAGTTAAGTTGCACTTGCATTGGTTAACTGTCATCATCTACTTCATTCATGCTTCACAATCACTGGCTCATTCACAGCTATGGCTAGTACTGTCTTATTATAACCTGACACTGCTCACTATAAATATGCTGATATCAACACTGTTTGCTGCCACAGCTCCCTCCACTAACCCAACCTCCTCTTTATGTGCTCTATTTTTAGTATTGTTGATTTTGATTGTTGATATTGTTGATTTAAGATTAATGTTCATATACAGTGTGTTTATTAAGTGGGGGAACTGTTTAAGTGCTCATTTCTTTGACGCAACTGTCTCTCAAATGGTTCTGTCATAACCGTCATTGAGGTGTTTGTTGTGTATTCCAGCTGAAGAGCGAGGTGGAGCTTTCCTCCCAGCAGCAGAGCAGGATTAATGAAGTTATTCGTGCCATCTCTCAGGTAATGTCCACACATTTCATTTTTAATATTGTTAGTAAAAAACACGACCTTCTTCTTCTTTTTCTTCTCATTATTACCATAAATACTGTAACTGTCTGGAGTAACATGTCGAACACTTCTTCATTATTGCTGCCAACATTTTTAATATGCAATAAGCAGGTTGCTATAATTATACAGAGAACATTCATGCTCTCCTGAGGATGAGTCTCTTTTATTTTGGACACTCCTTGAGCATTTCTCCGGCACTAGCCTCAGTAACCTTGTGTAACTTACAAGATACAACATACTGGAGCTAATGTTTAGATTGGCATGACATTTGTCTCATTAGTACTAATTAGATCGAGCTGTCCTGTGTATCGGCCTGTTTCACCTCTCTGTTGCAGATCATAACGTTCTCAGGAGCCATTGGTTTGCAGTCCAACAGTGCCTGTTTGGTGGGTCATTTGCATTTGGCCCACATGTCCACCAGTCACAGTCACACAGCAGGTAGGAACAACAGCTCCCATACCGTTATAGGTCACCATTTAATATTTTTAGATGTATTATGCCATGTAGGACCATGTTGCAAATCAATGAGCAGGACAGATTTACGGCAATATTGGATTTCATGCTGCATCAGTGTGAAGTGTCATCACTACAAATCTATGTTATTATTATTAATATTATTTTAAATTACATATACAGTGATAAACAATTTTATCCATATACCCACTCATATAACAGTGTGAACTAGAGTTGAATGTCAGGAATTTAGATCCCAATATTTCCCAGAAATTCTTGCCGAAATCTGCTTCTGTTTCCTGGACAAAAAAATCACCTGCAGGAACCTTCAGTTAGTGAACTGAAGAACAATACATGTAGTGAAATAAAAACACTTTTCCCAACCCTCATTAACACTACCAATATAACTGTTGTAGATGTAGTCTAACCATGAAATTTTACAGTAATATCAGTAAGATAACCGACTTTTTATGTCAGTTTATAGCTTATCTGTATGGCAAAATATTTTTAGAATATATGTTAATCACAGCCTAGATTTTTTGACTTTCTGATTCTTTCAAATGGTAATGATAATTAAAGCTGCAAGCAGCGATGAACGGGCCCTCGCGCATCTATGCACGTCAGGCCACGACGCAATCGAAGGTCTTCTGTCACGAGCATGTCGGGCTGTTTTCAGACAGTGCAAGAAGGAGATAAACATCACTTCCTTTGTCCACTGTTTTGCCTTTTGCTGGGGCTGCTTCGCTGAAATTTCGTAGGGATCGCTATTCAGCCAGTTTGCATCACTGATGGAATATTGTCATGTAGACGTGTTCGGGCCGGGACTCTTATCAAACATGTAAAGTTTGGTGCAGACTGGAGCATGTACAATAAAGTTCTAGCAGCTTCCTGAGAATTTTCTGCAGGGTGAGACATGTCTGTCTCGCTCACACCTGTGGCATCAAAATTATGCAAGTTTTGGGCCCATTCACTTGAATTTCAATTAGTGAACAAAACTCTTGATGAGTTTGTGTGTAAAACCTAATTTTCATCAAGTTTATTTTTAGAAATTAACCCACATGACCTGGTCAAAGTTTGATTGACATGTGTACTGTCAGGTGTGTAGAGACAATAAGTAACTGCAGCTGGACACAGATAAATACTCATATATTTGAATGGAGAGTGTGAGCGAAACTGCAGTACAGAGCAAATGGAAATTCAGTGTGATTATCAGCACTATGACGACATGCGTACACGCCTCTGTAACCACATACTAAAACTGTGAATATTAAGAGGATATCCTGAAAAACAGATAATTCTACGTTTCTTGTATGGTCAGCATTGTGTTTTTTTCCACCTCAAAGAGAGTGAACTTAAGAGGATTTAATGTTCTACTGCACATAATCAGAAAAAAACATTGTACTATGATTAGTTTATGGCAATTCTGTGTTCAAAATGAAACTCAATTTATGGCAAGAAGTGCTGTGTATACCAGGAAAAGAGTGATATACAGTATTCCTGAGAAGTATTCATTTTAAAATCCTGGGAAAACATCAGCATCAGTTTGGTTGGATTGGAACCTAGTATAGTTATTTTTGTTTTATTTTTTCCTGTCCTCCTCTTAGTTCCTCAGGATTTCAGTTACCTCCCAGAGAAAAGCGTCATCAGGTCAGTCGTTGACTTCATCACAGAGGCTGGGAAGAAAGGTTTGTAGGCTGGTTTAGTTAAATCTGCTACCTTTGAAACTTTATCTTTTTAACAGCCAACATAAAATATAAAAAATATATTGCTACAAAGAGCCTGGATATGTACTCTTACTTTTGGGAACATTCTCTCTCCTTTGGTCCCAGGTCCAGAGTTCGCTCATCCAGCTCTGGTTAAGACCGCGCTGACACCTCTGGCATCAGTTGGAGCCAGCTTCCAATACCCACCTATCAACTGGAGCGCTGTCCTGTCTCCTCTGATGAGGCTGAGCTTTGGTGAGAGTTCTCTCTGATTCATTAATTTGCGCTCTGAGGCTACAAAGTCAAAACACCGACTTCAAAGCTGTTCTTCATTGACAGGAGAGGATGTGCAGCATCAGTGTGTGGTTCTGGCAGCGTGTCAAGCTCAGTCTTCTCAGAGTGCGTCTCTCTTTCTGGGGTCCTGGCTGTCACCACCTCTCGTGCATAGTCTCAGTGTAAGTTCTTGTTGAGTAGGGCTCGGTATGGAGCCTTAGTGTTTTTGGAGTGCTGACCGAAATGTGTCTGTAGCATCGAGTATGAAAAAAAAAAAAAACGCAAACACAGTCTGATGAATGCTGCTATCAAATAGTTTGATACTGAAGCTCAGAGTGTCTGTCATCACATGACCTCACATTCTACACAATCACATGATCATATCATTACCCAACTGAATCTTACCTACTAGAATCCGACTGATCAATCAATCAATCAATCAATCAATCAATCAGACTCTATTTATAATACAATTCAGCCCCACACTCACACACACACACACAAACAATAAGTGACTGTTATAAATAAAGAAGTCAATAAAAACAGGAACTTAGGAAACACTATCATATTTCTCATGAATTTGCGATGAAGAAACACCAGACTCTAGTTCTTAATGAAGAAATATCTGAGTTTCTGTTGTGTTGACACATTGTGTGAGAACATGCAGAGACAAAACTTGTGATTTGGAGTTAGCCATAACCATGAAAACAAAGGGAGAAGAAATGTAGAGAAAATGTATTGGTGACTTGATGTAAAGTGGAAAAATCTATGGAGGGACACCAGTTAGTGTCATATCGGACAACGTGAGTGTCCATCAGACTGTAGTGCAGCAGTTGAGGAGAGATTTCAAATCAAATTATGAATCTGTCCAAGTATTTAATGAGAGTTCTCAATACTCAACAGTGTAAGATATAATTATTTCGTACCAAAAAATATTGTGTTTCAATGCCCAGCCCCACCATCTATAAGACAGTCAAAGATGACTTTGGAGATTTTTTACAGACAGTATTTCTCCTCCAGTGTCAGACACGGGCTCACCTGTATGAGAACCTGGGCCTGTGGATGAAGCATGTTCCTGAGGACAAACTCCAGGTCTATGTGGAGAGTCTGGGCCTACAGCAGTTCCAGAAGGACCTTCGGCCCCAGCGTCTGTCCCTGTGCCGCTCCCTGCTGCAGGGCCTCGCTCAGGCCATGGCCCTGCCCAACCCCCCCAACAACTGCTGGACCATCCTCTGCTCCACCACCGAGAAGATCTTCACCCTCCTGCCCAACCAAATACAGGTACAAAACTACAGCACGATGAGTGAAAAATCCAAATATTTCTTTGTTTTCAACAGATATCTCAACTGCTTTCGTGGCTTGGACATCAACTGACATTACAGCTGATTTCATTTCTTAGGCTTCAGCTGACAGTTCACCTGCTTTCAGCTCTGACAATTTCACTGTGTTGAGTGTTTAATGGTCTTCTGCTGATCATTTTGTTTTAGGATGGTGAAGTGGATTTGTATGTGGGAATCACCAAATGTCTGTCTGAGATGTCTGACACAGAGATTGACCGAATTGCTCGAGTCACAGAGGTACAGTATGATATAACAAGAGCTAATAAGTGCAATGTAAAAGCTGTTGTATTATGTAAATGTTTTAGTGTACTGCTTAGATCTTAACCACAGAGTGTATTTTACATGTCATTTGGTTCTTTCTGGGGTACAGTATGTTTTGTAGTCTTTATACAAGCTAGAATTGCTAATTGCAGCGCTGAAATTAGCTGTTTACCAACAGATTTATAATATTCATACATTTAGTCGAAATCCTCAGAATTCAACTTTGCTTTGACGGGTTTCAAAGAAACACTCATTTGCTTTTGTTTCTGAGAGTGAAATGAGAGGAGTGATATCTATATTATGTCAGGAGTCAGGACATGATTAGCCTAGCTTAGCATGAAGACAGGAAACAGGGAAATAGCTAGCCTGACTCCAGCTCTGTACTTAACACACAGATAGGAGATTAATATCCTTGTTCTTATCTCACTCTCGCAAAGAAAGCAAATAAGCATATTTCTCAAAATGTTAAACTGCTCCTTTAAAGCATAAACGTAATCAAGATTAGTTACAAGCTAACTTGTCATGCAAGCCAATTTAAAGCCACTAAAAATGTTTACATTTTTCATTGAAATTGCACTTCAGTGAATAATGTGACAACAAACCTATTGCAGCCTTTTGTTAGCAACTCACTTTATTAGCATATACAAGCATTCAGATAAAACGTCACGTAAAAATAGGATGTTTAATGGTTTAGCTTATCTCACATAACCAAACATTAAACTGATGTGAGTTTATCTGAATTCCAATTTTAGGCATTGTAACTATAACCCCATTCAAATCTTAAAGGATATTCCAGTCCATTATGTCTTGGGTCTTATTTTTCTAGTTTTAGCCATCATTCCTGTCTGTTTTGATAACACTGTACTCAAATTACAGTGGGAACATCCACTGAAAGCGTGCAGTGCAGATAAAGCTGTATGTGATCATAATCTGTCTCTGTTTAGGCTGAGATGGAGAAAACCTGCTTCGTCCTGGCTTACCTCACCTCCCAGGGCAGAGTTCCGCTCCTGGGTCTCAATGATGTCATTGCTGGAGTGCTTCGCGGTTGGCCAAGCCGCAGAGTGGGCTGGTTCCTCCTGCAGACTTTTTATCAGTGCCGCCTGGCCGCCAGCGCCAATACAGGTCAGCTTTTGGAGCGAGAACGCTTCTCTCACTGAATTTCACAAATGAGAAGGCGTTATATCCTAAAATGAAAATACTCCTCTAAATAAATACTGTATGAAGAAAAAGTAAAATGACCACCTGGGGGTGCCAAAGTTGGGATTTTCAAAATCCACACATTTAATGATTCATTCTTTCAGTTCCATTGAACTTCAACACACATAATAAATAGCAGATAAAAGAAAAACCCTGAGTGAGTCCACATGTTGAGATGGTTTGTTCTCTGTTCCAGGTGTTTCCAAACGAATGGAGTGGCTGCTGGAGCTGATGGGACTCATCCGAAATGTTGCCTACGGTGCAACCACAGTTACATGTGGAGACACCAAACTGGTATGTTTGGAGTAGTATTTCCAGAGCAGTCAGTGTGTTATGTCACATGCCACAGACGATTCAGTGTGATTCTGATGTTAAAGACTGTGTTTCAGCAGGTAGGTGAGAGCAGAGGGCTGCTTCAGGTGAAATAACTGTCATTCTTGAGGTGGTTTGGAATCCAGCTTTAGGCCAGTTGGGTGTGGAATGGAACAGAAGTTTACATTTTAGTTAAAAATACAAGATATCAAAAAGCCAGTATGTCCATCTTTACAAACTCACACTGTGCATTGTTCAAAGTGTATTTGAAATCCTGCTGGAGGTCTCAGACTTTCCAAAGATACTAAATACTGTATGTCAGGCTGGAGTTTGGGGGAACGGAGAACATTGAATATTAGCAGTATTAGCGGCTATATTCAAAGACATTGTTAGCACCAGCTAGTGCTAGTAGTAATGGGACTGTAATTTATGTAGCTATGTGTAACTATAGATACACATAACACAGTTAAGATATGTAGTGAAAATAGTTTGTTTTATTACTTTCATTGCAATAACTGACATATAATAACTGACATACACCGTACACTGTGGACCCAACACAGCTGCATGCTGGGAAACCCACATTTATCATGGCAGAGCGTGGAGAGAGCAATGATTGACAGCATGAAGAGAAAGAGAGGTTGAAAGTGATACATCACAAAATGAATATGAATATTTTTCAAACATTGACTTATATAACATCATCTCTTCTCTTCACATTTAAAATAAACTACAGAAAGATCTTTTTGTCAGTTTTTCAATTCAATTTTAAATTCATGCTGAATCATCGCCCAGCCTGAGCTCCATATTTAAAATGTATTTATTATTTAAAGCTCACATTCCATATTTTAGTTAGTTAAATGTTTTTTAAATCACTGGAATGTTTCAGTAAAGTGTTTCATTAATCTGTTTTTAAAGAATAGTTTGATAGCAAAAACATCAATAAAAGTAAAATATTTTCATTTTATTATTTTAGTAAATAGTATTGAGATAGAATTCTATACTGAGATCATTCTGACTGTCCAACTGTCTTGCTGCTGCTGAATTATAGATCTCTATATGAATAGAGAATAGAGCTGCTGGTACAGGAAGTGTTTTCCTTGCTCTGGTTTCTCATTTCAGAGATTTCCTCTAATGATCCTCTCAATGTTACTCAACAAAGAAACAGCAGACTCTCCTGGATAATGGAACTATACTATATGTTTATGTTGTCGTCACCAGTTTTAATTATTTCAACTTCGTTTCTGACAATTCATTTCACTTTAATGTCCGTTTGACATGGTGGATTGCTCTAAATACTACAATACCCATGAGCCTCAGCTGCCAGGCTATGAATTCATCCAAAATAGACCAAGAATTTAAAAGTTAACTGATTTAAGCTGCACAGTGTAATTTCTTTTTTTTATTTCAGCTTCCTGTAGGCAATGTACATAACAGAATGTTGAGCTCTGTGATTGGATGTTTAATACAACCGTTTGTGAACATTTCTTATGTTTTTATACCTGTAGGTTTGTGCCAGTGACTTTTTATCAAAGAGCCAGATATTTTCTAACACAACTGGTCATCTTTTATACTGATGATCTTCATGTTGATCCAAACCTTGAGGTGCTCCAACAGTCACCTCACACTGTCTGTCAACTCTACTGTCATACTGTTGTTGTTAAGATCCCAATAAGTCAACAATAGTTTGCACACTGGTTAAACTCAGTATTGTGTACACTGAGCTCTAGAAGCTGAACATACATTTCCTTGATTGTCTGCAGGCCACAGACTTCCTGTTCCATGTCTTCGCTGCTGCTGTAGTTTCTTGGGGTGACCACTACATGCCACTTGTTCTCGGCATCAGGGCCCAGTGGTTCCCATGGCAACCCGGCTCCAAGCCTCCAGCCCTACAGCACGGTCTGTACGGTGAGGAGTCGCTCACAGAACACGCCCTGTCGCCATGCCTGCTGGGAATGTCCCACGGTCTGGTCCTGCTGCTGGACAAAGAGCCCTGGAGCAGCCAGTCTCACAAGGTTTGATTTCACTGCTCACAGCACCATCAAGTTTGTTAGTTAGACCCTTGTTTATGATGATGATGATGATGATGATAACAATATGTAATGTGTGTGTGTGTGTGTGTTTTAGTTCATAGACTGGCTTCTCAGTATTACAGAGGGTCCTGAACAGAGTCTGTCAGCCACAAGCATCAACACAGCCAAAGGTGACAAACACAAACACAGCAGCTCATACAACACATAGTGCTCAGTTTTACAAGATCAGGTCTTGTTGAAATGTAGAGTCACTCTAACACAGTAATGCAATGCTGGTGATGTAAGAAAACCGTTTCAACTCAGGACAATGATGAAGTTTACTTGACCATTACGAAAAGAAAAGTGGTGACATGCCATTCATATTCAGTTTACACTATGTGTGTCTCCACCCACCTTTTTTTTATTAGCATTTTAATTTCTGTCAGTGCACATGCCAGAAATTTGGCAAAAAGGTGAAAAATGTACTGTTGGCTGAAGTGGAAAAGTTGATGTATTGATAAAAATAAAAAGCGACAAAATGCAATGGTGAATAAATGATGACATACAAGAAGCATGTGACTCAAAGGTCACTCAAGCTTCCACTGAAGAGACGAAAACATCAGATCTGTGTGGAGCGATGAGGAGACTCTAACGTTCCCAAATGAATACAAGAAGCAAACATAAAATGTCATATTTCCATCATGTTTTCCACATGGTTTTCACAATGTATTTTTTATTAATATGCTCCAGTTTTACTGATAAATAACCCGTCCTGTCCCTAAAAACATCTACAAGAATTCCATTAGTCCTGGTTTCAACGGACAGTTGAAGTGACGCATAGAAATAATAAATGTATTTATGCAGCATTTCTTTTCATATAGTTGCAAAGTGTTCAGGCAATAACAACAAATTCTGTGACTAAAAATTATAAAATGGAAATTAAGAAAAAAAGCTCTTCAGACTGTGGTACAGTCTTTCATTTTTTATATAAAAAAATAATGGTCTGATTGTCGTCTTAAAGCTACCCTGTGTATTTTTTGACCACATATGATACTATGGAGCAGTGTTTTTATTGGGGGGGGCAGGGGGGTTCCTTGGTTTATTTGTTTGTGTACTGCACACTACTAGCATACAGTACACACGAGATACACGTTTCTGCTGACAGTTTCACACTATTCCACTGATCAACAGTTGGTGGCAGTGAGAAACGTAACAACACACCAGTAAAAGGCAGGAAACCAAGACTGCTATCTGATGTCAACATGGATGTAAACTATATATATGTTAACAGAGCTTGATACAGCACACCAAGTCAGCCTAGTTTCCAGTTTGTTCCAGAGGCAAACATCAGTACTGCAACTAAACATATACTGCATCCCAAAAAGTATTTTCCCATAGTTAATTTTGTCAAAGAAAATGAAAGATGGTAACAGCTGTATCCTCAGAAGACATTCAAAAAATGTACAAATTAGACTAAAAATTTCACCCGCAAAAACTAGACCAAAACTAACGATAATCAAATGACTTAAATGTGACCAAGACCTACGTTTACATCAAAACACTACAGTTAAATCCAAATCATATGGCAAACTTCCCACTGCATTAGGTGTGGACACAACACCTCGACCTGAAGTTATTAGTCTTTGTATATGAATTTTTTTTAAACCACAAAGATTATTTGCAAAACTTTCCTGGAGTTTATAGAAAGCTATTTTTATATATCATCTCAGTGTAAAGTCTGTGACACAGGGCTGCAGACTTACAGCAGGCAAAGAGAAATTAATGTAGACGTGCAGTCAGTGTGCACGATGCAGAAACACACCTCCAGAAAGCAAGAAAACATGTATGTGCTGGGTGAGCAACTGTCACTGGAATGAACAGGAGCCATATTGGAGTCTCATATCCAGTTCTCTTATTACATACATATACTAAAAAATTGTCTTTGTAGATATTTCATATGGAAGGGAATGTATTCAACATGTTTGTCAGGCCTCCAGGATGCACACGATTGGTTTTGGTGAGAAACACTGTATGTAAATAGAACTCTATAAAGGAGGAAACACTGACACTGTTGCTATTGCTTTGGCTTAGACATTATAATCAGTATTGGCAGTAACTTTAAAAAGCCAGAAACACAGAATGTCTTTTCTTTGACATCATACATTCACTGCAGCAGACAACACACCCTTGTTTGATTATAAACTGTTTATCTGATGGTTGCTGTTGTTTCAGCGGCTCTGTTGGCCTTGAGGTCCTCTGCTGAGTTCAAGAAGAAAACTGTGTGGACCAGAGCGTATGGCTGGTAGCCCAGAGGAGCTGCAGCATGCTGTTACCACGACAACGCACACAGAGGGTCCTCACAAAAATCACACCTGGAGCTTTAACACACAAACTGCATCTTTCCTGCCTGTTTTAGTTGGACATGGAGACAGAAACAGCTCTACCCGTAGCTGTACTTCAGTCATGTATGATTGACATCAAGATGAATGTGATCTGTCAAAACAATATATTCCCATTAAAGGTGCATCAGCAAATGCAGGATTTAATGGTGGCAAATTTGCTTTTGTGGCTTCTGGTTAAATACACATTACACTGACCATACAACTTGATGACATCAAACTCATTTAATTTAAAATGTGACAGATTTTAATTGTGAAAGTTGTCTTCTCATAAAATTTGAGCGTTGGAAGTTCCTGGAATACTTTGATCTTTCACTGTCCAAACATGCAGTTCTTTGACTACAGCCATCATTTCCTTTTCATCTTCTTGTTCCATTTCTCCAGTTGGTATTGTCTCTCCTTCAGCAGCTGCCACACTGTCACAGAGGCCCCTAAAACACAACACTGCTGTTAGAAATAAACAAAATAGAGGATGCACACTTCTTTGCATTTGTGACACCAATCTAACACACAAAGATGATAGTAACAGAATTGTGTTTGTGCAAATAATGTCTGCATATATTAAGTATAAATTCACCTGCAAACAATATGCTGTTTAGGAAGTAAATCTAAATAGTGTGAGAAGGTAGATTTCTTTCCTGTTGTACTGGGAGTAAATTGTCAGGTAGTCAGCTGTCTCTAATCTTTTTGATTGATATTGCTACAAGCTGAGGCAAGACAAGCTATCAGTCTAAACACAGCTGTGGTCTTGGTTGTGTACTGTAAGGCTGTGATCAAACAGCTGGGAGGGAGACAACCTTGTGTTACCAGAAACTAGTAATTCAACAGCGACCAACTGACTCTTACTGTTTCTTATGTGAGTCTGTGAGAGTCAGTCGATAAATTTAATTTCAGGTTTGTTCAGTAAAGACCTGGAGTCAGGAAGTGGTTAGCCTAGCTTTGCTTAAAGACTGCAGTGGGAAACAGCTAGCCTGGCTCTGTCTATATTCAAAAATACACTTACCAACCACTGTAAAGCAAGTTCACATGTTGTATCTCATTTGTTTAATGTGTACACAAACAGAAATGTACCAAGACTAATAGTCAACAGTCATGCTAGCAGCTCTGTGAGGCAGTACTTATGCACTGTGCTTTGAGCTAAATGCAACTGTCAGCACGCTAACATATTCACATTGACAATGCTAACATGCTGATGTTTAGCAGGTGAAAATAATAATAAATAAATAATAAGGTATAATGTTTACCATGGTAACCATCCTTATTTAATGTGTTAGTGTGGTAACATTTGCTAATTAGCACTAAGCACAAAAAACAGCTGAGGCTGATGGGAATGTCATAAGTCTAGCAGATATTTGAAGTAATGTATTGGGACAAAATTACAGTGTCAACCTCATGGTGGCGCTACAGGACCAACAGACCCTCATAGACCTCTTTCACAGCATAAATTTTGACTTGTCACAGCACAGCTGTAAATAATAATACCAACGATGGCTCCATTCCATTAGTTGTCCCTGTAAGCCGTGTTAGTGAGTGAACATGTACAATACCAGAGCTTGAACTGGCTCACCTAAATGTAATGCAGCCATCATTAACGTTATTAATTCCACCTGTGCCTTTCCTGCTTTGACAAATCAAAATGTAAAGGGTCTATTGCCATCCTTATAGCCACACACCTAGCATGGCTGAAAACAGTAATTCATGGTTTTAGGTGGAGTTGCATAACCATTTCTTGATAAACAACCATTTATCTATTGCCCCAGGAGTTCTGTGTCATGTCTCTAGTTATAGCAGGTTGCAACATCCAGTAATTGAGCACAGATTTTGGTTTTGGTCTCTGTGTAGGCACAATTGTTCCAAATCTGGCAAATGTGATAACAAGACCCCAGGAAGCTGCGCACAGTCACTGCCTCCCAGCTGTTTTTACAAAATGGCTTAAACAACAAGATACAGCATGTTAATCAGTGAGCTTTAGAGGTGCTGGTAGGTGTATTTCTTTAACTTTGGACAGAGACATTCTAGCTGTTTCCCTGTGATTGCAACCGTTAAACTAAGCTAGGTTAAACACATCCTTACTCCAACTCTTAAAGGATAGAGGATTGCATAAATGAAAAAGCTGTATAAATCCTTTTTGATTGCTATTAGCAGCTATGTAGAGTCAGTTCAGTCTAGAGATAGTTCTGTACAGTCAGTCAGTGGCCAGGTTTCATTGTCGGTAATGTAGACGACAGGTTTTGACAAGGAGGAAGAATGTATGGAATTAAAAAATATGATGGTTCTGCTGCATACTCTTAACACAGACATGAGATTGATATTGATCCTGTAGTCTCTCTCGGAAAGCAAATTAAGCATTTCCTAAAATGTTAATGTTTGTAAAATTTCAAACAAAACCATTTTCCTCATCCATATTGATATTGATCTTCTCATCATATTTCTAACAATTCACTTGACTTCACTTGAGTTAAAAGAAGAATTAAAACGAAGTCTACACAGCTTTTGGCCATAGACCTGCAAGTTCCCCCACATTTTTTATTTGAATTGTGGTGGATAATTGGCCACATCTAGACAACATGACATTATTTCAGTTGTGTACAGTGCAACTACAAAGGAGTTGCTTTTGGTGTCAGTCTCTCACACTCAAACAGGACATTATTGTGTTCTTGAGTCATTTTGTACCACTGATCAGAAACTAATCATTCAAAAAGAAAAAGAAACTGGATTTTCCACCAACAACAGCTTCAATTAGTCTTGTAAACAGTCTTTCATATGACCTTGACTTAAATACAAAACTTTCTCAAGTGGCCAGTGACATAAGCACAAGGTAAGACTGCAGGGGTTTCTGTCTTGCATGCTGATACAAGGCATCAAACAAGTGTTAGCAATATTTACCTTTCTCACAGCAAGTTGGAGTGTCTACTTCCTTTAGTCAAGTAAATAAGTCTAGCCAAGCCTCAATAGACCAGAAAGCAATGCAGTCATTGTCATTGTGCAAATTAAGAATGGTAAAAATATGCATACAACGGGAATGTTAAATAGAAAGCCAACTTGTCATTTTCTGACATGCTGTAACTGATGTTGGAAAATTCAGATTTTACCTTCTATTTTAAACATTGTCATTGTAAAATATGTTTTTGACTAAAAGATTATTTTTGGTATGAAAGATAAAAGTCAGATGGTGTGTAGTATATAATACAAGCTGTATTCTGCATGCTAAATTGTATGCATTAATAGTACTATTCAATAAAAAACTTGTAGGGATGCAGGAAGTCAGTAATTGCAGTTGAATTTGGCCAGGTTGAGCGAAAGATGGGTAATCCTGATGCAGAAGTAAGATGACCAGAATGTTCATTTTCTATTCAATGCAGCTCATTTTTAGGTAATAAAAAAATAACTAATAAAATCTTACCAAGAGCGAGAAGAGGCAAGTAGGCCATGAGGACAAAGGGTAGGTGGCTGTTTGTGCACACTGTTGAATTCAGCTGGGATGAGTATGAGGCTGTCTCAAGATAAGGCAGGGCGTGGTAAATGGTGATGCCTGGAAAAAAGAAAGAAACAAACAGTCATCAGCAGAGATGGAACACGTTCAAGATGTTGAACTAATACTTCAAAGTATGTGCCAAAAAGCTTCTCTGTGTGGAACTACAGTATCAGTATTTGAGCCTGGTAGTGTTGAAAACCTGTCTAAAGGGTTCTTATAGATTATAAAACATTCTGCCACAGCACATTTAATGATATTCCATGGTCAAAATGATAGTGATCTGGTGTTAGTGGTGAGTAATCTGACTGCTGGCCTGTGTATTACTGATATACTTGAGCTTTACAGCCGTGAATGTCTTCTTGTAGTCAACACACACCCCCACACACTTGGCTGAGGCTGGAATGTGCTTTCCTCATACACTTCCTGACATTTTATCATGTGCTCTGCTTTGCCAATTCATTTCCTGTGCGTTCACACCACTTCCCTTACACAGTACATGAAGTCTGACACATATTATTGAGTGTATATCAAGCTGCCCATGAATTACGCCTGAAACATCATTTTCTCTTTCCCACAATATGATAGCTAGAGTGAAGGTAATAAAATGATATGATCACCCTCTGTGATGACTGACAGGATGTATAAGGGGATCCAGAGTGTGTAGCGAGTCCACAGCATGGTGATGGATGGTGTATCCATCACACACAGCAGTTCATGTGGGTACCTGTCATCAAACAGCACACATCAGAATGTTAACAATTCTCCAGCGTGTGGATTTAACCCTTTATATATCATTGTTAGACACTTAACAACACCCAGACTTCTGAGCTGTGTGGTCATTTACACCTTATTTACTTGATTTTGGTTTATAGTGTGATCTCTCTTTAGATATTCCTAAAAAAAGTGTTGTCTTATTGTATAGAGGCTGAAATATTGATACAAAACAGTTTTAACAGCAGTGGGACTAAACCTAGACATTTTTCCAGAGCTTAACATTATAAAATACCATGGTGTGCCCAAAATGTGAGTTCATCCTCTTTGAAGCAATGACTTATTTGATTTGGGGTATTTAGGGTGTCTATTTATGTACAAGATGAAAATTTGGCCTGTTGATGGTATTAGAGGAAAGGTCAGAGGTCATCAAAATGATTCAGATTCATTCTCTGGGGACCATGAATATCTGTAGCAATTTCACTGAAATCTACACAGAAAATATAAAGTTGTTGCTTTGTTCCAACTGTTGGACAGATAGATGACTGACATTATTATTCTAAGGCACTGTTGCTAGTGGGGCAATAGTAGCCTCATATGTGACCTCAGCACTCGATGATCCATTTACATGGATCTTCTCAGTGTAGCCTCCCCATCAAAAACTTTTGGAGAAAAGTCAAAATGTCATTTTTGTGCCTGTTATTCAGCTGTGCGCTCCACCTTGAAAGGTATTTCTGTGATCTAACAGATGCCTATTGTCTGCCCAGAATAATAACATGTTTGCTGTGGAAATATTACATTTAAATGTTGGTTTCAGACTAAGCAAATATTTTATTCCATTGTTCTGGGCAGGAAGTGATGTGACCAGCCTTGTATTTACTTGAAATGCGTACTTAAGGAGGTCCAGAATGTTCCACAAGAAGAGCAGAACGCACACCACCGGTCTACTCTGGATCTCCTCCAGCATGATGACCATGATCAGCAGGATGTTCTTCTCTGTAACCTGAAAAAAACAAATGGGATGCACAGTCCATCAGCTGCTTCAAATGGATGAAGAACATTTGATGACACATCAGGTAACACCCGCATGATTAATAATGAAACTCTATTAAGAGGTCTAGCTGTGATACACACTTGAACAAAGCGAGGAAGGAGTCTGGCTTTCTCAATCCCATCTGCGATATGGAAAAGCTCCAGGATAGAGAGCAGCTGGCAGAGACTCATCACAAAGCCAACAGAGTAAAACGTGTCTGCTAAGGCATCTGCAAAGTCAAAAACACTATCTTATCATACTAATATGTGCCATTTGTTGGAGGCTTATCTTACTCCTGCTCACCTCAGTTAAAAGTTTAAATGATTTAAACAGCCATCCTTTCTTTATTCTGATTTTTTGAATCTGACACTTGTGTTTTACTTTGATACCTTCAGATCTTCGACCTCACCTTGACCAAATGTGAAAAACCTGGCTATTGTATTAGACAGTATCCATGTGTGTCCACAGAACTGGAACAGGTTGTAGGAGAAAATGTAGATATGCCTGAAGCTGAACCTGTAAGAAAAAAAAAGTGCATAGTGTAGATCAGGTTATTAAAACTGTCACAGGTGTTACTGATTATTATCACCATCTTATTGGCACAGGTAAATGGAACAGAGCCATCATTAATCTTATTAATTACACCTGTGCAAGTCAAAATGTCAGAAGGATCTGTTTGCTGCCAACACTGATTATCCTCATACATCATGTAAATGGAACTATTTTGAGTAAATTAATAGAAAGGGAAACACAGGGGGACAGAAGACAGAAATTAAACACATCTATTAAAGTGCTGTAAGTAAATATAATTTTGAGGTACTTTAATTGAGTTTTTCCACTTTGTGAGACTTTTTACTTCTATATTTCATCGGAAATGTCATGCTTTGACTTTTGCTATATATATAGTTACTTACTTTGCAGGTCTGGATTTTACAAACAAAACATGAAGCTAATACAATACACAGGTTAAATTATCCAATGTCATATTTAGTTGTTAGAATGGAGGTAACACCACCACAAGCGTCAACATTAAGATGCTGCTCACACATTACTTATCTACTATATAACCCTCTTAAAGGAGTCTTTTGTCATAGTACTTTTACTTTTGATTTTTCAAGGAATAGATCAACATTTTGGGAAATAACTTTCTTACAGGGAGTTAGATGAGAAGATTGATACCACTCATGTTTGTGTATTACAGAGCTTGAGTCAGGAGGCGGTTAGCTTACTTTACAGTAGGTCTACATGTAGCATAAAGACAGCTTCTCTACACCATCAAGAAATTGTTAGACCACTCAACTCACTCCAAAATGACTTTTTGACTTTTTTTTTTACTTTTTTTTTTTTTGAGTATGAATTAAACACACAACATACAATATGTTAGTTAGCTTTAGAGGTGTTGGTAGGTGTCTTTTTGCTAGTTGTTTCCCCCTGCTTCCAGTCTTTATGCTTAGCTAGGCTAACCACATCCTGACTCCATCACCGTAGTTAATGCAGACATGATTAATATGTCTTCTCATGTAACTAAAAGTAAGCAAATAAACATTTTTTCAAAAATGTCAAACGATTTATTATTATATTTGCTGCAAATATTTCAGTACTTTTACTTAAGTACAATTTTGTGTACAGGTCTTTCATTTGTGGGGGTATTTACACAATTTTATTGCTATTTTCACTTAAAGAGGATGTGGTTACTTCTTCTTTTATTGCAAACAAATCAAATTAATTTTCACTTGAGGATACCCATAAAACCTCCTCAGAGAACTCTAGTACCCACTCAAGTGCCCATTAAACCTTTTATTGGGACCAGGGAACCCCTTTGCACCATCTCAGAACCCATGGAGAAGAAAGTACTCAAACCCTGTATTTATTTGAATCAAATATAAAGTCCTGCATTGAGGGGTTTCTTAAAGGAGCATTTATTAATGTTTAGTTAGTTTTGGCCACTTGCTGTAACAAGCTGAAAACACACTTTGTTGCTCTGACATACTATCACCTAAGAAAGTTATAGCAAATGTGTTGGCAAACAAATGCCTAACTACACATAAAGCAGACATAGAACAACAATATTCATTTGGAGTCAGTTTTAACTCTTATTTAAGCTCTGTTTTGGTTTCCACCAACTGAGAAAAATAATTGTTTCTTTAGCTGCTAAACGTTTCACTATGTTCACTAGCTAGTTGCTAACTATGTCTGCTGTTTTGCCACAACACCGAAACAATATGCTGAAAGATGCTCATCCATAGAGCTGAGGGGAACTGCAGAGTTGGTGATAATTGTCTGTGGATTTGTCACTATGAGTGACACCTTTCAAATTTCGCATAGTAATTTGAGCCATTGTTTATATACAAATATTGATTAGTGCACCTTTAAATAAGACTATAGAAATATTTCCACTAACTGTGAAGAAAGGCTTATAGCTTTGTGTTTATTGATTAAGTGTTAACATGAAATTAATGTTTTTATATTTATAACTCCATATAGTGCTGCTACAACTGTAACCTTTAACAGAGGAAGATAAATGTTATATCATGACCCCTAACGTTTGTAATATACGTACAGATGAAGATTTAATAAAAATTTAAAAAAAGATTTCCACTACTGACTACAGATCAAAATGACACATTAACAGTCTGTCACACTGCTACTTTATACTCAGTTTATCTTGTTTTATGAGCTATCTTTTTTATTTTACATGTAAAATCTGCAAAGTACCAACAAATACATCTGTCAAATATGCTTTAACTGTAAGCTGTTGATGCTTGGAAATCAGACAGAAAATGAAGCTTCACCCAACACGCCCTGAAAACACAGAACATTCCTTCCTCAGCGAAAACTCTGCCGTAACACTCTCACAGTACTCACTTACATTCTCCTGCTAGAGTCTTTTTGGTCCTTTTGTAAGAGGAGCTGCTTAGAATCCCTGTCTGAGTTTGTGGAGAGTCATTTTTCCAGATGCAGTTTAAGGCTCCTTGCAGCAGTTTTCTCCCAGCAAACGGATACTCGCCTCTTACCTCATCGTCCTTCACAAATGGAAGCAGGAAAATGCAGCAATATCTGTTTTGTTGTGCTTCCTCAGGCTGACTCTAGCAGTTATTACTTTACTGTGAGTAGGAGGTGGACATTCCGTGTGTGAATGTCTGACGTCAGATACTCCCAGCCCCCTGAAAGAAAACTAAGAACTGATCTCTGCAAGGAACACACGAGCTCAGGAGAGGAAGAAGAGAAGAAGCAGCAGGAGAACAATGAGCCACACACACATACACATACATGTCGAGAATGTCAGGATTAGCAGCAGGAACCAGTCTAACCCTTTTGGGGCCCCCAGCAAAATAACTCACTGCCACCCTCGTACATATGCATGTCTCATAACCTCAAACTACTGTACTTTATGTTGAAAGTGAAAGTGAAACATAAAGAGGAAAAATAAAGTGACAATCAGAGTGGCTGTTTCTTCACCAAACAACTGCAAGTTTAAGAATTTACTTTCCAAGCTGCAAAACAGTGAACATCCCAGAAAGAAAACAAGACAATAAATTAATATTTTTAAATGTTATCTTTTGTAGACAGTTTCCTTGTGAAAGGATAAGGCTGCTACCTGTCTGTGGCACTAATGCCAAATGGAATGGAATGGAAAGACGGGTAAGATTCCCTTGTTTAAGACTTGCCAGCATTCACATGAAAAATGTTTGGTTTAATCACCATGAACGACAGACTTTGACTGACACGAGGCATCCTCATTTGCTAGATTTTCAGGCACTTTCATGGGCTATGATGTAGCACCAAGTCAGATATATCAGAGCTGTAGAAGTTGCCATTACAGTCATTACAGCTGTTCACTGTAGTTTTTATCAAATGTTATTCAAACAAGAGGAAATAGTACATTTGTTGGGGACTATTTCTAGTGGCAGATTAATCCACATTTGGTGTTCTTGTGAGTACTTCTGGCAGCAGGACGGTGTAGGTAGTTGTATGTGTGTTCATGGTGATGAAGGAACATGTTACCCAGTGCAACAGTGTGGGTCACTGATTTGTTTTTAATGGTTTTTGGACAAAAATTGGGCTGTATGGCACAGAGGAATGAGAGTATCAGTATATAACAGTAACAGTATATCAGGTTGTGAATACATGCAAGATACTTGTTAGTAGATCAATTCATTGTTTGCCACCAGTTTGTTGACAATAAGAAAAATATAGAATATCCCCAGACTTATATGATTTAAATGAAAGTGTGTATATAAAAAGGGTAAAAACAAACAAACAAACAAAAAACCCTATTACCTAAATAAACTTTAATCACGATAATAAACCAAGAGATTTTTACATTTTTGTATTCGTGCATGTATATACATTAGCACAAATTATTGTACATTAGTGTTGTAATTAAACAGTTATTCATCATATTGACCCTCTGCATATACTTAATGCCATTTTTAACACTTTGCAGTTAGTTTTGGTGGTTAAAAAAGTTTTTAACATTTCTGTATTAGGTCTATTATGGATTGACAAGCATTGTCAAACATAATAGCCACCCATGCTGCTCTCAATAAAATAGTATGCAGTGCCCTCTAATGGTGGTTAGGATAAATTCGTCCTGCAGAGATCAGATTGAATCTGAATGAGTTTCTGCAGAACATTTAATAAAAAAAAAAATCTGCTGCCACAAACTTCAGTGAAGCAGAAGATTACAAAAGAATACAACTGTCAAAGGTCATGAAGGCTTGACAATAGAGTCTGGGAGCTTTTATTTGGTTGATTCAGTCTTTCCTTCAGCATCTTGTATGTGTCTGTATCTCCAGCAACAGAAAATACAATAAACTTTATATATCAGTGGAATATACTTTACAGACATGGTTAAAATAGTCCAGAAAATAATCAAGAATAGATATTAAAGCTCAAATGTTTAGGTCCCAAAAGTGCTAAGAGAAAAATGTGTTGTTTGAGTATCTACAGTTCTGTGACAACTGAACCAACTCTGGTAACAAGGCATTCGAAGTACGATGAAGCACTTTCAAAACCCATCATCAATAAGTGGAGAAAATGTGGCACCACAAACACATTGCAAAGATCAGAATGACCCCCCAAAGTTGATGAGAGGACGAGGAGAAAACTTATCAGGGGGGCTACCAAGAGGCTAACAGCAGCATTGAAGGAACTACAGGAATTTTTGGCAGGTACTGATCACTCCTTGCATGTGACCACCATCTCTTGGATTCTGCACATGTCTGGGCTATAGGGCAGGGTGGCAAGACAGAGACCCTTTCTTACCAAAAGGAATATCCAAGCCTGTCTGAATTATGCCAAAAGATTCATTCAGTCAGCCCAAACCATGTGGGAAAATGTGTCATGGTCTGACGAGACAAAGGTTGAACTTTTCAGCCTTAATTCTAAAAGATATGTTTGGTGCAAAGCTTTGGGGCTGCTTCTCTTCAGCTGGGTCAGGGGCTCTTGTCAAGATAGACAGGATAATGAATAGCTCCATATATCAACATGTTTTGGCACAAAACCAGCTGACCTCTGTCAGAAAGCTGACGATGAGGAGGAATTTCACATTCCAACATGACAATGACCCAAAGCACATGTCCAAGTCAACCAAGACATGACTTCAGAAAAGAAAAATCAAAGTCTTGGAATGACCAACCTTTTGGCACCTTTTGACTTGGCTCACTATGCAAAGCCCTTTAAGTTAAAGGTTGAGGCTATCAAAGTTACTGAGGCCAAACCTATCCAATTCACTGTAAAAAAAGATATGTTGAAAAGATGACCTTTCTGTCTGAGCTCTTACTGTCTCTTATTCACCAATCAATTCATGATTTAGATTTCATTCCTTGCAGTGGAATTGCCAGCCAATGACATCTTCCAGTCTGTCTCAGGGCTAACAGAGATATTCACAGTTACAGTTTGGCCAGTTTAGAGTGTCCAGTCTGTGGAGGGAAACCAAGGAGAGCCCAGATTGACTATGAACACATCTAATCTTTTATTATCTCTGCCCCCTCTCTGTGCTGATGAAAAGCCAGTGACAGACGGGAAACAGATTAGTCTGGTTAGGTCTCAAGAGCACGGCTAGTTGTTAGCACTATCATGTCCTCTCTGACATTACAGCTCATTTTCTGTATCAGATGCTGGTCTGCACTCAGTAACCCTGCACTAGAAGCATGCAGAATGTTATGAACTCTCTACCATGGCTGGTGCTGTAGAGTCAGGCTTGAATTTGATCAATGTTGATCAATGTCAGCAGGTCAGAGTCTTTCTTTGAGGCAGAGAGAATCTACAGTTTATTTCGAGCACAGCTAAACTGCAAAGCAAAGACCTTGTCAACAAGTGAACATGCAAAAATAAATGACATTTTGTTAATTCAATTATGAACGTGGAAGCTCAGCAGGCTACTTATGTAGATATATTTATGGGCTTTATTGACTAGCTTGAACTTGGTTAGTGACATAGTCAAACTAGCTCTTATATAACTTACAGCTAGATTACAAGAGAGTAATGTTTTCTAAAATTAGCATCTTAGTTTCTTCTTCAAGTCTCTTTAGTGTACGGAGTCACAGATGGAACATAGAGTACCAGTTCAGACACACCTTCCCATTCACTTGAATGAGAAAGTGTGTCCACACCTTTGACTGGTACTGTATATTGATTCAGTATCTTAGCATTACATTTTTTGATTACTTTTGATTTCGGGGTCACAGATTTAGATATAAAAGACATGTATCTGACTGTACTTTATATATCCAGCAAATAAACTACTATATGGTTGAAGTATGTTTAAAGGACAGGTTAAACATTTTTCAAGTCTGTCTTAAAACAACAGTCAGGTTCCCAAATGAACACTGAAACCTGTTTTCCTTGCTGTAATCATTCCTCCTGTTCATACTGACCATTAGAAGATCCCTTCATAATGCACTTACAATGTAAGTGATGGGAGCCAAAATCCACAGTCCCCCTTCAGTGCAAAAATGTATTTAAAAGTTTATCTGAAGCTAATATGAAGCTTCAGTGTCCAAATGAGTCAAATCAAGTAGATATATTTCAATGTTACAGTCTTTTTAGTGCCAAAGTTCCTCTTTTTGTTACTATACTTCGACTGCAGTTCAACAGGAAAACACTGTCTGAGGAAACACAAAGAGGGAATTTGATGCTAAAAAGACTGTAAATGTGGCAGATATCCACTTGATATGACTAACTCAGACGGCTGAAGCCTCATATAAGCTTCAGGTTAACTTTTAAATGCATTTTTGTGCAAAATCACTTTTGGCCTCCATCACTTACATTTTAAAGCACATTTGAAGGGGATCTTTTAATTGCCAGTATGAACAGGAGGAATGATTACAGCGAGGAAAACCTCTTTAACTGTTCATATGGACACCTGACTTTTGTTTTAAGACACACCTGAAAAACTGTGTACCTATCCTTTAAGGTTAGCAAACTGGTACTGCTCAATGAAAGAAAGGTAAAGCTGGCTAACATGCACACAATGACAATGCTAACATCCTGATGTTAAGCAGGTAATGTTAACTATGTTCACCATCTTTGTTGATTGCTTTATCATGCTGAAAATGAGCTAGCACTGAACACAAAGTACAGCTAAGGCTGATGGGAATGTCAATAGTTTTGCAGGTATTTGATCATAAACCAAATGCTAGCATTGCTAAAATGTACTGGATTAGTTGACAATTTTATGTATTTATTTTATGTATTTATGTATTTTTGAACAATTTTAGTCTCCATACAACTGCCCACTTAGTTTTTCATGTCAAAACTCTCCAGGAGAAAAGCTCGCACAGCAATTCATTTTTCTAAAGAGAGCAGACATAAACCTGCGACACTGGTGTTGAAGGAAAGTGCTACTTTGACCTTCACACCCTTACCGTCCACCACTTCCTGCATTGGCACTAAACATGGTGTTAAATGAATTAAACTGCTGCTTAGCATAGATTGTTCTGTCATCTCTAACAACAGACCAATCTCCATTCTGCCTTTTCTGAGTAAGATTTTAGACAAAATTGTTTTTAAACAGCTGAATAATTTCCTCTGTGACAACACTGTTTTTGAAAAATTCCAGTCTGGTTTCAGGGCCCAGCACAGAACAGAAACAGCTCTAGTCAAAGTTGTGAATGACCTCAGAATGAACACTGATGAGAAGAATCTCTCTGTGTTTGTCCTGTTAGATCTCAGTGCTGCATTTGATACTGTAGATCACGATATTCTGCTGGACAGACTTGAATACTGGGTCAGTCTCTCTGGCACATGGTTCAGGTCTTACTTAACTGGTCAACAATTCTCTGTGGCCATGGATGACTACTGATCCAATAGAATAGACCTGACATGTGGTGTCCTGCAGGGCTCTATCTTAGGCCCATTTCTTTTCAGTCTGTTTATGCTGCCTCTCAGCAATATTATTAGAAATCACAACATCAATTTTCTATAATTATGCAGACGCATCCAGCTATATATCTCTGTAAGTTCAAATGACAACAGTTCTATTAACGACTTGATTGCATGCATTGTTGACATAAGTCAGTGGATGACTCACAACTTCTTACAGATGAATCAAGACAAAACTGAGATCCTAGTTATTGGTGCAAAAGCTGAGAGAGAAAAACTGTCCACCACCTATACCACCTAT
The DNA here is from genome assembly GCF_914725855.1 of Thunnus albacares. Classification (NCBI taxonomy): domain Eukaryota; kingdom Metazoa; phylum Chordata; class Actinopteri; order Scombriformes; family Scombridae; genus Thunnus; species Thunnus albacares. Next base: position 25,149,947 of record NC_058127.1, on the reverse strand, counting down.
AATTATTCACACTAAACACCAAGGAACAGGTCAAAAACCTTAGTGTTATCATTGACTCTGATCTAAATTTCGAATGTCACATTAGAAACGTGACTAAAGTGTCCTTCTATCATTTGAGGAATATTACCAGAGTCTAACTGTTCCTCTCCTCGGCAGACACAGAAAAGTTAATGCATGCTTTTGTCTCCAGCAGGTCAGACTATTGTAATGCTCTTCTGTCTGGTGTGTCTGAGAATTGGACAGTTACAGCTTGTACAGAACACAGCAGCACATGCTCTGACAAAAACCAGACAAGGAGCCCACGTCACTCCAATTTCAATATCCTTATACTGGTTTTCCTGTCAGTTACAGAATTAATTTTAAAATTCTTGTATTGGTTTTTAAATCACTGAATAGCTTTGCCCCAACTCTGTCTGACATGGTAAGACTTATGTGCCTGTCAGGACCCTTAGACCCTCTGGCTCTAACCGCTTGACTGTTCCTGAGGTCAGAACTAAAAGGCAGGGAGAAGCAGCCTTTGTTAATTATGCCCCAAAACTCTGAAACAGTCTACATGAGGGTCTGAGGGGCTCTAAATCTGTTCACACTTTCAAACGAAATCTTAAGACATATCTTTTTGCTTTCTCCTGAAGCTTTAAGTTTTAATCTGATGGGGTTTTTTTGTGTTTGTTTATCTGCTTTTTGTTGCTATCTGCTCTTATGTTAAGCACTTTGTGCTGCATTATATGCATTAATTGTGCTATATAAATAAAGTTTATTATTATACAATGGTTAAAATTGAAGCTATACAGGCGGAGATATCCTGACTTTTAGTCCCTAGTATGAGTCAAGCTCCAAAAACACTTGGTTCTACACTTCCCATATTGCAACTCAACTTGTAAACGAACATGTGTCTCAAACACCACACCACCAGTTTGTATTGCAGGTTGTTTTTGAGGCCTCAACCTTGAACTGAGACAACCCTAATGACATGATCAGGGTTATTTTCTCAGACTAGAGCCACAGAAGACATTATACAACTGTTTCACAGGCTGAGTAGGACTCCTCGTGATGAGTAAACTGATCTTCATGTGTAAAAGTGGTGGAGCAGCCCTTTAATTATGACTAAAGATAAATGAAAGTGTCTTCATGAGTCTCTGTTAGCTGCTAAAGAAGACATCTTGCTGTGCCATGAGACACAGATCGCTTTTACAAGACTTTCATTACTCCTGTGAGTTTGAAACAGTATATTACATATATGACCTGTGTGTAATGATATGCATTTATTTATGTTTGGAACCACACTGCAGACTAATTACAGTAGTGGATGTTTTAGGAAAGGACCGCAGTATGTATCGGTGCACTCTCCTTGTTAACCACTTATGTTGCTCTCTTAATCCTTTGTGACTAATGGCCCAACATGATTGACCGCCTGCTGTTTTAATGCAGACTCCAGAAGTAACTGTATCTTCTCAAGACCTGCAGTCACCAGGCTGTCTCACTAAAATAGTATCCTAAATATATCCTGTTTGTGTGGCTGGGTTTACAGTAATTCAGCTCCAGTCAATGTTTGGAGCAACAACCTAGGTTCTCATGCTGTTTGGGCCAGCAGACAGTTGGAATTTCACCACACCTGTGACCTGAAAACTTGTCTCAGAGACAAATATGGAAATTAAATTAGTTTGGAAAAACTCCTTTACAAGGCTCCTGGTAACAGTTTATAATTTAGCTTGCTATTTACAGTGTAATTCATTGTATGAATCAGGTAGCAATAAAACACTTACTGGTTCCTAGTGGTACTTAAGGTACAGTGGAAGAAAATAAGACCACGTGGAACAAGGGAGTAACAATTGGGCATTTTAGAGGAAAAAAGAAATCTATTATATTAAATAATGAAATAAATTATAATATTCTATAAGTACTTTTTGTAACTGCAGAACCTATTGCACTATATTTCACAGTTATGCAACCAAAGCTGTAGGGTTACAGTAATGTAAAAGCTTGAAACAGATGGAGTTGCCATTGAAGGACATAAAATGGTTTACATTCCCAAAGTGATGACAGGGGTTGACACTTTATATTACTTAATTATTATTCTCCTGTTCCCCATAGTCTTGTTTTCTTCTATTGTGCCTACATTTAAGTACCTGTGGGAACCAATAACCTCAGTTGGTACAGTACCTGATTCATACAACAAAATTACACTGTGAATTGTGGGCCATAAAGTGTAAACTGTGTAAAACTACAATAGCAGTGCAGATGTGTGTCAGTTCTGGTCATCATTCTCACAAATCTAAAGTTTTAGTCATTAGTTTTCTGTTAGAGTTGCTTGAATAACATGTTTTCTTTCGCCATGTGGACTGTATAGATATGTGTGACAGAATTAGCATCATCCTACAGTTTTTGAGTGGAAAAAATGGAATTTGACACTGATGTGACACCCAGGCTGTCTACTCAATTGCAATCCATGACATGCAATTCAGATTTTTTGTTGAGATTTTTTGTGCATACTGTCGGTCATTCTCATTATGTGTTTAGAGTTGCAGGGCTGGATTAACTTGTTTTGGGGCCCTGGGGTAAAGATCAGCCTGTGGGCCCCTCTTACCCCCCATTCTCCCACTTTTTATGCAATGTGCACATTATTACTGCCCTCAGTTTTGCCGTGTCATTTGATTAAACACATTATTTGATTATGCAGCATATAAGCACAGTATCTGTTGAAATAATGTAAGTTTTGGAAATAGCCTAACCTGATTCCCCAAATGATCTACTGTATATCTATGCATGGCATGATAAGAGTATGTATAGTAACATTGTCCATTTTATGATAATTTAACAAAGGAAAGCCATAAAGACTGAATCTTATAAGCAACTAAATAGTTTAATAATGTAATTACTATAACATACTGTATGTTAAATGTTGAATACCCCTGAATATGGCACTGAAACATTTCACTTTGAAAGCCATCTATTTGAATTTCTGTGGTCTGAATTCACTCTTTTAATTTTTCATTTGTCATTTTCAAGTCATACAATTGCAAAAACTTTATTTCCAGTATATATATATTTGAGGGTTAACAAATTCAGATAGAAAATTTGTACTCTTTAAGCATTTCAGAAATTTTTGTATCAGATTATTATTTTGTTTTGATCTACTGATTGAATGATTGTGTAAGATAGTTCTACTTCCATTATCATTATTCATCTAGTGATCAGAATCTTCTGGCACATATGAATGTGATTAAATGATTATCATGTCAAAATGCACAGAAACTTGATAATGAGGGAAAAAAAGATTTTTTTAAAAAAAGTCCACCTCTCGAGACCCCTCCAGCTGTCCTTATTAGTGCACCATCATTGAGTATGCTAGACCACCAGTACGTAAATATGGGTCATGTCACTTAGATAAAACTTTTCTGACTTCACCAGGCTGCATCACCACAGATCACATGCTGTATGTATCAGTTTTATGGAAGTACCCCAAATAGACATTTAAATATCAGATTCAACTTATTTTTTTCTGTTTATGTTGTAGTTTCAAAACAGATCTGAGTCACATGCAGCATGAGGTAGCCTAGTTCCAGACCCCTGAATTGCAGACAACATCTGATTTGTTCAGTGATTCAAATAGGTCTGGTGCATTGATGTAATAAGAGCTTTGTAGGGGGGATAAGAATGGGGATGTCACAGTACACACCGTAGTACAGTCGTATGGTGGCTACATGAAAATGATGAAAAATAGTGACAGAAAAATGGTGCACAGTGTGGTTACAAATGACACAGCTTTAGAAGTTGTTGTAAGTCGATTTAAAAAATTAACAATTGTGAAGTCGACAAAATTAGGGCTAAACAGAACAAAATACCTTCCCAACAAGAAATAGGCTGTCATGAATATGATTTTACCTGCAATCTGAATATAAGCAAAGTAAAACTTATTTTGTCTAAATCATCATGAATGTTTTTTTTTATTATTTGTGCAGCCATAGTTTCATCAGAAACAGATTCTAAAATAGGCAGGTCATTGTATCACACTTGTATCACAGCCTTTGACACAAGTAGAGCAGAGTTTCACCCAGTTAAGCTCAGGGTCATCTCTGGTTTCCCACTCAGTATCTGCTATGTTACACTGCTGGCAAAGAGTGACGGGGAGATTTTGTTGCCTACCAACAGCAGACATCACAACCCCCCTCATAGCCTGGTGGTGAGTTAAGAGTCCCTGCCAGCCAACCATCAGCATGCTAAGTTATTCATTCCAATTAGACTTTGACTTTTGACTGGCTGACTGCTGCAGTACTGCAGGCTGCAGTCACGTATGTACCTACAGTTATATCTCAGCCTATTGAGACTGATATGAAATAGTTTTTATTTTATTTTTTAAATGTTTTTAAAGCTCATATAAGGTAGCAGAAAGCATAGTTTTTGTTTTTAGGAAAACATGACACTGCTGTTTATAATGATTGTAGTCAAAGCTGCACTAATCAATATCTTTATATTAACGATGGATTTTTATATTAACAATAGATCATAACTACGACTATGTATAATGTGAAAGGTGTTGCTCATAGTGATGAAACCACAGAGAATGATCTCCAACTCTGTAGCTCTATGAGCTGTTTAGCCTCTTTCAGTTCATTGTTTTGGTTTTATGGCCCTTGACTGTACTGTTTTGGTTCAGTCTCACCGCTCTCATCGGCCTTGTTTTCAGCAGCAGCAGCGACAGGCAGCTTTTCAGTGATAAACGCATAGTACACCAGCTGTCCAGCAACCAAACAGCAGACAGACACAGTTAGAAACTAGCCGGTGAACATAGTGGAGCATTTAGCAACTGAAAAGCCAGATATGTTTTTCAGGAGTTGGTGGAGACCAAAACAGAGCTAAAGGAGAGAGAATATTGGACTTCATCAGGTGGATACAAATGTGACTCCACATGAATGCTGATGTTTCTCTGCGTCTCCTGGATGTGTACATGAGCAACTGTTTGCTAAGACAATAACAACTTGGTGATGACATTCAATGTTGTGTCCACAGCCTGTTCTGCTGCCCCCATGTGGCCAAAGACAACAACAACAACAACAAATAATTAATGCAGCTTTATGCAGTGTCCCTGCATTGGAGTCGTTTTAGGGCATAGGAGGGTTGCTGCAGTATCTTGTTTGATACAACCGCTTAGAGTTGCCAAAATGAGATATTTTTAAACCTTACACGGAGGCGCTTTAATATCATTTGGTTTCAAATGACTCTTGTACATATTTTAATACTCCCTTGAAGAACTAATTGCTTCAGTATTTTTTTTTCATTCAATCAACTAATCATTATGGCTAAACAATTCTTAAACAATCATAGTTTTTAGCTTATGTAACTGACCTGTATTCAAATATTTGGACCTGCCATTTCTTTGAGGCGTGTGTAAGAAAAGCATTTTTATTTCTCTCTGTCTAAACCCTAACACTAACTTGTTTTCTGTGATTTACTATAACCTTTTTGAATGTATTGGAAAGCCCCCTCCAGTTATGGGACCAGAAGTTTCAAGATTTGAATGGAGTACCACATTTTAATATAACATCTAAAAACCTATTATACCAACTCATTCATTATGAAGTTATCCATAGAGCGTACACTACACCTGGCAAAAGATTGCAGATGAAATTACAGCCCAGCTAAATCTGTCGTCTATGTAATTCTACCTCTCCAGGAGAGTCCAGTGGTTGACAGCTTTTGGGGTCATGTTAACAGGGTTAGCCAATCTCATGAAATTTGTGAAAAATCTCTCTGTAAAGACTATTCTCATAATACTCAAAACCAATAAAAAACAATCAAAACGATCTCAAAATCTTAAATTATTCCTGGTATGTACAGTATGTATACAATATCTCTGTATAAATAAGCAAGAATTCTTCTATTCTTATCAGTCAGTGGAGTTTGATGACATCAAATTATTCCTGGCATACTGCTGCTGAACCAAAACAACATTTCAATCAGCCAGAATAACTGGAAACACCCGAGTTGGTGTGCAACACCTTAAAACTGTATAATGCAGGAATTCAGCTACAAAAGCTGAGCTGTCCATGGTGCTAAAGATTCACATTGAAGCCATGCATTTTTTGTGCTTTTTAAATTCTTCTAATTCACGGACACTGGGTTTTAACAAAGCTTGGCCAACTGTTTATGAGAATTCAGAGTTTCTGAGGATACCAAATATGTCATGCTTTTTATACACAGTTTGGGAAATATGTATAAAATAGTACACAAGGCACATCAAGATATAGCATTTTGGGTTTGAATATTTCACTCACTGGCAAAATGAATACACTATAGTTTTGTTCTTGATCAGTTCCCCTCAGATACACAGCTGTTAGAAACTCTGCAGTTCCTAGATGCTAGTACATCTCAGCCTGTGAAAACAGCTGTATAATGTCATCTGTGGCTCTAGAGGGGCTTTGTCAAGTCTGAGAAAATTATTCAAGTGGCATCCCACCACCCTGTGGAATTTTTGCTGAAGAGTTTTTGACCTCTAGTAGCCATATGGGTCCGTTTTGTTTGTCTCGTGCATGGCCATGCATGAACACGGGTGACATGATACACGTTCCTGCCAATGGTTTCACACTATTCCAATGATCTACAGGCAACTTTAGTGCCCTAAGAAATGCAGCAATACGCCAACAAAGGCAGGGAAGCCAAAGACCATGAGATACAATACAATAAAAATAGATGTAAACAAGCAGGGCACCTTTAACCAGGCATGTCTGGCAACATATGCTGTCTAGTTGCATTATGGGTAGGGTAGAACACAATGTTTTGGGAGCTACAGAACTAAGAGTCAGGTTGTTTTGACCTCTGCTGCCTCAGTTTTGATCATTCTGCTTTTAAACAGTGCCTTCAAAGTAAAACAACTTTATGGAAACACAATTCTAAATTATTGGAGTGCACCTTTAAATGTTATTAGACTGGCTGGTGACTTTACAGTCTAGTAGCCCCATTGCCTCACTGTAGGGCAGAGAGTGTCTCTTCTTGATTCAAATATAGTCTGAATTCTCTGGATAAAGGTTTTTAGCATTGCTTTATAGAATTAAGAGTGAAAAGACTGCATCACAGCTATGAGTGTGGGGCTTTCCTCTCCTATCTCACTATTTTTTTTACCACAATTTCACACAGTTACATACAAATGGGTTTCCTTGATACATCAGTCAAAAAGATATATTAGATCTCTCTTATTTGTGATTAAAAAAAACAATCTGTTCAAACCTTTTAACCCTTATTCCCTCCAAAGAAAAAATAACAACAAAATGAATCATGACCTACTTATGATTTGGACCCCCAGGCATCTGTCCAAGGCCCCTAGTGGTCACTGGCCCCAGACTGGCCTCCACTGTCACAGACTGACCCCTGAGAGCTTCAGCAGTTAAACGTGCACAGCAGCTCACTGCTCATGGGGGTGTGTTGTTGCTGAGTTGTTGTCACTTGGGTGTTTATCTGCCAGGCTGCCTGTGTCTGAGGTGTCACAAAACCCTGCAAACATTCCCTCCTGTCTAACATAGCAGCAGTTTTCACATTTTGTCACGGTGCCTATATTTGAACTGGATGTATATATTTAAAAACAGCCGCTGAGCCGTCTGTCTGCACAGAAACGTTATCTGTTGTTCAGGCAGAAATGAGGCAGTCACTGGGCTTCTTGTGCACTCGCAAATGTCTGTATGCCAGTCCCCTCTCCTAAATACACATGTATTACACACCATTCAGTCCACATTTGATGAGGTTTGTTGTCATGACAACAAATCTGATATTGCCTGTTAAGTACATATTTACATAGACATTAATTGGGAATATTAAAATGTTTTTCTCTCCAAAATTCAGTCTAAGGTGAATGTGGGAAATCTGATCATTTGCCAGTGTTAACTATTACATTAATCAGAATTCATATGAATATGAATACAAATATTAAAACACATACAATATTATACAATTAATAGTACAATGTGGCATAATTCTGCCCAAAATTATCATTGATCCATAATCATCAATCTATAATCAAATGAAATGTTGTCCAGAACCTGAGAACACTGGTAGTTATCCAAACTTTTGTGAGTTAAAACACACTTTTCCACTAGTTCAGTGTCTTGATGCTTCACATTAGTCATAATTTACTTTTTATGGTTTTTCACAAAAGTGCACAAGTTACATTTCTGAGTGCTTGCATTGCACAATTTCTGTGATATCTGTATATATTTTTTCTTTAAAGATCACATAAAAATATTCTGCTCAGTTACCTTATTAAAAAATTAAAATGAAAACATGGATAATTATTTATATTAAAAGGAAAACATATTAATAATGCAAAGGTATTGCCAAAAAGAAGAAGAAATGATAGTAAATTACACATACAAAGTACATTAATTCAAGTAGATACATTGGCTGTATTAAACTTAATCAATAGAATGATTAAACATACATTCCAGACATTTACTCTTCTTCTCTGATATTCAGATTCTTTTCTTTTCTGTGCTGTAATTTCTTCATCTCCTCCAACCAGCTCCTTGTTATGTGTTTCATAGCTGCAACTCTGGTGCTCCTGGTCTATTTCTGGAGTTAGTTCAGGTTGTGTTGTACCTAAAGTAATAAAGTTTGGTTCAACTGCTTGTTTAATTCGAAATATTTTCAAAATTTAATTCATGTGTTAAATGTAGTTTGTACATTTATTTGGTATTTGGAACATGGTTATATAAAAGTTTGTATCAATAAATAAAGCAGTTAATGGATTTCAATAATCTCATTCATTTGATTCATTGTGCGGGGGAGTCTTCTCCACGAACCCTATTGGTCCGCGAACCCCAGCTTGACAGCCATGTGGCCCAGACAGTAGTTAGTAATGTCTATGGTCCTTTTTAGATACTCGGTTTTAGGCTTCATGTCGCGTTGAGCTGGAATGTCTGGAGCGCTCCGTGCCATCCAGTGACCGTCCAACTGTGAGCGGAGCTTTGCGCGCAGCACCATCACTGTCTTAAGACTGAGAAATCCTGGGGAACTCCATCTCTGCTATCTCTTTTCTGTCGGACACCAAATGTAAGCTTAACCACGCCGGTTCAGCTATGAAGACTGGTCAAAGCTGTGTGAAGACGCCGCCGATTCTGCGGGAGGTCAAGGATCTGCTCCAGAAATCGGCGCACATAGACGAGGATGCCCCGGAGAAGCAAGACGAAAGCAAATATGTGGATGAAACCAAAAAACCGGCAAAAGACTCTCGCTTTGATGAGAGAAACCAAATGTCTGTCCTCATTGACAGCAGCGGCGCTGGAGTTCTGTGCGCAACGGAACCAAATCACCAGCTGATGATTGAAAAAGAAAATGAAACTACGAGCAGAGATAATACCAGAGTTGGAAAATGTACAGAAGATGTCCAGAAGGGTCAGTGTGATCCCTCCTCGCCATCAGGTCCCCATTGTCTTAAGTCAGAGGATTGCCTGAAATCAGGAGACGCCGACAAAAGCGAGCGTACAGTGACGCAACCTGAGGTCTCCACAGACAACAAAAACACACCAATGAATGAAGATTTGCACTGTAGCGATAATCATCTGAGCGGTAGAAGTGAGTCGGATGATTATGAGGAGGATGATGATGTTAGTTTGGTGCTTTCTGACGACAGCGATCCGTGCGTAACGGAGGATGAGTCCCATTACATTACCACGCACGAGATCCAGCTCTCGGAGCTGTCTGACCATGAGGGGGACCTCGTAGTGGGCTCCTCGGCCAGCTGGGACATCGAGGATGACAACCAGGTGTACTCTTTTGTCGATTACGCGTCTTTTGACGGTGATGTAGCGGTGGTGGGGGACAGGGGGGACGGCCATCTGCCTCGCTCTGAGAGCGCATCAGCAGCAGTCAGCACTCTGCTTGAAAGTGATCTGTGCGACGCGGCCAAGTTCGCCAGCTCAGATGAGAGTGTGTCAAAGCCCCAGCAGTGCAGTGGCAACAGTGCTGGACAGATCCAGCTGTCAATCAGAACCACTTCTCGAGCTATAAATGGCCCTAGCAACATCCAAGAAAAGGAAAACATTCTTTATCATGCCGGGCGCTCCGGAGACATGAGTAGATATGTTTTTAGAGGAGTTGATGGGAAGGCAGACACGTTGTGTGACAGGGCAAAGTGTTTCATAGCCGCGCCCGGACGCTTACACTTTGGCGGCAAATTGAGGGGAAAAGAGGTCACCGAATATTCCAGCGGTGCGTCCAGCGCTGTCAGCGAGCTGGACGACGCTGACAAGGAGGTGCGCAACCTAACAGCCAAAACCTTCAAGAGCCTGGCTTATCCTTACTTTGATGCAATTAATTTCAGCACCTCAAGTGAGTCATCTGCATCAGACCATGGGATAGGGATAAATAGGTGGTCCACGTTTGTCGACCTGAAATATGGCAACATGAATGTTTCACAAGGACTGGACCAAAGTGTTCTTTCCCACCAAAACTCAAGGGCCTCATTTGAAATAGCCAAAAATGTAGACAATAGAGGTTATAAGGGCACTGCACTGGCAAACACCAAACCGCCCACCAGCAAGATCTTCACTCTGAATGGGAATCCCCACGGGGCATCGTCTTCTACAAAGAAAATAGAGCTGATGGGGAAATTTGGTCAGGGGCACAGTGGGGTGATTAGACTCACAGAGACTCTGAATTTTCGTTGCAATGTCAAATCAGGAATGTCTGGGGGAGAAAGGCGCACTAACTTTGCACAAAACGCTGAAGGATCACGTTCCACAGATGAAGTTACCAACACTTTGCCAGGCGGCCAGAGGAGAGGGGCCAGCAAGCCACCCTCGAAAACCATGGAAGACACACACAAGAAAGCCATATTCGCCTCGAGCGTTATCAAAAATGTGATTTCTAAGAAGATGCAGTTCGAGCAGGAGCGCAAGATGGAAAGAGGGGAGATAAGTGAGCCGCATCAGGCGCCGTCCCCGTGCTTTGTGCACCAGGAGAGCGACAGTCACAGAGGGAAGGGGAGCAGAGAGCTGCACAGACAGAGCTCAAAGTTTTCCGAGAGCAGCTCTGACTACGCCATAATGTGCGTGGATGAATTAGGGGACTTTGTGGACAGCGGCTCATGTGATACCAAGAGCGACTCTCGGAGACAAGACGCGATCGCTCTCGCCCCAGAAACTAATTTGGAGCCGACGAATGAAGCTGGAATTGATACTAAAAAAGGCGCATTGGAAGCGTCCAAAAGCACGTTGTTTCGCAGCCAAAATAGCGCATTCAGATGCTGGAAGGACGAGGAGCTAGAGTTTCAAAAGGATCATAAAAACGATAAAACTCCGGAGGAGAAGCCACTTTCAGCTAACGACAGAGAGGGCGAGGGGAATCAGTACTCAGACGACAGCAGCAAACTGACTAAAATGTCACATTTGTTTGTGCCAAATATCCAACTGCTGTCTAGTGACGGAGAAGTCGGACAGCAGCTGCCGGGCAGGATTTATTCTCCATGTGGAGATGGAGGAGGGATTAAACTGCGCTCTGACAACACTTTATACATTGCAAACTCCAGGAATGTCGCTACATCTAAATCTCCGGAAATTAAAATTAATTTAAGGAGCGTGAGAGACAATAAAAAGGAGCCTTTTGGAGTCTCCAAGCTGCGTGCTCCTAATATAGGCTGTAACGCAGTCAGCCTGATCAAAACAGATGACTTCAAATGCCAGGCGCTGGCTGCAGCTTTGAAGGGTGAGTCCTCTGATAAAGTGCCACATTTCATGGTTAGAGACATTAGAGATAATAAAGGAAAGCTACAGACACCCATACACCAAGTGAGAGACGTGCGTAAATTGGTTAAAAGTTCATATCATTTTGTTTCTTTGGATAACAACGAAAATAAATCCAACTTCGCCTCTGCTGACACCCATCCAGAGCAAAAGAAACAAATGTCATATCGACATCCTACATCTGTTTCTCCTATAGTGATAAAATGTCAGTCTGTTAATACTAACAGTAACGGAAAACAATCTGGAAATCTTGACTTATCTAAACATGAGCCGTTTGACATAGACAGATCGTCTCCAGAGGGCGCCAAAACCGCTCCACTACAAAGGCAAGCAGGGAGAGCACCCATAAATAATTCAAATAATTCCTCAGAGGGAGGCAGTGGGTTGAGAATTGAAAGCAAAACAGCTTCAAAAAGACAGGAAAAAATACCACAGATAACAGATAACATCACAGATAAGAAGCCTGAATCAAAGATGGCAAACCAGGCAGCTTTGGAAAAACTCCAGGCTGCTGTGAAAACCATGGAGCAGCTCTATGTGTTTGAAAGAAATGAATGGAAAAGGAAGAATCAGCCCCAGCCACTGACAGACAGCCATGTGCTCTCACTGATTACCAGCGAGGAGCTTGGAGGCCCTGAGGAGGAAGGGCTGACAGGGTCCAACATGGAAAAGACAGTCAGAAGAGATTCATATCCCAACACAGATATGATACCACCAGCAGTGGCGGCGTCCCCCAGCATCGACAGCCTGCTGAGGCGAGAGGACAAAGATCTCAACAAGGCCTTTCAGGCATCCAGTGGCCGTGATGATAGGCTCATTGCTAAGTCGATGCAAGCTGCTAGCACCACAGGGGGCAAGAACATGTTCAGCCTCAGCTCCAGCCTAAAGGCCTCTGCAACTGTCAACGCAAAGACGCCCCAGCCAAATGCCATCACACAAACGCCTTTCACCACCAAAAGCTTTGTCCCAAAGTCTCCCAAATTGCCAGTGTCCTTAAAAATCAGCCAACCAAAACTGAGTGGAAATGAAGGAGCTGAATCGAAGGAGGTGGAGAGATCTGCACAGGAGCACTTGAGGGCCTCAGCTGACAACGAGAACTACCTAACCATTCCGGTTAAGACTCATGCCAGCAGCAGCAAACAGGCTTCATCTGCTGAAAAAACATCAGTATACACATTCACCACCCAGTCACACCCAACCACTCCCCCAGGACAAGTGGGTTCTAGTGCAAAGGGTCAGGAAGACCACAACCAGTCCCCTAAACGCTCCAGCATTGTGATGGAGACACGCTCACCAGAAATCCCTCCTGCCACCATCTACCACTCCCTGCCATTGGGCATGCCCACGAATCAGCCACAGGTGTACTGCTTCTCCCCGGCAATCACTCCAGCTCCCACTCTGGAACACTTCCAGGCCACCCAGAGGAAGATGCTCCTTGATCCCACCACCGGAAACTACTACCTAGTGGACACTCCTGTTCAGCCAGCCACCAAGCGCCTCTTTGACCCTGAAACAGGCCAGTATGTGGATGTGCCCATGCCCCAGCCTCCTATAACCCCTGTACCCATGCCGCTTTCACCTTTGGCCCTCAGCCCTGGGGCGTACGGACACACCTACATGATGTACCCAGGCTTTATGCCGACACCATCAGTGATCCCGGCCCGGACACTGGTGCAGTCACAGATGTCGGTGCAGTCAGAGGTGGAGAGTGGAGAGAAGGTCCCGTCACAGCAGCCTGAGGGCATGTACATGGAGACTCCCTTCTACATGGCCACAGGGAAGTCTTCACAGGCAGCATCTGGGACTCAACAGCAGGCCACCACCAACAAGCTGCCGCAGGGCTTAACCAGCATCAAGCAGCCGGTCATCAGCATCACCTCACAGCAAGGGCCCCGGATCATCGCCCCACCCTCGTTTGACGGAACCACCATGAGCTTTGTGGTGGAGCACAGATAAACCGCAGCTAACCTGGACAGGTGAGTAATTCTGACAGTTCAACCTGGTTTGTGTTCATCAGGTTTATGTGGATCTAATGCATGCATTTTGTCACATAGTGTCAGACTGATTTTGTAATTTGTTCTTGGTAATATTGTATCTTAAATTTATTTCAAACATACAGTTAAGTCTATTAAAAGTATAGAACACCTTACCATACAAGGAATACAGAAATATCACAGTGCAATCTTTACATTTAGTAGTGAAATTAACTAAGCACTCACTAATTTTTTCTGTTCATAATGTCATGATATAATGTCAAATTTAGTAATTGCAGTGCACTCATATTTATGCACTCAATTGGGCAGTGGTGGCCTGAAGGTTAGAGAAGCGAGCTTGTGACTGGAAGGTCGTCCGTTCATTCCCCGGATCCGCAGGATAAATCCGGGAAAGTGAAAAAGCAACGCAAAGCAATGCTTGCCCTTCCCTCATTACCACCACTTAGGTGATTCCGAAATAATGCTGTTTTTAATCCAACTTCCTCAAACTAACTGACAAACTGAAAACTTCAGTAATATTCCAGCACAGTTGTACTAGTTGGTGTCTTGTTCTCTGGACTCATAATGAAGCTGCCCTGTTAAGTCAACTGTGTGCACTGTTCTTACCGAGAACTGAGATTCAGCGGGGTACATACAAAATACCAGGAAGGCATTAGGTGGGGGTGGGGGGTCATTAGGGGCTCAACAGCAAATTTTTGCCATGGAGCCCCTTAACAGCTCAGTCATGTGAGTAACCATCAAGTACGTCAAAGTGTCCATGTTAGCCAAAATCTTCTGGTTAGCATCAAGTTGTGCTCTGGTGTGACCTGACAGCAAAATGACCCCTAATCAAGGTGCCTCTTTAATTTTTGTTCACACTTCTTGGAGAGTCTGAGCACACAAAAATATACTAGTTATATACAAGATTTGTTTGCATTTCTAGTTATAATATTGTAGTTCTAGTGGTTCAAAGTTTCAGTATGAAATCTATGGAGACCCAAAGTTTAAACTTAAATAAATAAATTAATGAATAAACATTATTAAATAAATAATCATATGAATACATACAAACAAAATAATACTAATGATAATAATACTATAACCATTAATATTTCAATGTTCTAAAATTCATTAAAGCTCATTATTAAGAAATTGTTTTTGATCCTGCCTATTTTCATGGTAAAATAGTTTGTGTCAGGTCATTTCAATGTAATTACAGCAGTTTTAAAATGTTATTTTTCACAATGCTTTTCCCACACTGCCAAAACTTTGGTGATAGCAAGACACTGAAGCTCAACTGGTATGGAGGCCTAAAGTGTTCCACATAAAATAAATATTAAGACAGTATGAAACACACATTCATAATATTTATAACACAAATACAGACAAAATTAACACAGTATATTATAAAACTCAGCTTGTGATTGTTGTTATTGGTTTTCAGTTCATCCAACAGTCAATCACGGAACTGGCTCTGCTCTGTTTGTCTTGACACATGAAGTCTTTGTGATGAAAGGTAGCATTAAATAGACCTGTTATTGTGAAAACAGTATTATAAAATAAAATAAAATTAGGGAAAAGGGACATTTTTTAATTATTAATTTATTCAATTTTAAACACTTTAGGTCTGATGGATTTAATTTTCTTGCTATTGTCAAAGTTTTGGTAGTGTGGAAAAAATGGCTTTTTGAAATGAATTCATCTTTTATAAAAAGCACATTCTGATTAATAAAAACTGCTGCAATTAAATAAAAAAAAAATTTCACTAGTCTCTTTTTTGGAGAAAAAAAGTAAGTTACGTTACATTTCATAATAGCAACATGAGTTTGAAAAATGGCTATATTATTTTTTTGTTATTGTTATTATTCTATATGTTATTTAATGTCTGTATTCATCGATATGATTATTTATTTCATACCTTAGTATATACCAATTCAGTCTATTTATCAATTTCCTAGTAGTATCAGGTCAATTGGATGAGGGCACAAAGAATTGCAACCAATCATGCCCCAGGATTCAATATGCATGAAAAAGGAAGAGACATAATGTGATTGTAAAGTTTGCAACTGAGCACCTCAGCAGGCGCTAGCACTCACATTCTAGTTTGTGAATTCTGATATCACAGCAGAGATACAGAGGATTACATTGATGTAAGATTCTTCATGGTCTTGGTGTTTGAATTTGTGTATGGCATGGTGGACATAGTGTGTGCAGGAGTAAAAGGTCAGGCAATAGCAGGCGTTTGTTATGTGTATACATGGACAGTTTCAGCTGCTGGTGAACATCAAGAGGCTGTCTGGCAGGTCAGAGTCGCAGCGGGGTCAGCCGGCTTTTTATAGGACCCGTCATTTAAAGCCAGAGAGAGTGAGAAGCCAGATTCACATGGCTTCTGATCAGCTGTTACATAAACACAGCATGCAACATAGCAGCAGATAGCCTCAGCTGCACTGTGGGTGGACATTTGGAGTTCCCCTTATCATCTGAGAATGAGACCCACATACCAGAGGGCTTAGTTATGATTGTAATGTAAACAGATATTCTGTCGTCTGATAGGCTAGAGGTTGAAGAAATTTGCTTTTGATTGGAAGGTTGCTCGTTCAATTCTCCAGACTAGCTGCAAAACTTTCATTGAACAATCATTATGTACCTCAACAACTATCGTCAGGGTGCTCTTGACACACCTTACCTGCAGGTTTAAAAAGGTGACATTTTTTGTGAGTACAAAATGATAAAACTAAAGCTAGTCATGAGAGAATGTATGGCTAGTTTTGTGATACTTGAGACCATACCAATAAATGGCATAGAGACACGCAAGGTGAAATGAATTGCTGTGCAAGTTTTTCTGTTAAATAACCAAAATATATGGAAGTTCATTCATTCCAAAACTAAGTGGTCATTTATGAGTCTTCAAGGGCAAAATCTAAGAGTGTACAGGGACAGATAGGTAAGCACAGAACATGGTTTATCACAGGAGCATGTTGGATTTTGGTAAACTGTGAAACTGTACTTGCTGGTTCATGTACCATGAAACACACACACAACACGTTTCCTTGTTTTGCTTTAGTGTCAGTCCGAATGACCCCTCACTTTTAAATCCAAATGGAACTTATTGGTCAGTGAGTGATGAATTACAGATTAATGTAGTTTCTACTTCCAATCACACTTTATTTTACAGTTAAACATTTACCATATATCTCGTATCAATAAAATACTTACTGGCTACCGATATCAACAAATTTGTAGGTACAGGGGAGGAAGACAAGAGGATAGAGAATAAGTGGCTAACATATATGTATTAAAAGGGTTTAAATGATGGTGATGGAAGTATTTCCTAAATTACTGAGTACATAATTAATAATTAAGAGGTGCAGTAATATTGTTACTCGGTAACAAGGCAGAGAAAAAAATGGGATTAGGATATAGTTTAATTTATTTTAAGATTCTGACACATTAACAAAAATACTGTGAGAATATATTTATTCTTAATATTAATATAGTGTACATTATTATTATTGCTCAGGAACAAGACATCAGGCTAAGCCTGAGTACAGGGGTGTACCTCTATAGCTGTAGCTATAAAACAGTTACAGTACCGAAAGTACTGTAAAGTTTGGACACACTTTCTTATTCAAGTGAATGGGAAGGTGTGTCCAAATGTTTGATTGGTACTGTATATGTGTGTTTTTTTTGTAATGATGATAAAATACTGATGAACAGTAATGTGATTTTGGGATCAAACGTAGGACTCATCTGACATCTGAATTGAAATTGATGTTAAACAAGCACCTAGATGAGCTTCATATCCTGTCATGTCATCACATCATAAACAACTAAGGGGCCAAATACATATACTTTCACTCACAAGCTTTATTAAAGTTTATTGGACAAAATACAACATACACAATGCTGTGGCAAGCTATTAATTCAACAAGTGACACATGATGATTTTACCAAGTCTTTTTGTGAAGCATGCATGAGGATTTCCAGCTGAGATACATGTAATAGGTTTTAATGATATTACCATCAGGGCATAGCATTGAAATAGTGTGAAAAAACATTCTTATTACAGTGTAAGTCTGGATGCTGTAAAGTAAAGTTGACCCCTGCTCACTCTGTTTTACTCTAATTATATTGTAATTACAGAGGGCGTGGCCTGTCAAATGAAGTGGTCCACAGTTCAGCCCTTTTTCACAATAATTATAGTGTAGTTACAGAGTATGTGGACGGTCAAACAAAGCAGTCCACTCTTCACCCCTGTTTCATGGAAATTACAAATAAGTGTTGGGTATGGAGGATGTAGTATTTAATGTTAATTACTCCGGTATATTAACACAGCACAGTCCATCACCACAATAAATACCATTAAACAGAAATCACTTATCTGTCCATCTCAATGTTACCTTAAGATCTTTGATTCTGAACCAAAGTTGGAAGCATTTGATTTTCTAGTTGTGCAGAAGTCTTTCTTGATTGGCAAAAAACAGAGTAGAGCCTATGGGCTAAATCCTTCACACACACACAGTACATCAGTGAAACTTTACCACTGAAAATTGCTCCAAACGTACTATACATTTGTGGCAAATGCATACAAGTATATTGTGGGAAGAGGTCTATCCATTCTTACAGCTATCATAACTCACTGAATTGTTAATCTCTCAATTTTCCAGCAGTTTGGATTGTCACAAAAATGAAAAAAAAATGGTTTTCATACCAAAATACTGTTTAATGCAAAGTAACACTAGGCTAATATTACTACAGTAAATTAAAGTTGAGCCTACGTTTTGTAATTATCTTATCTAAGTATTTTCTGTTTTAGTATTGCATTATTATATATGGCTACTACGATGATTGAAAAAAATGCATACATATACACTCGTTTTTTAAATAGTTATAACAATTAAAAATCTCTCTCTCTCTCTGCTGACACATCTACATAAATGATGCATACAATAACTTACATCGTCAGTTGGTGGAAGCAGTTCCACAGTTACAGTTGTTGGGCTAGTTGATCAGTTGCTCTGTGGAAACAAACCAAAAGCAGCAGGTAAATGAAATTTAGTTGTGGGCTGCATGTTTATGGATGAGAGACACGAGCCACACAGGCTTCCTCATTCTTTTCAATGAGACCACTGCAGCTACACAGGGCTCTGTCAAAAAATATGAGGGTAGTTAGGTCCTGGCTCTACTATTGCTGCAGTGCAATGCAATATTATCTGGCTAATGAAATATGTGCAAACACACATACTACTGTAGGTAAAACACCTTGTAGCTTGTAGCATCATGCTTATTCTACTGTTAACCTTTCAAGCATCAAGACAGAAGAGACAAATATTACTTTCCAAAGTTGTACAACCCAGAAAAGAGTACACAGCACTGTGCAGTATGTTGGTGTTTGATTGCTCTTCAAACTGGACTTACTGTTATCTATATGCTGTTATATATACTATTACTTGTGCCTTCTCCACTTGACTTTAGAACTGTCAATGAAAAAAAAATGGAAAAACAAAAATACAAAATACAAAATTGTACCTATTTTGTCACATCTTCGAGGCTGTACATCAATGCCATTGTCTTGAGACACGGCTCTGGTTATTTATAGTGCCCATATCATTAATTTGCCACATACTGGTATCAGTGACAATAGATTTTCCAATACAGGATAAAATTAAGAGATAATTCATCTTAATACATTTTATAAATGGACCATCTATGACAATTTTACAGATCTCTATGTAAACTGCCATAAAATTACATATTTATATTACATATCTTCTCATCAATTTCATATCGCTGTCAAATCGCTCTAAAAAACGTGTGTATGTTGGTCTGAAGTATGCATGAGATGCACATATCTCGCAGCTCATTCTGTGTTTATACAGTTAATACCAGCTTCTTTGAGATGTGGTGTATGTGTGGTATATGTGTGGTTTTGTGCGCTTGTTCACTTGTTTATCTGAACCCCAGACTCTTATGAGACAGTCCTTGATAAAACTCCTCCCTTATCAGACTGTCAGGACACAAATCAGGAAACAGTTTGTTTCCTGTTCCTCACCGAGCAAAGAGACACACAGAGAGAAGGACGATAGCATTCAAACTCTTCCACTTCCACAGAGAGAAAACAGATATAGTAAGGAGTACTGGGAACACTGGAAATACTGGAATACTGGAATACTGGAATGCTGCTGTTTCAACCTGGTACTGACTGCATATACTGAAAGAGAATTTAAAAAGAGCCATCACTCAAAGTGAAAGTAACTTTTAGGGAACTTTTTAGAACTACGGCTGACTTCTTCCTTGGTTGCACCGTCTGCCTACTGTGTTTTCTGCGTCTCTCAGACAGAAAATGGCTTCTCGATCAGAAGAAGATTTCTGTTGTTCTGTCTGTCACGACATCTTCAAAAATCCTGTTGTGCTGTCATGTAGCCACAGCTTCTGTAAAGACTGTCTGCAGCGCTGGTGGACAGAGAAACTAGTACACGAATGTCCAGTTTGTAAAAGAAGATCTTCAAAAAGTGAACCACCTTCTAACTTGGTGTTAAAGAACCTGTGTGAAGCCTTCCTACAACAACTTTCTCTACAGGAGAAAGCATCTGCAGAGTCTGAAGCTGTCTGCAGTCTGCACTCAGAGAAACTAAAGCTCTTCTGCCTGGACCATCAGCAGCCTGTGTGTGTCGTCTGTCGAGATTCAAAGATACACACCAACCACAGATTCAGCCCTATTGATGAGGCTGCACAAGATCACAAGGAGGAGCTCAGGAAAACCCTGAAGCCCTTACAGGAGAAACTGGAGAACTTTAATCAAGTTAAAGTTAACTGGGATCAAACAGCAGAGCATATTAAGCAACAGGCCCAACAAACAGAGAAGCAGATAAGGGAGGAGTTTAAGAAGCTTCATCGGTTTCTACAAAAGGAAGAGGAGGCCAGGATCACTGCTCTGAGGGAGGAAGAGGAGCAGAAGAATTGCATGATGAAGCAGAGGATTGAGGCTCTGAGCAAAGAGATAGCAGCTCTTTCAGAAACAGTCAGAGTCACAGAGAAAGAACTGAGAGCTGCAGACGTCTCATTCCTGCACAACTACAAGGCTGCAGTGGAAAGAGCCCAGCAGCGCCCCCTGCTGAATGATCCACAGCTAGTGTCAGGAGCTCTGATAGATGTAGCCAAACACCTGGGCAACCTGACCTTCAACATCTGGAACAAGATGAAGGAGATGGTCTCCTACACTCCTGTGATTCTGGATCCAAACACAGCTTATCCAAACCTCGTCCTGTCTGAAGATCTGACCAGTGCAATATATGTGGAGACAAAGAGAGAGCTTCCTAAAAATCCAGAAAGGTTTGAATATTATGTCACAGTCCTGGGCTCTGAGGGATTTGACTCTGGGACTCACAGCTGGGATGTTGAAGTTGGAAAAAATACAAACTGGGCAGTGGGTGTGACAGCAGTGTCTGTCAAGAGGAAGATAGAGATTCCTAGTGGATTTTGGGAAATATGGTTCAGTGATGGTAAATACAGAGCGCACACTCCATCAGTTACAGATAGATTTATTTCAGTAAAGAAGCCTCTTCAGAGGATGAGAGTGCATCTGGATTTGAACAGAGGAGAACTGTTATTCTTTGATCCTGACACTGACGCACACATTTACACCTTCACAGACACTTTCACTGAGAGGCTGTTTCCCAGCGTTGGCACATTAAGTACAGTGCCATTGAAGATATTACCAGATTGATGGTCATGATGGTGATGAGGCGTTAATGTATTGAACAAGAATACCATTGATTTTGCTACTTATTTGAAGCAATATTCACAATATATCCTTTTTTCTATTTTTATCAATCACCTGATATGTGAGTAGCTGTGATTTTGCTGTCACTTTCTTCCCTTAGAACAGAAAACATTTTTGTACAGAGAAAGACATTCTACAAGCTGGTTTTAGAAATACACACTGACTGCAAAATTGTACATAAAACAGCAAGTTTTATGTCAGCTTAGACAAAGAGTGAATATCCAAAAGTGTGTTGTTATGTCCTCCCACTAAATAGCCTAAATGTATGGAAGTTCATTTGTGACAAAATTAGTGGGTGGTGAACAGTCTGCAAAGTTAAAATCTGAGAGTGTACATGTAAATTTGTAAGTGCACAACATGTTTTATCACAAGCAGGGACAGGGTTGTAAATATAGCAGATGTTTTGCTCCTGTAAGATAAATTGTGTCAAAAGATTTCAGTGTGTCAAATCAAACTGCAAACACTCTTATGTGCATGCAATCATGAATGTGATTGTTATATAAATCCAAGGATGACTATGTTAAATTTAAATTATTGAAATAAAAATTCAAAATTTGCTTCTATTTGTGTTGTTATGTTGTAGGACAAAATTCACACAAACACACGCATGAAACCAAAATTTAAATTCAACAATCAAAATGTCATTTTGATCTACAAGTTTAAAAATGCATTACTGCTGCCAACATTATAATCAAAACAGTGAAATCAATTGATTGATAATTCGAAATGTACTCCAAAATATAATCCTGCTATAGGTAAAATGAAACTGAACACCAAATAGACTTTTCATTTGTAAATTGGCAGACAGTGTGCTACTCTGTAGTCTGTGTGTGTCATCTGTTGAGATTCTAAACTTGAAAATGAAAACCTAAACAAAGCTTTTGAATTTGCTTTTGATTTATGTCATGATATAATTGCTAAAACATTGTTATCAGGCAACGCACTGTGTTGGCCAATCAAATATGTGACTGGTAAACACAGTGTTTATCTGTAGGGCTTTTGTCAGTCTGATGCCAGAGAGTACCTGTGGGTCAGTGAGAGATGGGTGGCTTTGATAGATCAATGGAGCTCCACTAACAGTCCTGACACATTTTCATATAACGAAATGAAATAATGAGGGAGAAATGTTTTGGAATGCAACACACTCCTGGTCTGTTTTATAACAAAACAAAACAGTTTCTGACTGTCAGGACAGAAACCAGGAAACACAATTGGTTTAGTATTCCTCACTGAGCAGAGACATACACACAGAGAAGGACAATAGCATTTAAACTCACCACTTCCACAGAGGGAGAACAGTTACAGTAAGGAGTACTGGGAATACTGGGAATACTGGAATACTGCTGTTTCAACCTGGTGCTCACTGCATATACTGAAAGAGAGAAATTTTACAGCCACGCCTTACTGCTGTCTGCCTGCTGTGTTTCTAGATTTACTTGAACAGAAAATGGTTTCTCGATCAGTGATGGATTTTTCTTGTCCGGTCTGCCACGAAAATCCTGTTGTGCTGTCGTGTAGCCACAGCTTCTGTAAAGACTGTATTGCAGACATTCTTTGATCCTGACACTGTTACACACATATACACCTTC
This sequence comes from Thunnus albacares, assembly GCF_914725855.1. Taxonomy (NCBI): domain Eukaryota; kingdom Metazoa; phylum Chordata; class Actinopteri; order Scombriformes; family Scombridae; genus Thunnus; species Thunnus albacares. The sequence goes on along the minus strand of NC_058127.1, from coordinate 25,126,876 downwards.
ACACACACTTTAACTGAGAGGCTGTTTCCCTTCATTAGCACTCTAAATGCAAAGCCAGTGAAGATATTAACAATGAAAGTCACCTCACAGTTAGCTCAAAATATGTGCAAACACACATACTACTGTAGGTAAAACACCTTGTAGCTTGTAGCATCATGCTTATTCTACTGTTAACCTTTCAAGCATCAAGACAGAGGAGACAAATATTGCTTTCCAGAAGTGATAACTTTCCAAACTTGTATTATCCAGGCTGAAAAGAGTATATGGCACTGTGCAGTATGTTGGTGTTTGATTGCTCTTCAAACTGGACTTACTGCTATATGTATGCTGTTATATATACTATTACTTGCACCTTATCCACTTGTCTTTAGAACTGTCAATGAAAAAAAATGGAAAAACAAAAATACAAAATACAAAATTGTACCTATTTTGTCACATCTTCGAGGCTGTACATCAATGCCATTGTCTTGAGACACGGCTCTGGTTATTTATAGTGCCCATATCATTAATTTGCCACATACTGGTATCAGTGACGATAGATTTTCCAATACAGGATAAAATTAAGAGATAATTCATCTTAATACATTTTACCTATTCTGTCACATCTTTGAGGCTATACATCAATGCCAAAGCAGCTGTCATGATGCACAGTCATTAGACACAGCTCTGGTTATAGTGTCCATGTCATTATTTTGCCACATATACTGGTATCATTGAGAGCAGATTTTCCAATACAGGATAAAATGAAGAGAAAATTAATCTAAATACATTTTATAAATTGACCTTCTATGACAATTTTACAGATCTCTATGTAAACTGTCATAAAATTACATATTTATTATTTCATTCTGTCTCAACTTATTTTCCTCTCTCCACCTTATCATATGACCCTCAGATCACTCTAAAAAAAACATGTGGTCTGAAGTATGCATGAGATGCACATATCTTGCAGCTCATTCTGTATTTGTACGGTAAATACCAGCTTCTGTAAAATGTGGTGTATGTGTGGTTTTATGTGCTTGCATCACTTATCTGAACTCCAGACTCTTATGAGACATGTCCTTATAAAACTCTTCCCTTATCTGTCAGGACAGAAACCAGGAAACACAGTTGGTTTAGTATTCCTCACTGAGCTAAGAGAGACACAGAGAAAAGGGCGATAGCATTCAAACTCACCACGTCCACGGAGTGAGAACAGATACAGTAAGGAGTACTGGGAACACTGGAAATACTGGGAATAATGGAATACTGGAATGCTGCTGCTTCAACCTGGTACTAACTGCATATACTGAGACAGAGTTGAAAGAGGAGCTATGACTCAAAGTGAAAGTAACTTTTAGGGAACTTTTTAGAACTACGGCTGACTTCTTCCTTGGTTGCACCGTCTGCCTACTGTGTTTTCAACGTCACTCAGACAGAAAATGGCTTCTCGATCAGAAGAAGATTTCTGTTGTCCAATCTGTCACGACATCTTCAAAAATCCTGTTGTGCTGTCATGTAGCCACAGCTTCTGTAAAGACTGTCTGCAGCGCTGGTGGACAGAGAAACTAGTACACGAATGTCCAGTTTGTAAAAGAAGATCTTCAAAAAGTGAACCACCCTGTAACTTGGTGTTAAAGAATCTGTGTGAAGCCTTCCTACAACAACTTTCTCTACAAGAGAAAGCATCTGCAGAGTCTGAAGCTCTCTGCAGTCTGCACTCAGAGAAACTAAAGCTCTTCTGTCTGGACCATCAGCAGCCTGTGTGTGTCGTCTGTCGAGATTCAAAGATACACACCAACCACAGATTCAGCCCTATTGATGAGGCTGCACAAGATCACAAGGGGAAGCTCAGGAAAACCCTGAAGCCCTTACAGGAGAAACTGGAGAACTTTAATCAAGTTAAAGTTAACTGGGATCAAACAGCAGAGCATATTAAGGAACAGGCCCAACAAACAGAGAGGCAGATAAGGGAGGAGTTTAAAAAGCTTCATCGGTTTCTACAAAAGGAAGAGGAGGCCAGGATCACTGCTCTGAGGGAGGAAGAGGAGCAGAAGAGTCGTATGATGAAACAGAGGATTGAGGCTCTGAGCAGAGTGATAGCAGCTCTTTCAGAAACAGTCAGAGTCACAGAGAAAGAGCTGAGAGCTGCAGACGTCTCATTCCTGCACAACTACAAGGCTGCAGTGAAAAGAGTCCAGCAGCGCCCCCTGCTGAATGATCCACGGCTAGTGTCAGGAGCTCTGATAGATGTGTCCAAACACTTGGGCAACCTGACCTTCAACATCTGGAATAAGATGAAGGAGATGGTCTCCTACACCCCTGTGATTCTGGATCCAAACACTGCTAATCCAAAGCTCGTCCTGTCTGAAGATCTGACCAGTGTGATATTTAGGGGGGTAAAGAGAGAGCTTCCTAAAAACCCAGAGAGGTTTGAAGACTACCTCACAGTCCTGGGCTCTGATGGATTTAACTCTGGAACTCACAGCTGGGAGGTTGCAGTTAGAAATGACAGAAACTGGGCAGTGGGTGTGTTAGGAGCGTCTGTCCCACACACAGGAGAGATTCTGAGTGGATATTGGGAAATACTGTTCAGTGATGGTAAATACAGAGTGAGCTCCCCACCAGTTATAGATAAAATTCTCTCACTAAAGAAGCCTCTCCGGAGGATCAGAGTGTTTCTGGACTGGAACAAAGGAAAATTGTCTTTCTTTGATCCTGACACTGATACACACATTTACACCTTGACACACACTTTCACTGAGAGGCTGTTTCCCTTCATTAACACTCTGAATACAAAGCCATTGAAGATATTAACAGTGAAAGTCACTTCACATTTGGCAATGTAGATGATTATGTTAGAGATTGCAATCAGGATGATGATGATGATGATACAATTATATCTTTAACAAGAATACTACTTATTTTAAGGAATAACTATTTGTGTGTCCTCTATTTTATGTCCACTTTTCTATTCTTATCAATCGCCTGATATTTGTGTCTAGCTGTGATTTTGCTGTCACTTTCTTTCCTTAGAACAGAAAACATTTTGTGCAGAGAGACACTCTACAAGCTGGTTTTAGAAATACATATGGACTGCAAGATTGTACATAAAACAGCAGGTTTTGTGACAGCTTAGACGGAGTGTATATAAGACAATCAAAGGTGTGTTGTTGTGTTCTCCTACTAAATAACCTAAATGTATGGAAGTATGGAAGCTAAAAACTGGGCAGTGATTAGTCTGCAATGTTAAAATCTGTGAGTGTACAGGTAAAACATTGTAAGTACAGAACATGTTTTAGCACAAGCGAGGGCCCAACAAACATAGTGGCAGATAAGGGAGCAGTTTATGAAGCTTCATCAGTTTCTCCAAAAGGAAGAAGAGTCCAGGATCACTGCACTGAGGAAGGAAGAGGAGCAGAAGAGTCACATGATGAAGCAGAGGATTGAGGCTCTGAGCAGTCACTATTGATGTAGATTCTCTGTAGTTTAAGGATGATGGCAATGAGGTGTCTATTTCATTAAGCAAAATACCACTTTACTTTAAGAAATCACTGCTGTCAGTGTCAGTACACTATTGTGAGTATGAATTTAAACTTAAAATCTGTGGGAACAGTTGGAGATGCACAGCAATGTGTAGTCACATAAGCCTCAGTCATTTCTATATATACAGTACATAGAACTGTGTGTATTTGTTGTGTGTATTTTTTTCTTTAGAGATGGCAGTAGTGGTCAGATGGGTTGCCATGAAATTTTGCATTCATGCCCCGTGAGGATGAAGCCTACTGACTTTGGTGTCTCCCTGACTTTTCCTCTGGCGCAAATAAGGTTGACATTTGTGGTTTTAAGTTACATTTGGTGCATTGCCATTGTGAGACTGTTAGCATGCTAATTTTAGCATTCAGCTCAAAGCAACACTGTGCACAAGTACAGCTTTACAAAGTTGCTAGCATGTCTTGTTTTTGTATGCTTTTTAAAAAAAATAAGAATTCAGTTCAATTGGAATTGAATTACAAGTTTCACTAGAAGTGTTGCTTCCTCATTGAGAAAACTTGATGTAGCTTTAAGCAAGCTTTAGACTAGCAGAAGTGAGTAAAGCAAAACTGTTTTCCATCGTTAAGCTTTTAAAGGAACATTTGTGGTCACAATGATCATGGAATGATATAAATGCAGATGTCTTCTATTACCTCCTTCAGGATAAATATGTTTTTTTTCATTTTTAGTCTTGTAATGTAATCAAAATGCCACTGCCTAGAGAGTGTGAGCTAGTGTTGCTCATGCAAAGATATGTGTTGCATTTTACTGGTGTAATTTTAAAGGTCCTTCATGGTGTTACTGTGTAGTTAAGGTTATGACTGTTAAAGGTTGAAAGGAATTTGGTCAAGTATGTCAACCAAGGTTGTTTTGTATATGTTGTATATATTTTAGCTCATTAGCCTCATGCTAACCCTTTTCCTCTGGCATCCCCTATTGTGTTGATGTGTTGTTGTACTGTATCCTACATCACACGCTAAGTGCTGATAAGCTTCTAGTCATTCAGACTACCTGGTAGTGTATTTCCAATTATAGTTACAGCCATTAAAGGTGTGGTCAGCAGACAAAAGAGATTAAGGGGGAAAAGTGCTTTCATTTATTTTTATTTGGTTGACACCTTGTTGTTATGTCCTTTGAGTTATACAGCCTTGCAAATACTTTTGAGAGGAGGAACCTTAAACATAGTGTACATGTATGTAAATAAACACTGACAAATGCGAGAGAACCATACACTGCCTGTGTCATTGTTACTGTGTTTTTTATAGATCAAAAATATAATCTTAACACAGACTTTGACTGGTTCCACACCACTGTTCATGGCTGTTAACATATCCAATTAATTTTGGCAGTTGAAGTCAGGATTATCTTGGAGTAACATATGACATTCACACATTATTGTGTGATTGTAGTTGAATCTTATTTTTTCTGGAATTAAGCCTTTCTTTTGATACCATAGATCACAATATTTTATTGGGTTGTTTGAAGAAGTGGGCTGAGATAGCTGGTATAGCACTTAAGTGGTTTCTTCCTATTTTATCTAATCACCAATGTTTTGTTTCTATTACTGACAAAGTGTATGGTTGTGCTCCTCTGACCTGAGGTGTTCCTCAAGGGTCAATCCTGGGACCTTTCTTATTCTCCCTCTACCCATTTTTAAGGCACATTATCTGTTAGTCAGCAGTGTCTATATCAATAATTGCTATGCTGATGATGCCCAGCTTTACATATCAGTGAAACATGTGGAACTTTCAAATATGCCAATTTTACAGAATTGTCTTAAGGAGATTAGTGCCTGGAGGTGTCATAGTTTCTTGTAGTTAAATCATAACAAATCTGAAACTCCCCAAACCAGACCTGTTTAAGGTTAACTGGCTTCTAAGTCACAGTTGGTTTCCGTAAACCAAGGGGTCATTTTAAATTCCCTATTGTAATTCTTAAATAGTTATCCAGTCTTGTTGTTTTTAAACACTGTTAAACTACACCCCTTCTTATCTCTCTAGCAGCTCAAACAATTTATCCATTATTTTGTCTCCTTGCGTCTTGACTGTTGAAATGTACTGTATTCAAGAAGGTGAAGCGTGTCGAAAATTAGCTCAAAATTTCGCTGCACAATTACCAACTAAAATCCCACAACATTCCCATATCACCCTGGTGCTGGCTTCAATACACTGGCTTTCTATTTAGGATTGAATTTAAAATCCTTTGAATTACTTTCATGATGTTGCACAATTCGGCTCCACCATATATCAGTGAATAACTGATCCCATATTGGTCTTCTGTGCCTCTCTGGTCATCAGAACATGGTATCCTGATTGTGCCCAGTCCAAAGACTTTAACAACTCTTATGCACAGTGAACTCAGCAGCCACACATTTCTCCATTCTCTATTTCTCTGTTTTGAGTCTTCAGGTTAGACTAACCCATTGTTGCTAACTTTGGAGCTAACCCCCTTCACTTTTCCAGCACTTGGGTAAACAACAAACGTGACTTTTTTGCATTTCTTAACTGACACACTGGAGTCTGTACTGTACATTTACTGCTAGACTTACAACTACTGACTGCTAACCTTTTCCTCTGCTCCACTCGCATCCACCATCACTTTCCTGCCACTCAATCTTTCCCACTTGCTACGCAAACACACTACGTAATACAATATTACTAACGGAGTTACGCTACCAATAGTTTCCTAGGTAACAACACAGAGGATGACCCACGCATTGGAACAGCACTGCACAGAGGCTCCCAAACATTATTGCTTTCCGAATGAATGGATATTTGGCATTATTTTTGGCATTAAAAAATATTTTTTTGGCCTGGCAGGGGTTCTTGTTGTTACAATTATGGGAGAAACACTGATTCAGTAAACGTTCAGTACGTTCAGTAAACGCTCAGTAAACGTTAAGTGTAGTTAGACCATTAGGTTGGGTGAGTTCAAAGTTGGGAAAACAAAGGGGGTGTTTTGAATACACCCTCGTTTTCACAGGTAGTTTGTTAGTCTGTCCCTCTCGCCGCAGGAAATAATGGATTAATCCTGGAAAGCTACTGATGTAGCACTGTTCTCCTTATGAAAGTAATACGGAGATTATTCGACCAATGAGAATTTAGTCAGACGAGAGCATATCAACCAACTAATCGACCAGTCGACCAGGAGACTACAGCCCTATTGCTTATACCACTAACCGCTTCTGTATCAGACACTGGGGCAGATACATCAGTTGCTTCTGATTGGTTAGGCAAAACAGGCCACCTCTCAAGCAGAAATTGGCTAACATGAACACTATGTCAGATTTAATAATTAAGTGAAAACTAAATGGCAATTCAGTGCAAATATTAGACATTATGAGTGTGCACAAAACAGGAATCTGTGCACAAAACACTCTGGAATTGCAAATTTGTCACAGAGCACTCTTGAATCTCAAATTGGTGTTTGAATAAATCTCTTTTTTTTCTCAATAGTTTTGTCAGTTATAAACTTCTGTACAACACTAATCTTGTCAGATTAGTGCCCTCAGATTTCTCTCCTTAGAACACAAGGTTTCTTGATAAGAAAACATGACTCTACCATCCTATTGTGCACATATGAAACATTTCACATGTTGAAACAAAGATTTCTCTAATGAAAGTACCTCTTATAAATAAATGTATTTGGGTGTCAATTGTTATTATCATGTTAATAAGAACTTTGTGTCTGTTTGTCTCCTTCACTCCCAATAGGGTGGAGCGCTAAGTGGACTGCTGGACTGCTCTGGGTTTTGATCTCTTCATTGTGCATCATATGCTTATTTTAGTAGCTAAAGATGATGTTTCAGGGCCTTGTGTAAAAGTCCTCGCATAAAATTTACATCATTTTAACCTTTTCTAATTTGTACAAGATGTGTATAAAGTATATTTTTCTTCCTTTGTTTTATATCATCTCATTGTAAAAGTTTGAAAGTCTCCCATAATATATAGGCCTAAACTGCACTGACACTGTGAGCTCAGTGATCAATCATCCTGTAAACCAATCAGGGTTTTATTTTGGAAAATCTTTATTTTATGTCCTTTTTCTTCTTTATCATTTTGGAATTTAATTTATAAGATCAGACATTTGGGCTACAATTAATATTAACAAGATTAACATAACGACATCATTGCATTACAATATTCATGATAATGTTTTTCTTACCATATTTTGTGTGTTGGTTTTTATGCGGTGTCATTGCTATTGCTTAAAGGTCAGCATTCACCACCATGTTTTTATATACCTAGAAATGTCATTATTTAATCAACCATGATGAATTCATTAACACAATACTATTAATTTAACGTGTCTGTACAGTGGTCCCTCTTTGTGCACTTATCCTGCTTATATATCGGAATATTCCATTTATTTGGTGTAATTATAGTATCACAACAGACTTTTTATGTTTTTATTTAATTACCACACAAAGAACAAACTTTATTAATTATTCCCTGATCACACAAAAACAAAATAGGCCAATCCCTCTTCTTCTCACTGGAAAAAAAAGATATCCAAGCAGCCCTAAAAAGGTTTAAAGAGCAGTGCAGCAGCAGGACAAAGAGGGGCCTCTGGGATTACTCAACTGTATGATCTTTAAACTGATGTACCTTAGCACCCATTTGCATCCCGTCTGACATGAATTTCTTAGTGATTATATTAACAGTGATTTATTTTTTTTGTATATAATACTTCACAAACTGTGGATCTGCTGGCCAGTCCATGGCTCTTTCATTTTGACTCAACTTTTGGAATAATCCTACTTTTCTGTCATTATGCTACAAAAATACAAAATCCAGTCAACCAACATCAAGCATTCCTTTATAATAACTGCAGTAACAATTGTTGCTGTGTTTGTTATAAAAGAAAAAAACTGTATGGGTATCATATGACAGGAAAGAATTGATGTGGAAATTGATGTGAATGGATAAATAAACAGTGCGTAGACTGATAAACTGTGCACACATAAACTGTATGGGGTGGTGTATTAAACAGTGTTAGTAAGTAATATAATTTCTTACAGCATGCTCGTTAAGTGAAAGCACAGATTAATAATCCCTGTTGAGAAAATGTGATTCTGTAAAACATGTCTTGTCCTGTGAGCGGCACATTTTAAAGTGATCATCAGCCACTCAGAGCAGAGTGTAAATTAGACACTGTACAGTCCTATTGATTATTAATATGTAATTTATACTGTATATCATAAAGTGCAGGTGAGAGGATGTCTTTTGAGATATTGTGCTAAAGAGGAATATTATGGCTTACATGCTGTAACTTGCTTGGTTTTTACAGCATACAGTATTGATAACATTTTTGGACACCATTTATTGGTATGTGCTTTTATTTAACTCGTATGACAATTAGGTACTGCCATAACATGACTGAAAAACTACTTTCTTATTCTGAATGCCAGATGCATATTCTTGAGGTGGTACTTCAAAATTTCCCCTAAACTACCCATTCAGTTAAGCATCCTGTTTGCATGGTTTATTAATCCATTCACTCAGCCTTGTGAACTGTGTGTGTGAATATTCATGCCAATAGTTTCTTCTGTCATTTTTTAAAATAGAACTTTTCATTGTTTGTGCACCTCAAATAATATGAACAGTAATTCCATTGATCTTCATTGTATAAAGGGGGAAGGCGGAAATCTCAGAAACAGATATCTCAACACCTGGAAGAATACAAACAAAACCATCTGTATGGCTAAATTATTATTATTATTATTATTATTATTATTATTATTATTATTATTATTATTTTTGTAATTTGGGTGAGCTGACTCTTTTTGTATACTCAGAAATCCCAAATGTAGAATAAAATTATCAGATTTTTGAGTATGATGTTAATAGATACTATTGTCTCACTTCCTGTATACCAACTGCCAGAATAAAACGTAAATTAGCACAGCGTACTGTATATGACAGGGGCATGGTTGGTAAAACAGCTCAATATTTTCTGGCACTTTGACTTCAATGTGATAAAGTGAACTTCATAAGTTCACATAATGGTTAATGAAGTTACTCATCCCACTAATGCAGTTAGATCTATTAAATGATTATTTATTCAGACAGTGGTGATGTCTACAATTGCAATGTTTTGTGGTTATTGCAACACTTTGAAAATAATATTGCAGCAGTATTTGAATGTGCATGAAGATTAGTTCTTTTGTTGTTGTTTTTTTTTTACTTCTGTGCAATAGAAAATAAGTGTAAATATTGTTTTCAAAGGTCTAGATGAGGGTGTTGTGAAGGTCAATGGAAGTATGGAGAGAGACTTTTGGAACGTAGGGACTCTTATTGGTAATGAAGTAGTGAATGTGCAGCAAGGGGACGTGGCTTTAGGTGAATAAAGAGAAATGACGCAATGAAAAAACTTACAGTGTTCTGTCCAAGAAAGAAAGGTGAATTATAGGTTTTTAATTTTGATGTGTTTTGCAAATGGACACTGTCGGTTCAAAGTTGTGTCAGGGGTGCAAGGGATGTTATGTCACATGATGTTGTTAAAAGTGTTTGTGCATTGTGAAAATTCAATAAATATGGAACCCTTTTACAGACCTGCCACTCATGTTTTTCATTTGTTCACCGTTGTTCATAAATTATCTACAGTATCACCCACACCCAGCAATAACCTAATTAAAACTTAACTGGAGGCTTAGTTTTTAGTTTCTTCACTTGCCTTCTCAAAAATGTCTTGACAGTGGCAGTACTTTTGCTTAAACCACATTAAAACACAATGGAGTTTTGAATCATCTGCTTATCTTTAACTACATTTCTTGGTCCCTTGATCCCTGAACCTGTGACAGGAGTGGTACACTTGAACACAAGTGACCACATACAGCATCAGGTAAGTTGTTCTAGGTTTTGGATTCAGTGTTTTAGGGTCTGTATGAATCTGCGGTTATACAACAAAAATTGGAAAGAATGCATACAGTTAATGTTGTAAAAGACACAAATGAGCTATTGTATCATGATTATATGTTATGATCATTTAAAATAGTTTAACTTTTTTGGGAATATGGCGTATTTCCCAAAATGTCGAACTATTCCTTTAACTAATTAGGGAGGGGAGGGGATTCATTGACTGGTCTGGACATTTTTTTTAAATGTGGATTTTATTTTATTTTTTAATGACCCTTTAAAGTTTCCATCTTTATCAAAATCCCATTGAGCACTGACAACTTTGCAAGACTGAAATGTGGCTTAGCACTGTTGATGCTGGAATGTGTGCTAAATAAGCGGTCAGTGTTAAAGGCTTATCTGCTGGCTGTGGGCCTATATAATAACTGGGTTAGGAAGGGATGCAGGTGGATGGCTGCAAGCTCATGTTGCAGAGCCCTAACTGTATAGAGGCATCTAATCCCAGTGTGTCTGCAATGCATTCCATCACATCCAGAGCCATACCTCACACATACTGTATGTCTCTGGCTATTTTGCAATGTACATTGCCACAGAAACTAATGTATTCATTAATAATTAATGGTGGTCTTTATTGATGGACCCTTTATGGATGACTTTATAAATATTCATACCTGCAGAACTGATGGTTTATTAAAAAATGAGAAACTCATGACCATCCATAATGCCAGTAGTTACAGCTTTTAAACATGTGCCAAGGATACTTTAAATATGAAAGTATACCACTTAGTTTATGTAAAATAATATAAATATTTCTTAATGAGGACACTTTTTCTGGGTCAACAGAATTGAAATCTGGGTTAATTTATTCTCTACTACATAGTCCTAATAAGTATTCATCATTGTGTTACAATGTCTTTTAGAACAACCAATGAATTAATATAGTTTGTACAAACAATCCCACTCAAAGTCCACTTACTAGCCTCTCCCAGAGCTTTAACTATATCATGTGGTTCCAGCAGATGAAGTTTGTTAGTTTATTGCTGATGAAGACTGTAATATGGTTGACAGCTCTAGAAAAAACATGGAAGTGGATCTGAACTTAAGATTGTCATAACAATGCATGCCAAACCATGCATGATGCATGCAGGTAGTATGCTAATATGCTGACTATGTCTCTTTAGGAACTTAATTTCATGAGTTAACACTCAGCACTACATTAATTCAAATCAGTTTAATGTCACGAGTTAATTATAAAAGATTCGTTGATTTCATTAAGTTCCTGAATCATATTTTAAAGTTCAAGTAAAACCATACCTGGCTTCTATAACCGATGTTGCCTTCAAGTGCTCCTCGTTAACTCTTCTTGTAGTGTTTTGATTTTACACCATTTTCTTGTTCCTTCAAAGTGATTTTGGTTGCAAGTAAGCTAATAGTGAATGACGTTTTTAAGTGGCCGGTGTTGTTTTTGATATTGTTGTAGAAAACAGTTAAAATAGATGCTTTGTTTGAACCACGTATAAGTACACGTATACTAGACGCTTATTTTGACACATTGGCAAAAGATGACATCATCAGCTGTTGAAGACGCTTGTGTACTGTCCGAACATAAATGTGACGACTTGCCAATTTAGTTATCAGGCAGAAACTACAAAAATGTTGTCAATTATGATTTTTTACAGGAGATTCAAACCGAAGTCGATAATACGTCCGACAGCATCTGAATGCATCTGGCGCGGTTAAACGACGTCATTATGCGCCACAATAATATACATGTGGAATGGTGGCTAAGTTGAACAGCCTGTGTAGTTGTCCAGTATTACTTTCTTACTGCTTTCAACGTTGTCGTTGAATTATACAGTGACGACCTTTTATTGGCTATTAAATGCGGTCAGTGAGCTTCCTGCAAAACCTCGTCAACCACCTAAAGTCAGCAGCTGGTTGACACAGAAACATTAGCAAGCAGCTAACTTCCAGCTATCTGCACTCTTCACTGATGGCTGATGACAGCGTGAAAAGTGAGGCTTCGTCCCAGCAGCAGGACAGTGAAAACGGAGAAAACAAGTTGAGTGAAAAGACTGTGAGCAGTAACGGGGAAGCTGCAGCAGAAAACCAAACTCTGTCGAAAAGGCAGAGGAAGAAGCTCCTGAAGCAGCAGAAATGGGAAGAAGAGAGGGAACTACGAAAGTAAGAAATCTCAGTTTAATACTGTCTGTCTCATTAATGCATTTATTACTGCATTTCAGTGTGATTACAGTTGTCTGTTGATGTAGCATATCATGCTGTTTGTACTTTTTAAATGTCAAAGTGTTGGCTTCAGTGTTCTGTCAAGACAAACTCCATTCCAATAATGAAACATATTTCACATAAAAAGACCACTGATGAATATGGATAAACCTTACGCAAACAAATAAGTCCATAGTTAGATGCGACATACATTCACCGAGCACTTTATTAGGAACACCTGTGCAATCTAACGTAATCCAATACAACAGCTGTGCTATCAATTCTACTTTTAAGAAGCTTATACATATTCAGTTTTAGTTGACGTTCTCAGAAAGGTGATAATTCTACTTTATGTTCATTATTGAGCTTGCAGTGGGTGGTGGTGTACTGGTGTGTATTATATTGGAAAGCGTTTGTTGTTTGTGGAGGTCAAGATGAGATCTGGAAGACCAAGAAAACTCTTGGAGGGAACTGCTGGTATGCTGGTCAGAAAGGCAAATCGGAAGCCCCATTTGACTGCAAAAAACCTGCAGGAAGATTTAGCAGACTCAGGAGTGGTGGTACATTGTTCCACTGTACAGCGATGCTCGTACAAACAAGACCTTCATGGAAGAGTCAGTAGAAGAAAGCCTTACCTGCATCCTCATCATAAAATCCAACGTCAGAAGTATGCAACGGCACATCTACAGAAGCCTGATGCGTTTTGGAAACAAGAGCTGATGAAGTTAAAATAGAACTCTTTGGCCACAATTAGCAAAGGTATGTTTGGGGGGGAAAAGGAGCAGCAACAGGCCAACTGTTAAGCATGGGAGTGGATCTTTCATGCTTTGGGGTTGTGTTGCAGCAGTTACACAGGAAACATTGCAGGGGTGGAGGGAAGAATGGATTCCACTAAATACCAGCAAATTCTGGAAGCAAACCTCACATCGTCTGTAAAAAGCTGAAGCTGAACAGAGGATGGCTTCTACAACACGATAATGATCCTAAACACACCATGAAATCCAGCGTGGACTGTCCTTGCTGAGTGTAGTTTATCCGGGATAGTTATGTGTTTTGAATATTATGGGAGAGTTGGAGTTTAGTGTCGCGTCATCGCCCACGTTGGCAGTATCTGACTTGTGCTTTCTGCTGCAGGCAGAGACGAAAGGAGAGGAAGCAGCAGCGTCGCCTGCAGAGGCAAAATCATCATGAGGAGGAGGGAGGTGAAGCCCAGAGTGCCAGGAAACGTCCACGCAGAGAGGTGACGCCCAGCTCACTGAGGCTGGTGGTGGACTGCAGCTTTGACAGCCTCATGTTGGTCAAGGTGAACTGTTCTGGGAGACACTTCAGAGGGTGGACTTCCATGTGTAGATTCAGAGATATTAACTGGGCTCTTATCGACCAATGTTCTTGTTGTCTCTTCAGGATGTTTGCAAACTTCACAAACAGATCCAGCGGTGCTATGCTGAGAACAGACGAGCCCTACATCCAGTCCAGGTGAGTGAGTACTGATTAACACATGAAACCAGTGGAGACGATGTCTAACGCTTGACCTCTGCTCTACTTTCTCCAGTTTTATCTAACAAGCCTCGGAGGACAGCTGAAACAGAGTATGGATGCAAAAGACAAAGGATGGGTGAACTGGAAGGTAAGCAGCCAGAGCAGTTAACCCTTTTCTCTTTTCAGTCTGGTATTTGCTTTACAGGCAGGATAGAGGTTTAGCGTGTGATGGTGCATGTAGTTGCCACAGTCAGTCTCACCATGAGTAATGAACATACAGCAGACAGCATCCACCATCATGTATTCACCTGGAAGAAAAGTAATTGAAAACACTGCAAAATGGTAAAGAGCTCCCATGCCATAAGCTACACAAAGACATTTTTACAGAGAAGAGAAACTATGTGAAGCAACACTGTCTAAGGGGCTGTAGAACTGAACAATACTTTTTCTGAATTAAATGTGAATGTAATAAAATCTAAATATTTTTTATTAACTTGTCTGAAAACAACTTCATGATTTTGACCAAGCTGAAAATTGAAAAAAAAAAGCAGCTTTATAATAGGACTGTCTCTTCAGGCTTTGTGCTAGTGTTTAGCTTAGCCAGGGATGCACTGCAATAATGCTTTTCTTGCTGGCAGAATGCATCTATACCATGATACAATTTGTTCAACGATATTGACTCACAGTATATATGCTCTCAAGAGGAAAAAACGGCTTTGTGTGCTCTTAAATTGTCAAACTAAAACAATTTGGTGGCTGCACAAATTTATCCTAAATGATCTAATTATGATATTTATGTGCAGATATTCTTGTCTCTGTGGCCAATTTCTAAATAGAATCAAAAAGTTACCATACAGAAAATAAAAAAATATAATCAGATAATAATCTAAAAGTGCTGCTAATGTTCCTGTTATACTTCATTGTTAATGTAATTGTATTTTTGAGTTTCATTTTTCTCTTGGCAGAAAACCCCCTTCAGTAGCATCTAGACTGTATGGAAGATTTAACATGCCTAAATTACAATCAAATCAAACAGAAATAAAGTGAAATACAATACACACTTGTACACACACTATATGTATTTCCCTTTTTTGTGCATGCATTTACTGCCATTATTAAATGAAAAACACAAGTTAAAAGGAAAATTGTTTGGCTTAAATTGGAAAAAAATTGGCAGTTCTGTGCCGTTCTTGGTAATATTATACACCTCTTCACTTTCTCTGTTGTGATTTGATTTTAACATGGAGAGTTTATGTCACAATGCAATTTATTCAGTTATTAAAGACAAAGCTACTGTAAATTTCATTCAACATGTATTTCAATTATTATGACTCAATAAATATATAAAGGAAATACAAAATAAATGTGTATTGTATCTCACTTTATTTTTTTGTTTGGTTTGTCTTTATTTAGGGATTTTAAATCTTCCATAAATAACTGTGAATTGGCCCTGAAATGATTGTTATTAAGAAAACTTGAAATTTGTCTGTGTATATATGCACAGACAAATCCCACAGTTTTTACATGGACTACTTGTACCATATGTCTACGTGTGTGCTTGCATGTCTGTGTGCAGGACATTACCATCTCAACAGAACACTACAGTGAAGTTGTGGCTAAGGAAGAGCTGGTGTACCTGACGTCTGACTCTCCCAACGTGCTGGAAGAGCTGGACCCAAAAAAGGCCTATGTGATAGGAGGCCTGGTGGACCACAACCACCACAAGGTCTGTCTGTCTGTCTCCACAGCTGCTGGTTTGACAAACTAAGCTGAATAGATGATGGAGAAAATGCTTCAGGTGAAATGTATGCATCCTGCTTCATGATTTGAGACAGTTGGTGTTCTGTTTGGCTTTCAGGGGATCACCTTTGAGAGAGCGAAGGAGCTGGGGATTGATCATGCCCAGCTTCCTCTAAGCAGCTTTGTCAAGATGAACAGTCGGAAGGTTCTGGCAGTCAATCATGGTGAGGACTAGTATGATCAGACCAATATATGGACATGATAACAGTTGTTTTAAAGCAGGCCACAAGTGGCTTTAGAATGTGATGTATTTGGGGTAAAGTAGCCCACTTTTTTTCATTGACCAGTTTAGTTGTGATTGGGCTAGCAGACATTGGTCATGTATGTTACTTGATCGTTTCCTAAGTCTCTCCATGAAACCGTAAATGTCTAATCTTAGTTTAGCAACTGTATTCAGGAACAGCAGCTGAAGCTTTGCATTTCTCAATATGATGAAGTGCATGGGGCTCTAGTAAGAAAGATACTTGATACATGAAGACTATGAAGGGTCTTTTAGTTATATCACATTTCCAAAACCAAAATACAAGAACGAAAGTGAATGGATCAATACTGTGCGTTTGTCTGCTTTAACATAAGCTGCTAACCTTAGCATGCCTGGCTAACTAGCTTGCCACCTTCAGAAGTAGTAACCTAGTATTACTTCATCATTAAATCATTAAGTAACTACATTATTTAGGAGGTTACAAGTTACGTTATAAAGCCCTGTTTAGAACTGATGTGTATAGGAGCTGGTTCCTTATAATGCAATATCAGAATTTACATCACCAGCAATGTCCTGCTCTGTATCGCATGCATATCTGAAACCATTTTAACCTATCCTCTGTTTTTATACAAGTCAGCTGAAGACTTAAAAAAGTGAGTTACTAGCTTGCTGAGCTAATGCTAATTAGCTAGCTAGCTAACTACAGTTGATCAGATCCACCTGCAACAGTTGTCATTTCAGACAGCAAAGCCAACAGTCAGCAGTTAAAAATGAGTCTGAGTCTGCTTCCATCTTAAATCAAGAACTCATTGTTACTAAGAATTTTTGGTGGTTTGCCACCGTTAACACTGTCAACTTAATACATGAAACGCTGGAACAGAAAGCTTGACATGTGTAGTAACGGTAATCATGAGGGCAGGGCTTAGCGAAGGATTCTTGATTTTCCTGGCTGTACAGTAAGCTGTTTGAAGAGGTTGGCTAAGTGCTTTGACTCTCAAACTTGTTCCCAATGCTCTACTGCTCTAGTTTGGTTTTGAAAGCTTTCATCTCTCTTGCAGTGTTTGAGATCATCCTGGCGTATCTGGAGAAGGGTAGCTGGCAGGAGGCATTCTTCACCATCCTGCCTCAGAGGAAAGGAGCGGTGGCCGTCACCCAGGACGGAACAGCCATTCAGGAAAAAGAGGAGGAAGATTCAGACTCGGACTCTGACCCTGACACACCAGACCAAACTGAGAAAAGTGCTTAAAACACCTCCAAACATAAGTTCGGACATCTGATGCTATGGGACTGAAGAGGATGTGTTTGGATTTATTGATCCTAAGGCTGTTCGAAAGAATGATGTTCCTATTTCTTGAAAATTTCATTTTTTTTTACTCTATATATTTATTGAAAGTTTTAATTTGTGCCTATTTAATGGCTCAGAATTTAGTTGGACTGCTCATATAAATGGGACATTTCAGTTTTGCTAAAATTTTTGGCAGAATATTCAGTTCATATTACATTCAGGAACATAATAAGTAAAACTTTAGTTCTTTTGTTTGGAGCTGAAAGATAAAGCTCAGATCTGTGCCAAATTGATTTGTTTCAAAGAAAATATTTCAAAAAGGATAAAGGCAACACATGACCATGACTGCTACTGAGCCTGGAATTCCTTTAAGAGGAGTTTATTCAGGATATAGAAAGGACAGAGTTGGATACATTCTCTGCAGAACTATCTATCTAAGAGTATAACAGAGAATAATGTCACCAATATGTAAACTGAAAGAGAAAATTTATTAATTTTACTTTCTTATTAGGACATGGGCCAAAATAAATGTTAAAAATGAAAAAATAACACACTCTCTATTGCACCAACATATACAGTATGAGGTGCCAGCCTGGCATGAACAGAAAGTGTGTGAGACATATGAATGCATCTGTGGATGGAATAATCACAAGTAAGTTGGTGTCTTAACCTGTAAACCACGGTGGTGTCCTGCAACACAGAATGAACTGAACTGTACTACAATGCTGCTAATTGTTCTGCAGCCATTATGCTATGCTATCAAGACAGATTTGAGAATGATAATGATAATAGTGCTTTGGATGAAATATTTTATGTTAGAATACATTACACTAAAATGATATGATATTTGACATTTGACTGGGGACCTGCTAAGGCCCATACCCTTGAATACTTATAGGAACCAGTCACCTTCCTCTGAATTTATATGGGCTAATATGTCTCATCTGATGCAAATGTTTCCCGCTAATTGCTGTGACGAACCTATTGGAACCACGTGACCAATTGAGCTCAACTGTGGCAAATAAAATCCTAGCGAAAGACTATAGTCATGGCAGATGAAACTGTAAGGTAAGGCAAATAAAAAATAGTTTAGGAAAGATATTTATGAACGTCTCCCATTATGGAAGGGTCAGCTCTGGTTGCAACTACAACGGAAGTTGTGGTATCCCTGGTAACAAGGTAAGGCGACGCTAAAGCGGAGAAGAGTGCAGACTTCATCCAGTTGAAGTTGCTAGGTTAGTCCGTTTTATCACATGAGACAGGAGGGTCCAATGTCTCGAAAAGCACTGAAAGTGGTGGTTGATTTAAAGTTCAGAGCGGTAAGATATGTCATCTTCCTAATTAAGTCTTAACCTGTCCTCCTGGTGTGCATTGGTTCTGAATAGAAAATGATAGGACAACCTCCAGTCTACATTCTTATTACTATTGTTTTTATATTGCCTTATCTACTGACAAAGATACACATTTGTTAGCACCGGATTTACAATGCTGCATGAAACGTTGAGAGTTACTCTGTAATTCGGCATATATGTAATACACCGAATATACGTTTAATGAATTCAATTTCAACTTTAAAATGAGTCGACCCGCTTTCTGTCTCTCCAAGCGGATAGCTTCTAGTGTTTGTTATGTATGAAAGTCTAATATTTCATTCCTCTGGAAATATTTCAGCATTATGGTGAATTTTACAAAAGGATGTCAATAAAGGTTAGCAAGACATGCAACACTCTGTAAGCTTGAGAGAAATCTGAGTATTTCCATTTTGTGCTGTTTTACCCTTCTTCTTCCACTCCATCAATTCAAGTATCCATAATCACTTAATATTTGAAGGGAGACATTTTAATAAGGAGTCCGTTAATACTTAAATACATTTAGCTAATAAATACTTTTTCTAATTTGGCAATACAGGAACTTTATTTGGGCAATAACGTATTAATATTATTATAGTGAATTGGTAGTTGTACTCAAGTGAAAGATCTGCCTCTTCCATCACTGCTCGTAGGACTGAACATACTACCCGGGACCATTGTGTAAAAGGCCTTTTTATTATAGTGCACAAGTCTCAGAAATATATATATTCATATTAGATAAATGTAAGTACATCTAAAAATAGGTCATGCTTATATTTTCATAAACAGGCAGAATGATTTTGATATAAGCTGACCTCATTATTAAAGGTCACACCCAAAACTGTTGCTGTTGGAGTCACATGCCTAATAGTTGTAGGCTAGGGATCATTCATGACTGCTGTAAACACAATTATACTGTATATGTGTGCAACTACTAACTAGAATTCTCAACAGATTGAGACTACAATCCCCAGAAATATTTGGTGTATTTACATGTTCTAGCAGCACAGGTGTTTTGCAACCAAACTTAGCAAGTGATTTTCAGTTTCTATGGGTGTCTCAAAGTTTATGAATATACCAAATGTGTCAGGCTGACTTTTTGGGAAATGAATAGGGAACTAGATGAATGAATAAAGGGGAGAACCTCAGTGTTGGAGTGTTCCTCTAAATCATAGCATAAAGTAATTTAGGACTTTTGTCACCTCTGCTGGCAGCCAGTAGAAATTGGCTCAAGCACAGTACAGATTTGACACTACTTATTATATAACCCTCTTTAGTTGAACCAATATTTATTCCTCTCAGGTTTCTTGTCCTGGAGTTCATCTGCCAGCCAAGGATGACATCTACCTCAGCATGTGCTTTATGGGCCAGTACCGTCAGTCTGAATGTGTCCCTGCTGTCTTCCCTCTGCTGTTTCATGAGAAGATGACCTTTGAAAAGGTAGGTGTTTGCTTCTTATTCATGTGGGAGAAAGATAAGACAAAGCTAGAATTGAATAATATGAAGTAGCGCAGAAGCTTTCACTGCTCTGCATTACTGAACTGTTTGAAAAAAGAGTGTAGGCCCACTAGAAACAATTGTGAATGTATTTAACTCAACTGGCTGTTGAGTTTTCTCCTTTATTTAATGTTGTAGCATATATCATTAATTATAGGTATTAATTAATGATATCTAGTTATAAATCCCTCATAAAGTTCATTGAGAACTCCTGTATATATACTTTATTAATATCACTTGTAAAATAATAGAGCTTAATAAAAAACACACAAAGAAAAATCACAATCAACAAAAAACAAAACTTGAATTTTTTGTTTCTAGATTTTCAGGCATGCAGTTGACCCTGGGGACATCGCTGTAATGCTTGAGTGTAAGTTACTTTATATTTGGTTGTATACAGTGTTATGTGGCAGGTATTGTATTAGTTAATTAATTATCACACTCATAATCCTACTCCTAATCCTCTCATGCATTAGGCAGGCTGTATCATAATTTTTGGGATTTAAAAAGTAGTATGAAGCCCTTTGTGTCACCAGAGGGAGTTGTGTGAAATTCGATAAACTGCCTCAAGTGATGTCACTTGAGTCAGTGTCGGTTGGGGCTGAAGAAGTTTGAAAAGTAAACAAATCTGGGGGTGTGAGGTTACCAGACCTTTATAGCCCGCTCCTCATCTCTGATGGAGGCTAGCAGCTCCAGGCTACATTAGCCACTACTAGCATAACACGCCACAGTCTTCGAGAACTGTCAGTGGTTGAGTTGCATTGTGGGTAATGTAGGCACCAAGACAAGAAAAAAGAATGTGCAGAGTAAAAAATATATCTCTGGTTCTGCTGCATTGATTTTGAACCTCTTTTTAAATTGTCCATTATGAGTCTGACAATCTTATGAAAAATGCTGAAAATAAAATGCATTCATACATTTTAGATTGACGGTCTGTACTGATATTCATTTTACTCCATGTGTGTATTTTCCCATATTGAAATCAAGTATAAACCTAGTATTATCACATCAATCTGAAAGAACTGATTATTACATGTGGAAATGTATTTTAAATACGTTAAACCTGTTTTAATTTATTTTATTATGTATGTTTGTATAGTATAAATTATATGGTATTATAAGTTGCCACATCAGTGATATTGGTATTTATCCTGAAGCATAACTATGAATATCCTTATTGTGAATTTGAGATATGGGCCTCTAGTTTTATGGCGTATTGTGCAGCATTATTTGCTGGCGGAAAGACCAGTGACAGTAAGTGCACAGCCAGTGGCAACAAGACTAAAACGGTGGTGCTAATTAAACATAATGAGCCATGTCAACTAAATCTCATCACAGTTTAACAGAGGTTTACAGAGATCCACCAGCTTCCACACAAACAAATTATAATTTAGCTGAACAAAAAATGTAAGAAGAAACAAGAACATGTATCTCCTATGTTGTGAAATCAGTGTTTTGTTTCCTTAGGTGAGATTAACTTACCTCTGTTATATTTGTAGCTTGTGACTCCACATTTATCTTAGATTTAATTTATCATACAGTAACGTGCATTCTGTCCACTGGGGATCTGATACTGTAGATCTTTCTTAATGTGATACTTCATCTCCTCAGATGAGACGATAAGGATTGAACTGGTGCAGCTGATTCATCCAGGTGATGTTGTTTTTGTTTTTTTTCGTATTCGTTTTCTATTCTTGATCACTACATGGCTCTTTATAATTACAGCTATTGCTGCACACGCTTAAACTGTATTCCTCTTTTCTGTTCACACACACAAATGAAGAAGCAATGCTTTAAATGGTCCATGAGACAGAAAGTCTTAACAGTCACTGACAGAGGTGTGTTTGTGTGTGCAGTGGGGGACACTCTGGCCTGCTTTGAGGAAGATGCTCGACGTTTTTTATTCCCAGAGCCCAAACTGGTTCCCTCTTTCTCTGGAGTGGACCGAGAGGTTCTGATGACCCGAGCACCTTACTTTCCAGTAGGTCCAATCCTGATAAGTTACCTTAAGGTGTTCAATAATGTCATCCATTTTCTACACATAGCCTGAAGGTATTTTGTGCTGCTTTTTTATGTCCTACCAAAGGTAACATGTTCTTCTTCAATGTATAAAGTTTACCAAAAAAAGAAAATGTGGTCTTATTTTGGATACACATTTGTTGGTGGTATCCCAGAATCACATTTAAATGCATTTGCAATCTAAAATATTAAACACAAACATACATGTAGCATGTTTAATGTGATAATGAGTTAACATTTCCCATTTTTCAGAGTTTAGAGCATTGGTTTCTAAAATTCTGATACCATGATTCACCATGGCAATGTGTTAGAGTGTTTTTATACCCTCACCTTTAAGCTGAGGAAGTGGTTGAGAGAGTTTTCACTAAACTTGGAATAAAGAATATTGATAATATTCATTGATAATATTGTGACAATGCAGACCACAGGCCCTGGCCTCTATAGCAGGGAAACATCATGCAATGATATCTGAATATGACATCTCCTCTCTGTTTGCCAGGGTATTGCTCCGAGGTTGGAGTTTTCCACTAAAACAACCATCATTGAGTGCTCAGCTGATACAGTGATCAACATCTACCCAAATGTACCCATGGTAAAGATTATGTTAAGTGACTCAAAAAGTCTGTAAAGTTCATCTAGTAAATACAGTTATAATGTAAAAATATTGAAAGGGTTCAACTAACACAGATTTTGAAAGCCTGTAATGATGACTTCACCAAAAGTGACAAAACAAGCGCTCATTGAAGCTGACAGAAAACGTTTGTCACTGGCTTATTTATTGTTAAGTAGCAGGTTTTAATGATAAGGCTGGTGCTATTTTAGGTTTTTAATATTCAAAGTCCAATTAAAGATGAAAAAACAATGCACTACTTACAATTATAATGACACATATGTGTATACGTATGCACTATTGCCAAATTCATTCCAGTGTGTTATTATTAGGATCAGTACATATACAGAATAGATACAAACAGGTCTAACACTGATCACCTTTATAATACATATGATGTATAATGAATCAAACTACATCACGTCAGACACTGGTGACTGTATTAACTGGAACAGATTTAATTTTTCTCAGTGTCCTTTAGGGGTTCCTTGAAAGTGTGACCTGAACTTTTTTTTTCAAGAGATGCTACAACACAAGGCAATAAAACCACAAGCAATTAAATAACAATTAAAACCACATTACAACAGAGCAGAGCAACAGGAAAAGCAATGAATAAAATAGTAAAACAATAAAACAAAAGGACTTTGGTTAAGGTCAGGGACAGATTGTGATTTTGATTAAATGTAATAAAGTAAGCACATCATGCTGTATGCTTCAAGTCACTGTTTAATTATTTCAATATTTAACCATGATCACCATCTTTCCTGAAAGTGCTGTGAGGGACTAAACAGCTTTTTTATGTTATGTGTAACTTTTGAGACATCCACTCCTTTGTTTTCCAGAGGCCAGTGACAAAGAGAAGCAGGAAATGCTCCAGCAGGCCCAGGACCTCCTCTCCTCAGAGGAAACAAGCTCAGACCCAGGGAAGGAGACAAGGTGGCAGAGTGGACAGAGAAAGACACAGCATCGCCAAGTCAGACATTCCTAGATCCCAATCCCTGTCCCCACTGAGGGCTGGAAACAGCCAGCGCCTGGCCCGGCACAGCCTGGCCAGCTGGGACAAAAGCAGCACCTCCCAGCCTGTAAGCTCACACAACACAAGACAACACCACAGCACTGCTTCGAGATTAAGACAGTAGACATCAAAAATGAAGATTTTTTTTTTTAATTGCCTGTCATTTTCAGCCAGGAGATGGCAGAGAAGAGCTAAGTTATTTATTTTTACAGCACTGGACTTTGAGTGTATCCTTTGGTTTGAACCCTGTCTAATACAAATATAACTCTGACTTCTCTCACCTCTCTCACCTAACAGCTCCTCTCCTGTGTTCTGTAACATTTCCACCAGTGAGAAGGCTGTAGAGTCAGTTGTAGTGAACCACAGAGTGAGGGTTTACATAGCTGGATACTTTAAAGACAGGTGCCCTTGAGCAAGGCCCTTAACTCCAGCTGCAGCGGTAGAGCTGCTCAGTGGCCAGTGGGTCAGACTGTGGTTATACTGGGCAGCTTCCAGGTGTGAATGTGTGTCACTATGTGTGTGTTTATTGGGATGTTCCTGCAAAAGAGAGCCTGGCTCTCAGTAAAAGTTCCCTGAATGAATAAAGATTGAGAAACCCAGAGCATATACTACAGATTATTCATTTAGTAATCTTAACATTTTTAAAATGTAAACACACACAAACAGTAAGAAACACATATAATAAGTGTCCATTATGTAATTTTGTCTAAACACACATTGATTTAACTTAATTCGTTTTTACAGGCCACTAAACATCTTATCCTGGTTTCAGAAACCTGGATAAGGCCTTATCCCGATTTTGAGAAACCTAGATATGCTACCTGGAGTACTCCAGTAGAAACCAGGATACTGTGGAATTTAAACACCTGATCCAAGTTTCTGAATAGTCTCTGTTGGTAGAGGTTGAGATGTTGAGGAATCAAGATACAACTGCACACAAATGATCAGAAACCTGAATACTGAATCATGTATGCAGGGATATGGCTGATGCTTGGGGTTAGTGCAGAGTGTCTGCAGGTCTTGATTGCTGACATGGGTTCTGTTTCTGTGGTGATTCACATACTGCTTAATAGACCTGAACCATGTCATCAAACTGTATGCTGATTTTGTATATTCTGGGCAACTATTTGTCTTGAATCAGGATGCCCACTGCTCCAGAATACTGAGGTCAGTAGGCGGGCTAGTTTTGTTAAACTTAGAGCTTTGTGACACTGAAATCAAGCATCTTTTTGGTTAGAAAACTTTTTTAAAAATGTTTGACTAAAAAAAAAAAAGAAAAAAAGTGAAGTTTCGGTGACTTTTAAGGTAAGAGTATGTAACTTTTGCTGAACTGCTGTTGAGTCAGTTGTATGGTTGTATAAAGAGAAAGAGAAGAGATGTATAAAGAGAACTGGATACAGTGTTGGAGGCAAAGCCCTGTTTATTCCTTTGAAAGTTGCTCAGTGAGGCATGAAGCCAAAAAAGCTACTTCCCGCTGTAAAGAAATACCTGGATGAAAACATCCTGCGCATGCTCTATGGGTCCATGGACCATGCTCAGTAGAGACTTCAGCTGACCAAGACCACTAAAGGGGATAAAATGATTTGATCATGCAGCTCTTCTAGACTTTCGAAATGTGATCAGACCGAACGGATCAAATTCTGATAGTGAAACAAGTCATTTCAAGGGGGTTGTGGCACTCAAAAAAATCCACTGATTTAGAGATGTCTCTTTCACATTTTAAGTCTATGGGAAAAAGTCTTCTTGGGCCTAATAGCATCACGAGACATTGTAATTACACGGTTTGGCCACTATGTCGAATTGGCTTCAGAGCCCGGTGTTCTTCCTTGGAGCTTGGTCAGTAGAAGCAGGAAAAAGCAGGTTTAAAGTTAAAGATACAGTTTCTGATTTGGTTGTAGTGTCCAATAGCTCCAGTTTCCTCCCAAAACACTGTTTTTATGCCAGTTGACAGTTGGGTTGAGTCTCAAACCAGTAAACTGGGAGGAAATAATGGGATTGCCATTGGACACCAATACTAAAATCAGGGTGTACACCTTTATCTTTAAAGTCATAAAGTATCATCCATACTAAGCTGTAAGGAAACTACAGCCAGTTTATAGAAGTATATTACCTTTTCTGTCTCCTCTTTCACAATAAAATTGTCTAACAAAAGCCAACCTCTTTCCCAAGATGACTACAGCCCTGGTTGGGAAACTCATATAAACCCTGTAGCATTTCGACCTGCTTACTGTGTCATCATCCCTCTGTGTATAGATGTTGACTTCGTGGCCTGGATCCAGTCAATCTTCCTCACCCCAGCGCTCTGTAGTGTTTACCAACTCCTCTTCACCTTTGACCAGGTCTTCATCCACAGGTAGAAAGCATCATATAAAGCTGTTTTTGCTACTAAACATGCTTTACAGTCCCAAATTACTTACCATAATATCTTGTAAAACTCACTGCAATCGTTATATTGCTCTGTTGACATGACCCAGTTCACTTTAACAAGCTGATAGTGTTTTGATATAAACCTACTTGCAGTTGAGTACTGTGCTGTAACCTACTTACTTACAGGTTTCGATCATCAAATAAATGCATACATGTTGTGACGCTCATAAAATATTTTCCTCTTTTCTTTGTTGTTTTAGTGAGGTATTCTCCTACTGGCCGAAGACAATCTTTATCCAATGGTTTGGTAGGAACAATTTATTTCCCTCCTCTTTCACTTCTTGGACGGGACATTGTGAGGTTTATCGGATGTGGTTTTAATTTTAAGAAACACAAGCAATGAAATTGAAAACATTTTTGGAAATATGCTTTTCTTCTGTTTGTTCCAGAAGTGAGATGAGAGATTGAGATTTTTTACAAACTTGTTTGTGCTTTAAGTACAGAATACATTCAGACATAGTTAGCCTAGCTTAGCATAGAGACTGGAAGCAGGGGAAAACAGCTAGCCTGACTCTGTCCAAAGTGAAAAAACAAAAACGCTTTCCAACACATCTAAAGCTCACTAATTCCGCATTGTATCTTGTTGTTTTAATCTGTACGTGAACAGAACTGTATAAAACGACAGTCTGTGGTTTTTATGTGCTGGAACTACTTCTTATCAGTCAACGGCCAGTTGTAGTGACCGTGTTTGGCTCCCTGGAGTCTTGTTACACTGAAGATGTCATGTTTGGTAACATTTTGTCTGTACAGAGACCAAAACTTGTGCTCATGAAAGTATCTGGCAACCTGAGCTGAAGCTGGTGATGCTGTACAGACATACTGGGTGGATGGATAAACCATTGTTTGACAAGAAATAGTTCCAGCTCATAATTTCCCCTAAAACCACAAATAATTTTTACATTTCAGAGTCAGGCTAGCTCCAGTCTTCATGCTGAGCTAGGCTAACCACATGCTGACTCCAGCTCAATATTTAACAGACATGAAATTGATGTCAATTCAATTCAATTCAATTTAATAAGGCTTTATTGGCATGACCAAATTGAAATACAATATTGCCAAAGCACATTGTACAAAGTAGTACAAACAGGGAGAAGTATAGATTTTAACATATAAACAGTAAAACATTATGTTAACCTTATTGTTTGAAAACAACAACCATGTCAACAGTATTTTGTAAGCCAAATTACATTAATTGTGCTTGAAGGAGGAAAAGGGAAAAAAAGGTAGCAAAAACAGAAAGATGAACTTAACTGACGGATATCAGCAACAATGGAAATAATAATAATATGTTTGATTTGAAAAGAAAAAAAATATATATATATATATGAACTCACAGTTCTTCAGAGTGTGGCAGGTAAAGACGTACTGCTAGGCTGCAGTTCTCTATGTGCTCTCCTAATAGGATTGGTATTTTGTTTATGTTGGTTATGTGGTCAAATTCAGGATGTTTGTATTTGAAATTGGGAAATATTTAGTTGGGACTGGCTGGAGTTTTGTGCATTGTGTTTGAAAGTGCAGCTCTGTGTCGACTTTGTCTTCCTTGCACAGCTGGCAGAACTGCTTATCTTTGGGAAACCATGATTTTTTTGTATCGGCCTGTCTCGATGGCCAGGCTGTGCTCACTGAGTCTGTACTTTGTTAAGGTAGTTCTTTATTTTTCTTTGTCAGTGACTGTGGTCAGGTAATCTGCCACACTGTACTGGCTTTTTAGCGCTAGATAGCCCTTTTCTTTGCTCAGCTGATGTCAATCTTCTCACCTTTCTCTCAGAAAGAAAGCCAACAAGTGTATTTTTAAAAGTGTTGAACTACTCCTTTAAAATACCACTGGTATGACATTATGGATTCCAACTTAACAAACTGAAAGTGTTGACGCCTTTCTGTATCTGTTGGTAGGTTGGTGGTATATCTGAAGATGACTCCAGCTCTTCAGAAACACATGACCCTCTTGACTACCACCAAGGTCCTGAACCTTCAGCAATGTGGCGGTCTTACAGGCACAGCAGGTCAGTTTCTTTATTAGCTTTGAACATTGACATTGCACTTAGCAAGCTTTTTGTAAATCCCAGTCTGCTGAGCCCTAACCACCAAGTTGGGAAGTATTTACTCTATTTAACCAATTAAAATTTAGTTGTTGCTGCTTTTTCCATAACTGAATGAACTGAACTTAACTGTCTTTAAATAAGCTTTGGAGCTGTTTGAAGGCGTATTTAGGTGTAACCACATCATGGAGCCACAGTATCTTTGCTTTGCATGTTAAGTTTTGTCATATTTCAAGCAAGTCATGATGGCTACTAAAAAACATCACTAAATGGCAAATTCCCTGATTGTTTCAGGTCTCAGTCCTGCTCTCATAGAGAATGGGAAGAGGTCCACGAACGTGTTCGGGGACTCCTTACGACACCAAAAGCTGTACGCCGACTTGTCTATGTAAGTAACACATAACATTAGACTCAGCAATAGATGTCAGTGCATCAGTATGTGTTTCAGTCATGTTGCTGCTGGCTATTTTGTTGTGCCTCAAAATTCAGTTCTTGCAATATGCAGTTGAGTTATGCATACTGGCAAACTAGTCTTTGGCATTAGGAGTGCAGAGGACTCTCTCTCCCACGCATGATTGTTAGGTGCAGCTAATATCTGTGTTGTTGTGTTAAAGGGGGCCACACACTCTGAGGTAGATGAGATTTTAGCCAGGAGGTCCATCTCTCCAGGTCCACCATGATGACCTTGCCAGGCTCTTGATAGGTAAGATGCATCTGTCTGTATCTTCATTTATTTCAGTGCCTCTGGGTCTCTGGAGGGCGAATTTAACCAAAAATTCTGTTACTGATATGTAGTATATTTGTCATGTACAATGTCTGACTTTTTTTCTCATCATTAGGAGGAGAGACCGTCATCTTGCCAATGAAGTCTTCAGACATCATGACTCTCCTGGTGTATGTGTGTGCAAAACAGAGAGGTATTTTATTGCAGTAGTTTGAAAAAATGCCTACACATGTTTTAGTAATGACTGGCAAAATAACATGTTTTATGTTAAAATAAACCTTTTAGAATTGAAGCTCATTGTTATATCTGTTTAATCACAGCCTGTTGGCAGTGGTATCGATTTGACGTCATTAAGTGTCTATCCCGTTAATTGATCAAGCTGACATTGTCGAGTCCTCAAGTAAATCACCCGAAGGCCATTAAAAGTAAATTGTGTCTATGGCGATGCAGCTCTGTGTGAACTACTGCCATATATCAGAGAAATAGCTGCTCACTATGACTGTGAGGCATTAAGCAGCGACTCTATCAGGAACATTGTGATCTATAGCAGAATGGCTGCTGAAACAGGACTCTATTTTGTTATACCAAGCAGTCAAACTATTGTGTAAGCTTTGGTGATTTGCTTGGTCAGTTTTAAGTCTTAAGTCTTTAAATAATACTAAAAATATCATGCAGTTGGTGCTAGCAGGGGCTGTTACCTGTCTGCAAAGTTGGGATGCACTGATCTGACTTTTTCAGTCCTGATACCGATACCAATACCTGGGCTAGCTAAAGGTGGAGTTATGGTTCTCCAAAGATACACGGAAATGCCACAGACAAGGGTAACTGTAGCTCGCAGAGGCTCACAGAGGAGCTGACATGCAGATGCGTAGTACAGTACTGTGTGTCAAGCAAGTTTGCTAGATTCAAATGCTGTCGGGAGGCAGGTTTGAAACAGAGACGAACAGAAACGTAAATGTAAAGTAAGAAGAGTCTGTCCACCGAACGTACAGAGTCACCAACCTATCACACTATAAGTAAGACGGCAAACAGATTGTTGAAGTAACAAAGCATGTCAAAATCAAAATACAAAGTCAGAATACTTGAATGCCATTTAATGAATGTAAAGAACATAGATGTTTCCTAATGAACATTCTTTAACATGTTTGTCATTATCTTTATTATGGTGAGAATATGAAGGAAGTCAACAAAGTCAGACAAAAATATGAGCAACTTTCTTTTATTAGCTTGCAGTTACACATAATGTAGTACATGTTGATTCACATACTGTAGGTACTCAAGTAGTTGTCTGTACAGAAAGTGGGTTGGTTGACGCCATCATAGTGTGCTTTTGATTGACTGATTTGCAAAAGGTTATCTTCTGTCATCTCTGATTAATATAGAAATACAAACAAGCACCTTCATTCACTCATGTTTCATTTCAAATATGTATGGCCCTTTTGGCAGTGTAGGGACGACTAAAATGGAGACACTGAGACTAAGACTCATGGATGCATAAAGAGAACTGGATACAACGTTGGAGGGAGGCCCCCATTCATTCCTATGAAAGTCAGTCAGTGGCACATGAAGTCAAAAAAGCCAGTTCCCACTGTAAAGAAATTACCCAGATGTTGCTCATGCTTCCTAAATATTGGGCCTGTGGAGCATGCTCACCAGAGACTTCCACCAACCAAGTTGGATAACTTGGTTTAGCCCTCCGTTAACTTGAATGGGGATAAAATAATTCAATTCTGCAGCTCTTCTAGACTTTCCAAATGTTATCGGACCGAATGGACCAAATTCTGATAGTGAAACGAGTCATTTTGTGGGGGTTGTGATGCTCAAAAAAACTGATTTACAGACATGTCTTTCACAATGTAAGTCTATAGGAAATTGGCAAATTGGCTTCAAAGCCCGGCATACTTCCTGGAGGTGCTAAGACTGTATTCGACACTCAATAGATTCAG
Source organism: Thunnus albacares (assembly GCF_914725855.1). Taxonomy (NCBI): domain Eukaryota; kingdom Metazoa; phylum Chordata; class Actinopteri; order Scombriformes; family Scombridae; genus Thunnus; species Thunnus albacares. The sequence continues at coordinate 25,095,891 of NC_058127.1, read as the reverse complement.
AAATTTTGTCCTCTTGGAGAAAAAAAATGGAAGGCCATTATAGGCTTTTGCTCACATAAGAAATTTCAACCGCACATGGTAAACAATATTACTTTAATGAACATATATTGTGACAAAGTTAAGTTTTCATCACTGCATGACCAAAAATCTAGTAGCTAATAAGTAGAAAAATACTGCTTTGGAAACAGTATTTTACACTAAACAAAGAAAATCTCATTTGTTTCTTATGTGATTTTTCCAAGCACTATGACTGAAATTAGAATGTTAACCTAGCAAGGAATTTTAAAAATAAAGTAGTAGATTGCTGTTGCAAGTTTTCTATGCTAGCCTAGCTACTAACATTGTTAAATACTGACACATTAGCTGTTGTTTTGGGAACAATATTTTACACAAACCAAAGAAAATGTCACAGGTGTTTCTTATGTGATTTTTCCCAAGCTAGACCATTAAAATTAGCATGTCAAACCTGTGGGAAATTTCCGACTTCCCACTATGAATATAACATGTAGTAGAATATGATATTGTGCTGTAAACTATGCTGGCAGTTTCAATTTGACCACTACTGTGTAAAAGGTGGAAATATTGTATATTCTTCTAGGAATTCGGACAGGTATGACCATATTTATTGTGATGTTGGAAAAGAAACCAAACAAAACAGGACCACTCTTACTAACTCTCACACTTACTTAAACTAAAAAATGATTGATCATCATGCTGGGAACAGTGGTCATGGGACCAACACTGCTACCATTTAATGGATGTATTCAAACATACTGTAAATTAATAGCATAGATACAACAACAGAAAACCCAGTGATACCACTGTTGGTCCCATGTAATTTATTTTTTAAGCTGACTAAAAAAAGGTCACACCCCTTATTCCAAGCTTAAGTACTGTGTGTGCAAGCATCTTAGTGTGCAGCTGCTGCATGGAGTCAAATATATAATGTACATCTCAGTTACAGAAATGGAAATACATATGTATAAAAGAGTGCAAGACCATAATTAGATAGGAGCATTAACAGAAGTGCAGACACTTGTGGCATTTGCATCAAAGCATCAACTGTCATTGACATTCTGTGGTGATGATGAGGCCTGTCAGTCTATCTGTCCAACACTTTTGTCCAGATTTCAAAAGGCAAGATTATTGCCACCATCAAGCCCACATTTCCACCTGAACACAAGAACTATCAAAATGCTCACCAGAAGATGAACCCTCTCTAATGTCGTTGCTGTTTTACCTTTCCTCTTTCACCAACCTCGAGCTAAAGGTCATTTTTTTACAAAACATGCTAGTATTGTGGGGTGTGACATTGTTGCCTCTAGGTGCCGTTAGCCTAGTTTCATACTTATAGTCCTGTTTATGTTTGTGTTGTGGAAGTGCGGCTAGCCAATCACAGCCAGATGTAAAACAAAAGTCTATGTTATTTTTTAAAATTTCCAATAAAACTGTGACTTGCTTTTTTGCAGTGCGTTTCAGCCACAGTTGTCAGTCACCCACATTTAGCTAACTAGCTAGCTAACTAGCCATAAGGCTGGAAATAACAAAAACATAACATCAAATCAAAAATGGGTGGGATAGATAGGAGTGTAGAAGAAAAAAATGTAAAGTACCGTGACACTCTCATAAGCTTGTTTGCCAGCTATGTTTTCTCTGACAGTTTGCCATTTCCTATAGCAGGTGTTCTCAACCTTTTTGGCACAATGGACCATAGATATATACAGTATATTGACAACTTTGCTTCAAACTGTCTAACAGGGCTGGAGGGTGGTGTCACCATCGGAATAATGCCTCCTCCAAATATCTCTCAAGCTCTCCCAAACTTTTTTTTCTTTTTAGTTAGTTGCAACAGTAACAGAAACCTGGCACATTTAGATTATGAAGTTAAGTGAGTGATGACTGACTGATTACCTTGTGTACTGAAGTAGTTGATGTATGTTGTGTCCTGTTGGTGTGGGTATTTCTTTGTTGCCGTATAGCAAATGTTGCAAGGTATAGTCCAGCTTTACAGTCATATGACAATGGCTACAAACCAGATCAAACGCATTCTGAGGTGTTACAAATGACACAACTGTTCTGAATGTTGCAACTGTAACCCATTTGGTTCTTACTGTAGCATTTGCCATGGGAAGTGAAACTGTCAAAGAAAAAGCTGTCATAGCTAACTGTTGAGGTGATGTACATATGTACTATGTGCTGAGCGTGTGTTTCTGTAGCTTGTATTTGATTTTGGATTATATGCTTATCCACTTTTTAACTGAGATGTTGATGAGAAGATTAAAAAACTCATGTCTGTGTGTTAAATACGCAGCATAAGTCAGGAGGCAATTAGCTTAGCTTAGCATTATGATTCAAAGGAGGCTCAAACTGCTAGCCTGTCCAAAGCTTAAAAATACACCTACCAACACTTCTAAAAACTCCAAATAAATCATATGTCATTCGTAATCTGGGGTTTTAGTTCTTTTCTGTAACTATTTCTTGGCGGAGTGATTCCCAGGAGTCTAGTCATGACGCTGAGTTTGCCAGGACAGAAATGCTGGGTGGATGGTTGTCTACACTTTTTTATGTATCTGTTTGTGTACAGATTTATCAAACAGAATAAATTGCATTAATTGTTGGGATTTAGAAGTGTTGTAGGCATATATCTGAGCCTGGATAGCTGTTTCTCCATATTGCCAGTCTTTATGCTAAGTTAGGCTAACTGTCTTTGGATCCAGCTCCATACACAGCACTTAATCATGGGATTGACATCGATCTTCTCTTGGAAAGGAGAATAAGTGTATTTACCAAAATGTCAAACTATTCCTTTAATAGCTGACCAAATGTGCAAATGGTTGTTTCAACAAAAATGCCTGTAACGAGCTAGATTTATATATGTCCTACAGTAGCTTGATTACCATTAGTTTAAGAGCATTTGAACATATTTCTACACCACAGTGAAAGTAAAGTAGCAGATTTGTTTAAAAAAAGCACTTAAAAAGACACACTGATTATTGAATTATTGACACATAAATCCATTATACAATTGAAACGGTCTTGTTTTAGAAGGTACAATTTGGGGTATCTAATATACTGTATTATTTCCCCACACTGCCTAAACACAGACACTATTTATGATTAATATTCTTTGCAATCAATCAATGAATGTTAGTGATTTGGTTTTGAAAAAATGTCCTCAAATTTCACAGTGTTCAATGACTTCATAAACCTTCTTTAATCATATCTAGTCTTTGTGAAGTCTCCATAAAAGAAGTCTGTCTGCAGCCAGCGATCAGCATTTCTTTAACATATTGCTTCATGCAACTCGGTGAAAAACCTCTTTATATGTTTGGCACAGTTTAAATATACAGATAGATATACAAGCAGTGCATTATGGACACCAACATTCAACAACAGCCACACAAAAAAGATCATTCAAACATTTTAGAGAGTTATTGTCTAATCAACGAGCAAATAAAGTCGGATTGAAGTGTGAAATACAGATTATTGTTTTGTTGTACCAGTGTTGAATTGATATTTTCAGAATACATACACACACCTCACATACATCCAAAAAGAATGTCCTCATGCACAACTCACACAAACAGCTCTTCTTTTGAGTGTATCTTTGCAAGAAAGAAATCACTCTAATTCAAAAGAAAACAGACTTTTCTCAATCTTGGCACAATATCAGTGTAAGAGGGAAGCACTTTAATCTAGTCGTGGTTGTAAATGTCCGACATGAAGGGTGATCATCTTGGATAAGCTTAATGGAGGCTGCTATTGCTGATGTTTGAGCTTGGATGGATGCTCACTCGTCATGGTGCAGATACATGATGGAAGGTTGTTCTGCTTTACATCCATAGCAGCATGGCACTTTCTTTGCTCCTCTGAGCCAGCCAGAAGCTAAAACTGGGAGGTTTCAGTAAAGGAGATTGCATCTGTCTTGTCAACAGTGAAGCCTCCATTGACATAGGATTTCTTCTCGCACTCTTCGTCATCCAAAGTGGCTTCCAGGGCAAAGGGGTTGGCAACGTCCACGTCTGATGTCAGATCCATCCTCTCCAGTTCCCTCTTGGATAGTTTCTGGACAATGCTGGCTCCATAAGCATCACCAAGCACGTTGATCATAGTACGGAACCGATCCCTAAAACAAACCATCAAATGAATTCTACAGCATCTCTTTTATGTTATAATCTTAACTTTTTCATCCGAGAAGAAGGAAAAACAATCTGACGGACAAAAACTTACAGCAGCCAATCCACAGCGACTATCAGAGTGACGTCACTTGCAGGTAATCCTACAGCTGTTAAGACTATCACCATGGTGACAAGCCCAGCGTTAGGAACTCCTGCTGCTCCAATACTGGCAACTGTTGCTGTTATACTGAAACAAAGAGAAAAAACATGCAGAAAGGAAATGTTACTCCTATACCAAAAGATTCTGGTCCAAATGGCAAATTGACATTCAATGTAGTACAAATATCCATGGTGCCTCAACAGTGAACCCGATAGTGATCCCCTGACTTTACCTCTTGCACCGCCAGCCAGTCAAACTTGTTCAGTGAAATAACTCAAAATGGATGAATTGCCATGAAATTTTGTTCTGACATTCATGGTTCCCAGGCAATGAATCCTGCTGACTTAGTTGAACCCCTGACTTTTCCTCTTGCACTCCTCCTCTTGAGTTAAATGTCTCAACTATTAGATGGTATGCCTTGAAATATGATACTACATTTTGTTGTGTTGTATTTCTTGAGACCATGTACAGTGTTTAACATAAATGTTAACATTTGATGTACTGCACCAGAGTTAGCAGGAGGCTACATAAATAGTCAGATTTCATGTCTTTTTCTTGTTCTTTACTGAGAATGTGAACGTATATACATACATACATACATACATACATACTTACATATATATGTGTGTGTGTGTATATGTATGTATATATATGTGTGTGTGTATATCTATCTATCTATCTATCTATCTATCTATCTATATATATATATAAAATCACAAAAAAACATGTTATGTCCCCTTGAAGCTACAACCACAATCTTTCCTGAACCCTAACCAAGTAGTTGACAGTATCACCACAAATTGTCCAGTTGTCATGCAATTGTAGATGTTCAAATTTCCATTTTTCTAATCACATTAAGGACGTCTCTTTGTTCCCAAGATCAAGAATGAACTTTCAATTTTAATGTTTGAGCCAGCAGGGGACAAGAAGTCCTTAAACAGCTCAGAAAAATAAAAAAAATTCAGTTCCATATAAACTTGGCAAATCTGCTTCTCTTTTTCTGTGGAAAATTGTGTACACTTGAAAGAACTAAAACAGCTAGAACATCTGTTAAAGGGACCTTATGGTGAGATTGATTTTTCAATTTCTGTTTCTAAGGTCAAGAATGAACTTTGAAACTCTCAAGGACGAACAAAACAAGCAGTTATTGTGCCTTAATGTCCATGGTGTCAGTGATAACTTTCTTGGTAGACATGCTGTAGAAAGCATTTTACATGTTTTCTTCAGTGTTTTATGTTTTTATAATTTTTATGGACAAGGTGTGGTTCCATCCTGGTCAGTAATAAAACTGCATTGTATTGTACTGTATTGTATCATAACTTGCAGTTAGAAATGCCCCTGAGTGACTAAGCTGTACCTGATGGTAACAATCTGGCCCACATCCAGAGCATAGTCATTCAGCTGGGCGATGAAGATAGCAGCCACTGCCTCATAGAGTGCTGTGCCGTCCATGTTAATGGTGGCACCCACTGGGAGGACGAAGCGGGTGATTCGCTTGTCGATGCGATTGTTTTCCTCAGCACATCGGAAGGTGACAGGCAGGGTGGCAGAGCTGGAAGACATTTATTAAACTCAGTGGTTGCTTTGTTACTGTGACCTTATTGTGCACAGTGGTTTTGAGTCATTAATATGAAAAATGTGTTTTTCCTTGCTGCCCTGAAATGAAATATATAAAAATAATGGCAATTTATAAATGAGTACAAGCACAAAGAGGATTCTGACCTGGAGGAGATCATGAGTGCTGTCACCAGGGCCTGAGCCATACCCAGTGTGAATGTATATGGGTTCTTCCTCACAATGACAAAGAAGATCAGTGGCAGACAGATGGTGGCATGGATGGCTAGACTGAGGAATAAAACAGAGCTTATTATACAACAATGTACTTGAAAAGAATTACTTCATACTGGTTCTGTATTACTAGCACAATATATGGCTTTTAGAGAAATACGTACACTTCATATCTATAATCATCAGACAAAAGAAAAGTGCTTGTAAGTTAATATCATGTTATTAACTATTCAGTTGCCCCATGAAAAAATAAAGTCCCTAAAATGTTTTGCACGCTGTCATGTCAAGATATTACTAGAATCAATATCATGCACTCACACTGTGCTTATACTTTTTTACTTTACTTTTTAAAAGTAGAATTACAACCATGTAAAATATACTGCATTACAGGTAAAAGTACTGCACTGAATACAGAACACAAAAGTACTGTATTATTGGGTGCAATATGTACTTAAAGTACTCATAAAAGTACTCTTTATGCAGAATGTCCCCTTCCAGAGTGTTATATTATATTGTATGTATTATATAATTGTATAACTGATGTGGTAATGTTAACGTAGCAGTATTTTATTGTTATAGTTGGTCAAAGTAGAGATAATTGTAACTACATCATTTATTGTTTCGCAGCTTAATCCATAACAATGGCAACCATGTATTTACAATCTTCTTCTAAAAAATAATAACTACAGCTGTCGGATAAATGTAGTACAAAATCTTCTTCTGAAATGTAGATGTATAAGGTGAGACATAAAGGAAATATTCATGTAAAGTGCCATAAATGGTACAGTACTTGATTTAATGTACTCTCTGCTGCAACTTTTCACCGGGCCTAAACACAGTTCAATGAGGCAACTGTTAAATCCTTGAAAAAAAAACAAAAATAAAAAAAAAACAATGGACTCCTAAAAGGCTTAATCTGAATACTGTTGGAATTGGTGCGGTTGTACAAAGCATCGTTATAGTAATTGTCGGAAAAAGGCTATTTAATAATAATGATTTTTCACGACAAACGCATAAAATTAAGTGAGGTGTGACAGCTGAAAGTTATCACATGTAAAGATTTTACACCCCAAAGTGAAAATTTCAACTTAACAATGCAAGTAATGCATTTTCATGTAAGAGGAAGCAATAATGAAAAAGTTTTTTATAAGCATTTTATGCTGCATTCAGAACATTACAAAAAAGTGTGAGCACTGTGCGCACTGATGTCGTCACAGGAGCGCTCTGAGCCTTGGACTAACCCTCTGACCTAACTGGAGGGGATTTACAGTACAGTCTTTAATGGTGTCACTTAGATTTAGAGGCATGAGGAAGCTTTCATTACTGCATCTGCAGGTTGAGCAGTTTTAAATGTCCTTGGCCCTTATCAGTGCCCACACAGAGCTCAGCTTTTACTGTATCACTGAGGGGAGAATCGGCCCAAATGTCAACCATAAATCCCAGTGTCTGGAACAGGCGGATACAGAGTAACGGGACAGCTTACCCACTCAGCACCGTCACCATATAAAGACCCATCTTCCTGAAGATCTCCCAGTCTTCCACCTCAATGATCTTAGCAGCGATTAGGAACAGGATCCCTATTGGCATGTAGCTGAAAAAACACAAATAGTTTGAGTCATTTGGGGTATAGAATCTACGATTATATCAAATATTGTGAATTTGGACAACAGATGAAATGATGAGTTTATTAATCAATTGACAGAAAATAATCAGCAACCATTCTAATGATCGATTAATGTTCAAATAATTTTTTTCAAGCAAAAAAGTAGCAGGTTCTAGCTTCCCAAATGGAAATATTTGCTGGTTTTCTTAGTCTTCTATGATAATTTAAAAATATCTTTCTGTTTTGAACTGTTGGTGGGACAAATAAAGAAATTTGAATATGTCAACTTGAGTTTTTGGGATAATTGTGATGGGCATTTTCCACTATTTTATAGACCAAGTGATTTATCTAATCAGGACCTAATTTTGAGTGTAAAAATGGTTTTGATCATTGTATCTACCAAGGATCCAAAGATCTGCTACCCAACCCGGTTTGGTTCAAGGCCACTTTATTTTATGTAGCTTCGAACTCCAGTTTAGTCATTTTCAAACCTAATTCGTTAAGAAGTTTTTCTCTTTCTCTCTCAAATTGTCCCAAGTTCTCTACGCCCATATGTGTTGTGCTACAAAAGTCCCAGTGGGAGGTGCTGCTCGCAAAGCAAAACGCAGCCAGAGGGGGGCTTCTTAAATAAATATAATTAGGAGGAAGGCACATGCATTCCGGAAATATTGTTATGAGAGCAGTGTTGAGATTCCAATACTGCATGCATACACATACATACAGTGGCTAAAAACTGGCACCTCAATAACTTGATTGGGCCTGTATATTGTTCTGTTCTGGACTGTGACTGATTGAACTGTCAAGTTCAGTTGGGAAAGATGGTCTGAGTTTACCAGTAGTGCTCATCTGGCAAATATTTAGAAAAGGTTAAATGTATCTTGGGATGGACCAACAGGTACAATAATAAAATGTTATGAGATGTCATATGTTGGCCTAAGAGGATTAGTTGGGTATAGCTGGAATAGCTGATGGGCCACATTCTGTGTTGGTCTAATATGTTTAAAAACTTTACACAAGGTCCAATTATTTGCTTTTTCTAATACTATGAGCTCCATTTCACAACCAAGTTTGCAACCCTATCCAAATAATTCCATCTGGTGAGGAAAACCATGAGATGTGATTGAAAGCTCGAGAAAAATACTAGGAAAACCCTGAGTTAAGATTTTTTTGTTAACCACCGTTTAAGAGGTGAAAAGCAAGATAGCGATTCAAGTCTCAAGATTTTCAGTACTAGTCGGATTCAAAGGGGCTAGGCCTTGAAGAATGGGTACTGGCTAAGTTCGGGTCTCAGTTTTAGGTCCATGCAAACATTATGGATCCATTCTTAAAAAGTACGCAAAAAGTCACATGTACATAGTTATCCAAGTTTTAACAACTGAAAGGATGCTCCTGAGTTCACCATGTACGTAGGTTTTAACTTTGTGTACCTTTGGAAGCCCATGCCTGTAGACCAGTCTTTTATACATACCACATAATTATCTGCACCAGTTTCATGGTTGCTTCATTCAGGGCATCAAAAAATTCCAGGAGGATGCGTCCCTTTTCACCCATCTTCCCAATGACAAGTCCAAAAGCAACACAGAATACGATAAGACCCAATACGTTGATTCCATCAGAATATGTCCCAATGATTTTATAGTCCTTGGTGATATTCTGCTGACAGAGAAAACAAAGAGGTGATTCATTCAGTTAGCCAAGACCAGGCCAGGAAGCTGCTTTCACAACCACATTAGCTGACTCTAAAGAGCCATTGATGAGCTGTGCAAATGTTTTCTATGGGATCACAGCCCACTGACCCATAGCTACTTATAACTCATTATTGGGCCTTCTGATGCATTTAAATCAGACGCTGGTTGCCAGGTGCAGAAACATGAAACTTAACGTGAAGCAGATGGATCAACAAGGACACACTGTTGTCGTGTTAAGATCAAAACTCAAACAATCCTGAAGAAGAATGTTTCCTACAGAGGACACTGGTGGACTCATGCAAGTCTAACCTTGAAATGCAAATCTACACATCGGCTGCACCATGTGGCAGTGAGAGGTAAACCTCTTTCAATTCCCAGAAATTTGGGAATCAGGAAAGAAAATGACATTGATAGCATTTATGTACTGACTGCTCTACATTATCAGAATAGAGTATTGTTCACACCTACCTCCACTGCTGCCATGATAGTAGTTGTCAGAGGTGGAATTGTGGTGGTGTCGGCTGACACTTTTGGAGGCTCCAACTCTTTGCGCTTGGTCTTGTACTAGAGTGTAATAGGTCACATTTCACAACACTAGTGATACCTTCACATGGCTGCATACTGTATTATCACCAGAGCCTGATGTACTGCAGGTCTGAATCACACTTTAAACAGTGGCACAGAAATGAATGATGGATGTGCAAAAGCATCTTACCTGTTGAAAACAAGCCTGCACCAGATTTTCTGGAAACATGTTTCTGTTGATGTGAAAAGACAAGATCGGGGGTGGATGAAGGACACAGAGGATAATGATGTGTACTACAATCATTCAGTAACAGATGGGGCATTGCATCTGTCTGCTGTATGTGTCTTTTGAGGCAATAGTGCTAAAATACTGAAATCAGTGTTTGCAGATAGCTTTCTCCAGGGATACCAAGATTTTGTCAATAGAAAGTTGCGGGGAAATCTGATGTTCAGTACTGCACATTGATTTCATTAAAGGCTATTGCCTTTAATTCAAGAAACTGATTAGTCGTAAAGTCTAATCTATACCTGGCATTAAAGGTCTCAATTTGCTTCAAACGAAGTGCTTGTCAGATCATCTAACAGCGCCTGAAAACCCCTTTCTGATGGCCAAATCAACGTAATTTTTTAAGATGCCGTAATTTTCCAAAACAGAAAATACCAGAATCACAATCACTTTTTCAAAGTGATCAGCCAGGTGTGTGGATGTATGAAAGTAAGGGAAGGTACATACAACTCATTCAAGCTCTTTTTTCATTCTTCACAGAACTAGACAACTTCTTTCCCTTCTGGTGTGTACAACCGAGTACAACACTATGAATGCTTTTATGGACTGTCCGAAAATGTGTGCCTCATTTCTATGATTTATCGCATTGAGACACAGAGAGATGGGGAGGTGCTGGAATGCGGCAAGGAAGAGGCTGTGGCAATAGTTTTGACCTACCCTCAACTATGGCTATTCTGAACAAATATAAACAATTTTACCTTTGGTGTTGAACAACATGTATTGTACAACTTAATTTGTTAGAAGCTAAAAGACAGAATAGGAGGTGGCAAATTGCTGTTGACTGATCACCAAGGGTCAAGTATTTCAATTTTAGAGCATCAGGGAAAGACATAAGCCCGCAGATTCTTTAAATTCAAACTGAGCACTCTGAACATAAAAACTTTCATCATGTTCATGAGAGCATATGCAGTTTCTTTCACATGGCTGTTAGGTCACCTGAGGAGGTCCAGGAGTGTGTCAACTGTTGTGACGTTGGGCGTGGTCCCAGTTCTGTCAATGTGGTCAGCTGTCTGAGAGACTCCTGGTTTGATAGTCATCACTAAAACAATGCCTGCAAAGGATGACCACAACTCAATAACATTATCAACCACCACTTTTACACACACCATCTGGGTGACTGAACTTTAAAGTCATCCAAAAGATAGCAGAATTTAAAGGAACTGTTGGAGTCAGGACGTGATTTAGCCTTGCATAACTTAAAGACTTGAAACAGGGGGCAATGGCTAGCTTATTGGCTCAATCCAAAGTTCAAAAACACCTCTAAAGTGCACTAGTTTATATATTGTATCGAGTTTTTAAAATCTGTACTCAAACAGAAATGTAAAAACTATAATTTGTGGTTTTAGGTGGAGTTACATGCTGGAACTATTTCTTTACAGTTTATCCATCTATCCCTGTAGCTCAGGTTGCCAGATATGGTCAAGTAGCACAGGTTTTGGTCACTGTACAGGCATAATGGCACCAAACTTGGCAACCTCACTGAGGTTTGAACTGTTGTTACATTTCCATTCGTGCACTGATTAAACTGATTAAACTGACAAGATATGTGTTAATTAGTAAAATCTAAAGGTGTCAGTAGGCAGAGCCAGGCTAGCTGTTAAGCCAGCTGCTAGCTGACCACGTCAGTACGAGCGAAGTGAAGAGAGGCTTGAGAGAAGGAAAATATAAACTCACCGAGAATAACTGCAATGATGGTTGTTGAGAAGTAATATACAACAGCTCGCAGACCTATCCTTCCTGATACCTCAGAGTCCAGGGCTGCAACACCTGAGGACAAGAAACACAATATGTAGTCCAAATCTAAACCAAAGGCTTGCCCACCCGCCAAATATCAAAACACAATTGCAACTGTGGTGTATTTTCATTAAATGTCATTGGTGTGCTTAAAGACAATATTAAGCTATGCAGATTGATTTTATAAGTTTATAAGCAATAAGGGCTAGTGTGATACAATTTGTATTGGTGTAGTTATAATCTCATGAACCATATTTAATCACAATGTACGTATAGAGGCACGGTAGAAGAATCATAATCATACACTGGAGAAATTTGAGTGTGTTTGTATTACATGTCACTTTGCTTGGGTCTGCATTAAAGTCTTCACCTTCTAAAAAAAATACTCTCTGGAGGAGATCAAGAAATAAGGGTGTAAAATGACTAGAATAACTTAAAAAAAACTTATAAAAAAATAAGAGGCCAGAAGACAACTTGGCAATAATGGTGTAAAATGATTCCCAATACTTATATATAAAAATTGGATATAATCAGGTAGAATTGAATATGCAAGTACATATCCTCAAACAGCTCAAAACCTGTTTTGAAGAGTTTTGACCAACAACGAGTGACGGAGATAAAAGAAACATAATAATTGGTCAAAAATTAGGGAGGGTGGATGATAAGGTGTGACCTAAGCCGACCCAAGGACATAAAAACAATCCCCCAAAGAAAAAACCATTGAAGCGATTTGGTTCTTTGTAAAAGTGCTACTGGCTCCCCTTTTTTTGCCGGCAATAAAAGAACACTTTGCTGCTTGGACCTCTGACTCCCTTTTATTTTCAAGAGAGAGTTTTTTGCTGTGGTACATTTTTCTGCAACAATTTGATACAACACAACTTTCTAAATTAGTTTAAAGGTCTTTCATACCAAGATTTATACTAGACAATGGCTAAATCTAAGTTATTCATGTTTTCTGGGGCTATAAAAGGCACAGTTTACATCAGTAATAATTGTAAAAATGTTTACATTTTGTAAAAAGGCCTAAATGTTGAGAATTGCATAAAATGTCATTAGTCAAAATTATTTAGTCAAAGCAGTTTTAGATACTTCCATAGGAGTATATTTCTGAGTGGGAATGATTGAATCCTTATTTTTTGGCCTAAAACATAGGTAGATACCAAGTCTATAACTATTGGAAACCATAACAAGTAACAACATCCAAGACAGCTTGAATTGATGTCAAAACTGAATAATCTGCAATCAATATGTTTACCATCTACTTCCTCCCTGAGCAGGATAGAGAGTGACAATACATTTACTTGTCTTTTTACACATGTATACAGAAAAAAGGAGTTATCAGGAGAACTCCTGTTACTACACTGTGCAACTGCAGGCACTGCTTAGATTCATATAATACACAGTAAGAAATAATGGCGCACAGGTGGTGAAACTCAAGGGAATTGCAGGTGGGAAAAACAAATTTTAGTAATCAACATCTACTGATGCGGAAACTGGCATCATGGACTAATAATGGAACAAAATGCCAGGATGTAAAAGTTCTTTCCCAAACATAATTTGTCATTTGTATTCATTGATCAGTCGGCTTTAGCTCAAGCTGAAGGTAACAAAAGAAAGAAAAAAAAATCTGCCACTATGCTATCTTGCTTTCAAAGTCCTGCCCATATTCTGCTTGTGGAAGATTTCCTCCCTATCACTGTCATATTACATGAGCAAGATCAATTTGAGGCTTCTGTGAAATATGCTATGTAATTTCTTCATTTTGCATATATAAGAATGAACTGCTTCTAGGCTTATTTCCATTCCAGCAGGGGGCCTTCATATGCTGCTGTGAATGAGGTGAGGGGATTAGCGATTAGAAGATGTAATGCAGCTCCTAACTGACATTCTTCAACAGTCAGCTGGAGTATCAGATACCCTATGCTTGTCTTGTGTATTTTGTGAATGTTACTTAATTTCTTTAGACAGCTGAACTGACATAACCAGATAGATGTTTGTCTTACTGTAGCTTTGCTGCATTCAGACCACAAGCAGCTGAAACTATGCAGTCTGATACGCTCTGGTTGCATCTCATTAGTTTGCAGCTATGTGCAATGCATTTCGTTTTGTCTTCCAACGTCATTTCATTGACATTGCTTTCTACCAAGCACTAAATAAGTTCAATTTGACAATCAATTCATGCATTTTTTTTGGGCATCAACTTGTGATGTCTATCACAAGTTCACAGAACCCCAGATGAACCCAAGGTGACATATAAAAATGTTATCGTTTGTCCAAACAACAGTTAACAGCCAAAAATATTCAGTTTGTTACCATGTAAGACAAATAAAAGCAGCAAATTCTCACATTCTCACAACCTCATTATTTAAAAGTACACTGACCTTTATTCATTCATTACTGATCTTCACATTGTAATGCACCCCTCTATCACAAATCGTAGGACTAAGGGTGCGATTCAAAGTAGTCACATTTAAGTTACCTGTTATCATGCTTGAAATGATGAGTGGAAGGATGACCAGCTTGAGCATTCGCATGAGGATCTCTCCTGGGAAGCCAAAATATTGCTTGTGGAGTTGAGAGAGGGATGCATACTCTCTAACTACAATGCCCAAACTGATCCCTGCAAGATCAGGAGAGAGGCACAGTCAAATAATAAAGACTACTTGGTTTCAGCTGAAAAGAAAACCAAAGAAACACAGCTTGTCAGAGTGCTTGAATCACAGAGCAGACAACCATTATGGCTGAATATAAACGTGTGGAAGCAAGATCAACAAGCACAATGCAACCTAAAGGTGAAATAGAGTCATAATCCAGTTACCAGATTAGTCTGGTTGGTGTTGGCAACATAGGATGGAATACAGACATAGAAAGACACAACACTGCACATTTCCAACATTTAAAATGTATTATATCTCTTCAATGAATGCAGAATTAGCTCTGCATTAGCTACTGTTACAATCACATTATTTCACAGGTCAGTGAGGTTTAATCCATATGGAATTCATGTGGCGCAGTGCACACTGGTGTATATTTTCCAGCTATAAACTTCACATGTATCCCACTCAGTGATTTTAGTAATGCACTCCAAATGTCCAAGTGCGTTATCACCTATAACAGACCACCATTAAAGGTGCTTGTAAAAGACTGGGATGACACAGCAAACAGTGATCTATTAAGACATGACCTATTGAGTTTTGAAGGGGGGAGCTATTTCAGATGGTTCTGAAGTAAAGGTCTAGTTAATTTTTCCCATACACAGTGTTAGATGAATGACACTTGCACCACTTAGATATAAAGATTTCCTGGTTGATCATTAATCAAAGAGGGACAATTGTGTTGTGCTGGTTCCTTGATACAAAGTTGAAGGTACAAGCCTTGTATACAGAAAGGCTTTGGGGGAGAAGTTAACTATGACTCCAAAGATGCATTTTGGGAAGAAACTTTCAATCACACCGCTTTAAATTTCTGTAATGTACGCCACTAACAGTGGAAGCTAAAGATTACACTGCTTATATGCAGATTGCTAATGGTGCCAGCATCCGGTTTCTCAAATTATTGTCTCTTGCAAATTGCACATACAGTCTTCTTGCATGCTCATGCATGGGCCACAAGTATATGTTCATATCTGTTTTGATTAGTTACATGTGTCAAAATGAATGGAAGATGACATTATATAATGTTGCAAGTCACAGCTTGCATGTTGCAAATTTGGTGAAACAGGCCCCTGATTTGGGTGTGTAATATTTAACCCCATCCACCGTGCCAAAATAACAGACAAAACCCAGTTTCTCAGAAACAACCCAGTTAGCACCAACCGGGATGTCAACATTGATTTCTAGTTGAAAACTGGGTAATATACAGTCTGAATGTCTAAGACCTCTTTTCACCCTCTTCAGCTGAAATGCAGCTACAACATCAGTGTGTCACAAAACACAAATGTGTTAAATCATTTTGAGAATTTGTTCAATTGTAGTTTATAGCACCTTTCATACAAGAAATGCAGCTCAAAGTGCTTTACAACAAAAATTACATGACAAGGACATAAAAGAACATAAAAGCATGTAGAAAAAAACCCCAAAACAAAACATTGATGTAACATAAACTTGATAAGGTGAAACTAAAATACATAGAATGCATAATAATCAAAGAATAAAATATAAAAAGAACATAGAATGTATAAAATAAATTAAAATATAACATTTTAAAAGTGCAGCAGAGAGCAAGTGCGAAGCTATTTAAATGCTTTGGTAAAGAGATAGGTTTTAAGCTTTCTTTTGAAAGTATCTAGCGATCTGGCTTCCCTGATATCTATGGGCAGTGTATTCCATAGTTTGAGGTCGTAATTGTGAGGTCGTAAATGTTAAAGGAAGGGAGTGCAGAGCAGCTAAAAGTAGACGCAATGTGATCTCTCCTCTTGGTTCTGGTTAATAGTGGAGCTGCAGAGTTTTGGATGAGCTGAAGTCTCTCAGTGGCTTTTTGCGGGAGTCCAGTAAAAAGTGCATTACAGTAGTCTAGCCCGCTTGAGATGAAGGCATGAGTTACTTTCTCAGCATCTTTTTGATTTATAAATGATCGTGCTTTTGTTACATTTCTGAGGTGAAAAAATGATGTTTTCATCACCTTGTTGATATGTGAACTGAAGTTTAGATCTGAATCTAAGATAACACCAAGATTTGTAACCTCAGATTTAATCCAGGGAGTTATTCTCTTTTGGTTTTGGGGCCCGACTAGAAGGATTACAGTTTTATCCTCATTTAATTTGCAGAAGTTATTGCTCATCCATTTATTTATTGCTATTTGACAGTTGGTGATGGAGTTAATAGCTGCAGCATCATTTGGTTCAGCAGAGATGTACAGTTGTGTGTCATCTGCATAACTATGGAAACATACATTGTGTTCTCTGATGATGTCACCAAGTGACAGCATGTACAGCGAGAGATGTAATTCCAATGTATTTAATGTTTCATAAATATGGAAATATATAGTAATAGTGGAATATTTGTTTTGGGGCAGAAAAGAAAAACAAATAAATCCAATAACAGAGCGCAGGTTGGGACTCGTAGCACTCTCTCCATCTCTCTCTTCTGCTCTGTTCTGTTGTCTGTCTCTGTGTCACGGATGTATAAATAGCTGCAGGTCTGTGTGTCTGGTGGAGCTGAGCTTTGGCTGAGTGGTCAGTGCAGTTGTCTGTGTTTTGGGAGACTGGGGTATGAGACCCGGTGTGGGAATCATCTTTTGCTAGATCATACTTCACTGGGATTTGCATTGGTAAAATTTTTCATCCTCTACAATGTGCATATAATAGCCTATTGTCATTTTGGAGCCTGACTAAGATACCAAAGTTCTCTGATAAGCCAGTATTGCCAGTGAAATATAGTCTAAATATGAATGTTTAATCAACGTCTTCAAATAGTAGGTGAAAAAACTTTCACTCCTGAACCAGTTTTTTCACTAGTGACCACAGCCGTTCCTTAAATATCTTTTGAAACGGGAAAATGCTCACTGGGAAAGCTGAATTAATTAAAACTAATGGCCATAACATAAACCTTTATGATTGTTACCTCATCCGGGAGAGTACCATGTTTCTATGTGAAGAAACATTGAGGATATCTTTTGAAGAAAAACTTGAAATGGGAATACAGAATGAGGAAAAATGCTTTCGGCAACCAGCAGCTCCACTCACTTTGCAACACCTTGTTTCGACCTAGAGTGTAGGCATTTTAATGTTACCACGTAAAGTACAGGCAAAGAAAGTAACAGTTGCCATTTTAATTGCTTTTACTTTCTTGGAGTATGTGTGTGGCAGAAAAACACCTACCAAGACCTTTAAAGGTGTGTGTTTAAACAGCCAATGAACCAGTTGAACATTAGCTGTATGTTATGCTAGCACCAGATGAACCAACCATGATGACGTGTGCCAGGTATTTGTGTCCAGCTCAACCTCTGACTAAACTCAGAAAACATCAGTTATTTCTGTTATTTCCCTCAAGTCTCTCTTTTTATGTCTCATCTCTGTACATTTATGAGGAAAATTCATAAAGCCCCGGGATACACGCAATTTTGAGAATTCGCATCTAATCACATTTTTCCATTGTTCTTTTAATGCAATTGCTCCACCTCTAAAATTCTGAAAGTCTGTAATTTACACATTTGATTTTGTCCGATAAATCTGTACACAAACAAAACTGTAAAATTGTGATTTTAAGAGGAGGTACTTTTCTTGATGTACAATGGTCAAATGCAGAAACTTATTATGTCTAGTCACTACACAGTACAGTCACAGAATATTCTAAAACCCATGCTCACAGGAAGTATCTAGCAACCTGTTCATAAGTTCAATGTTCAAGTTGTACTGAGAGATGCTGCACAAATGTCTTGGGTGAATGGATAAAATGGATAAAATGAATGGAACTGTTGTTTGAAAGAAAGAGTTCCAGCATATAAGTCCCCCTGACACCACAAATTATAGTTTTTACACTTGTGTTTGTGTACATATTCAACAAATGACATACAACTTTGGACAGTCCCGGGCTACCTGATTCCCCCGAGTTCAGTCTTTATAGTCTGGAAATCCATGGTATCAGTTTTGAGTTTTCTCTTTCTCAAAAAGAGAACAAACAAGCTTATATTATGAAATGTTGAACTATTTTTTAAAATCTGAATGTGTTTAATAATGAAAGCAGGTACTACTAACTGTCTGATCCATCTAACAGAGGACATGCAGCTCAAGGTAACCTGTCAAAAAATATAAAAAGACATCCGATAACCACAATTCAGACATTGTAATGCTTCCTAAGCCCATATGTTCTAAGCAACCACAGATAGTGTACTGTACACTGTGCTATAGGACTCCACACTGACCCAGCATCAGCTGTCACTTCAGTCTGGTCACGTTTGACTGAGGCACATCCAGACACTGGGGGAGAAATCTGCTCTTTGCCTCTGGAGGACAGAGGCTATGTCTCCTACAGCACCACACAGAGTACTCATCCTCCATTCTATATTATATATGAATATGAAATACACTGCATGTGCTCCTTTACACACATAAGCATTTACTGTGGCTGTTTAGTCAAGCAGTGGCCAGCTGATGCAAAAGAGGCTGATTTATTTCAACACTGACAGCAGCAGAAAAAAAGATTGAATGGTAAAACAAAGACAATAAGGAAGGAATGGACGTGGAAATAAAAAACGACATCAAGAAAGGTGAAAGCGTCTCAGCATAAAAGGTGAAAGCGTCTCAGCATACATGAGCAGACATTGGGGGGCTTTCACATACCAAGCAGCACTGATAAAACCGTGGCGATCAGAAGCCAATTCCTCTTCAGCAAGCCTTTGAAATTCACGCCTCGTCGCTCTTTGTTGCCCATCATGTCCATGGTGTTGCTTTCTCTCCAAAAGGGAGAAACACAATGGTTCCCGTGGAAACACAAAAGGCTCCTGCGGCCGGGATGTCAGATGCAGACGAGAGGCAGAGGAGGATGGAGTTTCCGTGTTGCTACAGCAAAGGATGCAGCCGTCAGACGCTGCTGATGGCCAGTGTTGGTGTGAGGGAGGGAGTGTGTGTACGTGTGTGTGTATAGCAGAGAGGGAAGGAGGGAGGGAGACAGTCGCCTTCTCCCTCCACCACCCTTCCCCCCTCACAAGGTGTCTGACATTTTCTCCTTTTCATGCCTGCAATTCCAGCTTGTAATGCAGGAAGAGGAATACAGGACAGGAAATACAGATTTTTCCCCTTGTGGAAACTGATTTGAATTCAAGTATGATTCCAGGACTTTCTATGATAAAGTCTTAACTTAACCTAGAACACTACCACTGACTAAAACTGTTCAAGTCAAGGTCTAGGTTTATCTTGTCGTTTTATGCGGACAGAGAGCAGCTGCTGCTGCATGAAAAATAACAACAAATCTGGTTTTATTTTTTATCTTATGACTCCAGCTGATCTTCTATTATTGCCTCACTCAGTACACTGGTCTTACAGGTATCTACAATTCTGATATGTGACAATGCTGCCATCTGCTGTGTCCCTGACAGCTTTCTCATTATGTCACCAGTGGTGGAAGAAGTACTCAGACCCTTTAAAAGTACCAATGAAGCAATGTAAAAATACTCCATTACAAGTAAAAGTCCTGCATGAAAAATCCTACTATAGTAAAAGTACATAAGTATTATGAGCTTGATGTAGTTAAAGTATTGCAGTAAAAGTAGTGGTTTGGTCCCTCTGACTGATATATTATTATATATGACATCATTAGATTATTGATAGTGAAGCATCAGTGTTAGAGCAGCATGTTACTGTTGTAGCTGCTGGAGGTGGAGCTAGTTTACACTACTTTATATACAGTTAGCTAGTTTAGTCCAGTGGTTCCCAACCTAGGGGTCGGGCCCCTCCAAAGGGTCAGCAGATAAATCTGAGGGGTGGTGAGATGATTAATGGGAGAGGAAAGAAGAAAAAACAAAGTTCTGATACACAAATCTGTTTTCAGTTTTTGGACTTTTTCTCTAATCTTTGATTTTTGGTGAAATATTGGATCACTTGAACATTTATTGAAATGAAAGCATGTGAGAAGTTTAGAGGGAAAAATAAATCACTATTTGTTGAAGCTGTTAACAGCTCATAGATGGGTGTCCTGGTGGCCTAATGGTTAAGGCACATATCATATGATATGATATGAATACTTTTTCTTTTTTTTTAATACCTACAAAAAATTCCACAGGGTTGGTTTGCGGCTTGTGAAAGAGTTGTGGGGGAGTAGTTATTGCTGGGAATTTAGACTTATGACCTTTTCCAGAAATCCTGTGTGAGTCACTGTGTGAACAAGTGGTCTGTGAACAGCAGTCCAGAACCAGTCAACTGGGAAGGAGTCAAAGATCATCTTTGAACAGAGACATAGGTTTATCATCTCCACCTATGTACAAACACTTGTTTTTGATGACACTCAAGTTCTATTTGAGATGCTGAGATATGATTCAAAGCTCTGAAAAACCTAATAAGTGGACCTTGAGTTTAGTTCATTTTGTCCCAGAAATGTCATAGAGTATATATTGTATATTAAATCAAATTAGAGAGTAAATGTAAGTATCTAAATAAAAACATTGTGCCTTTTATTGAGTAATTTCTTTACAACACTTTTATTTCCTTCATTACATTTTCTGGCAACTTATTACTGCAATATTTCTTGTCTGCTTTTATTTATTTATTTTTATCAAATTTATTCTATTTTGATTGATTTTATTCTCCTTTTCACTATCTTTTTAAAATTTGTTCTAATGCATTTATTGGCCTTATGTAAAGCATGGAATTGTCTGGAATTGTTTGAAAGGTGCTGTACAAATGCATGAATGGCCTTGCCTTAGCTTAAAAAAGTCAATTATTCGTGAATTTATTATCACAAAATGGCTAAACTAAATTGGCATGACTAAAAATACCATAGATATTTGGAGATACTTAGACTTTTTTTCTTATTATACCATGACATTTGCTGTGTGTATTCATAGTCCCTAGATGGTGAATCCTAAAGCTTTCAGTGATCCCGATGACCTTTCATCGGCTCCGCCATTGGGTTTACATTAACAGTTGTGCACAAGTAATTGAGCCATTCATATTCCCCAGAGGATGAACCTTTTCCATTTTGTGTTCCTCCGGCACCACACTCAGGACAGAATAGTACCCTTGCACACAAGAGATCTCATAATCAAACACACATATTGCTGTGAAACCTGCCGAGCCTATTGCTTGGCCCCCGGCCGCTACTTCAACACATAGAAACATGAATAAAATTGATATTAGGTGTGAATGAGTATATACACACATGATATGAAAGACACTAAAATTCTATTATACACAGATGTTATAAATAATAAGTTCTCTAATGGTAAATAAATGTGCTTTTCTCATTTCAAGTATCCTAAAATAAGGGCTGCATTTAAAAATAAAATAATGTGCATCCTAAAATAAAGTGAATTGATCATATTGGGCTCTCAGATTGTTCCTATTTTCTGTGCCTGTGTAGTCACTCACTGCTGATGATGTTCTGCTAAATGTGCTGTCAATGCTACACTTTCCGTCTAGACACAGGGTAAGAGTGTCTTGATTAAAAACTCTGTTTTTGCTGTCTACTTTTCTCTTTTTAGAGCACTTATCTCTGACTCGTGTCACGCCTTGTCTATGCTCTCTCTGATATGCTGGAGTCAGTCGGCAGAGCCCTGAAGCGCCGCCCTGCCCCTACACAGAGCGGAGCAGCTCATTGATTGCTAGTTTATTCAAAGTTTATTAATATTAAACGTATCACATGTCCAAATTGCACCAAATTCGACACTGCCACTCCCTTGGGTCTCCAGCCATACACCCGCCAAGTGTGGAGTTGATCAGATGAATGATTCAAGAGATATGCAAAGGACATACATACAGACAAAGATTCCTCCCTTTAGTAGATAGACTGGTGCAGTGCCCATTCAAAACGTGCCTGTTCGGAACGGGCTGATTGCTTATTATTTCTTGAGAACTGCCTATGTATGTATCAATTGACAAACATATCAATTAAAACAATAATGAGTTAATAAATTAAATGGTTTAAATCCCAACAGAAACTTCACCAGTGAGACTAAACTGAGGTTGAACCTTTGAAGCCGTTTATGGCCTTCCATTGGTTGATTCTTCTGCCAATCAAACATGTCTGTGCTCCTATTAGCTAGTTTTACTGCCTCCACCTCTGTTTTTTCTCCTGTGTATGCTCATTCTTTGCTCTTGGGCAGTTTAACTGAGCAGGGCGTGTGCGTTTATCCTGATCAGCAAGTCAGAACCCAGAAGCCCCACCCTGCTGTGATGTTGATGGTGTTTATATCAAACAGTCCCCGCGGCACTCAGACATGAAGCTGAGCAGCTCGCTGTCCGCTTGTTTATTCAAAGCTTATTAATATTAAACGTTTCACATATCGAAATTGGACCAAATTTGACACTGGATGTCCTTGGGTCCCCAGCAGTAGACAGTAAACAGTTTTCGAGATATGCGAAGGACAAACATACGGACAGACAGACAGAAATTCCTCGCTTTATATAGAGAGATGACCACATGATCTTTCCTTAAAACTACCCTTAGGATAAACTTGACATTTTTGGAATAGAATAGAATATGATACAATACAATATAGAATATCTTTATTGTCATTGTCATCAAGTGGCAATCAAGTGACAAATAGTATGAACAGTAACCGGCAGTAGTAAGTAGTACAACAACTCAGATGTGTATTGCAGCAACAGAACCCATAGAGTACAGAAAAGTATCAATTTAGTAACAGTCTAAACAGTATGTACAGTATATAACAGTATAAACAGTGTCTGGCAGTATTAAACAGTGCAAGCAGCTCAGGTGTGCAATGCAGCATCAAAACCAAAACAGAATTGAAATGTACATATAGCATCTTCATAAAAACACTGTGGCTGAATGTATTAGTCCCTGTACACTGAGGTTATTAATTACAGCAGCTGTCACTGTGTTGTAGATACAGATATTGGACATGATATCCAGACAGTAATACAGAATAGATGAGAGTGGACCCCTGTGTGCTGTACAGCTTACATGGCAGCATAGTGCAGTATGTGTGTGTATGTGAAGTCAGTTGTGCCAGACAATTATAGGGGCAGTCAGACAGATTATGGGGGGTGTTTTTTAGCCGTAATTCTTGTAAGGATCTAACAATAGTAAATTATTCATTCCATTCAGCACTTTCATAATGTGTGCTGTAATGAAGATTTCAGCTTCTACAGGTTAATTTTATTTGCACTCTTGAATATATTTCAAAATCCTGAATGAGAACTCAAACCTGGTCGCTCTACCTCTGAACGCCAGAGCTGTGGTTTTGGAACTTGAGCAGGAAGCAAAACACAAACTTCACTAATGGGGAATAAACTGTAAAAAGTCATATGAATCATCACATAACACATGCAACAAATATGTCTGTTATTACAAATATGATTTAAAAACTGAAAGCTTTTTGGAACCCTTTCTTCAGTCTTCAATAACTTTTACTAAGCATCCACTACTAGGTTAGTGGGAACCAAAACAGAGACACAGACAGACAGATATGAACAAAGATACAGATGCTCTACCTAGAGGGATGGGTTGTCACCAATTAGTCAGTGTCCATACTCAGGGCTATCTGATTGGTCTTATTCTAAGGCACAACTTGTACTTCATTACAGCCGTTGCTCGGAAATTACCCTTGGTGACTCTTGGTGTCACTCCCTCTTACCATGGAACCACTATCTACATTCCCGTACAAAGGTGTACCTGACGCTACTCTCTCTGCCTATCCCTAAAGAATAACTGTTTGCATCACTCATACTTTCAAGGATTGGAAGGTCAGGATGATCTCCGTACTTTTTCTACTACTCTGTGCACAATATGATTGCATTTACAATTTGCTATGTAACTATAAGTAATGTTTTATTGATTCCGTAGTATGTATCGTAGTTTCTTTCAACACCTTTGTCGTTTTTTCATTTTTCTTTTGTTGTGCTGACACATACTCCAGAACAAATTCATTACATGTACTGGTTTCCGATTTGGATTATCACAATGTTTTTTGTTTTTTTTTACTGTTTTAATATACAAACAGCCTATTTCATCAGAGGTTGACACCATAGAAACCAGACCGTTTATGGGATAAAACTGTGTTTCATAGACTTACAGTAGCTCTGATTTTAGAGGAAATGCTCCGTCTGTTGTCCTTGCTGTGCTGTTATAAGTCTCTTGAAATGTCTTCCTGTTTGTAAAGTTCACAAAACTTTGAGACTTGAAAATGGGCATATGAACAGAAACTTTTTGTAATACAAGAAACTACCAAAATTACCAAATGATCCTCCTGTTTTTGGTGTTCATGTTCATGTACTGTGTGTTTTCTGGGTTTCACAATTCTGACAATACAGTCATAAAATCTAACTCAGGATTACAAATCAGTGCCAAAGTTAAATTCTTTCAGGCGTTCAGGTACATGCAGTACTTTTTGGCCGCCTACAGTGAAAGAGACAGAGAGAGAGACAGAGAAAGAGAGAGAGAGAGAGAGCACAGTGGTTGAGCAAACTAGAAAGTGTACGAAGAGAGCAAGCGGTGCTTCACATTCTGCTGATAGTTTAAAACATTCAAAAATGAATTAAAATTAAAATTCTTACATAATTCTTACATATTGCACCTTTAACACAATAGTCGGGTCCCCAAAATACCGAAACAGGTTTTTCTTGCTGTAATCATTCCTCCTGTTCACCTGTTCATACTGACCATTAGAATATCATTTCATAATGCACTTACAATGTAAATGATGGGGCCAAAAATGTATTTAAAAGTTTATCTGAAGTTAATATATAATATATATATTATATAAACCTGACTGTTGTTTTAAGACACGCTTGAAAAATTGTGAACCTATCCTTTAAATAGTCAGTGATAATAGAGGTAACAAGTCTGGATGGATGCTAAATGTTTGTGAAATAAGTGAGGCTGTGATCAGCCTGTCAGACATCAACCTTGCATGTCAGGCTGCTGTGTCTGTTTTAGAATAACACATCTTTGCCATTTGTTCCTGAAACTGGACATATTAGAGGCATCTGGGCAGACATGGTGACCACCACAAGAGACGGTCATTTGGTGTCACAGCACCCCTCTGTGGACAAAATCCATCAGACTGACTGGATTGTCTCTGGGACTGTGCTTTACCACTTTATCATTCCCCACTTGTTTTTCTCAGTGTCACATAATAATTGATTAGTGATATGTATGTTCAGTGACTAATATTGTCATTGCATATACTGTATGCGGTGTAGGCTCTCTTCTTATGTTAAGGTAGGAGTCCAGATTATTTTAAGGTAAGTCTTACCTTAAATTTTAAAAAGAAAAAAAAAGGCTCTGAGAAATTGTGAAAACCATTGTCAGTATTTTTCGCTGCTAATATTGATGAACTTTAAAGCTATAATATGCAACTGTTCCGCATTAAAATGTCTAAAAACAACTAGACCTGTGTTATATACAGTCCTGTGCAAAGGTTTTAGGCACCCTAGATGTTTAGATTCTTATCCATTATGCAATACCATCAGGGAGGTGTCCGATCGGTCCCAAATTTATTCATGACATGACAATGACCCCAAGCATACAGCTAGAGTCATAAAGAACTATTTTCAGCAACAAGAAGAATGATGAGTCCTGCAACAGATGGTATGGTTTGGCTCCCACAGAGCCCTGATCTCAACATCATGGAGTCAGTCTGGGATTACATGAAGAAGTACCTGAGATGGCCTAAATAATAAATCCACAGAAGAACATTCTTTCTCCAGGATCGTTACAACAACCTACTTGCAAGTTACCATGAAAAACTGTGTTAAAGTGAACCGAGGAGAACTGCTGCTGTTTTAAAGGCAAAGCTGTTCACAGCAAATATTGATTTCATTGAGGTTTCTGCTGTTTACTCAACTTTGTAAGAAGTTAATTGATAAATTGAAACAATTTATAGCAATATTTTTGTAAGCATTCTCACTTTACTTTTAGTGCCTAAAACTTTTGCACAGTACTGTATATTCTTGAGTTGTGTACATTATCCCAAATGTTTCCAACAATTTTCACACCCAGAGAAATCTGTCATTTTAATCAATGTAACGGTCTGTTTTATTCGGTCACCTGTAAATGGCGTCATACCCCTCTACCAAAGAGTATACACCTACAAGATAGTACACTGGCTTTGTGGCTGTTGGCCACAATGGCGTCTACCAAAGAGTATACGCATACAAGATAATACATCAGCGTTGTGTTTGTTCGACAGAAACTGTTATAAATTGACTTTTATTCAGTTTTAAGCCACATTTTTATGGTAAACTTTTTAGATCTTGGTCATTTTTAAGGATTTTAGTCATCAGACGTCTGGATCTTAAGTTATCAGAGAAAAAAGCTGGCCAACGTTAGCAGCAATTCGGCTAGCAGCCCCTCCC
Source organism: Thunnus albacares (assembly GCF_914725855.1). Taxonomy (NCBI): domain Eukaryota; kingdom Metazoa; phylum Chordata; class Actinopteri; order Scombriformes; family Scombridae; genus Thunnus; species Thunnus albacares. The sequence goes on along the minus strand of NC_058127.1, from coordinate 25,069,015 downwards.
GGAAGTCCAGTGCTCGCCATCATTGGAGAGATGTTGATTTTTTATGGAAACAGCTTTTTAAAGTATTTTTACCGGTTTTAATCCCTGTGTATGTTTGTTTTGGAGAGGAGGAGACCTCTGCGGATGATTCAGCTCCTAGTAGAAACCTGCTGAATGTCTGGATGTTAAGTTATCAGAGAAACAAGCTGAGCAAACGTTAGCAGCAGCTCAGCTAACAGCCCCTACTGCACGTCCGGTGCCAGCTGAACAGCATCAGAGAAACACTGATTTTTTAAGTGAAACTGTTTTATTCAGTGCTTTTACCTGTTTATTCACAGGGTCTGTTTGTTCTGGAGAGGAAGAGGCCTCTGCAGATATTTCGGCTCCTGGTAAAAACCTGCTGAATGTATGGATCTTAAGTTATCAGAGAAACAAGCTGAGCAAACCTTAGCAGCAGCTCAGCTAGCAGCCCTTACCGGACATCCTGTGCCACCCGAACAGTGTCAGAGAAACACTTATTTTTTACGTGAAATAGCTTTATTCAGTGTTTTTACCGGTTTTAATCACCAGGTCCATTTGTCTTGGAGAGGAGGAGACCTCTGCGGATAATTCGTCTCCTGGTAAAAACATCCTGAACGATGAACACTGAACTAATCCTATCCCGAAGAAGCTGGTTGTTTGACAATGAAGACGACAACTCCCATGATCCCACGCTACTTCACAACGTCATCACATACCGTCTTTTGTTACTGTTTTGATTGAGAGACCCCTAGTGGCTGAAATTACATATTGTGCGTTTAATTGTAGTAGGATTTTTCATGCAGGACTTTTTCTTGTAATTGAGTATTTTTACATTGCTGTATTGACGCTCTTACTTAAAGGGAAACTTATTTTTCAACCTGGACCCTTCTTAACATTTTTTCTCTCTGTCCCTCATTGATTTGCCAGGGTTTCATCTAGTGTATTAATCCTTACTGGTTGGTCAGTTTCCATATTTGAAGTTCTTGGGCTAGAGGTAATATTGTTAGACTTTTGGGGGCTCTAGGGGATGCAGGGCCTATAAACCTGCCTGCAAACAGCCTGTAAACATGAACAGCAGGTGTAAAATCAAGTAGGTTTGGCATCTGGCCTTTATTTTGAAGGTTGTCACCGGAAGTCCTGCTTTTCATCTCTTCCGGCTGACTTGACGGTGGCATGTCAGCAGTGAGCCAGTCGTCCAGGGGAGCGGCAGCCAGAAAGACTGTGTGTGTGTGGCTATGAGAGGAAGTCAGATGTGTTAACCTGGTCGTCTCCCCGGTGTACAGGCCGCTGTACAGCAGGACCGCCCGACCGGCCCGGAGGCTGCCGTCGCTAAGTTACCTAACTGTCTAGCTAGCTGGCTAACCTCATCCCGCTAACTTCACCAGTTTAAAGCGGCGTAAGGAACGAGCAGTGCGGGGAAAGCGGGGCCTCCGGCTACTACGACTTGGTCTACGGCTGCTCTGGAGAACTGAACACCTCGGTTTATTTCCCGGAGCAACATCCTGCTGAGATGGGTGAGTAGACAGCTAGCTAACACGAACTGTTTTCACCATTTCGGTTAGTTAAACCATAAAATGGTCGTTAAGAAAACGCCTGCAAGCAGCGCCGTATGGTCGACATTATTTATCATACATTAATGGCTGCATGACATTTACGTTTATCTTCACTGTTTTCTATTTTATTAGGCATGAATGTCAGTCATATGAAAAGCTGACTTTAGCTAAATCGTGTGTAGTGCCTCAGTACTCGGGTGGGGTAGCTTCCCTCTCTCTCTCCATCCACTGTCTGCTGTTACTGCTCGTCATGTTTTTCCTGTGTAAATATTGTTTATTCCGATTGCATTACCCGATGTAACTCAGCCGGGATTTGAAATGGCTTGAAGGTCTGAGTTGCTAAATGAATGTACATCCCCTGAAATGGCAGTGCTGTTGATGGTGTAGATGGCACTCCTCCATCTCCACAGCTGTTATGCAATGGGATCCAGCAGCCTACTGTGTGTTGCTGTTTATACTGCACTGCTCTCTACACTGTTACTGTTTCTGCAGGTTAGTGGTGTTCACACATTGCTTACTAAAATGAGCTCAGGCCTAGTATTATATCAGCATTGAATTTAGTGCTAAATGCCATTTAAAACTTGCTGTAGATCCCCTAATTATTGCTCCTTCATCTAAAACCAGTGCGATAGTTGCATCCCTGAATGGCATCAGTTTATGAGGTATTTCACAATCCCAGGCAGGATCACTCCTTTCCATTGATATAAGGCACTCAGGGACAGAGGAATGGATGGATGTGTGGGTTGTGCAGTGCATTAGCAACTGACAGCAACAACCAGGTCACTGCAACGGTGTCTGAAATCCTTACGCAACCTACCATCACCTGGTTTGTGGGCAAAATGCTGGACTAACATTTGAGAACATTTCCAGTTCAAGCAATTCTTAGCGTTTTCGAATTAATTTCTGTCTTTCTTTTTTTTTTTTTTAATCTATGGGGAAGTAGAGTGTCAGCCTCAGAGGTAATTAGAGTGCTTTCTGGACTGAACCTGACAGGTCAGTCCTAATCAGATTTTGCTGAGAGTGTAGACAGTACAGACTGAACTGAAGGCTGTGCTGTGAGTCAAAATGCAGTCAAAAACAGCTGTATAGAGCCAATGAAAAAGCATCACTTTGTCTCATACAACACATATACTGTATGAAAGCTACTTGCGTAATAGGCATTCAGCAGCCTTTATGTAGCCTAGTTGTACATGAATATCAGTCTTTTTCATCAGACTGTAAAAAGCTCTTTATAGATTATAAATCCAGTGAGGTACCACTCTTCACTGGAATTGTGGAGCTGTCAAATATCACAAAATGCTCAATTATGTACTGTATGTACTTATGTTATGAATAGATATCCTGTCTGTAATCCGGTTCTTTCACCGATTAGTAAGACGAATAGGAATGATAACCTGATTTTTGTCGTAGCATGTGATGGATGCGCAGCTGTGCGGCTGAATCAATGATTCAGTTTCTGTGGTTAACATAGCTGGCAGTGTAGCAGATTGATGACTCTAGTCTGTGTTATGGACTAAAGAGAAGTAGAAAGAAGAGCATTGAAGCTGTCTGTTGGTTTGTCCTGGAAATATAGAAGAGCCGTTCACAAAGTCAGTGAGATAGGCGTTGCGACTACAATTGGCTTCACATTGTTGGCTGACAGGAGGTCGGCTTAGTAGCTCCATCATATGAGTTCCCTTACGTTTTCTCGTTTTTAGCAATTACCAGCAAGAAATGTACTGGGCAGGGCGTTTAACGGTTGAAAATTAAATCTACTACTCTCCAGTGGCTGCGGCTAACAATTATTTCCATTAACAATGAATCTGTCGATTATTTCCTTGATTATTCGTTCGTCATAAAAAAGTGAAAAATGCCTGTTATCATTTCTTAGAGCCCATTGTGATGTCTTCAGATGCCTTGTTTTGTCTGAACAGTCAAAAACAGTCATGTATGATGCAGAAAATCCTCTAATGAGCACATTTGAGAAGCTGCAACAAGCAAATGTTTTGCTATTTTGATATTTTAATAAATGACTAATGACTAGATTAATTTTCTGTTGATCATCTAATCAATGAATCGACTATTAAAGGTAGAGTCAATCATTCTGGAGAAAGATTGTTGACATTTGAACTAAACACCCAATTAAATACACCTGCTGCGTCAGAAGCTCCGCCCCCCCAAATTCGTACATTGCCAAGGCAACGACCAAAAGAGAAATATGGCGGAATCCAGGGCGATGCGTCAGCTGTAGAGTCACTTCTGTTCTTCTCGCACATTATCACGAGTGGGCTCATGTGAGCACGACAGTCCATCTCACTTCTATACTTTTAATTTTTTGTCATTTATCAGCTGATATACACGCTGATACCAACATATCTGCAATGAGTTAATATCAGCTGATATCAGCCGGGCTCTGGTAGGTAGCCGTCACACTGTTAGCTTGTAGAGCAGGCGAAATGTTTAATCTTGTAGCAGATAATTGAAATAAATGAAACTCTGGACAACAGATGCTTTCTTCCAGTAGGGTTGAGTTCCAGTAGCAGCTTCCATTTTGGATCTGTTTCCAGGTCAGCAAAATAATCAGATTTGCTAATCTCTGCTATGCTAAACAAATCTCATGTCAAATCTTTTATCACTCCTCAGTCTTTTGTATTCACTGATGTAGAAAACACGCAGGCTTCTAATGTTTGAGTTTTCACAGACAGATGATGTGTTATCGTCTTAAGTAACTAGATGGCACGTCAAAATATCAAGCTGTCTGTATCGTGCCACTCGGTAACACCACTGCACAGAGGACATCTCGACATGTCACAGCAGGAAAAGCTCAGGTTTAAATAATAAAATGAATGACGGCTACAAATCCATCCAGCCGCTTCAGTCTCAGGCTCCTGGTACTGCACATGCTGGCTCACTGTCACACTGTCATCATTATGTGGTCTCACTAATGACAAGTCGAAATGTCTGCTGTGAAAAAAAAGGCTTATTGTGGGTCGACACATTATTGCGTTTTAGCAGTTCAGCGAGACCAACAGAGTGGTGTGTCTCCTCTAATGAAACACTAGCTGAACCTCCCAGTTCAACTGGTACGCATATTATGGAATGAAAACGTGTGTAAAACCAGCTACACCTGTTATTCTAGTGTGTCAGATATATATTTCATATCTGCTTTAGATGGCAGTTACAGCTTGTAAACATTTACATAGTATATCACTACAACAAGCTTTACAGTAGACCGTTATTTCATTATTTATGAGTTGAGTTGCTCTCAAATGCTGAAAGCTAAACATATTTAGATTTTTCTGCAGGTTTGTCTTGTAGAAACTGATTTTTTTGGAGGAGAAAATACAAATACCATGCTTCTAAGATGATACAGTGTCTATATTTCTATGTTTTATTCTGTTTTTTGTGTTTCTGTGGTCCTGTTATTACTAAATGAAGCATATCAGAAAACAAACGATGAATCTAACACTTCTGTTTTCTGATACGCTCCATTTTGTCTGAGCTGTGAAGTTTCTAGAGGATTCAAAGATGGAATTGTACAAGTTAAGATTTATATAAAATTCTTTTAATGCTATAAATTAGCCGTTAGTCAGATGCTGGAAATCCCTGAGTGCAGTGTGTGCTTGCAGCTGTCTTGCGGTGAAATACATTCAGCACCTGCAGTAATTACTCCAATGCTTAAATAACACTTTGAGTTGGACTTGGCTGTATTTTTATGTAGATGCAGTGCATGGTGGTTTTAAAAGCTTGTTGCCTGTGTGACAGCAATATAAAACCGTATGCATTCATCTTCTCACTGCCAGAGAAAATGGTAATTTACAAGACCCAACTCCAGTAGCGAGCCCGGCGATGTTAAAGAGATTTAAGAAGAGAGAGAAAATGTGACTTTATAGCCAAGCGTGTGTTGACGTAGATAGAAAAGTTCTGTCATCTGGGTCAGTTGGAAAGCTTTTGGTATATTTGCTGAAGTGTGGTCCTTTTTTTAAACATTTGTGCTGCCGTCGGCTTTCAGCGAGCTCCACATTTTTGGAAGGATTCTTCTGTTGGGGAAAACAAACCTGTAATGTTTCCTATTCCCAAACAGCTGAATAAATTAGCATGTATCCAGGTTCTAAATACTCTGACTCACTCCCTCTGTCTTCCTGCGTTCCACTCAGCCTATCTTTCTGCTAAATGATGTGTGTTTCTGTTTTCAGACAACCTGAGTGAAGCCCTGGAGAAGCTGAAGCTAGCGTCCACAGACAGCGCCACGGACAGCGTGGAGAGCTGTCTGGACTGCCTGCTGAAAGCGCTCGCTAACAACAGTGAGTATAACCTGATTCACAGCTAGTAGGATTTAAAGTCTCTCGCTCTAGTTTTCTCCTTAAATGTCACTCTGGCAATCCGCCTGCTTTGTACCCTGTAACATTTGGCGCACATGACTCAAATCTAAATAAAAGCGGTCGCAGTGTGTTCAACCACATTTTTGGGCAGTTTGACAGTGTTTGTCAGACGGGTTGAGTAATGACATCTTGCTGTTTGAATGAGCAATTCTTCCCCTGGCTGTTTAGCAGATCATCATTGCAATTTCTAAACCTGTGGAGCCAAACCAGTGTGATAATCTGGATCATTTCACAGAGAACAGTGGCTCTGCTTTGATTCCTTCATTTATTGTTGTATGTCATGGTGTAGAGCCGCCACTATTAGTCAGTTCATCAGTAATCCAATAATTCTTTTGTCATTTTTTTTTAAGCAAACATGCCAAACATTTGTTGGACTCGGCGTCTGTGAGGATTTTTATTTGTCATACATGACAGTAAGTTGAATATCTTTGGGTGACTGTTGATTGGACAAAACAAGACGTTTGACATCTTTCTGAATTAGACAATCGATTAATCAAGAAAATAATGAATATAATCATTAGTCATGGTGAAATCTTTAATCGAGGGATCCATAAGTGGATAATACCTCTTCACATGAACCTCTAGCTCTTCAGAAAATTTGAATGCTGTGGTTGCAAATAGAGTTCTGATTGTTGCTTCTTCTCTAATATGGTCCCTTCTTATCAATCTCTCTCACCAAGAGTCAATCAAAGCAGAACATTGGCTCTTTGAAAAGCAGCCTCTGCCTGTTCCACATCTACCATTTATTACAACGTTGCATATATGCAAATATCTGTTATCAGAAAATGTGATGACATTCTGCTGTGAACGGGGATTTTTTAGGCCTAATCAAGCGAGGCAGTCGCTGAGGATTCTATCAGCTACTTTTCCCAGCCTGTGAAAAACGTCGTGCTGCTCTGATACAAAGCGACGTACGATGTGATCGATCAGGTACCCGCTGGGCCGAATCAGACAGACCCTCATGTCCTCATCTCAGCTCCTCGTCATCGCACTTAGTTGACAGATAACAGTTTTATTAATCTTTTAGGGTATCAGCTGTAAAGCCAGATGTTTGCTCTGTGAATAAGCATTATCAAAACAGCCTTGTTAAAACAAGCACTGCACAGCAAGTTAACAACAAAGCCACACAGCTACTGTAGCTACAGCCAGCTGTTTCAGTGACTCATAAGAAAGCCAGCAACAGTAAGACATGCAAGCAGAGCCGCACTGGGTTCCAAAAATGGTCATTTCATCTCTATATCAGTGACATTTTGCAGGTGAATCACATCTTTAAGTGCTGCTTTTGGTTGAAAAGTATTTTGTGAATGTTGAGCTTGAACAGAGACAAAATATTAAAGGAAATATTACAGGAAACCAGCAGATTATATTTTTGACGCAGAGCAATTCAGCTTTAAATCATATTCAGATTGCTTTAATAACTTCAGGTCTACTGTAAGCTAAGTGAGCAAAGTAATTAGTAAAATGAAGGGTGAAAAAATCAAATTAAAATAAATATTGGCTCACAAAACTTAGTGGACATCCCATAAGTGAAAGTCAGACACTGATGATACTTGCATTAGTAGGTACCTTGTACATCTGAAAGCATCCATTAATGAATTGTGTCTCTTTCTCCCACAGACACAGAGGCCAGTATGAAGATCCAGGAGATGGGTGTTCTTCCGCTGCTCCCCACCCTGCTAAACCCCCAGTCTTCCTGCACCCCTAAAGTAGCCAACATCATAGCTGAGGTGGCCAAAAACGGTGAGGTTCGGTTTCCAAGCCCATCCAACCCCAGGAACATCCTGACTTTCTGTTCCTCCATTTGTCAGTATTCATTTTTTACACTTTCTCTTGCTCTCATCCTTTTTTTTTTTCATTTGTTTCTCCATGTTTTCCTCGTGAATACATGATTTTGTGTGAAACGGAGCAACCGTCGATCTTTCTCTATCGATAAAGACATCAAGAGTCAGTTTGATGGACAGGTCAGTTCTAGCTGCACTTTTGGCATTTCAGAGCTAAGCTGTCACTGACTCTGAGGTTATTGTGTAAGGACTCAAACCTTGCATAACCGCATTGTCAGAGAGATTCCACTTTCCATAATGCCTCTGCGTGAGCACAGGAAAAAAAGCTTTTAAAGTAGAAAAAAAAGCAGAAGTGAAAAGAATTCGGGGCAAGAAAAGGTTAGGATAATGAATGGGTTTTTAGCAGCTTGCAAGACTGCAGCTAATGATCACTCCGCAGCAGTTTGCCAAGCTTGGCAACAACCCGCTGGCATTTATCTGTCTCCGCTTCAGGAAATGTCTGCAAGCAGCCAAGTGACTGCTGGGCTAAAGACAACTCCCTTTCTATCTGACAATTTGATTGTTTAAAGCTTGCGCCGGGGTAAGATTTAATGTTACCATATTTGACTTGTTAGTCTAAAAACACCACCACAACAGAGGAGAGAGTGTATCATCCCCTCGCCTCGTTTGTCCAGATGAAAATCTGATTAGAGCAGGGTCGCCGGTGAGACGTCCTCTCCACGTACAGAACATAGTGACTCAGAGATTACTGGAAGTGAGAAATGGAAACTGTGTCTTAGATAGCAGTGAGTGATCACTCCATCCACAGATAGCTTCTTTTTCATTTCTTTCGTTACCTTGAGTTTTAGGCATCAAGGCAAAGCTTTTCTATTGGCCAGTGATAGGCAATATGTTTATTTGTCTGTGCATTATTTGCATCGTCCATAGATTCAGCCTGTCACATACAGACAATACATCTGTTCCTTTGTTTGTTTCTATACACCAGGATGTAGTAAAGAGTCTGCCGTTAAGCAACTGTTCATCCAGTTTGCTCACTGTGGCTGCTGCTTCTTTGAACATTCTTCTCTGCAATATTTCAAACAAAACACCGACAACGTCCGTATCTCCACGTGTACGCGAGGTTATAGCAAACGGTAGCAGCTGGTACTAACCTCGGTAATGAATACGTCGCATTTCCTGTTACTGCTTCCAAATAAAAGCCTGTGGGTGCTTCACTAATGAAAAGCTGTTAATGTGAAACATGAGCAGCAGGAAGCGATGGCTTAGAATTAGCAATAAATATGGCTGTAAGAGGCAGGATCAACCGGTCGATGGCGACTGATGGGTCGGTGACCGCTGGTTTCTACTGTTCTCTCTCTATCTCTTTCATTTCTCCAGGTTTATTGGGGGGGGGGGGGGGGGGGGGGGGGGTTTGTGGGCAGCGTTGCAGTTCAAGCAGGACTGTTTTAATGCAATTATACTCCAATTTACGCTGACCTGTTCTGCTTGCCTCTCTCTCTAGAGTTCATGCGAAGTCCCTGCGTCGAAGCCGGCCTCATCCCTCCTCTAATTCAGCTGTTAAGCTCCACCGACCAGGAGGTTTTACTGCAGACCGGCCGAGCTCTTGGCAACATCTGTTATGACAGCCGTAAGTAGGAGTTTGCTTTGCTTAAGGAACATTGAGCCCGGTCATCACCATCACAGAGCCAACAGCACATAAGTAATAAAAATGATTCTGCTTTTGGACTACAGGAGACAAAACTGATGTTTAAGCAGCTACACAGCCTTTAACAGGTTTACAGGATTACACACGCAGGGACATGTGATTGCCATTTATTTCTTTTGTTGAGCTCCAAATAACCCAGCTCACTGCTGTGGCAGAGCGTGTCCTCTATTTGCTGCCTCGCTGTTTGTTAGTTGTGAACACTTAAATTGAATTTTCTCTTGACATTGAAGGTAGTTTGATAACATTCTCATTTTGGGAGGATTCACCTTGAAGGAGCTGCAGGTTCGTTCCAGAAGAGAAAGGATGTTTTGTGGTGATTGATGTTACACTTCTAGCAGCATAAAGTGATGTTAACATGACAGTTTAAACATGACTCACACTTAGACTCCAGGTGCTTCACACACCCGCTAGGCTGTAGCTTCTTAAACCCTGTGACTGCTAACACCGTAGACGACTTCATTACAGATCAGATATTTCTAAACGTATTACACCGCTCTGCTGTTTTGTCAGATGGTTTTTGTGGATGAAATCCCCGCTACTGGAAGACGGCAGCAGAGCACCCGCCACAAAGCCGCAGAAAAAAAAGTTTAATCCTCGCTGAATCTGGGTATTCCCTCCTCGCTGACCCAACAGCTGACACTCACTGTGACCAAAATGCAAAGCTTGTTTGTCTAGCTTGTCATGACAGTGGCAAAAGTCACATATTTATGTGATTATGAGCAGCAAAGCCCTCTGATAATGATAAACATGGCATGTTTATATTATAATCATCACTAACAGCACAAGTAAAAAACTTTTCATAGTTGAAAAAACAACCAACTTCAAGTGTTTGTTAATCTGACAGCGTGAACTCGTGCTTTCAGCATTATTCATTCTAAACCATCAAGCACATGCTCATCAACAGCTGAAAGGCTTCAGATTGTACATATCCTGAAGTTATGATGTAATTGGACACGCATGATAGAACCACACGTGACGACAAAAACCACGTTACGTGATAGGAAATAAAACAAAGGCATCACAGTTCATTTGACGACGACGCTAACACGCGGCACCTTTTTTTTGAACCGTCTCGCTTTCAGACCTTTTTGATTAGTGAATGTTCCAGCAGAGTATTTGACCTCAGGGAGGAGCAGCAGATTTTAAGCCTGATTTTGCAGACAGCTTTAGAAGCTTTAATCACAGCTGTCAGTTCTGGCGTATAGTTCCTCCTCTTGTTGAAAAGCTGGGTATCCGTGGAATCTGGTGGGATGTGACATTTGTTCGAGTGGAGGGGGGTCTCAGTGAGCTGGCGCTGCTTTATGACAGACAACACTGGGAGAGTGTGGAGAAGCAGCTGCTCGCTACCTTAAAGAAACACGTTGTGATATGGAAGACGTCGCCTCGGTCGCTTTAGTGAATAACCAGTGTGCACGCTCACTAAACATGTGGTGTACACAAGTGGGGCATAATCATTATGAAGTTAAAAGAGCTGTTACATTTCATACAGTCACAATATAAATAGAAAGTAATAAGACTCTTAAATTATACATTTGAAAATATTGAAACAAGTGAATCAAAGTATATTAATGTTCATTTTTAGTAATGTGCTTTTAAAGTGAAGAGCAGTTTTACATCTTTATTAGTGATGGTAAAGGTAACGAGGGTATGATCAGATGTCTGAACCTCTCCAGGTGACTTCTTCCCAGGGGTTTCACTCCAAGCTCGTTCCAGATGTGCGAGCTCAACACCCCGTCCCCCAAAAGGTTTCAGTATGCTTCAAACAAACGTCTGAAGGCAAAAGTGTTCCCACCTGTTCCTAATAGCCCACACCACCTCCCGATCTCTCTCCCTCCAACAATCCAGCGTCTTTGTGTGCGAGGAACAGTACGAACGTTGCACATTTTTAGATTTCCTCTAAATAGCCACTGTTTGCCTTGATGACAGCTTTGCACACTATTGGCTTTCTCTCAAGCAGCTTCATGAGGAAATGGTTTTCCAACAGTCTTGTTCCCCACATGCTGAACACTTGAGCGCTGATTTTCCTTCACTCTGCGCTCCAACTCATCCCAAACCATTTCAGTTTTGGCTTTAGGTCTGGTGATTGTGGAGGTCAGGTCATCACTCTGCTTCTATGTCAGATAGTCCTTACAGAGGCTTACAGATGTATCGCCAATAGTGTGCAAAACTTTCATCAAGGCAAACAGTTGCTACTTTTAGGAATCTAAAATATGAATGTGACTTTTTTGTTTACTACATAATTCCACATGTGTTATTTTACAGTTTTGCTCTCTTCAGTATTGTTCTACAATGTAGGAAAATAGTAAAAATAAAGAGAAACCCCTGAATGAGTGGGTGTGTCCCAGCTTCTGACTGGTATTATAGTCGTATACAGGAAAAGTAGTTGTGTGAAGAATGGAAAAAAAAAAGAGCTTGAGACTAGTTCAAAGCTTGCTATCTTCACATCTCTGCACTCTTGACCAATTGTGATTGTCCGTTTGTGTGTTTTGGAAAATTACTAAAATTGTCAAACACAGCGTCTCCCTTCCCATCATCAGAAAGGAGGTTACAGATGCATTTAGCATTTAGATTGAAGCATACTGAGACCTGTAGTGTGAGCAGCTTCTATGTGTGATTTGATGCTTTTGGGTAACTTCATGTACCCAGACGCCCTTCACATTAAAGCATCACGTGAAGAGAAGAGAAACGGGTGATATTAAGCACCCGGCATTGCAGTGGCGCCGAGAGGTGAGGCGACACGGGCCGCCAGGTGCGACTGGAAGTAGCCGACACAGTCGCACCGAGAGGGCTGACTCATGTAACGCTTCCTTTGGCAGCTGTCCTACCAGACAAAGCCCTCCCAGAGAGACTACTGTGCATTTATTGTTTCTCTGAACAACACAGACGAAGTCTCTAATAAATAACAGTATCAAAGATAAACCGCTGGTCATCAAAGGAGCAGGATCTGGAAACGGACAGCACACAAAGGCTCCATTATGCCAAATATATCCACTGTCAATGGTCAGTTTATTCAAGCTTTTTTTTTTTTTCTTCTTCTTGTTTTCTAAGATTTCAAGCCTTTGATTTTGCTGTTGTTGATTGTGTTGACTTCTTGGCTGCAGCAGAATGTATTTAATAAGAGAATTTTTCATTCTGTTGCCACACACAGAAAGAAATTGTATTAAAAACAAAAAAGAATTATGGCCACCAATGTCACATGTGGCATTAAAAATCCAACTCTTGTATGGATTTGAATAATAAAAAAGCTTTTGTTCGAGGGATCTAGGAACCAGCATCACATTAATCCTGAATCACCACACAGGAGCTAGACTTGGATTTGCTTTATGTCAAAACAGTCGTGGTCATAATTCTTTACTTATTTTATGCAGCTTTGTGACAGTTTTAATAGCCTTAGTTAGCATTGATTTGTATGTTCTGTCCTGCTTATTTAACGTTGCTTTCATGTGTATTTTTTCAGGTTGTGGTTATTTATTTATTTTTTTTTATTTTTTATTTTTTTCTTTCCTTTGTGGTTGATTTGTGTCCTGGCCTCTTTGTTTTGCAGATGAGGGCAGGAGTGCAGTTGACCTGGCAGGAGGGGCTCAGATAGTAGCTGAACACATTAAATCCCTCTTCCAAAATACTGAGCCGGAAAATGAGAAGCTCTTGACTGTCTTTTGTGGCATGCTGATGAACTATAGCAATGATAATGGTAATGACCATCTTCCCCCCAAGAACAACTGTTAAATAATCTGAACTAATCAGCGGAATCTTCTCTTTCTTATACACAGACGATGTCACGTTATTTTACAGACAGGAGGGTTGAATTGTTTTTGGACTGACCATTCTCTTGATCTTTCTACCATGCTCTCTGTTGCTTTTTCCAACTCTACTTCTGAGGTAATCTGCAGTTATTAATATTTGCTGAGAGGCATAGTAGCGGTACCTCTCCCTCCTCTACCTCGCCCCTGTAAGTGTGCGTTGTTAATAGAGTCAGCAGGTAGAATACATTCATCAGCTAGTTCCTCTCCTTGCTTCTTAACAGATGAAAGGCCTCGCACTAGCCTGTATCAAACTGCTGAATCCTCCTTTCTGTTTGGCATAAATGCAGCACCAAACAGCTCATAATATTATTATCTTGGAATGATGGAAATAGAATTTAAAAAATTCCAGAATAACACGTCAACAGTTATGGAGGATTTGTCTACACTCTTTCATGGTGCTGCTTGTAGATCCATTATATTGACTGTAATGAGGTAAACGTGAGCAGTAGCATACTGTAGATACATTAGTTAAAGGTGTAGTTCAACATTTTGGGAAGTGTGCTTAGTAAACTTTCTTTCTGAGAGTAAGATGAGAAGATAAATCTCATGTCTGTGTGTTCACTACAGAGCTGGAATCAGGGTGTGGTTAGCCTAGCTTAGCATGAAGACTGGAAAGGTGAAGAGAAAGCAAATAAACACATTTCCTACAATCCTGAACTATTCTTTTAAGCTGTAGGGAAATGATCATGTGTGTAAAATGTTTTACAAATGCATTTATCCAGTGATTTAGTGGTAAGTAAAAAGTGCCATCTTTTTTTTTTTGCTTTTTACAGATTTTCATTAAAAGATTTAGCCAAATTAAAAACAAAAAAAAATCCACAATTTATGGTAAATGAGGAGGTAATGACAGCTTGCAGTATTCTTTAATAATGGAAGGTGATGAGAAAAATGCAAAAGAGCTGCTGAATAACCTGCAGAATCTCTTGAGGCAACCAGGAAAAGAATATTCTATTATTTATAGATCTGTATTGATTTATTATGTGGAAGTTTTCTGAAAATCAAATTAAAGATTCCAGATACCCATTTTTTTTTTTTAAAGGGATGTTACCAACATAAGGCCTATTATTATATAGTTTTTTTAAGCGATCCATTTTTATTTTTAAGTTTCTATCCTTACAAAATTACTTTCAGTCAACATTTTTACTCCAATTTTATCTTTTAATACATTTTTTTTGGCATTTTATTCCTTTATTAGATAGCCGACAGTAGACAGATGGCAGGAAATTGGGGGAAGGAGAGATGGGGAATGACAGGCAGCAAAGGTCCCCAGCTGGACACAAATGGGAGACGTTCAGATGCACACTTGCCACCATAACTACTACGTACTAAGGCGCCTCTCAATCCCCTTTATCATTATATTTACTCCTTGGTTAAATTAACAGATTAGACCAGCTTAGAAAAGGTGGAAAAAACGATTAATTGTCATCGACTGTATCCCTGCATACATGTATTTCTGGACTATCCTACAATTTGCATCTTTGTGATAACAAGGCTTGTTGAGAGCAGCAAGTATGTGATCTGACAGACTTGCAGCTCCTGCCAAGGTGCCTTTTGGCAATGACGGTTGGATCTCTCGGAGTGGGTGGTGTGAGGTTTGGGGTTACATTAAAAGAAGAGATGAGTTTTTTGTGGCTTTCAGCAGCTTTCAGCATCGAGCTGACTTCTCATGTCTAGCTAATGCGCATTTACTAACAGTGAATCATCGCATTTAATGCAAGTGAATGCATTATAATTCCAGATGAGTGCACGCACCATGTGCTGTAATGAATAAGATAGTTACAGTGTAATATTTGAAGGTGCTTCGTTTTATACTTTGTAAACATTAATGTAAAACTGGCAAATTAATCGCGACACGTTGGTGCAAATATTGTAAACGCTGTCGATGAGACCATGGGTGAGTTGATGAAGTGGTGTTTTTTTTACTGGTGGTATTTTTGGGACAATTCTTCCAGCAATGCTAATGCTTCTTGCCCTTTCTGTTTTTGGATTCTCCTCAAGTCAAGTTTATTTGTATACTGTAGAGCAATATCACACGCAGTGTCTCAATAGATTGTACAGACGGTTAAACACAGACGATCTGTTGGTTCTAAATCCAAATTTGCTTAGTGATGAGATTGTCCTGGTTGACCTTCCATACGGATCTGAAGATTCTCCTTCTCTCTTCTGTCGTGCTCCTCTTACCCTCTCTTGTGTCCCTCCACCACTGATTCATCAGCTCTGGGTTTTTAAATAAAAAACTACATCTAAATGCTTTTCTTTTTGCTCTCCAGGTGCTTCTAATAGCTCTACCATGTCTTACCATCAAATGGCAAATGCTTCTACACATTTCCTTTTAGGTTTTGGGGATCTAAAATGTACTTGCCTTTTTTCTAACTCACCCAAAGAGAACCGTGGTGCATATTGTATCTGTTTATATACGTAATCCTGTGTCAGTGTGTGATGAGTATTTTTGTAAGATTTTATTGTGATTTCCTAAACATACATCAGGCAGGAATTCATTTGTTATTTCATTACAGTGTTAATGCGCTCTGTTTATGGTGTCATCTACGTTCAATGGAAGCAGTACATAGTGTTATAGAAGCTTTAAAATCAGTTAAAGAAATGCTCACTGTTTAAGTACACTGTTTAAGTGTATGATATAAGCTTTCAAGCAAAAAGAACATTTTTTTTCTTTGTCTCCTACAAACCTACACAAAGTTTTAAAAAAAAAAACAGATCGACTGCCCATCTCTCTGTCTGTCTCTGTTTTTCCAGATTCCTTACAAGCCCAGCTGATCAATATGGGTGTGATCCCCACTCTGGTGAAGCTGCTAGGCATCCATTCCCACAACACAGCCCTGACAGAAATGTGTCTAATTGCTTTTGGGAATTTGGCTGAGCTTGGTGAGTATATATTAACACTTGTTTAGCCAACCATTCTAACATTCACGTTTCACCTAGATGACCTGAGCTTCATTTACTGATATTTAGTTACTTGGGTTTGTCAGATATTGTCAGGTTATATTTAGAAATAACCAAACCCCAAACCCATACTGAACTGCTGCTAGGTAATGTCACCATCTCTTTTACTCTTAAGGGAATGACATCAGCACTGTTTTAGAAGATAATCAGTTGCCATACTAGATCACAGAAAGTGCAATCATTGTCCAAACTGAAAATTACATGAATCTAAATGGAGTGATCATAAGATGTTTTGGAATGGTCAAGACGGTATTGTCTAACTGTATTTTAATTGGTTCAGATTATAGAGGAGAGGATCTCTTTCATGACATGCCTGTGATTCTCCTCTTGTGTTTTCAGAGTCCAGCAAAGAGCAGTTTGCCTCCACCAATATCGCCGAGGAGCTGGTGCGTCTTTTCCAGAAGCAAACAGAGCACGAGAAGAAGGAAATGATTTTTGAGGTTTTGGCTCCTCTTGCAGAAAATGGTAATTTTTTTTTCTCTTTAATCTTTTTCTAGTTCTGTATGAACTGTGAGGGAAATCTGGACATTCAAAGACAAAACAGACAGACTGCAGTGTCCTGTCATGCCTGTAGATAAACTCATGTCCATCTACTGTACAGTAAATGATCCTCTTAGTGTGAGTCATGCTTTCCAGGCTAGTTGCTAACTGCACATTCATGGCAGACAGCTCCTGCATTCGCTCAGCTGCTCTTTTTCAAACGTGTCCGTGTGTGTGTGTGTGTTTCAACAACAGAGAGAGCATCTTACAGACTGTTGTTATCACCGTTCCAGGCACACTGGGTGCTCCCACATTGTCAGTCTCCAGGACAACGTCCTACTTAACTCTACTCTAGAGAAACCTCTCTCTCTGCCTCTCCATCTCTCTTTCAACATCTCTTCATTTGTCACGCTGCATGTTGTTTAGTAGATCTCTAGAGAGGCTAAACAGTCATATATTGTCCTAACATTCAAATGATTTCAAAGGAAAATTGCAAAAAAAAAACCTTTAAAATGCAGGCAAACACTCATATAGGAACAGCTGTGATGAATAATCTACCAATAATTTTCTCGATCAGTTGTTTGGTTTATAAAATATTAGGAAATAGTCAAAAAGCTCATGTTGACATCTTCAAATTAGAGATGAAGTGATATGGCTTTTCAGGGCTGATGATGATAACTGTGGGTTTGTTGTGGCTGACACAGATACGACAGCTGAACAGAACAGAGGAAACAATATTGACTCTCCTATAATGTCTACACTGGATTCTGAAGCATTACAGGTTTAAGGTTTTCACTGACATCCAGAAGGCATCAGCATACATGTGATTTTATTTATAAGATGGTGTTATCTGTGCGTTGCCACGTTATTTCACATCTTGAGTTCAAAGTGAGGACAGGTTTGTGTCACTGTGCACCTTACTGCTGGAATAGACCAAACTGACATCACAGTCATTCCTCTGGGAGACTTCAAACTGATATTTTTAACATTTGTCCGTTTTAATTAACGTGTCTGTGTGTGATGATTTTGTTTTGTTGTGAACGTTTGTATATGTAATTTATTCTTCCTTTTGTCTCCTCAGTGTCTCAATGAGACTTAACTAACATTCAGTATAATATGCTGTTATCCCGCATGTGTTAATGGCGTCACATGATGTATATCATATGATGCGTATCACATGATGCACCGCTGCACTGCAGCAGCAGCAGCAGCAGCAGCAGCGTGTTTCAGTCTTCCTCTCTGACTGTCTCGTCCTCTCTCTCCCTGCCAGATGTGATCAAGCTGCAGCTGGTGGAGGCGGGTTTGGTGGAGTGTCTCCTAGATGTGGTGGCTCAGACTGTGGACGGAGAGAGAGAGGAAGACATCGCCCAGCTCAAGACTGCCTCTGACCTCATGGTTCTCCTGCTGCTGGGAGGTAAACACCAGGGACCAATAATGATCTAACACTAGATGGGTCATAATTATATGAATCAAATACACAACTATAGATGTTATTTAATGAAGTTATTGACAATCAATAAATAAGTGATCAGAAATATTACAAAGAAATTAAATATCAAATGTAAAATATAAATATGTCTCCCTAAAATAAACTCATAAGTTGGCAATTGAATAAATAAATAAATAAGCAATGACGTATACATCCAAATAAATCAGTATCCAGTGAAATAATAAATATCTTTCTTATTTTACAACTCAATTCCAACTTGAGTGTCTATTTGCAGGCTGTCTCTTTTATGCCTCCGTGCTGGTGACAGATGTTTCCAGGTTGTCCGTCTGTCCGTCCCCTTCCTTTTATCTCAGGAACACCTGGAGGGAATTTCTTCAGATTTGGCACAAATGTCCACTTGAACTCAAGGTTACTGTGACCTCACAAAAGACATTTTTGGCCATAACTCAAGAATTCATGTGCTAATTATGACAAAGTTTCACACAAATGTCTAATAGGATAAAAATAAAGACATTTTATATCCAAAATGTCAAAGGTGAACTTCACTGTGACATCATAATGTTCTGCAAATACACTTTTCTGGCCGTTATTCAACAACATAACTCAGGAACAGAAGAGGAGATTGTGACCATATTTCACATTTGGTCAGATAGTGAATTGGTGACACTAATCTCGGTGCCCACCTTGAAACTGTGCTGATTATTTAGATCTGTGAAGCATCCACGTTTTACAATTTGTGGCTTTTTGCAGCAACAACCATATCTGAAGCATCGTCCACTGTCATGGCTACAACTTTGTGTTCTATCAGAATCAGATTTATTGACCAATTCTGTTGCTTTGTCTGCAAAGATTGAGACAAAACCTATGAAGTCATATCCATAGATTGTATATAAAGGCATCACCTGTCTGGTCCGGTCAGTCTGAGTTGAAAATTGAAGGAGAACAGAGAGGAGTCTTGAGCAGAAATGACCACATCTTCTAATCTTTACGCATACAATATATGACCATAAATAATAATGAACAGTCTGCGGACTCCTCCATCTGGCAGCGATGTTAAGAATGAATAATTCAGCCTTAATGTAAATATTTTAATGCAGCTGAATAGATTTGAACATAGTGTCATAAAATATGCATACCGGTCCCTGCTATTAGTCTAACCAGCCCCATCAGATCACATTCATTTAAACTTGATTTCATCAAGTAGTCTCACTGAGATGAAGATATATTTTTCAAGAGAGACCTGAGAACAAGAGACCTTTTGTAAACAGATAACCAAATTAGTCAAAATAGTTCCAAGAGTCATGAAAAACATCAGATAATTAAAGCTTTTAAATTCTCCTAGGAGAAGGGAAGAATCCAGCTCCAGAACATTTTGCAGCTCATTGCATTAAAAAAAATACCTGAAACCATTTCTGCCAAAATTAGTGGTTACATAAGGGATATTTAAGGTGAAGTAGTTATTGGAGCGTGTGCTGTAGTCACAAGATTTAAATGAGAGAAGAGATGTTAGTTTGGAAGCTTTCAAAAGTAGATCTTAATAGATGAATATCATGAGATGATCATTTCGTCTGGTCTGTAAACCTTGTGATACAGAGAGCAGTGATGTTTATAATGCTGCTGAAGTAATGACAGTAGAGACCTTCAAGTTGACTGAACAATCATTTTATGCTTTAAAAATGACAGACAGCCTTTAATTCTATGCAAGAAGCCTAGTTTCATCTTCCATCCCTGAGTCAAATGTTAAGTATGAATCTTGTATGACTCAGCAAGAGTGATATGGATACTACATAATGATGTCCTCTATTCATTTCTGTAGCAGCAGCAGCGTTATGTCACAGTTAATACATCTAGTCTTAGCAACGATTGGTCGACATATTGCGCCGCTGCGTGATAAATCTGGTCACTGTCAGATTAGACGATCATCTGAAATCAGAGTCATAAATACTTGACTACATGTTGGACCCCAACCAATCACAGCTTGCCACAACTTACATTACATACATACTGTAGGTGACTGGTAAGTTGGCGGGGGCTGACTTCACTGCTCCACCCATGTTTGAAAATGAAGCTGGAACCGTTCAAGGTCTCTAGGTAGTGACGGTGGACTCTGGCTTTTTGGGTTAGCTGCATTTTAAATGATACAACAGACAGATTTTTGCTGCCTCATAACATAGAATGACATTACCTTCATGCTGCTGTGTAGACGAGTCCATGCAGAAGCTGTTTGAGGGAGGAAAAGGCAGCGTCTTTCAGAGGGTCCTGTCCTGGGTACCATCTCATAACCATCAGCTGCAGCTGGCTGGAGCTTTGGCCATCGCTAACTTTGCTCGTAACGGTAAGCTGTACTTCACTTTGTTGTGGGATGAAGTTAAATAATGACTTAAATGTTTATCTTCCCTGTTGGGAGAGTACAACAAAGACAAATACTGCAACTGCTGTTTAATCTCAATTTCTTCTTAACTGTTCTCACTGCCAGCTGAGAGCGTGATGTGTAACAACAGAAATAAACTGAAAGATCGTGGCTGGACATTTTCAAAACAGTTTTGAAAATGATGATTCACTGGAAATCGTTTCTAACACTATTAATTACTTGGTAAAGTAACATGTTGGCAGTAGCCAGCACTGGTCAGGCTTCCTGGGAAAATGCAGTGTGTCTGACACAACGTTAAGGTATCTCCTCTACCGGTTTGTTTATTCCTGTGTGTAGATGGGAATTGCATCCACATGGTGGACACCGGGATTGTGCAGAAGCTTCTGGAGCTGTTGGATCGGCACGTTGAGGAAGGCAACGTCACCGTTCAGCACGCAGCTCTCAGCGCCCTGCGGAACCTGGCCATACCTGGTGAGCTGCTAACATCAGTCAAACTCAGACCACCCCGGTCCGGTCGGTCAGAGTACCACTGTACTGATCTCAGGTCTGTGTGTGTCAATATCTCTGATACCTGAATGGATCCAAGCGGACTCGCTATCAGCTGTGATCAGGTGGTGCATCATCATCACTGCAGAGTCACATCTCTTTTATTTACAATTTAAATAAGGCACATTAAGTTAAAAGCACCCAATATTCTTTTGTACAGTACAAGAAATAGATTTTCCTACAATAATACAAGTGGCATCAGCCTTGTAGTTTGAGAGTTGGCATTTGGAAATATTGTTTTAAAAGTGTAAAAATGTATTTTGTTCTCACAAAAGGTAAAAGCTAGGAATGTGTCCTTGATATTTTATTAAGCGTTAACTAAGCATTAAAAACATTTTGTAGCAGAACAGTCACCAAATTGTAGAAAATTGCAAAGAATGGTGTTTTAAAGTGCACTGTTTCTCTTTCTCCAGTGGTCAACAAATCCAAGATGCTGTCAGCTGGAGTAGCGGATGTGGTGTTGAAGTTTTTGCAATCAGAGATGCCTCCGGTCCAGTTTAAACTCCTAGGGACGTTACGTATGCTCATCGATACACAAGGTAGAGATTTTTTACAATCGTCTCTCTATTCGCACCAATATGTTGACTCTCACCTCACATGATGAGAAGCAGTTTCTGCTGAATCAAGTCAAATGCATTTGAGTGCAAATTATTTGGAAAAAAATGTTGTTGTTGTTGTGTTGTGTTGGTCCAGCTGAAGCGGCGGACCAGCTGGGGACCAATGGGAAACTGGTGGAGAGGCTAGTGGAGTGGTGTGAAGCCAAAGATCACGCAGGAGTGATGGGCGAGTCCAACAGGCTGCTGTCTGCTCTCATTCGACACAGCAAGTCTAAGGTCAGACACCACGCTGCTCTCTTGAAGTCTATAAAATATTTATATTAATATGCCAACAAGAGTCTAAGTGGTTACATATAAAACACAAAATAGTGCAGAGTTCAGCTTAAAAGAAAATCCTTTCCTGACCTGACAGCTCCCAAGTGGTTTTAGTTGTTAGATAATGAACTGATTGATTAATTCCTGTTTTTTTGCTATTGTATTGGATCAAACTGCATCAGAACAAATACAGGAAAACATATACATATATCAATATCAATACATATTCATTATTTTCCATAATTTGTTATTGTTTTCAATATATATGGAGGTACATTCTTAGGAGCGGCCTGTTAACAGCAGTCTTTTTTTTGTGGATTTCAGGAAGTGGTCAGAACTGTCATCCAGGGAGGAGGAGTCAAGCACTTAGTTACCATGGCAACCAGTGAGCATATGATTATGCAGAATGAAGCACTGGTGGCTCTTGGTCTCATAGCAGCTCTGGATTTGGGTAAGAGCAAGAATGGATGAATACTAATTCATTCATTTACAACAGATTTGTATTTTGTACAGCAGTTTTTAAAGTTACACTCGGGCAACTTTGCACACCAAGCCAACATTTTTATATGCTTTATAAAAATACAAATAACTGCTTTGCAAAGAAGTCTTGTACACTTACTCCAATGCATTTTTTTAATTGCTTGCAGCACTTTTCATTATGAAACAATGACGGGCCTTCAAACAGTGATGAGTCGTTAGGAGCAGGGAGAGTTCTCCTGGCTGATACAAGATCTTTAGAATTGCTTTACTTTGACAGGAATCCAGCTTGATTCATGACTAAAAATGCTAGAAGCATGCGTCAAAAAGAACCGGACCAATTACATGATCCAGCTGCTCATGAACAGCAGCCGGCACTATGGATACACACAACTACTCTGCACACAGGCTCAGGGAAACGTCTTCTATTAAAAAAATGCTGACATTTTTTTAATAGAAGATCATTCATAAACACAGAGACCAGAGAATTGACACACCAAGACTCTCTTTCTGGATTTCAGTTGCAGCTGAGAAGGACTTTGTTGGAGCCAGTCTGGTGTCGGTGCTTCACAAGCTGCTGTCAGACGAGAGGAGTGCACCAGAGATCAAGTACAACTCTATGATCCTCATCTGTGCAGTCATGGGCTCAGGTGAGTCCACAAGTCACAACTGACTTGTCTCATAAATGTTACATATGGGGGCGGCTGTGGCTCAGGAGGTAGAGCGGGTCGTCCACTAATAGGAAGATCAGTATCAGTACAACATCAGAGTTATGTCATACTTACCGCTGTCTTTTTAACAGAAACGTAGTCAGACTCTTCTTTTCTGTAGTTCCCTGGTGGAGGAAAGAGTTACCAAACTCCATTTGATCGGCAGAGTCCCTCTCTATCTTTAAGAAAAAGCTAAAGACCAGCTCTTTTGGGAACTCCTCCACACCTGATGGACTTGAGGTTGGAGGTTCTCCCATTTGAGCCACTTTAATATAGAACATCTATACAGGAAGTGTTGAGTTTAAATGACAGAAACTTCAAACAGTCCGAAAAAACAGCAAAGTTGAAACGATTGAAACTAATTCATGAATCAGAATTTTTTTTTTTGAGCATTAACAGTAGTTTGCTCTTGAGGGCTGTCACTGCAAAGACTCTCTTCTCTTCTCAGAGCCGCTCCACAAAGAAGTCCAGAGCCTGGCGTTCATCGACGTGGTGTCCAAGCTGAGGGCTCACGAAAACAAGACCGTATCACACCAGGCGTCGCTCACAGAGCAGCGACTAACTGCCCAGAGCTAAATGACTGTGTTCACCCCACCCCACACCCACCCACCCAAATGCCTGCCTGACCACATAATCACCCGACGACACCTCATGACTGCTCTCCCCTGTGCCCCATCGTCATGTGCCAAGGTACCATGTCGCGTTAACTGCCAGCCAGACATACAGTGACGTCTCTATCCCCAACCCTCCGCCCAGCCCACCTCCACTGGGGTTAGACTGATGTGCGTTTTAGACCGGCAATATTTTGTGCTGATATACAAATCAGAAAATCTGAGTATTTTCTAATTGAATTTTTATTTTGAATGATAAGAATTCACCCAGAATTAATCACTTGTTCGGGTGGAAGAGCCTCTGAAACTGTTTTTAGACCACCATGGGACACCAAAACTCTCCTCTGAAAGCCATAATAATGAGATTTATTTAGGTGGGTTAGCAGGTCCTTAAGGAACGGTGAGGCAGGTTTCATTCCAGGCTTTACAGACTGACACCCATTATGCTTTTGAGTCAAATGCTCAAGAGGTAGAAGCCATTTCTTTTTCTTTTTTTAAATCAACTGACACATCAGTCTATCCCTGGTCCCCACCTCTACTTGTGCATGCATCTTCTGCTACAAGTAGCTCCACTGGAGCTGAGGCGCCATAGACAGCCTAACGCAATAGATAAAGAGACAACACTCTTTTACGACCATAGCTGTGATACCATCCGCCGGTAACCCACCAGTAAAAAAAAATGTGCACAAAAGAACAAAAAAAACCCTTTCCTGTCGTGATTTTTCTTTCATTTTTAAGAAAAAGCCGCCATCTATGATGTGCCCAGTCGTGTCCCATGTAGCTCAAGTATAAATTGACTAGAAACTGTGCATGTTTTAGTCCTGTTGAAGGTGTGCCAGTGTTCATTTTACCTCTCTACTGCTCGCATAACTCCAAAGTACAGCCTGCCCTCCTCTACTGACACCTCCAGTCTTGTACACTCCTTTTTTTTTGCACTTGTTCTTTAAGACATGGATCTCGAGGTTTTATTCAGATTTTTAATTCCACAGTTGTCCAGACACATTCTCCCTGTTCCAACAGCTGTACAGTGAAGTTAAAGGCCCCACAAGTCTCCACCCCGTGTCGCTGAAAGAGAATCACGTAAGAACCTGGTGAAGCACAGAGCTGTAGTCAAGTCTAACTCCAAGACTGAGTGCAGTCAAGTTTACATAAAGAAAAGGTCCAAATTGGAATTGATAGTGTTTCCAACTGGAAATATAAGACATTAAAAGAACAGTAGAGATGTTCGACTCCTTGCAGGAGCTGTGTTGGCCCTGACTTAGGACCGCCATACTCAAACTGTCCTGAATCACTATCATCAAAACTTGGACATCAACGGATGGTAGACAATCTTCTAAGTTGCCTATAAGATGGGTAAAGACAATGTCAGGTAGGTTAAAAGTAACAAAAAACATAACTAAAACATGTTTCAGTCAGGCCAAGAGAGGTCTCTTTCATTAAAGTAAATACAAACTGTACAATAAAATCCACGTGGTCCATGATGTATTTTACATACTTGTCTTTTACATCTTACTTTGCACCCACCTGACAGATTTTTCGCCTTATAGTTCACCAACAAGATTTCCTACCTTCCAGTGAGAACAAATTTTCAACATTACTCCCATTACTTATGTATGAGCTGCTCAATGACTGAAATGTCCAAGTTCCTGGAAGTAGTGGTGCAGAACTGTGAAATATGACAGTCTAGGATGAGGGCGAGAACTCTGTATGAAAAGCTCAACATCGATCCAATAAATGCACCATAGTTCTAATCAATGCTTGACAACCTTTGCATATCCAGATTTCTACAGTTTAAAATCCTCTGTTTGCAGTGTTGTGGACAAAACTCAAGGAAATACCAATAAAAACATCCTGGTCAGCAGGAAATTATGAAGTAAGCAATGAAAAGCAGCCAAGAACAAGAGACAAAGTCAATATAGGCATGAGACCACCACCCAGGTTCATGATTCACTCCCTGATCCTGTTAGAACACACAATAACGCCCCCAAAAATCCCAAAACCAGGGACACTGATGTGTGCTGTAAGAAGAGCAGGGAGTGTAATTTTAACAGTACAAAATAAAGCAGCCACCATTCCTACATGTGTGTTTACAGTATGTATGTGTGTTGTGAATGTACTGCTTGGGGTAGGCAGCGTGGAGCAAAGTCTGGATTCTTATGAGAACAAGTAATTGAAGGCAAACAGAACAGTCAGTCGTTGAACTGCCTGACCACCACCACAGCACCACCACACAGGATTCTCTTTATATATGACGGTTGGTTCTTCTAGTCGAAGGGATTTCTGCTAACATGCATATCTCAGCATGTCCGACACTGTACCGACACCCTGTTAACATGCCACGGTGTGTTTCCTGGTCTGGGCCCACGCTTTTTTTTTAAAGGTATGAATGGTTATTTATCAGATTTGTGCTCTTCTAAAGACACATGCCAGTGGAGATGTATCCATAGTAACTGCGTAAAATACTATAAACTTAAATGTTTGTTGTAAATGTCATGAGTTGTACATTTGGAGGATTGTAACACAGCAGATAATAAAAGATGATAGCTGGTGATGGCTGATGTCTTTATTTCTTCAGTATCTCAGTGTTGTAGAATTCATCACCAACTTATTACAAAATAAATATCAATATCAAATTGTAAAATATCTGTGAACATAACCCATGTAGGCTAATCTTAAACTACGTTGCAAAAATGACATGATTCCGTTAATTCACAGTTCCGCCACTGCTTCACTTAAGTGAAATATTTGTTGTGGTAACGTTGCAGAACTTTCGCCTAATTTGCGTGAATTTGACGACTGGATAGTTACGCAGTGTTTATTTGCCAGAAACAGACAATATATGTCTGAATATACTCACCATCAGCAGTTTTTTCTGTTATTTTCATCCAGTTCCACTATGTTAAAAAAGTATTTTGTGAAGCCGCCGGATAAGCTTGGATTTTACCCTCTAGTAGTTGAAACCTTTTCAACTCACTCGGACATTTTAGCTTCTATTTGCTAACCTGACGCACCAGATGGTTTGTTACACAGAACTATCTGAGAAGTCGTCCTTGGAAACTTTGGAAAAGGGCAGGCACTTTCAAAAAATACTTGGCCTGGTCATTGGATGAACCATCTATCACCATCTTACCTTGCGAGGCAGCTTCACAAGATCATGCAAGAATCCTTTTAGGACGCTGATCGGTCAGAACCACTAGTGGTTGGACACGAGCATAAGCGCATAACTTGAAGCCTGACAAGATGGATTCTTGCGCCATTTTGTGAATCCTGCTGCCTGGCAAGATAATCAATTTCCAATTTTCATGTTTTATACATGCATAGTCGCATAATTGCTTTGAATGTGACTGGAATGCAACCAAAATTCACTTAGTATTTTGTCCTAACATGCCTGAAGGCAGTAGAATATTAAAAAAGCAAATACTATCCACAGTTTTCCCTAAATGTCGAATCCAAAATACTTCCTTACTTCTCAGATGGTTTGGTGTCATATCTGTTTAGCATTTGCGTTAGCAAAGGGAACAGTTGCCTTGCTTACTGCTTATACACTGCAAATTTTGAATTCAGATTACAGATTGAAATCTTAAATTTTTTACCCCATTTGAAATGTAGTTTTTGAATAAAAAATGACAGCCTTATTAGCAATTAGCTTAACCATCTGGTGTTCATCAGGCATCTGGTGTGCCACATCATGACACATGTCCTGTCCGACACATAGATCTTTTTTGGTTATCTACAATAAACAGAATCAGACTAGTTTGTATCAGTGGTGACAGACACCAAAAGATGTCCAGAAACACTTGACAGATGATGTGTGGGAAGTGCAATGCATAAACACAGCCATGAGCTCTTGGTGCCAACAAAAAAATAACACTTTTAAGACTCAAGAATGCAAAGATTCAATGTTTTTGTCACCTTTATTAGTTAATTTTACTTGATATTAAAACCAGTCAATTTTTAACAGGACAGGAGACAAGAAAATGAGAGGAGGTAGTTACATTACAATGTTTGTGGGACATACTGTGATTTAAACAATCCATGGAAGTGATGCAGGTAGTGATGAGTGAGAGGCCTATACAGCAGGACTGCAGAATACTTCACCAGAGGACTTCACAACCTCCAAAACCTGGCACATTCACTGTACAGTGTAGAGTGTAAAGTGACAAGTCAGCTTCAGCAGTTTCAATACTGAATGTTTTTGCAATGCACCAGGGAACCAAATCATAAGTATAAATGATCAAAAACAGTGTTGATCCATTTTTAAATCGCTAAACACATAGATTTTTTTCAAAACATGTCCCACCTGAGCTCCACAGTATCAATCTGAGCAGACTGACTACAATACTTATACTGCAAATACTTTGCTACAGACAAATTGAGTGATTCATGCTTTAAGCAGGTATCACTTTAACCTTCAAAATAAACAGAAAAACCAACACTTTCCGTTTTGAAATCCAGTGTATACCTATCAGATCTGCATCAAAATACACATGGTGAAAGACAGTCACAGGATATATGTGCCAGGGTTGTTTTCATTCAAATAAGAGACAACAGCAAAAATGTATGAAAATGCTGATCTCACAATATGAGGAAATCCTTAAAAATTACTGGATCCCCACCAACGAAATGACTTGTTCCTTGGCCTATATTCTAACTTTCCACCAGACGTCACTGAAACCTGGTAAGTTTTTGAGTTATCCTGCTAAAATATAACCTCCTCGGTGAAGGCAATAACCACAACATGAAATGAAATGACACTGGGTGTACAGCTAGATAAATTTTGTAGTTGTTTATCAGGACTTGAACAGTTTTTTTTTTGTTTGTTTTTTTTAAACACTTATCCAGACTTTTTCTCTAAAAATGTTTAAAAGATGGGAATTCAGGGAATCATTTTACAAGCCTTCAGGACTGTCATGGTAACTAAGAATTACAATGACCTCTTTATGAGGCAGACAATGTGATTAGAACTGTGTATCACTTTTGCTCAATAATAATGCCAATTTGAAGTCAGAGTTTCATTACTAATAAATTAATCTATCTTTTTTAACTTTGAGAAATCAAATAATTCATGTTTCTCTTCATCCCTTCAATCCATTTTATATTTAAACAATGGGTTTGGATTTCTTCCAAGTCTATCTTAATACAATACTCACATTCTGTCCAAATGTCTCTGATGTTCATACTGGCCTTGCGATGCCTTTGTAGCACAACTCCAGTGTAAAAAAAAAAAAGGGAACAAAATCAATTCCTTATTCTGGTCAAAAATACACTATTCAGTTCTGTCGAAGTTAAATCAAGAGAGTATTTTTACAATGTTACTGTCTTTTTCGTATGAAATTCCCTCTTTGGGTTTTCTCAGACAGTTTTACGGATATGTCCTCATAATGGCTCGAGGGTTTGTAGATCTTGTCCCTGTTTTTTTTTGTTGTTTTTTTTACAGTGTAGTTGCTCTATACAGGTATCACTTTACGGCCAGTATGGACAGGAGAAACAATTACAACTACCAATAACTCTTTCAACGTATATTTCATGAGTTTTGCAGATTCAAGATATACTTAAAAACATTCAAACCTATGTTTTAAAAAGTTTGATTTAAATCAGTAAACATACAACTGTGTTGCTCAGAATTTGTAGCACAGTTGAGCTACATAGAAGTAGTGAAATTTTTCCTCAGTCAATAATAGGAAATAATATATTCCATCACTTAATTAACTGTGATCCCTTTTAGTCCATTATCTGAGTAATAACTCATTATGCTAAATAGTTAAAGTCCTTTGTAGTCATTTCCTCTTTTACTCTGCATGAGTTAGAATATTTAGCTCATCTCTTCCATCACAACAGTACACACACTTATCCACACTGCTGTTTGACAGTCAAGAGTATATGTTCCACCCAACGGTAATTAAAATTCATTGTTAGTGGAACAATGAGACTTCTCTTTTTAAGTTGGCTGATAAAGCAGAATGTTCAGTGAGCAGAAACAATTCTTGTGGTTAATTAAATGGAAAAAGTCCTGCAATCTGCTGAAATACACAAACATCCTAAAATATTATTTTGAGAAAAAAAGACATCCTGCTTTAGTACAAAACCAGTGCAAGTTTTGTGACTGAGTGGTGGAAAAGCAAGCGCTGAACTTTAAAACAAGCACATCCTCAGTTTCTTGTATACAACTATTTCACAGTCCTACATAATATGATGGGTTTAGCAATGGAGCCTTAATTCCACAGTGAAAAATACTGATCTAATATCAAAAAGATGTATCAAAACTCCTACTCCTCTACGTGTAGCTATCAAAACTGGAGCTCGTGACGATCTGCATGTAGTGCATGTTTAAACATCTTCTCCAACGATTTTTACAGTAGTCACACACAGTGTTATATACAGAGCTTTTCACATATTAGTGCCTTGAAAAAAGGTGCTGGTTCAGTGAACAAAATGGTGCAGGTGCTCCTTGACATGTTCGTGGAGGCGTGTTCAAAGTCCTGGAGCTGACCAAAAGAAAATCACAAGACAAAAATCTAATGAGTAATGTTACTTTCCATTTTATATGATACTTAATTTAGCTCATAAAATTCAATTTAATCAAAATAAAAGGTTACCTGTTAGAATCCAAATGCTGCTTCAGCATTAGGTAAAGAAACTGGAAAAGAGGAGACAGAAAGCTAAATTCAATAGAAAGCCTCTAAATCATCTACTTATTAACAAGACTCCAACACCCTTGGTTCAGGTTCAACAACTGTGACATAAAAGTTGAGGACACAAAGGAAAGCAGGGAGGTCAGGATGGAAACGAGTAGAAAAGAGTTATGTGCAAAGGATTAGCAGTCTAGACTAAAGGGAGAGAAAAGAGGAGTAGAAGATGAGACAGACAACAGATGGAAAAATGTCTTCACTTGGACAAAGTTATAGTGAACAGAGTGGAAGAAAAGATCACAAAGAAAGGATTGTTGTCTAAGTCACACTCCAAGACATTAACACAAACCACCCCAACATGTAGAAGGCTCATTGACATGCAGTCATATTACAACTTATTTTCTGATTTATTTGTCTCTTCATGTACTTTCTGACCTATGAAGAGTCTGATTTATTTTAGTAGATTCACTCCTTCAACACTATCCAAAGTTTTTCCAAGGTCCTGACGCTTTCAATAAATGCAGCACATTAAACATACTAGCAAACTGACTGACTTCCTCTGTATCCAACCAATCATTATTAATCTGAGAACAGCTGGGAATGCATTAGAATTAGACATTCAGTGCACCAAAGCAATAGAGTCCTGCTGTGTCTCTTCTTGAGCTATTAAATGAACTACGGAATCAAATTTGTGGCAAAACTCTGACAGTGATGGTACATTTTAAGCAAAGAAAAATAACTGTAATTATCTTTCTAAGTGATCACACAGGACAATACTCATAAATACTCTGATGTGCAAAGTGAATCCAGCATTTCTAGATGGACCACGTAATTGTCATTAACATAATAGTCTCTCAAGATGCACAGAGTTTTAAGTAGATATGGTACACAGCTTTATTAAAACTTCCTAACTTACGATACTGCTTACATTCTGCTACATATTTGAGGTTTTTCTGTTCAAATTTGGTCCATTTAGTCTGCCACTCAAGATTTTTGTGCCTGTCAGCCTGTTAAGATGCTGGTAATCGCTTGCTACAGAAGTATTATGTAGGCTTTTTACCACTGTGCTAACGTGTGGTTCATTTGCAAGAATTAGCTGATGAATAATAAATTAAACAAAAATAATTTCCTTTTTAAATGAAAAATTAAAAGGATGAGTGGAAGGTGATGGTGGAGTGAACAGTGAATCATCCTCTACACTACAGTGACCTCACTCTTGATGCTGCTGTTTAGCCACATAGTCATAGAAATAACATTCAAGCTACTGTAACTGAGTATTTGGTTCCAGCAGCAGATGTTGATTACTTTACTTGGAAAAAAAAACAATGTCTGTAATGAAGTGAATGGTCTCCTGCAGAGACTAGTGATAACTAACACTGTGTTCCAGACATTTCAGAGTGGTGAAAATTCTGGCTACAGTAGTTTCACGTCAAAATTTGTTAGCTAATAATTTCCGAATTTCTTATATCGCATCATGCCATCATCGCAACATACACTGTGCTAGACAGCGTTGCTTTTAATGCTCAAAAGACATTACATGAACATTACATGACCTCAGAGGGCAACACCCACGGCAGCATCTTGACATGTCAAGATATATATCTGTCCTATTTCGTCCAGAAAAGTAGCAACTTAGGATGTGCCGCTAGCTAAATCGGCACATCCAGGCTACTGGTGTGTGCTACAGGTGTCACTTGACTCAGTGCTACAGATGTGGCCTGTGTGTTGCACTTGTGGTCATCACAATGCCTGTGACAAATGGTTTTGTATACAGTTGCTAACCTACCACTAACTAGCTAGCTAACACTGAGAAATACTAACATAACAGGAACTGCTGCATGGAGAGTCAATAGTACGGAGTCTGGAGCGTCTCAGCACAGTAATTTTAGACTTTTTCAGTGCTTAATCATAATCAGTTAACAAAACAATGATTGGACAGCTGTTCAATGATATAGAGCTCAACAGCTGGCCAGTCAGAGCTCCTGCTGCTGCTTATATTACTTTTAGGTGGCACATGTCTTTAAATGAAAGCCATGGAAATGTTAAACAGGAAACAAATTAATTGTGTGATATAATACAGGTAGAGACATAGTAAGTAATGAAGTCCAAAAAGTGAAATTCAGGTCTTCTTGACATTCATTATGCAATTACATTATTTAAAGTCAGAATAAGGAAGTATCATTATTTATGGGGAAATAATTGAATGCTGTTTAACAATTTTCTGATACATTTTTAAAAATTATTGATTTATTAATATAACTGAAAAAATCAATTATTACTCTACTTGCACACTCCAGCCTCCATGAAAATACATTAAGGGCAGAATTAATACCCAACAGCTGCAAATTTCCAGCTTTCAACTTTAAATGGAACAAAACACAACACCAAACACAGATCATCCATCCAATCAGAGCTGAAGACAAAACAACGACCAAATGGATCCATCACACCCACCGGCTACAAACACACATACAGCATGTGTGTGTGTCTCATGAGTAGTAAGCCGATGCTTTCTTGCTGGAGTGTGGTGGGAGTCGACGCATGGAGAGAGGGGGGGGCACCCTGACGAAGCATGGAGGAGGAAGAATGAGGTGTGAGGTGAGTTTTGGCATTGTGATGGTAAAGCTCAGTAACCCTCCTCTCCTCTAACCCCCCTCAGCCTGTTAGGGAATGAGTGCTGACAGAATTCAAACATCTTTTTTTTTTTTTAATGAAGAAAAAGATGTTTGACAAAAAGATGATAATGCTTTGTTCTTTGTCTTTTTTTTTGATAGTTTTAGGTATTTCTCTCTGCTTCTCTAGGAAAAGAAGACATGTTTCAAGTGTACCTACAACCTTAGTATCAAAATTGCATCTTGCATCTATTAAGATTATTAACAGGGACTTAATAACAGAATTTTATCTTGTGTGCACATGATAGGGATCTTCAAGATAGTAACTAGAGCGCACATAAGATCCATATCTTATAAAAACATGATAATGACCAGTGTGAAGAAAATTCAGAGATCCTGCGTTAACAAGATAAGAAACTGATCTTGTGAGAACAAGATATACTGTATGTATCTTGTGTTATCAAGATGACAAGTTCACACATGATATGTGAACATAGTAACTAGTGCACTCAAGATATGGATCTTGTGAGAACAAGACAATATGGGTTTTTTGCAAAGATATGAATCTTTTGCTGTGACAAGATAAAGAAATGGATCTTACTCTCACAAGATATAGAAATGGATCTTCTTGTTAGTGAATGTGTTTCTAATATATCTTTCCTGTGTTTAACACACAGTTTGATAATAATTGATAATTGCTTTACTAAATGCTAAAATCTAATATCTAACAAATCTTCACATGTATCTACAAAAGAGGCCTGGGAGACTCTTCCAGACTCATCAGCATATATACTATGACAAAGAGCTGGAATGTCTCATGTTGTGAAATGAAAACAGATGAATGGAAACCAAAGGAAGCGTGCATGGAGAGGAGGAAAACTGCGCTGTCTGTATGAGGATACATGAGACACTGATCAGATCATTTTCTCACCAGCTCGCCCGCACAGCTTCGATGTCACTCACTAAGTTTTGGGCCAAACAAATCCCAAAAATCTGCGGATGGAAGAAGACGACATGAAATGGCAACACTAGACATTTTGAAAGATAAGGACAAAATGATGCTTTTGTTTTTGTTTTTTTTTCTAGGACATTCTGAAGGTTAAACACATGAATGGAACTGACCTGCAGTAGTGCAACTCCTATGAATATCCCCGCCACCAAGGTGAGGTTGTCCTGTAGCCACTTCTCAAACTGCGGCACGCAGCCTTTTACATTGATGTAGTCCTTCTGCTCTGAGTCCTGTCAAGAAAACAACCACCTGTAGTCATCTTTATA
Source organism: Thunnus albacares (assembly GCF_914725855.1). NCBI lineage: Eukaryota > Metazoa > Chordata > Actinopteri > Scombriformes > Scombridae > Thunnus > Thunnus albacares. The sequence goes on along the minus strand of NC_058127.1, from coordinate 25,034,818 downwards.
TTTTCACTGACTGTAATGTGTAACACTGATTTAAAAAACTGTCTGGTCTTTTATGAAAACTCATTTTCAGTCTTACCAAGAGTCATATGACAAGATATCATTTCGTTCCTCCAGTACAGACATAGGTCCGAAATGTCTGACTGGAAACAGGGGGGAAGTTGCTAGCCTAGCTTGGCTAAAATAAAAGTCTTTTCAGCAACTCCAAGAAATTATTTTGATATTCTAATTTTGAACAAGATGGCAAAAAAGGAAATTTTCCAAAATGTCCTACTGGGAGAAAAATCAATGTGCTCATTGGATTACACTAAAACCTGTATTATTACAATCCAATAAGAAGCTATGGGATGAAATATTACATTTTATATAAATTAAATACAAATATCATGGATTCATAATAAAACAAAAAAATTTTTTAGAGGAAATGAAAGAGTGAGTAAAGTAGAAACGTTACTTACTGGTTTAGCTCGGATGTCGTATCCACACTGAGTGTTTATTACATCCTCCTACAGGCAAAAAGAACATTTAAAGTGTCTCACATATTTAAAAGCAACATTAAACATGAGCAACTATAATTAATGTGTGTCTTTATGTGCAACTTCTCACTGGTGCTGCTAAATGTTCCTAAATGCTGTGTAATCTATCACAGGCCCCATGATAATGTACCATATATGTAAACCACACAGACAAACACACTTTATTTTAAATATTTAAATTTAAATTACTTTATCCTATTTTAACACTTGTTTTACATATTTTTTATACATTTTACACACCAGCAAGTGAATGATTTGTAAAAATGTTTTCATAATTAAGGGTAGTAATAATAAGTTTTTTATGTATTTCAATGTTTAAAGCTTCCATATACCACATTTATTATATTTGATCTATATTAAGACATATTTTAGTAAAATTTGATGATCAATCATTTTTTTAACTTAATTTCTCTCTAGTTCAGAGGGATTCATTTAAGGTTTTTTTTGCACAAGATGGCAGTTTTTACTTTGCCCATTGGGTTTCACATCACATGTGCTAATCTGCACACAGTAGAGCTGTGCAATTACTCATAAAGTTACAGAAACCTGATGGGTCAAGGGGACAACTATCGGAACGAGCACCCATCCAAAGCCACAGATGTGCTTCCAAGCAAACCTTCACCCAAGATGGCCACAATACTCCAAAGATCATCATTGACGAACCCAAAGGAGAACACTGCCACAGCCTACAAGGGAGAACTCTGCTCTGTTTTAACAAGAGACTACACACCAGAGAACCCACACTTTTCAACTGGCCCACCTGACACCAGCGACAACTGGCAGCAGGACTAAAGCTCCCTGTCAGCTTTAAGGTAGGAAGCCTTCCCAATCCCTCAAGGGAAAACATAAAACAGACCATTTAACTTGAACTGTAGTCAATCCAAATGCACTGTGTCTTTTCCCTCAGTCATAGTACACTGCTCATGACCAAGCAAACAATGTTTGTTTCCAAAAATAGACAAAGGAAACAAAAAAATAACTATGAAGGGCGTTAATTGCTCAGTCAGGTTTCCTGTATTTGTTCTGAGGGCCTGTTTATTTCTGGCCCTGAAAGATCTTTTTCAAGTACACCTCTGCATACTAAAAACCAGTGGGTTAAAATCTTTCCCAGTTTGAGTCAATATAACAACAACAACACAACACTGGGTTACTTTTACCCCATATAAATCTGTTATTTCAGCCCAGCTTTAGTTAAAAACTGTCATAAATGTATTGTTTCTTGTGCATATGACATTCAAAAGATGCACAAATTATTGACAATCAATAACAAACTGTGACATGTAAGTTTAAAAAATTATAACAAGCTTTGGTTCAGGTAAATAACCCAACAGTAAAATAAAAAAATGACATAAAACTGGGTCAAAGCAACCACTTGTCTTGAGTGGTTTTCTGGGTAACATTAAATCAGTATTGTGTTGGTGCTGTATTGACCCAAACTGGGTAATATTTAACCCAGTGATTTTTAGTGTGTATAAATGTGTCCAGGCATGCAATGTGAGGGGCTCTTACCGCTGGGTCCTTGGTGCAGCAGGAGAAAGGGACTCCACACTTTTCTCGACTAGGATTCCCATCAGTACAGTTAAAGTAGATGTTGAGGTTCCAATCATCTGCTCCGAAAGCACCACAGCACTCCCACTGAAGTCAGACAGACGCAGAGAGGAAAACGTGTCTGTTAAATTATTAAAAACTCCACTTTTTGGAATTCAAAACACCCTCCGTTTGTAGACAGAGATGATAAAAGAGCTTTTTCAAAGGGCAGTTTAAGACATTAATGGAATTAAATGAATCACAAGTGGACATGATTGGTCTGGTGACCTGATTGGCTCCATTCATTAAGGGATCACTCAAGTCCAATCAGAGCAGCTTGCAGCATTGTAAGTCCAAAGCCTCCACACAGCATATGAATTAGCTGTGGTTGTTGGCTTTGATCTCTCGCCTGTAAGAACCTAAAAACATGTTTTGCAAAAATGTCTTCAGGAAGATTCTACATGAGAATCATTCACAGTTATCTGATGTAGCTAAAGTGAAATGTGAACTACCAGTTTCAGTTCCAGAAGTAAGTAATCTCATTTAAAATCACACAGACATTCATACTTATACAAATGACTAAAAATACAATCTTGAAAAAATAACGTAATGCCATTGTTTATTGAGGTTTTAAACAAACAAGCTATCTGATGGTCTGACTGCACATGTTTCCTACACTGTTGGACCTATTTTTAGCGATGTCGCCACCCCATAAAATATGAGCAATTACTTTGTACAGTGTTATCATAACTGATATAACCAACATCCGGGGCAACATAAATAAATCCCCAGCAAACTATGGTTTTCCTTTAGGGACAATCCCAAGAGCATAGAAGGAAGCAAGGATAAAGATAAGGCAGGAGAAGAGAAACAGTTACAATGATGTACAATATGAAGGCTGCTGTGCTGAGAAAACTTAAGTTTGTGGTCAATTTAAATTTGCATGTTGAAGGGGACATATTGTGCTTTTTCTGGCTTTCTGTTATTTAAATACTGTAATGATGTCAGATATTAAACATGGTCAAAATTCCAAAACTTGAGGTTAACGTACATATGTGGAAATTCTCCCTGCAAGTCAAAAGTCAGGGCTTCAACCGTCTCTGAACACTTCGTTTGTGACATTTTTTTCTACCTTCAACGCATGTACCCCTAAACAGCAGTCTGTTTTGTAGCTTTGGTTGCTAAGGTTGTTGCTAAGGTTTTTCCATGGGTTTTTGCGCTGTCCACTCTCATATTTTGGATCAAATTTCATCTAAAACATGTATGGATGGATTTGAGAAGTTGACATTTCAAGTAAAGAACGGGAAAAGTAGTGAAATCCTACTACTGTAGTTTGTTTCATGGTTTGTTTACGTAGCCTCCAGAACGGCTGGAAGTCGGCTGTGATGTAACTTCCTGAAGCTAACCAATCAGAACAGAGTGGGCTCATCGGGAGGCAGGCCTTAAAGAGACAGGAGCTAAAACAGCCTGTTTCAGACAGAGGCTGAACTGAGTGGCTGCATAAAGAGCTGGCATAAGATAAATAAGGAGTCTTTTCTTACTGTAAATCATGCAAAGATATTCCGGAATATAAATATAGACCTGGAAATGTTCAGAATATGTTTTACATTAATTATTTGTCCTGCTGTTGGACTTCTGACACAACAGCTAACCTTTTAGTCCAAGATGTTTGACCTTCTCACAAGCAAATGAACACATGATTACACTACAAATTCATTCAATGACAATTCCTCAAACTGCATCTACTGGCAAAACATTATATTTAAACTAAATTCTGAAATTATAATAATTATAATTAAAATTATAATTTTTTTCCCATTAATTGATCAACCACCAAAATTCATCACAGTGTGTTTAGTATATCATGCTGTGATTGTAATTAAAAACTGTAGTTGCTAATATATCTATGAAAACTATTAAGTGTAAATGAACATTTGACATAAAAATCCATCTTTTTTTCTGTAGGTGTCAACTACATCTCATGGTCTTACTCAGTGGATTACAAACTCATCAACTGAAGAAGACCATGAAATGTAGTTGAAAGACCCAGAAAAGGCTAATAAGTGGACCTTGAGTTAAGATCATTGGGGTGCTCCTGTGGCTAAGAGGTTAATAAATCAAGCATGAACAGCAACATCCCCAGTTCAAATCTGCCTGGAGATATTTGTTGCCTCTCTCAACTTACATATTCCTGAGTGAAATCAATGAGGTTCTGTAGATCGATGTCGTCCCGGTATGCCCGGATGTTATTGTTGATGAACAGGTTCAACTGGTCTTTAATCCAGTCTTTAAAGACAAACGCCAGGACTCCTGTCGTCAACTCCAAGAAAAAGATGATTCCCAGGAACACAGAGAACTACAGCAAGAAGAAGAAATAGCAGGACAGAAAATGATAAACACACACTTAGGTAACCTGCAGTATGTTGATTTTCCAATCACTCATCACTGAGAGGAGATAGGAACTTATTTCTAGTGTGGAACATACAAACTTAAGCAAAAAGGTGTTTTCCCGCAACGCTCCGATGCATCCGGCGAAGCCCAGAATGAACATGACCCCCCCGACCACCATGAAGAGCCAGACCGGGTCTAGACCCCCCAGGTCTGTGATGGACGAGATGTTGGAAAGAACGCCCTGGAGGGGAGAGACAGAGGACAACAACTCGCTCAGTCTGAGACAAGCAGATACATCTCTTTGAGGACAACATACACATTTGCCAAAAGGGGCCGCAGTGACATAAAATAAGATAAAACTATAATGAACTCAGTGAGGACGCTGCTAAGCTTTTTGTTAGCACAAGAATAAACACTGGATTCTTGGAATTTAAAGCTGCATTGATTGTTTTCGGCCACTGAGGACAGCATGTTGGCCCACAGTTGCCTATTTAGAGCAGACACAGGGTAACCTTAGCATTCTCTAGAGTCATGTTTGTGTCCACCTGATGAATGTAAGTCCAATATTCACTCTTTTAGCTCTGTTTTGGTCTCCACCAACTCCTGAGAAAAATATCTGACTGCTAAATGCTCCACTCTGTTCACCAGTTAGTTGCTAACTGCAGTTTGGTGCTGTGCAGATAGCGTACAGTGATACACTATGAGCACAAACTTTCAAATTACACATGCTTATCCATTGATAGTATAAAACTATTGATTTGTGCAGCTTTGGTTGGAATATGTTGTAGCATTCAAATAATCAATAAAATAAAATATATTCAGCATTAAATCAGCAATTAGCTGCTTAAATCAGAAAAAAAAAATCATATTAGCCTTTGATAAAAATCGTCCAAAAGCTTAAACAGAACAAATTAAACAGTGTTAATTAAATACAGGAATAAAAACATTACAACATTTTTCCAATATCACTGATAATAGTAACTCAGAATGTCTGTACTCACCTTCTCACTCCATGCCCACAGTCCAATTCCAACTAAGGCCATGCCCAGCAGCTGCAAAACACCAGTCATGTCATATTACTGGGATGATGTGCTGATGCATAATGACATGACGGCTGTCTGTCACATTGTTATTACATGTAAATTTAAAAATAATTGTCTCTGAGGCCACTGTGACCCTGTGATGTTGGATCAGTCTTTCTCTGACCTTAGAAAAAATATCTTATATGGGACAAAATTTAATATTCTTACTAGACTTTTTTTGTAATACTGTGAACATCCTTTGCACATTGTGTCATTACATCACACACTTAACATGTGACAGTGATATTTCATTCTTTCTTTCATCAAGTTTTCAAATGAGATTAAATCATGTGTTGGAAAATAGAGTAACCTGGCAAAAAAAAAAGAAAAAAGAAAGAAATATTAACGTTCCATTGACTTTTTTATAAAAAATTGAATTTTGAAAATGTATTAATTTAAGTTATCACTTAATTAATAATTCATAATAAATATGTTTCAAAATAACGCATAAAAATGGGCAAAAATGTATTTACAATACAGCTGACGAAAATTGATGATAATAATTTCACTAATTTTGCACATGATTTCCGTTTACTAGTCATGAGAATTACTACTCAGTCGTATAATGTCTTCTGTGTCCCTGAAGGAAACTTTGTCAAGTCTGAGAAAATAACTGATGATGTCATAGTGATGTCATCAGGGTTATCTCAGTTTCTGCTTGATTTAAAATGTATAAAAGAAAGGGACAGTCTGATGAAAGTTGCTATAAAGGTGCATTATGGGAAATGTAGAGCAAGGTTTTGGAGATGTCACTCAAACAGTAAGTAAAACTGAGAATATCTCAGGTTCTGCTGCTCAGATTCTGACCATTTAATTAAAAGACTAAATCAGTCAGTAGCTCTTTAATTCGACAGAAAGGTTATTGGCAAGAATTCTGATCTATTATTCACTAAAGTAATTGCTCAAGTTTAATCACACACACACACACACACACACACACACACACACACACACAAACTGTGAAGATTTGAAGATTTTCTTTGTCTCATAAGCTATTGAGTTAAATACAACATGAATAATCAATATGAAAAAAAATACAATAAACTAAATATCTTTCAGTTTTGGACTGTTTGTCCGACAAATTAAGTGATTTTAAGATATGACCTTGGGCTCTTTTGATTTTTTTTTGTGACTATTTTATGATAATTAATAGATTAAAGGAGATTCAACGGATTAATCGATGATAAAATAATAGTTAGTTGTAGCCCTAATTGACTTATGTAGCTGATATTGTCTTGAACATACACAGACTACTGTCGTCAGCAGCAGTGTCTACTAATTATTAGACATGAATGACATCACTTTTAAAGCATTTACGTCATGCCTTCAGTTCTTTAGTGTGAGTGAAAAATGTGTCTCAATACTGACAGTATGAACTGTCTGCTTGTCTCGTCTCGTCCTTGCAGTGTTTAGACTGTGTGTGATATGAGTGATCAGCCTGCAGGACGCTCAGGCTCAGCTGTTATTACTTTACTACAAAAAGCCGATTAGCTCTCAGTTGTGAACTGAGCCGCAGCTGCTTTTATCCACATATTAATGGACATATATAATCACAACAAGACATAAATGCACTGATCTGAGTTAGAATATGAACTTGAAGGATAACGGATCCATGATCAGATATGATGATGACTCGGGCCTTCCTCCCTATTGGCCAGTGGACATGATAATAACCGAGCTGTGCTGGAGAGAGGCGCAGCTGCGTACAACCAAAAATAAAAAAAAAACCCTTCTTACCCAAAACAGGATGTTGAATCCAAAAATAAAGTACTTGATGCAGCAGCTGACTTCGTGGCCTTTGAAATGATTCCCCGACATGTTTGAGCATCATCAGCGCGGCGGCTCAGCGGGAGGAAAAACACGGCCTGCTTCACAGGCTTTGTGTGCGCGATGGAGCAGGTTCAGCGCTCCGGGGATGCATTTCACTTTGTCCGCTTCAAATATGCAGCCTGCCGCTTAAATCCACATCCAGAGCATGATGGAGGCGACCAGGACGCTCACACACGCTGCTCCTAAACACACACACCGGACAAGGACGATGAATCTAAGCGCCGAATTAGGATGGTCCGCTATTTTCTGGAGATATTGCGCCGACAGGAGGCGGTACCGCTGCTGAGAGTGGTCGTCAATGATAAGCTGGAAAACAGGTTGAAAGATAGCGGCTAGAGCCAATCAGATCAGAGGAAGGAGTGAAGCACTTCCTGTGTCTTGGATGACATTGATACTGTTGATACTAATAATCTGATACTACTATAATTTTCCTTTTTTAAAAATTTCTTTTTTGTATTCCTCTATGTATTCTTGTATTCATTGAAAGACTGATTTTTTTTAAAACTACAACAACAACAACAATAATAATAATAACAACAATAATAATAGGATATCCTTTTGAAAAGCTGCCAACCATTTTAAAATATTTAAGGTAAGAATATTTAAGATGTATATTTAAAATATATATAGTTCAAAAACATGTATACAAGAGTTTAAGACTGCAACTGAAAGATTATTTTCATTATTGATTGATCTGGTGATAATTTTCTTGATTTATCATTTAGTCCATGTTTAAAAAATATTAACATTTATTTAAAATTATTAAAAGTGAAAAAGCTATGGTAATGGCTGATGGTCTGCTATCAAAATAGTTGCCCTCTGTCATTTATTTAACTGTTAAATTGTATTTTCAGAAAATGTTATATTCCTACATTATTCTCTGATGTTCTGAAGAAATTCTTGTAGAAAATTTCTTTCAGTTTTAATTTTTTTTTTTTTTTCCTAAAACAGTCAAAGTTGGTCTAAATAATATGACTGAGGACATGACCTCATTGTCCTCAATGGTGGTTATGGGCCTTGATTTTAAAAAAAAAAGTAATGAATGATAATAATAATAATGATAATAATTGTTGCCATCACCAAGGCCACAGTCAGGGTTTTAGAATGAGTCAAATTCCCCCAGCAGGAGCCCATGCAATTCTGGTGGAAAATTACTTTAAATTATCATCGTAATTTATTTTATTTATTTATTTATTTTTTGCCTAATAATAGTCAAATTTAGTCTAAAACATCTAAAATGACTTTGTGTCCTCAATGGTGATAATAATAATAATAATAATTATAGGCCAGCATATAGCTCAGTGGTTGGCACTGTTACCTCACATCAAGGAGGTTGTGGATTTGAATCTGTCGGGACATTTCTGTGTGATTACATGTATATAGATATGCAGGGCAGAACTCTTTATTACAGATAATAGAGAGTGGTCCAACGATGGCAGATCAAAATGGTATCAGAGTTGGACAGCAGGGACATATACAATTGCAGCCCACTATAAATTAAAATAATGAAATCAATTTTGACACATGGCTGCTTGAAACCAGGAACCAATATTAAGTAATAATGATAAGTAATAATAAGTAAAATTAAGGAAATTTGCAACCTCTAAAGTACAGTGTAAACAAATTTCCACAATCACATTATCACAAACTATTGATACACTGGGGCTTTTGGAGACAAACCGTTAACAGTTGCCCAATTTTCCTGGCTGGTAATACAGCCTCGGATGAATGGAATCATAAACCTGTCATTAGGTACAATATATCTCATCACCTCAGCAGTTTTCAAGTGAATTTATCAACTACAATTACCACCCAAATGTACATGAAGGTGAACAAAACGATCACAAAGGTAGCATTTATTGTAGTTGAAGGAGATCATTTATGGAACAGCTGTGGTGAGGAACTGAAAACATTAAGTAAGTTTAAATGAACATTTGAAAATAACATTAAACAAATATGAAAGACTGGCATAGAAGGACAGTGTGTTAAAAGGCATCACAAGCTGCTGCTCCAGCCAACACAGAAAAAAGGGAACTTTAAGTTGGTTTATTTCACTGTTTTGAGCTGCCTTCGGTCTCTTTTTTTCATATGTTTATGTATGTAAAAAACAAAACAAATTTGTACATGAAAACCAGAAATAAATTCTACTCTCCTTGAGCAAAACACTGAATACTGACCTTCATATTGTTTTGTAGTTAATGAAATAATATTAGTTATAGTCATGACTATTTTTGGCTCACCTAAATTAAAAAATATATTTTCCTCACCTCTATTGCTATCTACTGTCGCCATGCAGATGTTGGCCTTTGGAACTACTTTCTATTGGAGAAACTAATTCCTAATGTTTCACTGTGAGTTTTTTCAGATGATTAACATCAAGAATGCTCATCATTTCTGCTTGTTTGTTCACCTGGTCATTTCATATTGATCGCCAACATTTAATTTGAATGTTTTCACAGGAAGCATCAGACTGCCACTCTGTGTGGCTTGATGATTATTTCTTAACAGGCTACATGTCCAGATGGAGACTCTAATTAAAGCAACTGCATATTTATAAAGCTATTACCAATACTGATGTAACTGTTGTTATAATGACATTAATGCTACACGTTGATATCAACAATAACTGTCTGTATTAGCTGACACGTCAGTTTAATGTTTTATTGTAGTTACACATTGTGTCCACTAGAGGGCAGCAGTCATAACAATCACCAACCCTACCAGTGTCAGGTCAGATACAACAACACAACTGTCAAAATAAAGGCTGGTTCGCTTTAGTGATATTTAGAAGGATAACTTTTCTTAGGGAAATACACACATCCCCACCTGTTACAAGTTCATAGAGCCCTAAAATAAACATATACAGTTTTTAAAAAGGAACCCAAGAGGGTTTTGTCTGTCTCAAAGTCACAACACTTCAACCTCACCATTATTATATTCTGTCCTCACTTCGTGAACTATTTTGTGCTATAACATAATAACCATAATATCAGAGATGGATAATGCTGAATAGATTAGATAGTTTTACTTTTTTTTTTAAAAAGAATATGAACACTGTACAGTGGTCCCAGTGGCAGTGTCAGACCTGCAGAGGGTGTGCTTGGTAAAGCACCAGTAAGGGTTCACTCAGAGAGCCTCTGTTCAGACAGTATAGGCTCTGTGTTAGGGCTTCATGGAGGACCAGACTTCCACTCTCGTCTGTATAGCGCAGCTGAAAGCCCACCATCTCCAGAGGCTTCACAGCCAGAACAGCTGACACATCAAATACATCATATCCAGTTGAGGGTCTCTGGTCCAGGCTCAGTAGTCTCTCCTCAAGGGCTGGACTCTCCTTCAGAGCTCTTTGTGAAGCAGTGACACTGTGCAGGGTGACAGTCACGCTGAGGGGGCGGGGGTGTAGGGTTTTCCTGAACAGAACCAGCTCTGCACCCAGCATTGAGGGGTTCAGGCTGCTGACATTGAACCAGATCCATCCTGGAGAAGCGTGATGTGGACCTGGGTGAGACACAGAATAAAAAGAAAAGGAAATAATTAGTTAAGAATGTCAAAGTTACCCCAAAAACACCTTTAAAATGGACCTATTGTGCTCATTTCCAGCTTATATTTTTATTCTGGGCATCCACTAGAGTAGCTTTGCATGTTTCATAGTCCCTCCTTATTTATCTTATACCGGCCCTTTAATCAGTCCCTCAGTTCAGCCTTTGTCTCTAACAGGCAGTCTTAACTCCTGTCTCTTTAAGGCACCCCTCCTGATGAGCCCACTCTGTTCTGACTGGCCACCTTTCTGGAAGCCTACAGAGGGGCAGCATGTATCAGAGTCGTGTTAAGTTACTGCTGATGAAAACCCAACATTTGCTGCTGAAATGCTTCATATTAAAAGCTTTTAAATTACTAAATAACGGGACTTTTATTGTTAAGAATATATAGAAAATTAAATGTGTTCCTCATGAATTAGCAGAGCTTCATTATCGGTGCTAAAAACCAGTCAACACAACAACATCTGGAGATATTTGGAGCTCTTTGTTGAGCAGATCAGTTAGAAATAATGCTGGGAGGAATAGTACAAAGCAGTAACAGCCACAGTGATGATGATGTTTACCAACAGGTAAACTACTAATTTTACTTTGCCGTGCTGTGTAATGGAAAAAAAACTCACAGCATGCCAGCTCGACTCCAGTCATGGTTTGGCGTGACTGCCCCCAAAAAATGGAAAAATACCATAACATTAGCAGAGCGGAGCAGTGAACTCATGCTGTGCGTGGAGCAGATGAAGATATAAAGAAATCCGTCATGAACTGACGTCAGCTCGGGCTGAAAGTAGAAAAAAACGCTGGAAACCAAGCATTCCGAGCAGTCTGAAGCCGGTGCTTTTTGCTAACAGGGATAACTTCTACATACGTTTACCTCATTATTTGACACTTTGGCCAAGTTTAATATGAACACTTGACATTGTAACATTATATATATGACTGAAAATAAGGAAAAGCATAATAGGTCCCCTTTAAGGATCAGTGTGTTGGCAAGCTTTTGCTCTTTAATTACAAATATACAGTACCAGTCAAAAGTTTGGACAAACTTTGTCATTCAAGTAAATGGGAAGGTGTGTCCAATGTAGTTTTACTACCATTCCAGACATCAGTTTGTTTCTATTATTGTCTGTATAGAATGAAAATCAATTAGCAGACTCTCAAAACTTGGTGGGCTCTGTAATCCATCACAATAAACATTTCATCTGCATTCATTTGCAAAAACTCAATTAGGCAACTCAAGCAAGTTTCAAGTGTTTGCTAATTGATTTTCAGATTGTATGGAATTTTAAATAAAGCAGCATAGTTTGCAAAATGTTTTGTTGCGATATAAAGTGCAGGTGATTTGCATTTCAGAACAAATATACACAGTTCAGGCTAGAACATGCAAAAAAACCAAACAAACAAACAAAAAAAAACTGGTATGGTCCTTTATCTTTAGTTTTATCTGTATAACATACCCACTAATTAAAAAGCCTGTGAAAGTTTCTCAGTAGTCTGAGAGAACAACTCTGATGATGTCATAATGATGCCATCAGGGTTATTTCAGTTTGGGCTTGTAGCAATCAGAAAACCTGCATTACAAACTGGAGGTGTGGAGTTTAAGAGACATGGGCATTTATCAGGCAGGGAGGGTCTAAGAAAAGACATTATTGAGATGCATTATGAGAGGTGTGGGATGCAGTGTCAAGGGACTATTATGCTTTGTCACACCCTGCCTGGACTTTGTGTGTTTTTTGGTCTCTTTGTGTTTTTGTGTTCTTTGGAGTTTCCTGGTTTGATTTGTGTTTAGTCTCTCTGGTCATATGGGTTTTCTTGTTATATTTGGGTGGTGGGTTTGGATTGCCTTTTGTTGTTTAGCCTGGCGTGTTGTATTCTTGGGTTTAGGTTCATGGTGGTTCTGGGTACCGGGTTGGTATGGGTTGTATTTAGAGTATTGTGTTTTCTGGGTTTTGGTTTTCTATTGTTCTGTGTTTCCCCTGTGTGTTCATGTCCTCCTCAACACCTGCTCTGCATTTGGACTCATTAGCCCTGCCCTGCTCAGTTTTCCCCACACCTGCCCTGTGTTAGCCTCATCAGCTCTGCCCTGCTCCCTGTGTTTCCTCAGCCAATCAGCTCCCTGTATGTTCACTCCCCTCTACTGAGTTCTCCACCCATCTCCCCACCTACACCTCATCTTCTCCTTAGTTCAGTTTCTTTTTAAGCCCTGGTTTTCTGTTCAGGCCTGGTTGGATCATTTGTTTTGTCTGCTAGTTCTGTTCAGCTCTGTTTGCCTTGTTCTGTTCTTGACCATTGCAAGATTAGAGGAGATTTTCGTCAAATCTGCATTCCGGCCTCTGCGTTTGGGTCCACTCCTGCTTCCCCGACCTGACATGCTTAGCATAATAGGGACTAAAAGTCAGGATATCTCTGCCTCTGCTGCCTAAATTTTGACCATACTTTGTTATCTGTGTCACACAATTCCACCAAATTTATGGAAGCATAATAATAAATTATTGGAGTTTTGATTGACAATGGTGTCCTACAGTGTAACACACAACAAAAATGGAAAAGAGAGAGTTCATAAAGTTTCAAACTCTGTGGAGGCTGATGGAGACTTTAACTCAGCTTGAGAAAAAATATTAATCAATACATCTGTGTAAAAACATTTTTGCTATTTGTGAATTTTATACATTTTAAATTAGCAATAATCCTCCAAATTTGCAGTTGATATTTGTCTTGTATATTTCCTGGAAGTAGAAAATATTAAAGCTGCACTATTAGTTTTATACTAACAATTGCTCAAATGTCTACATGTAATGTGAAAGGGGTTGCACCAAACTGACAGACAGAATTATCACCATCTCAGTTTCCTTCATCTCTTCAGAGCATTTGTATTGCATTCAGGATCTGGGTCCTGATCAGCAAAATACCTGGATTCTTTATGCTCAGATGCTAATGAATATCTTATCAAAACTTTTATCTCTCCTCTCTCTGATTTTATTAGCAAAGAGCAATAGGAGACATATAGCAACTTCTATTTTTAGCTGACCATTGTTGTCTCTGGTTAAAATGACAGCCATCACCAGCAGCAGATTAGATCAGCTGATCACCTCATGTCAATTGAAGAATCTCCCAGTTAAACTTTGACTTGTCAACAATTGAATCTGATCAGCTTCATAGTTGTTAATCAGGCTTTTAGTACCTGGAGTAAATAGCTGGTGATATACAGTAGACTACAGCTGTTAATTAAATGTGTCAGATACATTTTATTAATATTAAATATATTCTGCTGTTCAGGTACAGGTTAATTAGGCTTCCACTAAAAACTGCAATCTTTGAGTTGCAAATATTATAAGGTAAATCTAATCAAATTTGATAAAGGATTTGATAAGTGGATTCAATACTGCATTTGAATTTGAACACTACTTGCCCAGCACCAAACAGTAGACAGAGAAAGTTAGTGAATAGTGAACATACTGGAGCACTTAGCAGCTTAAGAGTCAGATGTTTTTCTCAGGGGTTGGCGGAGACCAAAACAGAGCTAAAAGGAGAGTGTTGGACTTGTATTCATCAGGAGGACAGAAACCTGACTCCAAATGAATGCTGACTGTGTGAACAGGCAACTGTTTCCTAACATGTTCACCATATTAACTATGAGGCCAAAAAGAAATAATAATAATACAGCTTTAAAGTACATTAATTCTTTGCATACTGCATAAGTATACTTTAAGTACACCATCTAGTACTGAATTAGGACACTCTTTTTGTCTTCATATTTGGTAAGTTTTAAGCATGTTGCACATCTGGCTACATGGAAAATGTACTGTAAAATGTATCATTACTTCTACAATTGAGGATTTTATTCTAAGATAGAGACACTGAGCACCAGCTATAGAAGAACAAGTGTAAACGCTGATCTAGATGAGGTTGACCACTGTGTAAAGCCAGTTTTTGAAAGAAAGTAGGAAATTTAACATTCCTGATTATTACTTTAAAATAACAGGGTCATTGATATCAAATTTGTACCATCAACACTCCGAAAACTCTGCACCAGCGTTCCATCTGATCTCCCAAAGTCTTGAGCCTCCAGTGAGTCCAGACGCTGATAGATCCTCCTCATGTAGGGATGTGGTTTGGCCTGATGGCTTGCAGACACTTTATTGATATGTAGCATTTCCAAAATAGCTTTGTCGAGCTCCTGGTCATCCTCTGCATCTCTGCGGTGCTCCATCAGCAGCAAGCCTGTGACTGAACACAGCAGGACGAAGGCCAGCGTTACATCCAGAAATCCCAAACACACTCCTCGGACCATTCTGAGTTTCGATTATTTTTCAGCCCGTCTGATATGATCCTGCGCTGTATCTGCACTTCTTTTTCTGTGAAAGTGCTACTGAAACTTCCACCTAACCCAGAGTCGTGTAACAGTCTGTGCACTAATACAGTAGGTATGTAGGAACCGCAGGGGCTGTCAGGACTTAGTGAAGCAGTCCCACTGAAGCTGAGGAATGTTACTTCCTTTTGACAAACACTCTACCATGGACTGTAATGAGCCACAGTCCTGCATCGCTCTCAACAAGCAAGCACTGGGTTGATGCACTGACTGGAAAAACTCTACTTTGACTTGAACAGAAGATTAGACATGAACAACAAGGTACCACAGGGTAATGACTGCAGTCTCAATATATTGTGAGATGCATGTTTAACTCACAAATACAGTAATGTTTTGTTCATCTTTGAACATTGAAGACAAAGAGGTGGACATGATTCTTTTCATTAACCACACAATTCTGTGTTGAGACAGAAATTTGAGATTTTGAGAATAAACTCAAAATATTTTGAGAAAAAAAGTTTTAATATTATGAGAGTAAAGTCATCATTTTAGAGAAAGTGTCAAAACATGTTCAGATAAATTCATAATTTTACAATAAAAAAGATGTAATGTTACAAGAATATGTGATCATTTTATGAAAAAATGATAAAAGAAAAAGTCATATGATCTCAAGATAAAGTAATTTTACTGGAAAGTTGTAATATTACACAAAAAAATTGTAATTCTATGAGAAAAAGTTGTAGTAATACGAAAAAAGTCATCTTATTATATGAATTCAGTCAATGTATTACCAGAATAGGGTTTCTTTATTTCAAGAACTATATTCTTGTAATATTACCTTTTTATTACATTTTTTCTTGTAACATTGTGACTTTCTCTCAAATATTTGGATTTCATTCTTTAAAATCCCAATTTTTTCCCTTAGAGTTACCTTTGTACTCCATTGTTCCCTGCTAAGTAAGTCTTGTAGCAATGCAATGCCTTGCTTACAGTGGGCTCTGTTTTTCTGAAACAAGACACAGACACATATGCAAGCAAACTCTCCAGGTGCAAACACAGATGGGCATGACCAGCACATTTTTTCGATTTTGGTGACCACAGGCGTTGTCACAAACCAGGTGCAGCTGGGAACAGCGTGTAATAGAGGCTGAATGCATTGTTAGTAAGACGAATGCAGAATCAGCAGAGAGAGTCGTCAGGCTGACCTTCAGTAACAAGCAATAAAATGAGCTCTTGTCATCCCCTTTAAAAACAGCATCAAGTGAGGCTGGGGTCTCTCTGGGGAAAAAAAAAGTTCACCACTATGAAGCACCTGATGTTCCAGATCCTGACTGTTCCTGTCACCATGTCAAGAGATTGAAATAATCAATGAAGTATCCGCTGCTGTGCATTCAGTGAGTAACATTACACATAGCCCCTCCCTCAAATGACTGTAGATGAAACACAGGTTTCATTCCTGCTGCTGTGTTATGACTACAAGTGTCTAATCAACTGCACGGACAAGATCGGACATTCTACAAGTTGTTGTGGTGAACTCATCACTAATCAAACAGAACATCAGTAATGACATTTCTTTAGAAGTGCAGGTCACCAGATTACTCTCCTGTGGATCATATTCTTGGTAAAAATCTTCCTCAGTCACATTACAATGTGTGGTCCAGTGCACATATCAATCTGGAGACGACAAAAACAAATGTGTAGTAAACTGAAAGAAGAAAAACTGAACATTAATGAATGATATTATGTGTTTTTGGAGAGATTTGTGTCTAAAGCCACAAAAATTGCTGTGCGTCTGCATTTCGTAGTAAGAGGCAAACATTTGGATGTGATAAGAGCATTTGCAATGAGCAGGTTTTAGTACAATTGCAATTTTGTGTGAAAATGAGCACCAAAGTTGCACTACGCCTTCTAATCAGCATGAACATGCTTCTCCTCCTCGGAGATACATTCATTTAGACAGGAAATTATTGAACAGGCACAGATGCAAAAAAAAATAATAGACTATCATCTGAAGAAAATTGTCATTTAATACTCATTTGATCCATTGTTAATATAAAAATATTGATGAGTGCAGCTTAAAGGAAGCCCCCAAGGTCCAGGACAAATACACTCACTATACTAACTATAACTTTTTTAAAAGTTGAAGACCAAAATATAGATATGATATTAAGAAGTCTGTATCAGACAGTCCAAGTCGCTTTTTTCAGAGTTACTATTCACACCACTGCTCTCTTGCTTTACAGGGAATGTATCCTTACATGAAGCCTTAGGTCTTTTCCTTACATTACCACACAGTTAAACCTTTTATTTTTTCCCACTTCTGTCCAATAATGACAAAGCTGTTGCTGAAACCACCAGGCACTTTGAGCAAGACTTTGATCTCAGAGGCCACTCTTTGTCTTTAGGTTTTTCCGCTCCGATTACTGATCCAAGCAACAGCAACAAGAGGAGGAAGGCGTCCACAGTCAGCTCTTCCTGCCCTCAGCCTCTGTCCCTCCCTCTCTCTCCTTCTCTACTCATCTCTCTCTCTCTCTCAGGGGTGGAGTTTGCTTCTGAGGACAGAGTACGATTCTGTCAATGAGGTAGTTACTGTTGAAAGCAGAGGAAGGCAGCCAGGTACGGAAGGACGAGAAGAAGGAGAGGAGGCGCCAGATGTTAGCAGATCAGGTAAGGACATGTTTAAATGTGTGTATGTGTGGAAATCTCTGGGGACCTTTCTTGTTCAGGGAACAAAATACGATGTTAGTCTTCTTCTTCTCATTCAGTTTTCAGTTATTTTTTCTTTTCAATTATTTTGATTTGCACCAGAAGTCTGTCTCTGTCTCTGTAGCATCTGTTTCTCTTCCCTCTCTCTCAACATAAACTATAATTTGCCTCAAATCTGCCTCTTTTTAGGTCAAAATATTTGTCTTATCAAGATCCCATTAATTGTTGTCTCACTGAACTCCTGTATTTTAAATGTCTGAAATCTTTTGTCAGTACAAGGTATGGATTCATAGATACTGATATTTCACTAACATGGCTATTAACGTTTAATATAATCATAGTCTCAAGTACCCACCATCATCAGTGATGCTGTATGTAAAGGCAAAATAATTTCTAAACTGCACAAACTCACTCATTTTTGTTATTCAACAGCACTGTAACATGCACCGGCACATTTTTCATCACATACTTACCTCCTCTTTCTTGCAGTTTGGGAGTTTTTTAAGGCTTTCTGTTGCACATTCTGGACTATGCTGGATGGCAGCCAAATGTTAGCCGCTCATGTTTTCAGCAGAATGCCTTCTTCTTCCCCGATGGCTCGTCTTTCTTTGAAAATTGCTGGCTGCTAGGGGCCCTGTCATTATTAAGATTAGAAGAAGAAGCGTTGCTGTGAATGGATGTAACAGACATTCCCAGCTGTGGAGCGAAGCCACTTGTTACATGACACATCACATTATCCTGCCGCCGTGTGTTTTGTGTTCATCACTAGGTTGTGGTTTGGGAAAGGCAAGATAATATTGATAAAATTCTCCTGTTATGGAAGGGTTTCTTATTGTGAGTGTAGAGTTATGAGATGCTAAATGATATGTATGACCTTTGAATATTATTTTATGCTTGTGCGGTGTTACCTTTCCAAGGAGAGGAGGGGGTAAAGCTGTAAAGAGACAGAAAGCGCATGCTATCTTTTTACCAGCTGGTATATGTAAAATGTTTAATGCTTACAGTAATATCTCAGACATGTATTGTACCTAAACAGTACTGAGCACATACTGTTCTGTAGAATTCATAACATACACAGAACAGTTTTTATTTCAAGAAACAGAAGATTAGTGGAGAAATATTTGGAGGAATTCTCTTTTATCCATGGATTCTGGAAATGAATCATGGAATGAATCCCAACTTAAAAGGCTTGGTATGGGTCAACTCGATAGCATCTTTTGCTATCACCTGGTAAATAACCCCCTCTTTCAGACTCTATGTCCCTAGTTTGTAACACACACTTTTCTGGAAAAAAGTGTGTTGCGTGTTAATTCTCTTACAAATAAAAAGCTG
Source organism: Thunnus albacares (assembly GCF_914725855.1). Taxonomy (NCBI): domain Eukaryota; kingdom Metazoa; phylum Chordata; class Actinopteri; order Scombriformes; family Scombridae; genus Thunnus; species Thunnus albacares. The sequence continues at coordinate 25,015,578 of NC_058127.1, read as the reverse complement.
TATTCATAATCAATAAAACGCACCATTGCTCAGCTCAGCACACTCAAGGTTTTTCAGCTCCAGCCTTGTTTTGTCTGGTATGACAAGTAGCTTATGTGGACTAATGTAAGCAAACTTTAGATGGATATTGCTGTATAACTGACATTACTGAGTCAGTTTACTGACTGCACTCTTCTGCTACTGTTAAGCATTTTCTATTTTTCTGTAATTGCCACTGTTCAGCAAAGGTTACAGTTGGCTTTAAGGCCTGGTCACACCAGAAAGTAGCACAATACTCATTTCCCTGTCCTCGCAAAATATGTGGTAGCCTACTAGAAGCTTGGTGACATAGTGACTACTCATACAGCTAGTTGACATACTACTAGTCCTGGTGAGCTAATATGAACATGCTAGCCAGCTAGAAAACATACTAGCACTAGGTTGTCACATACTATTTCTTTGGGTATTTTCAAGCCTTTATTAACAGATAGTAGAGAGATGAAATGAAGGAAAAGGAGATGCACCAAAGGTCCCTGGCCAGAGTCAAACCGGAGATGTCACAGTTAATGGTTGTCATCTTAATGCCAAAACTATGTGGGACCCCACTAGCAGGCTTGCTGTCATTTTTCAAGCCAGGTAGCTTGGTTGCTAACAAGACAAGTTTCCACAGTTTAATTTATTTTAAAGAGATATAGTTGTGCGACTCCTGTCTCATTACGGTGTGCAAACCATGTGTCTTTTGTGGTATGGTTTTTACTCCAGCAGAGCAGGGTTATATAAAAGAGGATGGTGCAACACAGCTGTTTTAGACTTTCTGGCTCTGTTTTACCTCAAAGGTCAGCACTGTTGGGATGGTTTACGGCGAGAACTGTTACAGCAAGTTTATCAAAGTTAAACTCAGCATAAAAGATTCGTAAATATTTCCTTTGCTCCATTCAAATGTATTGGTTTCTCTCCAAAATGTCACAGTTTTAAATGCTGGTTTAGTAGGACTTTGGTGGGCTCCCTCCAGAGCCAAATAGCTGTTTTCATGGGCTGAGAAGTACTCCTCATAACAGGCAAACATCCTGTGTAAAATAGGTGGAGTGCCCCTTTAAGAGGGTATGAATCAACTGGAGAGAGTGGTACTATATACCATCCAACACTGCGGTTTTGTTTGGATTAGGCAGTGCATGTTGTACTGCCGACCCATGAGCTTACTATAGGAATGCACATCTAGCCTGTCATTAGACCTGCTGGCTTTGACATTCAGCAGGTGCTGAGCCTCTTCTTAAATGACATGTCAGTAGAGAAAACAGCAAAGGTTCACTCCTGACACATGAGGTTAATTCAAGGTGAGAGTGGTGGTATTTGCTCATATGATCAGGATCTAAATCCACAGAACCAGGCATGTCAGGAAACAGGACGCCTTCCCTGCTTGCATCTTGTTGAGATGATATTGTATGGCAACTGTAACATGAAGCTTTGCCAAAACAGGAAAAGGATCAACTGCAAACAGGGAAAGGACCCTCAGAGTGCTCCGGGCAGCTTAACATTAGGACCTTTCCCACCACTCCCACCTCCCATCTGCTGCCTCCTCACTGGGACTCACATCAGTTAGAAGGCCGTCCAAATCTTTAACAGGACACATTACCGAGGTCTTTCACAGAGAGTGAATATCAGCAACATGCAGTCTTGACACAATGCTGGACTGGCTGTTATCTGCTAAAATGTGATCTACTCTCAGCTCTGGCATGCAGTTGGACTTTGGTTTGCTCTCATTCTGCATCTCATTACTCACAAAGCTGCAAAGGAAGTATCATGTGTGTGCTATTGTTGCAAATACGACTGCTAGTAACACCTGTAAGTTAATGCAGTGACAGTGGTGGAATCTGCTAGTAATCCTTCTCTTCCCTATGTTTTAAAACAAGTGTAAATTAATCATCAATCATCTACTTTTAAAACTATTTTAATGCTTACTGCAATGATCCTCACCACAGAGGTCAGTGATGTTTTTTTTTTAAATGCTCATTTCCATTGAGTCAAAATACCACAAGTCAGTTTAAAAGCTGATGCTTAAAATGAAGTAGTTTGTACAAAGTGTCCTCTGACAACGTCAAAAGGCAAATAATAAATACCTGTACTGAAAAGGTGCTATGAAAGTTTCTTCTTAACAAAGTCACACATACAACATGTCTGGAATGCATTTGGAAGTACATTCAGTGTTTATCACCAAAACACATTCATTGTGGCCTTCCAAACATGTTGTATCCTTTTTGTAAAGATATTTTAAATCCTAAGGATAGCTTAATGGCTGATCACAAGGTTATGCTGCACACTAGAGTTTTATTCTTGCCAATCTTAACTATACAACATAAATTACAATTTGGATAACAGCCACATGACGAGGCCACAAAAGGTCATTTGAAGTACAAGTAATTACCTCAACTGTGCATCCTAAATGTCAACTTTCCAGGAACTATGTTAACAGTCTTGTTTTCAGCATGACTGCCACAGACATTACAGCTTTTTTCAGTTAAATATGTAATCCTACTATTGAAGTTAAACATTAAAGTCTGTGATTTCCAACAGCCCCAACATAACAGAATAAGTCACCAGCACTTAGGATGGTTTCTGAGAGGGTGTTGGCAGGGAGGTTATAACCATCTGAAATCCTGTTTTTGCACACTGAGCTCCTTGAACATCATCTTAACAGCTTGCTAAACACACACATTGTTCATGGGGACAAGCTATAACATGTTCCCCAATGCAGAGGCTGATTATAAGGTGTTTCTCTGTTCAAGGTGCTTTCTGTGTGAGGTCCAGGGTCCTCGACAAGTGCGGAAGGAATGTGGTAGGATGACATCTGAAGCCTCTTTTCAAACACAAAACATCTCCACCACTGAGATAAAATGAAGCTTTATTGATCCCTGCAGAGAAAGGAGGGGTTAGGTACTAGGAGCCAACAATGAAACAGAAAATAGAATGGAAACAGGCTATGATTGCAAAACAAGGGAAGACTGAAGCATATACAGCGATTTAAAACACCCTTATGTTCTACTAAAGAATGTGCTAAATATGGTTTTATGGGATATTTATCATCCTCTGCTTATACTAATTAGGGTAACAGAAAATAAAAGTCTCCTATAGCAGAGAGGTCCATGTTGGGGTTGACACTTTATACATGTCAAAGGTCACTGAAAAACATCATGTCATTACCAGAGTGAGAGTGTTTCGCCTCAGGGAAAGGCCAACATTTGGTTGTAATGAACCTATTTCCAGACAAGCTGAGCATAGAACAAGTCACAGAGTCTACAAATAGAGATCTGCCTGAAGCTGGTTGAAAACTCTTATAATAACTGTTCTCTGACTTATAATTGCAAAAAGAATGAACAACAACTTTACTTGCGGTTGTTGTCATAAACCAACAGCATCAGGCTATTCCTGTTTATGAAGGTGTGCTTATATTGGTGCTCATTCATGCTTATGCTTGTAGATCTTGTAGTCTTGACTAATCATATTGTTTCTTGTGGTTTTGGCTGCTTCTTCACAGATATGAAACTTAATTAGATATCAAGTTATGAACCAGACCTGCCACCACACCATCCCCATATTTACCGGGTTTCTTCCATATTTTCACCCCCTCTTGCTGTGCTCCTGTTATGTTGTCTCTCTTGGGAAACTCCCGTAATTTGCATGGCCCTCAACCTTTATTATGAATAATTGTACATACACACGGATCCATAAGTTTTGTATGTTTGTCTAATGTTACCAGATCAGTTGCCAGATCTATGAAACACAATCTACACACACAATCCACACACTACATACAGTTTCAACCCATCTGTCACCACAACCCGATTCAAGGGACGTGTGCACAGCTGCTCTCTGTACAGGTAGTCTTTCCTCCTGTCCTCTGTCCTCCTCCCTCTGCTGCTGATGTGATTCACTGCTGCAGGTACTGCTGGTAGAGAGGAGGGGCTGGTTTGTCTCAGCCAGCAGCCAATTTTACAAGAATTTGCCAAATTACATACAGACAGCTTTCATGTTATTAGCCTAACTAGTGCACTGTGGTTGTGTAAAACATACCAGCGGTGGATGGGACACTGCTGGCAAAGCAGTTGAAAATATTGCTTATGGTATCACTGATGGTTTATTCCTAAACCATTAGTACGTTATAAGGAATATTGAACTGACATAGTTTCTTACGGATTAACATAAGCAGTAAATACAATATACTCCAGTTGTCCTATATTTTTGCAGAGTAGCTTCTAGCAGTGTTGTCCCTATAGGATATCCAGCACCACTGAAGGATGTGGTGGGGAAAACAAGCTTGTCATTGTGAAGCATGTCCCTCATTTTAACACTTCTATGTCCTGGATGTGTTGCTAAGTGCAAACATCATGTGCAGTACACTATGGCAAAAGGTTTGAACCATGACCAAACGATGTATGTGAAATGGCAATGTCTTTGGTTTGTTTGTGAAATGATCACTAATTTGATTTAAACCAATATAGACATGTGAATAACTATTGGTAGACTGTTGATGTTTGGTTGTGATTTTCACATTTTCCTGTCTCACACTCTTTAAGGTGATGAAGTTGGCTCATGAATTGGTAACTGTTTGTCACTGATAATACTGTTATGGTGTTTTGGATTTTCTCATTTGTATTGTGAAATGTGTTTTGCACTTCAGGGCCACCCTATATGTTAAACACATCATTAATAGAAAATAGACATTTTATTATATATGAAATGCCAGTCTGAAACCCTTCTCATTTCTTTCACAGCTCTGGACCGATCATGTGAACTGGTTAAAGCTCACAGCCACATGCAGCAGAGTCATCATATCATCACAGGAAAATGTAGCTTCTTCTCAAGAGGAAAGGCAATCTCCAGTTTCATAAACTCTCCCATTGAAGCTTGTGTCTGAAAGCGATCCAAAAATCCTTAGAAGTCTTTAAAGACCCTACAGGACGTCGGCTTGTGACTGACAGCGATGGGTTCACTGGCTCAAACGCTGGCCTGGATGTTGCTTCCGGTGCTTCTGTTGTCAGTGACCTGCTCATCGCATGGTTCCCTTGTGAAAGTCAATAAGGGTTTAAAGGTGAAACGGGGTCAGGCAGCTTACCTCCAGGATGGTGACCTTCAGTTTCATATTCCCCGTCAGAAGGATGCATGCAAGGTGGAGGTGGTGTTAAATGAGCCCATAACTCAACGAGTGGGAAAACTTATGCCTCAGGTAATGGAAAAATCCTCCTCAAATGAAAAACCCCTGTGTGTTCCAGGCAGTTTACCATCTGTAATAAAACCAAGTAGTATAGTTTGAAGGCATGCATTACGCTTCCATAACTCTGGTTGACAGCTAACATGTAGGAAACCATGTAATATATCTTTAGTATTGCAGTATTGATGTGCTCAGTGCAAAGAGTATGTCTTACAATTCATTTTTTACCATTCTAGCACCCTGCTAGTTCCCTCTTGAATGCCAATTTCCCTCTAGGCCTCAAGTCCTTACAGTTGTAATGCCAGAGTGCATGATGTTTTTGTTGTTGTTTTATAAAAGCATATAAAATCTGTCAAAAATAGATAACACTGAAACAGTGAGTATATAATTTAAAAGGTGTAACGAAAAACAATAGCTGGAAAAACAAAAATGTTGGGGTGAATGGAGAACCCTGTCTCCTACTAAGTACGTGTATGTACTAGGGGTGTTACGATTTAAATTCTAAATCGAAAATTGATTTGAAAAAGATTTTGACCTTTGAAATCAAAGGCAGGATCAGCGATTCTCCCTCTATTTTTTTTCTCTCCACTCCCACCTACTTGTGCGTGTCCGGCACACAACATTTCAAAGATGACACAGCGTAGCTTAACGGTAGCCAGTAACTGCATTACTTTTCGAGACATCGTGGCCACTGCCAGAGTCAGAGATGATGGAGAAACAAAACTGGACAATCCTCCAGCTTGCCTGTTGTATGACATTTTGTCTTCCCCGTGAGTTGTGTAAACAACAAACGCGTCGTTAATTGAAAAACTACAGTTCAGTATAGTTGGAATTTACGGGATCAATAACTCATAAGCGAAACTTTGTTAAAACACAAATGACGCCTCTTTCCTACCCTAGTGAGGTAGACAACTAACTATAATTTTCACCAAAACGAGCTGTCCTCTGAGCTGGACAAATATCATTGGTCTCTATGTACAGCCAGCTGTGAGACAAGTGTGTAGGGACCATCCACAAAGTGCAACACTTTGGCATCCTCACCTAAAACCTGCAAAAGGAAATTCAAGCTGCTATTGTAAAGTACTTTCTGCTATCTAGTGTCTCTTCTTTTTGTTTTTGTGTTTAATAGTTTGTTCCCAATTGACTGGGGAAATAAGTTATTGTTGTTACATTTTAAATAAATTATTTAAATGTAACCATATGGCCTTATTGTGATACATGCCTGAATTTCATTCTATTATTTGTACCATATTTTGTCCTACATGTTGTAAGGTTTAGGCTACTTGGGGTAGGCTAACTTAAGGTTAGGGAAAGATTGAAATTTCAGTTGATTATTGACAGCATTTAAAATATATCAGATTAAATTCAATTGGCAGTGAGTCTATGATTTCAAAGGTGTAAGGAACAACGTCAGATAGAAAAAGAGATAGAAAAAATACAGTAGTGAATGGACAACATTGTCTTCTACAAAATACATTTTATAACCAAGTGCTTTGAGATAAGATAAAATAACCTAAAAATGTTAATCAGGCTTCTGTTGCCAGGAGTGGAAAAACATACAAAATACAGTGAACATAAAATGTTGAAAAAGTTAATCCTGAGTTCTGATTTTCAAGTATAAATCATTAACCTGGGCTTTACTGTAAGCTGAGGTTAATAAATTAAAAAACCACATGGTACTGTATTAGACTGGGCTTAGGTCTCTACAGCATAGGCCGAGTGTGAAAAGCCTTTACTGTCTGCCCTTCATCCTAAACACACCTACACATTTCCTTGTCTTGAGCAGCCTTGTTTTCATGTTCAGTAAAGAGGTATTTTGCCAAGGAGAATGCAGAGGGACCTCTCTATACTTCTTCCTTTGTTTGCCAGGTAGACCACTCGTCTCCTCTCTAATGACTCGGTGATGACAGATACAGTCAACTGTTGACTGTCCCAAATTATTGTGTTTAGAGTTGTATTCAGACGTTAAGAATTAAAACTGAAACATTCACTTTGCTACAAGTTTGCCAACATGGTGTTTATGAGTTATTTTTAATGCATGATTTATTTATTTATTTATTTTAAAGTGTGGTTTATGTCTGATGTGCATAATCTGTTTCCCTTTGGTTTTGTTTTAAACTATGTAAGTTCTGAAAGAAGTAATAACTTAACGAATAAGTTAATAAATGCTATAAATAAATAAATAAATAGCTTATAAATGTAACTACATTTATAAGCAATAAACACACTTTTCCTCAAGTCAATACACTCAGGGGTTTTGCTGCTACAGCCGTAATTGGTCTGGTATGACCAGTAGCTTATCCTGACTAATTTTAGCTAATGTTAGCAAACCTTTGATAGATATTGCTCAATCACATAACTGATTTTATGACTTTACTTTACTTGTGCCACTGTTACACAAGCAGTCACCATTATCCTGAAATTGTCACTGGATGCCACAGTGGCTGCAATTCAGTAAATGTGACATAGTCTAATTTTTTAATCAAGGAAACTGATGTAAGCAATGTACAAGTGTTCATACAAATTGCAGTCCTAACTCACTAATTATAGTTGATAAGAATTTTCTTTCTTTCTTTTTTCAGGTATTTGACTGCCACTATCTGGCTGATGAAGTAAAGTATGTCCATAACGGCTGTCCATTGTTAAAGGAGGACACAGTCGAGCTTCGACTATACAGGTACAACACCTGGATATGAATAGGAAAATGGGAAATACATTTATTTTCTTTCTTTACTGTTCCTGCTCGTGTGGCTGAATGATCTTATGTTTTTTGTCCAGGTTTACTGAGACTGAGACATATATGGAGGTGTTTTCTCTCCATGTGGACATTATGGAACCTGAATGCAGTATCATAAAGCTGGGGCCCAAATCCCTGGAGGTTCCTGAATTCTACGGCTTCTCCGATGCTGTGGATGGCAATGTGGTGTCCTTCCACTATGAGAAGAGGTCTAGCCTGGAGTGTACCATCCATTTGAGTAACCATGACACCCACCTGCCGGCTCACGGCCAACTGGTCACCGGAGAGCCAGAGAAAGCCACCAAGAGAGGGGATGAGCCGGAGAGCTTCATCCACTTACGTCAGCAACTCGGTAACCTATGAAATTGCATGGCTGACAGCTGAGGATGGCAAATCCTACTACACATTTTTTTCAGTGGTCACCGGTAAAGACGGACAAAATCAAGCATTAAAGCTTCTATGTGTAGAATTTTTAAGTGACTACTATATTTTTCAGTCAATTCTGATGACATATGGTGAAAATTGTTGGAGTCTATGTGTTGCTTTCGCCCCTTAATTCTCAGGTTAGATTCATAGGGGTAGAACTTTTTGACAGTGTCTTTTTTGCATACCACCATTGGGGGTGCCAAGTCATCACTTTTCAAAATTCTATGAGTAATAGCTGAATAGGAAGAATAATGTGGTTTATGTATGATGTTAATAGTAGTGAACTGAGAATTGATGCCTGTGGCATGCTCTTACTGATGGCAAGAGAGATTGTTTCAGCACCATCAGCCATAACAGTCTGTCATCTCCCTGTAAGGAAAGCATGGAATCAACAGGTAAAACGAAAATCCAAAAAGTGAGGTAAAATGTAACATCTGTCTGGTTGTGTCATTATTTAGACAATAAAGCCAGGGCGATGTGTAAATCTGAGGACTGCCTGAAAGGTCTGAAGCTCGTGAAATTCACCAAAATTCCCTGTGATGACTTCCTGGTGATGGGGCTGAAATATCAACACATAGACCCTCCATCTCCAGACATAGACTACATTGCAATCCGACTGGACCTCAAGGACACCAGGAGTGGCAGCATATATCAGGTACACAGGTCATTTAACCAAGGTACTTTTACACTATTGATCATGGTAACAATTTTGTATTTCTTCATTTCTCACAGCCTGTGCCAGCTCTGTGGTGTTAGTATATGTTTCAAGATCAATAATATCCTTCAGAAATGGCTGATGGTCAACTTGCTAACAACACTGTTTTTCTATACTGCTGTGTAGTCTGAACAGGCCTGGATTCCGGTGCAGATCATCGGTGCAATGCCCAACCAGCCTCCCAAACCATCCTTCATGTCAATGTTTATCCTGGAGGTTGACCAGTTCATCCTCACTCCACTCTCCACTGCTACACTAGATGCTGAAGACGAGGAAACTCCCAAACAACATTTGGTTTTTAACATCACCAAACCTCCTGCAGAGGGCTTCATTACTCATCTAACTGATCACACTCGCCCAATCTCCTCCTTCACATGGCTAGATCTCAATGACATGCTCATTGGGTATCAACCGCCAAACTCCTCACATACCCAACGCAGGAATTACGAGGTAGTGTTCACTTTCTTGAACATTATCTAGTATAAGACACTCATTTTGGTCCAATCAGTGGACCCTGAAAATCATTATAATCTTTTCATGCAGGTGGAACTTGAGGTTCATGACTTTTTCTTTGAGAAGAGCCCATCAATGACTGTTCACATGTCTGTAAGGAATGCAGACACCAATGCACCCAGAGTGTCCTGGAACATGGGTATGTCAGCATTATCACACTGCAAATGCACATTGTTTTAAAATAATTTTGTTGTAAATGTAGTATAAAACTAAGAAACTAATTGATATTTTTATTTTAACATTTGATCAAATGATTACATGTAATGTGAAAAGGGTTGCTTGAAATGACAAAGCCACTAAGAAATATCACCTAACTCTGCAGCTTTAAAGCCTCCTTTAGCTCGTTTTTGTTTTATGACATATTAACTGTAGGATTCAGTCTCAGCAATCTTGTTTCCAGCAGCAGTCAGCTGTTTTCAGCAAAAAAGCTTTGATAAGCCCCCTGTACACTGCTTTGTTCCAAAAACCTGGTAAAGGACTTTTAACATTTTTAACGTTTTAACATCTAGCATGATTTTTTTCTCAGGAGGTGACTGATACCAAAACAGAGCTAATGTGACAGGCTACGTATTAGTTCCTCTGCACCCAAAAAGGCCATTTTAGCCATTTTATAGGCTTAAATCCAAAAGCCGGGTTACACCAAGTAGGCTCATTTTGACAGAAACATCCATGCACAAGAGTGTGAATTTCAAAGTGCCTCTGTAGCAGCAGTTAGCAAGAAAGCCTGACTCTCCAGCTTTAGAGCTTCTGACTCTGGTCTTTTTCATATCCTTCAGAAAGAGGCTTGCTATGTTCAGTCTACCTAGCTAAGTGTAGTTTTTCTATGAATAATTTGTCTTATAGGTCTCAGCCTGTTAGAAGGTCAGTCTCGTCCAATAACGTGGGAGCAGCTCCAGATTGTGGACAATGACAACCTGAATGCTGTTCGTATCATCACTGTGGATGGCCTGCAGCATGGACGGCTGACTGTCAGAGGTACTGGACACAACAGCTGCCAGTGGGCACAGACAAAATCACATCTATCCACTTCTATCTGGATACAGCTTTAGAAATCATTTTAAGATTTACTATAACTCTTTAATGCCATGGTAACATCTATCTGTCTATATTGCAGATATGTTATTCCATTATGTGCTGGTGTGTTATAGGGCACCTCGTGCGGTTCTAAAATCCAACTGTAAAACAACAGTGACTAAGGCTTAATGTTTTGATTCAATTGTTAATGAGAAACCTGCCAATTAATGCTATATTTTGGAAGTCAGCAAAATTAAAGCCATTGTTCACACTGAAGGTCCAGTCACACATGCATTTAAGACAACAACGGAATACTGTTAGTTATCCGTCTACATAGATGGAGATCTCAAATCTTTGCATAACAGAAACAATAGAATGTCATTCTACTGCAGGCAGAGCAGACAGTTTCACACACACAAACAGCATGTAATTGTATCTGCAAATGCCACTTTGGCCCAGTTAGATGCTGGTGTGGTCATTGCTCATCAATACCACTGCTAACAACACACTGTCTGCCCATGACACTTATCTAGTGACCTCTTTGAGGGTTAGTACCTCCAGGTTGGGAACCACTGTTCTAAGCAAGTCCAGCATAGTGTGAAATTCTTAACTATATGAAACTGGGTTTATGGGAAATGCAGTCTTAATTTTGAGACCGCTGCTGTACCACTGATGTGAGGTAGGGGTTATCAATCATCTCCACCATGGTCTTATTTATTTCAGTAAACCTATAAAAGTATCATAGTAATTTGTCAGTAATGGTGTAAAACATGATATACTGTATGTACCAGCTGATGTTTATTTGATGTTGTGTGATGCAAACTCCAGGTGGAAAGGGCTTTATGTTCACTGTTAGTGACATCAAAGCCAGCGTGGTTCACTACCACCATGATGACAGTGACTCTACCACAGACTTCATCATCTTTCGCATCACTGACGGCCCCCATCAGACCCGTCACAAGTTCCCCATCAAGATCCTCCCAAAGGACGATAGCCCTCCTTTCCTCATCACCAACATGCTGCTGGAGGTGTCCGAGGGACAGACGGCTCTGCTGAGAGGCTCCACCCTCCAGGCTTCAGACATGGACTCCAGTGATGACTACATCCTCTTTAACATCACCCGCCCTCCGCAGGCAGGAGAGGTGATGAAGATGCCAGGAGCAGGACTCACAGGTCAGGAGAAACATATACTATACTTCATTTAGTTTACTATCCTGCATACAATGAGCTCATAAATGGCCTATACAACACTGAAGCATGTTTTTAAAAGCAGTTTTTCAAGCATAGGAAATACTGCACTTAAAATAATACATATCCTTAATAGAAAAGAAACCCTAGCAAAGTCTCCAATGAGGCTCTCTAAAACAAAAAGATTGACCAACTTCATAGCTTCATAACTTAGCTGCCTTTTACATTTACATATAAAGTACCTGTATGGCAATTATTGAATAAATTATTTTAATTGAAATAGATTGTTTGAATAAAGTGTATGCAATTTATAATTTTCATAATAATGCAAGCACATTTTGGTGATGGCAAAATATTGTATTAAATGTATTAAATGTTACTATAAAATTATATTTTACACAACTTAAAACAATAAAGGCACACAGTAGCACAGGAAGTTAAATCAGCATTAAAAGCATTTCTAAAAAGGCTCACTACCAGTCAAGACACTTTAGCTGAATTGTTTTTTGCTCATAGTAACCCAAACTGAATGTGGACAGGTTATTTTTTTATTGTAGTGATTTTATTTTATTGTATTATACAGTGCTGCTTGAAAGTTTGTGAACCTTTTAGAATTTCCCCTATTTCTGCATAAATATGACCTAAAACATGATCAGATATCTACACAAGTCCTAAAACTAGATAAAGGGAACCAAAATAAACAAACAAGACAAAATAAAACTTATCCTTTTATTTATTGAGGAAAATTATCAAATCTTACATATTTGTGTGAGGCAAAAGTATGTGAACCCTTGCTTTCAGTAACTGGTGTGACCCCCTATTGCAGCAATAACTTCAACCAAACATTTCTGTTAACGTTTATCAGCCCTGCACATCAGCTTGGAGGAATTTTAGCCCATTCCTCCTTACAGAACAGTCTCAACTCAGGGATGTTGATGGGCTTCTTTGCATGAACTGCCTGCTTCAGGTCCTTCCACAGCATTTCTATAGGATTAAGGTCAGGACTTTGACTTGGCCATTCCAAAACATTAACTTTCTTCTGTTCTAACCATTCTTTGGTATATCGACTTGTGTTTTTAGGCTCTTTGTGTAACTGACCTGACATGACCCTACATGACCCACTTTCTGTTGAGTTTCAGTTCACAGACCGACACCTTGACATTTTCCTATAGAATTTGCCGGTACAACTCATAACTCATCGCTCCTTCAATGATTGCAAGCTGTTCTGGTCCAGAGGCAGCGAAGCAGGTCCAAACCATGATACTACCACCACCATGTTTCACAGATGGGTTATGGGTTCTTATGCTGGAATGCAGTGTTTGCTCATCACCAAACATAACGCTTCTTATTCAAGCCAAAAAGTTCGATTTTGGTCTCATCCATCCACAGAATATTTTTCCAATCACCTTCTGGTTTATCCACATGGTCTTGAGTAAACCACAGACAGCAGCAATGTTCTTTTGGGAGAGAAGTGGCTTTCTCCTTGCAACTCTGCCATGAACACCATTGATGTTCAATGTTCTCCTGATAGTGGACTCATGAACATTGACTGTAGCCACTGCGAGAGAGGCCTTTAGTTTCCTAGACGTTACCCTGGGGTCCCTTGTTTCCTCTTGGACTATTACACGCCTGCTCTTGGTGTGATCCTCAATGTTCAACCACTCCTCGGGAGGGAAACAATAGTGTTTGATGTCTTCCATTTGTACACAATCTGTCTGACAGTTGACTGGTGGAGTCCAAACTCTTTAGAAATGGTTTCGTAACCCTTTCTATCTTGGTGAGCATCAACAACTCTTCTCAGAAATCCTCAGAAATCTCCTTTGTTTGAGCCATGACATATGTCCACAAACCTGTGTTGTGAAGCTCAGACTTCGATAGTAAAGACCCAGATTTCTCTTGTTTAAATGAAGCAGGGCCTCCAAGACTCACTCTTGATTGTTATCCAATTGATTGAAACAACTAACTCTAATTTCCCCTTCAAATGAATTGATAATCCCAGGGGTTCACATACTTTTGCCACACACAAATATGTAACATTGGATCATTTTCCTCAATAAATAAATTAACAAGTGTAAGGTTTTTGTCTCATTTGTTTAATTGATGTCTTTTTAGCTAGTTTTAGGACTTGCATGGAAATCTGATCATGTTTTAGGTCATATCTATGCAGAAATAGAGCAAATTCTAAAGGGTTCACAAACTTTCAAGCAGCACTGTATATTTATCCTTTATATTTGCTCTTTATTGTGAAAGTTAAAGCTGCAATAAAATATTTTTGGTCACTTTGGGCAGCAGAACAAACAGAAGACATTTATCAGGTGATATTGACATATTACCTGACAAAGATGATATAGTGAACAATTGTAAACAGTTAGCAACATTAGCATTCATTAGCATTCATTTATAGTTGTCTTTATGGCCACCTGATCATTGTAAGTCCAATATTCAGTCTCATTTTAGCTTTGATTTGGTCTCCACGTACCACATATACAAAAAGAGTCCTTAATGTTTTAGATGCTCCACTTTCAAACTTTCACCAGTTTGTTGCTAACCAACTAGCTAGGTCGGTAGTGTACAATGGGTCTATCAGCTTTTCCACTGAAAACGGCTTCCTGCTACTGGAAACCAGGTTGATTAGAATGGTGAGAACCAAAACAGTAAAGCTGTGGTCCGTAAAACCATAATGAGCTGAAAGAGGATAAAAAGCTCCACAGAGCTAAGGGGAACTGCAGAGTTGATAATAATCCTTAATAACTAAAAAACTAAATAACTAAAATTTTGTTATTTGATTCACTGTTAATATAAAAATATAGATTAGTAGAGCTGTAAATTGCTGTATTCAATTAATTAAAGTTGCCTCTTTCAAACACTAAAAGACTTTGCTGATTTTTAAACAGCCATATTTTTGGAAGATCAAAAAATGCATGCTAAATCCTCAAGGAACACCAACAGACCTGATTTATACGGAAAGGCCTATATCAGCAACACATCCATATGACTGTACTTCATGTACTTTATTGTCTCATTGCATTGCAAGTTTTTAACTGTGAACATATTTCATGTCCCTGTCCCTGTTGGTTTTTAATCTAGGTTACCCTGTCAGCCACTTTCTGCAGAAGGACCTGTCCCAGTCCATGGTTTACTATCGACACCTAGGAAATGAGGTGTTTGATGACTCCTTTGAGGTGGTGCTGTCTGATTTCCATGACCCCCCCAACCTGTCAGAGCCTCAGGTGGGTAACAGTAACACAGTGTTATTTAGTAAGTTAATACAGGACAAAATGAGGAATATAATGTTTACCATGTACAACAGCTTAGTTTAGCACCTTGACATGCTAATATTTGCTAATTAGCACTAAATACAGAGTACAGCTGAGGCTAATAGAATGTCATTAGCTTTGCAGGTATTTGGTCATAAACCAAAGTACCTGATGATGACATTAGATGAAAAGTTAAGGGATCATCAAAGTTATTGCACTTCATCCCGTGGGGAACATTAATGTCTGTACATGTCAAGACATTACACTTAAAACCACAAATGTCAGCCTCATGGTGGGGCTAGAGGAAAAGTCAGAGGATCACCAAAGTCATTAGCATTCATTATCTGGGAGCCATGAATGTCTGAACCAAAGTCTGTGCCAATCCATCTAGTAGATGTTGACTTTTTCACTGGATAATTGAAAATTTTGACCTGCTGGTGGTAATGAAAAGTCAGGATCAACAACATCTTTAGGTTTCATCCTGTAGGAACTCTCAATGTCTGTGCCAAATTCTGTAGTTCAATAGTTGTTGAGATAGTCCACTAAAACAAAAACTGTCAACCTCACGGGATCACCAGTGTCATTAGGATTCATCTTCCAGGGACTATGAATGCCCGCACCAAATTGCAGGGAAATCCAAAATCGTCTTAATCCATTGTCTAAGAAACCAGCCTTCTGATATAAGAAGCCCAGAAACTTATTTTTGCAATGAAATTCCATCACAAACATTACTTGATATTTAATTTAATGATCAGTGACGATTTATTTGTTGTGCAGGTGGTGATTGTTCACATAGAGCCTGTACCAGACCAACCACCTAAAGAGGTTCTTGGAGCCAGCCGATGTCTTGTGATCAAAGAAACAGAAGTCGTCCATATAACACGGCAGCAGCTTCACTTTGTAGACCAGGAGTCACCAGACAGTGAGCTTACATTCACAGTTACCACTCCACCTTTCTTCACCGGTCCTCACAGGTTAGTATGTCCTCGCCTTCAGTCACAAACACACTGGACACCGACCAATGGAAAAGCATTCTGTCTGAACTATGTGTTGCTGTCTTGATGAGCAGCAGTCCAGATGCAGGCAGGTTGTTCCTGGTGGATAGCATACCCAAATTTACCAAAGACTCCAACGCACCAGTGTTGAGGCTCTTTACACAGGTAATTCTTTCAATTTTTAAAACTCTTTGGAGTCAAGGTTCATTTGGTTATGTTCAGCCGATTTTCTATCCATTCATTTTATCTTTGTTTAGCATTTAATCAACTGTCCTTACTCCACATGCATGGTATCCTTTTTTCAGAAGAAACTCAGCTATAAGTCTGACTTTTCATTTTGTCAATTTCACAAACTATGAAGCTGCAAGAAACCCAAAGTACAGGAAAAAAATACACAAATATTTACAAATCTTAGTGATAATCACTCAATATTTTATTACCATTGACCAGTTCAAGGTTGAAGAAAGTATAATTTAACTATTTATACTGTACACACAAATACAGCAGAGAGAGAAATAAAACATAACTTAGCACAAAAAGTAAGGAAATTTGTGTTTGGTAAATTAGAAACAAGACATATTGGCAATTTAACAATTTATTCATTTAACAAACAGGAGCCTTACTAGCGTGTGGAAGAACCATACACAGCCACAACAGCCTGGCACCTCCTCCTAATGCTGGTCACCAACCTGATCACACACTGCTGTGGGATGGCATCCCATTCAGTCAGGTTGTGTTGGTCACTCTGGCACGAACAGCACGCCCAAGCTGATCCCACAAGTGTTCAATGGGGTTGATGTCAGGACTGCGGGCAGGCCATTCCATTCTCTCCACTCCCAAATTCTGGAGGTAGTGTCTGATAAACCCTGCTCTGACGGGGCGAGCATTGTCATCTTGGAGAATAGAGTTCGGTCCCAGACTGTGGAGATATGGGATTGCCACTGGTTGCAGAATCTCATCTCGATATCTCTCTGCATTGAGATTGCCTCCAATGATGACAAGTCTTGTTTTTCCAGTGAGGGAGATGCCGCCCCACACCATCACACTGCCTCGACCAAAAGATGTTACTCTATCAGTGCAGCAATCAGCATAGCGTTCTCTGCGTCTTCTCCGCACTTTGACCTTATGATCCAACTGCTGTAGGCAGAATCTTGACTGCAAATCTGTAGAAGACAGCCTATGGTACCTAAGTGCTGACAGGGTGAGGAAACAGTCTTCTTGGGCTGTCGTCTTCTTGGGAAGCCCACTTCACAGCCTGTCTCTGACATCCCCCGTTATATGGAACTTGGCCTTCGCTTTGGAGATGGTACTAGGGGTCATTCCAAATAATGCCACATCTTGGTTTTGCGTAACACCAGCTTGAAGTTGTCCTATCGCATGGGCCAGGTCAGTCAAATGTGGCATGCTGATTCTTGGAGCAGACACCTACTGACCACTGTAGCAGGGCCCATGCTCACAGGTGCTGCCTGCTCATGGGTGCAACCTTCATACTCAGCTCTGCTGCTCATCCCAGAAATGCATGTTCCTTACAAATGTGGCACCATGTTAAAGGTAAATAAACAGTATAAAACAGTATAAAATTTATTTCCAAGAAGCATTGTTACAACAAAGAAATAATCTACCAAACACATATTTCCTTACTTTTTGTGCTAAGTTTATAATACAGTATTTATATGTAAAATGATTTTATCCTGAAGTGCCTGAAGTGTTTCTGTGTCTTTTGCATTGAAAGTCTATCTATGCTTATGTGACTCAGTGGAAATATTAGGATCAAAACAATTCAGTTTTAAAATTTATTTCGTTGCATATAAAGACATGAAAACAAAAATATATGCAGGAAATAAAACTATAGTATAATCTATTTGCATGTGAAGTGTTTTTATCCCAACTCTTCTTTCTTTATCAGAAGTCTATTTATACCATCCTGTTATACCATTGCCATTGTCCTTGGAAAATAATCAGCTGAAATATGTTGACTGGAGTTAATATCCATCCAGTTGAACTCCAGGGGTCCAACAAGGCATTAAACATAAGGACAGTGGAGCAGTAACTCTATCAGACTCTGTCTTCCATGCCTCTGAAGATTGAGCTGGCTGCTGCAATGAAGATCTGAATCTTTTCAGCCACAGAACTGGATGCTTGCATAGCTGGTACAGCAGCTGACATGCCAGCCACTGCTAAGTCTCCACCATCAACACTATAAACCTAAATAATAAAAGAGCCTGTAAGAAAGAATGTAGGTACATGAGGCGAGTATGGCTTGTTCAAAACTCATTACATTTTTTCTTTTCCTGTTTCTAGCATGCCGTGAACTTCATGAAGGTGGCCTATATGCCTCCAATCATGGACATTGGCCCTTATCCCCAGTATATCCAGTTTGTTCTCTCTGTAACCAACCACCTTGGTAAAACAGTCACAGGGATCTGCTTTAACATCACTGTGGTGCCAGTGGACAACCAGCCGCCACAGGTACAGTACATAGACGCGCAACTATGCCTCCAATGTCAACATTATAAATTTGACCTTATGTAAAAGAATTACATTTATTGCATGTGGGTCTATGTTTCAGGTTATCACCAACCCTCTGACAGTAGATGAAGGAGGGGAGTGCTGGCTGAGCCCTGAATACTTGCTGCTTTCAGATGTGGACTCCATGGAACAAGCCCTGCAGGTGGAGCTTCAGAGGGAACCACAGCATGGGGCTCTGCAGCTTGGCAGCTCCCTGCTAAAACCAGGCCAGGCCTTCACTGTGCATGACCTGAAGAGTCTTAAAGTTAGGTCAGACATCCTGGTTAATTCATTTCGTTATGTCATGTAGGATCTAAGCCTGAAACTCTTAGTATGATGCAAGGTTGAGCTGTAATGTCAAGTGTCACAACAAAGGGTAATGTTTGAATTGTGCTTCTGTTTGGTCTGTCACAACTGCCATGGCTGCACAGTTTGACTACTTTATATTGTACAGATGTACTGTATCTAATAAACTATCTAATTAACTTAGCACACATCTTGGGACACTCATGGTGGCTCAAGTGGCATCAAGTGATTCTTGACCTCTACGGGGCAGAAAAAACAAAATTCTAAACCATTCTATACCATCAAGTTATCAGGTTGTTATGGCTAATGTGCTAGCAATAAACAGCCTACTTAGACATCCAGCAAACAGCATGAGCATCCTTCTGGAGTCATGTGTCTCTCTACCTAACTGATGTCAAAGTCCAACATTGACTGGCTTTTTAGCTCTAGTTGGGTTCTCTGAGCTGAGAGCTACTGTAGTTTTACTTTTACATGTCTTTTAGCTGATTGTTTTGATTTTTGATGACAGCCCACAACGTTACAGTTTTGGTTCACTCTCACAGTCTCTTGTGAACCTCATTTTTGGCAAACAAACTCTGATGAACTTTCATAATAATAAACCAGGTGGAAAAACATGGCATCACTCTCTCGTTGTGTGTTCTCAAGAATACTGTGAAATTTAATGATCTAATTGAGCATGATTTTACAAAGTTCTTGCCAAATCCTGATATTTGTGAGGTGTTACTGGTAGCTGTTTGAAATTATTTTAAGGATAAATGTTTAAAGATAGCTGAGTAATCATATGCCAAAGTTTGCAAAAAATAATTTCTATTAAGACTTAAATTCACATGTTCGTTGTTTTGAGACTTTAATTCATGACTCTTTATTTTGTCTGTTCTTTACAGGTACAATCATGACAATTCAGAAACTGTGGAGGACAACATTGAATTCACAGCAACAGATGGCACCAATTCAGTCAGTTTTGTTCTAAAAGTGAAGGTAATTTCTCTCATTTGAGAAAACAACACATTTCTTTAGAAATTGACACACTTGGCTTTACACACTTGTTTGCAGTAAGATTAAAGTGAAAAGTGAACCATGGATTGTTTTACTAAAGCCGTACACTTGTATGAAACGCAATGCCTTGCATGTTATCTCCAGGTGACCCCTATCAATGACGAGGTCCCAGTGCTGGTCACTGGTTTGAAACCAGTCCTCAGCTGCTCAGAGGGAGAGGAAATAGTCATCACAGCTGAGTATATCTATGCTACTGATGCAGACAGTGACAACAGCAGCCTGGCCTTCCTGATTGCCCGGCAGCCGTATCACGGTGTGGTGCTCCGAAACGGTGTTGTCATCGATCGCTTCATCCAGGCAGACATCACTGCAGGGATTATCAGCTACAAACATACAGGTAGGCAGTGGAGGGTTGGGTTAGACCCCTACATAGGACCATCTAGTAGGAGATGAATAATTAGACACTGTGTGTGAAAGTGTATATATACTATGTTTATGATTGTTGTTTTAGGACTGGAGATCGGACTCACTCCTCGACATGACACCATCACCTTCGTTATTTCTGATGGAGAAACAGAAAACTCTGCTCTATGCTGTGGTGGAGGAAATCCTGTCAGGACCAGAGGCATGACGCAGCTACATCACAGTCTTCCTGTGTACGACCTCCACATCACAGTGTTTCCAGTAGACAGCCAGCCACCCTCACTTACAACAGGTGGGCCATTTCTATGTCACTTGTATGGTGTCCAGAGAGCCTACTTTGAGCTCTAACTTGACTCACAAATGCAAAAAAGTAAATAACACCACGCTGTATCAAAGAAAATAAATGAAATAGTAAAACCCATTACACCCCCAGGCTCCACCTACACAGGTGTTTTCACTTATTTTGCTTGATTAGACCACGTCTTGATTGATATTTTGCACTCTCTATTGTTAGCATTGCTGTTACTTTACACCTTGCATGTTTATGATTGTTGAAGGCCTGCAGGAATATTGACATGTCATAGTACATCACAGTAGGTAAAACAAAGGTGTAATTAATAAATTAATTGTAGCAGCTTTAAGTGTGTCTGTTCCAGGCCCCCGGTTTACACTCTGGCATTGATTAGCAGGGCACTCACAGGGGAGCCATTGTTAATGCTATTAGCTATACCTGTGCTTTTCCTGTTACAATAAGTTTATCTTTCTGCCATGGAAGCAGTATTTTAGCAGTGGTTGCCAAACTTTTAAAACCACACCAGCCCTTCAAAGTGATTAGCGTGGACACCCTTCGTGTCCACCACCCACGTTTCAATTACAATACACATCATGGTTCTTTTTAATGAATGAAACAAATTACATTCGTGTAACATACAGTATATGAACTTGCATCAAAATTTAAAGAGTAGTCAGTAGTTTCACTGACATTTGAACTAGGTCATGTTGCTGTTGAAAATAAATATTGGTATTAATATAAAATTGTATGAATAGAATTAAGTACACAATTTGGTTCAAGTTATTCATTTTGTTTTGTTCCAACGTAAAATTATCTTACATTTAGCTCTACAAGGACAAAAAAATCACTGGAAATAACTAGTTTTTCTTATCCACAAAAACTAAATAGAGTTATACTTCCCCAGAGTGGCCAAAAAAGATATTCCATCAAAATGTATTGTTCTAAATGTTGTGTCAGTCTTTAGTGTTGCCTATAGTAAAAAAGCAAAGTCTTTTTTCATATACACCTGTGATATAGAGATATTTTATATGGTATAGTTCATATGAAACCTCACTGCTCCTGTCTGGATACATACACAGCTGAAAATTTATTTTATTTGGACAGAGTATAGTGTAAGTTTACCTGCTATATGTTTAATTATTTAATTGATTACAGGAATTTTAGCATGATATTTTACAATGATTGTACCTTTCTTGTTGGTAGGAGACATCTTTGTGGTAGATGAAGGGGGGACTGCCCCGATAACAGTGTCTCACTTGAAGGCCTCTGATGTGGACACCATCCTGGACAAGCTGGTGGTCAGTCTGATTTCTCCGCCCCAGTTTGGCTACATTGAAAATATCCTGCCCAGTCCTGGCTTTGAGAAAAGCAACATGGGCATAAGCATAGGTAAGCATTATGATATATTTTATCATCAGACAGATGAAACCAAAAAAAAGTTAAATGTTTTTCTTTCTCACCTTCTTTTTTTCCAGCTTCATTTTCATACAAAGACATCATTGATGGTCATGTGAACTACGTACAGTCCAGACACCAGAGGATGGAGCCAACAACTGACCAGTTAATGCTCTGCGTATCAGACGGCAAACACAGCTCAGCCAATGTGCCCTTCTACATTATAATCAACCCAACAAACGACGAGATCCCAGAGTTCATGGCTCGAAATATCACAGTAAGTTATGTTCAGTCTCACAACTAAAGACCAAACATTCCCAAGAGATTTTGTCCACAAAATGTATTGACTAAGTTTCCTGTGTGATGAGGTACAAGAAGGAGAAATGAAGGAGCTGGACTCGTCGGTGTTACATGCAATGGATCTGGATGTACCCAAGAACGTTCTGCTCTTCAGTGTGGTTAAACCCCCTCAGCATGGGAGTATCATCCACCACAGCAGTGGACAGCCAGCCTACAAGCAACGGGAGGCCAGTCCTCAATCCACAGTGGTCGATTTTACAATGACAGATCTTATAAGCGGTACTTTATGCATGTTAAAACTCCTAGCACTGAAAATGGTTTATGGTCAGAGTAGGTCTTCTTAGGGCTAATGCTGCATTCGTACCCTGTGAGAAAGATTACAAATTCCTTTCTGTATCTTCATTGGCTTGCAGGTAACACTTTGATGTATATGCATGATGACTCAGAGAATATGGACGACAGTTTTACTATCCAGTTAACCGATGGCAGGCACCAACTCCACAGACAAGTGATGGTTAAAGTCCTGCCAGTCAATGACGAGGAGCCTAATGTCATAAGGTGAGACTAAAATTTTCATTACACTTCCTGTTGAGTCAACACATGATCGTGGCAAAGTAAGTGAGACTTGTCTCATTGTTCTGTCCTTCAGGAACAATGGACTTGAGGTGGAGCCAGGAGAGGCCAGGCTTATATCCAGTGTTACACTCTTTGCACAGGACAGTGATTCTCCTTCTGCAGAGGTCATGTACATATTTGAGAGTGTTCCTACCCAAGGGCTACTGCAGCTGAAGGTTGGTGTAGTGCTGTACATTTTTAACCATGCTGGCAGCTGTAGGGATGGCAATGTTGGTCTGTCTGTCTGGTCCCCAGAGGATGATCCTCTGACTTTTCCTTTGGCGCCACCAGTAGATCAGATTTTTTAGTCTTTCAGTGAAATCTACTTGATGGATCAGCACCAAATTCTGTACAAATCATGTATTCTGATGATTTTGGTGATTCCTGACTTTTCCTTTAGTGCCACCATGAGGTTGCTGTTTTTATTTTTATAGAAATATCTTGACAGCTATTAGATGGATTGCCATGAAATTTGGTACGGATATTTATGGTCCCCAGAGGATGAATTTTAAAAACTTTTCATCTAGAGTTATCATCTGGTCAAAATTTTCCTTTGGCCAATTCTTAATGACCAAATACCTGCCAAACCATACAGTAGATCCCCATCAGCTGTATCTTATGTTTAGTGCTACTTAGCAAATGTTAGCATCCTAACATACAAAACCAACATCCATTGTTTATAGAAACAGTCCTAATTCCCATCATTTGAGATATGCTACTTTATAGTAAGGTGTCACTGTAAACACTGGTGAAGGCAGGAGCACTACTCTGTGTTCTTGGTGCTCTCTGAAAACTGTGATAATTACGGTAATGACGGTAATAGAAATTGTTGTCTAATTGTTACCATCGGAATATTTCACTGAGGTATGTAGTAAAACCAGTATACCAGCACATCTGTACTCCATCCCAAAGGGTTATAAATGCTGCTAACTGTGACTGATCCTGTCTTAGGAAGGTCAGGACTGGGTGACACTGACAGCTGGGACAAACTGCACCCAGGAAATGGTTGATATGAACCTTCTGCGCTACATGCACAAAGGCCAGCACGGTGCTAAAACACAGGACTTCTTTGTCTTCTACTTGCTGGATGGAAAGAATCAATCACCCCCACAGCACTTCTACATCTCTGTTAAAGATCTAGAAAAAGGTACTGGAATTCAGTCCTAAATTCTTCATTAGACATAGGTTTGAATAAAATTGGCTTCTTGTGATGTCCTTGTGACTGCCTCCATGTCAGTCACAAGCTCATGTGTCCAATGTGTTTCTCTTCACTCTGCCAAGTATTATGGTTCAATTTTTAATGTCTCCACCACCTTTTTCAGGAAATATCGCCATCTTTGTAAAGCCAGTGAACGTCAACCGTGGCGATCGTGTGGTTCTCACCACAGATGTGCTGTTAGCCACAGACGGCACAGACAAACCTGAGGAGCTTCTGTATGTCATCACCAACCCGCCTGCTCACGGACACATAGAATACATCAAACATCCTGGACTGACCATCTCCACCTTCAGCCAAATGGACATAGCAGCAAACATCGTGGCTTATGTGCACGACAACCGAGCCAGCACACCCACAGAAACCTTTCAGTGAGTCTGGAGGCCTTTCTTGCTTGCTCAAGAGCTTGTCCAAGGCTTGTGATATACTTACTTTTTCCCAGTGAGTATGCATAGACAGCAGCTACCATGCTAGTTGCATGGCCTGCGTAGTTTGTATGTACCTGTAAGGACTAAAAAGTACTGCCACCAGAACAGGGCTGAATATCTTCCTTGAGAAGATCTGATTTTGCATGACGCAAACATGATGACACTCAAAGAGGTCACTGAATTGTTAGCGCTGAAATATGGGCAGAAAAAGCAGCAGCTGCAACAGACTCTTGCAGTTGCATTTTTAAAAGGGACAAACAGCCTCAACTTTATCCATGATTTTTCCATTTATGGTCTTGAATCCAAAATGCTTCCACACATTTTTAGATGAATTGGTGCCATGGTTTTCCATTATCCAATCTAATCTTTGTATGTTTTGGCAGGTTTGTTGTTAGTAATGGTAAGACTAGCCAAAATGGAAGCTTTGAGGTTGCAGTGGAAATGGTGGATCGCATCCTGCCATCTTTGTCCTCCAACAAAGGCCTTACAGTTCCCCAAGGATCCTCCATGATGCTGGGTCCTGACTGCCTGGCCATGTCTGATCCAGACACTCCAGCCAACGCTCTGACCTTTGTCCTTCTGCAGCCTCCACAGTATGGCAGGCTGGTTTTAAGTGGAACCACACTGACTACTGGCTCAAACTTCACCCAGAGAGACATACAGGAACTAGAGGTAACATATAAACATGATGGGGGACCGTCGCAGATCGACCGATTTGCTTTTACTGCCTCTGACAGCACCAATCGAGGCTTCCTGCTTGATGGGCGGTTACATACTGAACCTGTGTTCTTCACTATTCAGGTAAGTGATAAACGGTGTACTTTGGCTTTGTTTCACAACTCCTTAGCAACATTTGCTGTTCACAGCCATCATTTATTGCTAATATGGGATGTGTTATGTCCCCTGAAAGTTCCAACCAATTACATCTTCTTAAATAGACAGCAAATGGTGGAAAAAGAA
The DNA here is from genome assembly GCF_914725855.1 of Thunnus albacares. Taxonomy (NCBI): domain Eukaryota; kingdom Metazoa; phylum Chordata; class Actinopteri; order Scombriformes; family Scombridae; genus Thunnus; species Thunnus albacares. The sequence continues at coordinate 24,990,109 of NC_058127.1, read as the reverse complement.
GTGACTCTCTCTACGCTACCGCTAAGTGTTGGGCAGACACAAAAAAGCATCTCGGTGCTCTGTTGCATCACTGTTCTATAGAAAATAGATGCAGAATATTTAAAATCTAGATAGTTACATTTGTATTTGTCATATGGGCTATGTCACATCATTTCACAAGTCTAAAATACCTCTTTTCTATGATATTCATGTTAAACTTTACAAGCTGTGTGTATTTTCAGATCAAGCCTTTGGATAAGTCATCTCCTGAGGTTGTGAAGCTGCTCCCTCTTTGGAAGGCAGAGCTTTTAGCTGATGGACGATACGGGATTTTTCTGTCATCTCGGGAGCTGAGAGCCCAAGACAGCGATAGCAGAGAAGAAGAGCTGATATTCTGCATCATTCGCCAGCCCTACTTTGGTTACCTAGAAAACATCACGACAGGTCAGGAATTTAATGTTGTTTTTTGTTGATAACAGCTTAACTTAGAATGAAAAAATAAGTCTTTATTTTTGCTCTTGCAGGTGGTTTTGTACCACAGCGCTTCTCTCAGATGGAGCTGAACAAGAGAACTATTGTCTATATCATAAATCCAGACAGGGAGTCTCTGTCAGATAGCCTGGAGTTCAGAGTGTCTGATCCTCTAGGGAACACTGGGCCCTCTCACATGTAAGAAAAAACAACGATACACTGATTGTTTTGGCATCTTGATTTAACAGTTAGGATTTCACCGCTGTTGACCTTGTTGTTGCAGACTTGAACTGAGCTGGTCCAGTGTAGAGCTGTCTCAGCCTGAGTACTCTGTGTGTGAGGAGCAGAGAACTGTCTCAATGGACATCATTCGGAAGGGAAACATGGCAGAGTCTTCATATATCACTGTCAAGGTCTGCAAACCATGTTGTTGTTTAAACTGAAGAGTCATTACGAATTCAGTTTATATGTAAATCTGTCTGGAGAAGTGCAATAAAATACTTCAAGTAAGATTTATACAGGCCCTGAACTGCACTTTTGACAGAGTCATCATAGCTCAGCTGTCTTTTTATAATTTATTTTTTATTTCAAGACCTGTCTCTCCATGATGTGTCTTTATCATAGGTAAAGGAGCTGACTGCAACTGCTGGAAAAGATTTCCTCATAAGCCCTTCTTCCCTTATCCAATTTGATCCAGGTATATGCTCATTAGTATAGACACTTTGCGTATGCTTTTTAAATTAAAGGGACACTCAACCAATTTTGCGCATGAAGATCGCTTTATTCTCACCCTGAAAAAACAGTTGGATAATGTTTTCTGGGGCTCTGGAGGCAGACAAATTTGTAACAGAAAGTTACAGGAAAGTTATGGGAAGTGTAGGATCCATTGCTTTTGGAGTTTTGGAGTTTGACCCCTACTATTGTCTAAAAATCTGGATATCTCTGATATCACTGATTTAGTTCATTCTTTGATGTGCAATAGTAAAATACTGGAGTACCCCACTGAGTAAACCACAAGAAAAATTGTCTATTACACCCATGATGTTTCATTGATTTCTGCATCTGAAACCCTCCCTCATCTTTCCTATGTTGGAATTAGGTGTTTGCATCCAATTATTTTTCAATTTTTTTGAAACCATCACACCCACTTTGTGCAGTGATTAGCCAGGTGTGTGAAGGTGAGAAAGTAGGCAAGATTTGTCTCCCACAAGCCTCTTTTTTAGTCTTCATTCCACTACCTCTGTTTTTTATGAACAAATGAGAGTGACACCACAACATTGTCCAAATTTGGACAATATTTGTGTCTTCCTTCTCTCTATTACAGCAGGCTTCATTACACCTTTGAGTGTGACCATTTAGAACAACAATAAACACTTTTGTTTTGAGATGTGGTCAGGCAACATGTTGTACGAACTAGTTCATTTCAAGCTTACTCTGGCATTTACTGTAACATTGTAAAAATGCTATTGTGAGTGGCCTTACAGCTAAAACAACCAAAATTAATTTTCGTAATTTACAGTGTGCTGCTAAATAAAGACAGACAGAGTCACAAAGAATTATATCAGACCTGCATCAGCTTGTGTAAAATGTTGTGATATTTCTGTCCATGTAGGAGTATCAAAGAGGAGCTGGCAAACTGAGATAATTCAGGATCACCTTGAGGAGGCTGAGGAGCTATTTGAGGTTCTGCTGGTCTCTCCGGAAGGCACAGTAATTGGGAGCATCAACAAAGCTCAAATCACCATCAGAGACTCGGGAAGAGGTAAAATTAAGCCCCAGCTGTGTATTTTTGGATCCCAGAGACTTTTTTTCAATAATGTACATTATCCCTTTTTTACACATTTACTTACAAAAAACAAAGTTTTCCATCACTGTAATGTATTTCTGTTGCAGTAATGTCTTTTGCCACAAGATGGCATTCGGATCAAGAACTCGAAAATGTTTATACCTAAGTTGATGTTGATACCTAAGGCTTCATGCGCAAATCAGAACTCAATATTCTACAAACTTTGTTATAAATATGTACACATTTAATCCCTACTGTACACGTCATTCATTATCATTTTAATAACCATTATCTATGGATGATGGTGGATGTCTGCTTCCACGTGATTGATTCAAACCACCAATTTAACAGTTAAAACTTAAAAACCACAGGACAATGCAGGCTAAACCAGGATCAGGAGGCTCCAGTTCTCGGAGGAAAAGAGATTCGATCAGAGACATACCCCCAGCATGGATCCATTAAACTAGAGAAACTGCCCCTTGGCACAGAATCAGTTATTTGGACTCGTGGAGACAGCATCTCCAGGCCTGGAGTAGGCCTCCGAAAAAAGAAACTCAGAGCTATAGGCAATCCAAAGTCTGTAAGTACCTGCTCTTTAAGATCACCAACAGATTTGACTTCATCCTAAATAACTGCCATTCTCCTTTTTGTTGTGGCTTTATTTCATCAGCTTAACAATTCTATGAACAGTTAGTTTAGAAACTGTATTTGATCTTTCAGATTGCACCTTCATCAGTTTTTCACAATGGGACAGACATAGTTTACACGGTAAGCAGCAGCTAATACTAACTATATGGTGTTCCTAAACGTCAGAAAAGTCTTAATTTTTGTTGTTTGTTTGATTACAGTATCACGGCATCATGCAAATGCAAGTAGAAGATGACACCTCCCTGTCAAGGAAGGGAAGAAAGGCAAACATCCGTGTGGTTAGCAGGGGGGCACAGCTGCAGGCATCAGCAGTGCTAACTAAGTCAAAGCCTGGCCCCCAGAGAAAGCTCCCAAACCCTGGAAAAAGTGGACTGGTCAAAGGACATGTGAGTGCATTCTGAGAATTTTAGGACCAAAAACAGGGTCCACTCAAGTGACATCAACATAGAATTTCTCTCTCTAAATGCATCTATACCGATGTGAGGTGCTTTATACAATGCTAGGGAACATATAGCATTCCATTTGAAGCAGAACTAAGTTCATTTCTCTGTGAATATGTATCGCCCATAGGTTGCAGCTGATAACTCCATCCCCAAGCCATGTGTGCCAGAACTGATGGGTCTCTTGCATTTCAACCAGACGACCAATCAGCTCTTTCACTGCAATGGTGTCTCCTGGAAACCCTGGGCACCAACTGACCAGGTCCTCGTCCAGCTTTGCAACATAGCTTCACTTTGACTACATAAAATAAATAAAAAATACTTCTAAGTTATCCTGAGTTAAGGGTGTCAGGTTATCAGGAATAAACTGCTATATAGAGTTGGGTGTCATCTGCATAGTAATGAAAGTCAGCACTGCCATTATGATCCTTACTGGTAACATATTAAGACTTAAAAGTTGACCCAGGATAGACCCTTGTGGTACCCCATATGGAATGTTTGTAGATAATAGCTTTGAAGGTAATCTTTCTCTTCCCTTGACAAAATGTTGATAAACATCCTACGTCTAAGTATTCATCTGAAATCATTCATGTTCACCTATGTCAACATTTCTGCCCTTTTCCTCTTAAAACACAGATAGTGAGCGCTCAGCTATGTCCTCAAGGCTGGACCTTTCACAGTGGCCACTGCTACATCCTCAGCACAGAGCACAAAGCCACATGGAGCACAGCTAATAGAGCATGCAGAGAGAGGTACACTTTAAGAGTAATCTCCTAGACACTAATTTCTCTTACATTTCACTCATTCTCATTTAAAGGATAAACAGACTTGGAGAGAAATTGTAAGGGAACAGACATGGGCAAACAATACATGTTTCTGAATAGTTGTCTGTCACACACAAAAACTATGTAATCTGAATTATATGGTCCATAAATTATCCCCCTAACATGAATACACTACTTTCCTTCTTTTTGATTTGATTTCAGATATAAAGGCAGTCTAGCAAGTGTTCTCTCTAAAGTTGATATGGACTGGCTGTGGGACTTCAGTGGAAGGAAACCATTTTGGATAGGTGTGTATCTTTAAATTACTTGTTACATTCTGGTTTAAAGATGATTTAAAACACCTCTAAGTAATTGTTATGTGTAATGTTACAGTGTCAGAGGTTGTATTAAAGATGCACTCCACCAATTTTATGTCAGCTCCTAGTTCATGCCTAAAAAGATGTAATATCAGTCTTTGTTTTCTTAGCCACTTTCCTTTATCACGCTTTGTTAAACATGTAATTAAATTGAATGTTACTTCTTCCACGCAAATGTCCATTGCATTGCAAGATTTACTCAATGCAGTGAGTAAATGTTTGGTAACATTAGCTGACTCCTAAGATATTGTCAACAATTGAAGTTTTCACAGTAAAGGACTACAATTAAATGCATTTATTGTGAAGCACATGCAGGAAGAGGTGAGTTAGAACAGTTAGAAGCTTAACACATCAAAATTACAGGAGTTCACTACAGCAAATCAATGGAGCAGAGCTGCTAATATGTAAGGATTCAATGTGAATTGGTCATGCCTGGCCAATACCTGCTTTGCTTAATTAGGTCAGTATCTGAGTCATCAATCTGATGGATTGGATCCGTGCCTGCTATCACACCATTCACCTGAAAGCTATGCTGTCACTTGCTGTTACTGCTGTTGCCATATCTGCTGCTGTTGATATAGTATTTCATAAGCTCACCATCCACCTGTAGACTGGTGTACCTTCCCTTAAGGAAGAAGTTATTATCATCACTCTCCAATCCCTGCTGTGCAAAGTTTGGTATATTTCTTGTAGGATTGACAAGGTCAGAGCCTAGATGCAAAATATCAACTCTGTGCATATTCTATATTCACATAGTAATAATCAGTTAATGCATTGCATCATCATGTCATGGGTGAAAGAAGCTCATTTTTTAAATTCATTTCTGTGCAACTTAAATTAACAATTGGCTCATCATTGATAATTAAGAACACTTTTTGCACTTATTGGCCTGAAAATATATTTTCTCTATTGCAGAGTGAAATTTCTCTACTCCAGTCAAACAAGCTGTTTTTTTCTTATTGTGTAAGGCCTGAATGACAGAGAGGGCAGAGGAAGTTGGGAGTGGGCGGGAGGTGAGCCGGTCAGCTACACTAACTGGAGGAAGACACCCCCTCGGTCCAAAATGAAAGGAAGCAAAAAGTGCGTTCTGGTGTGGAAGAGGGCAAAGTGGCAGATCAGGGACTGCAAGACCGGCAGAGGCCATCGCTACATGTGTTCTGTCAAAACTTGAATTTTGTACCATTGTGTTGTTTCAGAAGAGTCGGGAGGAAGAACTGATACTCAGGACATTTAAACTATAATAACAAGTAACTTTCCAATAAGGATAAGTGGGAACTGTGTTAAATCGGTCATTTCATTTTTAATGAACTTTGTGACCATTATTGTGTCAAAAAAGTAACGTGAAATGTTACATTGTTTACACATCATTTATTCTGCTTAACCACTGAAAGTATTGTTACACATGTAAAGTATTTAGTATCTTCCTTATTTCAGACAGAACCAAGACTGCAATACCAACTGGGCAAAACTGACCTGGGGCCCCAGACCATCAAGGCCCCCAGAAGCCCTGTGTCATTTGGTTGTAATTGTAATTTAATTGCAAATATGGTATCTGATATTGTACCTTAGTGTTGCAAATATCTTGAGGTCTAATCTAGTTTTAAGCCCTTTTTGTTTTAATTTATACTGTGCTTAAAATTGTACATACTCTTAAACAAATTTGTTGTTTAATTGAATTCCCACAAACTAGTGACACAAAGCAAACCTGGGTCCAGCAATACTTCCAGCAGAGGAGCAGCATACTGTTTGGTTTCCGTGTCTACAGGCTGAAATATAATGAAAATGCTATGTCTGTGTGCACTGAACTTAAGGGAATTAAGAGGTGAAAGGGTATATATACAAAGCACAGACAGAGATGGTGTTAGTGTGGAGGGGGGCCAATGGGGGCCCAACAGCAAATCTTTGCCTAGGCCACATAAAAGGTTAATCCACTTATGGACTACGTACTGTATTTCCAATTTATCAAATTATTCACCAAAGTCTGAGCTCTTCATTGCTTCAAACACATCTTCAAACTGTATTAATGCCATTTAAGAACATTTGATGAACTCTTATATTATTTGTAAATTAAACTCTAATGGAATATTTTGCATGATCAGTTATTTATTTGTGCAGCTACTGAAGTTATATTCAGGGTTGGTTACAACAGGTTCTAATGGAATCATTTTTATATATCTGTATAGCATTTGCAAGAAGACTCAAAGCAGTATTTGTGAATATTCTAAAAGGAATGGTTTGACATTGGAAAATATGCGCATTCATCTTCTTACTGATAGTTAGATGAGAAGATCAATACCACTTTCTTATTTGTCCATTCAAAGTCACTACTTCCTTGCCAGGGGCAGTGACCTCAGGGAGTCTCCTCTGGTCACCCGGCAACCCCACAGTGACAACAAGACTCAAGGAATTCACTGCCAAGAAAAAGTCCAGCATATAACTCACTGTAAAACCACATGAGAGGTATCAAATTCCCAAAATGTCAAACTATTCCTTAGAGCTTGATATCAGACATGCAAGACTCTAATCTGTGGTCATCAAGATGCAGCTGCCCTGTAACCAATTGTGTGTCTGTGTAAACATTTACAATAAAATTAGCTCATATTATAGAAGTAATGTTCTCAATGAATTAATGTCCTTTGTCTGAATTTGGTAGTATTGTTCTTGAGTATAGGAAAACTTGACATAATGTTGACATTTCTTTATTGGTTATAAGCCCCTGTCAAGTTGTTGTTGTCTCTTTTTAGAGAATGCAACACTATTGCTGTTATTCAGATCTGGTCCAGTAGGTCCTGCGAACCACAAGGTTCAGCTGCAATGTGATTATCCCCATCATGTGATCTACAGCCGGGGTATGAAAGAGGGCCTTTTATTTGAGCTGGAAGCAATCGTCAGAGGTTTTCATGCACTGAGAAGCTACAGCAGATTCTTGTCAGCTTGGTGAGTTCAGCTAAAACTCAATACTTACACATGTTTATGGTGAATCTAGATTTATATTGGTGTAGCAGAACATCTTGAAATATTTGTTGCATTTAAGATCAGTGCCAACATGCTGTTATAGTTGATATATTCAGTAAAAGTGGATGAATGAAAATGAAAAATTGATGCAGATGCCTTAGCTGTTTAACAGAATAGCAGAATGAATGTATCATCATCAGTCAGTAAGGTTGAAATTCCTTCAAGTTATTTAAATGAAGAGGTTAGATTTTCACTAATAATTCACCACCAGTGTTGAATGGAATGTTCTCTTTAGCAGTAGGTAATATAACTGACCTAACAGCTGCTCTCTTGTAATGGTGCATCATCTGCAGGCGTGGACAGTGAAACGGACTGACTAAAATTCACCCTAAATTTCCATTTTACATATTTACTGTATTTGTAATACAAAGGTCAACTGTATTTTGAGTATTATCAGTGATGGAGGAAGTATTGAGACCTTTTACTTAAGTAAAAGTTGCATTACAACAGTATTAAAATATACTTTTACAAGTAAAAGTCTTGTATTCAAAGTCTTCCTCAAGTAAATTAATGAGTATTATTTGCAAAAAAAGTGTAAAAAGTACTTGTGCAAAATTGCCCCAGTCAGTGTTATATTTATTACATGTACTGTATACAGATATACAGTGCCTGTTTAAAGGATTCACCCTCTTGGAATTTTTCAAGTTTTATTTTTTTACAACATGAAGTCAAAGGAGATTTAATGTGGCTTGTTTTGGATGATGGTCAACAGGAAAAGACCCTTATATGTGAAAGTGAAAACAAATATCTACAAAGTGATCTCAATTAATTACAAATATTTTAAAAAATATCATATGTTTTACTCCTAAAATCCAAAATTAACTAGTAACTATAGCTGTGAAATAAATGTAGAGGAGTAAAAAGTAAAATATTTCTCTCTGTAATGTTGTGGAGTGGGAGTATAAAGTAGCATAAAATGGAAATACTTCAGTAAAGTATAAGCACCTCACAACTGTCACTTTATTTCTGAATCATTTCATTTAACTTCTGTTTCATGTACAGTTCCCTTAAACCTCACTGACCAACAGTGGATCAGCCAAACATCATTCAAACCCATGGCAGTGTATTTTAAAGTCTGGTGAAGATCCTATAATTATTCAAAGACACCAAATATATCAGGCGTGTCTGAATTGTGGAGAGATGTGTATAAAATGATCCCCAAGACATCTAGAATATTTCCACTTGATGTCATTGTGCAGCCTTAACAACAAGAGTCTTGGCTTTCAATATTTTTTCAGTGTACATCTAAAATAGCTTCAATAAGTTGGAATAAACTGATACACAAATATGTATGATGTAGAGAGTATGGAATGAGATGATTTTAACAACCTTAAAGGGGAAACAATTTAGAAATTTACCCAATTGGAACATTTACACTTAAATCACTGAACCAATCTACATCAATAAAACTGTATTTCAAAGAGTTTTTTCTCCATGTGGTTACATATGGACATTATTTGCAAAAAAATCCAATCCTCCAATCTCTGATGGCACACATCTAATATTACTCACAGCAAAGTGTAGATTAACTGAAAGGCAATCCACCATTTCTGCACCAATCTCTCCTGATGTTGCACTTAATAGTTTGACAAAATAACTATGTGCTGTATTGCAGAAGTATTACATGAGATTCCATGTTGCTGTGTCCCTTGTAAACAGATAAGCAAGGTAGTATGTACTTTAACTAAAATAATATGTCTTGTTTGTTCATTTTCAAATCAGCTTTTCTGCATCATACTATCGCTTACTCTTTTTCTGCTTTTTTGTTTATTCAAGGTTTGGTCATGACATAATCATCTGACTTCCCTCCAAATCTTCACGGTTAGGAGTGGGGAGAAACTCAAGAGGTTTTAGTGCTGGAGTTTTTGTCATGGATCATCATACCTCTGGCCAGCACAGTCAGCCCAGCCACGCCTCAAGCTTTCAGTGGCTTTCGTTTGCCTACCAGGGCCTGACAGAAATCCCCTATGAAACCATTCTAACACAGACAGATACCCTGGAGGTGCTGGACCTGAGTTACAATGTGCTGAATGAGTATCCTTTTCTAAATAACCAGAAGCTACCAGAAGAAGCAACTACAACAGCTGTATGCCACATATAGCCTGTGCCTTCTCCTAAAGCTTGGGTTACATAAAAGAGAAGTAAAAAGTTAAGCTGCATTATTCAATAGTTTATATAAACAATGGATGAAATAACTGAGTGTAATGTGAAAGATATTGCTTGTGGTGACAAACCCACAGAGAATTATCACCGACTCTGCACTTGACCTCAGCTATATGGAGCTTTTTAGCCTCTTTTAGTTCATTGTTTTGGTTTGTCCAACCTACAAACTACCACTCTCATCAACCTAGTTTCCAGCAACAGCAACAGCAGCAGGCAACCATTTTCAGTGAAAAAGCTCTGATTAAACCCACAGTACAGGACCTACACAACACCAAACAGCAGACAGACAAGGTTAGCAACTAGCTGCAGAACATAGTGGAGCATTTAGCAGCTAAAGAGACATATTTTTCCCAGGAGTTGTTGGAGACCAAAACAGAGCTAAAACAGAGTGTAAATAGGTGATGGTTTGCTAACGTCAGCCACAACAACTTTATGAGGTGATAATATGTTATTATTGTATTTACAGTATGTTTCACTGCACTCAAGTGGACAAAAAAGTTGCTGCGCTGTGTAAGATTCATTAAACAAAAATCTTAATCTTTAAGCTTACTAAGGCCATAATGTCAGATTTGTTTTCAGCTTGTTGTGAGCAGGTACAATAAAATGGACTTCACTAAATCGTTGGTCAAATAAACAGGCTCAGACACACAAGGCAGTCCAAAGAAGGAGACAAACAAGTCCAATAGGATAAAGGCAGGGATCAGGTCACAGGCAGGAGGAGACAAGCTGGCTAGAATAATGTGGAACAGGGAGGCTTGAATAACTGGAAGGCATTGGCAACACTGACAATCTGGCAGAGTACTGGTGAAAGGAGGCAGGTATAAATACTGGGTGGTTGATTAGTGGAAATAAGGGACAGGTGTGCATGTAGGTCTGTAAAGTTCCATAGAAATGCAGTGGCATGAGAGACAGAATATGTCTTCATTATCACTATGAGAGCTTTCTATATGATTTAAGTTCAATATTCACTCTCCTTCTAGCTCTGTTTTTGTCTCCACCAACTCCTGAGAAAAATATTTGTCTCTTTTGTCCGTCAGCTGTTTTGTGCTGGGCAGGTAGTGTAAAGTGGGTTCATCAGAGCTTTATTTATTGAAAACAGCTGCATGCAGCTGCTGTAAATGACGCTGATGAGAGCAGTGAGAACCAAAACAATGAGCTAAAAGACACTGAAAGTTCAGTAGAACTTAGGAGAACTGCAGAGTCACCAGAGTTGCTGTAACTGACAAATCTCAGCAGTTGTAGCTCAGTGTGTTCTCCTTCATTCAGTCTTTATTGGAACCCGGCTCTGCTGGGTCAGCTGGAGAGGCTCAGCACTCTGATCCTGGACTGCAACAACTACACGTCTCACGTCAAGTTCCCCTACATGCCCAGCGTCACCACAGTATGCATCAACAAGAACAAGATCAACAATCTGCCTGTCTTTGTGGAAGAAATCCGACGAAAGTTCCCCAGCATAAAGTGAGCCTGGGAGTGTTTTTCACCGAGTAGTTAGTGTTGCTGTTTGTAGAATGCATATAACTAGTTTTTATTCATTCTTCCTCACGGTTCTATATACATTTCAAATTTAGGATCCTCAGTATGATGAACAATGAGGCAGCACCAAGCTATTTCAATGGAGGAAGTCTGACTCAGTACAAAGACTACAGGTGAGCAACAAGGTCCTATTTATCACTACCTGCGCATTTCTGTAAAAATGAAGTCTCATGAACCAAAATCAAAAATCAATGTGTACTTTTGCCACTACATTTCACTAACTGCACGGAATATTCTCTCAAAATGCTGTGTCACATGCCTTTTAGCAGAATTATAACTTTTTATTCTTATAACTAGACATACACACAACCTGATCATTAGATTTCTAAGGTATGAAAAGTATATATTTTGCATTTAAGTTCAAAAGTTGAGCAATGCAAAAACAAAATGTACCATCTGCAGTGGTTTGAATGTAACTAAGTAGAGTGCTGTATTCTATTACTTTACTGTAAGGTACAAATTTTTACTTGTACTTTATTTGTGTACTTTCATTTTCTGGAACTTTATAGGCTACCTCTACTGCACTACATTTTTGAAAGGTAAATTAACTACTTACTTTGCAAATTAAGAATTTACATGCAAAAACAAAGGTTTGGTCTCTATAAAAACAATATGGAAATGCTACTGTGGATACAAGTCATTTTCAAACTAAAACAACATTTTATGCAATGTACGCATAATGTCAGCTGAAATATTAAAGCTAATAAGGATCAGTTAATAGCTTTAAGGTCCTAATAATTTTAGTTTGTGCCTTAGTGGTGTATATCCCCAAATGAATGTGCAATCAATGAAATTACCACAAACTAATTGCTAAAGAGCTAATTTAGGGCCTTTTGGAGGCAGTTGCCTGATTTGCCTGGTTGTCAGTCCTTATCAACAGTATATAGATTAGTTAAGTCAGCTCCCCCCAGACCAAACCAAAACATTTAATATGCTGCTTACAGCATCAGTAATATAATATATGACAATGCAACACTAACAAGAGTCATTCTGCTGCATAATAAGTATTTTTATGTTTTTGATACTTAGCTACTTCTATTTTAGTAGAATTGCTACTTTTACTTAAAGGACCAGTGTGTTGGATTTAGTGGCATCTAGCAGTGAGGTTGCAGATTGCGACCAATTGAATACCCCTACCCTCCACCCCTCCTTTTCAAGCATGTAGGAGAATTTACAGAAAAACGCCAAAGACCCTCTCTAGAGCCAGTGTTTGGTTTGTCTGTTCTGGGCTACTGTAGAAACACTTCCGTGGAAGAGAACCCACTCACTATCATGTAGATATAAAGGACTCATTCTAACGTAACAAAGACACAACAATTCTTATTTTCAGGTGATTATACACTAATTAAAACATACTTATGAATATTATATTCCATTTCTGCCAATAGATCCCCCTAAATCTCACACACTGTCAAAATCAGACCACAGGGCACCCCACATCTGGCTCATTGGTCTAAGAATGTGGTGCCAAAATCTGTTTTAGGTTTTTAAATGTATAATTTAAGGAGGCAAAAAGAAGAATAGCAATCATATCAAGGGAGAACACAGCACTGATATAATAACTTAAACATAACATTATACAGTACCACCAATACAAAAACCAACATACAACACCAACAGATGAAATGGATGAAAGGGTTTCAGTCTCTTCACCGGTGGACAATGCTACAGCAGGTGCATCACTGTGCCCTCCACATCATGATTCTGTACAATCAGTCAATGTGTACTGTGTAATATAGGCCCCGAGTATTATCTTTGCAATGCAATTTGATAGGTCTGTGGTATTAACTGCTGTATCCCATTGTGTTGTGCAAATGTGTGCACCCATGTCGTGTTGATTCGTTTATGTACTGGAGTTGCAGTGAACAGGGGCAAGGCACAGCAACCTCTTTCAAAGTCTGATTTTGGAAAGATAGTGGGATCCGTTCACTGCTGAAAATTTGATTTTATCTAAATGGCTTGTACAAATCTATGTACTATATTTAGCCACTTTATTAGGAACACCCAAACAATCTAATACAACAGCTCTGCCATAAGTTTTGCCTTTATGAAGCTTATAATGTTCAGGTTCTTGTTAAAGCTAATTAATTCAACTACGTGTATATTACTGAGGTCATAGTCAGTGATAGTGTTGTACTGGACTGCATTATATTGAGAAGTGTTTTTAATGTTTTGTCCACCCCATCTACATACATGAGAAAGGACTCCTAGAAAAAACTCTTCATTCAGCTGCATAAAGGTTGAATTTGTGGCAGAGCTGCTGTTTTGAATCGCACTTGTAATACTTGTGTTGCCCTAAATCAATCTATATACTACATGTCTTGCTAACATTGTTTCCCATTTGCCCTCATAGACAGTATGTCATCAGTCAGCTCCCGGGGCTGGAGATTCTGGATGACACTGAGGTCCTGGAGAAGGAGAGAGTCCAAGCTAGAAAAACCTACAGGCTGCAGCAGAGTACTCATGGCAGCAGAAAGAGGAGGGAGGATTCATCCAAGAAACACACACACATGCAGAAAAAGTCAAGTACTGTCATAAGGCAATAGCATGCACAAAGTTTTTAAACCCTTCCTTTATGATTACCTTTTTAATAATATATTTAATGATATAATATATAAAATATATAATTGTATGTTCTGTATCTTCTTGTTCCAACACTTAACTGACATGTAATATTTAAATCCAAACTCTATGTTTTGTATGGCTGCACATCATATTAAATGAAAATAATTTAGATGTCTTGTGCATCATTTTCTTCACCTTTCCTTGACATATTTGGAAAGTGTTGTTGTGTCAGAGACGAGATTTATTTATTTAGAGTGAAAAAGCATCCAAGGAGGCACAAAAAGTGGTGAATCAAGGTCCAAATGCCTCTACTTATAGGATTTTAAAAAGGTTTTCCAGATCCAAAGGGAGAATGGGGCTGTAGCTGCCTGAATTATAAGTGTCTTTTTTGGATACTACCACTAAGGGGCATTAAAGTCAAACAGAAGATGACACAGTTTCCTCTCTATCTGCTCTCAGTGCAATAACTTCAAGTTTGCTGGTGTCAGCCCACCGGTTTTCAAGCTAATGTATGGGCTCAAATTAGGGTCAGTATGTGAAATGATCATTTTAGAGCAGCAGTGACAGTCCATTAATATATTAGTCAAATGTCAGAAATTAAATCTGCAACTAATTTGATAACTATTTAATTGTTTAGGTAATTTTTCAATAAAATACCCCAAATAATTTCTCTTTCTTCATTCCAGTTTCTCAAATTTCGGAGTTTGTAGCTTTTCTAGTCTTACATTGTAATAACTGGAATATCACTTTTTTGCTTTGGACTGTTGTTGGATAAAACAAGACATTTAGTGAAGTAAGCTCAGCCTCTAGGATATTGTGATGGGCATTTTTTTTGATGTTTTCTAATGTTTTAAAGACTAAATATAGAGAGAGAGAGAGACTAAAATATAGATGATATACAAACACAGAGTTTTTTGAACAGCTCAATATCTTATCAACTCCTTTTTACGTCCATACCAATAAATTCCTCAAAGTTCTTGTTTCTAACTATATAAGATGTGTCACCTTTGTTGTGTATTACTGCTGTTGCTCCCTGTGTTTGTTAAGATGATGTCCCATCTTGAGATTATTTTGCTGAATAAATTTCATGTCTGTTGCCTGTCAACATAACACACACTGTTACATGAAATCACTTCCAGCATTTGAAAATGGCATTTTAAGGTCAGAAGAATAGAGCTTTCACATTTGTGTTAAGTTATTTTCCAGGCAATTGATTTCCAAACATATTGTGAACAGACTCTATTTGCTTTGTCTCATGTGACTCTGGTATAGTTAACACTCACATGTGCCTATAAATGAACAATGAAAAGCAATTGCAAATCTGGGAACAATCTGGGAACGGAATCAATACAGAGTTTTATTAAAAGACTTAATTTCACCATAATTATGCTGCATTTTTTAAACATGAACTGATAAAAGCATGCAACTGTACAAAAAGTTCAGTTGACATTGTGTGATGTATTCAAGGTAACTTGATGTGTTTGAGGTAACACCAAAATAAATCATACAAAATTTGAGACATCTCTGACAGCTGAAAAAACTTCATTTGCTGATCAAGACTGTGAGATACAGTTGAAAACTCCAGTAAAAAGTTAGTAAGAGGATCTTGAGTTAAGATTTTTTACTCAAAATACTTTTTTTTACTCAAAAAGGACAAGTGTGAACTGTCACACTCAAAAGTAGAAATGTTGTCCAAAATATTACATTACAAATAGACATGGAATAACAGCTGTGGAACACATGGAAATGCTGATAAGCAATAATAAATCTATCAAATTAACAATTTTCTCCTGATATTTTTTTCTATTTAAGAAAATACCTCCCTGCTAATATAATGTTCTACTTAGATAGAACTGTTGTCAAGGACATCTTGTAAAAGAACCATTTTCTAGCATCAATTCATATTTGTTTCCCACATCAAGAAACAGTGTCATTCCTCAACATAAAGGGCCAGTGTAGGCTGGTCTGAACTGGGTGAGTGTGGATATTGCCTGGTGAAATATATAAACGCCTTTTTCTAGCTTAAGCTATAGGTAAACCTATTATGAATGAGTTAGTTATGAATGTTTTAATGTTTTAAAACAAATTCAACAAATTGACAGTAATTGTGCTGCTAGTTAGCCAACTTAGCTACAAAGCAGGAAAACAAACAAAATATAGCTAACTATGATTAGCTAATGCTGTGCTAATACAACATAATATTAAAAGGTAGGTTAACTGAGCTGTAAATCCTTTGTAATTTTGTTCAATAGATATGTTACATGTATTTAAGTATCAAAAGAACAGTAGCCTATTTAATACAAAGAATGACTCCTTTCAGTCTGTCAAATGTAAATAAAGTTATCTCACAAGCAGCACTCAGCTAATTTAGCTAAACTGAAGTTGGTTCAGATTATTAAGTGCTTGTGTCAATATCTGCATGGCTCTTTCTTCATTCCAAGTCTTTTATTTTATGTATCAAACCACCTTGTCAATTTAAAAATAGTTCAACATTTTGGAAAATATGTAAATTAATGCTTATTCACTCTTTTTCCTAGAGTGAGAAAATCGAAATAGCCAAATCTCATGTCTGTGTGTTATGAAGCTGAAGACATTTTTATCATAGCTAATAGCTGCTAATAGATTAGCATATAGGCTTGGAGCAGGAAAAAAGTAGTCTAAAGTTTAAAAATATACCTACCAATACCTCTAAAGCTTACAAATGAGCATGTTTTATGTATGTTACTGAAATATAAAAACAATATTCTGTTAACATTATTTCCAGCTTTGGAAATAGCCATGCTAGCTGTTTCCCCCTGCCCCCAGTCATTATGTTAGGCCAAGCAGCTAACTACATCCTGACCACAGCTCCATGGTTGAGCACAGACATAAGATTGATAACTTACCCATCTTTTTATCTCACTTTTGGGGGCAAAAAGCTAATCATATTTCCCAAAATGCTGGAACTATTCATTTAAACACAATGAGTTAGCTGAATGTCAGAAAATGGGTTAAAACTTCAAATGATTAGCAAAGTGCAGCTAAACTAGTGATATTAAAAAGTTTGACAACACACCCATTAAACAGTAGTCTGGAAACAGTTTAGTTGCATTTATTCCCTCATTATAATAGTTATACAGAAAAGAGACCTATGACATGTATAAAAAGACATATATTGTAATGAATGTAATGTAATGATTGCATAATTTTAAATGACTTATCTTATGTTCCTCATTATCCATCTTCAGAGAGATATGATGGAAAAAGTATCCTGATGGTTATGGATGCATCGGGGCTCCCTCTTGGTTTTGATGTACTGGACCAAGGCTGGTCTTTTTGCCTGGGCAGTACAGACCCTGTAGGAGGAGGCGGCTCAGGAGCCATGAGGACTTTGCACACAATAGTGAAGCTGCTGCAGAGATGCATGGATGCTCCAGTGTATGGTGGGATGCCCTGCTAACCCCAAAGACTGAGGGCCAGTGACAAGATCCTGCACAGGTGGGGCAGAAACATTAGCAGTAGACTCATAAAAAGGGGGATGGGGGGTATTTTGACTGGCAGTCAGTCATATATGAGGCAATTTCATTTTGTTTTAAAGCACAAAAATGCTCCCAAATCCCCAAATTTCCTCCCAGCTATCACTGCTGATGTTCTAAAACTTGAATGTGAACTGTGTTGAGTTTAAAGGCATCACTAGTGAGCAAGGAGAAAATCTGGGGTTTGCGGGTGATATTGGGTGATGTAATGCTGTAAAAAAGTCAGTGAGTGCATCTGTAAGGTGGTTTTCCTCCTCCTTTCCCACTAGTACTGTGTTTTCTCTCTCTGTCTCTCTTTCGGTTTGGCATTCTTTGACCTTCTTTTGTCTCACTTTGAGGCTTTGTTGGTGCTGTGCTTAACTGGGCTAAAGGAGAACAAAATGTTCCCCCGAACACCCCCCTTATCCCTACCCTGTGAGACACCAAAAAGAAAGTCTCTGACATTGCTTAACTACGCTGGTCAGTTAACTGTTTAATTACGTTTTCTGTAGATTTTATTCTCCATTAAGGTCTAAATGCAGTTTCACAGCCTTCTCCACACTGCAAGAAGTAAAATTCTGATTCTGGTGGAGAAATACTAATACATTTATTTATATTTGATGACCTGACAGTAGTCTATTTTTAATATTTTGAGTCTAAACATACTGGAATCAGCCTAAATAAAACACACATGTGTAGATTTTTAATTGTAAAAGGTAAAAACTCCATCTAAGTTGCAAAAACACCCAAATTACCAGAAAAAATATAGGACATGACCTATTCTATTGTAGCTATGATTGGAATCTGACCTGAAGAAGAGAACATATAAACTAAAACTACTCACATCGTTTTACAATACAAAAAGGATGAGAGAAAAGAGTTATAACTTGGTTTATTTCAAACAAAATAAGTCTAAATATGCCTCATTATAACTAAATCAGTATAAGTATATTTAAGTAAGTATAGAATACCAACACCCCACTTTTGACTGACTTGTTTCTTGTTTATTTGCAGGCTGTTGCACCAGCACATGCTCAAACAGGGAAACAAGATCCTCAACATGGAGTTGTGGCCCCAGGCCCTCAGAGTCTGGAAGCCCCTAAATCAGAAAGGACCTCCAGCCTTCAGCCTGTGCTGGCCTCCAATACACTACTGTAACGTCTGTATGAGATGCTCCTTCCCCAGGCAGCTTCAGAAATGGTAAGTAAGACTATGCTGGATATATGTGCATTTAGTAGGAGTTTCAATTCAGATAAGGGAAAGAAGTATCTGTAACTAATAAATACTTCATATGTTATTGTTCATCGGTATCTGCAGGGGTACTCCTACAGTTTAGTATGGTACCTCAATCAATCAATCAATTTTTGTTTATATAGCGCCAAATCACAACATCTCAGAGCACTTTTCACATAGAGTAGATCAAGACTGTACTCTTTAATTTACAGAGACCCAACAATTCCCCCATGAGCAAGCACTTGGCTACAGTGGTAAGGAAAAACTCCCCTTTAACGGGTAGAAACCTCAAGCAGAACCCAGCTCTTGGTGGGCGGCCATCTGCTTTGACCGGTTGGGTTGAGAGAGAGAAAGAAAGAGGGAAAAGTGGTGGGGGGGGGACAGAATAACAACAATCATTACAATAACAATAAGTAGCAATTTCGACTGCAAAGGACTGCGAAGGCTCGGCCTGCATCCCAGG
Source organism: Thunnus albacares (assembly GCF_914725855.1). Lineage (NCBI taxonomy): Eukaryota > Metazoa > Chordata > Actinopteri > Scombriformes > Scombridae > Thunnus > Thunnus albacares. Next base: position 24,971,178 of record NC_058127.1, on the reverse strand, counting down.
GTTTCCTGCGAGATAAGAAAGCACAAAAAACTCCGGGGAAGAAACAAAGTTAGTGACATGCATTGATGTTACATGAATGCATACAGATGGAGAGGAGGAGGAGGAGAGATGAGCTCAGTGCATCATGGGAAGTCCCCCGGCAGTCTAGGCCTATAGCAGCATAACTAAGGGCTGATCCAAGGCAAGCCTGGTCGGCCCTAACTATAAGCTTTATCAAAAAGAAAAGTTTTAAGCCTACTCTTAAACATAGAGAGGGTGTCTGCACCCCGGACTGAATCCGGTAGATGGTTCCATAGAAGAGGAGCCTGATAGCTGAAGGCTCTGCCTCCCATTCTACTTTTAAAGACTGTAGGAACCACCAGTAAGCCTGCATTCTGGGAGCGCAGTGTTCTAGTGGGATAATACGGTACTATGAGCTCTTCAAGATATGATGGTGCCTGACCATTAAGGGCTTTGTAAGTTAGGAGAAGGATTTTAAATTCTATTCTAGATTTTACAGGAAACTAATGTAGCAAAGCTAAAATGGGAGAAATGTGGTCTCTTTTTCTAGTTTTAGTCAGTACACGTTCAGCTGCATACTGGACCAGCTGGAGAGTCTTTAGAGACTTGTTGGAGCAGCCTGATAATAAGGAATTGCAATAATCCAGCCTAGAAGTAACAAATGTGTGGACTAGTTTCTCTGCATCTTTTTGGGACAGGATGTACCTGATTTTTGCAATATTATGTAAGTGGAAAAAAGGCAGTCTTTGAAATTTGATTTATGTGGGAGTTAAAGGACATATCCTGATCAAAGATAACTCCTAGATTCCTTACGGTGGTGCTGGAGGCCAGGGTAATGCCATCCAGAGTAGCTTTATCATTAGATAATGTGTTTCTAAGGTGTTTAGGGCCAAGCACAATAACTTCAGTTTTATCTGAATTTAGTAGTAGAAAATTGCAGGTCATCCAGGTCTTAAGGCATGTTTGGAGTTTGTTTAACTGATTGGTTTCATCAGGCTTCATTGGTAAATATAATTGGGTATCATCTGCATAACAATGAATATTTATGGAGTGATTCCTAATAATATTACCTAAAGGAAGCATATATAAGGTGAATAGAATCGGTCCAAGTACAGAACCTTGTGGAACTCCGTGTCTAACTTTTGCCTTCATGGAGGATTCATCATTAACATGTACAAACTGAAATCGGTCTGATAAATAGGACTTAAACCAGCTTAATGCAGTTCCTTTAATGCCAATTAAATGTTCCAGTCTCTGCAAAAGGATTTGATGGTCAATTGTGTCAAATGCAGCACTAAGATCTAACAGGACAAGTATGGAGACAAATCCTTTGTCCGATGCAGTTAGGAGGTCATTAGAGACTTTCACCAGTGCTGTCTCTGTGCTATGATGTGCTCTAAATCCTGACTGAAATCCTCAAATTAACTATTGTTATGTAGAAAGTTGCATAAGTGATTAGAGACTGCTTTCTCAAGGACCTTAGAGAGAAATGGAAGGTTAGATATAGGTCTATAATTGGCTAAAATGCCTGAATCAAGAGTAGGCTTCTTAAGAAGAGCTTTAATTACAGCTACTTTAAAGGACCATGGTACATAGCCTGTTACTAAAGACATATTGATCATATCTAGTAAAGAAGCGCTAACTAAGGGTAAGGCTTCCTTAAGCAACCTAGTTGGGATGGGGTCTAAGAGACAAGTTGATGGTTTAGCTGAACAAATCACTGAAGTTAGTTCAGAAAAGTCGACTGGAGAAAAACAGTCCAAATATATGTCAGGATTTACAGCTGTTTCTAAAGTGCCTGTGTTTGGGGAGAAATCGGGCAGGAGGTGGTGAATTTTGTCTCTCATAGTTGGAATTTTATCATTAAAGAAGCATAGACTCTACCTCCATAGACTTTTGAGAGACTAATTTATAAATAAAAATAGTCAAAGAGAGATTATGTTCAAGAAGTAAGAAATAAGAAAACCTCATTCAAAATCACACGGACATTTGTTATAGAACAAGTTACTAAAAATCCAACACTACCATATATCCTTATTCAACAGTATATCATGCGGTTCACTCCCTTCTAGACATGGATGGTACATTTTTTGAAAACAATCTAATATAATTGTTTATTATTTCTGTTTCTAGCAGCCTTTAGTGATCATTTTCCACAAACCCAAGACTAACACAAGTTAAATGACCCTAGCTTGACAGACTGAAACCAGTTGAGCAGTTGTGGGAGGAACTCCTTATCTCCCTAATCCAGACATGGCCAGCAGAGATTTCAGCCACACACATGTGCTGCATGATGGTTCACTTCACGCACACAGCGGCACAGACAATACAGCCACACCCAACATGCATGTCATGCACACAGCGGTGGCTGCAGCACAGACAGTACAACCACATACACACACAACATGTCGTTGGTGTGGAAGTTCTTCAGTGTGAGTGAACAAGACACAAAGCTTGCAATTTGTAATACCTGTAAGTCCAAAATCAGCTGTAGAGGAACAACCCTGAAAACATTTGGAACAACTAACTTTATCAGACATTTAAAAAAAACATCACCCCGGTGCACTTTATTTTGTTTTATTTTGTTTTGGAGAAAAATGTAACTTATTTAAATAGTTAATGTTTTATATGAACATACAGTACAATTAAATTTCAATTTTCCATTTAAGAAAAGTTACAAAAATGTTTGTGTATTCTGTCAATTATAGTTCTTAAAAAGAAAGAAAATATAAAAAGAAAGAAAGAAAATCCGTCTATCTCATTAAATTCTCATAAAGAAAGAAAATCTGAATCGGCCAAGAAATCTGCAGTCAGTGCACATCTAGTTTAAACATGTTTTTGGATAATGTGGACATTTTTAGAGGCGTTTTGTTGTGCACAAATGTAGATCAGTATTTTATATGCAACATAAAGGCCTTTGGCCTTGTTTGCCACAAGCCAGGGCTTATACAATTTTAAAGGCTGTAGATCATCTGAACTAAGGTTAAGGCTGAGGTGTTTACCACTACCAGTGACTGCAAGTCAAGCATATTATTCATTTTCCCAGGAGAAACCTGTCGTGGTTCTCAGCTGCTCTCATATGGCTAAGCTGTGCTAGGCTGCCTGTGCAAACAGTCAACACTGCTTTTAGCTTCTGTTTACTGTGATTCAGGACCATTTCTTAAACCTCTTGCAGGCCTTTCCAAACTGTCATCAGCTGTCACTATGCCTAAGTTGGTTACTTTCCTGTGGAGTAGCTAAATGGCATTCAAGTGTTACTTGGCAACTTGGCACTTTGGTGGCTCCGACAGAGGTTGTCAGTTAACTGGCTGATTTTTAAAAATTTTGAAGGACTTCATTACCCACAAATCGGGCAAAAACGTGTTTTCTTGGTTTTGGTACAGTAGAAGTGGAGAAGAGTCCTAACACTAGTACTAAGGTTTAAGACACTGTGAGATTTCTTTCAGTCTGTAGTTTGGGTTTGTCACTTCCTGTGTAAAGATAAACTCAATATGTGATGCTAAATATAAGCTAAACTTTGTAGAGAAGTGGTTCTACCATTGTGGTGGTGTGTTTCAGGAACTACAACCTAAGAAACTGCTTGAGGAAACTTTGGGGAACTACATGCACTGCAGCAGTTAGGTAAAACAGGGCAAGTGAAAGAGAGAGAGAGAGACAAAAGCTCTCTCTTTCTTGTGAAATGTCAGCTATTTCCACACATTGTTTCCCTTCTGTTGAAACACGCCAACTTCTTACCACATGTTTTGTTCTGTTAGTAACCCTTTATCTCTTTTCTGTGCTTTGCAGTGCTACAATGTCTTCATATCAACTCTGCCCCTCTCGTCTCAGCTATCTTATCTCAGTTCCTTCCTCTCCTTGTGCTTTACTCCCTGCTTCAGTACTGCATGTTCTTTCTGTGCCCCCCTCTCTCTGTCTTTAAACGTCTGTGCCTGTGCCTCTCCACAGCTCCTGGTGCAAGGCAGTCTTTTACTGTGAAGACAAGTGTTTCCCAGCACATGCTGAGCCAAACTGGCTAGTTATATGGACCATGTGGCCCAGCTGGCAGACCTGCTGTTCAGCTAAGCAGCAGGTAGAAGCACAGACCTGTACAAAGAAATCTTCTCTCTATGATGTGCGTTTTTTAATGTTACATTCTTAAAGAATTCAATACTCTGCAAGTGTATAAACACAAGCCAACAATGCATGGTAAGGAATGGATACAGAGGGGAGTAAACTGCCCATGAATTAACATTTCAGTCCATAAGACAAGACATAACATGCATGAAGCAAATGATTAAATAAATCTGTTATAACTTGTCAACTGTGAACTTGTTGTAAATATTCTGACCAGCAAAGCCTTTTTGTTTATTGTTGCTGCTACCTGTTGCTATCTAAGCTTCAGTAACATCGCCTTTTCCAAACCAACTGAACATAGAAGTGAGCTAATTTTAGCTTTGTTTGTGCTAGCAGCAGCAGCAGCATCTGAATGCTGTGCAACACAAAGCAAAGTTCATAATCTCTTTTTTTTATGGGATGAGAGCGAGTCCTTTCTTAACATACTAAGATGTTGAAAATGGTACATTATATACTATATATAATACCTGCTAAACTTCATCATGTTAGCATAGTCATGGTGTGTGTGGCTGTAGATTCTTGTTGACTTCTACTCTGTGAAATGTCTGATAAGGTGAGAACCAGTGTATTCTATGGTTTAGGATTAAACTGAAACAGTTATTTTAAATTACTCTTTTTTCACATTGTCATTAAATGTTTTAATGGTTTTTCATATGCAGAGTCAGTCAAAAGCATTTGTCGCATTCTTTATTTTACTCCTACTTTTCTTTATTTCTCTCCCTCTGTCTTTGTAGAAGTCACATCAGAGAACTTTTTGGAAGACCTCCTGTTCAAAAAAAAAAAAACTGGTTAGCAGCTACTGGGTGCACTGGAGCCTACTGGTGTGCTCTCCCCAGCCTCAGATCATCCCCATAGATACCTACTGAAACTGGTTGAAAGGTTAGTACAGTCCAGAGTGACTCAGTTACTGGAAAAGTGCAAGAAAACCCCCCAAAAAACAATTTCTTACCTTTCTTTTTTTACCCTAACCTATACAGCTGCTCACTAGCATACTAGTCAATATAAAATCCCAGAATAGTTAGAAAAGAAAAATTAACCTGTAAAGCACTTAGCATACTAGATTCAATGGGATAAGAAGATAGAGTTCTATAAACATTGTGTGTTGAGGGTACAGCAATGCCTGTGAGCCTCTGAAACAGGAAGCAGCTGTGTTGATATATGGTCCAGACCCCCCACAACCCTCCCCACTTCAAGAAACCACTCAGAAGGTACAGTAAATCTGAACTAAATACTAGCATGTGCTCGATGTTATGTTGGGAAAATGGACTTGCACTCAATTATTGACTTATTCACTCTCTTAAGAAGTCAGAGTGAATTTCTATTATTGATGTATATGCTAATGTCCTCCCCTCAGTGTCACGGCAACAGTACTTTGAATGGAGAGGCCTCAGTCTGTCCTCTTCAGTAGCTCCTCAACTCAGCTCTGCTCTCTCCATCTACTACATCATCACTTCGCTGGTGCCACAGCATTGTGAGTGTTTTTATCGTCTTGCATTTCTTGCTCATTTAGGTTTAATTTCTGGACAGAGATTAAAAAAAGGAGGAAAGTTTATTTTAAATCAATATTTTTTGTAGCAGGGACAGTTGATCAAATGACTATAATGTGAAAGGGGTCGCTAATATACAACCACCATCATGTTAACATGTTCACACTTGTCAACATTTAGCATCAAGGGATGCTATTGCCATTGTACTACTATCAGTTTCAAAGTTTTTATGAGGAATTTAACACTAACAATGTAACATCTCTGCTATATTATGGCTAATATGTGTGTGTGTGTATAGACATGTATGTGTGTGTGTCTCCTGTTCCTCAGTTCCAGAGCTGAACAGCCTGATAAAAAAAGTCACTGAGGATCCACATCCATGAATCATACAGGGAGCACAACACCCTGATGACTGCTATACTGCTCTGTTGTTTTGCCAGTTTCTTTTTTTATTCATGTAGTGAATGTGAACATTTTACCACCTTTTGATTGTTTTTCTGTTTTTTCAAATGTTGTGATATGTACCCCTAAAATACTGCCTGTATTTTCAGGTACATTTTCTTTCAGTTTTTAAGGACAAAAAAGCTAAATAAATGTCCTTATAACACATTTTTCATTTAATTATGACACTGTAAATGTATACATGAAAATGAAATACGTATACAGGGTTTCTGCCAGTAAAGTTAAAGGTTTTACTCGTGATAAACAGTGATTGGGCCCAAAGCGTAACTGTTAACTTTGGTGTTGTCACAAGTTTATTAGCCAGTGGGAAAATTTCCTCACTGTGGAATCCCCACTGAGTGGCAAACAAGACACAGGAACTTGGCTTGGGTCCGAGGAGTTGTAGCATGTATTCACCAACAAATAGCCAAAACTGCACACAGACTGCACTATTCACAGCTATATTGCTAACTTCATACTCCACCATCACACACACATGCTCTCTCTCTCTCTCTCTCGCTCTCTCGCTCTCTCTCTCTCTCTCTCTCTCTCTCTCTGTTTGATTTGTTTTCATTGAAGCATTTTAAATCTTCTCCTACTTCCACTGAAGCTCTGATGCCAGTGGTGATTGTCAGGAAATACAAAAACCTCGGCATCCTGTTTAAATAACCATCAGTCTGAACCTCGTATATGTCTTGTCCAATAGGAACTGTCGGTGCTTCTGACATATGTGACGCTTGAACTGGTGTTTGTGGGTAGGCATCTGCTCTCCTGGAGTGATTAAGTGCAGCTCTTCATCTAGAGAATGGTGGGTATTTTGCCCTAAAATGTGAGCAGGATAATGGGTCTCTCTGGCCGAGCACAAAATCATGTATAGAATATCATATGGTGCATATAAGTTAAAAAGACAAATACATCAGATTGACAAGAGCTGTGACACTGTTTACATAAAAGTTGGTAAACTCTTCAAGTAAAGGCGTGGACTGAATCTTTAAAGGATCAATGTGTAGGAATTGGCCAGAATTTTAGTTTAAAACATTTCAAAATTCACTAAAATTATTAACAGAATGTAAAGAAATAACAGTTTTGATGTTATGTCAAAGACCTATATGTATTATGTTTTAAAGATATCTACTGAAGTAAGCATGCTAACCAGCTAGCTTTTGCCCCATCTGGCCTGTACTGTCTCATAATACTACTTTGTACTTCAGGGGTGATAGTGTAGCATCACCCCTGAAGCATCCAGTCTGCCCTCAGTCCAACATGAGATGAAGAAGACGTAGTGCTGCCCCGAGCCATTGGCAGTAATAGCAGAACCAGGCTGAAAGCTGCTGTAATTTTTGCTGTGGGGCCGTTAATATGTCACTTTATTAAGTTTTAATATTTTTTCAGGCGATAAAGTAACCATGTAGATTCCCAATATATGGTCATTTTATCCAAATAATGCCTATTTGGAAAGTTGCACCGCTGTTGTTGGAGCAGCTGGCTGCTGCTGCTGCTGCTGCTGCAGGAACTGGCTGGAGAGACATCAGCTGGTCATGTCAGTTGATCCAATAAACTGCACTGTGTTGAAATATCATAACAATAAATTAGGTGTTGCAAAATGGCAGCAATTAATGAAAGCATGATGCTGTGTGGCAGAAAAACTGCTGTTTTACCATTAGCAAGTTCTGTGACTCAAGTTTAAGACTATATACTGTACAAATACCATTGCTGTCTCTTACAGTTGCTTGGAAACACAGACTGTGAAGTGGGCTATGTTTCCAAATGCCAACAATAAGCTTGAGGACATCATTTGTAGCAGTGGGGACAACCTCATGTCCACTCTCCTGCTTGTTCAGAGTCTCCGTGAGTCATCTCAAGGTCTCTGTACAACAAAGGTGTTCATTTTTAGGACTAAATCACTCCTGAACTGGAACTCTTTTCTAGGGGTTTTACAAGTTGAAAGCTCTCTAGCAGCATTCTCAGAATATTATATGTGAATTCAGCCCCTGCTCCCTCATGTCCTGACCTGCCCATGAACCACAGATGAAAATGAGCCTCCCTCTGGTACATTTAATGTTTTATTTTACAGATCCATTCCTTGATTGTGTTACAACACCTAAAAGCATTCTCAAACCCCTGTATTACTTTCCAACTTTTGAAACTCACAGGATGGATTTATGTAAGGGATTAAGTATCTTCCATGATTGTTATGATTTACTCTATATGAGAAACAAAAGCAGTGGGTGAACATTTGGTGCATGATATTTGTATATAGTCTTAAACCTGTGGGTGTAATCACAGTGTAAACAGACTTTCCTGCTCTCTGTCAGCTCAGTGTCAATGTGCTGCTATGATGTCCTGACCTCAAACCACAGCTCTCTGTATTCTGAGCTGTGCTCTGTTAGCATAACCCTCCAGCACTGTTTTAAAGCTATACTCCTACAGAAGAATCATTTGAGAGGTGAGATCAGGGATGTTTTGTTTTAACAGAGAGCCAAAGCAAACGTAGGTTCAGCTGACCATCAGCCTCTCCGAGGTTCAAGAGGGAAACAAACAGATTTTGCACAAAAATCTGTGTTCCGCGGCCACTTGTGTAAGGGCTTAGGGTTTTATAAACCTGTATTGTATGAATGGTGTCATTAATCTGGCTATTTACAAAACAATGGGTCACATGACTATGAAAAGTCTATTAAAAATGTGTCACGTCCGCAGTCAGCTAATTGATTTTTAAATCAGTTGTCCTCACAAAAATCACTTTTTCTCCCCAAGTATGTAATATATATTTAATAGTGTAGTGTAATGTTGTATAATCAGCTTGTTACACATGAGTAAGCCAGTGTCATGGAAAATTGGACTGATCTTCTTTATATCTGATTTAATGAACCTCATAAGGGCATCTGATGGTATAAAACAAGCCTTCCCTAAAGGTTTCACAAAAATATTCTGATCCTTAATAAAGTCCATATGCAAATCCTGTGTACTGTAATATTCTAACCACATTAAAAGCAAAATGAATTTCTGGACTGATATGATATTGTTATGTATGCACAGAAGGAACACAAATACCAATGCATGTTGATCAGTAACCGTGACATGAGTAAAACATGACTAGCTGATCCCAGAGCTGTGTAGGAATACTTAGTTCTTAGAACTTAGTAACTAATTAGTGTCAATACTAAAGAACACCTTTCATTTTCTTCCCACTACTGTCTGGCAGTCCTCAGTGCTGTATTGTAAAATTGCTCCAATATTTACACCAGGTAGTCACAAGCAGCAGAGACCTTTCACCTCTGCTGTTAAGAGGAAGTAGAAAGACAAAAAATACTGTTGCTGGGAAAACATCTACAATAAATGTGTAATAAATCAAGCATCATATCTACCCTCCTGGACCAGACTGAGTATGTTATAACTGTATATCATCCAGTAATGTGAGCAGTTGTGGTTATATTGCAGTACAATAAACTGACCAGGCTCTTCTCTTTGTCAGAATGGCAGTGTCTGCTGCCACATCAGAAAGCTGACAGTGGGAGCATCAGGGTCAAAGTTTACCGCAGCACCTACCACATGCTGCAGGAGCCTGAGCCTGACCTGGTCATCAGTGAGTGTCGTCTGTCTGGCGACTTTCAAAGGACTCAAAGCTTGATTCCTATGTGTGAATTTGCATGTGAAATATGTTGTCTGCTGTTGAATGGTGGGAAGGAAGCCAGAGTTCCCTTTCCTTCAACAAACAGCCTTTGTTTGTGAGCGAGTGTTTTATGATCTCCATAGAGTGTGTGTGTGTTGACAGGTTTCAAGCCTGCTTTTGTGTGTAATGACTCTTGGTTCGCCACTCTTCCCAAACTCCAGGTAATAAATACAATAAGCACACATCCGCACACTCACTTCCTCTCCACTGACCACACTGTATTGCTACCAGTCATGTTACAGTCTGCTGACACACCAAAACTGCTCTCATGTCATGACCTCAATGCAAAGTGTTGCACCAATATTGCTAATTAGCATGCCTCTGCTAAATCTTTTTTTATGTCAAGCTGTCTTTTTGATTTTAGCATTTAACTATTCAGTTTTTGGGGTGAAGAAGTTCCAGCCCCCCCTAAAACCACAGTGTGTTTTGTGTTGTTTTTACATTTCTCTTTAGAGAAAAAGATTACATGAATGAGACACAATGTGATAATTAGTGAACTGTAGATGGTGGTAGGTGTATTTAAAAAACAACTTTGAACAGAGCCAGACTAGCTGTTTCCCCTTGCTTCCAGTCTTTATCCTAACCAAGGCTAACCACCTCCTCATCCAGACCTGTACTTAACACAAAGACATGAGATTGATATCCATCTTCTCATCTCACCCAGGCTGTTGTTTACCTCTCAGTTCATTCCATATATTGGTCACAAGATGTGTTCAGACCAAATGCTAAGCAAATTTTTGCCTCCCGTCATTTGCATATATTTGACTGCTGTACCAGTTGTATTGATTAGACACAAACAGTCAAAATACCATCTGTATGTTGGCTGTAAGTTAGCTAGCAGCGGACACACTGATTGTGTCTGTTGGAGTGTGTCTTTGTGTTTATCTTCAGTTCAGACTAAACTCAGAACTTGCCAGAAAGTCTAATTCTTTCTGTTATTTCCCTCCAGTCTCTCTCCTTTTTCCTCTCCTCTCTGTATGTGTGAAACACATTCATAATGCTAATTGTTCAGCATCTAAAATTCACTTTGTATTCTGTCTGAACACACAATAACACTGGCTGACAGTGTCCTCCTTTGTGTTCATGTCAGTCTCTGGGGGTTCCAGCCTTCTTCTGTGAGATCAGTGCGTTGAGATGTGAGAGCAGTTGGCAGGTGATGAACATGGCCACAAGGGGCGCTGTCTCCCCACCAACCATCAACCCCTTCCGCTGCCCCCCTGCGCATCAGCGGAGGAGACAACAGGCTGCCGTGGTGAGGAGCTCTAATTGCAGCTTTAGTCACAGGAACTAGACTGTCTCTCAAATCCTGTGTTAGAAACAGTCTGTCTTCACACCAGAGTATCAATGTGGAGAAAGCACAACTCCATAGATGTATTAAACAAGAGATAAAAAATAATTTTAGTGAAAGCTGCTCACCCTAAAAGCTCTCTTTAACTTCCTTTCTGGGTCTCCATAGAGCAGGAGCATCAGTGTCTTTCTTCAGCTGGCTGCCCACAATAATAAATAATCATTTTCTTTTGAAAAATTCAAAGGTAAAAGTTAGTGAATCACTGGCAAACACCCTTGTATTTTACACACTAGGGCCTTTTACATACAATATATACATAGATCATTGGGTATCAGTTACTGCAAAGTCTTATAGTCAGGAGCATTGGATCAAGATAAAGGTCTGAGGACCAAAACATTATTAACATTGTTCATGATATTCTTTCACGTTTACGAGAACATGAGAAGTTTATATGCTGAGTGAAAATAAAAGCAGAACCTGTGACAATAACTACACATTACTTCTCATTAAGTTCCTGCAGTTGAAAATGGCTATTAATCTACCCATTAAATCAGCTACAGGTTTAGCGTATCCACACCTTTTTTATTCCAGTTCAAGTTCTGGTAATAACTACCACAAACACAACATCTGGTGTCTCTGGCAGAAAGCAAACTTTAGACAAATATTGCTATAACTATAGTCAGTCCACTGACTTTATGACATTTTTCTACTTGTGCTACTGTTACACTATGTTTTAGCATCTGGAGGATTGCAGCACTGAAGAACTGTCTACCATGATATAAACTATCTGACTCATCAGCTGGAAAAGTTCCTGTTAGCTTGGGCATGTTCTGGCTGCTGCATGTCACTGCAGCATAGGAGTTATCATTCCTTGAATCATCTGTTATGATGATGTTGACATTCTTTTTATCTTCTTCTCTGTTACATTTAATGATCAAATTTTGTAACACCCTTTCTATTTCCATTGTTTACTGTCTCTCTCAGGTATTCCAACGGCTTCATCTTCCACCTCGTGTACAAGCCTTCAGTAAACGTTGAGCACCTGGTAAGTGACAGTAACTGCAGTCTTACTAACATCAAATTAAAAAACAGTAGATAAATCAGAGGAGGTTCAGTATTAGCTAAGGGGCATATCAATATTTAAAGGCAGTATTTTCCCCCATCTAAAAAACATGACCAGTCAAGTGACTGACTCGCTGCATATTTGTTGCGGCTGAGATAAGTCTTTGTCTTGTTTACACATGAACACATGCACACTAACTCATGGCTCCTGCACTCTAAAGAAACACCAGACTTTTCACATTTGTGTCAGTAGGATAATGTGCTGAGGAGAGATCCAGCCTGAGAGAGACACCCAGGGTTCTTTAGAGGGAGCCCAACGGTGCTGAAGGAGTCTATTTGAGAGATGTTTAGCTCTGCTTCTGCTGGGAAGAATTCAATGGGTGGCTAGCAGAATAAAATATGTTTTCTTCATAAATTAATTACATAGAAATAGACCATGTTACCATGAATTACACTATACTGTAATTCTAGACATCTAACAGTGTTCTGCCAAGTGTCTTCTATGCTAAATGTGAGTCTTTCTGGAGAGTTATGATGTTAATCTACCCTGCCATTTATGTCCATTATGTCATAAAAACTAACTACAGGCGTGGCTCCACATCCATTAAATCCACAGTGCTTGTCAATCACTTATTAAAAAGGCATGTTGTAGCTCTCCCAGTGCGCTGTGCACTGAAGTGTGGCCTGCTTCTTATTCCTTGGGGGGATTTGGAAAGAGGCCTGACCCCCCTCCTCACCCCACCCCGCTAAAATTGCTGGTTCAAAGACTTCCTGACATCTGGCCACAACAGTCATTGCTGGAGAGTGAATGGGAAGATGGATGGGCAGGGTTACTTGCCTGTGGGCCTGGTTGACTGATATGCAGAACATGATAGAAAACAACATTTTGTTTCCTCAGTAAGTGAAAAAGCAACCATACTGAGCCTTCAAAATAAGCATGTGTTTTTAGAGCAAACATACTGTATATAACAACAAACTACTCTATAGATAGTATGAATACATATAAAGGCACATTAAGGCAAGTTAAGTTTAGATAGTATAAATACATATAAAGGCATAAGGGCAGCCATTCGCTGTTGACCACTGCTTGAACTGAGAGATGGATGAAAAATGAATTACTTGTGTTCCTGAATTTCCAGAAGCAGACAAAAAAAGATATTTGCTTGGTGAAATATCAGCATGCAAATGTAGCTACCACATTTGTTACAAAACCACTGTTTGAGATCAACTGCTAGCAACATTAGCCTTGAAACTTTTTTTACAAGTCAGTCCACCAGGCAATCAGAAGAGACAAAGGTCGCACCGTTTAGTACAGCATGACTGAGAGTTCAAGAGCGGTCAATTACTGCACCAGCCAATGCAGAACGTGCAGCACAGACTCTTGTTTTTCTGCTGTAATGTGAATATGCCTCTAGGACTCACAGTCTGAATCATGGTATTTGTACAAGACACAGTACTTGTGACCATCAGGGCTACAGGATCCACCCATTTAAGTTGCACTGTCTGAGTTTGATATACTTATATAGAATCAGGTTTGGCCAAGTTTATTTATGCATACAAGGAATTTGACCCCAGTTTGGTGGCTCTCAATGTACTGACAGAGTAACAACACAACAGTCTTCAGAAATATACACAAAGAATGACTATATATAAGTGAAACTGTTCTGTGAAAACAGGATGCAAATAGTGCAAAGGTGTGAAGAGCGTATATATATATATATATACACACACAGTATATACAGCCTGTTCAAATGTACAGTAATGAATGAATTGTATTGCACATTTTGTGTTTTCAACTAAAATGAGTATATGTAATTTGTAGTGAGTATTACAGTGTCCAGGGTTATTGCACAGTGACACAGTGAGTTCACTGATCGTAAGTGTGACAGTGAGGGGAAAGAAACTGTTCCTATAGATCAGTGGTTCTCAAACATTTTCACATTAAGGACCACTAAACTAACACAAATTAGACCACGGACCCCCATTTGATAAGGACCCCCTGAAACAATCTCAAGGACTACTAGGGGTCCCCGGACCACACTTTGAGAACCACTGCTATAGATAGATGAGAAGTGTTAAAGTTACAGTTACATCACAAAACAGATGTGGTAGGTGAGAAACAAAATATAACAGCAAGCCATAAATCGTATTGGTTACAATCAAACTAGAATTAAATAAGAAGAGGCGGGTGTGGGCACAGTGGTGCTATAACAGGATTACTCAACACGGACAGACTCGTTGGCACGGCACGCACGGCACGGTTTTACTCCCGTTGTTATTTGGTTTTCATTTGTACTAGCTCTGTCTGTCTCCCTCGTGCCGACGACAAACAGAAATACACGAAAAAGAAGTAAACGCTGAATGATTGAAGCTTTGGATTAGGTTGAACTCGTTAACTGCCAGAAAGCACGCGGTGAGACCGGACGCCGGTTATATTCGATTTCAAAGTAAAATCCCTCAATTGCCTTTAAAAAAACACTTTTTGCTGTATTGACCTGACAACAGCTAAGCACAGCACTGCCAAAGCATTATAAGTGGAATAATTCCGAATGTCAGAAAAAAGACAACAAACGTGTTGACACTATGCAATATGCATTCTATAGCATCACACAACTACAGTATTATACTAAAGAATATCGTATAACGAAAGAAAATGTTGATAGTGACACAGAAAGTATGAAAACCAGATGGTTAATGGTATGTTAACAACAAATCAGACAAATGTATATCAAAAACCTATCCAAAAATGTCTGCATAAGCGACTTCATGTAAGGTGCCAAATGCACTGCTGAAAAACTGATTTGGACCATATATTTACCAGATGAAAACCAGTGTTGAGCCTCTTCAAAATCTGACGACTCCTCTGGATTCTTATTTTCTCTTTCTTTTAATGGTAATGGTTCTCATGAAAAATGACGGGAGATATCAATCATGTCCATTTAGTTCTGGTGATAGGTAGCTGGAAACTAGCAATATGATAAAAAGTGTTAAATCACAAGCTCTACAACTTGAGTTTTGAGAGTACAAAAGAAAAGAGACGCAACCTTGATGCTTTTTTGACAACTGCCACTAGATAGCACTGCCGCCGTATTGAATTGAAATCACCATATCATGCCATGTCATGGTATGTCATGTTGTTATGTTAAAAAATTTGGTATTCGGTAGTCGCCTGCAGTCCAAAATGGCGGAAGCGTCGCTCTGCTGCGCGCGCTGATGTTGTAATGGAACGACCAATCAGATTCCACTTCTTATCAATGTAAAGTCTTTGGTTTTATTTTGAAATACATAGCCGGAATTCTGGTTTTATGTCGTGTGTAACTTTACTCTGGTACCTGTCAACTAGTCTCCGTTCTTCTGTTTCGCCGAAATGCCGGCTGGCTTCAAGACTCAGGAGGTTCTGCACTCACGGCAGCGTATGTATGTTGTAATTCCCGGTTATAAAATGGCGTATTTAAACATGACTTTGCTTTAACGGATAGAACACCGGGTATAAACGCTTTCTCCTCACCGGGGGGGATTTATTCTCCTCTGCAGCGCCCTGCATTGCAACGGAATGAGAACTGAATGAGCTGAGAGTGGATCCAGGATGGAGGACCGGCAACAACAGGAGGTATAGAAGCCTGCAGTAGCCTGGCATAGAGCTCATGGCCCAACATGACCTACATACTACAGAGCTTAACGGACGCATCTCCAGGACATCTCTGCTGTATGGATACATTAGACAGTAAATGACGCGGCGTTCAACCTTGTAACACAGTAATAAGTGACCTTCATTTTTATTTGCTACTGCAGAACTATGCATAACAAGACACGTGAATGTGCATATGACTGAACAAAGAGAACCGTCCATGTCCTATGCAAAATAAGGGAACAAGACCAACTGCATGATAAGTATGGCGTGCTGGATGTTTTGCTGACCTTCTGTAACGCTCTGGGGTCAGAGTGGAAATCAAAGGGAAAAATTAACCAAGCAGGTGGCCTGAGGCTTCTGGATACTACTCTATCCCTGACATTTTCTCTCAGTACAATACTGCTGAACAATACACCAGCTCTGCTCTTTGGATTATCCTACAGCTCACAAGGCCTGGGATCAAAGGTCTGAAGAAGAGCTGGGCTGAAAGGTCTTTTCAAGCCAGAGCAGCCTGTAGATGCCTTTTGCACTCAAGAGTAAGACATTGTACTGTAGTGATCACTAATCATGCTGTGATCAGCAATAAAGTCAACAGCTAAGCAATACAAACTGAAGTGCATTCCAAAATAAATCCAAATACATGTTTTTTTTGCAGTCATCTTTATAAACTGTCACCATTATGCTTCTGAACTGTCATCAGCCATTGCCTCTTTTGAGGCATACAGACGTACCACCTCGAGTCATAGAAAACTTCATCCTCACCGGCTACCGCTTCCCAAACTACAGCCTGAAGGATTGCTTACTGTCAGCATTCAGGCCTACCAACGAAACTGGGAACTTCTGGACGCACTTCCTCCCAGTTTTCATTTTTTCATACTATTTTGTGGAGGTGTTTGGTTGGGAAGGTGCGCCACATGGTGACGACCCGTTCTTCTATCCGCTTTGGAATTATTTTATCGGGGTGTTCTGTCTGCTTATGGCTAGCAGCATGGCCCACCTGCTCAACTCAATGTCTCTTGTGGTAAGAGAAGTCTGCTTCTTTGTGGATTATGGCACTATCAGCTCCTACACGGTTGGCTCATCATTGGCGTACTACTACTACATCCACCCTCGTGCAGGAATAGTGGAGACAGGAGGCCAAAATGACTCCCATATAGACTTGAAACATGAACCTGCCCATTCTCCCACATCACCTTATGCAATACCAGAGTTCAACGTGTTTTTTGAGACCCTCTACATTCCAAGTGCATGTGTTGTAGCGATCATTTGCGTCTTATCTTGCTGTAATACTCGCCAGAGGTGGAGAAAGTATCGGTACGTCATCCGGACCCTTGTTTTCCTCCTCCCATTCCTCGTCTCCTCCACACCAGTTTTCTACCGCCTCCTCACTAGGTCGCCTTATTCCACCACCTCCTCCTCCTTTGCTGCTTCCACCTCCATGCCCAGCTTCTTCTATCGTCACTGTCTCTGGCTGCTGGTGTCAGCCGTCTTCAACATCAGCAAGTTCCCCGAGCGCCTAGCCCCAGGTCGCTTTGACATCTGGGGGCACAGCCACCAGTGGTTCCACTGCTGCACGTTTTTGTCTATCCTCGATGAACTCCACATGATCAAGACAGAAGTGAGGGCCATCTTGCTCAGCCCGAATCTACTGCTGCCCCCTGCCACTCTCTCGCGTCTACCCGGACCCACCATAGCGTCCACTTACGGGGTGATGTTCCTCCTCCAGACCACTATCATCTCCATCATTGTATGGTTCTCCTGGCATGCCAACTGCATTTACGGACCCCAGAGAGACCAACTAGAAAAGGAACACCTCAAGAAACACTTGAAATGTCACTAATCGCAAAGAAGATGCATCTTTTTTTTTTTTTTTAACAATCTCTACTGTGAAGGAAGATTTGCACATGCATACAGAGCCATGCCACAAAGAAAAGCGCACAAGAAACAATATTTCCCTTCTTATTTCATGTTCCTCACATGTCCCTACCCAGTATGAGAGCAGTTTTCAAGCTCTCATGAGGGGAAATTGGGGACAACGAGAGATGAGAGGATTATATTCTCAGCTCACCACAGGGTGTCTGTCTGGTTGAGTGGATATTGGAGGACCTTGCCAGTTTTTTCCCCTGACCTGCTCCAGCATGTCTGAGCAGTGGGGATAATAACTACCTCTAGGGACTCTACACTTGAGGACAGAGGAAAGGTTTTGTACCCAGGACAACACATGTTCCATATAACATTTGGGTAATGTGGCTTAAATGTCAGCATAACCATTTATAGAAGCTGCTGATGTGTGCTGTCAAGTCCTCCTCTTGCACTTCCCCTTCTGACCTTAAATGGTATCTTTACAAAATTCTCTGCTGTGTTTTCAGTTGAACGCCCAGTGCAGTTCATTGTTTCATGTCTTTACCTTCTCTTCCTCTGACTTACATGGACACAGTCTCATTTCCTCTCTCTTTCCAAGTGACCCATGTAACAGGAAGTGTGGTGGCCTTGCAGACGTAACAGAAATAGCTGAGAGCTCATATCAGTGTTACAGTAAAGCACTTTCAGGGGGTCGTTTGACTCACCCTGTCATTAAGAAGCCATGCTTGCTTTCCAACCTTAAAGGACGCTATAATTTGTGACGCATATAATGATGTCCTGCTGAAATGTTTTGTAGGTCCACTTGGGTTATTTAGATTTGAAATGTATTCATGGTGCATGGAATACATCTGCTGTATGTATGGTTTCCATTACACTGATGACTAGTTCCTCTTAGGTTATTTTCACACTGCTTGAAGTGCTCTAGTTCAGATTACATGTGATGCAGTCCTGACTTTTTCTAATCAACATGACAGCATAGTGGAATTTATCTTGAGCACATGGATGTGGGACACACTTTGTACACACATCTTTTGCCTGACAGCTCATGTAAGTGAAATCATTTCAAAACCTGATCTGAGCAGCAGTTCCTGTGTGAAGGCCCGCATTGTGAACATAGATGAAACGAGGACGATGAAATCAGAGTCTGCCATACACTGAGGCTTTTCATGTCATGTGATGTATAGTAAATCCTTAGAAAAAAAAGCCATAGCTTGGAAGAGTGATAGTTGAAATAATGGCAATAATGTAGTTGTACTACATCATCAGGAACTTCCTGGATAGATTTGCACTTGTGAGATAGATGCTCTAAAGTTCACCTAACCTTAGTTTGTGCCTTTTATGTATTACCATTATACTCAAGTCTAATCATTTGTTTTTCTGGATGGTTAATTCTTGATGACCTCTGTAAAAGTGGTAATCACATAATTTTTTAATCCTGTGTACAGGATGTACATCCTGAGTTTTTTTTTAAAAAATCATCTTGCAGTGCTAGTGGGGATTTATACTTTTCTTTCCACAGAGATAAAAAAAATATACATATATTCAGTCTGCTGCCCCTTTAAAAGGTTCTCAACCAGTTTCCCAAGTTGCACCCTTATTTCCTAACAATGATAATCAAAATATCCTTGCTCAGTTTGTCTGAAGTGATGCTACTTTCTATTATTTTTTATTTCATATTTTCATATTAAATAAACCATTCATATTTATCTGGTGTTGTACAAAAGGGGCAAGGATATACAGTATGTCATTTCTGGCTCCATGGATTATTAAATATGGTTGCAATTTAGGAAACAGGATTAAAAATCTTTTGATTGGGGTATTGTGGATATACTGTATTTTCGGATGGTGGTGGTCCAGAAGTGTCGTTACATGATCTGGGTGTATCAGAGTGCACAGATTCTCAGCGTTGTGACTCAATTGTAATGGTAATATATAATTAGCACTAACTGGGGCTATGGTTCACCTGATAGATTAAATGCTAATCTCACGGGAGAAACTACCATATCTTTATTCAATTTTGAATTGCATGAAGCAAGGTTTAGCCTTATTGTTAGCAATTACTTTACATGCTTTATGATCCTGCCTGCACAAATGAGTGTTTGCTAACAACTCTTAGCCGAAATATCCGTCCAGACGTCTGCTGCTCTGTTATTCCCTTGTTTTTTCAATATTCCTGCTAACCAACCCAAACCAGACAGGACAATATTCAAACTTGGGGTGGGTTTGGATTTGGTTACTTCAAATGCAATTTACTTAGAAATTCTCTTTTTCTCTCTCTTAATGTGCCAATGGTCTGTGTCCATGTGTGTTTCAAGTCAATGCCAGAAGGCATTTGTTAGTCTGGCAAGCTAGTGGTCAGTAATGGATAAAATACATCAAAAATATAGTTTTGGGTCAGTACCAGTTAGGTTTAGCCAGGTCAGCTCTCAGTTATAGGCCTGTGCAGAGCTCAAAACGAAAATCAAAAAAACTACATTGATCAGCACATGAATGATGAGCATTGTGTGGTCTACAAAATTCATAGACACCTTAAGTTTGACAAAACAGTTCTACTAGCAACCAGACATTTTTCTTTCTGCTTTGTCACATTTAGCCGCAGGTTCAGTTTTATCTGAACTACGTTTTCTGCCCTCGACAAAAAAAACAATGTGTTTGGACCAACCTAAAAAAATAATCTTTTGCTCTGAGTTTATTTGCACAATGAAAATGGACCATGGCCATCAGCATCTAAAGAGGGTTAATTTGAGATAATGTGTGTTTTCTCGGTGTGTTTTCATGTTATACTGTCATGTTCTTGTTGACTTTGTCCTGTCATGCTATTGTGCAGTCAGTCAGCTCATGTTGGTCGCTGTCTTATTACGGAAATTGTATGATTACCACTGTATTAGTTCTATTCATATCTGAAAATTGAATCTGAATGTTTAATTGTGTTGCACAAGAGAAAATAATTAGAGAAGGACGACACTGGAATGAGTAAACAAGGACCATATTTCACTGGTTGTGATAATCATGCTGTTATGGTGCACTTTAAAGCTTCTTCAGAGCTCCTCACAATGTTCCTTTAAGGGTCAACCCTACAGTACTGTATTATTTCATCACATTTCAGGTTTAGGTAGTGCTCTCTAACACTAACAAAGAGAGATTTATCAGATAACAACACATCCATTGTAGAAGCGATGTTTCTACCTCAATAGAACTTTTGTGTTGCTCTGTCAGTGAGAAGAAGCATCATTGAAACAGTTTTTTGTCCCTCCACCTGTCTAGACTGTGGATGCCAGACTTGAATCTATTAATGTTTAAGCAGTGTTAAGTATGTGAATGTTAGACCGACAGACTACTGTATCTTATCTAGTGAAGTACTCAGGGGTGACTGAAGAACGAAACTAATAAATTACAGTATTCACACATGCATTTTGAATTATGATTTTCTAGACGTGGAGGATAATTGTAGTTCACAGTATCTGTTATTGCTGAAAAAGTGAAAACCCTCCTCCATTATGTTAGCTGATGTATCAAAGAGCACTAATATGGATGATTTGAGTTTTATTGAATAAATTATGTAGAGAACTGTCATGATTATGCCAATTGATTTATTGATTGAATTCTATAATGGGTTGTAGCACTAGATTTGAGTCATAATTAGTCCAGATTTGATCTTCTAGCATGTTTTAGCCAAACTAGCAACATTGACAGCAATCGAATAATATATCAAATCAATCAAACGGAACTTCAGCTGACACAATACCTCTAAAAATATTTGCTAATAGTTTACATGCTTATGGTTGTCTAACATTTATATGCTAACTAAATACTACAAATGAAACATTAGCACGTCATAAGCATGGTAATATATCATTTCAAGCTCAGTGTCAGCATAACACCCAATAGCTGTTATGTTGATGGTAACATTAGCATTCAGGTCAATACACCTGAGGCTGACAATAACATGTAATACAATACGTTAAAAATACTCTTGGCTGGAGTCAGAATGTGGTTAGCCTAGCTTAGCATAAAGACTGTAAGAGGTGCTGTAGGTGGTAGCTGGCAGGCTAGCTGTTCCCCTCTGCTCCCTGTCTTTATGGTAACAGACTAACAACATCCTGACTCCAGCCTCATACTTAATGCAGACATGAGATTGGTATCAAACTTCTCATCTTACTTGGAGAGAGGAAGCAAGAACTAATTCCCAAAATGCTGAACTATTCCTTATAAGTACAGTTTTCATTGACTAAAGTTCTAAAGTAAAGATTGTTTTGTGCTCCAGTGGGAGTAATATGCAGTAATGATTAATGTGCAGCAGCACCGGGCTGCTAGCATGGTTATTGACTTTCAGACTTAGGCTCATTAGGTTAAGTGAACTCAAGTCTGTGGTTTTCAAACATCTGAATAATTCAAATGTTTTCAAATGAGTTCTCTCCAGGCTCTGATTTGCAAGTCCTCAGCTTTTGGCACATGTATTTCTGTGTGAGTACATGCACATGCTGTAGGTGTGCTGGACCTTGGCAGGGTCATGTTTGACATAAAGAGCCAGCTGCACGTGTAGCACACACTCACAAACTACACTCCTCCTCCCCCCACGGCTTTTTCCATCCCTCTGTCTCTTTTTACTCTGACGTCCTGAACCACAAACAAACGGCTGGTGAAACATGAACCACAGAGAGAAGATCCTCCTTGAGTGGAGTTAATGTTAAATCAATAGACTGACCAAAGAGTAGAAGGCGATGAATAATAAATAGCCTTGGAAATACTGATCATAATGAAAGCAGTTGATAAAAAGTAATGATGAACTCCAGTAACAAGAGTACATGTTCAGAGTGATTTAGAATTTATAAGGAGGACAGCAGGGTGATGAAGGTGTCTATTTTCACGGTGGTAGGCTGCCAGTCAGAGTTCACCCTCACTCAGTTCAGCAGTATCACTTTCTCTTCTTTATCATGCAGTTGTGGAAGTTAGAATAACAATAGTTCAGAGGAAGTTTTGATTGTAAAAGCAAACTTGTGCGCACTCATTTTGAAATATGTTGTTTTTATCAGAGTCTGACTGGTATACTGGAGAATGTCAGGCTGAATTTCGGGGGGGAAAGTGTATAAATGATGCAGAAGACATTTAAAATGTTTCCATTTGATCAAACAGTGCAGCCATGAAAGCAGGAATGTGGGCATTTTAGCAAGGACAAGTTATTTTCTACAGTAAATCAAAGTAACACATGGTGACATTTTAACATTTGATTCCATTGTTTTTAGACTCAGTATATTTAAATTGGACTACTTTTAGGCCAACAAAAATCAACGAATAGCAGTATTTCCTAACCAGAGGTTTATTCCTGAAACCCCATTTAGACCTTAATGTTGGGAATTACAACTTACAGAAAATATAATCGAATAGATATTTGAACATCTGAATACATAAAATATAAAACATGTTGCAACTTCAACATTTTTTGTTGCATCATTTCATTTCCGTTCATATCCTTCAACCATGTGTACATTAGACTCTGTATTTATTCAGAACACTCAGAGGCAGGGGGATGGAGGGACCTGGCTTCAGTATTCCTAAAATTGTTGTTAGTGCCCTGCATAAACCACGTCTTGGATTTGAATATTTTACTGAGTGCATCATATACTGTAGCTTTAACAATATGTTAGATACATAATATGTATGTGATATGTACTACTATCAAAGAATTGAAAATTATTTTTCTAACTTATACATATAACTTTATGGAGAAACCAGGCTTCAAGGCATGTCTGATTTATGAATACACAGCTCTAACTATGCAAGTCCACACTTGAAATTCACCACCTTAGGACCTTCCAAGCTCTTGCACTTTATGCCCCAGTTTATCAAATCAAGTAAAAGCTTGTTGTTAGTACAACTGAGACACATCAATGCCGGTTATATAGTCTGTTCTCTATCACACTAAACCTGCTCTGTGCACCCTCTACTGGGCAAAATGAGCAATTGGACTTTATAGAAAAAGCTCCCACTCACACAGTAGGAAGTACATCACTCAGCCAACCACAAAACTCTCATTTCCCTACTTGCCTCCTGAGTTTTTGGAAAGTTGTACAGTAGATAAAGAGTGGCTTAAAAACACACTTTCTTGTCCAAACCGTTGAAAGAACTCTAGGATGAGCGAGAGCATGGTTCTATAACCAGCCTGTAGCCTCTCTATGGGATGAATAGAGCTTTTTTGAGGACTATTTAAAGGTTCATATTCTCCAGGGTATTATAAAAAAAAGCATTCCAGCAGTCTTGTAATCATGCTGGTATTTGATGTTTAGAGCTTTGCCAAGATCAGCCTCAGTACATCAGATTGGCAACATTTATGTTTAAGGTTGTGCATGGTCTCTTATTCAAATACATTAAAATGAAAAAATCTGTTTGGAAAAAGAAATCAATAAATGCTAAAGTAAGGCATAAACTATAAATGACAAGAAAACCATTCCAAAAAAGAAATCACTTTTTATTCTATTTATCAGTATTCTATGGCTTAATGCATTCAGACAGATTTTAATTGAACTGTTAAACAAAAACATGATTTTGTCTTCAAAATCAAAATAATCAGTCTTTTAAGATACAAGAGGACACAAACATCTTTGAATCAAGATGATCAGATATGTTATTAAGGCAGTCAATAACATTAACTTGACACAATGGCAAAAGCAGCTTTACAATGGAATGTCTGAACAAACACACAAACAGGCGTATTTTTATATATTAAATGAGAGACAGAGAGCAAAAAGAGGTTTAGAAGAAACATGAATTTTTAAAAACATGTTTGGTTGTGAATAAAACTGACAACCTGAAGTGGGTTGAAATGGTAACAATGGTGTCATGCAGCACATGTGCAATGTAAGGTAACCATTATTGTAATACAGTATTTCAGAATTATATTCTTCTCTCTGTCAGGTCACACTTTGTATGATTTCTTAGTCCACCACCAATAAACAGTGCTCCTTAAAAAAAGAAAACTGACTCAAGGTCAACTTGCTGGATTTTTCAGAAGCTTTCAACCAGATCTCATGGTCTTTATTGGCTAATGAAGTTTGCTCAGTTGTCACAGAGATAGTTCAGTTGGAGCAGACTCCATCCACAGATAAAGTAGAAATACCACCTCTGGGTGTATGCCTCTGCCAACCAGTCAAGTTGCAGTTTACATCCAGTGTATTAAGTGTATTTTCTGGCAAAATGGAAGTTATCACTTTACACGTATGATTCCAGTGAATAATTTCCAGTGAGAAACATGATGTCTTCACATAGGGACTTTTTGGATATAAAATGTCATCACCTCATCATTTTATCCTTATTAGACATTTGTGAAACTTTGTCCTAATTAGCATATGAGTTCTTGATTTATGGCCAAAAATGTGTTTTGTGAGGTCGCAGTGAATATTGACCTTTGATCACCAAATTCTAATCAGTTCATCCTTGAGTTCAAGTGGATGTTTTTTGCCAGATGTAATGAAATTCCCTCCAGGCGTTCCTGAGGTATCACATTCAAGAGCAAATGGGACAGACGTGAGGTCACAGTAACCTTGACCTTGACCAAAATCTAATCACTTAATGTGTGTGCCAAATTTGAAGAAATTCCCTCAAGGCATTCTTGAGATATCATGTTCATGAGAACGGTACATATGTACGGACATACAACCCAAAAACATGATGCCTCCGGCCACGTCTGTCTCTGGCGGGGAGGCACAAAAATCATGAGATGTGGTTGAAAGCACCAGGAAAAAAGGAAGTAAGTGGAGTTGATGAATGTTTACTCTCAACATAATCCTTGATATTTCAAGAACAATTTTTGTTTATTACAACTTGGGTCTTATTTATGTAATTTTGGCCATCAGTTCTAACGAGCAGATTTAGCAGGATGATGTAAACTAGGACTACTTATTATTAAATCATCTATCAGTTATTCTCCAATCACTGTAGGGATTGTTAGGATTTCATTGATACTACTATTCTTCTTCTTTAATGCTTATCAGTTTCTTTTGATTACTGTGCAAGAAAAAGAAAAAAAATTAGAACAGAAATTACATCAATGAGAGGCGTCTGGTAACCGAATGGTTAAGACAGTGTAACCACAACATCCCTAGTTGGATTTTGGCCGGAGAGCTATGTTGCATGTGAGAGACAAAACTTCATGTACAACCACAAATTTCCCCAAAACCATGTTTTCCACTCTGCTAATCTCACCCCCGTCAGGACTGATAAAACAACCACTGAGTTTTTTCTAAATTAGAGCCATTCTCTGTTCAGAGCAAAGCTCCCGTCTGAAGCTGATTTACTCAAGTATCAATGAGTGGTACTGAATGATAGTCCATGTATCAAAACCTGGTAGTAGAAACCTTGAAAGAAACCTTGGTTTAGCTGTAGTGCACTGCTGTCTCTGAAACCCTCACACACCCACAGAGAGCAGGTAGGAATGAGTTCATATTAGGAAAATGAAATATTGGAGGACATCTGGTGGAGACGAAAAAAACTGTTTTACCTATTGTGTTTTTAAAATCAAGCATCATCCTACCTTGAATACCATAACTAAATATTCACACCTCATGTATTCCAGCTAGTCTGCTTTGTAATTCTAAGAAGTAGCAGCATTCTCAAAAATGAGGAAGGGTAATTTTCAGCTCTCTGTTAATGGCACCAAACGTGAACAATAATTGGATAATTCTCGGACGGCATTCTTGTGTCATTACACCATTACTTGAACTCGCTATGGTATTGCCATGTTGGACTGTAGCTGAGAAGAACGGTTCTCTTTCTTTGTTGTACTTGGCATGTTAGTTTTCGGACATCTTGCGGATCATGTAGTTGAGGATGCCTCCATGGTGGAAATATGCCAGCTCCACATCAGTGTCGAATCTCATCCGCACTTGGAATGTTTTTCCTGTGTCGAGCTGTGAGAACACAAAGAGAAAAATCACATTCAAACTCACCTGAATCAGTAAAATAACAGTAAATAATAATGGTAAAAATAATGAGTCTGAATGCTCTTAACGTACCTTCACGTCGACTATCATGCGGGGTGTTAGCTGCTCGGGGATGATGATGGTGAAGCGCTCCCTGCCGGTCAGTCCCAGGCTGTCAGCAGTGTCTCCTGATAGATACTCCATAGGGATCACTCCCATCCCGACCAGATTACTGCGGTGGATCCGCTCATAGCTCTCAGCTAGAACTGCCTTTATACCCTTATTAAAAAAAGGCACACGCAAAAACTTAAGTGTGGACGTTCATACTTGACATTCAAAACACAGATTTGACCAGAAAAAGAAAAAAGGTCCACTTCCTTGCCTTTCCTAGAGCTTTCAGTCAAATCTCATGGTCTTCAGTGGAGTTTGCTCAGTTGTCCAGGTTTCATATTTCAGTCACATGATGATGACTGAGCAAATTATTGACTGATGGACACCATGAGATGCAGTTGAAAATGCTAGAAAAAGCTAGTAAGTGGACCTTAAGTCTGCTAAACGGATTTTGATACAAGACATGAACCCATTTGATGAAACAATCACCAAAGTTATAGTACTGCAAAGGTTGATATATTAACTTCCAGCTAACAGGGTCAAAGGCTTTCTCAAAGTCAGCTATAAATATCAAACCAGGCAGATTATTCTCATCATAACACTCAATGATTTCAAGGAGTCGCCTGATATTATCACCTATAAATCGGCCTTGTAAAAAAACCTGTTTGGTCAAAATGTATTAATTGCTGAATGACTTGCTTTAATCTCAGTGCAATACATCTGGCTAAAATACGGGCATCACAACACAAGAGTGTTAGGGGTCTCCAGTTATTTAATTTCACAGGATCTTTTGCCTGGCCATCTGCATCATGTTTTAGCAACAGGGAAATTAGCCCCTCTTTTGACAATTAGATTACTTCAAAAGAAAATTTATAGCAGGCTGATAAGGCATCCTTAATTTCGACAAAGAAGGCTCTAAAAACCTCTACACGTATCCCATCTAGACCGGGAGCCTTGCCATTCTGAAAAGACTGTATAGCTTTATATAACTCTTTCTCATTAATAGGACCTTCACACAATACCTGCTGCTCATCTGTAAGCTTAGGACGAGGACAAGAGTTCATAAAATCCAACAGGGTCTGAGGACATGTGACTCTTACCAGTAAGAAAGGACCTTTCGCTGCCCAGTCTCTGGAGCTGCCCGAGCCGTACTCCTTCCCTGCCAGAACCAGCAGAGGCACTCCAGACTGCTGGTATCTCTCTGCAGCATCAAACACATCCATCTGGACAAAAAGGGCACAATACAGAAAAGTTAGTTGTAGCGTTTCACATCATGTAGGCGAGATGAACTCTTTGCTTGAGGAATAAACAGCGCTGTGCAGGTTAGATGGAATTTGTGAGATGAGTCTAAAAATATTTGTTTCATCATAGCACTATCACGTAAATAGGAAAAAAAATTACATAAGCAGAGACATGTTATTAACTCACATCATCCATCTCTACCAGTTATGTCCTGAAAATGCAGCAAAAAGTTTTGACCATAGCGCTGGCACTGTTTATGTATTATGTGTCATTTAATGCTGTGTTCCAGTTGGTTGGTTTGTAGACATGATTCATAACAGCAGTCACATTTAGCCTGTTTTCACAGCAGTATCTTTTCCAGGAACCCAGAGACTATTTCAGGAACTTAACTTACCTGTGTTTCAATTAAAAGAGGAAACAGGTCTAAATATAGCTCTTCCTTCATGGCTGCTGGGGCCAAAAAAAGGCCTGCTGTGAGGCAGAACTGTCTGATGGCTCAGGAGTGATCAGTTAACACAAAGAACATCATGACTGTGTTGTCGTCTCCTTCAGTCAGAAATTTCTTTTGCTGTCATCAATTTTAAATCACTTACTGGACGAATTGGTCAAATAAAACAAGATATTTGGAGACAGCTTGGACATGATGGAGATGTTTCACTAATTTTAGACATTTTATAGACTTTCAGACTCTCTCATCATTGTCAAGTTTCATCTGGGACAGCCCAAAGTCACACCGTTTACTGTATGGTGGTCACTTCTTATTATGAAAAGGAGACAAAGACAGTTGACACAGTTGAGATCAAAGAGCGGCACAACATGTGAATGACATTTGGTTACAAAGTGGTAGAAAGGTGTAGCATGCTGACCGTTTCTCCAGTTGGCAGGTGAATGGTTTGTGGTGCCTGCTTGTTGAGTAATTTATTAAATAGGCGGATGTTGGCGAACGTCCCTCTGGCCATTACAGCATCGTTACCTCGACGGGAGCCATAAGAGTTGAACTCACGTGGGGTCAAACTGTCAGAACACATAACAGTGTGGAACAGGAAGCTTTTATGTACAGACGGGTGACAAATTAAAGGAAAAACCAACATAAAGTGTCTTATTAAGGTGCTGGACAACCACGTGCCGCCAAAACAGTTTCAGTGCACCTTGGAATTGATTCTACAGTCTCTGAACTCTACTGGAGGGATGAAAATCATTCTTCCAAAAGATATTCCCTCATGTGGTGTTTTAATGATGGTGGTGGAGAGCGCTGTCTAACAAGTCAATGCAAAATCTCCCATAGGTGTTCAATTGGGTTGAGATCTGGTTACTGTGAAGGCCATAACATATGATCATTGTCATACTCATCAAACCATTCAGTGACCCTGGATCATTTATTCCTTGGTGGAAACACATTTAATGGTTTCTGGGGTTATCTTGAAATGTGGACATCTATTTCTACATAAAACACTACTGCCAATACTTCCTCACAGTTCAGAGCAGTCAGGACTCACCTTCTGTTTGTCAGGTAGCGTGCTGCAGGGCTGTTTCGGGCAATGTTCCCAGCAGGAGAAATGTGGTCTGTGGTGACTGAGTCACCAAAGTTCAGCAGCACGTAGGCGTCATTTATGGACCTGGGAGGCTGCAGCTGCATGGTCTGAATGAAAGCAAGATGATACAAGTTATAGTCGTGGCCAAAAAATAATGATCAGCCTCTGACAAAAGTAACAGTAGTATTTGTACCTTAAATAGTAATGGTTGTACTAATCGTTGAGGTATGAGTAGTATTAGTAACAGTAGTACTGTACTATGGAAGTCCAGATGAAATCATTTAATCAATAACAGAAATTTCATTTTCTATTTCCATATACATGTTGTATTCCAATTTTCATTTTATGTTTGACAAATACTTACTTACTGCCAAAATGAAAATGAAAACCTGAAAAATCATTTCCAGTTTACTCCGAAGCAAAACACTGTAACCAGACTACTGCATCTTTTTTTTTTTAATTTTGCTTATTTTTTCACAACCTTTGCCAGAAACCAGAGCAGCTGACCAGCAACCTCTGACTGCTGTGTAGAGTCTATTTGAAAGTGAGATCCCACCCGGTGGTTTTGATTTTGACTATAACAGATTTCTCAAGAAATCAAGAATCCTGCTTTTGTAAACATGAATATGAAACAAGCCTTTTTATTTTCTCTGGCAATGAGCAAACATCTGGACATTGTTAACATTCAACTGAAAAATCCAGTTTCAAATTGTGGTCTATAGTGCTATCAGGAGTACACTCATTGTTTTTTAGAGTTTAATAAAAAATAAAACAATCAAATAAAATTGGATTTTAAATCTTAAATTTGTATTCTTTTAAACATATTGCAAAAATACAGTGTACATCTTCGGGAAGATGTATTGATTTGTTTATTTACCAAACCATCAAAGAACGGTGGTGACTTGATGTAAGTTGAGTTGGGGTCCCAGGTATACAGTTTGTCAGATGGAGCGACCAGAGAGTTCCAGCGTTCATTCACTTTCTGCAACAACACAACCAAAAGATTCAATCACACATTTACATCTGACTGTTAGGACGTTTACTAAAAATGTACATTTTCTTAACACACAACTCATTATGACAAACATTTATCTTTAACAGCTATCGCATTAAAAGTTGACTCTACCTCAATCTTCTCGTAGACTTCTTTGAACATTGATGGAATGACAAACTTTCTCTCCACAGCCTGGATCTCTTCCCGTGTGGGCCAGATATCCCTCAGGAAAACCTCTTTGCCTTCAGAATTAATGGCTACAAAAAGACACAAAAAGGAGAAAAATATCTAAATTGTGAGTATTAGAAACGTCAACCACCTTTGTGTCTTCTCTTTTCCAGCCTCTTTTCCAGCCTAAAAATGACTAGTCTAAAACAGAATGAATCTTCATGTACTGCATCCATGAGTCAGTCTTACATTCATAGATTCACCCTAGAAGCTATGTTGAATGTCTAGCTTGTCAAATCACATTATAACTGTTGGTTGTGTAACTGTAATTTTTAAATCCAAAGACTAAAAAAAAAAAAACTGTATCCAATCCAGCAGCATCCTGCTGAGAGAAGAAAGTAACCTTTAGATTCTACATTTGGCTCCATCCAGCACACATTTATAATGACATCTGTTTCCTGGTCGGTTGAGCACTTAGCCAGATTTTGTGGTTGAAGCTTCCACCAGCACACTATGTACTCAACTGTTACTTAATGGCACAAAAAAACCCAAACATTTTTTGCGTCTAGTTACTCTCCAAACCACTCACCAATGGGTTCGTTCTCAAAGTCGATCCTCACAGTGCCGGCTATTGCGTAGGCAATGACGAGTGGAGGAGAAGCCAGGTAGTTGGCTCTGGTGTTGGGGTGGACACGCCCTTCAAAGTTTCTGTTTCCTGACAGAACTCCAGCAGCAACCAGATCTCCCTGAAACACACACACATCACTGTGAAGACCTCAGATCATAGAAAAGACTATGTATTTGTGTTTTGAAATGTGTTATTGTTTAGCTTGTGAAATGAGAGCAGAAATACTTCAGATCAAGTAAAAGCACATGCAAACAAAACTAAAGAAAGCAATGGACAAAACAATATTCCTGTTACCGCAGGACATGTAAGCGTGAGGAATGCTGGGGAAAAAAAAGATAGATGAGGAAGAAAAACAGCTTAATACAGACTGAGGAGTGGAGCCTCTTAATATAAACCTTTGGTACCTGAGTTATGGCCTCCACCACCGGCTCTGGGAGCGGCCCACTGTTGCCTATACACGTCATGCAACCATAGCCAACAACCTCAAAGCTAACAGGAGAGACAAAATGATTGTTTCAATGGTTGAATATTATCTTTAAAGAGCTTCATATAAACTTCAGTTGGCTTTGCCATGTGGAACAGAGAACATGATACAAGCTCTTTTTGTATGGGCCTTACATACTGACACACACTTTATGTTGGGTAACAATGAGATTAAAAAAAAAAAAAAAAAACACTATTCAATACTCATTTAGCATAGACACAATTTTTCATAAGGATCTTTACGTTTATATTTTTCATGAACTGTGATATGTACGGAGTTTCACATTTTGCAGTTTTGAAAAAAGTAAACAGTCAGTGCCCTCTGGTGGACAAACTGTGTAATCACTGACAGCTTTTCCACCAAGGTGGCTGTATGTTTAATATCTCTATACTATATCATGATGTAAATCTCTATTTCAAAATAAAATTACATATACAGTGATAGGAGATTTTATCCATATTGCCCACCCCAACTCTGAACTTCTGCAAATTAAATGTTTTAAATTAAGTCATCACACGTAAACAACACATAACGCGTCTCTGTCTTCCACACACCAGTGAACAAGTTTGGGATCATCTGTTCTACTACAGACGGGTGACTGATTGAAGTAAGTTCAGCAGCTTACCCCAGCTGAGAGAGGTAGTCCATGACACCGCTCTCCTTCAGGTAGTAGGTGACGACTCCACTGCCGGGTGACAGGCTGGTCTTTATGTAAGGCTTCACGCTCAAGCCACACTCTATTGCCTTTTTAGCAAGGAGTCCTGAGAGAAAACAATTCATCTTCAATATCTTATCCTATCTCTGCCTCCCCACAGATTCCATGATATTCCACAAATGTTATTAAGTGAAGAATACCCACCAGCTCCTAGCATGACAGATGGGTTGCTGGTGTTGGTACAGCTGGTGATAGCAGCGATGACCACTGAGCCATGGCTCAACTGATACTCTTTTCCATTGAACTGGAAGGGGGCCACAATGCTGTGACGCTCAGGGGCCACTTGGAAACCCTTGAAGCCTTGCTGAAAACAGCACAAGATAAAGTGAAGTGAGTTATGTTGTAGAGTTAACCAGTGCACTGACAATAACATCAATTAAGTTATAGACACTGAACATCAAATTAAAGCTATTATTGACAAATGGGGCTGGGTATCACTTGTTGATACAAAGTTTCAGCACCGACGCCAAAACAATACTTTATCTGATCCCTTACCTATAAACCCTTATTTTGTTTTACAGAGGAAGCAAGAAAGAATATTAAAAAGGTTTTTAAACACATACAGCCATAAAAGAACTTAAATAAAATAATCTAAAACTGGCAAGATTATGATTTAAATCGAGTGCTATCTGATTACACTGAACAAGATTATGTATCTGACATTTGATGCTCGCTTTTTTGGTACCAAAAAATACTGAAGTTCAATACTCAACCCATCTGAGAAGTAGCTATAAAAATCACTATGTTCTTCTACTAGCTAGTTTTAAACTAGTGATT
The DNA here is from genome assembly GCF_914725855.1 of Thunnus albacares. Taxonomy (NCBI): domain Eukaryota; kingdom Metazoa; phylum Chordata; class Actinopteri; order Scombriformes; family Scombridae; genus Thunnus; species Thunnus albacares. The sequence goes on along the minus strand of NC_058127.1, from coordinate 24,938,057 downwards.
TACTAAATTGGGTTGCACCTTTAAAGCTTAAGAAACATCTTAGTTAAGTAATTGGCTGCTTTGAAACATCATTAGCGCCGTCCAATCAAAAGCAAACAACTATGTAAACAAGAAGTCACATTAACGTCACAAGCTATACAAACATAACTACCCAAAATAACAGTTTAAGGAGGCCGAATAATTTATTAAAATTATCGTATTGGCCCAAATATATGACAGTATTTTATTCTGGAACTACATTTGAAAAACTGGGGGTCGTCTTATATTCGAAGAGTAGACTATTACATGTTCACAATATCAGAGATTGTTTTTGCATTATGAGTTGTTTGTAACATTAATGTTGTCAGGCTAGGGAGTGTCTTCAAGTCTGTTTATAGTAAGTCTGTGTTTAGTTTTCTAAGTTTAATCGGCAGGAGTTTCTGAAGGCTCTTGCAACATGTTTTTCTAAGACAGAGAAAATAAATTCAAGACAAGTGAAAACAAGGCCCAAACATCTTCCAACATCTTTACTAAAGAAAGTGTGTTGCGTCTACAAAAAGTATTTTAGTCAGTAGTTAGTTGGGGTCAGTCAGTTACATCTGGCTGTCACTGGGTGTAAATATTTAGTAACAACTAATCTCTGTGCAAGAACTAGTTTGTGTAGTGCAACTTCTTAATTTAGTGATGTGTACATCTCCACCCAGTGAACACTTATGTTTCCACTAGGCTAAGTTTAACAAAACAAAAAGTTATTTGGTGGTGGTGGAGAAAGTGAGTTTTGTTTCCTGTGTTTCATGTGATGCTTCATAATGTGACACTTACCTTTGCTCCCAAGCACGTTTCAAAGTCTTCTTTCATAGTGGAAACAGGAATTCTGTCTTGAGGTCGTTTGGGGCCGCTGCAGCATGGAACCACTTTACTCAGGTCCAGCTCTACAACCTGAAAGAGACAGTGATGGTAGTTCAGTTACACTGCATTCAAATGCTGAAACTGCTAAAACTTCATAATGATGTCAAGGCTGACCTGAGTGAAATCTGGATCCTGAGAGACATCATTGTAGTCTCTGAACATGGACACTGCCTTCAGGTACTTTGTAATGTAAGACAGCTTTTCCACTTCTCGCCCTGAATCAAGACAAAGGAGACAAAAATGAAGAAAATAACCGTTTTAGATAAATCACAGAGGTGTTTTAAGAAATGAAGTATCCATTTGTTAACTTGCAGAGGGTGCCATGCATGAAGAAATGTTTAAGGTCAAAATGTTGCGTGAAGTTGTGGAACAGTATAGATGAACTGTGTAGCACTACATCACTACTGCATGCTGGTTTCAAATAAGCAAATATGGTGGAAAACCAAATGTGTAGTATATTGATAGTCCTGAAGTCGACCACATTTTATGTCAAATCAAACTTGTAGTTCAGTACATGACAGGATTTTTTTTCCATACTCCACAGCTGGGCACTCACCAGTCTGCTCGAGGTACTGAATGCTGATGTTGTCCACAGGGAAGAAAGCTGCTGTGGCTCCGTACTCTGGACACATATTGGCGATGGTGGCTCTGTCAGCGATGGACAGTTGAGCCACACCCGGGCCGAAAAACTCCACGAACTTCCCCACTACACCCACCTGACGGAGGTGCTGAGAGCACAAGAGGAGAGGAAGAATGTAATGTCAACAATGCTGGATATGACAGGAGTGGGTAAAAGCTGCACGAGCAAGCAGAGTCTAATTACCTTCGTAACAGTGAGGACGATGTCTGTGGAAGTAATGAACTTGTCTGGACTCCCAAACAGCTTGTATCCAACTACCTCAGGCAGAACCATGCTGATTGGCTGACCCAGCATCACAGCCTCTGCTTCTATTCCACCCACACCTGAAGGTTGTACCACAAACTTATTTAGAACTTCATGATCACACCAAAATACACATTATGTTCATGTTACCATTAACTAGAAGCTTACTGTACTGCAGCATGCAATAGGTATTACAACCAAAATCACCGGGAGTGAGATGAGAAGATAGATATAAATCTCATGTCTGTGTGTTAAGTATTCAGACATGAGATAATGTGGTTATGTGGTTAGATAATGGGGTAAACAGCTAGCCTCACTCTGGATGAAATTCAAGAGTACTCCTACGAACATCTCTAAAATCACAAATTGTCATTGTTACATTACTGTTTTTGAACAGATTAATTACTGATTAGGTAGATGGCGCAGGGTGAGGAGAAGTACACACACTTAAGTTCATAGTTGATCACAAATTAACTCCTGGTAAGTGTTGAGCTTAAACTAGTCTGGTGAAGAAAGATTAGCTTACCCCAGCCAAGAACACCCAGGCCATCAATCATGGTGGTGTGGGAGTCTGTGCCCACCAGGCTGTCAGGATAGAAGTACCCATCGTGGTTAAACACCACCCGGGCCAGATACTCCAGGTTAACCTGGTGAACGATTCCTGAACCGGGAGGAATGATGCGCATGTTCCTGAAGGCTTTAGAGCCCCACTGGGAAGGAGAGAGAACATATTCACAGGCTAAAGAAATCCCTTCTAGACAAAGAATAATTAATAATTGTTAACATTTCATACCTTTAAGAACTGAAATCTTTCTCTGTTGCGGTCAAACTCCAGGTCCTGGTTTTTCTGAAGGCTATCTGACCTTGAGGAAAAAGAGCCAGTGTGATTAAATTGCAGTAAAATACGTGCATATAACTTTATTGCAGATTACTACAGTATGCATCAGCTGATGGTGCCATGATGGTACCAGTCTGATGAACCTGGTCTTACTTCCTGTTAAAGTCCACCTGGATGGAATGATCGATGACAAGGTCAGCTGGGCAAACAGGATTAATCTTCTCTGGGTCGCCGCCTAGTTTCATCACAGCATCACGCATGGCAGCAAAGTCCACCACAGCAGGTACACCACTGCAATGCAAGTCTGAGTTAGTCCAGTCAATGTCATCATCATTAGATGATAATCATCCCTTAAATCGGGCTAAAGTTACCTAGGAAATCAAGGCTGGGTGATGTCACCTGAAATAAACAGTCACCTTTATCTCAATAACAATACATACACCTGAGCCAAGATTCTGTGTCCTCACAGTGGACCTCGCTAATTCTTTGTAATGAATACACAGATAGCATGAATCATAACTCTGAGTAACACATACAAGGCTGTAGGTGGTGGGAACATAAATTTAAACAGTTAAATTCATATTATAAAACAGGTAGTTAAAATCTTGCAATCCGACTGGTTGATAGCCGTGACATAATGAGCGTATACTACAGCTAGTACATTTAACAGACCTTTTACACTTCTATTTTTAATTATCACTCCACAGCTACCGATAAAATGTTCCCCACAATCTGTTAGCAAGCCGGGACAACACAGAGCTACACCAACCACTGTCTCATCAACACCATGCTGCAAAAGCTTTCAGATGTGGGTCTTGAAGCAGGAGAGATAAAGTCTATGAGCGGGCACTAATGTGAGAGCTCTCTCCAGAACTATTGGCACCTGAAGCTCAGGGACCAGAGAGGGTGGGGCAGCATACTTGCAACATCAAGCAATGCATCTCCTAACAAAATGAGTGGGCCTAAAGTTATTGAAAACACTTTGCAATGTGACCCCAGTGACATTTTTTCGACATATAATTAAACTTTCAAGTCAATGTGAATAAATAAACTGCGGTTAGATTGCCAAATAGCTTGAACATCAGTTTAGCAGTTTACTAAGATTGCACAACAACCACAGGCAGCAGGGATCTGCTTTCTTGTAAATGAGTCTTGAAATGTAATTGTAATTTCATAAAAACAGTTTTTATTGGAATTGTGCCTATACTGTAACATTTGGTAACCAATGTATAAAGCAATATCTCACTCCTAGCAGTGGTATATTGTGATTATATCACAGCAAAGGGGGTTGTCAGTCAAATGTACAAACGCCCCACAGACGGTTGTGAGATATATATATATGATACCTGTATGGACAACCACTATGTAATACACTGTCACTGACAAACATATTTGTCTAGTTTTGGTCTTGCACATGGGATAAATTATTTTGTGTAATTTTCTAAAACAGCTGGGACTCATTTTTAACAAACACAAACAGGAGGAAATAGTGCATTTGACAGGGAATATTTTTAACAGCTGTGGATTAATCCACATTTGGTGCTCTAGTAATATTTCATAGTCATATAGGAACACGTTACCTGGTGCAACAGTGTGGCTCAATGATGTGTTTTTAATATTTTTTGGACAACAATGGAGCTCTGTGGCACAGAGGAATAAGATATGTCTCAGGCTTTGGATACACACACACACACACACACACAATACTTGTTAGTAGAATACATTCATTGTTGGTTTTGGTCTGCACATGAGATTTATTGACTGTAATAAAAATAAAGAATATTGCAATACTTAATCTAATCCTTCATCATCATCTTATCACAAACCCGCCTCGAACCAGGCAGCCAAATTTGAGCAGAGGATGTTGCAGTTCATGGCCAGTGTCTTAACCCATAAGCCACAGAGGTGCCCCTGCCACTAAAAGTTTAAAAGTACTCTAACAATGTAGTATTACATGTCCATAAAGCTTGGATACTCACGAGAGACAGATTACAGAAAGAATAGTAGAAATGTGTGCAGTAGAGGCAGAGATATCCTGACTTATGTCCCTACTATGGGTCAAGCTCCAAAAACAATAGATCCTACATTTCCCACATCTTTCATATTCCAACTTTCCAGCTTGTAACGCAAGTTTTCTATAGCAAATCTGTACTTTCCAAGCCCAAGCCCAAGAAATTACCCTGATGACATCACTATGACATCATCAGGGTTATTTTGTCAGATTTGACAAGTTCCTCCAGAGCCGAAAAAGACATTATACAACTGCTTTCACTGTGCTCCCCATGACTGACAAATAGAAGTTCTACAGGTTTGAACACATTTCGATCAACCTATAGTAGCAACTCACTGAAAGTCTGATACAAAAGAATGGTGCAGACATACGTGAAGTCCTGGAGGATGACACGAGCCGGCCTGAATGGTACCTCCACAGTTTGTGTCTGGGTCTGCTTCCAGTTGAGGATTCTTTCCACATCTGACTGCTTCACCAGAAACTCATCACAGTTCCTGACAGCAGACTCCAGCAGGACACGGATGGAGAACGGCAGACGGTCTGAGGAACAGGTGTGTTCAGACAGTGAACCTCTTTGGAATATATGCTACTAAAACTACACAATTCCAGTGACCAAGAACTTTCATATTAACATTTGATCAAGATTTGCTGTTACCATATCTGGGATCTCCAAGTTTGGAAAGATTATAAAACTGCTGGTTTGGGACCTTGGGGTCCAGAGGCTCAACAATATGTTGGAAAGGATTATTCATAGTCCCAGACATCCTCCTCTATGGGTCCGTACGAATCTAAAGAGAGGAAATAGAAGCAATGTAAGCCTGTTCTCAACAAGGTACAATAACACTGAAGCAGTGATGAAAGGAAACAAATATTCTATTTACACAAACTTCATGATTTTTTATTCTACCTTTCATAGATACTAACTGCACATATAGATCAAATGAATACAATTATGTTAAGAGTCTTATTACAGAGTGAAACAGGGTTATTTATGCGGCCTAGTCTACAATCTGAGGTCCCTCCATGTTCAGTTTGGAAATGTATTAGCTTAGCTTAGGTTGCAGTCCATGCAGGACGGCAAGGCTGAGGGTCAGTGAACTCTGGGCCCATGTTTTACAAACCACCTTACATAACTAAACCTCTTTAGCAATCTGATGAAAGTTAAAACTGTGAAATGCTGGTGCAGGTTCGACAAGCTGCACCTTGTGGTAATTTCACTCATAAACTGAATAAGAAAAATTAAACTTCAACTACATGTGATTTCCTTGAGACAGGCCTTATCTGTGTGAAAGGTGAGCTATTGAAAACAGCACTTTACTGAACCTACATATCCTGAATGGCCACATACTTGACTGGCTCGCTGAAATACAGGCTACAACTATACTGCAGAGTGCAAAGTCAAAATGATGATCCTTACGTCAGTTTGTGACGTAATATGGCCAGAGCAACCACCACCACCACTATTGAGCTTTTTACAGACACATATCTGATGTAACTATGTGAAATTAATCAAATTAAACGTATTGATGATGACCAGGACTAGGTATATAGCCATTGTACTTTTTTGGTACCAACAAAATCATCACTAGGTAGCGAGCATCGGATGTCCGGTCATATTTCGTTTATAGTTCCTGATTTCTAGAAAGTTTCTGCCTATTTACGACAATCTCTTGTACTGGTAGCTTTTAACATGATTACAACTTTTCATTATTTAGTTAAATATATTTTTGTTTTTAAAAAGAAAAAGTCTACATTGGTAAACAAAGAGTCAAAAAAGTGTAATTTTCGTATCGGGACATAAACTCGGGTAATTTATCGGTACTAGTGTTGAAAAAAGTAACTGTCAGCCAACAAATGATGTTTCAACTCTGCTCATATCTGAGCAAAAAATTAATTTTCTGTGAATATTTTTTATTCTAATCTAAACTCCAATATGGTGTTTAATCTACCTTCAGTGCAGAAAAAAGACGAAGCGAGTCACTCATTCGTGCTGCATTTATACTGTTATCACCATTCACTACCCTTTAACTTCACTTGGCCCTCTGACGTTAGTTAGCATTAGCTTCATGGTTAAACTTTAACATTTACAAACGCATACGTGTTGTATGAAAACATTAAATGAAAGGAACAGTCTTATGAACATTACTGGTAGATATTTAACATAAAGTATTAACATAAAGACATGAAGCTTTTGAATTTGACAGGCAAAGTTAGCTAGCTTGCAGCTGAACTATTCTGCATGACAACGCGAGGGCGAATCTTGTAACTTACGTTAGATACGTTAAACTACTGGAAAACAGTAATAAAACAGTAATAAAACGGTTAGTTAAATGTCGTCGGATTTTAATGACTTACTTGTGTGAGCAGCAGAGGAGACACCGCAGATCACGGCCGTGTGTTGCCTGCAACTGTCAGCAGCCTGATCTCATACAAACCACACTGATCCGCCTCCAGTAGCAGTACAATTTCTCTTCCGACTTATCCTTTCTGAATAAAAGCATCACCTCCATACACTGATGTTTAAAGCGTTTAAAGGATCAGTACACCCAAATTAAAAACACATAAAAATAAAAACAATCTTGCCACATAAAATACGTCACTGGAAACTACCAGCGAAAGAATTAATCAATATTTTATTTTTATTGGCAGAATATTCCATGTATTATTTGCAACAACTGGTAGAATCCAGTAGACAATGTAACTAATATCATCAGAATTTGATTGGGATATGAATATGATACTTTACTATGCTCCAAAAAGCTGACATAACACTCATGACTGCGACGCCACATTGTAATCCTGGATCTTGCTGTTTCGCTTCACGGTGACGTCATATGCGAGATTATAACTGGGACACGGGTGTAGTTGGTATTAGTATATTGTACAATATTTAAACTATTAGGACTACTGGAACTACTGGATGCATGTTGTGAGGAAAACAGGCCAAATTTCTCATTAAGGGGTGAGAATTTGTTATTTTATTTATTATTTATTTGTTATTTGTTATTTATCTATAAAGGCTGTTGCTGAGAAGTGGTTATAGCATACATACAGACAGACTGAACTCATTTTATTAATAATGAAACATTGTATTTGGCTATATTATAGTCTATATACTTTTTATATAGGCTAATATAGCCTAGAATATGATGAAACATTGTATTAGGTTATATTATAGCCTATATAAAAATCACTGGGTTGAACATTGAGCCATTTGGGGTCAATATAGCACTGATGCAATATAGGGTTGTTTTGAAGCAGTGTTTACTGTTTTCCGTATGTTACTGTTAGGTTTTTTTACCCAGACTAAAATAATGTTATTTTGATCCAGGGTTACACACAACAACCTCTAGTTTGACTTTAACACTGCTGCACAGTAAAAAGGATACAAATAACCATCAGTGAAAAATTGTGACATTTAAACAGTTTGCAACCATAGGCCCAATGGCTATGTCTGTGTAAATAAGCCAGCAGTAACATCAAAAAATAACATTATCACTGAGTAAAAACAACCCCTTGTCTTGGGTGGTGTTCTAATGGGTAAAGTTATAGTGATTTTTAGTGTGTAGGCTATAGGCCTATAGCCCAAAGGCTATGTTTTTGTACATGCAAATGCATTTCAACAGTTTGAAAAACAATTCAAATATCTGTTTCAGATCTGACAAACAGAAGTGAGTTGGACATATAGACAGATAGATACACAGACATACAGCATTCAGACTTCACTTTTCGAATGGGAGGACATATGGACAGGAGTGGCTTGGAAGTTCAGTCAGTCCACCACTTTGGTCCAGAATGAAAGAGTCTTCAAGGACGGGTTCACAGTTTTTCAAGTCTGTCTTAAAAGAGCAGTCAGGTGCAAATATGAACATTGAAACATGTTTTCCTCACTGTAATCATTCCTCCTGTTCATACTGACCATTAGAAGATCCCTTCATAATGCACTTACAATGTAGGTGATGGGGGCCAAATCCACAGTCCCTCTGTGCAAAAATGTATTTAAAAGCTTGTGTAACAGTGTGTGGGCCCACAAAGTTACTATGTGTGACTTTAATTGTTCAAGGTAGTGATTTGGCTTTTTTTAAAAATGTATTTATTTATTTTTTTAGGTTGTTTTAATTTTGTTTACTGCTAAGAAAAAAGGGTACACTCAAAGGTAAAATCTATAGTAACATAAGAAGGGTAAAGAGGTACAAACAATATTTACTTGTGTGAAAATAACTTGTTTATTTTATGTGAATTGTCAGTAGACTGCTATTTTGTTGGGTTATTGCTATTTAGTTTTTGTAAGCTTTATTTGCCTTAATATAATTTCCCTTTTTTTGATTTATACATTTGAGTTACTTTATGGGGACAGTTGGATTGTGATTTCTGTTAAGGGATAAGCTAAATACAGAGACGCCTTAAGCATAAAATAAGAGATTGGTTGATTGGTTATTGGTTAACACAACCTAACATTCAAGATTCATTTAAGATTTAACATGCACTATGAAGAGGAAAGGGTTTAACACCAGTATGAACAGGAGGAATGATTGCAGCAAGAAAAACATGTTTGAATGTTCATATTGACACCTGACTGTTTTAAGACAGACTTAAAAATGTGTGAACCTATCCTTTAACAACTATTGGATGGATTAAGAAGCCAAGAAATCATGAGATGTACAAACTTGAAAGGTATTATCCCATTTATACCCTGGCCACTTGACAACAAAACACCATTAGTCAAATAAAAATAATTTGTTCATTATAGAACTAATTTTAGTCTTGTTTTCTTGTTTTTCTACTTAAGTATATTGCTGCCACTATAGGTGTCATACCCAATGTTTGTGATTGTTTAAATTAGCCTTAATGATATAGTATATAAAGGAAAGCTGCTTTTCTGTATGTTTTCATTTGATAACTCTTCCTGCTACACACAACACACACACACACATAGTATCAGTGGAGCTAGAGCCACTCAACTGCAGCTATGGAAGTCAAATAGAGTCGTTACAAACTACAGTTGTAACTGCAGTGTGAGGTATGAATAACCAATCTCAGCTCATGAACTAGAACTTATATATTATACTTATTTTTACAAGAAACATTTCTTGCTATACCACAACATTCTTGTCATTTCACAAAATCTAGATATGCTCAAATTGAATCCCTTTGCTTTATTTGCAACCTTTTGGCCTTTTTAGACTATCTCCATTCATGTAATGAAAGTGTACATTTTACTATGAAGTATGACATTGAGCCCATCACTTTCCTTGATGTCATTGTGATTAAACAAGAAGGCAAATTACACACTGTTCTCTTTCATAAGCCGACAGACCGCAATACTATTTTAAGAGTCAACAGTTTCCACCTGTGATCTCTCATCAAGAGTTTACTGACCAACCAATTTCAGAGCAGGCAGTGATGACACAACATATCTTAAACAAACCATGGACCTAATTAATATGTTTCTGAGCTGGGATTACAAAAGTGAGTGGATAAACCTGACCAAATATTCCCCCTTAGCTTCAGAGTAGAGATCAGTGATACAAAAACACTGGCACATCGTTGGAACTGATCACACTCTCAAACTAATTTTTAAAGATCCTCCAAAATAGATTTTCAAACATTGTAACAATATACAAGATATGGTGATGAAATCTGATGTGCATCCTGTATGTATGTCCATCCTCTTTGCTAACAGTAACAGAGGGGAACTACAAATGAGGTCGCTGCAGTGTGTGTTCACCAACAGTAGCTGCTCCTTCCATCATCCACATACGGGCCCTCACAAGCCCTGCACACTCACATCTGTGAACACAGGAGTAATATCAGAACAGGTGATATGCGTAGTCCTCTAGCAGCTCACTATAAATTGGCTGGTCATAATTTAGATATCTGGGCATTGAAAAAGTTGAAAAACCGCCTAGAGGGGTGATCACAATAAGAAGGTTTTGAAGTGAGAAAATGATTGGATTTACTCTCTCAACACCCTGTCCCCTCCCAGATTGACACATGTTAATGTGATTAGATGATTGGGATGTTTCCGGTCATTTATGTGCTTCATTTCCTTCCTGTGGATATTGGTAGAAAACCCCAAGACAAGGGATGTTATGATCCATAGTAACCTAACAGTAACATAAAAAAACAACACTGGTTCAAAACAACCCATTGGTGCTGGGTAAGTTAGCCCAGAATTGCATCAGCCCATGCTGGGTCAATTTTTAACCCAATGATTTTGTTAAAAGGAGAAAAAGACCACAGTCAGGAAATTGTTGCCTACAGTGGCTGCAAAAACTGACAATGACTGGTTCATACAGTTTGATTAAGTTTTATTTAATAAAAAAAAATCATCCATCCAGTATTTTATAAGTGGCATAACTGTTTTTCCTTCTTCCCTTTCTTACCTGCTTCTCTCTCCACCTGCTGCCTTCCCTTCTTTCCATCTACCAGCTGTATTGAACAGCAATTCATTACCTAGTGACTTGTTACAGTCTGGTCACTCTTAGGTCTCTGCACACGTGGGGCTCCTGGACTGCAACCTCTATCAGCCTGTGCATGACCCCTGTGTGTCATTACAAATATTTAGGGACCAACCATTCCCTTTTTTAAAATTTGAGATCAAAACATTTCCCAACTATTATGATCCTCTCATTATCCTTTTAGGTCCAAAATGATATTTGTTCCATGTTTCATTGTAGGTAAATTGTTTGTTTACCTGAAAATGCTCATAGAAAAGATTACACACACTGTGGACTGGATATTGAAAAGTTTTGTTGCTGTTCACTCAAAAAGCCCAGTAGGTGGTGCTGCAGCAGCAGTAGCTGCAGATACCCTGACCAGACCATGCTGTCTATGTCAGGAGAAGAGGTACACATATAATACAGGTTCTCATCTTCACAAGACATTTTTCTCAATCACCTGCAAAAATATGAACACAGCTTTTCTGAGTATGCTCCAAAATGCATCATTGGTAGACTTAACAAGCAAGTTTATGTTGCCATATAAGTTCTAATATGTGTCTTCTGCCTTGATAACTTGATTGATTTATGTTAAATGTTGCTTTTTTAAGTACAGCGTCATTAGGTTAAAAAAACAACTTTATTTTCAGCACCCTATTGCCACAGTCTTTCAGGCAAATATTAAAACATCACATGTAAAATAAAAAAAAGAAAATGTGGACATCACGCCTGAGTAAAAAGCAATATGGAACGAGAGAGAACGAGTAAACTGTTGTATGATGGCTCATCTGAAAATCACAATTGCCTGGAGTCTAAGTGAATGTAATGGCTGACAAAACAAATTGTGTCCATCAGTTAGCTGCAGAACTTATGTCAATTTACCCTTCAACTTTACAATTGAAGGAATGTTTTTGCTTTCAAAAGCATGTGTTCAGAAATTCTCCTGAAAGTTTTGCAGAACAATTTTCACCTCCGACGGGGCAACTCCTTTAAAAATGTCACACATTATTGCTACAGTACACATTGTGTTGGCTGTGTTGAGATATTCCGTGGATTTGACAGATACACATGTTTCTCACCAAATACTGTGCATGAGCTAGTGAAGGACTGGTTTGTATAGTTTGACAGTATTTGTGCGTCTCTGCTGTTAGGAAAAACACCGAGATCATTTTCCCTGTAGACTCACTCAAAGAGACAAAAATGACATCAACATCAAGCTCTAAATGACTCCTCAGACCCAAAGCTAAGATCTCATGTAATGGCAATATAAGGTGTTAATGTGTTATTCTATCTGTGTTTATTATCATCCTAAAAACAGATATGTGGATGTTTATTTTGTTAAATCATAACCTCTATTTATTTTTCAAATTAGCTAAACTACTCCACAATCTTTCCATTACCTTGTGGTAGCTGCAGAAGTACCCCTAGTTAGGGAATCACTGTAGTAGATCATTGACTACGCATACTGTTTTAGTTCTGTTTATGGACAGGCTCGCACAAATGAATATTCTAAATAGTCTACATGCAAACCTTCCTTGGAGACACAACTGGACTTAAAAATATGTTGGTCAGTGTGTGGGGCATCACATATTGTATATCAACTTTATAGCTAATAAAGCTATAAACTGTTAAACTGAATGTAATTTCTTCTTCATATTTGCTTGTAAATTGTCTTGTTGCTGTAAAAAGCTTCATTAAAGTTTCTCATGGATTAACTGTGTTTCAAACCAGCCTGCAGTACATCTGAATGCAGAGAAAGTCCATTTGTATGCAGAATTCATCGGATTGTAATATCCAATGTATGGATATGTATGTGTGTATGTGTGTGTGTGTTTTAAACTAAACCAGGTGTCCTTTGTCAATGTCAGAGCCACTCCAGACAGGAAGGTGACAGAGTGATTGACAGCTCAGTCTGTTCCTGTGACAGAGATACATTTTTCCATTCAGCCTGGCAGCCTTCACTGCCAGCCTGTATCCACTGTTCAGCCTCACCACTCAGACTACACACACACACACAAACACATAAGTCATAGTAATTATGGCTTAAATTGGCTGTAAAGGCTAACACTGCTCGATTTTGATGTCTTTGTTGCTGATGTATGATACTGCCTTTTTCAGGGTTTGATGCACTAAAACCTCTAATCTAAAAAGATTGTGAACATTCTGTCTGACTGAAACAAAAACTTACCTTCAAACTAGGGATGTACGATATTGGATTGTTTGCCGATATATATGCCAATATTTACAACTCATTGTGGCCAATTGCCGATGCCGATACTGATATATGCACATATTTTTTTTCCAGATGGCTGAGGAGACTATTATGCATGCAAGCATAGATTGTACTAAGTATGGTCAAGAAGGACAATATATGAAGGAAGAATTTAGGAAGCCTTAAAACTTCAATGAACCTGCCAAGTGGGTGAAGCAGTAGAGTTTTCATTGAATTCATAAGACAGACAGGATTAATGTGTAGGATTTAATCTCTGGTCCACATTCCGGAGCAGAAGATGGCGGGAATGCACCTAATACACTGGTTGCCAACTGCCGCTAAAAACCAAAAAGACCCCCCCCCCCCCCAAACAGAGCGGTACATCCTGTCAGCCGAGGTGTTTCCTGTCTGAAGCCGAATTTAGCAGCTCCTTAACGGACAGTTTCTCCCTGACAGCCCCGGTGCTTCCTCCGCAGGCTCCACTTCACTCAAGCTGCCCGTCAGATGCGCTGCTTCTTCCCACTTTAACCTGAATAACAAATCAGGGTTTGGTGCTCTGGTTGGATCCACATGGAGAGCCGGGGCTAACGTTAGCCTGGAGGCTAGCAGAGGCTAGCTGGCTGTGCTTCCCTCCTGTCATGCTGCGGCTAACGCTCCGCTAGCCTCTCAGCTAACGCGGAGGAGAAGGCAACAAATTGGCTTCTCATAATCGGCAGAAATGGCCGATGTCGATATTTCATTTTAGAGTTTTTATCGGCCAATACCGATCACATGCCGATAATATTGTGCATCCCTACTTCAAACCATTTTAAAACATTGCCAGATTAGACAAATCAGCCCTCAGTTTATCAGACACTGACTCAGATAGAGGATGATGTCACACCAGCACCACAATTATTCCTTTTCCCTACAGACATGCACAGCAGATCCACGTGAAGCATGATTCCCCGGTGAAATTATTCTACTAATTGTTTTGTTTTTTTTGTACTTTGCTTTGAGAGACACGACTAGACTAGACTCAGTGAAATTAGCCTGATAATGACATTAACATTTAATTCATCTACAGCAGACATGTCCTGACATTCTCAGAGGTTACAGGTGACTGTTGAGCAGCAGAGAACATTATGTTTGACCATGCAGAGATAAACATGTCACTAATTCATGTCTGTTCCACCCCTGGCACTGCTGGAGTCTCCAAACATTTCTGTTCTCATTATCTGCATCTGGACATATGTATGCATATATATTTTATTTTTAGCTACATTCACATATAGAATAGTTGTTGTTTAGTCCCTGTATTATAAGTCCTGTTAAATAATTTCAATCAATTTCAGGATGACTGCAGATTCCAGTGCTGTGTTATGATTTTTTGTGGTGGGTTTTTGCTTACATTTGGCTGATAAATTGTGTCTTGGGTTGTAGGTTGTGGGTTGTGGGTGGATAAACCTGCTAAGGGGCCCACTCTTTGTGCAGCGTGTACAGTTTTTCTATGCTGGAATACAACCCTGTCCCAGATTTTAAGCATTTAATTATATAATTATTTATGTAATTATATATTTAGTGTCTGCCCTTAAAACCTTCCATACATGGTAGTCAATTGTATTTTAAAGTTATTTTGTTTTGTTTTGAAATAACCAGTAGCAAGTGATATATCTGTGCCGGCAATGGCATTCTCAGTGAAAACATAAGCTGTGGCAGGGAGACTCTTGATAGACTGCTACTACAACTCAGTTTTTGCATTTGAATCACAATTTGTGAAAACTCAATGGAGGCAGCAGTTTTATTAACAAGCTTTGTCACGTTTTTGCATTTGGCATCTTACTACTTTTCATGTACAGTTGTGTTATGTGCTTCTTTGCTGGTTAACTTCTTACAGCACAAGTAGAAAAACTAGTGAGCCAGGCTACGGGGAAAAAAAGCCTAGTAACACCTTCGGCCGGCTCCAGCAGTACTGGTCATAGCGGTCCATCAAGATTCCCCCAGCTGTAGGAGCAGTTAACGTTCTTTCATGACCATCACAGAAATATGTCAATTTAAGAGTTGATATTTCTATAAGTCGTCTTGCAACTCCCTGTGCAGCTATGGTGATATCCTCCACACTTGTGGACATTTTTTGTGGCCTTTTTCTATCACTGTTTTTCATGAATGTAGATAGCTTGCCAGCTATCTAGGAAGAGGATTGTTTTTTGCCCCATCAAACCTACTTTTAGCACATTCTGAGATCTCGGAAATTACTTTGGTGAATACAATGTCATCATAACCAATCCAAACAATGGTCTGAGCTATGAAAAACTCAAGTTTAAGTCATTAAACACGACTTAAAACAAGAACATAAAAATAATGTGCATCACTCTAACCTTGCAAGCCAGAAAAGTCTCACTATTGATCAGACTCTTGATCAGTCTATGTATCCAGTATATTTCATACTGTGCTAGTGTCAACCCAAGCCTACATATCGGTCTATCCATAAAGCACTAATACACATGACCTCAGACCACCAACTCTTTTTTCTCCCTTGAGGCCACTGTAGTCCTTGTTCACTAATGTAGAGTGTTTTCACCCAGCTGTAATATTCTTTGATAGGTGAAGTGAGTCATTTCAGCCCAACGCTAAAATAACCTCCCTGCCCTCGTGCATACTCACTAATAACCCTGCATACAGCTCAGAGACATGGAAATCCTGAGATGATTAACCTACAAACTCTGATCTGTCCAGGAGAAGTCTTGATCCTGTCCATCTTTTTCTGGTTAACAACATTTGCAACCCTCTGCTCCCAGTTCTTCCTCCACGCAGAAATATTACATCATCCATCTTTCTTTCAATTACCACTGGCAGCTCTCTTTTGTCTGCTGTAGCCCACTGAGTCACTAATTGGATCATAAACCCCACCCGCCACCCATGGGTGTGAGTGCAGGAGCAAAGGCTGCTGTAACCTGCTACAGTGTCAGATGTGTTTCTGAGCTCTGATCCTCATCTCAGTTAAGGTCATCCCATCTAAAGGGTTAAAGGGTGAATGAGGTTTTAGATTTTAACAAATACAACACAGGTAATGATTCAGTGCAAGATACAGCCAGTCTTGTTTTCAAAATCAGCAGACTGAGGACATTTTATGCTAGAAGTGGTTAAAATCTATATACTAAATTAAATACAGTATGTCAGCTGTTTTAAAGACTATGTATCTTTCACTGTACAGCGGCTACTGTGGCTCGAATTACGGGATAGTGGTAAAAGCTAAAACTGTCAGTTACACTGTACAGTGATATTTTGATTAACATGAGCCACCATAAGCTACTGTATCAGACCAAGTAAAGCTGTAGCAGCAGAAGGGAAAGGTGTATTTTATTGCTTTGATCCGAACTTTTCATTTGTAAGAGGAATATTGTGTTATTTCCTCTTTGAAAGGTAACATATTTTTGCTTTACTGTTGTAAAGTTGTATGCTAGTTCACTAACAAAGACCATGGCCGTCTGGAGTGGTGGTGGAGGTGGAGGCAGAGAGGAGCAGGAAGAACCTGGCTTTGTTGTCGGTTCGGCGAAACGGGATTTGTATCTAGAGTTCAGCCTGGCCTTCAGCAGGGGCTGAAGAAGCCTGGGCTCTGTTGTAGTCATAGATGTATTATAAGAGCTGGATACCGGACTAAAAATGGCACCCATTCAGTCCTATAGGAATTGCTCGCCTGGCGCATACGCCAAAAAAAGTTTCTAGCTTCTGGGTTTGCTTCCGCATTGTGCGGCCCATTGAATATGCGCAGTAGTGTTTCCCCCTCTGGCCCTGCCTGCCAACTCCCACTCGGTCCATAGACTTTACATTGTGATGACGTCACAGATTTTTAAATCGCTTGGCTCAAGGAAAGTTTTACAAACATAACACCTCCATGAATCAAAAGTTCATAATAGAAAGAGTCATAATTGACGTTTGCAGTTCGAGGCGCCCTGTCAATAGTTTTACAGGCGTCTCTTTTACAATAGTGGTCCATGGGGCCCTTTTAGGGCCGCAGGGGGATTTTTCGCTGCAATACTGAAAGTGGCCCCTGGGAAAAATTGGCTGCAAGGCTGAGTGGTGGCGCGATGGATGTACAAAGAGAATTGGATACAGGAAGAGCGCCAGGCTTTGAAGCAAATTTCACAAAGTGGCCAAACCGTGTAATTACAACGTCACATGATGCACACTGGCCCAAAAAGACTTTTTCCCATAGACTTACACTGTGAAAGAGACGTCTGTAAATCAGCGGATACATTTTTCTGAGTGTCACAACCCCCGCGAAATGACTTGTCTCCCTATCAGAATTAAATCCGTTCGGTCCGATCACATTTCAAAAGAATAGAAGAACCGCATGATTGAATTGTTTTATCCCCATTCAAGTTGGCTGGAGGGCTAAACCGGAAGTAGCTGACTTGGCCAGAGAAAGTCATTAGTGCGCATGCTCTATGGGCCGCACAATGCGGAAGATCCGGGTACTTTCATACCGGGAAGTCGAATTTTTTGCTTCATGCGTCACTGAGCAACTGTCATAGGAATGAACGGGGCCCCGCCTCCGACGCTGTATCCAGTTCTCTCTATACATCCATGGGCGGCGCCCTATCCAGCTCTCACAGTAGGTGTGTTGTGACGACATCAGTGTGCGTCGGCCCGGCGGCGGAAAATACACCCGGAAGAGCGGGAGGATTTGAGCTACCGGCGAGAGAGTTGATGGAAGTAAAGTCTGCGTAGAGTTGGAAAGTTTGTCTTTATCGTCGTTTCGTAAGAGTGGGACGACCGTCTCCTTGAGAGCTCGCTGGAGATGAGCAGACATCCGGTTGAAGATGTTAATCGCTTGGAAAAGAGCCGCGTCCGAGTGGGCCATTGTGGATGCATGTGGAGCGTCTGGATCCCAGCTGATCGGAGGCACGGCGTCTGCAGGAGAAGGCTTCCATGTGGATGTGGTGGTGAAGGAGATATCACGTTGGTACTGCTGGATCTAGTCGTGGGCGGTATGTTGCCGAGGAACGTGGATCGCGGAGCACGGGCAGGAGGTAAGTTTGCTATGCAAACGTGTCTTAGGTCGCGTGAGAACTGAGACGAACGGGAGAGAGAAGGGTTAGCCGCGCTTATATAGGTATGCGCGGATGATTGAATTAGTGAGGCGCAGGTGACTCAATTTAGTGAGAGAGAGTTGCGTGGTCTTATTCCTGAACCTTATAATAACTCAATGAGAAAAGAAGAATTGGTCACTGTTGTTGGAAAGTGTTTAAATGCTGAGACTAGCTAACAGACGGTCCTCTTCATACTCTGATAGTTAAAGTCAAACTATATTTCAGAAAAACAAAAAAACGAAACAATGATACAACACACGTAAGGTTTTTTTCTGTAATACAGCACAATGGTCGAATTTGGTGAAAAGATGACATTACCCGAACAAAACTGCTCACAGCGTCGAGTGGGAGGCGGTCAATGGGGGTCAGTGGGCGGCCGGAGAAAGATCAGATGCCAAAGATTGAAATCAGCTGTAATACATTATCCTCACCAATTATGTTCATAAAATCTGAGGACTCAGGTTTCCATATCAATGAGTACAATATCCAACCTCCGTTCTTTTTTGGTAATGACCAAATGAGTCTGTAGCACCAGATATACAAAAAAGGTCAAGTACTGAAAGCTGTCTTTGAATGTCTGATCCTTAGTCTTGTTGACTTATTAGTTGATCAGTTCCTGATTTAATCTAAATTTTACCAATTTATATTTATAATTCTAGCACAACTGCTTGTGTTTAGACAACATTAAGGACAAGTATAATTTTTTTTATTATTATTGATACCAAAACCTCGTATCAAATTGGCAATATATTGAAAATTTCTGATACCCAGCCCTACCAATCAGTCACCTACCAGTGACATGTTCAGTGCCAAAAATCAATCTGATGCCTTGTGTAACAAACTTAACAATCTATATACATGATATTACAATATATTTTCAATCCATCTACTTGATTTTTTTTCCATATTGTAATTGTTTTGGTCTGTTATACAACATCTATTGCATGTCTGTCCACCCTGGAAGACCTTTGCTTGATTTAGGCGAGGAAGCCCCTCTCCCCTTCCTCTGCCTCTGTTATGGGGTCACCCAGAGGGGCAGTCAACGCCCTTAACCAGTTTAACCAATCAGCTAGAACCAGCTGAGATACCCCCCCCCCCCCCCCCACCACCACCACCACCACCACCACCACCACCACTCCTCATCCCCATCTCAACACCAACACCACACCCCTCCCCAGCATCTCCTGTGACAAATCAGACGACTGAGGGTCCCTTCTCCCTCTTGATACCCCAACCCCCATAAAACAGACCACCATCCCCCACAGCCTGCTGCACGGTGATTAGCAGGTGTATGTGATAAGATGAGTGGCACCTTGCTTTTTTGTTGTTGCACTTTAGCAGGCAAATAGTGCTGAAAACCAGCCTTTCAAGTGCAATTCCTATGCAAGTTTGGACATTTTTCAGCTACATTTTCAGATTCTCTGTAGCCTTCCAACAAAAAAGTCACAACCTAACATGCATCAGTGTGCAGGCTGAGTGTAGAAGATCATGTCATAGTATGACAACTGGACTTCCAAATATTAGAATGAATTTCAAAGCAGATGTGCAATGTCAAGACAAAAAATATGTGAAATCTGATATTGTGAGTACACAAAGTGTGTGTGTGGGTGGCAGGAATTTGTAGTATCCAGCAGTATCAAACAGTATCCAAATGTATTTACCCCCTCCTGTTCATCCTAAAAGATCCTGCTTGCAAGAAATTAAAGTGCTGCAATTATTTACCATGTTTTATTATATCATACATATATCATATATATATATATATATGCATATCATATTATATACTCAATAAACTTTACTGTTGATAACATGGGACTCATTCCTTTCATGCCAATGAAATGTTGCACGGAGCTAAAATAAAAGGGACTTGCTATTAGGTGCTGGAGGAAGTGCAACAACCCAGATACACACACACATACACACACATACACACACATAAACACATAAACACACAGATGCAGTCAAAGAAAATGATGTAAAATGCAAAATAAGAGTCCTCTTGCTACTTAGGTTATGTTCCAAAGCGCAGTGAAATGAGATGAAGTCAAAGACAGGAGAGTGTGACATAAGGAAGTCTGTGTGTGTGTGTGTGTGTGTGTGTGTGTGTGTGTGTGTGTGTGTGTGTGTGTGTGTGTGTGTGTGTGTGTAAAAGAGTGAGTGAGAGACCCGATGAGAACGTCATCTGACTGGACTGGACTACCGGACTACAAGCATACGAGCACCGGCCGGATAAGGGACAGTGGCTCCACTGTGCACCCGGACAGAGAGTCACTGTGCTTGGAAAGGGAACCATTACCGTCACCGGTCCTCTCGCAGCAGCAGCGGGGAGCGGGGCTGAATGCTGGAGGACACCGCGGAAAGTGTCACCAGGAGCAGTTGTGAGTGACTGACTGACCGGGGGAACATGGCTACTTCCCCGGTCACCCCAGCATCGCTGGAAGGAGGGACGCCTTCACCGACCGACAATGAGGAGCCCACGAACCCCCGACAGGTACACGTCTGTGCCCCTTTTGCATGTCCGATAACGCGCCTTCCACGCCGATGTGGAGAAAACAACATACCAAACTCTGTTTGAAAATACATCAGTTTAAGACTTACTCGGGCATCTGCAAAGACACATGAGTGCAAGAACGATTTCAGATGTTATCTGACTCAGCAGAAACTGCTCTTTAATTCGGCTCGTATTCAATACTTAATCCATGCTTAGTTTGAGATGATATCGAAACATAAAATCAGTTTCTAAAGTAACCACGTTCAACAAAAACAGTGATGAGTTATGGCAAAACTGTGTGATCCGTTATAAAAGTTCACGTTTTACTGAAACGAGTGCCGTTTGGTGAACCAAGTGCACGCCGAATTTAACAAAACACTAATAGACTTTTGCAAACTCCTGAGTCATCCTCTGTCACAGACGTATATTTGCTGACGCCCAAGGAAACGTTAAATTGAGGGATTTTGAATGGAGTTTGGTGGGGCGTGTTGTCGCCGCTGACACGCTTATTTGTACGTCGCTGACACTGACAGTGGAGTGGTGGAGTGGAGTAGTTTGTCTGGTACAGAGACAGCAGGCGTTTCCCTGAATGTGACACTCGCATGGCTGTCCAAATCACTACAGGAATGAAGTCATGAACTTCTCCGGGCTGCTAATCCTATTACTGCCATGGTGATTTGTTCTCGAGATGTTGTAAATACTATACAATTTCACCCTGTGCACTGTCAATACCCGCCTAGTAGCCTGTTCACAGAATGTGGCACACTCAGTGCTTTCAGATGCACTTTTGGGTGTATTTTTTGCATCAAAAAAAAAACATAGTCCTGAGCGCACTGAAATATTAATGACATTTCTTTTCTTTTCACCAACCTGTCAAACTGCAGGTTATGGTGTGCTTGTGAATGAGGCATACATAGGAGAGCCAACATGTGTTTCTGTCAGATAGGGATAAACACATATCCCATAGTCACTATATGGCATGTTGTCTTTGCAGAGGTGAATTTGCTTACGGCCCGCTCCAAACTGATGCCTTCACAACAGGTGTATGGTGGTATCAGTGTCTTGTGGCTCTGATGTCCTAATGTGTGCACATGACTGGTGGCAGGAATGCAAAGTGAATGTCAAATGTACAGCTCACACAGCTTGTTCTCAAACCTGAGTACAGGGGGCATAGAGTGTGTGAGAAATGATCTGAAGGTGCAATTTGACTTATGAGGATTTCTATACCCAAAAACCTGCACAGTGATGACAGTAAAGTGCACACAGTGTGTAATGTAAAGCGTGTAAAAACCTGGTGTATGTTTTTGAAATATGGAATTAGGGCCAGCCATGTTAAGGCCAGTGTCTTGTGAAGGTTATAGGTTCTGGCAGTAACTTAAATACAGATCACATGCTTGTTGTAGTGATCCATCAGATTACCAAGCTACACTGTATACTGTACCTACTTTTGGTAATTTGGTTACTGTCTTATTGAATTATGGTCATACCAGTATTTAAATGGCTAAAAATTTGGAGCAAAATCAATTCATTTCAATGGAATTGCCTTGATCAGTGCTGGTCAGCTTTGATATGGGAATTTGAGTTGACCTTTGACCAATAGCGAGCTGTCTTGACAGTGCTGACCTTTGGAGGACCATGAGCCAGACATTCCAAAACAGAGCTATCATAGCTCATCCACTTTAATATAACCTGGCCGGTCGGGGTAAACAGCTTCACAAAAAAGGCAACGTTTGTAGTCAGTTGTTAGACAGTAGTGGAAAAAAAATGTATATTTATTATCTGGTTAGCGACCAAGCTAGCCCACTTACTACCTGGCAGTCAAAAGACAGTTAGCTTGAAGAGCTATTGTGGCTGGCTAGCGGTAGTATATCACGCTATAGTGCATTACAGTACTGTAGTTTTCCATGCAGTATATAATAAATATTGAATTTGTATGAGGATTTAGCCCTTTGTGTGATGAATGATCAATAATTTGAGCTGATTTGAGCCTGAATATTCTGTGCTGTGCTCTTCTATACTTTGTCAGTAATGTATTACGCAATAAATCCTCCAAATTCAAATGTTTTTGTGATCTTACATCGCTATGGTTAAGGTTTAGGTAAGTTTAGGTACGAAAACAACTTGATTAAGGTTGAGGGTCGAAATAAATTCTTTGTCATATGAGACCCTTTGTCACCATGGTTACATTAATAACCACTCAGTTAAGGTACGGGAACGGCCACATTCATGGGTTAAAAGAATCCAATGTTTACTGTCAGTCGGAAATGGGAAACAAACTGCAGTCTCTGGTGTTTCCATAGTTTCACATAGTAAATATGACAATGATAACAGTCATAATTAGTACAGACACTAGAGGGTTGTGTCACTTATATGGTGTACTGTTGTTTTTGGGCATTGCTGAAATGACTGATGCTCTAATTTTTCTTGAAAGGACAGCAAATTGACCCTAGATCTGTCATAAAGAACCAATCACATCCCTGCTGAGGGCTCATGAGACATCCACTGTCACCACTTACAACCTTTTTATAAACTCTTTGTGACTGTGATTTTGCAACTTCAGTTTATTTTAAGTGTTAAATTGTTTAATTTGGTTTACTTATCCTCATTATTTGTTTGGCTTATGGTACAAAAATGCTAAACTTGCAACCATATATGCTATCCTTTATCCACTGGCTTGTCGTCGGAGACCATTGAAGTTAACTTAATGAACTCATTGATCTTGTGAATGAATTATTGATGTTGTGAAACTGTGGCACAGATTCATGAGTTGCAGACTCAGTTGTTGGTGCTCACAACTAGCCCTGTGAATAGTCATTTCTTCAGAAAGCTTCCAGCATCACATATTTTGCAAGGGTGCATGGATAAACTGTGCTGTGCTACTCTCTGATGTAACCAGGCCTCTGTGATAAAAAACTGTTTGACCTGGCTGTGCGCAAGCTGTGTACTTACTCACATCATCACATATTTGGTAGTTAATGTTGTGTATTGATAGGTCTCAATCTAGCTGGCAGACGGGTTGAAGTTTAAAGAGCACACATACATTTTTTTATGCCAAGTATTGCTAGAGCAGAGGTTTCTTGCAGGTTTTTGTGTGAAAAACATCAGATAGTTGTGATGGAAAAGGCTAAGAGGCATAGCTGAAGACTGTCAAACTCCACAGCTACAACAGTCAGTCATGTTGTGTCTGTTGTCTGTTAGCCAGTGTTTTCCATTCGACCACAGTTGCAGTATTTCCTGTAAGCACTCCAAATTACCACTGCAAAGGACTGAACTGTTATCTTGTGAGTATGGATGTTTCAACCTTTCACTTTCAGAATTTATTCACTGTTTTGTGTTATTAGTGTTTTTACAAAACTGAAACCAAGTCCTGTCAATGCAAATATTCAATGTTTAAGGCCTGCCTGATGCTGTTTTATTTTGTGTTGTTCTGGGACTCTAAAACGTGAAAACTTGACATCAGGTCTCTAATCAATTCAAGTTTTCAGGCAGTCCATTCTCAGAGCAGCAACTGCAAGTCATGTCCTAATTTAGCGACATCTGTGGAGATTTGAACCACTAGTGGTGCAATGGAGCAGTCTTTTGATGAGCTGGCCAATTCATGGAGTTCCACTTACAGACAGTTAGTGGCAGTAATGTGTCAAGAAACGTATCGCAATGTGCTAGCAAGAGGCGAGGAAGAATATAACCGTTAGCTAGCAAACATGGATGTAAACAACGCTGATCCCATATTATCCAAAGAATTTGGTTTGTAAGTTTTTTGAGGAAGGAAATGGATTCAACACCTTTTTTTAGGCGTCGAGGATACAAACAAGGCATTTTAGTGAGAAGCACTGAGTGTAGGCGTAATTTTTCCACACGGTACCTTTAAATCTGAAAAGACTCTGAAAATCAAAGTCCCTATTTTACAGCTCATGGATTTAGTTTTATTGGGGTTTTTTTTGTTTTGTTCCCAACCTATAAATGTGTGATCGTCATACATATACATATGTATTCATAGGTTCAATTGGACTCACTTTCTTTAAGGGAATAATGACGTTTGTAACATGAGTAGAAGCTTCACTGGTCAGCTAAGTAGACTGTTCTGTACCTGTATTTTTTTCTTATAATCAGTATAATCATTATTATTATTATTCTGGGCTTCAGTTGACAGTTTTAGTTTTGTATTACGGCACAGATCAGTCCAGATTCTGAGAGGAATGTGCTGGCATGGTCTCATTTTTATGCCTCAGAATAATTTGAGACATGCTATAATCATATGAAATTTTATTTATTCATTTATTTTTTATTGAACCTTTATTTAACTAGGTGAATTCTGTTGAGATTACATGTTTTTTGGCCAAGATAGCAGCAATACAGTGTTTCAAATAACATACAAGAAAACAATTAAATCACATAGAACAAAACGTACAGTACCAAGTCACTGAATCATATGCCTAGAAATTCTTTGCATCGGGGAACATGAACTGAGTCACTCGTTCACAGCCACTGAGGAAGCCTATGACTTCCTCTAGGCTACACTGCCATGAAGAACAAATGAGATTCTTCCGTTGGTTTCACCTCAGAAGCTCTGTCCTCAAACAAAAGAAAGTTCCTGTCGGTAGCCATCACAGCCTTCAGGATATTCATCTCCGGGTGTGTAAAATGAAGTGATTAACCTTGCAAACAGGAGTGTGCGGCTGGTGATGACGGACAGAGGAGTTGGAGGGGGGTGAATGTGCAGTTTGCCACCAGGTCTGCCCCTGTAGAGGAGGACATCTGCTACTCTGTTTTTTTTTCTGTCTCTAGCAAGGTCAGATTGTGACAGATAAAATCAGACTGTAGCAACGCCAGTATTGTGAAAGAAAGACATGGATGAAAATACAGAGAGACAGAAGGGGAAAGGAGCAATGATGTCAATGTGATAGTCACCAAGGCAGCACATTAGGCTTCGGTTTCTGTCTTTACAGCTCAGTGAGAAACGAGGATCGATGAGGAGGAAGATAGAGTAAGGTTTTGAATTTGAAACAGGGATTTAAATCTGAAGGGATATGTATAGCCTGAGTCCTAACTTTTGTAGTTTTGGCCATCACTGCTGTTGGCATAATAACATTGTACTCACTAAGTTAATTACTGAGATCTGGGAACACAGAAAGCACTAAAAAGAGTCCGATATGAGCAGTCAGACAATCAGACAGGTTGTAAAAAAACTTTCAGGTAAGTCGGACATGTTTGGAGACGAAAAAGAAGGCGACCAGTAAAATTATTACCCAGACATCCTTCAGTTTGCAGATGGACTCTGATTCAATTTTGACCCACTGTACTTTCTGGGTTTTTTTGTTTTTTTTTTAACCAACATTTGGGTGTACTTACTTTATTGACTGCAAATGTATGTCTTTTAACCCAGAGTATGTTTTGTTTATTTATTTTTTTAAAAAGTAAAGTAAAGTAAGTAAGTAAAGTTGAAATGCGAATTAATTTCACTTTCTCTGCAATAAACTATAGTGATACTGTAATGATACTATAATGATGTCACTCTGTGGTACACTACTGACTGGAGAACGTTCATGGACGTATTGGGAGCCTTACTGCCAGTTGGTCCCAGTGGTCAACAGCAGTACTACAACTGAAAAATCCCACGCGGGTCAAAAAGTGTTTTTCTCATCATTATAAAAGAGATGAGAGAGAGGAAGCTAGTTAGTCTATCAGGCTAGCATAAGGACTGATTCAAATTGACGTTACTTTTCGTTCATGTCGGTTCAACTCCTGCTGAGTCATCAACAGCTCTGGCGCAGTCAGTGCTGTGTTCTCTCTGCATTATAGAAGGGAGGGAGTCTAGCTAGCGTTAGCTGTCTGTTAGCTGTTAGCTGTTTATTCAGGGTAAGATGGGAAGATGGCAAATTACCAGACTGTTAAACTCATGGCCACAGGTTGTCCTGTAAAATCATGCTGTTGGAATTGATATTATACGACAACTAATAGTAACAATAATTTACACCCTCTGGAAAACATCAAAAATAGAGGCTGTTATCATTGAAGAAAAATTAACACATTTTAAAAAACTTTTTTTTAGAAAATATGTACGCAAGTTGACACAAACACCAAGAATATGTTACATGAATTCATTTTCTTTTCTTCTGAAAAGAGAAGGAGAGGGAGAGGAAATAGAAAGCGAGAGTTATTGTGTTATTGTAGGGAGGTAGCGGAGGCTGGTGTGTGTGCTTCCTGCTGCTGTCTGACACTTTAATTCATCACCTAAGTGATGTCACTGAAATCTCACACTGCTACAATGAAACAGAGACCAAACTAAATCTCTCTA
Source organism: Thunnus albacares (assembly GCF_914725855.1). Lineage (NCBI taxonomy): Eukaryota > Metazoa > Chordata > Actinopteri > Scombriformes > Scombridae > Thunnus > Thunnus albacares. The sequence continues at coordinate 24,910,927 of NC_058127.1, read as the reverse complement.
CGTTCTTTGTTTCACCTCATCTCCACCGGAACCCGATTCTCACATTTAGAAAAGTAATAAGCTGCATGTGTGCTACCTTCACATGTATTCCACCTGTGCAGCAAACACAGACAGGATCAATTAGTGCATGTGTATGTACCTCTGGTGTGTATTTTAACAATATGATATATAAGTGCAAACTAAGGGTAGGTGGTGTTGTTGGGCTGTGGAGTAGTAGCTTGGTCAGCGATGTGTTAAAGTGCTCGAGGAAACATAGTTTCCTCCTCTGCAGTCACACAGCCTAGCATCCGTCTCTGTCTCTGCCTCCACCTTGCAGGACATGACTTAGCATTTTCACAGCAGAGCAGATACTTAAGAATATATGAGGAGTTATACTCTGGGTAATGGCCCAAAATATATAAACATGTAGCTATAGCATGTAACAAATCTTTAAAGGTAATTTTTGATTATTAAACAAATTAATTGTGATACCCTGATTAAAAGCTGGAGTTCTAAATTTGATGAAGTATCTCAGAATAAAAGCAATAATACAATGCATATTATGTTATTCACAGTAAAAACTGAAAACATCACCTAGTTTCTAAAAGTCCCCCAGAAATCACTGTCATCCGTTTTGCAGTAAAAAAAAAAATCCTGTCAAAGTTATTTTAAAAGTAATTTAATGCTCCTTTAACTTCCAAACCTCTGAGTGGAGAGTGTGTTGTGGTTGACAGTTTAGCTAGCAGGGGACTGAGACTGTAAGCAAACTCACACTAGCATCTAAACTGACAAGTTGACATTCGCAGGTATGTTTTTAAGCTGTTAAGTGAGCTGCAGGTATCCAACTAATTAGCTATCTAGCCTGGAAACTACTACATCAAGCCAAGGAGGAACATAAACCATGTGTCCATGTTTGTAGAGAAAAAGGAGACATAAATAATCTGGTTTGTTGTACAGTGTCTGTGGATCTTGTTGTGTTGTGTCTCAAGCTGCTGTGTCGCTGTTACTCAGTTATGTTTTTACATGTTTTACTGATGCAGCTGAACCTTAAACCCAACCCCGCTTACACTCTGCAAAGTACAATTACAAAGTACAGTTATGTATTTAAATAAACCTTAAATTCATGTGGACAAAAACTAAGGAGTTGTGCTGTTAAATTATGATTTATAACTAATTTCCCATTCATTTTTGTCGACCAGCACATCCACCTATGAACGTTTGATGAAAAAATCAGCAGATGTCTGTAAAATCCCATCCATAAGTCTGCCCACCGGCTCCAACAAACCCAGCCATTCAGCCATCCTCCCTCCACCCACCTCAGTCAATATACCACTCATACGCTGCAACAGGGTGGGGAGGAAAGGGAAAAGAGGGCTGAGAAACTCACGGTTGGCTACATAGACGTGAACGTTTTTAGGAATCTTTTAGAGAAAAGTTAAAAAAAATGTCTAGTCTACACAGTATAAAACTTTCTTGATTATGACAACATTTTGATGTAAACATGATAGGACTTGTAAGGACTTTTTTAGTACTTTTTTTGTATAGCATCTTTCATACAAAAAAATGCAGCTTAAAGTGCTTTGCAGCAAAAGAAGACATAAAATGAACATAAAAACATGTAAGTGTACATAAGAGGGAAAATAAAATAAAACATTTTGATATAAGATTAAATAAAGTGAAAATAAAATACATGATAAAATAATATAAAAACAAAGTTAACACATAGAATGTATAAAATTAAGTAAAAGTCAACATTTTAAAAGAAGTGCAGTAGTGCATAAGTGTGAAGCAGACTGAGACAAAAGATAGTTAAAGGCTATGGTGAAGAAATAAGTTTTTAGCTTTCTTTTAAAAATATCTAGGGAGCTGGCTTCTCTGATATCCATGGGCAGTGTGTTCCATAGTCTTGGGGCGTAATTGACAAAGGCTGCATTCCCAATTTTCTTTCAGTTGTTGCTGTGAACCTCCAATAAACCACTAGCAGATGATTGCAATGCTTATTCCTTCCTTCCTTCCTCTTATTAACGCCTGTTCCATTCAAGGCACTTTGAATGTTGTTAATGTTTAGTGTTCACATTAAAAAGATTGATTGTGTTACAAGGACATTTGTTTCATCCAATAGCAGAACCACAGTAGCGGTAGTTACAGACCTGCAGAGACAAGAAAAGCAAAAGCAGCAGCAGTTCAGTACTGCAGATACAGACATGCAAATGTGTGGCATCTACAGGGCTGCTGCAATTTTAAGGTCCACTAGTTTCTTATGAAGATGCCAAGATGGTGAAAATTAACTTTTCATCCATGTTTAGGTTTACATCCATGAATTTACACTGGCAATGACTTGAGCTATGCTGTGCTGATTCTTTACAGTCAGGCATCAGTCAGATGCTGACTTTCTGTCATCCCTTTCTACAGTTGATAACGTCAGTGTTATTTTGAATTTATTGTCAATTGTTTTATTTAAGTTATTAATAGGAAAAAAGGGTAAATATCAGAAATATTCCTTTTTGTTTTGCTAGAGGGTGTGTCGGTGTCTGTGTTTGATTTACAGCAGCTGACAGACTGTCAGAGTGCCGGTGTAGCTACATGTCATGGGCAGACTGAAGAGTAAGATCACACTAGCATTTAAATAGATGGAAGTGGCATTTTCAGGAACGTTTACATGCAGCCGAGCAGCTAATTAGCAACCTAGATGCTATCTGATGTTAGCGGTGCACATTTTCTCAGTGAATGTTTGTTTGGTGACTCATTCAACAAGCCAAGGTGCAGGACAAGAAGTGTGTTCATGTTTGTAAGTTAGATAAGAAAAAGACTTTAGCGGGAAAACTAATATGGGTTGTTGCTCTGAAGCCTGCTGCTATCAGGCTCAGTGTGACCATCCACTCTGCCTATGATAGAATGCCACGTTACTGCTTTATGCAAATATGGTTTAAAATGAAGCATTTGGATTGGCTGTAAGGAAACAAGTTCTCTATGACGGAGAACTAATGGTATTCTGATGAATTAATGCAAAACTAAGGGGCACCGTCATGAAGCCAAAGAGGAAGAAAGAATTTAAAATATGAATTTCTGACCTTTGGTTTCTGAATTTTTTTTCAAGGAGATAACAGGACAAGGGTTTTACACATGTATGCCGTAGTAGAAAAACACATGCAATATAGTTAGACTTTAGTTGGACTTTCACCATAGTTTATTTGCCATAACCATGACATTTCCTTAACTTTAATGATACTGTAGAAAGAGATTCTGTCATTGTGCATGAACTTGTTGTATTGCCTGTTTGCACTTGCAGCTTGTTGAGCCTATAAGTTGCTATAAGTTCCCTTTGACTTTACACTGTGGAAAATCATTTCATCACTTGCATCTGAGACAAAATTTCTGTCTGTCCATTTGGCTGCTGGCCCTATCTGTAATTAATCAGGAATCATAGGACAGAGGTGGTTGGTGGACAGTCTGGCAGGTATCATACTGCCCAGATGTGTAGCTCAGCTGGCAGTAGACAGATGTACCAAGCTCAGTTTGCTGTGTCATGCCGGTGTTTGGTAAATCCGAAGTTATGGATCTGTCCAATGAGGACACAGAGCTCATTCTCCTCTGGGTTATCTCTTTATATTGTTGTTTCATACTGTCTTTCCTCCCCTCTTCCTCATTTCATACATTCCCTTTGTTGTTGTTCTCCTTTGATCTCTCACCATATGTTGTTTCACTGAATCCTTTCATTAGCCCACATTATGGCCCTGTCTCTTTCTCTTCTGCTTGTCATTTTATCTCCACAATCCTTTTACATGCTTGTCCTGCGGCACATCAGCTGATGACAAGCCAACCATGAACTGTGATGGACGTCTGGGGACAGCTCAATTAGGCAGAAAGACAAATAGCATCTCAATATTGTATTAAATTGGTGTTTCATCTTTCTTTTCAACATGGAGATGAGATCAAGTTTTCATGTGTGACAATACCCTTCTATAGTACACCGTTCTGTACAATGACCACCAATAATAGACCTGCAACTATGACTTATGAATAACATGAGCAGTTCTATTCAAAGATGCAGACGACCTCAGAGTCATGACTAGAGGAAACACAGATCATTTGATTTCTGGAACATTTCAGTGACTGCTATTTTTTGCCCCATTAGGTGAGGCCTCAGGAAGGATTAATCCCCAGAGGATTAATCCCAAATTTCCACTAGCGTAACTATCAATGCAATATTTATATTTGACTAATATTTTTTTAGTGACAAGTTCTCAGAAAAAAATGAATAACTAAGGACTTGAAAATGGTCCCCAGAGGATGTATTCTAAAGTGTTGGGTGGACTACCTGATCTTTCAAGTATTGCCACAAGAATTTCCAATTGGACATGAGAAATATCAAAATCTAATGGACAAATAAAATAGTAATTCAGTGAGGGTGAAACCATTTGATTTTAAGCAGTTATTGAGCTTTTCTTTGGCACCAAACTTGGGCTAAAATCTCAATTTTGTTATTCACAAAATATCTTATAATCTATTGAGCAGTTTGCCAACATTTAAACAAATTTTAGTGTTGACATTAGAAGCATAATTTAGAGATGGACTGATCCGCTGCAACAGTAACAGCGCCAATACTGACCTTATAAAGGTGACTGGGTATTTGCCAGATGTGATTAATCTACATTACAGTTTTTCATGCTATCAGTTACATTCATTCAGTCATGGCAGACAGCCGACTAGGCTCTGCAACAGCAATCCTTGCTGTATAATATTGCTTTATTTATCATCAGATACCCTGAGTTTGGGTATAATATGAGAGAAAAAGTTGCTACATCCTTAGCTGTGATTCTTTTACATAATTACAGACTCTGTGCTTGTTCTCTGAAAAATGTGTAGCATTAATAATGAAAACCTTCAATGTTTAACATTGAAGGTTGCTGGTAACTGTCAAAATTAATATAACTTTTAGCAGTTCAGTTACAACAGTAAGAGTTTTGCTAGGTAGCTAACAGTTATTTAACTACCATAATCATAGATGACTTGCTAGATGGACTATGAATGAGACAAAGGTGTTGCTTGTCATGGATATTCACACAGATCATTCAGTGGTTGAAATGATCAAGGTTCAGATACATGTTACAACAACATGTAATGTACTCTGTGTGACTATTGCTGGAGCCGCTTCCTGTTGCTTTAATTAGACAGGAAGAACGACAAAAAATATCTGTTTTATTTCAGTGTCACTTAGCAGCTCTGTAGAGGCCACGGACCACATTGGAAAGACTAAAGAATATGTTTGTGCCTTGGAGAGACGGATGCATTCACACATTTACACTTAAACATCTGGCTATAATGTGTCTCAACAACCTCCAAAGGTAGTTTTAGCAACTGGATTTCAATCTATCTCTAATGATTCGTGTTTGCAGGCTTTTTTATGCTGGACACTTGTCTGATCCATCGAAGATGAATGAAGTAGCTAAATGGGACATAAAGCTGCTTAGTTCAAGAAATATTGCAAACACAGCCAACATTGACTGCTGGAAGAAGATGAGATGCAAACCATGGTCTCCAGTAAATGCACCAAACCACCCACTCCAACCTCCATGAGAGGTCAACAATGCCACAGTACTTCCACTTTTGCTTCTGAGGCAGAAAAGTCATTTTTCACATGACCACAAGAGGTTGCTTGTCATGAAAAGGTAAACTTGTAACAACAATGCTGTTTTTCTGATTTTCAGTGTCAAATTACAGCAAATTGTAGATCAGAAGACAGAACAAAGAATTGTAACATGTCCCCAATTGTCCTGAGTTGTAACACGAGCTTCCACTTTCATCCTTAGCTTCCTTTTCTAGACATGTGCCTTGTAGTTATACAGACAATGTCTTCAAATAGACGGTACACAGTGGAGAGTGACGAGACAGAGGGAGTGTCACCCATAGGTTTAAATTGGACTTGAACCTAAAATGTACGCCTTTGTCTTTGGACCCCACACAGTTCAGCACATTATATTAAATCCTGTCCATACATCTCATCTAACCTCACAGAGATTTCTGGGCAACAGTGATGGGTTTGGGGGTTTAGTTTGATGTTGTGGATTGGTTTTTTCCCCTGTGGCACATTGACTACCTCCTGTTCTCCTCAGCCTCTCACTGGTACGCTCTCTGATGTGAATCTGAAGGCGCTGACAGCATATTTGTACTGGTGTGGGTTCGTAGAGACTATTTAGATAGCCCTCCGGGCACTGGGCTGTGGGCATGTGTCACATTGGTGGCATGCCTTCGCTGGGCCTTCAGGGATGGTATATAAAGTCACTCTATGTGTGTGTTTGAGTGTCTGTTTGTTTGCAAGAGGACAAGCAGGACATATGAAGTGCACAGCGGCGCAACAGCTTGCATACAGTGATCTATAGAATCAAGTGCGAACTGGAGGCTCTCCTTGTTGTGGATGTGCTGGTGTGTGTGTGTGCGTGGAAGTCAGTCTGAATAGCGTTCTGTGTGCGGTCAGCAGCCTCCAGGGGACAAAGCCAACACTTGTGTTCGTCACAGAAGGAGGCGGATTTCAGGGAGATGTCTGTTTCCCAAAAAAACACAATTGGCCATTTGATCAGACAGCTCTTTTCTACTTCTTTCATGGTCTTTTGTGTCTCTGGCCTTGGAAAGAAATCCATCAGACCCTCTGGAAGGCTGACAGCATGCTTTGGCCACCAATGTCCTTTAGAGAATGCTTGTTTGCTGCAGGTTGAAAGCAAAAATATCAATCTGCGTAAGAATGAGTGTTAAATTGATTAACTTAATAAGAAGTGAAAAATACAGTCACTAACATGCACCGTTAAAGCTGCACCAATCAATATTTTTATATTAACAAATAAAAATAATATGAAAGGTGTCGCTTGTAGTGACAAAACCACAGAGAATTATCACCATCTCTGCAGTTCCCATCAGCCCTATAGAGCGTTTTAGCCTTTTTCAGCCCATTGTTTTGTTTTTTTGGGCTGCAACTTATACTGTTTTGGTCAACACATTCTCATAATTAAACAACAGTAAAATTCAGCCAGCAAAAACAACCTATAGTTACATTTACGCCATCTAGCCGCCATAGTAATGCACTGCAGAACCACCCATAGGACAGTAGTATGTCACTTTCCAAAACTGTAACAAATCACTGTTGAAAAATAATTTTTTATGATGTGACACCTCTGTGGTTAAGGTCTGGTTAGGTTTAGGGAAAGATGGTTTGGGTTAAAATGAACACTTGAAATGTGGTTAGTACTTCCTAATAGTTACGCAACCTTTGTTGTCATGGCAACAGTAAACACCATGATGGTACGGTTTTCAAAAAAATGTCCCGAAACATGACACTCGCAGTTGCAAATAGGAAGCGAACAGTGGTCTCCTGCAGCAAAGTCCACTTTTTGCCACCCAGCTATCTAGCCATCCACCCAACCCGCCTCCACCTAAGCAGGCAAAATCATCTTATCAAATCACTTTATATTGATGTCACTTCCCCAGGTCATAGTTACTATGGCTGCTAGATGGCATAAACATAACTATAGATTGTGCCAGCCCGAATTTTAGACCTGTACAGTTGTCTTTCTTGTGAGGATGAACTGATTTTGGTTCATTCTCACAGCTCTCATCAACCTCACTTCCATCTACTCCGATAAACCCACTGCACACTACCTACCCAGCACCAAACAGCAGACAGACACAGTTAGCAACTAGCTGGTGAACATAGCGGAGCATTCAGCAGCTAAAAAGACATATTTTTCTCAGGAGATGGTGGAGAACAAACTCCTGAGAAAAATTAATATTGTACTTAAACTCATCAGGTGGAAACAAACATGACTCCAACTGGATGATAATGTTGCTCTGTATCCGCTGGGTCTGCTAAATAATAGCTTTATAAGTTGATAATATGTCAGATGTTATGTTTACAGCTTGTTCTGCTGCCTGCAAATGGCCAAAAAATAAATGATTACTGCTTCAAGATATTACTTTAAATATAAATTCTCCTCCAGCTCTGCTAATCTCTCCACAGTGATTGTGTTTGCTGTCTTAGATCATTCTTTTGGTATCCAGTGTTGTTTTACTTGTTTCAGGAATTTTCTAGAAACAAATTATAACACAAGGGGTATCAAGAATACAACTTGTTTCAGGAAGTAGTCGCTTAAAGACAAAATTCCCTTGTTTAAAAAAATGCCATCAAAACTCATTTTCAGTGACTTTTAGCCCCTTTGTTCAAAAGATCATCTCATGATGCTCCGACATGTGCTTGAAGCTTAATCTGAATGTGTAAGCCTCTTGAGTTTTCATTTATCTGTAGTATTTCTCTTATCTCTTGCTATGAACAGATATTAAGCAAGCACGTTATAGTTGCAGCACATGATTCCTCAGATGCATGCTACAAGCTCTTCATGGTAACACTGAATGAACAGTTTTAAACAGCACCACTCAAAGACAAATGATTTTGAAACATCCTTTTTGTGTGTGTGTGTAGATTAACGCCTTCAGGTTTTGCTTCTGATTAAGGATTCTAATTAGGTTGGATTAGAGACGAATGATTCAATCATCAAGCATATTCAACATACCCTCTCCCTTGATAAACAAGGCTATTTAAAACAGTATCTAAATTAAGGCTGGTTTATCATATGACCTGCAGCAATCTGAGAGGTCAGAGGAAGCAGGCCATTCATCTCTGCTTCCTTTACTAGAGATATGAGTGCAGGAAAGAGTTTACTTTGCATGGACTTGAATAACACAATTATATTTAAAAAGGAGTTAGACTAGTATGTGTTTTATAAGTATGGTTCAGTCATTTTTCTCTACCTCTGATAGGATGGTGAATAGAAAGTGAACACATCTTGTCTATATTTAGTTTTGACTCTAGGGACAGTTTAAGCGAGGATCGACTTTTATGAGACCCATAAAGACGCCATTACAGTAGTTGTACAGTAGTAGCCTATTAAGCAGTTAATGTTTTTCCAAGTCCATCAGTTCTTTAATTCTTGCTGAAGGCTGTTTGAAATGTCTTAATGTGTAAAATAAGTCTGAAAAAGAAAAAAAAAACATCCAAACTTGTAACCTGAGACAACATTATGTTTAGGAGTTCCAGATCTCAGGACATTTGTCTTGTAAAAGCATAATATGCTGTTAAAATATCTAAGCAATAATATATATACAAGCATAAATCTAACCTTTGTGTTGCTTGAAAGTATGTTTTTTAGTAAGCATCTCAACAGGGTTGTGTTGCGGTTCTGTTATGGATTATGTGAAAAAAAACAAAAAACAGACCAATCTTACAATTTTCTTAATAACACTGTATTTCACTGTAATTCTCTGACTGATTAGCTCAACCCTTCAGTACAAGAACAATGCTGCTACTGTATTTCCATGTGACATTTTATCATGTATGTAGACATCAAGTACATATTTTAAATCTTTTTTTTCTGGGTTTAGGTTTAAAAACTAGTTAGCTACAGAGAGTTAGATGAACAGTTAGTGCATGTTAGTGTGACAATTTTAAGCCCATAGGTCATAAAGTGTAATCTCACACTTTGAAGAGCCTGTTGAGTTTTGGCTGATAGTGCAGCCGCTGGCTCAGAGTGGAGGAATTTGATTCATCTTAAATACCTTCAAGGCCCAGCTGGAGATTTCACTGTCACTGTGGCACCCAAAGTCCCACACTCCAGTTCATCTGAGAGAGTTGAGTCTCTAATATGTTCTTTGAGGTGTGTTCAGACACAAAGTGAAGTGAATTTTCACTGTGGGTCATTCGCAGGAATTTGACTGCGGTTCCCAAATAGCCAATGGACAAACTGCACAGATGTTAGCCGTTAGCTAGCGAGAAATGGGGCTGTGTGTGAGGGAGTGTACCTGTGTGTGTGTGTTCTTTTGTGTGGCAGCACAGCTTCTCAGAACTCACCAGGAACTAGTGTTCATGAAGAAACTTTATAAAGATTCAGGATAAGCGCAAACTTTTCGCTCAAGTTTTGCAGTTTGTATGAAATCACTCTGTCTGAACACACAGAGAATATGAAGTAGTGTTTGTAGACTTTTCAAGACAAATTGTTAGATTTTGGATAGAAGCCACTGATAAGTATGATTTCATTGTAGCAGCCAATGTCTCAACATCTTACATTAAGAAATGCACTGATCCATCTTTTTGCCCCCATTTACTCCCCATACCCCAAGATGCCTCAACCAGGGTTGAATCTGTTGAAACCTAGTACCAATCTGATACTAGTGCTTTCTTTTTCACAAATTTAAAGTCGGTATACCTCACTGCATGATATTTATTGGAATCATGTTTATTGTAAAGTTAAACAAGGCTAGGGATGTCTGTGGCACTAGAAACTAAATGTGAACAGATGAATTTAACTGATAGTGGAACCACAATATCTTACAGTGACATTGCATGAAGTGGGCATGATTATCAGATTGTCTATTTTGGAAAGTTACAAAGATTGTCATACGTGGCGTCATGTTATTCTGTTGACATTTTAAAGCGTACTGAGGCCCTTTTTCAGTTGTTAAGGCTGACTAGGGCCTCTTCATTATACAGTAACTGCTTTGATTTCCTGATCACTTTAGCTGATGTTTTGCTTTAGTTGTGAATACACACAAACTAATTCAGAACCAGTCAAATTAAAATAAATTGCCACATAAAGAACCTGGGGGCCTTCTACACCCCAGGGCAGTTGCCTGCTTTGCCCAGTTCGTAATGCAATTGGTTCCATGACAAATGTATTACAGGCTGACAGGACCTGATCCGGTAATGTTTTTCAAATCATTTCCAATAAACCCAGTTGCTCTACTTTCCCTCCCCTACCTTCTGTCTTTAACTTTACTGTGTGGAAGAAATGTTGTAAATATTTTTCCTATTACTTCTTTCACTCTCTGCTTCTGTAAAAAAATGTTTAACTCTGTGCTGGACAAATAGAGCCCTCTTTAATTTACTGTCTGCCAACTGCAATCCTGCAAGTTTCCTGCCAAATCTCACCAATGCAAAATGCACTGTAGATTAGTCTTCTCTGTTATTGTGTTGTTTCTTTACCATAATTAAAATGATGTCTCAAATTACTAGTACTGTAAAGCTACTTCTAATAAACCTGATTTTGAATTGTGTATATACACTGCATTTCGGCAGCTGAGTTAGCAGTTTTTTGGCCAGTTGGTGCCTCTTGGTGTTGCTAGCAAAAGGGAAGACAATCAAATCTGTGTGCAGACACCCACATCACCCCTACCCACTGTCCCCTCCCATTCATCCCTGTCCCATCCATCAGAGAGGTTCCCTCCCCTCCCACTCTGCGCTGTCAGTCAGTGGCAATTGACGTTCAGCAGACCTTGAGGTGAAGGTTATTTGGGCCCAGCAGCCAGTGGGTTTGAACCTCCACTTACGACATAAGGAGACTCTGTACGCCCTCAAACACACAGTGGATCAATATGGCTGATGAGGGGCCTGTCTGCAGGATGCTGCATAAGCACACTGAAGACACAGGCTCTTCTCCGTAGTCTCATGAACTGGTTCACACTGTTCATCACACACATGCTTGTTTGCTTTGCTTTGTAGTTGCACGTGGACATGAGCCAAGGGAATAGAATGTGCATGATGAGGTGTGTGTGTGTGTGTGTGAGTGTTTGTGCGTATACAAGCAAGATTACTTGGCAGGAAATTTCCACACAGTGAATCCATAAAGGAATTTCTTTGAGGATTTCATGCATTTCTCCTCAATATTGTTTCACTTGTAAAAGGTATTTGAAGAATGTGAATGGCTAAATGTAGTGTATCATTCTGGTAATGTAAGGGACTGTATCAAAGTTATTAGGGGGTCAGAAAAGAGGTTTTGTAATATTTCTTTTTGCTTAAGGGAGGGTAGTGTCTTTTTTGGGGAGAGCAGTAGAAGGCTTTTAACTTTTCACACCCCAGATCTATATTTTATTCAAGCTTTCCTTGTGAGGTTTATTAAAAACACTGAAATGGCTGATGGAAAAGATATGTGTCATACCATGAGGAAAACAGCTCTGTCTCTGTATTAGAGCTTTATTTTTCCTGTCACAGTCAACTTCTAGCCAATAGGATCAATATACAATAATTCAGTATCAACAGAAACCGGAGATACAAAAAATAAAGAAAGAAGGAAAGGAAAAAAGAGCAAGAAAAGAAAGAAATTATTAAATAAATAGAATAATAAAGAAATAAATTAGACAAACTAGGGGAGGCTGGGGAGGGCTTTACTTTGTTTTTAAAAAAGTGAAATATTAGGTTCAACCTCCCTTTGTTCCTAATAATTTTTGTACAGTCCCTAAATAACTAAATAAATTGAGGTTGTAAAATTAATTTAAGTGCACCTTTAATGCTATTCTTCATTAACACAGTTAGGTAGGCACAACACTGTTTGCATCTAAGTTAAATTTTATTCCTTGCTTTTTAAAATTGAAAGGCTTTGTGAAAAATGTTTCCCTGTGGTGGAATTGGAGCCTTAACTAAATGTAATGACTTTCAGTTGTACAGTCCCCAAGTCCAAATTCCTCATTCTCATTCATTCCTCTTCTCCGGATTAGACATTTTTTAAAGTAAGAGGTCACTTGGAATGTTTGCAACAAGTTTTTGGAAATGATATGTTGTTATGTGTATCCATGATCTCAACTAAGGGGTGAAATGTGACACATCTTAGCCCGGAGAGAGTGTCTGTTTCTGGGTGTTGCTGGGCGAACCTTCTAAAATCTCCCCTCGAGAATCTTTAATTTAGTCCACTATCATTTTCAGTTCTACTGCATTACATGTTGTGTGTCAAATTTTGCTTGCGCCCGGAGTGAAATCAATTATCCTTGGTTGCATTAACCAAAAAGAAAAAAAATCAGCTGGATGCTCTAATCCCATGATGGAATATTCTAAATTAGATTAGCATTTTAGTAGCATTAAGCCAATCTGGGTTTTAGCTCAAGGCTTAGTTAGGGTGCTGCTGCACTGCTGGATGTATGGTATAGCTCTGATACAGATGACTCACACTCAGTTACTCAATCAGTAACACTTGGGTGGAGGTCAAATACTTGAAATACTAACAAAATGAGTCAGATTGATTTTGGGAGAATTTATCAGGCCGGGGTTGGTTGTTTGCCTTCATGGTTTTTAATGTGTCTACCCTGTACCAATCTGTTTATACTACTTGTTGAATTACAGAAGAGTTGTTGGTGCTTTTACAGTACTTAGTGGTCGTAAAAGGATTTTAGTTACAGCATTAATTAAGAGTAGTAATTGTTAAATGTTGCAAGGTTGTAGCACATCTCATAATGAGTTAAGGCCCAGTTTTTAGGGTTAGGATTAGGATTAGGGCCTAAATGTTCTTGTATGATCACTGGAAATATTGCAAATTTGACAAAATAGAATGTTATGTAAATCATTTTTCTAAATTAAAAGAAAATAATATTTAATGATTTTTACAGTAAACCGTTGTCGTCTGCTATGTTGCTGTCCCTCCTCTTTATTCTGCAACTTTTGTTTTGGGTTACACGTTTTGCAGGATAATGAAATTCATTTTTCACATGTGCTCAGGATTCATTTGCAAGAAAAAAAAATAAATGATCTAAACCGTTTTCAAAATTTGTCAGATTTGGAATGCCTCATTAGGAACATCTGTCTTTGGATGGCTATTAATCAAATACAAATTTGACATACTTAGTATAATTTAATACATATGGCAAATAAGAATTTGCCTTACAAATGACAGACATAGAATATACAGTTCTTTCTCACAGGATTCAAATCACATGATGTCCTCAAGTCATTTTACTCTTCATAGATTAATGCTCTATTTCTGTAACATTAAGCATGTTCCTCTGTGGCGACATGCTGACTCAGTGCTGGTTCTATACATACTCTCATAATCAAACATACAGTATGTTTGTTTCAATCTGTCTTGACCTAATGTAGCAAAGGTTCAGTCACATTTATTACAATGAGGTTACAATTCTCAGTGAAAGCACCATGCGGTAATAACATTTTGAAGATCATATTGGTGATTTTCTCTATTACAACATTCCTTCAAAATGTCAATTCCTCTCTTACTGTATCCCATTAGTCTCTGACCTTTGTTTCTATCCCTCACTCTCTTGCCATCCCCTCTGCACAGGCTCACATGCTGATGTAAAGCTGTTGGTGTTCCTGGAGGCCTTGTTATGTTTGTATTTGTTACCAGTCTTCATATCCTGTTAAGTCAGCTCAGGCATCCCCCTCGTCTTTGTGCAGCTCTGCTTCTCCATGTTGCTGTCGAGTCTCTGTGGTTGCAGCTGTTGTGTGAGTTTGGTCAAACTGATGTAATGGTTTGGACGTCTGTCTAAAAGCTAATTAGCTCTCAATACACTTGACTATGAGTGGTTGTGTGTGTGTGTGTGTGTGTGTGTGTGTGTGTGTGAGAAAGAGAGCGAGAGAGAGGTTGCCAATTCCCTTTATTCCTGTTAAACAGAAAAGATTTCTTTGCCTGGTAAATCATGCATGTCTATTTACATTTGTAAACCTGTGTGTGTGTGTGTGGTTATTCTGGGAATGTCTTATCATGTATGGAATTCCATGTGGGAAAAAATACAGAAACATCTTGAAACTAATCTCATGCCCTCAGCTTAGAGGCTGAGGAGGTGTGATTGTTTGGAGTGTGAGGGGGTGGAGGCTGGTGACAAAAGCGCTGTCAATTAAAAGTGTGGTTTTGAAATAAAAATTGTCACTGCTGCTATGTAATAAAATAGGCTTTTGAAAAAGGGAAAATGATATTACTGAAATAACCATATGTTCAATTTTACAAATGAAATGTATTTCATTGCATTCATGGGTTTGTATTTTTCTGTATTTATTCATGTGATTATTTTTTGTTCTGATCAAAACAAAAACAAATATAGCTAACGCCGTATATAGCTAGCTAGCAATGTACACACCGACTGTGTGCGTGTATGTGTGGAGTGTGCCTGTGTGTTTATGTGACAGCTCAGCCTTTGACTTATCTCACAATTCACCAGGAGCTCCAGTGCCTTCTGTTATTTTCCTCCAGTTTCTCTCATTTTTCCTCCATACATTTACAAAGTTACATTAAGTATGTCGCTTATGTTTAAACATTTACTTGTACTGACATGTCTGGCATCAACTTGAGAGTGATTTCACGTAGTATGTTTGCACGTCATGTCTTTCCATTGACTCTTTATGCCTTTCCATGATCTCTAAAACACACCTTTAGAATCTTATTACTTCAGTTGTTTTTGACACATTTTGACTTCCATAGCCTGGCAGCAGTAAAGCGTAGGTGTGCTGGCTTTCTCTGTATTTCTATGGCAGGGGGCTCTAATCCATTCATCTCTCTCAGTTAGCACAGATTGTATGTGTGTGTGTGTGTGTTTCACATGTACTACATGTGCACATGTATGCATGTCTGGGCACCTTACCTGTGTGACTGCTGGTTGCTTCATCTGTTATATGCTTTGCAGTGTGAGAGCACTGCTGACTCCACCCTGCTGTCTATTCTCTTATGTATATGATGTCATTAGTGTGTTTGTGAACTCTTAAGGGTTGTGTGGAGGATTTGTCATTATGACTGACCTCATGGAAGTATTAACAGCTTTCCAAATAACTGATAATTCCAGAGCTGATCTTTGGACGTGGTCTTGAGTTTGGATCTTTGCCCATAGAGACAGATTGTTAGATAAATTGGCCAAATGTTGATCCTTGCTGGTCCTCTCTGTCTGTCTCTCTTTTGCTTTCTATTTCTCTTCTTGCCTCTTTTTCCCACATTTCTGGTATTTTGACAATGGGTTGCAGAGACTTTGTCTCTTGATTTGTTTGAAAATGTTGACAGTACAAATAAATACATTTGTTGGGCAAAAATGTTTTTATTTTGTCTCAGGTTTTCACTTCTCATAAAGTCGGAAATTAGAACCATATGCCTTTTTTTTTCTTACTTTCTCTCTCTCATGCCTGACATTTCTTTGGTCTTACTCTTTGTTGCCATTCACTGTCAGACTGTTGGAAGGGGCAGAGCCTCAGTATGCTGAGAGAAAACATTTTCACTGTGTTTCAAATATGCTGCCTCTCATCTGAGAGATTGCTCCAGTCCAAAGAGTGACATAATGTAGTACGCTAGGTTACTATAGATACTGTATACTCCTATGTTACATGAAAGGATGCAGCAAATCAAATAGTCATTTTCCTTATTATGGATATACTTTGAATCAATCCAACAGCAGCCAATCTTGTTGCAAGAAGGAGCAAAAGGTGCCTTTGATGGTGCAAACTAGCAGACAGACAAATAATGACTTGTTTAAGACTTGATACACAAAGTTCAGGACTTGACTTTACTTGGCTCGGGACCTTTTCTCCACTTTTGAAGACAAAAAGATCTTTCACAATGATGTTTGATGATTTTTTGAAATGTTCTTTTTGACACAGCACTGATGGCTCTGTTAGGGCAAATATTGCAATGCAATGTTGCAATTAAACCTGTCATTAGTTAGACCTGTGTTGGACAAGTAGATATGTTTGATATGAAAAAGGTCTGTTTCACTTAAGTTTCACTTTCCCTCCTGCAATGGCTCTGTGCCCTCCAGTTGATGACATTTCCGATTAGCCCAACTTATTCTGAAAATAACAATATAGTATGGCAGCTCGGCTAACATGTAGTGTCTCTGCAAAAGCAGAGGGTTCAAAGGGTTAAGGCAGAGCAGGGTAGCATTCATTGCAGGCTTTACAGACTTGAATAAAATCCTCCTCTGGATAGAGATCAGATATAAAAACCTTCATGGTTCTATTGAAGCTAAAGCTCTTGAATTCATATCATCAGCCAAAGGGGATATCAGTTACTGAGAGGCACTCGGACGAGTTGATTTTAGGTAATTAAATCAAGCTTGCCTGTTTAGAATGTAAGTTTACTAATTTGGGACACTGAAGTGTAACACTCTGTCCTAATTCCTTTGGAAGTGTTAGTAGATATTATATATTATTATATATTATATATAGATATAGTTTGCTAATCTGTTTTGGTGTTACAATATGGTTTATAAGCCTGCTCTGTGGCATTTCCACCTTGCCCACAATGAATTTTCAATCCACAAATTACAGAATTAACCTTGAAAAGACAATACCAGTCATGGTCTATCTACAAGGTCAAGGTGATGTTGGAGTAGAAATCCTCAGCCTCAGTCAGCTGCTCTCTGATCTCTAGTGTTAACCCACAGCTCTGTAATATCTCAACATCTCCGCTTAGCACTGACAGGAACATTAACTCCACATTTTAGTATGGCCGACACATCTGAGGTCTCAACAAAGATGAATTAAGGTCTGGCATCGACAGAGGGAGGGGCAGACAAATGAAATGCACCCATAGCTTAGCTTATACACTGCTGGGAATGCTGTAGCAAATCAAATAATTGACTGTAAAGCAATAACGTCATTACATTAGTTTACATTAGGGTTAGACATTAACTTTGTAATTAAAGTCTGCAAGCTTGGACACGTCTGGTGTAGCACCGTCTTGCTGAACATCCATCGAGTGAAAAATACACTGCTAACATCTATTTAGTCAGTTGTAGCACACTAAAAAACTTAACTGCAAATGTCAGCATTGGTCAATTTAGAGGCTAAATTATGTCCCTCTTATTCTTCAACACCACTGCTCACAAAGTGCAGAGTCTGTTCTTAGCCTGTAAGCTACAGTTTTTGTGTGTTGGTACTGCTGGCTTGGCTGTTTTTTGTTTTTGTTTTTTTTTACATAATAATGCTTTTTATTGAACAAAATAGTTTGCAATTTTTAAAAAAATAACTTTTTGCCACATCACTCACAACAAAACTGGTAGGGGTGTTTACACAAAACAAATTTCCACAAAAGATCATTAAGATTTTTTATCTTAGCTTAATTAGCATGATATGGTGTTCTTTGAGCCATGCTAGCGGTCATCTCTTCCACCAATTTGGTCCAGACTGAAATATCTCCACAATTATTGGATAAATTGCTTAGAATTTGTACAGATATTAATGTTTTTATTCACCACTCTCTGGTCAATTTAAACATCGGCTGTTTAGGATCAAAAACAAACTTTGCATTTCAGCTTTTACAATTTCTAATTTGGTTTTCTTTTACAGTTAGCCTCACAGAGGCACAAGCATGGTTGTGACTTGTTTTACCATGGCCACGCCCATGTAGCAAAGTGAATAAAGGACTAAGAGAGGATGAGAGTAATCGAGGTAGAGAGGCAGAAAGAGATGTGATCCTCCCTCAGAGCAATACCCTGCATTAGCCTGCTGTAGTAACACCTTATACCTTCATCCTGTACGGCTTTAAATGAATACAGCTGCAGTAATCCTGAAGCATTTGAAGCAGCAGAGCTTCGTCTGCCAGGAATGTGTCTCTGTTCCGGCCTGACATGGGTTGTAGTAGCCTGTCGTATACAACGGCAACGGAGCATGTGGATCCAGAATGGATTCCTTCTGTTAGATGTGGTATTTGCATGAAGAAGTAAAGGTCATGGCTTGGATGGAAAAAGTCAGATAATGACAAAAATGTGTGTGTTTATTTGTGCCTTGGTGAGCCGGGGTTCACAATCCTGGATGCCAATGGGGCACAAGATGTCCCACACAATCATGATTAGGAACACATACTTATAAACACACACATACATGCATAAAGATTCCTGGCTTCTTACATCAGCTCTTGGTTCGTCTTTCTCTTTTCCCTTCTTTTACATCACACAGTCCCTGCTAACAGTCGTCATTTCTGCCAGCGTGTGTGTGTGTGTGTGTGTGTGCAAATGTGTTCAAGATCACATCTACACTCAGCAGAGCACTGAAACTGTGCCAAGATGTGTGTGTGTGAAATAATCTGTGTCAAGTTAGAGCTGTAATATCTCTGACAGAGATGTAATGTGTGGGTGTACTCTACTGTCAACCCTTTTAATACAGATCTCTTAATGTACTACCACCACTCTCCTATAGATCTGCTTGGTTCTCTGCCAACTCCTGAGAAAAATAACAGTTAAAACAAAAACAATGAGTTAAAAGAGGCTAATAGGCTCTGTAGAGATTATTAGCCTGGGTACAGTTACTCTCTAATGCATGTGGACAGTGGCTATTTGTTTATATGAGAGTGTATTAATTTATATGCCGTGCATGTAGATGTAAGAACAAAGTGTCTTTACCCTTGGCAGTGTGCAGACTGCAGGTGAGTGTCTGGCTGACCTTTTGTGACCTTAGTGAGTTCAGGATAAACAAGCTATTAGCTCTGTTTGGGTGTAATGCTGATCGGGTGTTGCCCTGATCGAGCCAGTCTGCTTTCATCTGGACACAACCCACAACCACCACCACGCCCAAAGCCATTAAATTAAAACCAAGTGGAAGTCACACAATCAGGTGATTGATTTATAATCAATTCTTTCTTTTGTGCTCTTTGGATCTACTCAAAAGGGAGAAAATTGGCTTTGCAAGCAGCACATGACCACTAGTCATCCATTCTTTATTACAATATATTCCTAGAGTCTAGAAAGATCTGATCAAAAGAAACAACTAGGACTTGAATTTGTGATGTCCTTAAAGGATAATTCTGGTTTATTACAACTTATACATTTTGACTGTTATCTGTTAGGATCAAAGGCAGAAGTGTCGTTACATTGATATGGACCCTTAAAACCCCAGTTTTAAGGGTCATATCATAAGGAGGTGGTTGTTCTCGATGGATGGGTCAACAAAGTTAGTGACTAACAAGGCAAGGCTGGTGTTCATTTCAGCTTTGTTACCAACATTGTCAACAATGGTGTCTTTTAACCTTGACAATGAAGGTTCCCATACTAAAATGAAGTAGATTATTTTGGCAGTTGAGGAAGTGGTCATACTAATAATTTTTGTTTTGGTTCATCCGATAGTGGCACCAGATCAACAAATGCTAATACAGGTCATTTATAAAAGCAAAGAGAAACAATGATTTAGTTGTTTAGACTGACAGACTTATTACCTTGCTTGCTCATGGGGGAATTGTTGGGTCTCTGTAAATTAAAGAGTACAGTCTTGACCTGCTCTATGTGAAATGTGCCTTGAGATGACTTCTGTTGTGATATGGCGCTATATAAATAAAAATTGATTGATTGATTTATTGACCTTACCCATCAGTAATTATAACCTTGTACTCACCAAGTGAATTGCTGAGATCTGAGAACATGTTGACAATGCTAAAAAGAAGTCAGACGCCTCAAGAAAGATGAGGAGTCAGACGATGAGACTGCTTTTAAACTAACCTCCAGATTAGCCAAACATATTTCAAAGAGAAAACGAAGGAGAACATTAAAATGATCACCCAGATTATCCCTTGTCATCTCAATACAACTTTGACCTACTGCACTCATTGTAGCACAGTTTTTCTGTGCAATGAGGGATTATTAGCAACATTTCAGGTGCGCTTACTTTCAGTTTCACCTCCAAATTATGTGCTGAAAAAAACCATTTAGCATTATAAATAATACTTGTCAGAAAAACACAAGGAAAGTCATCAGTAAACCAAAAGAAAACCTAAGCTAGTCCTATGATTAGGGGCAGCTAGCACATGCTGCTTGCAGCAGGTCTTCACCTGAACTGAGCAAACATCAAAAAACACCCCTAGGAGCTTTTATTCAGGCACAAAGTAATAGGCCTGAGTGGCACTGACCCACCCAGCCAAGTTTGATCAAAATACATTTTGTAACAATAAATATAGAAAAAACATGTAAGGAAATAAATAAACGTTAACTTGATTTATTGTTGACTTGTGTGTGTTGAATTTATCTTCTGATTAAAATGGAACTGTTGAAACAAGTCGTAAGAAGTCTCCGGAATGTAATTGGTTGCTCTGGTTCTGACACGCAGACCTTCCTGAGCTGCCTTCAGCCAACTGGCTAGCTGACTTTTCAGGTGATGTAACATTAACGCTACAACAATGGCTAAACAAAGTTTTTAATGTGTTATTTTTGAAAAGTTGAGGAAGAAGAAAAGCCGCTGCCTTCATCAATAGGTCCACCAGACTCATCAGCCAACAATGACGTTTGCCTGGCCGCTTGCTCTCTGGTGGGATAGCGCTTTCAGTCTGACTCAGGTTCACCCACCAATTTATGTGCAATTTATGAACCAATTTCACAGCCAAATTTGTATGCATTTCCCTGCGCAGTCAAGAGTGGAAAATCAAGGTGCTTCTTACCAAAGTGGTATGGATAGTATTCTTGGTTGGAATAGTGTGTTAGGACGCGGTTTTCTGTAAAATGTGCAGACGTAGTTATTTGTGAGCTGACCGTGGTACTGAAGCAACAATGGCTGTAGGTTGCATGTGCGATTTCTGTCTAATTTAACACCTTCTCTGCAGTCTGGGTTTATGTTTAGTTAACACTTTGTGCAATAAAATTAATGAACAGTGTTGCAGGCTCTGTGTTTAGGCTGGATATTGTCTATAGTGTTTTGTATAGTCTTTTCAGACTGATGCTCTGTTGGTTGAGCATGTTGGATCCGCAGTGTTTTGCTGTTATCGCCTTTGTGTTGCTGAACGTTGCAAAGTAAACTGGTCGGTTGTTTTTCTCTTTGTTTTTTTTTTCCTCTTCTAACTTTTCATAAGTCTGTTTTTCTGCAAAAATATGGCTCAACTACTTTTGTATTGGGCCACCCAAAATTCAATTTCTGCCTATGCTACTTCTTCTATCCCTGACTTTTATACAGTGAGCCCCTCCTCTCCAGACAAACCAAAGTTAGATTACAATTAATGAAGTATTCTAAATAACCTTTCTAATTAAAAACAACATGAACAATGTCTACCTGTGTCCTAATGTAGGAAACATTGACAAACTTATTGTTTGGGGTACTTTAAAAGACTAATCCCCCTGTGTACTCCAACCCACCTGGTACAGTCTGGGTTCCCTCTACTCCCACTTCAGCAGTTTTGAAATGAAGTGGAGCACATGGAGCACAACAAGCATTTGTGTACTGAAACATAAATGAATGTAGCATAGAGACCTGACTACAATGCAAATAAGAGTGATGTAATCGTAAGTTAGCGCAAAGTTGGAGCAAATTCTATAGTGTTGGCTTGATGGAATAAACTAAAGAATTTAACAATGTACTGTATCTTTGGCCAGATTCCAACCTACAGAGGGCACAGGCTAGTACTGCGACAGTCAGACTGATAGTGTCTCTGAGACTTTGTTGTTGCGATGTTGCTAAAAAGTTTTAATAGCTAACAAACAATTGCTATTCACACATCTAGCCGACACAGAGCAACGTTAGCATTCATTTGGAGTCGTGTTTGTGTCCATCTGATGAATGTAAGTCCAATATGCACTCTCCTTGTAGATCTCACCAACTCCTAAGAAAAATATCTGCCTCTTTAGATGCTAGATACTTCAGCTAGCTGCTAACTTTCCAATATACAATTTTGATTAGTTCAGCTTAAAGGTCATGAGATTCATGTCGTAGTTGCTGTTGTTGTTGTATCAACTGACCCTTCTAGGCTCCAGGAATATTCTGTAATAAATGAGTGACTAGTCATGTTTAGCATGCAGAGCTAATGTTTAGAGCTCTTCTGTTAAGGTATTTTCCATGTGGAGGAGGATGCTATCCAAGTTTTCCAGGGCTGTTAAGATGGAAATAATGATGATGGAGTTGCTGGTGAAGTGCTGCCACTGTGGTACAGTTAGAAGTAAGGTCATTAAAGCACCAGACATGGCAGACAACGCAACCAGTCAAGGAATGTTGAAGGCAGTTAGGAGAATGTTACCACGTATACCATTGATTTGTTGAGGACAGACAGACAGAGGAAAGGTCAGTCAATGGGAAACACATTCCATTTCCTTTTTTCCCCCTAATCATTTTTCCTGTGGATATGGACAACTTTCGTGTACTCCAGAATTACAAGTGTGTGTATTAAAAGTAGGTGTTAAGTCCCTTCAATGTCTGTTTTGGAAATGATTGGAATAAGTCATCCAGCAGCAAGCTTAAAAAAACAAGGAATGCTTAGCGACACACAACCCATCATACCACATCATACTGAGCTTCAAATGGTACTCAGTGTGACCTGTGTCCATCTTTGAAACTTGTTTACATTAATTAAATGTGTTAACAAATGTCATCTGTTCTATTCAAGTTTCCCTGTTGAGGCCTAACTTGTGATGATGTTGCACTGGACATATTGTAAGGTGACCACAGGAATGGAGCCAAATAATAGAATCATTTCTAGAAAGGCTTGTACTGTATGAATCCTCCTCATCTTTATCGCAACCTCTTCCCTGCCTTTTCTCTGGTTCTCTCCTGTCAAAGAAATTGTGCATTCTGTTTTTCTCCTCCACAGCTTTATTTTTAGTTTGCAATGCTCTCATCACTTCCGTGATGACTAAAGGAATGATAATGCCCTGGTCTGTCTATTTGTGTAGACCAAAGCTGCATCTGATTAGATGTGGGATGACAGAGAGGCTACTATCTTCCTCTTTTTCCCTTTTCTCTTGTTTTGATAATCTGTGATACACATACAGTCTAAGCTAGTGAGAGCTAGATTTTAGCGTAAGATATAAAATGTCATACCTGTACACTGTTTGTACAGGACAGAAATCTTGGAGAATGATAAGCTCAAGATGTGATGTTTTGCTTAGATTCCAATGCGCATTCATTTTTTCAAAGAAAAAATATATCTACTTATTTTGAGATATCTGTTTCTGAGATTTTTTCCTTCAACTCAATACAGCAGTGGAGAGGGGAATTTTGTTTGTGGTGCTCAAACACATCTACAACTGTTTGGTTAAGATGCCGGGACAGAAGAAGAGTTTTCCTGTTTGCTGTCTTGCAAGTGATGTGCTGCTGGCTGCTCAGTTTGCTATTAAGCTGCTAAATCTTTATGTATTCATTTGCAGTTTATGTTTATTCATTTGCATTGGTACTAATCAAAAAATTGTTTAATGAAAAGTTCATGTTTATCTGATTTCTTGTGGTGTTTTCTGGCATGTGTATGCCTTGTTGCCATGCTGTCCTACTGATACATTTGAATACTTCTTTATGGGCTGATTTGTTTTGGGTAGTTTGTTGTGAAGATGTTTTGTGGTTTTTCTGTTTGCTCATTTATGCTATTTAGCTGATCACTAGAGAATACTTTGATTTATGGCTTTACTAATTTGGTTAGTGTCAAGGGAGGATGAGAGGCCGGGCTTGAGTAAGAGCAACATGTGTCTATCTACATAGTCTTGGTACAATTTAGTATTCCCATTGTATCAAGATACTACTAGTATTTGTGTTGTTGTGTTGTGTTGTATATGTTCAACTGAAAGCAATCAATATTATTCATTTACATCTCAGGTCAGAAAGGCTTTTCTTTCATTTGAGGGAAATTGCAATGTGCTTGTTGTTGTGGTTTAGTTTAGAATATTTTCTTTCAATCAAGAAGCTGTCAGTATCCTGCTGCATCTTTATCTATGGTATTCTGTCTGAGCTACATCTTAGATGAGAAGGGCTTTGCTAATATTCAAGGGAAATTGCAACATGCTTGTTTCATAGATTCAGCATGGTGAATAGAAGTGGCTCTGTTGTGTTGGAGGTTTTAATGTGCTCCCTGCTAATACTTATTAAGCAAGGAGCAATCATTTTGTTTAGCTCTCTCAGCAGAGTCCTTGTCGCCGCTGAGATTGTTTGAGAGAACATTTAATACACATGGTCAGTTCCTTGATGTGTGTCTTACTGAATTCTTAGTAATGCTTAATTAATTAAAACATTTTTGATCATTAAAAACATTAACAGTCAGTTAATAAGCACATTTTATAATTTTACTCAAAAAACTCTGTTTTTATTGAAACTATGTAGTGAGTGACAAATGTTTATTCTAATATGTATTACTTTTTAAATGTTTTTCTGCTATCAGTATGCTGTATGTACATATACAATAAATGGTCTCTCCACCATTTTTACACACTAAGGTCAGTTACAATAACAGCGTATTAAAAACCTACTAAACACTCTTACTAAATCTGTGAAGTAACAGAAATAGTGGACACCCCTGTTGTGCCTTTTTGTGAAGAGGTTTTTGAGAAATACAATTCCATTGGTTAAATTGGGTCTCAAAAACTGTATGTATAATTTATTTTGTAGCGCTAAAAAAAGCTGAAAAACAACTCAACAACTCAAGTAATTTCGTACTGTGCTTGGAGACTTCAAATTTTGTTACATAAAGCTTGTGTTACAAACTGGGGATGTGGAGTTTGTAATGGCTATTTACCAGGCAGGGTGATCTATTGAAGAGATATCAAGTTGCATCACGGGAAGAGTAGGAACCAGTGTTGGACTTTGACCTGTATTAGGGACTAAAAGTCAGGACATAATGACCTCTGCACCTTCATTTTTGACAATTTTTAAGACCATTTATCTTATTATGCAATAAGAATATTGGTATTTCTGTTGAGCCTTAAAGTTATAATATTGAAGATTTTTATTTAAATAAATGTTTGTTAAGTCACTATTTCTCGTCAAATGAGATAACACAATGGTGATAGAGCCTATGGCCTGCCAATGAAAACTCTTGCATTTGCAGCATTACGAACCAGATGTTTGTGGCGACTTTCCCGCCATCCATTCAAATCACAAGCGGCGCAATTAGTGACGCGATTTCCATCACCCAGTGGTTGATCCGCCAGAGAGGGTAGGCAGACCTAATACAACAGACTCATTCTTCAATTCGCTTGTGCTAGCATGACGTCACACAGCAACGACACAAACACATCTGCATTTACTGCTTAACGCCATATGGTGCCGCCAAAGAGAACGAAACGGAGATCTTCGAGATTGCCACTTTAAAAAGCTTTTATGAATTCCATCAGTCTGCATTGTGGTTTACAGTAACCACCACTTATGGTTATTATCTGTTGGCCACTTAGAAAAATATGAATGATCAGTTTGATGTTAACCTAATGCCTTCTAAACACAACGCCATCCATCAGCCCTGTCAGACCTTCTCATTGTTATTCCCAGCCATTATATATCAGTATAATATCAGTATATATCAGTATCTACCATGATTTCTAAGTCATGAAATGGTTGCAGTGATATGGCTGATTGGCTTGCGTGTGTGGCTGTAGTTGGGTCACAGATTGCTTTCCCTCTTGCTGCATCCACGTCTACATTTCTTGTATAGAGTAAGATTTCCAGAAGCTTTTGCTTTTTATATCTGCAGGGGACATCTTCTCCCTAGAGGAAGGTGAAAAAACCTAAAATCTAAAAATACAGAGTGTGTGACAGCAGGTCCTTGTTTCTCCTCACTTTGTGGTTTATAGCAGCTGAGATGTGGCTCTGCATCACTGACAGGTGAGCTTTCAGATAGTTCAGTAATTGGAAACTCCTGATAACAATTCGGGTAGATCTTGTTGGATCTTCTGTGGGTTTGGGGATCATGAGGATCTGAGGAATAAACGCAACTCATAACTGTCTAATTTAGGATAAACTCTAACATTATGTGTATCAGTCAATACTTCAAAGATTTTGTAATTCCCAAAGTATAAAACCTGCTGCTAAGTCTGCCTTGTAATTGCATCACATATTTTTTTAAAGATTTAAGGAGATTGACCTTTATAATGTGTATCATTTAAAATATAGGAGTATTTTGATGAGGGAAGAGCCTGCATCTGCTTATTAACGGCAAACCTGTAACACTCACATTTGTCCACTGGGAAATGTAGCTACTTTTTTTGAGCTGCGGCTCAGGAGGTAGAGGAGGTAGAGCGGGCCGTCCACTAATCAGAAGATTGGCGGTTTGATTCCCGGCTCCTCCAGTCTGCATGTCGATATGTCCTTGGGCAAGATACTGAACCCCAAATTGCTCCTGATGGCTGTGCCATCAGTGTATGAATGTGTATGAGTGATTAGATTTCCTCTGATGGGCAGGTTGGGACCTTGCATGGTAACCTCTGTACCCATTCAGCATATGAATGTGTGTGAATGGGTGAATGTGATTTGTTGTGTAAAAGCACTTTGAGTGGTCAGAAGACTAGAAAGGCGCAATACAAGTACAGTCCATTTACCATTTACCATTTACACTGTTTAGCTTAGAATAAGGGCTTTCAGATTGCACCTCACAGTTTGAAAACCTCTGGTTTAGAGGATCTCAGTCATTTAAGGGTAAAATTATATGCAAGAAACTGTAAATGCCTTCCCAAGACCCAACACCATCTCAGTTCATTGGCCTTTCTCAAGATTTTAAAGAGAAAAACAATACAAAAAAGAAATTTGATTTTCAATCAAATCAATCAATGATGGGTACCCAGTTAACCAATCTTTGTAGGCATAGGCCCGACATGCATTACATGCTCTTTCATTGGAAAACATATGTGACATGGTGTAATTTTGATCATGTCTTGATGTTGTGCACGGTGGCGATGCAGCTTGTTTGACTGCTCACATTAGCAGACAGTCAACAAAGGGAAGGAGAGGAGGACATGCCAGACACAACAGAAGCACTAAAGGGAAATTTAATTTAGTGTCATGCCTCCCCTCCCACAGCAAGACTCCATATTGACCCTGATCAAGCGCAGGTTCTGAAAACACAATTGGAACAGCCACTGCTGTCGTGTTGTGTCTTGTATGTATCAACCTCAGCCTTTCTCCTGGGTTAAGAACTGATCTCTTTTCCAGCTTTCAGCAACATCTTTGATATGAGAGTCTTTTAGTGCCATTAGTGGTCAGATAGTACATTCGGTGAAAAAGGCTGAAATACCAGCCAGTTAGTATCTCAGTATCCTCCTCTGATAAGATGAAGACTCATTCCTGACCACAGCTCGTCTATCATGTAATTATGCAACCTTTGTCCTTGAAATAATCTTGCATAGATAGCTTTCTGCTTTACAAACACAGGACACTGTTAGCCATGCTTTGCCGAGGGGCGTATTTGGAACAAATGCTCCATGGCCCCAATGGGGATCACTAGGGATTATAATAGAACAATCAACGTATCACAGATATACTGTATCTGCATATTTATGATGATAGCTGATAAGTAACAAGAAGAGAAATTAAAAATATGTTTATTTTTTAAGACTACAGTTTGACCAGCAGAGAGCACTGACAAGTGTATTTATCAACTGTTAATGTTCTACTCAGTGTATATCTTGGTCACTATACTTTAATTACCTAATCTAGGGGATCCTTATCAAAAATGTTTTTGGGTTTTTTTTGTATTTTTATTTACATTGCAGAGGGTGTGGCCAGCACAAACAAATAAAGGCTGGTAGCTAATACAGGAGGGGTAAACAAACATTGAAGGGTTTGTAATTTTCTGTAGCCTACAAAAGCTCACATGATACAATAAATTTAGTAAAATGTACATTTCCTCGGCACTGATTCCATCACTACAACATGTTTTTATACTCTAATTAATTCCAGTCGTTTCTTCTTTGCTGTGCGACCATCAACAAAACTCAACACTTTTAACACTTTTTTTTTAATGAGAAAATGTTGGGTCTTTCAGGGAAAAAGGGAAAGTGCAATGCCTGACATGACTCCTTCTGCACTGATGGAGTTAGTGTTATGGAGGTGGACACTGTAATGAATTTATCAAGACAACAGATCAACATGGAGGAAGTATTTTAGTGCATTAACTGGCATTAACCAGCATTAAAGGCCTGTCTATAATATGTCTGTCCCAAATAAAGACCTGGTTCTCTCTACGATACATAAAGGCTCTACTTTTACTTTCACATCCATTTGCCTTGCTTCATTACTCTCCTTTTTCCAGCTGACATCATTGTTTTAGGCAAAGAAGTCTGGAGAAGTTTCTGTCCTGATGTCAAACTGTCCTTGGTGTGTTTGTCTGCTCTCAGCAGGTGGCAGCTATAGCACCAACTATTCAGAGCAGGAACCTCCAGGAGGGAAAACAGAAACTGTCCTTGTCTTTTTTGTTTTAGCTGTCCTCTTTTTACCCTGAGTTGTCTTTCCTTTCGGGGTATTTTATATTCTCTTCGGTTTCTCTAGCCCTGCTTCCTTCTCAGTTCTTGGCTTCCCACTTTTCTTTCACATGTTTTGTCACATTTTTTATAACCTCTTCTTATCACACTTCAGGCAGTTTAACATCTGTAAATTGTCTCTGCAAATCATGGAGAGAATAGAATTAATGGCTTACTGGAGGACAGGAAATCAATCCAAACATTGATGACAGGGTCAGCAGTAAAGTTTATGTGGTTTTTAGTCAGTGGGGTAAAACATGTGAAACTTATTGTCCATAAAGTTGAATTGCGGACAGTGCTGCTTGAATTTAAAGGATCATTCTGGTTTATGTAAACCTTGGGCCTTAGTTTTGTAGTTTTGGGGCATCATTTCTGTTGCTTATTATAACATTATACTCTCTGGCACACAGCAACATTGTTGCAACAAAGTCAGATGGGGTAACACAAGCAGTCAGGCGATTAGACAAGTTGTAAACAAGTCACCAACACTGGACATAAAAAGCCCCAAATCTAAAAAGTTAGTGTGATCCTACTCTTCTTCTTCCAGTAGAGGAAATATATGATCTGCCAAATCCAGTGTGGCCAGTGTAAAAGTTAAAGCTTCAGAAAGGATGTGAGGGAACTCCATCAATTGATGTTTTCTGTTTCTTTCATTTAAGTCTCTCAAGGGGACTAGATTCCCCCCCAGCTTGACTAAATAACTTTTTGTTTGGCATCTCTTTCCCAAACAGTCTCTCTCAATAGTGTGTGGGCTCTCTGTAGCAGGAGTCCATCTATCACATCAGGGAAGCAAAAGCTTTGAGAGACAAAGGCAGCACACAGTCAGCAAAGAAGCCTTGTGACCTTTGACCTATGTATTGATGTGTCTGCTGTCTTCTTTCAGTGTTGTAATCTGTATATCTGAGCGCTTTGGAAATATTCAAGTGACACAGAGAAGGGTATGAGATAAAATGGATACAACTGGAAACAGATTTTGTCTGCATATTTGCTATGGTTAAGGTTTGGTTAGGCAAAGGGAAAGATCAGGGTTTGGGCTCAAGCAAGTATTTAATTAAGTTTAGAAGAACATCTTGGTTTGAACCCTAACCCTAACTGCATTAAGACAACCTTCATTATCATGGTTACAGTAATAACCATTTGGTTAAAGAGGACGTATCATGCACATTTCCGGGTCTATATTTATATTCTGGGGCTTTTCCTAG
Organism: Thunnus albacares; assembly: GCF_914725855.1. Classification (NCBI taxonomy): domain Eukaryota; kingdom Metazoa; phylum Chordata; class Actinopteri; order Scombriformes; family Scombridae; genus Thunnus; species Thunnus albacares. The sequence continues at coordinate 24,880,835 of NC_058127.1, read as the reverse complement.
AATATCTTTGCATGATTTCCAGGCTTTTTACAGGCTGAAACAGGCCGTTTTAGCTCCTGTCTCTTTAAGACCACCTCCTGATGAGTCCACTCTGTCCTGATTGGGTAGCTCCCAGAAGCTACACCTTGGCTGACCTCCAGTGGCTCTGGAGGCTACGTAAACAAACAGTAGTTGTAGGATTTCACTTCTTCTTCTTGTTCTTTACCCAAAACAGTGAACTAACTTGTTCTGTTTATGTTTGAACCCGACTCTGATCGGAACTATGCAAGTGGATAACATGAACAACCTGTGTTAGCAACAAAGGCTACAAAGCAGATGGCTGGCTGTGGGTATCATGAGGAAGAAGTAGGGGTAACATTGCAAACAAAGTGTCGAGAGCAGGTTGAAGCCCTGACTTTTGACTTGCAGGGAGCATTTCTACATATGATAACCTAAAGTTTTAGAACTTTGGCCATGCTTAACATCTGACATCATAATAAATACATAACAGGAAATCACAAAAAGCTATAATATATATATATGATATGTCCCTTTTGAAGTTAGGGAATTTCATGGTTAAAAGAAACCGACGTGGACTGTGGTGAACAACGGTCCTCTGTGTCAAACTCTTATGTTTTATTGACCCATCCATCCTCCTTCTGCAGACTTTGTATAATAATGTCACTCTGCTTCCTCCTTTGCTCCCATCCGACAACACCTCACATTACATATATTCATTTGATCCATTGTTTATATAAAAATATTGATTAGTGCAGCTATAAACCTTTAAATGTTTCCATTAAAAATGTATGATTGTCTTTTGGAGCTGCAGTGGTTCTGGCTTTCACTGAAGCTGGTTGTGTGAGGAAAGGGAAAAATGTAAAAAAGATGGAATACTATCATATCAAACCTCTGAAGAAAGCAGTCTAATTAAACATTTCCATCACTATCAGGTTCTTATTTCCTGTAGGATGAATTCTCAGAGGTTTATATCACCTCTTTGATACTGGCCTTTTCCCTTTGAGCATCCTCTTATATTGTTTTTTATTCTTATTGGTTTATGCATGGCCCTGTGTACTGCAATCTTTTATTGTTGGCAAAACCAAAATACTTGATGTGGAAACAGCTTACTGAGAGAAAAACATTTGGAGAAAAAAAAAAAAGAAAATATTCTCACATGAAAGGCAGTGGAAGCAGGGGGACGGATGAGTGATGAACGTTTTCACCTGAAAATGTGATATAGACTGATAAAAGCCAGCTGGTATTTTATGACATTTCCATCCAGCCTCTGTTGTATCACTGATATTTGAAGCTGCTGTATTTATGTAACTGCAATAATACTCTGTGGAAGCAGTCGGTTAAATTCTTTTGACACATTGCATGATGGCACTGGTTAGAGAGGTCAATAAGGAGAGATGAGTTTGAGATATGAAGCTTAATGGTAAAAGATAACAAAGTAGAGCAAGTATTCCTCATTTTGCCTTTATTACCCCCATCCTCAAAAAGATTTTCAGTCTTGTATGTTTGCTTAAAATAAGTTTAAAAAGACTGGTAGTAGTTGCAGTTCAGTTGTATGTGATAGATAACTTCCTGCACACATTTTAAAGACTTTATAGTCAAGTAAATGACTTCAAAGGTGCATTTTTTTTCTTACTGTGCAGTTATCACGTTTCCTCCATATCTGACTGTATAATTCGATCTTCCAGTGTCATTACTTCCTTTAAAGCAGTGGAGCTCCAGGCACTTAGTCCATAAACCAGCTGGGTACCAGTGTCTCTCCAGCTCTACACTAGTTGAATTATCTGAAAGCAGATTATTGCATCACAAACACTATTAAAGAACACTCTCCAGTGAAATACACTACTTACGGCATTATTGCGATACACATTTAGCACTAGGCTGCCATCTTGAGGTTCTCTGCCTCAGGGAACAACAGTGACAAGTCACGCCTTTAGTTTCTACTGTGTAAGATGTGTTTCCTAGATATGTGTCATGATAAATTCAGAGTTAAATAGTTGATAGGTCAAATAGTGTAATAATAATGATGTAATTTACTTGAGTATTTCCTTTTTGTGTACTGTACAATTCTACTTCACTACATTTCAGATTTTTTTTTACCCTGCTCTATTTATTAATTAACAGCACTTCAGTTACATACAATGGGCCAAAATTAGTTTTTATCCAGTCATCCAGTCGCATCATACACAGTGAGGTGGATGTGAGAATACTCTCTGAATATAAAATAGCTTTTTCTTTTCAAAATAAAATAGAATATATTTTGAGTATCCAAGGATTTGAAATGTAATAAGTTACATTTGATGTCTGTTTGGCACAAAATGTGCTTTCTTGGCAGACTATGGCATGACTCAGCAATAAGAGGAGAGTGACAGTAGTGAAATAAGCTTCTGTTGTTTACACTCTCATGGTAGAGTCTTATATCTAGATCTGTCGGGCAGCACACACACACACGCAAGCATGCCCTTCACACTTCGTAACTGGAGGAGAAAGAGCAAAAGGACAGAGAAAGAAGAAAAAGCCACAAGGGACAAAGTGTCACAGGATCTTAAAGTTTAATCATACAGTCACACACAAACCTTAGTAGCCAACAAACGTGTGTGTGTGTGTGTGTGTGTGGGACAAAAAGCAAGTCCCCTTAATGTAAATCATTAATTTTAGGTTGAAGACTTGGTATAAAGTTAAGGTTAGTTTAGGGTTATGTTAAGGTTAGGGTTATGGTTAGGGTTAGGATAAGTCTCCAGGAAATGAATGTAAGTCAATGTAATGTCCTCTGAAGGGATGGAAACAACTGTGTGTGTGTGTTTGTACAGTTGGATAATAATTAGGAGGCAGGAAGTCACTATAAAGACACGCTGCACTGCGGACTTGGTGACATTGTCTGTGGCTGCAGTGACCTGCCCACATTACAGAGACATGTACTTTCACACCAGCTTGTTAAAGCTGCATTAATAGGTTTTTAAGTCACTGGCAGAAAAACAAGCTAAAAGAAACCACCATCTGACATAATAAGACCTTATTAAGACTGTTGTTCTCTCATTAGCCTTAAGGTTTGAGACAGGTTTTAAGCTGTCAAAAAAGCATCTAAAAACTGAGGTATGAAGGCAGACAATTTTATTAATTTCTAAAACGTATCCACTCATGATCTAATAAAGGCAACACTATAAAAAAAGTGGCAAACTCATGTAATATTGTGAAATTATACTCAGAAAGTGTCACATGTGCCTCAATTTTCAATTATCTGACCAACTGAAGAGTTTAATTCAGAACAGCTATGTATAAATGCACCATGACATTACTAGTACCTGCAAGATGGACATTAAGGTCAGTGTGTCAGTAATTCAGGCATGTGTGTGGCATGTGAGATGTTCAGTCAGTCTGAACTACTGTTGTCCAGATTGAAAGCTGAAATATCTGACAGTAAATCATAAAAGACACTTAGATATTAAGAGCAAAAGACGACAGAGGTAGCCTGATCGGACCATCTTGCATCTATCCACTTGCTAGTGGTGCTTATTCCTCAGTTGTTTTTTAAGCTAACCATCTGATTTCTCTCTCTTCTCTTGCAGGTAAGTTGACATGGAGCTAACAGACCAGAGGCCTCATTGTAGGTAACTTGACCCTTCTGTCTTAGCTTCCCATGTGGCTTTAGTCTCACTGTTTTGTTTCTTTTTGTTGGATGCAGTGCTGATTATTAGACAATTCCTGTTAGTAGAATCAGTTCATTGTTGGTTTCTGCCTCAGTTTAGTGGACCATGATCGAATACTGCAGCAGTGATGTGTGGTGTTCTGGAAGTAGGCTTGTCAGTCTTAAAATGATGTTTGTCCAACATCAGATGTTTGTTATTTTAGGTTGGTGCAGCAGTATTTTCAACTACAATGTTTCATTTATGGCACTTTTTGAAACATTTGGGTATATTTTCATGTTACACATTCATTTTTCTTCCAAATGAAAAATATCTTTTTTTCTGTTTACATTTTAAATGCTTTACAACCAAGTCAGAGTTCAGAGTTCTTCCTTTGCTCATCAGTCCTCACAGGCTGCAGTCTGATTTTAGGGGCTGTTTGTCCTTTAGCTATGATTACTCTCTTGATGTAGCTTCTTTTTTCATGGTCAGAAACATTATTTGTCTGTCTGCTGTATTGAGTTAGTGTGTCTGCAGAGGCTCCAGTGGCGGCAGTCTGGTAAGAAACAGATGCTTAAGAGTCTGCTGCTTCACGTACATCTTAATGTTGCCACTAGCAACCTGATTCAGCCATACAACTGATGCTGAAGAGTCTGGACTGAGGCTTTCTACCACATAAAGGATCACAGAGCACACCGGAATCAACGGGAGATTAAACAAAAGCAGAACAGTAGAATCCAATAGAGTGGTATAATGGAGGATGATGTACAACAGGGTAGCATGCACAAATATAGAAACGCCTGTATAATCTGATGCAATCCATTTCAACAGCAATAAATCATAGTATCTATTTATAAAAGATTTTCTTTTAAATCACTGTAAACTGTTATCAGTTCAAACACTGCCACCATTACTGCAGCGCCAGAACCAAACTGCACATTCCCACTGCCAGTGAAAGCAGAGATGTTTGTGTTAATCATGGTTGGCAGATGAAGGTGTTCTGTGTGAATGTGAAAGTTCTTCACTTTTAAAACACGAGTATGAAATTGGTTGTGACTCAAGCTTTGTGAAGAAATAACATGAACGTAGCTTCTGTCTGACCTCAACAGACTGGACGTGAAAGTGCTGCGTGGAAACGCTCAGTAAACCCAGCAGGAATTACTTGCTAGCTAGTAATCATCAAACTCCATGATCTGGAGTGGTGGAAATGCATAATTAAGTAAAAACTGTAAACTCTTGATTCTGTAAAAGTGGCATTTTGGTCAAGAAACATAACACTTGTGCTGCGCTAACTGATATTAGTGGGGTGATGGCCGTCTTTAGTGGTCCCTGGTCAGCATGCTGCTCAGAATGTGATCAAAATATGAGGATTTAATGGAGATTTACCAAAGTAACATACTGTGTATTTCTTGGAGTAGAGACTTTCCTAAGTTAAAGTTTATACCTGGAGTAGCTGATAACAGCACAGAGGAGGCAGTCTGTGCTGAATTTTCCTCATCACTCCCTGTCATTGCCATTGCCAACCTCTCTCTCCCTCTCCCTCTCTGTGCGTTGTCTCGCTATCTCTCTGCATTAAGGCGTATTGGCCCGGGCCTGCAGGATCTCTCTATTTATCCTGCCAGCCGGGGCCAATACGCCTTGATGCAGATAGAGAGAGATGGAGAGAGAGGTTGGCAATGGCATGGCAGGGAGTGATGAGGCAAATACAGCACAGACTGCACCAAGTTCAAGGTATTTACCCCCAAAATAAACTGTAACAGCCTGCAAACTGATATAATTATTATCCAGCTTTTTCACTGAATCACATGGTTCCCTCGTGATCTGGTATTAAATGTTCTGGTCTGGCAACCCCTGGTTTACATCAACTTGTCTGCAGCCAGGTTCTCTTGCTTCTTCAATGAAGACAGAGGTTCAGCAGCACCCTACTATACGTTTGTGGCTAGTCAGTGCATCCATGGGAGTTTACTTCCTATAGTAGGCTACCACTGACCAATCTTGATTGACTTGGGTTCTGTCCAATCACAACAAGACTTGTTGTCCTCACCTTTTCCGTTTTGTGAAATGTTGTTGTGTTTTGACCCTCAGGGCCACCGTATATAATTATAAAAATAATTCTACGGGATCTCTTGGACAGATTTCTTGGCAAAAGCACCCAAACAGTGAAATCCATTACAAACACCATAGTGTTACGTACTCGTTTACAAGTGCCACCGCATTTGTCTGTATGCCATTACTGATATATCTGCCATAAGTTATTATTGACCAATCAATGTTAGTAAAAGCTAACTGACCACCCATCTGCAACATATTAACTGCATTGTTTTGTAGCTTTTGCTGTCTTCCAGTGAGCTTTCAACCAGGAAGTACATATATATAATATATTGTATATGACAGCTGAGCTGACAATAACACATTCAGTCACCAGTGAGGAAGCTTCAGTGCTAAAAGCTAGTGAGACAATTCAGTCAATGATGATTCAGTACACTCAGTTCAGCTTCAGGCTTTGTTCCTTCACACATTGTACAACACAACACATTGTACTGTAAGTCTGTGTTGTGAAGTCACCATGGCAACACCACTGCAAGACTAGATGGTAGTGTTTCCAAAAGAAAATACTAAAACTGAGTGTTTTTACATTGTTTCACATGTGCTACTTATTCAGATTGGGATCAAAGACAGCAAAGAGCAGATATGCAGTGGAAAAGGATTTACTAAGTTTGGAGTAGATTTAGTCATTTAAAAGCTTTTCTCCTATGAATGACATTCATATACAACTCATTTGCACCGACTGAGATGTAACTAAGTACATGTACCCCGATGATATCATCAGGGGTTTTTTTTTTGTCAGACTTGACAAAGCTCCAGAGTCACAAGAAACATTATACAACTTTTTTTTTTAGTTGTATAATACTTATCAACCAGTAGTGCTAAACTGACTTTGACAAGTGAAATCAGTAATTTCACTGATTTAATTGAAACTACAGCTTAAAGTAGCTGTAATGTTCCTGTACAACTAAGTCAATGGTGATTTCACATTGACTCTATCTGTCTGAACCTTCAGACGTGCTGCAGTAACCTGACACCAGTTCAGCAGCTCAGTGCCAGTTAATGCCAGTCACACAGATCTGATTCTTGCTGCACACTTTTATTTATGGCAAACTGTCAACTGTTTTATTTTTGACCGGGACGGTAAATGTCTCTCCTGCTCTGTCTGTTGTGTGTGTGTGCGAGAGAGTCTTTGATAGAACGCTTTGACACATTAGTAAGTCATGTGAGCTGCTGCCAAGAATAATACACTGACAATAGGTGTCAATGCTGTGGAGAAGGTCAGGGGCGGAAGAGGACACAACACACAGGAACATGTTCAGTCACGTCACTGAACACAGTAAGAACACTGCCCCATAGTGGATCAACCTCAAACTGGGATTCATGTGGTCATCGATCATCCATACTTTATTTAACAGAAGCTTAATTTATAATATGATCCTACTTAATGTCCATTTAATCTTCCAATGGCCTACATGCAAAGTAATTGTGTTCATGCAGTGTTAGTAATGATCCTCAAGAGGGCGTCCTTTACCAACTGAAATCTGATTAGAAGTAGAAGCATCCAATTTTATCATTTCACTCTGTGGTGCAGGTTGAAGGTTTTCGTGCTTCTCATTAAAAGCCAAAACTAAGATTTAAAGTAGAAATAAACAAAATCATTTTTTTGCACGTGTTTGCACAGTCTATTGACTGTTTATTTTATTTCCAGTGTGAAGGCTATGTGTCCACACAGTTATGTATCTCCAAAGGGAATAAAACATTTGAACCAGAGACATGTTAGAAATACCATGCAACACTAATATTTTAAGTTTAAATTTAAATGAGTCTACATGCAAACCTGAAATAAATGTAACAAATATACCTGTACTTTCAGACCTCACAAATTATTCAGCCACCGTTCTGAGTTTGGCGAAAAAGATTTTTTCCAAATTCCACAGCGTTCCATGACACCATTTACATTTATCCATTCATACATCCATCATTTACTGTTTTTATTATTTATTCTACATTTTTGTATGCATTAACATAGTAACATTCAAAGATGACATTTGGGTTTGGTCCATTTTTGGTTAAAATATTGGAGAACTACTTTCTTGAAGTGTACTACAGCCAAAATTGCCAATATTGGTCTCCCCCTTGTCACAATCTGCTCCGCAGTCACTCTCTGCAGCCACACTCTCTCATCCCCAGCCCTCTACGTTACTCTCTGTTTCCAGTCCCTGCTCGCTTTTCCCAGGCCATGTACCTTCCTCCTACTTCCCAGACCTGCCGTCCTCAAGTTGTTCACCAAATGCCCTCGGATTTAACCTCCTTTCCCCATCTACACACCTTCTCCCACTTCCCATCAGTCCTGTAGCTTCCTGGCCCACTTCTCACCTGCAACTCATTCCATCCTCCATCCTCATTCCTACTCATCAGACACACTACTGGTCCATTTCCTTTGTTCTCTGCCAGTTTGTCATAGTTGCTTCCATGGACTCTCACATCCTAGCCAACCTGACTCTGATCCTGCTCCTGTACCTGTTCATGCGGTTTTGACATTTGGACTGATTTTGACCTGTCTGACCTGCCTGGACTGATTCTTGTTTTGACCTGTAAGCCTGTTTTTCTAATTTTTGAGAGCTAAAGCCCCCTCATTCAACCTGTCTGTCTGTGGAGTCTGCATTTGGGTCTTCCACCTGTCTGCCCTGTTCTCATTCGTGACACCACTACTATTAGTCTGCTTGTTTTACACAGTGTATCACATTGCCCTGAGGAGGGTTTATGTTTATTGAATTGTTGCTGTTTATAAAGACTACAAAAGAGGTTCCAGTGTGCCGGTACTCACTCTTAATTTTTTTTAACAAGAAATCTTCAATGCATTGCATTGTTTCATTCCTGCAGTTCTCAGGTCATTTACTGGTTGTGACTGTGAAGACAGAAGGCACATTTGGTGTGATTGGTAAAAGTTGAACTGACCTCTGTATTTCCACATCACTTTCACTATGTGCATGCATTGTTTCCTGTGAACCTGTTGTGAATGGGTACACAAGTTTAATTTTGCACAAGAAAGGCAGACTTTGGTTGTAACAATAGAAACTAATATACAAAAAGAATAGACTGAATGGCTATTGCTGAAAAAACACCAGCCGTAAGGAGTAACAAATATGTGGTCTGATATAATGAAAATCTTAAACCTGCAGTACAGGAGTTTTGTCTCCTCTTTCTGGCAGTGAGAGTAATTACAAGAATACTGTTGACACGTGCTTACGTCATGGTAAGCCTACTCCTTCACTACTGTTGTGGCTGTGAAACGGTGGATAAACTGTTGAGCATCACACAACCCCTGTGAAATGACTCATTTCACTATCAGAATTTGATCCATTTGATCCAATAACATTTGGAAAGTCTAGAAGAGCTGCACAATTAAATTATTTAATCCCCATTCAAGTAAGCAGAGAACTAACTGGAAGTTGGCCAGCTTGGCTGGCAGAAGTGTCTGGTGTGCATGCTCTGTCCATAGAGCAGGACTCTTACCAGTTCGATGTGCCTGGAACACCTCAGAGTCCAGGAGGCATCCTAACCAGGTACCCGAACCACCTCAGCTGGCTCTTTTAGATGGGAAGGAGCAGCAGCTCTACTCTGAGCTCACCCCGGATCTCCCAGCTCCTCACCCTTTCTTTAAGGCTGAGCCCAGATACCCTTTACTCATTTCAGCCACTTTCATCCGCAAACTCATTCTTTCAGTCATTACCCAAAGCTCATGACTATAGGTAAGGACTGGAATGTAGAGTGACTGGTAAATTGAGAGCTTTGCCTTCTGGCTCAGCTCCTTCTTCATCACAATGGTCCGGTACAACGCCCACATTATTGCTGATGCTGCACTGACCCACATGTCAACCTAACGTTCCATCTTACCTTCCATCGTGAACAATGTCCCAAGATACCGGAACTCCTTCACTTGGGGCATTAACTCACATCCAACCCAGAGGGAGCAGTCCACCATTTTTCAGGCAGAGCACCATGGCCTCAGACTTGGAGGTGCTGACTCTCATTCTGACCGCTTCACATTCGGCTTCAAACCATCCCAGTGCCTGCGGGAGGTCACTGTGTGATGAAGCCAGCAGGACCTCTCCTGAGGTCCCCAAACTCTACAATCTCCTCTCCCTGGCTGCATCTTGAGATTCTGTCCATGAAAATCACAAACAGAATGGGTGACAAGGGACATCCCTGGCGGAGCCCAAAACCCTGTGAGAACAAGTCTGACTTTCTGCCGAGAATGCAGACACAGTTCTCACTGCCGATATATGAAGACCGCTTGTAGCAACGGCCCTGTTACGCCATATTCCTGCAGCACCCCCCACAAGGTGCCCTGAGGGACATGGTTGTAAGCCATCTCCAAGTCTACAAAGCACATATAGACCAGATGTGCAAAATCCCATGACCCCTCAAGTACCCCTACTAGGGTGAAGAGCTGGTCCACTGTTCCACGGCCAGGACAGAATCTGCATTCTTCCTCCTGTATCTGAGATTCAACAATCGACCGGAGCCTCCTTTCCAGCGCCCTGGCATAAGCTTTCCCGGGGAGGCTGAATAGTGTGATCCCTCGATAGTTGGCGCACATCCTCTGGTCCCCTTTTTTAATATCAGTCAACATTTTAGTATCGAACATGTGGTTTTATATGGTGAAAATCTATGGAGGACAGCTTTAAAGCTGATATGTGTAGAATTTGAAAATGTCGTAGTTTGGCGCCATCCAGTGGTTATATGAACAATGTCACACTGGCAGAATGCTCGCTTCTGTATAGGCTTATATATGAAGTAGCTGTTACATAATACATGGTTTTGTATTTGCCAGATACTCACCTGGTATATTTCACTATAAGAGCAGAAAAAATACACACACCGATAATCTCCTTCTTGTGTCTTCACTCTTTTCCCCTGCAGCTCTGTAAAACTAGGCCAATGAAGGCTCAGTCTTTTACAACTGCTGCTCCTAAACTTGTTCTACACATGTCTGGGGATAAAAGTGGGTGGGGTAGGGGAGCGGGTAGGGAGGGACAAGATAAACAAGTACAGTACAAGAATTCTATTAAAATAGTAATTAAATATTTATAAGAACTGGATCTCCAGTGGATAATGCAATTTCTGTTCACTTTTGTGAATCTGAATCAAGAATGTAATACATTTTGGAACCAATATCATATTCATATGACTGCTAAGCAGCTTTATGCATATTCATATTTAATCTGACCATGTGTGTACATGAAATCATGAATCATGAACGTCTGTGACCCCACCTGTCTTTGTCGTCTCCCCCAGCCCTTCCTCCAGCCCTCTCATCTCCATCGGTATTTTCCTCTCCAGCGTTCCCCTTTGCCCTGTTGCCCTGACAACAGACAGACAGCTAGGTGAGGGTTTCCTTGGAGACGGGACAAATGAGGGTTCCCCGCCTTGCTGGTCTGACAGCACGGCTATACTACCTGAGAATTAAAAATCTGATATAGGATTATAGATACAATAATTTCTTTTTTATTTTCTCCTCAACACTGAGACAAACTGAGCCTATTTTTGCTTTGTCCACGCTGAGAGCTCTGGAAAATTGCAATGCTCATGTATTATGTTTTGGTTTTCTCAGTATGACTCATGTTCATGAATGCAGTAACACATGCCTGAATGGCAGATTGTTGATTTGGATTTAAGGACATGGCGGGTGAAGGGGCAGTGAGGATTAAGAAAATCATGTCCTGCTCCGTTCTCTCTCTTATAATCTTAAAGGGGCCATATTATGCTTTTTGTGGTTTTCTGTTATTTATATACTGTCATGATGTCTAATATCTACTGTATGTTAAACATGATCAAAGTTCCAAAACTAGAGGTTAATGTATGTAGAAATGCTCCCTGCATGTCAAAAGCCAGGGCTTTAACCTGTTTTGAATGCTTAAATTGCGACAGTTTTTTCTACCTTGCTGAAGAGCTGACATTGGCTCATTACACATGCCCATAAACAGCCATCCATTCTGTAGCCTTTGTTGCTAAGGTAACTTAGCATATTTCATGGTTTGTTGACGTAGCCTCCCGAGTTGCTCAAAGTCAGCAGTGACGCAGCTTCGGGAAGCTAACCAATCAGAAAAGAGTGGGCTTAAAGAGACAGGAGATAAAACGGCCTTTTTTAGACAGAGGCTGAACTGAGGTGCTGCATAAAGGTCCAGTCTAAGATAAATAAGGTTTTTTGAACAATAAATCATTAGGGCTGTAGTCTCCTGGTTGACTGGTCAATTAGTTGGTCAATATGCTCTCATCCGACCAAGTTCTCATTGGTCGAATAATCACCATGTTACTTTCATAAGGAGAAAAGTGCTACATCAGTAGCCTTCCGGTATTACTCCATTATTTCCTGTGGCTAACAAATGATCTGTGATCATATCATTTGACTTTACAAAAGGACCATTATATTAACACATAAAGCTACCAAACTTCTTACTCTAGCACCATCCAGTGGTGATAGAATTTGACAGACTGAGGCCAGTTGAGTGATGAGCTATGAGAATGGACATAGAGGGTCTAATGGCGTTATGATGAAATATGATTTTGGAAAAATGTGTTATTTAGTTGTTGATTGCTCACAAATTGTTATTCGCTTTTTTAAAATTACAAGGGCTTTAAATTCTACAAGCTAATGCTGTAGTAGATATACATTAATTAGGGATGCACAATAATACCGGCACATCATCGGTATCGGCTGATAAAGGATTTAAAATTAAATATTGGCATCAGTCTGAAACATTTCTGCTGATAAGACAGGCCATTTAGTCGCTGTCGCCTTCACCTCTGCCGCCTGGCTGTGCTTCCCTCAGTGGACTGTTTCACCCTGATGGTCGTGATACTTTCTCCGTAGGCTCCACTTCACTCAACTGCCTGACAGACCCGCTGCTTCTTCCCACTTTAACCTAAATAACAAACCGGGGCTAGCCTCCCAGACCGTCAGGGTGAAACAGTCTGCGGAGGAGCGGCTGGGTTCGTCTGCAGAGATAGGAAACACCTCAGCTGAGAGGATGTACTACTCTGATTGAAAAAATAACTTCTTCTTTTTCTTTTTGGTTTATAACGGTGGTTGGCAACCAGCGTATAAGGTGCATTACCACCACATTCTGCTCCAGAGTATGGACCAGAGATTAAATCATACACATTAATCCTGTCTGTCTAATAAACTCAAAGAAAACTCTACTGCTCCACCCACTTGGCAGGTTCATTAAAGTTTTAATGCTGAGCTCCTGAACTCCAATCTCAAGTTCTTCCTTCATATATTGCCTTTCTTGATCATACTTAGTACAATCTATGATTGCATGCATAAGAGTCTCCTCAGCCAAGTGGAAAAAAAAATATGTGCGCATATCAATATCGGCATCAGCAGTCGGTCAAAATGGAAAATATTGACATGTCGGATATCAGCAAAAAATCCAATATCGTGCATCCCTAGCATTAATCTTAGAAAATGGATAGTAAAACCAAGGAACACATTTCAATTTTACAGAAAGACTTATGAAAGAAATCCTCAGCATTGAGTTACACAAGCTAGTGGAACCATGGCTAGCTTCGTGGAATCTGCAGGTTAGCAAAGCCAACCACCATTTCCATGGACTGGAGATCGACATGGAGCTGTTCTGCCACATCACTCCGCAAAAATATTATCGTGTTGCCTGAAATCCACAAAACGGTCTTTGAATGGCCTGCAAAATATGAAGATGCTACAAGCATATAAAAATTCAACAGCCATTTAAAGATAAAACATCAAGACCAAAACTAATGAAAAATTGAAGGATTTACCACTTTAAACTGATTAATCCAAAGCAGAAGTGATTTATCAGAACACCACATGAAGACATTCATGAGGATTATTTGGGGTTTTAAGTAAAACCAGTGATCATCGGACCCATACTGACAGTTACTTAAAATAGAAGTACCTCCTTTGGAAGCCATTGGCATTAATTAGTCTTCATATTAAATGTAACACAGCATGGGTGAAACAGCTACTTATCACCACCTCCTCATTTTCTGAGCCAGAAAACAGATGCTGCTCTACTTCCACAGTATACCCCTGACAGGTAATTATTAGAGGAGAGGGATTTGGAAAGGGTGGCGGTGCCTGTAGGGAATACCTTATTTTTCATTCATTTCCGTTTGCCCCCCACCCCCTCTTCTGCCTTCCTCACTTATTATTTCCCATTTCCTGCTTTCCTTTGTTCTCCTCTTCCTTTCTCTCTTCCTCATTCTTGTCCCTTTGTCTTCCAGTTCTCCCTCTCCATTTTCTTCTTTCGTTCTCTCCTCATCCTCCTCTGACAACATCAGGCCTGTTTGATCACTAGCAGTGAAAACCAGCAGCTACCATTGTGTCATCAAAAGCTTCTTCATGGTTGCTATGGTTATTCACTTAGATACAATTACTATAGCAACGCTGTTTCCGAGGGCATGGGAGGAAGTGGCTCAGCAGGAGTTCAGGTGGAGACACACATACAGTAGAAAATTGATGTTTGTGTACCAGTGAGGACATGTGTATTCACTGTATATTCCAAATGTATATTGCCAGCCAAATCCAATGTTTGTAGCATAAAAAAGGCTGTCTCTGTTGAGTGTAGAAACAGTGGAATTTACTGGGGAATATTCTACTTTCATACAACTGCTTTCTCTAGAATTGGAGTTTGGAGAAACTATGAGACAGCCCTATAGGTTTGAGGATTTTAGTTTGAGTTTTATTCTCTCTACATACACACAAAACAATAGTTGAGACCCTTTTCACTGAAAAATTGAGAATGATAAAACGAACCTGACAAGAGTATGTGCGCACCTTTATGAGAACTCTGGCCAAGAAGAGCATATATTTTGGAGATGGGGAAAACTGGTGGCATGGATGGCGAGTGAAAAAAATAGATCTTATAATAGTTCTCTCATCTAGATGTGCATATTTTCAAATTGAAAGATTGGTATCGATTTTCTCATCTCACTTTGGAAAGAAAGGGAATATGTGTATTTTTTTTATTGTACTTTTTCTGAAAAGATGGGCTGGAAGATGGTTGAATTTGTAAAATGATAATGCTAGCAAAGAAATTAGGCTACACTGGGTCAGCAGAACCAAACAACTTGAGTTTCCTAAAGTAAAGATACCCAATGACATAGCTTTAGTTCAGATACCAACAAAGATGTCACAGTTTTACAAAAACAAACCAAAATATATGAAGAATTGAATACATTTGTGACTAATTATGTCAGCTATGTCTTTAAAGAACAGTAACAGGAGCAAACTTTGAAGCATATACTGTATCAGCTCAGAATGACTTTGCTGAAGTTGCTGTCTGTGCAGTGTCCTTATCTGCAACCTTCTCAGTCAAAACCTTTCTGAATTACAGAAAGATATCATTACCACCATCTCCTTCATATTCTCTGACATGGATCAGTAGATGGCTGATCTGACCCTGCATCATCAGTCAGAGCTGCCTTGTCGGCAGAATCAGAGGCTGGATCAGATGTAACATCGTCATGCTATGGATCAGCCTCTTAGCTCAATCAATCCCTCATCATTGCTTTTTTTAGCCAGCGTCCTGTCCAGGTCATCAGCAGCTGCCAATAGCATCATTAGGCCCTGCAGCTGTAATTCTCTGTCTCATTCACTTAGAGTGTGATTGTGTGTTGGAAATGTACAGTGTACAGTATACAACTACACACAGTTAAAATGACTACCTTGTTGAGTTGTGGTTGTATGTAGACTGTCCAAATAATTGCATAATTTATTAAAATCAAATCCAAGGGAAAATCCAGTAGAATTATTTGAAATTACGTAAATTACATTTTTCATCATTGTTCTTTGTAGGTCTATAAATTAAACTTAAAGCTACACCAACAATATTGTTATATTAACAGTGGATCAAATGCCAATGTGTGATGTTAAAGATGTTACTGGCAGTGATGAATCCACTACATAGAATTAACTTCTATGTAGCTTTCAAACCTGTTTTATAAGGGTCGGCTGTGGCTTAGCAGGTAGAGCGGTTCGTCTACTAAGCAAGGTTGGTGGTTCAGTCCCCAGCTCCTCATGTTAAAGTACCCTTGAGCAAGATGCTAAACTCTTCCTCCCAATATTTACGCCAGTGCCTTACATGGTAGCTTACTGCCATCGGTATGTAAATTTGTGAATGGGTGAATAAGAGGCAAAATGTAAAGCTCTTTGTATAAAACAGCTGTATAAAAATGCTATCCAAACCTAGTGTCCACTACCTCCTAGCACCAATGGCAGACAGACAACATTAGCTATTATCAAAAGTTTGGTTCTTCAGCATTAGTATCTACAACCTCATTAGCAGCTCTTTGAGGCTGTACTCAGGCATGCAAAGCTCTGAACAAGACAACGTTAACCATGCTCATGTTTAGCAGATCTGCTTACCATTTTAGCAGGCTAGCATGACAAAAAGTAAACACAAAGTACAGCTAAAGCTGATGGGAATGTGATTAGTTTTGCAGGTATTTGGTTATAAACCCAAGTCATTTGGGGCAGTCCAAAGACATTTGTATTCAACCTTTGGGGGCCATAAATGTCTGTACCAAATGCCAACCCTTCCAATATTTGTCAGTATATTTCAGTCTGGACCAAAATGGTGGATCAACCGACCAAGCAACCAGTTAACATTGCCATCCCTGGCACAAGGCTGCTAATCAAAGTTAACTTTTCTAAAAGGGTTCCTTATCACCAAAATGGGTTGTGCTATGGTATGTAACAAAACTAAGGAACCATTGGTCCTACACATTATTTTTGTTGAAAGTTACTGCTGCTTACTTCATATAGACTTGTTTTGTCATTGAAATATAACTTGGAGATCCTGGAACAGCTAATTCTAATGCATTCATAGGCTCCAATATATCTGAAGATCATCTGTAATGGATAAACAGAGAAAAACCGAGACTAAAGTGGAAACAATAATTTGCGTATGGGGAAGGAGTTACAAGAGGCGTGAAGAGGATTTTTATTCGAGGACATGGTTTTTGTAGCACTGAAGCAGGCTCACTCACTTCAGGACCTGTGAGGATCTGTTGTTCTCAAATGGCTCCATTCAGTCTTGAGTAGAGTGTCTCAATGGGCTCTACAACCTGTGGAGGATTAGACAGTCTCATAATCCAGGATATGGTGGGAGGGAAATGCACCAGAGACAGTTCACTCACTTTTGTACGTACAGAAATCTTCATGAAGCGAATTTTTAATATATATCACATTAGAGTAGTGCAAACAATATACAGGGAATATGAAACTGATAGTATTCTCTCACCATGATCTGACTCAAGATTATCCTCTTTTACCGCCCCAATACTGTCCAGTAATCTCCCATATCTTTCTCTCTGCCTCTCTGTTCTCCCTCCATTTCCTCCCCCCTCATTCACCCCTCCTTTGATACCCGCATCCAGCTCCCCACTTCTCTACCCTCTCATAAAAAATTCAGAGAGCCTGGCGCTTGGCCAGGTGCCCCCCCACCACCCCCCCCACCCTCTCTACCAGGCAGGCAGCCAGCTGACAGGGCACGTGGCCCACTGAGGGGTACAAAGGGTGGGGATACAAAGAGCAGGTTGGGCTTTAAAATGCAGAACAGGGAAATTTTATGATGTTTGTCTGCTTAAGATGAACCCAGTTACAGTGTGGTTACCAATAGGCCTACACGGTGCCCAAAATCTAACAAGGAGGTTTCCTCCTAGCCTTCACTAACTTTAAACTTGATGGTTGTGGATTATAAAATTGAGCCATGGAACCTTTTTCAAGTGCCGCTTCTTTACATCAGAAAACCAAAAATGAATAACTCCATATAGTTATAAGTTATTTTTTCTGAATACTTTTGATTACATGCTGAATTGATCCTTTGGGTCAACTATGTGCTCCTACTTCATCCTGCATGCCACCACCAGCATATTGACCTAGGCCCAATCTGTTGTATAAATATTCAGATTCAACGTATGTCTTGCCAAACCAAATAATTGCAAATTATTTTTAATGTTTAGTGCTAGTGTTTTTTAAAGTAGTTATTGTTTCAGAGTCTCCTCAAGGCAACCACAGTATAGTTAATGTGACATAAGTAAAACATTCATCAGTTTAAGCTCCATTAAGAATTTTTGGATACTTAGGGGCTGAACAACCACACAGCCCTGATATTATTGCATTGTAGAGTGGTTATGGCTAACATGCCCCAGCTGTAGTATTTAGCTCATAGCACTGATGCACCTACACACAGCCTCACAGAACTGCTAGCGTTGCTGTATACCTTCTGACATAGTACCGTTATTAAGTTGGTGTCCATGGTAAACATAATTGTTTAACAGAATGTTAAAATTGGACTGAAACTACTGTATATCCTGCAGAATCTTACCTTGTAATTCCTAGCGATACTGGGCCATGAGAAACACTGGATTACCAGGGCCCTTTATGGTTTGAGGCCCTGGGGCATTTGCCCCACTTGCCCTTTGAGTAATCCACATTTGTGCATAATCATGGTCTTTCCTGAAAAGCTAATCCCCCTGTTCTCTAAGAATACTCCAAGTATTACTGAAAGAGACGAACAGAAGCTGAGATACTGTGAGAATAGATTTGATCTCACCTAAAGCATAGAGCCTAAAAATATCTCTAAATCCTAATTCACTGAAATTACCCCTAAATACATGTTTGTTGAATTTTTCTAGCGTTTGCAATTTTGAGATTTCAAAAGCTAATATGTCCTATACAAATATTCTAGATCATGATTTCTGGTGTGTTTATTCTGTGAAAACTCCAAACAAGCAACATGGATATTCAGGGTGAAAGGTTATTCTGGTTTTTAACTTTGTCTTTCTGTTTTTTATGCTTTGTATACTTCTATTCGTCTGTATCTCTATCTCTCTGCTCCTTTCTTCCCAGCATGTCGGTGCAGATTTGTCTCCAGCTCTTGTTAAAGTGTGACAGACGCGTCCACAATAGCATCCCTCAAAGTCACTCCTTAGGACTCTGAGCCGTTTGCTGCTAAATCACTTTGATTGTGCTGGGAAGTCTTTATGTGTGTGTTCCGTGTGTGTGTGTGTGTGCGAGGTGGGAGGGTGCGTTCAGTGGAATGTGGGAGTTCCTTTTGTCTTGGTGTGTATGTGAGTGTAACGTGGGTTTTTACTCCCAACCCATCACAGCCGGGCATCCTAATGGAAGTGGTGTCAGTCCAGGTCAATGTCACTGAGGCCTGTGTGTGTGTGTGTGTGCGTGTTCTCAGAGTTAGTCTGGGAAACTGCCTGAAAAGACTTTTTATTCTTTGGGTCATAAAGTGAAGAATCTTGGTTTCCTCTTTGTGTTTTAATTAAATAAGAGTGGAACAAAGAATTCCCTTGTTTTGGCTTTTCTTTTAGCACACACACGCACACACACACACACACACACACACACACCTCACAAACTCCATGCAGTTATTTCATTAAGCATTCAGGCCGTAGTGTTACATATGTAACTCCATTGTGATTATTATTGGTAGCAGAGAACACTTGTTGGAGAGCTGCTCCAACAAATATGGCTGATCTTTTCACATGGAAGAAACACCCAACTTTAGTTACAAAGTGTATAGCACCCATTTCTACATCAAAAGCATAAAAGCTACAAAACTCAATACATCAGTGCCTCAGGTGAAGGAGAAGGGTCAGGGTTGCTGGTTCAGATCTGTGAGGATGGGTTAAAGTTTTTCATTTTTCACACAACTACTTCCGTCACTTCTCGCATGTACTAGACGTTCAAAACCATGAATGCCTTTGTGGAGAGAATGTCGGAAAGTGTGCGCTGTTATCCCCATTTGTATGACTCACCGTTGCTACAAAGTCTTACAAAAGACAGAATTCTTGGAAAGAAATCTTGGAGACAGTGTGATGCAGCTTGGAGGACACTGTAACAAGGAGCTTTTTGTCCCACCTTTGAGTCTGGCCATTGAGAACAGTTATAAACAATTTGGCCTTCGGTCATGGTCATCAACTAGTTCATTTGAAGCATACTGAGACCTTAACAACTTCACACTACTTTGACCTTTTTCATTCTGAGAGAGGACAGTCATTATTCGCATGATCACAAGCTTGTCAGGAAAACATTAACATTGACATTGTCAAACTCACTTTTGAACACAGGGTCCACTAACTTGGTGTTTCTGAAGATTTCAGCTAAATCTTACTCTTAATATACAGTTATTGAAACAACCTTAAGTGGTTTTTAGCATTTAAACAATTCTGTTGGGGTCAGTCTAGAATAATTGATAATTCTGTATTACAGCTTAAGTTATAAATTAAACTATACTCTCTTTAATCGTGTGTTTTTGAGCTACTTTTGTGACTGACACAGTGAAGGGCAAAACACCAATTCTGCCAACGCTGGTAGACAGTGTCAGTCAGCTTCTCATTGTTATCTTACTGTATCAGATCTCGTCTCTGTCAAAGTGAAAGGTGGGGAAGCCATTTATAGATGCAATGAATGGACAATCACAAGGGAAAACAATACAACACCTGTATGGCAAAATGCAAAAACTTGATTACTCTTAAGTTTTGAGGCTGACAGTGTTCTTTTAACTGATTGAAAATGTCATTTCACTGTGTATATAAGTGTGTTGTTGGTATGATACTTGGAATGTCTTTTTCTGTCGGCAAACATCAGCCAGAGGGGAGTATTATTGCTGACAGTGTCTCATTAGAAAATAATTGTGTTGCTTGCACAAACATATTGCTGTTGTTAAATTTTAATGACCATTCCTGAGCTGTGTTTGCAATAAAAACCTATTAAGTTTTTCTGCAATGTTAGAGGAACTGCATATAAACATCCATGAAGTGAATACATACTGTTTGTATTCCTTTATATGTCATGGTGTCAAGAGTTCTTCAAGGCCAAGCAAAGATGAGGATTTTGTTTTGTTATTTTGTGTTTCAGTGCTTGATTTCTGCTTTGCAGTATGCAGTATTATGAAAGACATACTGTATCTTCTCTACTGGCATGAGGAATCTAAGACTGTCCTCTGCTACATGAAGGACTGAAAAAGTCTCTGATTTCATGGGTGTTCAGCTCTGAAGAAGCTCTTCATTTACACCAACCGCATGCCTTCTTGCAGTTGCAATATTTTCCTAGTTACATCATCATCATCATCTGATCAAGTGAGCTCATAGATAGAGCACTTAATTGATGTAACAAAATGCCTGAATTCCAATGAATAAAAATATACAGTAAACTGCACGAGGTTGTGTAGGAACTAAGTCCTGTGGTTGTTTCAACTTACTGTACATTATGAGCACATGCTGTATCATACACTGATCAATCGCCAGTTTGTGTTTGTCGAACATAAAGTTTAGCGATGTTGGTTGGTTTTACGCACCACCACCTAACACCTAAGTTAACAAATTATCTCAACATCTTCTGGCCAGACATTTGATCTGGATATTCAAGGTCCCCAGAAGATAGTTTCTAATTGCTTTAACTAATGGTTTTCAAAGTTCATCTAAAGTCTAGTATCACCATCTGTTCAAAATTTCCCTTTAACCTATGACCCATGGGTCCATGGCTAAGTATTTTAAAACCTGGAGACCAGACTTAGATAAAATTTACTGTGGGCATCCATCTTTCCATCCATCCATCCATCCATCCTTCCATCCAAGGTAGCCCAGCTGTCCCCTTCTGCAGCTACATCATCCAGCCCTTTCTGGAGAATCCTGAGGCATTCTCAGACAGGATGGAATATCTTGTCTTCTGAGTCTACCCCAGGGTCCAGTTGGTCATGCCAAGAAAGCCTCCAGAGGAATGCATCCTAATCAGATGCCCGAACCACATCAACTGACTTGTATCAGGATCTCATTCTTTCAATCATTACCCAAAGCTCATTACCATAGATGAGGGTTGGAACGTACATCGACTGGTAAATCTAGAGGTCTGCCTTCAGGCTTGGCTCCCTCTTCACCATGATGGTCTGGCACAACACTTGCATCACTGCAAATTCTGCTCCAATCTATTTGTTGATCTCCTGGTCCTTCTTACTCTCACTTGTGAACCCAAACTCCTTCACTTGGGGCTGCAATTTGTTTCCAACCTTAGGGGCTAGTCCATCGAATTTGGTCACGCTACCATGGCCTCTGACTCGGAATAGGACAGAGTAGAGTAAAGCACATGTCCCTGAGGGGCAACTGGGTATACAGACTGCAGTCAATCATCATAAATACAAACCAAGAAATGAGACTGCTGCTGCCAGTCTCCACAGATCTCGTCCCCAGGGGATAAATGTTAATGTTTTTTGTTGAGACCCTGCTGACCGTTCTGTCATCACCATAAATATGGCCAAAATTTCCACTAGTACTCAATAAATCTCAGAATCTAATAGGCAGATTGCCATGAAATTTACTGCACAATTTTGGACACTCCATGAACGTTTCTCTAGCATATTCACGCTCCAAAGGGGATAAACCCTTTTAATCTTGCTGAAGTTAACCTTCCCTCTAGCACCACGCAGAGGTCAAACTAAGGCTCTAAGAATAGCAGCTGTCATTTGTTTAAAAGACATTTTTCCTCTTGTTTAATTATGATTCATGTGATGTAAGCTCCCTGGCTTCCTAGTTGGTCAGCTCTATTCATCTCTCTATGGAAAATACAGTAATCAAATTAAGTTAATTATTTGCGTGATTGATTTGCAGCAGAGGCATACATCTGACATAAAGACAGATGGGGCTGCATTTACAGCAGTAAACAAACAACAGACACAAACACAGATAGAAACTCTGCTCATACACTTTATTATAATGTGCAAGAATAGACTTTGTTATGTAACGTATGTGATACATTCCAGCATGGCGGTTGAAACATTTTCATATGAGAAATGCATTATAGGCTCTGCATGAAAAATTGTAGCTTTAATGTGAATGTTTAGTTAGATGTCCCATGAGATGATATCTTTACTCTCTTGTTATGTCCTTGTAGAAACAACATGATTGTTCCAATAAGGGTTCAATCCTTCCTGCAAACTGATAGGCAGTGTGAATTGGGCGGAAAAGTGATGCTGTTGAAAGATTTGTGATGACTTTATTGCTTGGGCTTTTTGCTTATAGTTGAATACAGCATGAGGTCATGACTGATGATGCACTGTTTTTCAGAAAGTAGCAGTTTTCCAGGACGAGTGCCCATGCCATGGGGTCTTTAAAGTAACTTTTTCATTAATTGACTGCTCCAAAAAGAACCGATAGAAAATGATCTTTCCTACAGTGTGATGTAGTGTTTCAGTGCACCACCACAGTGCAGTGAAGTGTCCCATGCTGACTGGAAGTCTCTCTCTGTAAGACCCCAGGAAGATGTAAATGTAAAGTCTGGTGCACAGATAAGCAACAGATGGTGTTAGGCTAATAAGGTGTACAATTAACATATTTGCCTGTGTTTGATGATGATGAAGATGACAGTATCAGTGTTAGGTCAGGTATGGTCTGGTTTGGTCTGGTTTAGTCAGGAGAGTTGATTGGACGCACGTCGATACAGAAATACAGGGGAAAACCTCCAAGACACACACACACCATCCTCCTGGTCCTCTTTTTCCCTCCTCTTCTCTTCCATCTGCTCCTGTCATCATCCTTCTCTCCTCACCACCGGCAGGTGCCAACACACAGGTGTGCCCTCTGGCATTTGGCAAGACTGATTCCAGTAACAGGTTGAAATATACACAAAGACTCAGATATTAAAGGGCACAGCAGTAGTCATCATTTGCACCTGAAAGGTTGCCAGTTTAAATTGCTAGATGAAAGGTAGGGGACAGAGCTGCAAGTAATGATTATTTTATGTCAATGTATTTTTTTAATGAATTGATTAATTGTCTAGTCTTTAAAATATCAGAAAATAATGAAAATGCGCATCAGATCTCTAAAGTGGTGATCAAAGAGCTTGTTTAGTTCATCATCAATCCAAACCTCAAAGATATTCGGTGTCCAATTATATAAAACAGAGAAAAGTGGCAAATCTTCACATTTGAGAAGCTGTAATCAGCAAATGTTTGACATTTTTCCTTCATAAATTACAATAAAACAATTGGCTTTCATAATAATTGGTTCTGCTGATCAGCTACTTCAATTAGCAATCAAATCAGCAATAACTGAGGTCATCACCAAAAGTATTCATTCTCTGGGGATCATGAATATCCACAATAACTTTCATTGATGAGTGTGCAGAGATGACATATTGGCATGAAGGTGACGTTAGAGAAAAACTTTGAGTTTCTAAAATAGAAGGGGTCATCTTCTGGGGAGCATGAATCAGTAAAATTCATGACAGAATACAAAAAACCAAAACATACCGATTTTTTCCCCCATGTATCTATACCTAAACAACGTCAAAGCCATGTGGCCAGTTTGAATCCCAGCATTAAAGGTCACCAAAACATTCAGGATGATCCTCTGGGGATCATAAATATACACAACAAATATCATGGATATAGAGCTATAACTGGTGTATAGAGGTGACATTTTGTCCTAAGGGTGGCGCCAGTGTAAATCTCATCAAGTGTCCATCCTCTGGGGAGCATGAATGCGCTCAGTAAATTTCTTTTCATTTTATCTGATGCCATCAGCAATTTGCTGTTTTACCCCCTTTTCCCCCCTTTTTTCTGGAATTTGGTAATTGTAGCAATTTTTAGCAATTTTATGTGTGGATACTGATATTTTAAAACTCAATATTTTTTAAATGGGACTACATTTAAGCCTACTAAAAAATTCCCACTGGAACTTTATTCCTGGTCGTGTGGGGAAGGCATTTTTTTGGTTATTAAAGACTAAAGGCTATTTTTGGTGTCTGGTATTTTTGGTGGGGGGTGCATTGGGGAGGGGCTTGGGCTCATGAACTCAGTACATCTAAAATCCTGCCTACAGCCCTGCTCCATACACAGCTGATAGACTAACTGTTATCCAAGAGGACAGTGTGTCTGTATGTCCCTTAAAGCCACCTTAACTCACCTCACACACTCACACACACCAGGAGCTGTCAGAGCAGCTGACAGAGCAGGTGTTAACGTGTGTGTGTGTGTGTAACTGATGAGTAAAGCACCATCTTAAGAGACGGAGAGATGGAATGTAGGCTCCATAAATGAGAGACATAAGTATATTAACCATAATATTTAAATGCAAAGGGTTTTTTTAATACTTCTTATTTTGATGTAGATATGAGCAAAGAATGAGATGGCGATGATGAAAATATGAAAACACTCATTTTTCATCAGCATTAATGTGATGCCGCTTCAACCTGCTGTGACTGAGAGCCCATAGCCAGAGGCCATCATTAAGATACTGGCAATCAATGCTTTTTCAAAGGAACTCATAAAGCTGCCCCTGTGTGTATGTGTGTGAGGGAGGGGTGTGTGGGTACACATGGATTTAAGACCTGGCTGCCTTCAGACAACAAAGACTGACAAGGCGCTGTGGATTTGCTGTGTGTGTCTGGGTGTGTAATCCTCGCTGGGTGGAAGTTTATTGACTGAATCTACAGAGGATGATGAATATGAACACGCTGGCTTCTGTTTCACATTTGAGAACAGAAACATTAATTATTATGATGCTGTACTTTGTCACCTCATGTCTCTACAGTTTTCTAAAATCCAGTCAGCATGTTACCAGATGCGCAGGGTAAACGCCCAACTTATTTCCTGTGAAAGCATTAACCTCTCTCTTTCCATTCACATTCTCATCTCTTTTAATGATTTTAGATTGACCATTGGTCTCATTTTATGTGATATTAGAATTAGGTTTATGTCATCTTTAGTGCTGAAACAATTCATCAGTTAATCAATCAACCAGTTGATCAGCAGACAAACCAAGATGGTCATAAAAACCAAACAATTTAAAGACTGGGAGATGATAACATAATTGCAGTGCATTTTTATTATGTTCTGACATTTTATTGACTAAAGAATTAATTGATTGATCAAAAATATGTTAATTTATATTATTTCCGTTTTATATCAGTGTACACAGGTTGTATATATCACTGAGGACAATACTGCCGTGTTTTTTGTATTTTTTGTGGGAAACAGGGTTCTGGCAACTTGGGGGGGTGTTTATGAATGATACATACAAAGAGTATCATTTCCTCATTGTTTGCTAGAAAGAACCCTGTAGCTCTGTCTTGAACTAATCATCAGGAAATGGGAAATGGATTTGAGGCATAACCTCATTATATCTGAAATCTTTGCTACAGCCCTGATTGTACATTATTTTTTGGAGCAGAAAATCCTCAAATGTATGAAGCAGGTATTTGTAGCCGTGCTGGCTAGCAGCGTAGCTCTGTTGGTTGGACCACCACTATGGTCCACGCTGAAATATCTCAACATCTATTGGATGTATTGCCATTAAATTTGGTGCACATATCCATGATGCCCAGAGAATGAATCCTGATGACTTTGGTCAGACAGGTCAAAATGTAAAATTGTCCAACAGTTGGTTTCTTTACAATGAGCGTTAAATCTGTCAGTCAACAATTCAATCAACTACACATGTCAGATCTACTCAGATTTAGTTCATATTGTGTCTATATCTAAATATCATATATAGACTGAGTGTAGCTTTTTTTATTATCCACTTACCTACAGTTTTCCTTCATGTCTTCATTTCCAAATAATTTATGTTTTTTGTGGCTTTTTTCAATTAATATCTCATCTCTCAATATGTTATTGACTCGTTGGAGCAGGCAGGTGTGTTATTTTACAGTATTCTGCAATCGAAAATTAGTGTTTCACCTCACTGATCAGGGTTCTAATTGTTGTTATGACAGGAATAACAATAAAAAAACGTGCAAGAAAATTAGAAGCTGCTCATATGTGTGTGTGTGTGTGTGTGTGTGTGTGTATATATATGCGCGTGCAGCGACTATTTTGGTTCTCC
The DNA here is from genome assembly GCF_914725855.1 of Thunnus albacares. Lineage (NCBI taxonomy): Eukaryota > Metazoa > Chordata > Actinopteri > Scombriformes > Scombridae > Thunnus > Thunnus albacares. Next base: position 24,854,283 of record NC_058127.1, on the reverse strand, counting down.
AGCGAGGTTTCCAGATAAACACTGGTGGCAGCTGCTGCCATAGCAACACCATTGTACTCCCCCCCCCTTCTTCCCTCCTCCCTCTTCTCCCCTCCTCTTCTCTCCTCCCTCTCCCCGAACACTCCCCCCTCCGCCTGGCTCAGCGCTTCACACAGCCTCACAGAGAGTGAGGACCAGAGAGGAGAGAGGTCGACTCGCTTCAGTTCACTGAGGAGGTGGAACGAGACAAGACGAGTGGATAGAGAGAAGAGAAGAAAAAGAAAAGAGGAATAAACGGGAAGGGAAAAAGTGGTTGTATTAGGAAAGAATGAGTGAGGACAACCACTCCCACTACAGGCTGGACCCCAGCGATCGCCTCAATGGGCTGGGACAGAGGAGAAAGAGACCCAAGAAGGTAAATGAATAGATGGAGAGCCACATGGTATAGAGAGTGTGAGGGAGCTGGAGCTGTAGGGGGGGGGCGCCACCTGATTACCCCCCAGCAAGAGAGATGGAGCTGGGGGTAGTAGAGGTGGAGCAGGTGGAGAACAGTGGAGTAGTGTATATTTTTCACCTCTTTTGATCAGAGATGTTTTTCTTGTGTCAGGGAGTGGTGTTCAGCTTGCCTTGGTTTTGCTCCCCACCTCCACCTCCAACCTCCATCTCCATCTTCACCCCCAGAGTAAAACCATTTTCCAGTGGGAGCTCTCCATCACTGCTGATTCCACCTTTTTTTTTTTGGATGAGTTACTCCTCCACTGGTTCCTCATTTCCATTCTGCTCTCTGTTTCTTCCCCTCTTCTCATTCTCTGTATGTCAGTGTGTTGTTGTTATTGTGAACACCTCTGGTAGTGAGTAGTAGGAGGAGGCTCCTCTCACAGGGTGGGTCCCTGCTCTGCTCGCTCTTTGTGTGCCTGTTGTTGTGGACGGCGCTACACACTCATATCAGATATCAGGAGATTTTTCTTATCCTATCAGACTCATATGTTCAACCACCACCATGAGCATGCACACACACACACACACACACACACACACACACACACACACACACACACACACACACACATCTATCAATCAGCCACAGTGTCAGCTTTTAACCAGGGCACAGAAATATTATGAGCTTTCATTTTCAATGCAGATTTACTATAAGAATTAATTCATTGTTATTGATATTAGTATTATATATTTTATTATATTTAATGTTATACATTATAATATAATACATTATACAGCCTGACCAATAAATTACACATATGTTCACTTTTGGATTTACTTTATCCAAAAGTGATAATCTGGAAAAATCATTGGTTCGCTTACAACCTGTATGATCATCTGACTGCTTGTGTTTTTTCCCCCCTGCTTTTAGTGATATCGCTGCGTTCCTAGATTTGTAGCCATTGTTTTACAATGTTATCATAACTGAAAAAAATGAAAACCTCAATTGCAATAAACAGCAGATCTGGTGGTGACAGGAAGTTGGCCTCTTAACATTGCTGCTACATGGAAGTGCTTGTGTCAAGTCTGTATAGGTCAACATTGTTGAAAAGCTCTGTTTTCGAATATACCCACATTAGTGTAGACATGACCTCAGTCTGTGTCAAACGTTCTGTCTGTGCTGCTGTCTGATTCTAAATTTCTCCCTCCATTTCCCTCCATCTTTTCTTTCTCTATATATCACGTTCCAGTCTTTTTTCTTGATGCGAGAACTACACAGAAAGACAGAATCCAGTCTTATTACATTTCAGTGTACTTTGTGTGTGGTGGTTCAAGGGAATTGAGGCTTACAAAAGGATTCTGGGGTCGACTGATTCCTTTGCAATCTTCTTTTTAAGCAAACATAGGAATGTAGGGATGTGCATCAATCTGTTTTTTCATGGTTGACATTTCAAATTCAATGCTATGCCTGTCTTGAAGCTCCGTCGGACTCAGCCAAATTACACTTTTTTTTCCTGAACTTCGCCCACACTGACCAGGGACTGTATAGAGTTTTTCTTTGAATGACAGCAGGGGATCTTCCATGATTAATTGTACCATTTCACCACTACAAACTGTAATTAGTTCACTCCGATAAACACGGGAAGTGTGTTAGGCTTTTTCATGTACAAAAGCAGAAGTAATGACCACTTAGTCCCCACCAAAATTAGAGCTCAGCCACGCCTCCATTCAAGAAAGCCTGCTGCCTAGAGGTGTGTCAGCTAGGCTTCTTTAATGGGCTGGGAACAAGCACCTATGAAAACATTGAGGAACTCACAGATGCTTGGTAAAATATACTAATGGCTGCTTTATCAGCCAGTACAGCACCAACACAGGGAAATATGCAAATAGGAAAACCATAAACCAAAAAGATTACTGGGTAGATTCAGTGTCCAGTCAATGTCCCTTTAAACTATCTTTGAATTTTTACTCAGCTTCTACCGATATAAAAAAACGAAAGAAAATATACATTGGCACATTTCTTTTTTGGGGCAGAAAGGATAGATCAGGTGCAATAAAGGTCTTGTGTAACAAAATTATCCAATTTTTAAGTATTATATAATTTTATTAGATTTATTTTATTAGATTATTATTAATCCAACTAGTACGTAGTATCTAAACCATGCTCAAAATGGTATTTCTTTCTCTAGACAGTTTTATGTTACTGGTAGTTCAAGTATTTCCAGTTCTTGGATGGGCATGGAACCAGGATAAACCCATACAAAAAACTGTAAGTGAATGGTGTTGAAGGGAGTCAACGTACAAGATGGTACAAGATTGTGGGTTTGAACCAGGTCTCTAGGCATACCAATAAAGGTGTGAAATTGAAGGCTTAGAATTGTAGAACGTGTTCAGTATATTCTATGATTCGACTTTGGATTCAATTTGTCTTGTTTTCTGGATCAAATTTTCAGCCATGGGGTAATGCGAGACTGTTCAAATGCTTGAATATGATCTTCACATTTAACTGACAAGGACTTCCATTGCCTTTATGATTTGACTCTTATATGTCAGGAACAGAGGCAGAAGTAGCATGACCCTAACCCTCTAACCCCCTAACCCTACCCCTACCCCTAACCCTACCCTTAACCCGACCCAACAAAGCCTCCATATTTCATTGCTATTTGTTTCCCATTTCTTTCTCTTAACCATGACCAAGAATGGTCTCTAACCTTTACAAAGTAGTTGTAGTGGTTGTACCCATTGTGACAAACCAAACTGTATTGAAAGCAAGAGTACTGCAAGATAAGAGAGATGTCATTGCTGTTGTGCTGTACCTATGCTTCTACACTTTATCGGAGCAACAGTGCTAGAGAGAAACAAAAGGCTAAGAAGAAGAAAGACAGCAATGCTGAATCTACTAAAGTGAATTATTGTTGGAAGCAGAGGCAAAGCATTTGGCAGCAGGGGGGCCATCAGAATCTAAGGATGAATTATTGATATGCTCCCTCCCCCATGCTTAGATAGGCACATTGGACTACACACATACACAAACCCCCATGGTGACCTATGGGAGTTGATCTTTGCTGTGTGCAGGGCAATTGACTCAAAGTAAGGTGTTCTGCTTATGTCTGCTGTTGCAATTATTTATTTTTTTAGACAAAAAACAGTCGAGTTGATGTTTTCAGCTGGTAAAAAGCCTCAGTTTAGTACAGTGTGTTCTTGGCTCTTTCATTAAAGTCCTAAGCACTTTAATCTTCCACTGCCTCAATTAACTACCCCTCCCCTCCGCACTGATCCAAAGGGGGTTTGAAACACAGCCCTACTGTACCCCATACAGCCTGTGCCCAATTATCATTGTATAGATTCTTTCAAGGTGAGGAAGAGTATGGTGATGACGAAGATGCAGGTTTCATTTTCTGATGAGCGCAGGACGGTTTCAGGTTTGTGGCTTACTGTCCTACAGAGTGAGGACAGTTTGGAAAAGTCACATTGGTGTTTTGTTTCAGTGGACCGACAGTGGTTTTGTGACTCAGCTGTTTCTCTACTGGAAAAAAACGCACAGTCAGATTCAGCCAAATAACAGCAAATCATCTGGATTTGTTGACTCACGCTTGTGTCTTTTATTGGCTATTGGCAGCTATCTGAGAATGAAAAATCTACATTAGATTTGCTTTGCCTGATCTAGTCTAATTAATATCATGAAGCGCTTACATTGTATGTATTACTTATGTATGATGTTTTTTATGAGAAGCATTTAACCTGAAATTATTCTATAGTGAACACTAATGCCAATCAGATACCTGAGGTTCTGTGATGATCCAGAAAAGGTACTTTTTTCACAGCCCAGTATTCCTGGACATTACCTTCATATTGGACGGTTTTGCACCACATGATTGATGTCCAATCCTACAATTCAGTGCCAATGCAAGAACTAGAGTGCCCTTTGTGGTGTGAGGTGGAAAGTAGAGTGTCAAAGTCAGGGTGGTGGATGGATGAGCATGTAAGGCAAGAGACCAGAGTTTGTGTTTGCTGCAATTAATGTCAGCTATTTTTTAAGTGTGTCCAAAATCTTTTTAAAATTAAAATTTTAAAATCTCTATTTTTGCAGAATTTTCCAACATCAAATTTCTTGCCTGGCGGTGGGGTTGTTTCCACTACTTTACAGTAGTGTTTACATGTGTTTACATTATAGAAATAAACACAAGTTTTTCAATAAAACCCTCTTCTTTCCCCAAACTTAATATTAAAAGTTGTCTATCCGCAAATATCCATACAAGAACAAATAGGCCAAATTTCGATTTAAAACAGGAAGAATTTGGTCAAAGAATAGCTATGGACAAATTTCGATTACCAAAAAAGTAGTGAGGTTTGATATCCAGCCCTAATCTGAAGGCTTTATCCCCCTGCCAGGAGTAACATTCTGGTGGGATCATTTTCTGATGACAGTGCATTTAATATTTTGAATATTTTTGGCATTCATATAGTCAGAACTATTAGTCTTTAAAGAACCTTGATCTACATTTATTCATTCATCTTGATTTGTCAAATATGATGGCAAAACGCTTTCATCTAAAATACTCTGATAATAATCTAATGATATTCTAATCTCTAATCTAATCTAATATACTCAATTTTTCTCTTGGAATCCCTTCAGATTGGATCTGTTCTCAGATTCAGGGATATAAATGGCATCCATGACTCATAGCAGATCAGTTAGCTGATTAAAGCCAATTTATTCTGCTGTCTACACAGCAGACCATCCACCCACCAGAATTGGCAAATTTTCAGACCCCCAACCCTTTCACAGCACACATTTTGAGAGATGGCTCAGATTTTAACAGGCTGTTATCACAAATGTCCCTGAAATAATCTCTTATTTTGATGCAAAAATCCCAAAGTTGAACCTTGAACCTTGGATCCCTCTTTTATTCTTAACAAACTAGGAGCATATATAGCATAGTTTCCTGTGAATCGGTGAATTTTTTCCCAGGATTTCTGTTTTCTTTTTTCTTTTTCCATTTTCCATTCAACACTTCTCAGGGCCAGACAATGGTTGCTACTTTCAGAGATAAATGTTTATAAATGAGGAGATCTTAGTTAGTAGAGGCGGAGATGGAGAAAGTCGATTCTAACAGAAGAACTGCTATCGACCGTGGTGACAGTGTTACTGGGTTACTTCCCTGCTATCTGGTTTGATTTGTCTGGAAATAACTCTAAAGACAGAGAGGAAGTACTCAGTGTGTCTAGCTGCTCCAGTGACTGTTCATGTTGTGACTCAGCTCAACAGGAGGCAAAAGAATCAAGCTTAAAATCGTTTGTAGAATTCGTCCAAATCTTGAGCAATTTTAATGCTGAGACAAGGGTTACGGAGAGTGTGAAGATTAGGTTTATGTTATAGTCAGCACTGACATTAAGCGCTCAGTATATCAAGTGTTAGGGTGAGGGAATGTGTGTGTGTGTGTGTGTGCACTGTAAGAAGGCTGCAGGCCATCAATTCAAGTGGAGGCTGATTTATTCAGATTTATGATCATCAGCTGTTTTTTTCTGGGGGTAAAGGAACGAAATGTGTGTGTGTGTGTGTGTGTGTGTGTGTGTATGTGCTTAAATATTTGTGTGTGTTTGTGCCAGCAAACATCTGTGTATTCATATTATTATGGATATGAATGGGTGTATGCACAGTATGAATATTCTTTATCATGCTCTTATACTTAAGAGTATTTTTTTATTGGTGTTCACAAGCATGCTTCAATAAGTGTGTGTGTGTGTGTGTGTGTGTGTGTGTGTGTGTGTTTGACCCTACCATGCTGCCTCTTTTTTTGGACAGCAAACAGCAACACAGATGGTCTGTGCGGATGACACCCAGACATCACCATGGCAACCAAGAGCCTTGCCGCCAAAAAGAAAACCTTTTACTGAAAACATCTGAGGTGATATCTCAGGCTCTGGCAGCATATTCTCAATTTTCCACTTCCTTTTAAAATGTTGAGCTGCAAAGTGATAATTCAATTTATTTTTTATAAAGTTTGACCATGACTTCATGTGACTTTTGTTTCTAGAATATAGTGATTTTGCACTGGAAATTGGTATAATCGATGGACATTTTGGACAGATATTCTAATTTCTAAAAGATAGAACACTATCTAACACTAAATGTAATTGCAGTCATATCAATCACATTAACTTTTTCTATTGAACCAATCCCTGACTCAGGCACAGCTTTATAAGGTGAGGGTGTGGCTATATGTTTAAAGGAGTTTCATGTTATTCGTCTCTTTCACTCCAAGAAGAAAAGACCATAATGGGTAAAAGTAAAAAATCAAGATGCGGATAAAGATACAGGATGAGAAGGGTGGGACTACATATCAAAAGAAAAAAATGGGTTTAATGAGGATTAAATCTCAATATTGTGTGGTGGCTGAGGTGGTACATGAGAGCTTGTATCAAGAAATAACTTCCATCAATCTCCCTCCCGCTGCCATAAAAGATGATAACTGAGTGGAGGCATTATGTTTTTATAGGGCTACCTCATTTAGTGCCTCACTGCCCCACTGTTAGTCAGTCATGAGAGCTGCATGAGCTGAGATCACTGAACCGGGTTCTGTCTGAAAATAGATGGCAGTTAGATGCTGGAATCATTAGGTGTTTGAGTTGGGTGATATAGAAAACATATGATCACAATACATTATTTTATTTTAATGTATATCAAGTCAAGTATGCAGCTTGGGGCCAGATTTACTACTGAAGAATGGTAGTAATTTTTGAAATAATGGGTCCTTGATTTCAAACAGAGGAAGGTTTCTTATTCTTAACTGGCAAACATTGACTTTGCCTGCTGAAACGACAACTGTCACTGGCAGATTTCATAGGCTCTAGCTAGCAAGCTAATTAGTGTGAACTTTGTGAGTTGGTTGAAAACTATCAGTCTATAGCTGACTAGTTTTAAAATGTTCTCAAATATACATTTTTTGGCCATATGATAACATGCTAAAATGACGTGAGTGTGGCAAACGTAACACTATCTAGGGTATTGAGTTTGGCTGTGGTTGCTGGAGTGTTCCCCAAATTTAGAAAAGCGCAGCTCAGAGACTCTAATATAGTAGTTTCCCAGATGATATTATAGAGTTACCCCACAAAATAACATAGTTAAAGTGATGCTGTGTGATGTGATAATTGTAATGTAGCTCAATTGCACAATGGAACTCCTCTCTGATAGATTCAACCAAAGTGACCATTTCTCTGATGAACTGCCAAACACAGTTATTCACTGAGCGTCAGGCCTGCTTTAGCACTATATTGATGTGTAGTGACAGGTTTGAAAGCCAGCTCTAGGCTGAAGTGGGAGTGCTCAGTCTGACAATAAGCAGGCGTCTCCCATCTCACTTATAGATGGCCAGGGATTATTTATTGATGAGAGGATCTATCCATTAGTAATGCCTGGGGACTTTGGAGATGGCACGTGGATCAATGGAACTTCTCTGGTTCAGGTGCAAGGTGTTTTGAGCTTGCCAAAAGGTTTTGGCCTCAGTGAGAGGTCACCGAGCTGAGGAGCATGATGGCGTTTTGTGTGGTTTCATTTTCCAGACAATTCCCAGGAGAAGAAATTCTTCTTTGTTCCCCGAGTTAATCATGAACTTGATCGTCTATTAGGGTGTAATTCGGAGACATAGAGCATCCCAGTTGGCAAAATCACTCCAAAACACTCCAACGTCATGAATATTTGGAAATAATCATTACAGGCCTTCCCAAAGTGGAATACCGATAAATTTAGAGCATGTAGGTTTTTGCTACTTATATTTGTGTACATAGGCGTACATTTTCCTTGCTCGTCTCTGCCCTGACAGTTTGAATTTCTTTCATATTACTCCTGCTGTCAGCCACATATCCACATTTCCCTTCTTCTCTCTTTCAGCTTTCCTTGTCTTCTCCAGCTTGTTTCAGTTTCTATTCCCTCTGGCTTGTTTCCATGGCACCTGTGGCCTATATCCTGTCTTCACACACTGATACACACATACACACACTTTCCTGAATGTATCAAAAGAGGAAAATGTAAAAGGCACTATTCCCTTATTGGCCAGTGGGATATATTTACTTACTACTACCAATGCTTGCATTGTGAGGGGACAAATGAAGGCAATATTGGGCCAATTGATGCCACCAATGATTCTGGTTTTCGCACAGCTGATAGCAAGTTGGACAGAGTGCGTCTGAGTCAGTAAATGTTGACAGTCTGGAGATGTATTATACAGTGTGTGGTGCTGAAACATTATTATCATTTGCCTTCTAAACCAGTTGCTGCCAGTGATTCTCATTAAGGTTTTTAAATGTTTGGTTTCTACAACTGGAATGGGGACCAATGACATAGTGGGAAAAATTTTTTAAACCTGTACAACAATCGCAAGTAAACAGTATCATTCTGCAGTTTGCCATAAGTGATAATTATTTAATAATCCAGCTGATCAGATCAGAGCCACAGCTCAGTTGAATATGACCTAAATCTTCTCTCTCTGCTGTCCTTGCTGCCCACATCTCTCCATCCACATCTTATATAAATATCTCATATAAATTTGGAACTTTCGTTGCTTTTTCTGTGCAAATTGCAGCATAAATAAGCAAGGATTTGATTTGATGTCTTAGTTTTGGTACGGGAACATGCAAAAATTCTGATGTTCTTGCATAATTTTGCACAAGTGACTCTAATCGTAGTCTACCTGTCCAGTGTGTTGTCCTCTGTATATCTATATATGTATGTCAGTTGTTAAATACGTGCTTAGTTAGCAGAGATTAGCGTGGCTGTTTTCTTTTATACTTGTATGGACTTTGGGTATATGGTTAACATGTTTTTTTCACTTTTTATTCTGAAGACACATCATCCAATCTGCTTGGTTGATACACAGGGCCACAGAACGTTGAGATTTGGGAGGTCTGTTTAACGGTTCCTCTGCGAGTCACTGCAACCTCCTGTGACCCATAAAACCTGTACATGTATCTTTGCAGAGCAAAAGCTCCAGCTTTAAAAGTGTGTGTGTGTGTAACTGATATTATTTACTGACGTTTTGGAAGGGAACTCTTTTGCAGTAATTGCACACTAAAGCTTTCCATAGCAGCCCATGAAAGGGGGTAATTATTGACCGGATGTAATCTGACATTTAATAAAACTTTTTGCCATAGCTGCGGTGGTGGGAGCGACACATTCAGGAAGCCCAGCAATCAGCCACAGAAAACAAATGCCTGCTGGAATGTGATATTGCTCCCCTGTGCTTTGTTCTCCATCATCCTTAAACCAGAGTGAAATATAACCTGGTGAGGTTGGAGACAATGATTAGCTGTGATCACTGTGCATTCAAGCACATAAAATGACATTCTAACTCTACACGCAGGTTCGTTTTCTTTGCCTTTCTTCTGTCACGGAATCAAGATTAAGCCAAATATCAGCTTCTTTTAAGTTGGGGGTTGATCTAAGAGTGTGTGGGTGAAATTCCAGCCTGATGGGAAAGTGCATAAGTCATTACAGCACTTTTATTTCACAAACCCCAAACAGTGAAGGAGAGGGGAGAGTAAGCTGGAACAGAATGAGAATGGAGTGCACAGTATGTCTATACAGTATTCTGTATATTAAAGATTATATATACATGTTTTATTAAATATCAGCCAGAAGTGACAAATAGAAAGCCAAAATGAAACCTGAACTTCCAGCTTCTGTTCCAGAAGTAATAAAACCTCATTCAAATTAGCACTTGAAAAAACGCTAATTACTAAAATCCAGTCTTGGAACATAACCTTTCTTGGTACTTTACTCACAGTATTTTGTGCAGTTTATTCAACTGGCCGAGACATGGATGGTATTTTCTTTCAAATGATGAAATATTGTTTATTACATGTTTCTGTTTCTAGCTGCCATCAACGAACACCATTTCCAGATTTAGGCGAGTAGATATATGGTAGATATTTGGTAGATTTTCATGGGAGCTGTAGTTTTTTTTGTATCCTAACAAGCTAAGTGTTTAATTTTGTTAAGTAACTTATAGTATTAAGTGTTAGAAGTAGATACCCATTAGAATATGGATAGTAAACACCAGGAACTCATTTAACTTTTTCAGAAGACCCATTAAAGAAAAGCTCAGTGAGAGATAGGGTAGCACTGAGTTCCAGAGGCTAGTGGCTTGACAGGAGGTGACATCAGGACTTTGACTCTCTACATGTCATAAAAGTCATAATCCCATAAAACTACAGCAATTCCATCTAAAATTTGATAACATTAGCTAATATTAGTGTCCATAAGCTACTGGTCATACCAGACCAATAAAGGTTGTTGCTTCAAAACCTCTTGTGTAGAATTGTGGAAAGGTGTCAATTTTGCATTTCTATGAGGAAGAATGTATTATTTTAAATTACATAGTTTCACTGAAAGATAAAGTTCAAGCTTTAATCTCGAGAGAAAACATGGATCGGATATGAATTATGGCTCAAAATCAGTTTTCTCTGGCTCATATGAATTGTGTGGGCGTCTAATTGCCCTACTTTCGATTTTCTGACTGTACACATTTATGGACAGAGTTTATGCTGCATGTGGGATTTTAATGTAGAGCGGAAGATGATTTAGCTTCCCATCCAGCCTCCAGTATAAGATGGAGCTGGAGAACTATTGACCCAAGACCAATCTCTGTTATTGGTGTGTGTTCTCCTGGTTTTTCCACTATCCGTCACCCTCAGTAGAAATTCTGTGCAGAATTAAATAGAAAAAGAAAGAACATTAACAAGTTGATTTTATAAAAGCTAAATTTTGTTTTGGTATTGGTTGTTCCATGTTTTAATCTCCAGGCTGTATCTCCTGAGGAACCATACTGGGCCCTGTGGGTAACACAGTGGGGAGGTATAAAGAGAGACACCTAAAGTAATTGGAAAGGAAAGGTTACCAGGTTACAACAAAGTGTGCGCACGATGGGCTGGGTCTTCACCCAGAGGAAAGATTTCACAGAACACCATGCCAGAGATGGCCTTGATCCAGCTTGATTAAAGAACATACTGTGTAACCTTTGCCTTTCAAAGACAAGTATGTGCATGTGTGTTGGTTTGGTGTTTATTAATCTCCCAGGCCTGCCCACATGCCATCTTAATATACAGTTCATACTGCAGAAATACAGCAGATCTTATTAGATTTACTGCATTAACTCGTATCCATCCAATGAAATCTCTAGGCCATGATTCCCTGTGAGTCCTAGGAGGGAATACATTTATCGCTCTGTTTCTAAATGCTCTCACCCAACATATTCATTCTAATGTGCTTGATATTAAGAAACAGGACAAAACATCATAGAGATTATAAGGATCAAAACAATCAACACAAGATGACTTGAAAGCATTAAAAGGAAGAAAATAAAGTCACAAAATCCCTTTCTCTCTCTTTAAACCTTCCCTGTAATCTGTTATTTACTACATGATGGAAACAATTACTGGGCAACGTCCAACATTCCTTTTAAAAGATTGAAATCGCTACGAGGATTTGGAAGGTGCAGTTGTTTTGCTGAGCACAGGTTAGGGTTGGTTACAGTCACTGAACTTTGTTCTACATTGATACAGAAGTCTATTGTCCACCCTGACCTCCTCCATATGACCTGTGTGCATTAGAAGAACATAATGTTTCCTGGAATAGGAAAAGTGTTGCCAGTGAACATAATCCAGGCAGCAGTTAACGTTTTTGCCAAAACTTCTCTGATCAAGACATTAGATGAGGTATGAAAAGGTGCATGTTTTCAAGTAACGTCTCACAGCCATCAATTATAGAGGCAACGCTCTGGAAGACATTGGAACTGCTGCATGTAATTAGCCTTAAATTATATAGACATTCCTTTACACTTGCATTCTATTGTTAGCGTTCACTTAATTTTCCATTACACTACTTTGGCATTATACTTTATTGGCTTTTTGCTGACTGTCTGTGTGTCAGATGGAAGTGTCCAAGCTCAAACAATGCCAACTTTTGGTGACTGCTCTGGAGAATGTGTGTTGAATATAGAAGCTGTTTTCCATTAGGTTTGGATGGTAATTGACTGTAAATGAAATAACAGCAGGGAAAAAAGCCAGTGTATAGAATAACCTGGTTTGAAGCATACATCAGCTGAATATGGGTGTGGTTGGTTAACTTGGCTGACAGTACTGTAGGTGATTTCGGTGTGATACAGCATCTGGAACAATAGAAAAATGGGGGTAGGGGTATGGATTGACAGGGGTTGGAGATTGGGGGAGGCTTCCAGATCAGCCTGGTGTGAAGGAACAGGCAGAGGAAGGAGGAGGAGGACACAGATAGATGATGGTGGTATTAGACACACCACACCCCTGAGGAGTTCATACATGCTGCCTGGGTGGCACATGAGGGAAAAAAAGCAACACACTGAAAGGTGGAGAGAATTTATCATGTGTTAGACTTAAACATAGATTGTTTTTACACCTAACATATGTAGTACTTTCACAGCCATTTGTCATATTCATCAGATAAATAGCTTGATGTCATTTCTTGACAAATGAAAAGTGGCTTTGGACATCCAGCAGTGTATCACTCCAAAATCAAACACAAATCAAAAATGTTAGTGCTGAAATCCGTTGACTTGAACTTTTGAATTTGTCTTGATAACTTGGGACTTGATTTTTGACTTCCCATCAGCACTTGACACTTACCTTGTATGACTTGAGACTTGCTTTGAAAGACTTGTCTTGGACTTGTCTCTATTGACTTGAGACTTCAGCTGACAGACTTGAGACTTGACTTGACATTTGTTTTAAATAACTTAAAAACAGGTCTGCTAGAGGGCAGTGAATTGATTAAATAGAATAATCTCATAGTTACTCTGTTTTACCCCATTGCCTCTGGCAAGACTGCCATCACTTAAGTCATAGACGAAAATATAAGTCTTTGAAGTGACAATATTTTCGTACTTCCTGCCAATTCTTGTCTGAGCAAAGATGGAATACTGACCAGGCCACAGGGCTGGTGTCCAGTGGCCTTTGACCTCAGGGCCTCAGCATTGTCTGACCTTAGGGTGGGGCTCCTGCTGGTCTTGGGCATCTGGGCACAGATCAGTTCTTGAGTATGGGTTGTCAATATGTGTAAATCTGTGTTGTTGTTTTTTTGTCTTTTTAATGGAAGCTAGTTTTTGTCTGGCTTCAACTGGACAGAACTACTCAACTATGGAACTATACATTTTCCACAGACATGTTTCAGACCAGATGCTCTTTTTCAAAAACAGCAGTGCAGGCTTAAATGTCCATCGTTTCTGAGGTCATTTTATTTTTCTGACATCACACCATAGAAACAAAAGAGACTTTCTCAGTTTACCTTGACACATAGATGATCTTGATGATTGTGACTGTTGACGTAGCGGTTTAGTGCAGTTTCAAGGAACACATCTGACACATAACTCTCACTGCTGTGGAGACAACCCTGCAGTCATTTCACTTCTGTCTCTGTGAATACACCTGACCACCAACAGGAGAAAAGGTAGCGAAGTGCAGCGTGCTTCTTCTACTTTCTTAACCAAGTGAGGTCAAAAGCTTTGACGTTAACAAAGGCTGTCAGATTCAATGCAGCCAATCAGAATAATTTCCCAGAATGCCTCAGTCTATACATATGGTAGGCTGCTAACCTACCATCTGTCCTCTCGGTAGAGAGGCTAAAAAGGCTAAATGCTACTACTTCTCAAATTACTCAAGTGAGGTTTGGAGGCAGTTTTTGATTGGATGTCACATCAAGGACATACTCATTATTCTTTCCTTCACTGAAAGTTTTGACTCTACAGGCTTCCATACATTACTCTAAACTCTTCTAATTGGCAAATGAAAGGCAAGACATTTGATAATTATGTAATGTATGGTCATCCCAGTTGTCCCATGGTCTAAGGCACATACCCCCCACTGTCTTCCCCTGAAAAAGTGTTATTTCAAGTAATTCCAATTATTTTCATGAAGTAGTCTATTGAAACACACAGTTGATTTTGCATATATTTACTTCAAATCATGTGTACTTAACATCACAGGGACCTATTTTCCCATGCTGGTGTGTTTAAGATTTTTGGATGTATTTTGTACATCCCAGGCAACGATTGGATACGAAAACCTATTAGCAGTGTTGAAACATGTTTGAGGTGTGTAATCCACAGCTGAGGACCCTAGAAATTGCGGTCATATTGGATGATTCTGCAGTGCACAATAGTGCTGATGCTTTATGCAGCAAAATGAGAGTAGGTGTGTGGAGGTTGAGGTGGTGGATGTAGCACATTGAAATTTAACCTTGTCAATAGTCCTCTTCAGATATAGGATGGGTAACATTGGTAGCATCATCTCTATCGATGTCATGCTTTTTTTCATTCACACATAAGTGTGCTTTGCAGAATTATCCTGTATCAGCATTCTGTCTGGTAATTGGGTAATCCAACACAATGAACAATAAGTCTGCACTAATTTTTGTCAAAGATTGATTGATTTAAAAAGTTGATGGATTAGACAACTTGAGCGAGTTTTCTTTCTTCTGATTACCCTGTTATACGGAAATGAATTGAATTGGCTGCCTCAAACAGTAGAAAAAATACATCTGAGAACATAAAACTGTACAGAATCCATTTGACAATGCTCAGCAAAAACCGTAAAGTCTATATGATTTGTAGTTACAGAGCTAAAACCTGCAAAAACATTGGTATGGTCTTTTAAGTCCAGTGGCTCTAGACTCTTTGGATACAAGCTCTATGTTTCAAGCCATACAAATCCATGAATAAAGACACTCAGGAGCAGAGAATAGAAAAGAGTAAAGAGGTTGTTACCCAGCAGCCCTTTGTGTTGTAGGGCTACATGATGTAACCGCTCAAGCCAAATCAGCCTCTGACTGTGCTTGTGGATGTTGGTGTTTGACCTCAGCCTTGCTACAGACTGCAGGCATGGAGACCACCCCCCACCCCACCCTGAATCAAAAGACTTTCATTTTGTGGCTCTGACCTCCGCAGCAGCTTGCCCCCCCCTCCCCCCAACTTCCTGATTGAAGATTGACCTTTCGGCGGAGGCTGAGGGGTTTCACTGGGGATTTGTTGAGATTTGCTGTGGTGTGAGATTTGTTTTTTTTTTTGTTTTTTTTATTGGACTAGAGGACTGGGTGGATACAGTTGGAGGCCTTTAAAGGGTCGTTCTGTGGTATTCTGCTTTGTTTAAAGCAGGGTTCGATAGTATTCTGGTCCCAGTGGTGTACCTTTGTACTTCCTTCTATTTCCAGCGTTGGGAGCTGAATTGGAAACCCCAGGCTTCTGTTGAAAGCTCTTCTGCTTTTGTTGGTTGTTGGGTGTGTGTGTGTTTGCAGGGGTGTGCCCAAGTGTGTCTTTTTACCCACCAAAGCTTGAGCTTCTATGTTCCTCATCTTGTTTGCCTGGGGCTGAGAGCTCAGGTATCGAGATAAACAGCAGAGGTCTATATATGTGTGTTTTCCCCCAGCGTTTTGATATAAATGGAAGGTAGAGTGTCTGCCTGCCATGCCTTGACTTTTGACTATAGTAGGATATTGAGGCTGTCTTTCATTCCAAAGTCTCGATTGATCTATTTACCTGTACATGTTTTTGGTTTTTTTTTTTCCCCAATTGCCTTTGAAAATACACTTCTCTTACAGATATTATAACTGTCCAATTTTTAGTGTTTTTTCCTCCCTAAAAAAGCCTCCAAGAGCATTTATGATAGTACTCATATGCAAAATTTTTATGAGCCTGATGAATACGGCTAAAAAAAAAGAACACCACGTGAGGTATTTGTTAATGATTGGCCTACATGTTTTGCAGCATTTGTGGGCGCAACATGTTTACTATCTCTGTTTGGCCTAGTCTTGTTTCCCCTTAATCTTTTGATTAATCCGTCAGCCTCACTCTCAGCAGCTCCAGCTCCTTCTCTCCATCTTACTGCTTTTTCAACATCCCTCTCTACACTTTCCCTTTTCCCCTTCCCTCCTCCCCCCCCCCACAGTCCATCTGTGTGTTTGGAGGCATGAAGCCATGAAGCCTTAATGACAGTCTAGCCCACAGTGGTTGGGCTAATCCAGTTAGCTCAGCTCTGTAGCGGGGGCCCATTCACTGTGCTCACCACCAATATCACCTTTTGTTTCTGCTAATCCCATTGGCACAGCCTCGCCACACGCTGCACACACACACACACACACACGCACACACAGGCGTCTTTACAGATGCAGCTCAATATTATTCTCACCCTTCACATACAGATGAACAGTCACACACAGAGAGAGACATGCTAAATCTGCTGCTTTTTAGGAAAACCTGAATTCTTCCCCCTGTGGATTATGAATGCTTGAGTGATGCGTATTGCTGCGTAACATGATAAAGGAGTTGTGGGACAGGGGGTGAGTTACTTCTAAAAACAAAGCTCCTATCTGATTTGCTTATCTTTTTTCAACACACTCTGTCAGTCAGCCATCAGTGATGACTGGTGGTGTCCTTTGCATTTTTCTGTGGCAGATTTACTCTTGTCTTGTCAGTCGTCACGCTGATGTTGAGTCAAGGCTTCCCATTATCAGGCCTGAAACCGTGACACGTTTGCACGAAAATAAGTGAAGAGCAAATCTGTGCTGACTTCTATGCCTTGGTCACTCAGAGATTTTACACCGTGGCACATTTTATTTCATGCACTATATGTGATGCCTTTGGTTCTAGGGTTGAGATTAAGTTAGTTAAACTTTATTTATTCATGAAATCTCCCTTTACAAAAGAGACCTGAGAACAGGTTACAAATAGACAGGATCAATCAAGAATAAGATGGTTCATTCACATCACAATCACAAAGCAATCATCATACACACATGGACACACTAGTTAAAACAATCATAAACATTAGCACTTTGTCAAATCTGACTCTGCAGTTAATATGATTACCAAATCCCACATAGAACTGACTATATGATCAATTTTTTGCTATGAATTAAGCTCGTCATCAGTGCTTACTGCCAGGCCATGTGACTGTATGTTGGACCAGGCCATGTGTCTGTATGTTGGATGGTTAGTTTAAAACCAAGAACAGCCCACACGATATCAGCCAGACCTTGACCATGACCTCGATCCAATATACATGGGTGTTTAGAAAGAAAAATGAGCGATTGGGATAACAATTGTTGGTTTTATCCAATGTAGCGTGTCATAATGGAAGACAACTGCAACATCCTAGGAACACAGGGCACAAATACAACTACTAACATAGCAAAGCAAAAGAGGAATGAGGTTGTTGGTGGTCCCTGGTACCATCTTTCTAATCACTTATGTACATTAAGCAAGTCATGAAAGGCGGCAAGCTACGATTAGTCTGGGTCCAACATGCAGTTGGCCTTATCTCTCTGCCAAGTCACTGCATAAATGTATGACTCGACAGGGTGACTCCATGGCTTAGGGGTTAAGACGCCAACCATAAACCTCAGCATCCCTGAATTTGACTCTCAGAACAACTAATGTGACGCAGTGACCCGTCTGGAAATGTAAAAATATTGTGTAGTGTGATCCCGACACAAGGTATCAGTGAGAAATCAAATGGTTAAGTTCAGATAAAAAGTCAGAAATGGTTTGCCGAGGCTTGAAATGGTTACATCTGTCGCAGAAGTCGTTTTTTAGTCAGGTATTTTCAAGGAATTGTGTTTCTTGAGGTAAATGATGAAGGGTTAGGGTTAGGTTGTTGAAGGCTCATTGCAGTGTTATTTATTGAATTATATTTTGTGCCAAAAAACTTAAGACAGTTAAAATTTGCAAGCATTTTTCCAATTTAATCATTTATGGAAATTGTTTTTAAATGTGGTTGAAAATGTGTTTTTTCCACATTTGTGATCAACTATCCCTCTCGTCCTCTGGGCCTACCTGGCTCTAAACATGTTAACCATACAGGCGGTTGAAGCTAAGAGCTAAGGTGTCCGTGAGGGCTTTATGGCAGAACATGCTTTTCCACTTACTGAAAGGGACTGGGACCTCGATTAGAGCCCTGGGTAACACCACACTGCCTGTCTTGTGATCAGCATGTAGTTAAATGTAATGTCCCAGTGTGTCTATACCTCAGTATACAGGAACTGGCCTAAAGATAGACACACAGGGTTAAAAAAAGATCAGCAGAAGAATGGCTGGTAAATATTAACATGTCCATGCCTAAAGGAAAATTACAGTTTATCACAAATTTGGTTTAGCATTTGTAGCTCCAGCCATTGGTGCTGTTGGTTATGATAAAATTGTGCTCACCAACATAATTCCTGACATAGACTCCTGTTTCTTGACCCATTGGACTTATTTTTAGTTAAGTTGCTGTTCATACCATGTTATTAAAACCTATAGAACCAATACAAAAATAAAACCCAAGTTGTAATAAACGGTTTCCTCTGAGCATGTGTTAGTAGAAAATTCTACTACATGGTTGAAGAACAAATGTCCAGTTTGTTTAATCAAGATGCTGTACATTCAACATAGTTGCTCAGATGAAAGTCAGATGTCTGGGATGGGAAATCTCGCCAGAGGAGTTATTTTAAAGCACCTTAATTTTAAGCATGTACTGTAATATATTACTTGTTTCCTGTAGAGCCCCATCAAGAGCAACCAAGATTTATAGACAGTGGGATGAACTTCTTGTGAAATACATTTTTCTTTCACTGCCAATGATACAGTAATAATAAAAAGTCAGGGAAATGCCAACTTTCCTGAAGTTATGTGATATATAGTGCCTCTGACATCTTTTAGGTGCATCATATCAACATTTAATCGAGGTAAAAATGCAAAATATCAAACATAAAATGGTTATCTGGCCCTAAACACGCAGCTTAACCCTGGTTCATTCAGTTTCAACTAAGTATTATACTACTCTGCTACTTCAACATCTTAGCAACAGTAGTGTGTACAAGAAACACATTTTTGAGCGTTTGGTTCATGTTCCTGACTTTGTGCGTGTCACAGGGTTAAATTCATGGGAAGTGCCTGGCCTAGGATGGATTAAATGTCATTTCCAAATGACAAGGGCAGTCATACATGTGAAAGCAGCACTGGAAACATGACAGCTCACTGAGCAGCAAGAGCGAAAGGCAAAAAGTTCAGCCTATTCATCGGCACAGAAAGATCGCCTTGTTATGCAAGACCTTCTACTGCACCTCGTGTTCTTCCATCCCTTGTTTCTCAGAAGTGACACAGGAAAGAAAGACAAGGAAATGCTGTCATCGGTATCTTGGAGATCTTTGTTGATGTTTTGGTCAGTGTCAGTGTTCAACTGAAGGAACAGGATTAGAATTTAATCAAATACAATAGTGGGGTCAGAGGGGTAAGAGCTCTGGTGTAGAGTCTCGTCCACAGCCGGAGGTCACAGACAGTCTAATTGGTCAGACTGAGACGGTCAATTGGAGGCACAGCTTATTTTCCACATATACTACCTGATTTATATTCTAAACTAGCCTCTTCAAGGCTGTTTCATTAGTGTATATTACACTAGTGGGACTTACAACCTCCATTCCAATTGACTGTTTTTAAATCAGATTTCTTTTACAGAGGTGAACTCCCCATTTGTAGTTTCCTTGTAAAAGACACATAAACCTACAAGCAATCAGAGTGGAGACAAAACAGCCAATCAGAAATGACCTTTTGCAGTTCTGCGATTGGCAATTGTGTCTCACTGTAAAATTCGTCAGGTTGTATGAGCTCACGGAGCGCGGAATTATAGTGCACTTATTTGGATAATAGCAAATACGCAAATGGCAAATAAATATATGAAGCACAGAACAGGTTTTTGCTTTTTGTGATAATAAATCCTCTGCAAAATACAGCTTATGTGTATGTAAAAAATATCTTTTTTTGTCCTCACAATGTCACATCAAATGCGCAGAATTTAGACACAAATATATCTCTATATATTTCTATTTTATCTATAAGGGGAATAGTAAAGTAGATACCGTATTCCTCATTTACATTTTATTAGTGGTCAGAGGTTATAACAATAACAGACTTTAACATACAGACAGCTGATTATTACATTCATACATAAATCAGCCTCTATCTTCATAATGTGGTACAGGAGCTTTGCAGCATTAACTTTTAAATCAAGGCTTCATTCTGCACCAGTGCAATAATTCACAAATGGTTGTCAGGTAATAGCCAATGGGAATTGGATTTTGAAGTAATCTCATTGGTTGTTATCCCGTGGTCTGATTCTCCATCGAGTCACCTTCCACCCCTGGTCCCATCAAATGCAGGATATTTACCTTGATTTGACACACACAGACACACACACATATATACACACGCACACACGCCCTGCCTGTCTCATACATCCTCTCTCCATCACTGTGTCACTGATTGACACAAGCGGGTTGTCACTCAGTTTTAACCCTCACAGTGCTGCCTCAGCTCTTTACAGGATGTAGGAAAGAAAGGAAAGGTTGTCTGTGTGTTTCACAAGAGATGCTAATCCTAACCCTCAATACAGCATATGGAAATGTGTCCTTATGATATGTAATGAGCCTGTGTCTCTCTGCTCTGCGTCCCCTCCAGCAGCCGCCACCCCCACCTCTAGTGTCCCGAGGCTGTGGTGAATAATCACCATCCCCTTCCTCACCTCCCCCTTAGCCTCCATCCATTATTCAATACCCTGTGGAGTGCACATGCGTATGTGTGCACATAAATGTATCTGAGCGTCACCTTCTATGTTTTTGTGTGTTTTCTGTTGTCATGTGTATATGCTGGATATGTATTCTGTTGCATCTGTGTGCGTTAGTGTGTGTGCATGCTGTATTGGTGTGTGTTTTGGAGCATTGATACAGATTGCAGGGAGTTGGTGGGGCCAAATGTCAGCCTCCCTCTGAGGCCATTATACAGTAGGTGCACTGTGGCTGGTGCAGATTTGATAGTTTCTGCTATTAAAATAAAGACCAATTTAATAGAGGGTTTTGACATTTTGGTCATCGCAGTGATTTTATTGGTTTGGTGATCTGACCAAGCTCTAAATCAAAATAATGAGGAGTACCTGAGGCTGGTAAATATTCATGCAAATGCTGCTTCAGCGGTGGCGGCACCTGCTGACAGAGACTGTTTGCTACATTGATCCTGTATAATACAGACACAAGTAATAGGTTGTGTAATATTGTTAGTTTCCTTCCTTCTACTAACTATTATTAGTAGAAGGAAGAACGGGGTCACACTCTAAGGCAAGAAGTCGCTTCATTTACAGATTATACGAACAAAGACAAAAAGGTGTTGTCATTGAATAGTATATTTGGCTTAAAGAGGATCTTTGACTGCCTGTTAGAGACAGAGGCTGAACTGTGGTGCTGCATAAAAGGCCAGTATAAGATAAATAAGGAGTTCATTGTACTGTGAATCATGCAGAGCTACTCTAGTGAGTCCAAAAATAGAAATATAGAGTTGATAGTCCATAGATAATATTTTAAGATATATAAAAGTCCTCTCCAAAGAAGTTTTTTTTTTTTTTTTTAAATTAAATACAATTCACTAAAAAGGAGATTAAGTGAAGGCTAGGTGACAAAAAATGGTTTGTCGTCTTGCTTCGTGGAATAAAGTAACATTTAGTGTGATCCTCTCCTGTCATCATCAGTCAAATTAATAAGTATATTACATCTTTCTTTCTGAGCATAGAATAAAAAAGTCTACATGTAAGGTAATCAAGCAAAATTTAAGATTTCTAAAGACACAAAATTAAACACTTTGATTTAAAAAAAAAAAAAAAAAAAAAAAAAAAGGTAATCCACTAGAATCAGTGCAGACAGATACAGAGGATGTAGGTTGATTAATGGAACAGTCAACACAGTCATCTTGATGGCACTAATTAATGGTACGAGGACATGTAGGCACCATTACATAACCGAAATCTGCTGGATCCAGAACTCTATTTTTCCTCCCATTAAAGCCATTCATCTGTCATGAAAATATGATCACGTAAATTCAAGCCATATTTGTATTTAAACAAATGTTGAATCTTGTATTTGAAAATTGATTTACAGGACATAGTGATACAGGTTACATCCTCTAAAATGTTTATATTTTTAATTCCAGCAAATTTATGAAGCAGAGAAGTTGATGTGTACAAAGGGCCATCAGAAATAGTTCCACAAACCATTTGCCTCACCCACCAGTTAAATAAATAGTTAAATGCATTTTAAAAAGCTTAGAATTAAATTAAAAGTTAAGGGGATCAGTTATCCTCAGTACTATGCAGTGTCATCTATGAGGGATTTCCATATTGTATCAAAGATTGGCTATTTTGAAATAATACAGTTTATTAATTTAGTTTTAATTTGTTAATCTGTAAATTGAGTGATCAAAATTAGGACTAGTCTATAGTAAACTCTACTGTAGATTGATGTCAGCAATTATCTTTGGCAGCAAAATGTTTTTTTTCTCTAATGTTGGATATGAAACCATCATCTTGACTTGTTGGCGTTTTCTGTTATGTATCTAAATGTGTGATGCTGCACACTGTATGTGCAAATACCTCTATTACGTAATCCATCAGGATCCAATTTATATCTATTCCTGTTTTTTTAGAAATAGTGTATTCGTTACATAATCACTCCGACCGTGAATCTTGTAAATAAACAGCAGCTGCAAGCTTAGCATATGGCATGCACACACATGCAAACACACTAACACATATACTGACCCATGCATACTTAAGAATGCATCCATACCCACATATGGTATGGTATGGGAGATGATGGATGAGTTTGGAGCTAGCCAGATGTTCCCTTTTAGGAATGGATTTACTGGCTAGGAGAGTGCATTCATTCACAGGTAGATATCACCGCTCATTGCTGATCTAAACTGCACACTGAAATGTATTATGACATCTTTCATGTATCAAACTCCTTGGAGCGACAATGCAAATACAGTTTGATTGATACAAGCCTTTGGAAAGCCAAAATGCTGCTAGTGAGTCCAGCTAAAAAATGTCAGTCAGTCCATTGGTCCAACACTTTAGTCCAGAGTGGGGTTTCTTAAAGCAAGTTTACCATTTAAGCCAGGCTTACTTCAGTAAATAAGACTTGTTTTGAGAACTTTTTTTTCATAAAGATTTAAATAAGTCTGACCAAAGTTACCATAACTTATCCCAAATGTATATAGTGAACCTATCCCTCAATACTAGCCTGTTTTCACAGGTGAGGCTACACAAGCTAAACAGCTTGATCTTGGCTTAGTTTAAGTTAACTTAAGCCAGACTTTTTTACAATACACCCTGCTTTTCTGAGCCTTATTTGTGCATTGCTATTAAGAAGATATCTAAACAACTTCTTGCCAGATTGTGATTTAATATGTTTTGTGTATATACTCCTAATATAATCTAAATATAATCTATAATATAATATAAAGAATATTTTTGTTGACCTCTCACCTTTCCTCTGGTGCCACTCAGACCAGAACTTCCAGCTGTACTGAAGGAGTACTGAAATTGCTGTGCATGTCATACTACCTAGAGAACCCACCCTCAGGCCAACCTTTACATTTGTATCCCAAGGCTCTGAGAATAGCATGATCAACAGCAAATTGTTTGTTCTATCCATTGTGGGTTGTAATGAACATTGTGTCCTCTTGGGGCTGCTGTGAATGGAGGACTTCCAATATATTCTTCCAACATTCAATATCTTAAGCATGGACCATGTACAGTATTGATCAGTCCTACAAAAAATATATAATCAGTCAAATTCATCATATCCATCACATGAAATAATCGCTGATATGAGCCACTTCTCTAACAAAAAGTCTCTATTGGCTCCAGTGTACCAGTGTAACCCTAGATGCAGCAATAAGCAGATGATGCAACATGTCTTATAAACCCTATAAATCCTGTGGGGCAGAACGGGGTTTTTTTTTTTGATTAAACAGGTTGACTGAACATTAATCTGCTCATGAGATATGGAGGAGAATTTACTCAAACCACACTCAGCTCATGCTGGGATTTAAAAGTTCCATTAGACCTCCAGTGACCATTTCACTGTGTGATAACAAAATCTGTAAAACATTATATAAAATTACAAAAGAAAGCTTTTTTATACTACTACTACTAGTACTATTAATGACTATAATGATAAAGATAATAGTAATGATAATAATTGTAGTGTTAGCAGTAGAAGTTGTTGTTTTAGTAGCATTATAGCTTGTATTTACAAGGTATAAAAAACAGGAAAAATGATAACAGTACATACCTGGACATATTAATATACATCATATTCAGTGCATTAATATGATCAAACTGAAAGCTCATCCTTAACGACAGTGAGATCAAGGCTTAGTTCGAGCACTGTGCAAGCTAATTACTTAGCTTGAAGTAACAGAGAATAAGGTTATTTAAAATGTAAAAAAGGATAAGAGAAATATCGCGAGTGTACTTTCTTCTCCTGAAGGAACATTTTGGCATTGTCAGTTTCCCCTATTTCCAGTCTTTGTGCTATGCTATGCTATGCTATGCTATGCTATGCTAAAGATATTCTAAACCTGCAGTATATCAGTGCTACATGCACACAGATGAAACTGATATTGATCTTATCATGTGGCTCTGGATGCAAACAGGGATATTACCTAATATACCAGACTGTGCATGAGCGTGGAAATTCATATTTGACTTTTGAGAAAGTAGGCTGTATTTAACAAAATAATCTAGGGTCATAAATCCATTTACCAGCTTTTGCAGTTTTCAACCACATCTCATGGGCAGTGTTGAGCAGTGGTGCTTTAAAATTCAGTAATACAAATTTTCAGTACTGACTCATGTAAGGGATTACAATTTAAAATTCAGTAATCGCAGTATCAAGGTTAGCTTGTAATGGGAGTTTGATAGAGTTGAATTCAGATTGATCCCTGCGTGTTCAGTGAAGAGACTGGCCCAGTTACATGTTAGCTTGGCACAGGTGGAGAAATGTGACTCAAGATAACAGAATTAATTAACAGGTTGTGTCTTGTTAGCTGACTTGCTAACTTTTGCCACAGGTAAGTGTGTGTGTGTGTGTGTGTGTGTGTGTGTGAACTGTGGAGTAAAAGACAATGCACATGTTGTGTTGTTACATTACCTGTGTCTGTGTGTGTGTGTGTGTGTGTGTGTGTGTGTGTGTGTGGTTTCTGCGCTGCCCGCCCTCTATTGTCTCTTTATCGCAACATTCTGATTCTAGGTCAGTAGAAAAGACTCCTATTTTTGTCCACATAATCTCCTCTAAGAATGCACACACCCCTCAGTGTGCACACGTCCATATGTGTGCGTGTGTGTGTGTTTGCGTGTTGGCTTCAGTGTGTTAATACCTCCAGCACGTTACACTCTAATCCACTCATAGTCGGCAAGACTGTCCTGCACTTGCGCTGCTTCCCCCCTTTCCCCATCACACATACACACAAACACACACTTTACGCACAATACGCACACATCCCACTTGGCTTGGACACTCGGAGTCATAGACACATTGGATATATTTCACCCTGGGGTGTTTCGGCCTCTTTGGGAGCACCCATGAGCGCAGGCATGGTGGTTGGAGCAACAGGCCAGGTAAGATCTGATTGAAGGGTCTGCCTCGCATTCTCAATGACAATAACTGGCTTGACAGGTCTATTCCAAACCTCTGTTTTTGTTATTTTATTGTCATGTCATGTAAACTGTACTGCAACTGAACTGTTCAGTAGTTTAGACATTTGTAATGCATAACTTATGAATTAAATGGCATACTAACATACAGAAGATCCATAAATTGACAAAATTGATAACTTGTTACTCTGTGAGTGTTCAGCCCACTGCACTTTCTCCGTCAATGTTTTTAATTTGGTGTAAATTTGGTGTAAAACAATTTTAAAATTTACGCAGGTTTGGTGTAAAAATTGATATACAACAAATTTGAATTTGTTTTACAGGTGGTGTAAAACAAATGTGAAATTGATGCGAATTGATGCAAAATTTCATGTAGAGCAAATTTGAAATACATGCAAGTACGTGCAAATACAAATACGTCATATTTGATGTAAAACAAATGTGAAATTGATGCAGTTTTGTTGTGTAATTTGGTTTAAAAGAAATTTGAATTTGGAGTTAAATTTGGTGCACAATATTTAAATTTGGCGTGCAACAAATCTGAAATTGGTACACAACAAATATGAATGTGGGGTTAAATTTGATGTACAACCAATTTAAAAATTGTATGAATTTGGTGTAAATTCTTCATTTATACCAAAAGTTCAACAACAAATTCTGCATTTCCATAATTCTGTATAATTTGGTGGAAAAATAAATGATTTGGTTGAGAGAGAGGGTGTTTTTTGCATCTCACAAACCAAAACTGCTACTATCCATATGTATCTGTATTTTTCATTTACAAGCAAAAGACACTTGTGTTGCTCAGATATTTTCACCATAGCTATGACTGGGATGTGGCCAGGACTTGATGATTTTTACTTAGATTTGCTGTCTTTTTGTCAGTAGGACTAAAACTGAAAGTCTCTCTCCATGTGGCATGTCCCAGCCTTCTTATTAAACCTGTCAGTTGGGAGTAGGATGACTAAAGTACATGACATGGTTTCTCCCCTCTCTCTCAGAGGGAAACCGTTCTGTTCTTCCCGGGTTTTTACCCCCTAATCCCCCATAACCAGGATTCTCTGCTCTATCTTTTCACACTGGATTAAAATCTGAGAGACTCATTAGCCAGACAAAAGCTATGAGGCTAGTTAAGCACGTCTTTGCATCAGTGTGCAACACTTGACTTAAAGTGGTGCTTATAAAGCATTATAAGCCCAGTGTGACTGCACAGTAATTATTATAATCCGTTCGGACATTTGCAAAATATGGAGGGGTGGGAGTAATTCAAGGGATAATTGTGTATTTCAGAACATGATACTTAACAGCAAGTAAATTTCTGTACTTGTACAAGTACATGTCACCAACATGTGTTTCCCATTGTTGTTCCCATAAAATCAAGGGCAGAATCAATGCTGTTAGCAGGCTGTAATGTTTAGATGTTATCAGCTGTAGTCAGTTGACATCGAATTAGTTATTCTGCCATCTACAAAATTAAATTGTTAGCTGTCATCTGATGAATGTGCATTGCAAGCTGATGATGATTGATGCTGATGATTTTCTTTTTCCTGCTTAAATAAAGTAGGGAGTCTGTCTGCACATACATAGATGATCTGGCTGACTGCAAACGTCCGTCTCTAGCCCGTATGTTCTAGCTACAACAGTCACAACAGCTACTGCTAGCAGATAGTAAACACCAGTCAGAATCCTGAGGCACTTTTAAGCAAATCATAGTATCAGTTTTTTAAGATCATTAGTCAACATTCAGTGCTGAGAAGCAACTTTTTGTCAGCCATTTAAAACTAGTAAATTAGCTAGCATAAAGTTAGCTAATGTAAAGTTAGCTAACACACAAGTGAAGACAGTGCTGTCAACAGGATCATTTTCGATGATACCTGATATACTGTCACAAGACTTACCAGCAGTTTTAATTACCACAAGTAAACAACTATATAGCAGTCCTCACTAAATATTATGCTACTTCTGAATGTAATAACTATTTCTGAGTAATTAAGTAGTAAGCAAGTCATTTGAAGTTTCCCAGAAATATATCTTTTCTCACTAAATGTTAGCTTTTTTGTGTAGCACTTTATTAAGGACACTATTTTCCATCCATATGATTTTACCAGAAATTCTATTTTTTTGACAATATTGATATTGAATCCTACCTCTTCACTGCATTCACCAAGAAGAAAGGTTCAAACAAAAAAAAAGCTCTTGGTTGCATTATAGGAAATGTAGGATCCAGTACTTTTTCAGGGTATGTCAGCCTTTGAACATTGTTTTTTTAAATCTGTCCCCCAACTTCATGAAAATACAATACTAAAGTGCTGGAATACTTTTTAAAAAGGACTACAATATACAGTACATACAATATAGTGTAGGTCATAGTCAGTTCCAGCCCAGAGGGGTCAACCATGTTTTTGACTTGTTTTGATGTCATATCTTGATGAATCTTGATTTTATTGCTTCCAGTTGTTCTAACTGACATGCAATTGCTTTATATCAATAATTTTTCTTGTTAGACATGACTACCTTATTTGTAGATTTCTACACTAGACCTTGGTTACATGTTCTCATTGTGCTAACCTATGTTAAAGATCGTTTTATATCCAGTGTTTATAGTGGCATGCAGGGGGATTGATTGAGCCTCTATCGCTTTATTGAGTGAACACTCCACCTAGGGGCAGATACTGGGAGCTGTGTAAAAAGTGTTTATGTGTGTGTGTGTGTGTGTGTGTGTGTGTGTAGAAGAGTGTTCTCCATTCAAATTTTATTATTCGCACACAGCCCTCTAATGTCACATTAGAGGAGAAACTGGGATGTGTTAAAGATTTGTGTGTGTAAAAATGAGTAATGCGTGAAGCAGTAAGGGGAGCAGCGATGGATGATGTCATCAAGGCCTCAGGGGAATTCTGGGACGGCTCATTTGGCTCAGGCGGGTGGGGCGCTGATGAATCGACTCCCCCACCACGCCCGCTCTCTCTCTCTGTCTGTAATGCTCACTTGCCCTTTTGTGTCCACTATCAGTAGAGATGGGGACACTTGATTGTTCCATTCATGCCATCTGACATTCGGATAATGGCAGTTTTGAGGTGTCTTGGTGACACATACACACAAAAATAAGGCCTCTCAGTTTCCAGCTTGTGTGTGTGTGTGTCTGTGTGTGAGCTCATTAGGTGAGGAAAGGTTGTGCTAATGAAACCCAAGGGACTGGGTTATACAACACACACACACACACACACACACACACACACTTACACTTACACCATGGAGAGCCTTTTGTATACCCTCCCTTGCTCCACTGTCGCTGTTGAACACGCCCCACAACCTTGTTGCTAGGCAATCGGTGATGGAGAGCAGCAACTGTATTGGGAGTGTTACTATGAGAAAGTGAAGGCAGTGCTTGGTTTTCATATTCATATTCAATTGTAAGCTAGGGTGAAGGTTTGGTTCAAGATTTTTGTGTATTTGTTTGCATGTGAGACAGATTGTAATTTTTTCCTTGTCAGTCTTGATATTGTGCATTTATTTTTACAAATGGCTTTAAATGATATTTAGAACCAATTTTATAATTCTTCTTTAGAACCTTAAAGCTGCACTAATCAGTATTTTTGCTGTTAGCAATGGATCAAATGACTACATGTAAAATAAAAGGTGTCACCAGTAGTAACAAATCCACAGAGAATAATCACCCAAATCTACAATTCCCCTCAAAGCTAGGGTGCATTTTAGCGTCTTTTAGCTCATTGTTTTGGTTTTATGGCCTGCAGCTTTAAACTGTTATAGTTCAGGCTCAGCGATTTTATCAGTCCTGTTTCCAGTCATAGCAACAGTCAGTTTCTAAACCCACTGTGAACACAAAACCCCCCAATGTACACTTCCTGCCCAGCACCAAACAGCAGGCAGACAAAGTTAGAGACTAGCTGGTGACACAGTGGAGCCAGATATTTTCTCAGGTGTTGGTAGAGACCAAAACAAAGCTAAAAGCAGAGTGAATATAGTTGTTGTTTGTGGCCACCCAATGAATGTAAGGACTTATTTACGCCATATGAATGCTGACGTTGCTCCATGTCTGCTAGATGTGTGAACAGGCAACTTTTTGCAAACACATTAACCATAACAACTTTATAAAGTGATAATGTGACAATGTTGTGTTCACAGTTTGTTGCACTGCCTCTATCTATTAATCTATTAATTCTGATTTAAATGTTGAACACAAACATACTATGTGTATTTCCACTTATACTCTGGGATTTTCTTTGTGCTTGCTGGTTCTTGGACATATCGATGTTGGATGGCCTTTTTATGGACATGAAATTTTAACATGAGGAGGTGGTGTGCCAAAACGTTCAACTTAATACTCGAAATAAAACAAAGTGCGTTGTAATTATGAGTGTGTAGCTTTCCCTCCTTTCTTTGCTGTGTTTCTGTACAGTATGTCAACCCGTCTTGTGTCTCTTGAAGGCAACCTAGATGAGCTTGAATATTTCTACCACCTCAGGGATTCTCTCGTCTGGATTTTGGCAGCTGGACAGTCAGAGAACAACGTGTAGAGACATTTTAGTGAGGAAATCAAACAAACTGAGTGTATTTTCCACTGCCACCAGTTGAAATCAGTGGAAATTACACTACATTATTGTAAGTGCTGACATCTTGAAAACAGAAACTGCAATTTCATCATCATCCTTATCTTTGTCAACAACTTAAAATATACAAGAGGGAATCATTTTGTCATATTATCACTGACACATAAATTGACATTAAAGCTATTGTAGTTAGAGCTGTAACATGATGATGGTCAGATCGAGCTCTATTTGTCCCCCGGGTACCATCAGGCAAATGGGAGAAGCTTGAACCAGTAAATTACTCCATTGTTGTGTGTTGGCGCTATCTGGCTAGAGTAGCAGCATACTGCCACACACATTACAGCTCAATCTCAGCAGTCTTTTGACTGTTTTGGCAGTGGTGATAAATTAAAGACCCTCCCCCCAGGGCCTCGACAGAGACACACACATGCATACAAAATTTATAGATGCACACACACATACACGCATTCCCCAACCCCCCATGGTTTGGATTCCCCCATGCTTGCATGTCAGAGATGAACAATATAATGCACAGACAACCACAATAGAAACAGATAACACTCCACATGTGACATATGTTTGTAATCACTTCAGAATGCAGATTTAGACAGAGACAGAAGCTCAGTTCTGTAATAATGAATGTGTTTTTAATGGTGTTGTATTGGAGAGGCTAAGGCGTGGCCAGGTTAGTTGTGCCTCTTTGTCTGCTCTGCACCCGAGGGATCCCCCCCTTCCCCACCTCCCAAAAGGACACCCATGTCTTGGAAAGCAGGCCCCTACGGGAGGTTGCAAGGATGTTTGTGTTGCTTGTGGCGTCTCTCTGTCTGGTGTGTGAGTTCATCAGAGGTGTGAAGATGAGTAAACAGCCTCAATTATAAATATGTTCCATTATGTCTATCATACTGATGTGGAGGCTTTGTAATAATGATGCACAAGTCATGACAGTGTGACAGTGAACCAGCACGCACAATACCAGGACCCTGAAACTGAAGCAGCTAAACGGAATTCAGCCATCTTTCATTTTATTATTTTCTGTATACCTGTGATGTGTACTTGCTGAGTTTAACCACGTAATTTAAGGTATAATCAAATTTGTTGTTCTCTAAGATTAAGTCAGAGGAAATTGAAGCGTTTTCCAGAGCTTTCAGCTACATCTCAGAGTCTTTATCAACCAGTATTTGCTGGGTTGTCATGAGGTTTGTTCAGGTTTCTGGTCTCTATTCAAAGATGGTCTTTGGGATCTGACTGTGCTCCTTTCTTCTACTTTCTCTGGTCACCCACCGGCTCCTGCTCAATGACCTTTGACCTCTTTCCAGTCAATGCTGTGAGTGGTTCTGCTCTGGTGTTCACAGACAGCCGCTGATATTTGTTTCTGGTGTTCATTCAGTCCCAGGAGTCCTTGCTGTTTCACTGGTGTAGTGCCCCCCCACAGCTGTCACATGTGATGTCATGATCATGTCATACACTTGTGGTTTGTGAAATTAAGGGAACTTAAGTTTGTATAAAGTTTTTGAGGCATTTAAAGATGTTTTCCCATTGGTTAAACTGCAGTAAAACACTGTTCTGAGTGCCAATTTTCGAGATGTTTTAGTAGCAATTCATTTTCAGTTGTTAGAACAGTTTTGTCATCAAATATTTGAAGGACATCAATATCTTTGAAATAGTTTATAACTAAATCCTCTGTTTGTCTTTCTTCTCTTGTAGGTAAGTTCCAGTGCACGGGGAGAGATGTTCAGACCAGGGTCATGTTATAGGCACTGCATCACTGCTACAGGAACACAGCTGCACCTGCTCCTGATTTTTGTATTGATTTTAACTCCTGGACAAGCACATTTTCAGCTGAGTAGAAAAAGCTGCGTGTGTGAGTGTGTGTGTGCTGCCCAGTTCTTTTCAAGGCAGAAAAGAACTTGGCAGATGGCCCCTGGGTCTAATCTATTACTACTGTCATCATATATACACACACACACACACACTCTACCTGTCATCTTATTTAGTCTCACATTCACATGGACCACAGTTACTGTACTTTGCAGGATTCTGACCCACACTCTCTGATTAAACCATTGATTTTTGTCCAGAAAACACAATCTGAGCTCAAAACAAAACACTTCTCAATATATGTTTAGGATATTAAGAATTCAGAGCATGTCATTGCTCAGCTGCTGCATATTCTCTCTTAAAAGCAGCAGTACAAACCTAACCTGCTAACACGATAACATGTTTTTCTCTAATCGTCTTTCTTGGCTATCCCTCCAGCCTTCACTGAACCAATTACCTGAGCTAAGTTCCCCTGAGCCCACAAGGCTCAGAGGTCACATCACTATCAGGGTCACACTCTTCAGGCCGTGAGGACGGAGTGTGTTTTGTGTATGCTGTAATGCCCCAGTATTGAGGATTCCTTGGAAGGTAGAAGCAGCTGGAGATCCTTTAATCTCTGAGACCCTCAGCAGATTACTGATATAATACACACCCTCTCTGTTGGTCAGGATCTGGACAAGATTAGTAACAGAGGCAGACTTCACTGGCACCTGCCTCAGTGCTTCTGTTATAGGTTAAACTAGGACTTCACTGACAAAGCACAACACAAACATACACATTAAAGGCTTCTACAGTGGCTCTAAATGGTTTTGCAAAGAACCATTTAAATGTTTCGTATCATTGGTGGACCAGTAGTAAAGCAGCTGGGTTTTGTTTCAACAAACTTTGCTGCTCTCAAGATTAACCAATATTTTACCCTCATATACACATATTTTTGTGTCTCTATATTATACATGTTTTACTGGTTCATTGTACTGACGGAATAGGTGCTTACAGCCAGTTATAGATGGTAAACTGATCCTCTGGACAACCTATTTATTTATGATATACTGTAATTATAACCTTTTTTCAAGTGAATCCTCCATATTTCTTATTTTGTGAGTCAGTTTCTCCATGTTGCGTTCAGTCTGGGGTTGTGGTCTTTTTCCACCCTCTTGTGATCTGCTTCAATGCTGTAATTGTCAGCATTCCAAATGAATAACTCTCATCTTTATTAAATCCAGTTGGGGATTTTCCCAGTATCGTATTATCTGCTTTTAAATACAACAGTCTTTCAAAAAGCTCCTCTGTGAACTGAACCACTACCAACCAGAATTTATTGAATTACACAAATAAAAAGTATGTAAACATTTCGCTTTACTGTCACCACGGTTCCTCCAGCACTGGGAGTTTAATCTTCTTTTAGGGTCATATTCTTTAGCTGTTGTTGATACCACTGCATTCACGCTCATGCAGCATGCTGGCTTCATAGCTTCAGCAGTGCCTCTTATAAATCATTGTTTTATTGCTGCTGTTTGTTTGTAGTGACTCTCAATGGGCGCAGTGCTTAGACATGCCTCTACAGGCTATGTGTGTAACTATAAATACACTGTTAGATGCAAACCCAGACAAAAATACACAATATCCTATATGCGCAAAAGGCACATCTGCATGATTGTAAACACTTGGATAAATGCACCTCGCACAGCCTCCATATCCAAACAACTATTCTAAATAGCCATGTGGCAACCACTCAGTATGCCAGCTGATATAGAAATATTGAGATTCATATAATTAGTCTGTTTTTACATAACTCAAGACATGTAAACTGTCTATATTTACATATTCTTTTGTAACAAAGGTACATTTATTTGTGGTAGGAGGACGTAATGTTAAAGTGGGGTGGTTCACACTGAAATGTACTGACACCCTGTTTCAGCCTTCACATCTCTGTCAGGCACACTTCCTTGTGAACAAAAAGCAGACTCCCCAAATAATTATAAGACATATGTAATACACATTTTACAATACACATATTTTTTTAAAAATAGCATAAGGTTGTTATACATGAGAAAAAACAAGTCCAGGTTTACACTGCTGAAGGCATACTGCACCATTAAAGAGGGGGTAAAGGAGATGACATTTCAGTCAGGGCTTTTATAGTACTTAACAAAACAGTTATAGGATGAATTAATAATGGGGTCACACAGTGTTCAGTGTGTACATCTCAATAGTTTCACATTGGAGAAGTTTTATCTTCAGATCACCACCACTGGGAGATTTTTTAAACTTTCTCAGTGCCATTGTACCAGTGGTTCCCAAATGCTTCACAACTTTTTCTTGTGAAATACTGTATACTCGTGATCATACTCACATCAGTTCTTGTGGTGAGGGTCACAAGTAGACATTGCTTCATTTTAAAGAGTCACCTGCAGAACAGGTTGGAAACCAATGCCTATGTCAAGTGATTGCATGACCAGCCACTTTGAAATACCTTGAAATCATTTTGAGATGATTAGTGGGTTTTTTTTCCTATCATATGATCTCCTAATTGTGGGTGGAGCAATCATTTTTGTCTGTATATATAGTCTTTTGTCCCTTGTAGTCAGATGTGCTCACTATCTACTTTTTTTGATTGTAATGTTGGGAACAGCCATAAGGTGGCACCATGGTATCAAAAAGCAAAAGGGGTGAGGCCTTTGGAAAAGATAAACATTGCAGTCGATGTCTTTACAGAGTGTCAAGCAAGGACTTGGATATTATTGATGAAAGGACATTATGTTGCTGCTAAATACAAATAGTAAATAGTTTATGTATAGTGAATGTGTAATCCAATATGAATACATGATGGTTGTTTATGCTGCACGTCTTTCTTAAAGGCAGCCTGAAATGTGACATTGGTGCTAATAGTGTCAGTGAATACACTACCACTGCATTCCCCCAGGGCTTCTTCACCAAGAATGTTTGTACTGCTGGATATCCTTTGCTGCCTTTCAGTGGCTTTTACATGGCCAGCATTGTGATTTCAGCACCATGGACAGGGACTATGAGGACTGATGTACAGAGCTGTGTCACATTCACTAGAAGTTATTTTAAAGTCAGCACTGCTAAACTCTTTGCTGTGCAATTGCTGCACACAAAAGCTGACAGATACATCTAGTTCCATATGCAGTTTTACTATTTTTATGACACAAGCTAGAAAACTGTAAACGTGTGCTCAGGAAAAAAATGACTTTTGTGTTTTTTTTTGTGTGTGTATTTATGTG
Organism: Thunnus albacares; assembly: GCF_914725855.1. Classification (NCBI taxonomy): domain Eukaryota; kingdom Metazoa; phylum Chordata; class Actinopteri; order Scombriformes; family Scombridae; genus Thunnus; species Thunnus albacares. Next base: position 24,818,696 of record NC_058127.1, on the reverse strand, counting down.
TGTCTGTTTGCTCTGGAGCTGTGAAGTCTCCCAGTCACTGAGGCAGACTGTACCATTTGATACTTGCTCAAGGGGGAGGTTGATCTGGATAAAGATACAGACTGTAGACCAAGTTTTACCCCCTCTCACTTCATTAGAAGTGGTACCTCCCATGTTCCTTTTCCAAAGGACACTCGCTGATGTTTCCATGTCCTGTATCCCCCTCCTGCAACTCCTCCCTCACCCCGCTTTCTATAATCCCCACACCCCCCACCTAATACCACCCCTTCTGGTGCATGATGCGCGAGGAAGTCATATATTTGGAGAGTCTAAATATGAGGCTTCCCAGGTTCCCAGAGCATCTGCTGCTACCTCTGCAGCTTGAGCGGTAAAGGGAGGGGAGGAGCTCCCTTCCTGCCTCTCCGTCTCTCTCTGGCTTCCCTGCCATTCTATTGGTCTTCTAGCTTACCTCTGGTGGCGTGTACTGGCCCACCCCTCCTCTCTTTCTATCCCTGTGTCAGATGCAGTTATCCAGGCAGCAGGGAGGGAGGCTTGCAACAGACACTCACGCTCTCTGCATGGGTGAAGAGAGCCGGTTGGTTAGAGGACTAGAGGATATCAGCACTACCTCTCTCCTCTCTCCACGTTCATACTTGTGACAGTTTGCCCTTGGGCAAAACAGAAATTCATCTGGTGAGGTTGGGGGGCTTGCTTCCTAAACGACTGGATGTCTGGCTTCTTTGCAAATGAGGCGAGCTTCCTGAGAGGACTTCTGAAAGAGATCTAAAATCTTTAGTTTCCTTCTTCTTCGAGCGGGAACGGTGAGAGGGCAGCCATGGCTCACGCTGCGGCTCACATTAAGAAGGCCAGGTCCGAGATGGATCAACCTCCAGACCTGAAGGCTCTGGAGAAAGCTAGAGAGAGGAGGAGGCGTTCCCGGGAACGGGCTGAACGCAAGCGCAAGGTACAGGGGAGACTCAGTGATATCACCCACCTCTTCAACCCTTCCCGCTTTATGTGACCAAACAGTGTTTTACTGCTTACTCCATCCCGCTTCCAGTCACCCCCTCTACATCATCATCATCATCATCATCAAAGTGTCTCCTCACCTTTACAGAACAAAGACGATTTTATTATAGTCCATAATCAAGAAATGCAGAAGTATTCATCATGTCCTCATCTCTATTTCCACCTCCACTTTCATCATCATCTAGTGGTCTTCAGTGGCACTGGCAAGGGCAAAAGAGTGGGATTCATTTATGTAATCAGTTGTATTTAATTCAAATAAAAACCTGAACAAACAAAGATTGAAAAGCCACTGATCTATAGCACCAAACTGTGTTCCAAGACCTGTGTAATCAGACTATTGTCACCCACAAAACCTCCAGAAACACAAATCACAGTAAGCTGTGATCTAACACAACACAGACATAATGATTCACATGATCCCTGCTGCTGTCAATACTTGTCCTCATCTCATCTTGCACACTGCTGAAAGATCTTCCTCGATCCATCATTCATTCCACTCCTCATTTTGTCATCATGTACCTGCCACAGTATTATAAATGACCACTGTACAAAACATCAGTCACTCCAAATCGGTGTTGCTGTTTTCAACTCCCAACCTCTCCTGGGTGGGCACACACTCTGTTCACAGTAAAATTCCCACAAATAGCTTGTAGGAGTCTCCCTGTAGATGTACCTACGCAGATCTGTCTTCTGGTGCATTGCTAGGGTGCGCAGTGTATGTTCACTCTGTTTGCTTATGGATGGCCACATTATCTCATGCAAGCACAAAATACTACTGCTGTGGTTTTATTAGTAAAGGTGCACTGCTGAGATATGCTGTATCTTTATGGTCAGTGATTTTATAGTGATGAGTTTACACCAGCAAGTCATTTTAGGGAGTGTATTTGCACACATGATTCTGTGCAGGAATACTGTAGTTTATGATTTTTTGGCTGCACATGATATACAGTATAAGCATACAGACACCTGGATACATTTGATAGGAAAGCCACCTGTAACTGAGCAGAATTACCTTGATACCAGTAAGATTTGTATGGAGGGAATCGATATCTCTGTTGACTTCCAAAAATAAGAGACATACTTGTGAGCTGACCAATCAGCGCCCACTACTATTGTTTGAAATGGATATGAAGGATGATATAAGGAAGTCTGACTGAGACAATAAAATTCATATGGGGTGAATGGGCAACACTGTCGATTTCAACAACAATATACGTCTTTGCAACTTCCCCCCAGAACAACACATACAAGTGTTTTCTGATCTGACGCCTCAATCGGGAGGACAACATCATTTGTTGGCGCCTTCCAAAACCATTGTCACTGCTGGAAAACAAATATATTTTATGGTGTGACAACGCTGTGGTTAAGGTCTGGTTAGGTTTAGGGACTCTAATGACTTACTTAGGTTTAGGGAAAGATAATTGTTTGGGGTAAGGGTTAGGGTTAGGGGTTAGGTAAGTATTTTGTGAAGGTTAGAGAAACACAGTGGTTTGGTTAAAATGACTGCTTTGTTAAAGTTAGGGCACCTTTGTCATCATGGTTACAATAATAACAATGTGGTTAAGGTTATGGGTTGATCATTGTGATGGTTTTCAAAATAATAATGCGGACTTATGGTTGGAAATGAACAGCAGATGTCAGATGTTTTGTTGACCCATCCAACCACTCCAACCTATAGTATCATTGCTCTCATCATAATTACTACAGCCACTAGCCATATTTGCAGGACTGATTCCGTTGTCTTTCTTGGAAGGACAGTCTCATCAAATTCCACTTTGTGATGAAATGAAGGATGATATAAGGAGGTCTGATCTTGGTGGTAAAATGTGTATGGAGGGAATGTACAGCCCTGTCAAACTTGTGATATATAACCACAAAAAAACAGATTTGTAAACCAAGCAAGTCCTTTTGATTCAGTACATGCCAGTATTGTATGTAAGGGAAATGGAGGATGACATAAGAAAGTTACTTGGGAACAATGTTCAATTTGAACTCTGTTATGTTGCATCAATGTCTAATTGAAATGGCTGAAATAGCCTCTGGTGATGGCTAGTAGTTCTGATACAGACCATTACTGGGCATTAAAATAATCTTTCAAAGCTGAAGACAGTCATGACCTTTGTTGTCTTGTTTTAGTGTGTCTGTCTTCCTCCCTTCACTGCTGTTATTATTGACTGAACTGCAAGGGCGATTATCACATGGGATTATTGGTGTGCCCTCTCTCTCTGCCTGTCTCTCACTCTCGACACACACACACACATACACACACACACACACACACACACACCTAAAAGTGATTAATAGATTCAATTTGGTGGATTGTCCACTAAGGGCCCAAGGGCAGACATTTACATCACAGCAACGCTCATGCTGCTGTCAAATCACAGTTTTATCACTAGTGGTCAACTCCTGCTGGAAAACCATTAACCCCATGTAAATGGTACTTAATGGGTACCAGAGGTCTTGGCCTGGGCAGTGTATGGCTGAAGCATGTTGTTATGAAATTCTGAAACACACTGTGCACATAATATTGGATTTCCTCTGGAATACGTCATCATCATGGATCATCACAAATTACATAACAAAGCAGAGGAAATGCATTCTAAAGAATTTGCGTCAGTTTAAAGGCAGTAAACATCCCTCACATGCTGAGGGATCATCTGGTGGCCCCAGCCTAGCAAATTCTCTATAATGTACATTTCCACCTATTCCATAAGTATAACATAGTCATATCATATTGCTGTCCTCTCAAACAAAAATACATTTTTATTCACTAATTATTTCCAGTTGCCTCCATTTTGCCATTTTTTGACTGCTGTTAGACTACTGTCAGTGAAAATAAACAGTTCCAGCACATATCTTTAACATTAAAAGTTAAAGATTTCAGCAGCTCAAGGGGATAATCCCATGCAATGCTGGTGTGCTTTCAATGCCAAGCATCTGCATGACTAGTTTCATCAACAGTAGCTTAATGTTAACTTCATGTTTAAAAAAACAGTTAAGTAAAATGGGCTGGAATTATTTACTATTTAACCTTTATTTATTCAGGGAAGTTTCACTGACAGGAAGCTTCTCTTTTGCAGGAACATCCTGATCACATTCACACCAGGAAGCTGCTCAGTACAACCACAGTCTGATCTGCTGCCACTGAGCAGCTCCACTGAAGCAATTTTGGGTTAAAAGCCTTTGCTCAAGGCCACCTCAGTGGTGGTAATGAGGGAGGGGCAAACGCTGCTTTTCACTTTCCCCACCCAGATTTATCCTGCCGGTCCAGGGATTGAACCGACAACCTTCACACCTTCACACACTCACCTCTCTAACCTTTAGATCACCACTGCCCAATTTCTGAATGAAAACGGTGTTTTTATTAAAAACAGAAACTAAGAGCAGCAGAGTGGTGACATGGTGACATGGCTCTATTGTTATACTGAGTTTGAGTTTGAGTTTGTGCCTTGGAAATGTACATTATGCTGAATTCATCAAGTGAGCTTTTAGATGCGACTGGAAATAACTGGTGAATAAAAACTGTATTGTGAGAAGAGAGATATCATATGACTCACTTACTTACTCATGGAATAAAAATGCAAAAAAAACCTAAGCTGGCAGCCATAAGCTTGTCACAGAAAGAAATGGAAGTGTTAAGTTGCCATTATGCCATATCCATCCCACATTTTTACCACTCTGGGCCTGATCCCAATGTTAACATTTGGCATCTTTACAGAAAACAAGACATGACAAATGTAGTTTAGTCAGACAGAGGATAAAGACTGCGGGGTACTTTTTTTTTAGTAACTGCAACCTTTGATCCATGATAATTTGACTCAAAATATGATACTGAGCCAATTTTTCTCATAGGCTCCAGAAGTTATAACTTCTGAAGGTGAGGTACCATACATGCAGGGCAACATTTTCAGGGTGCTGGGGAATCCTCTCTGCTTTAAAACAGGCGATGCTCTGGATCTACACGTAATTGTTTCTGTAGAATCCATTCCATATAATCCAGCCTTTTACCAGCCTAGAATTTACTCTCGCAGAACAAGGAAACACTATAGGAAGCAGGCTTTGAGAAGCACTTTACAGAAACATTACAGAAATATACCCACATAAATAAATAAAACTTGTCAGGTTAAATATACAAGTGGCCCACTTACTCATTCCAAAGGGAATCACGACAGCAATGGACAGAACATAACACGAAAATAGTTACATGGTCTCTCATGCAATTCACTACACACCCCAGTGTGTGCTTGTGCATTTTACCACTTTACCAGATACTCAGTAAGGCACATCAATCACTGTAGGGGTAGTTGTTCCATTAAAACACTAGAGATTTAACAGGCAGATACTTGAAATTACAGTTGTGATGTGTGCATGAATTCATCTTTCTCTCAATGTAAAACTGCGTCCCGGGGGGAGTGGATTAATTTGGCACACACTGCCAACCTCACGTCACAATATATCTTGATGATCTCTCCACTTGTTTTATATGCTGTACTGGCAGTCAACAAGATGTAGCAGATGTTACAGAGTTTTCATTAGACTCCAGGCACATTAAGGAGTAATTCAGCACTGTGTCACAGAGTGCAGAAGACTGCTCATTGTGGATTGAAATTTTTAAGTAATCTAAATCTAATCTGTGATTTAACAGCAGGTGCGTTCAGTTGACTGTCCATAAACAGTTGAAATAGCCATCACAAGCCAGGAGAATACAGTGTTGACTAAATCTGGCTTATATTTTAAACCTAAAAGCAAAACATTATTCCACAAATGCTAATGTATGTGAATATGTATTGTAGTCATCTTCTCAACTTTACCTCTGCGTTCTAAATGAGTTCACTACTCTTGGGCATTGTAGAAACACTATTACATAGCTAAACATATATGCATATACTGTCTGCAGTCCTACTGATACCCAACTCTACTTACCGCCAAACCAGTACAATACTCCTATATATATGACTTAGACTGGATCACAGCGGTCCACTCAAGTTGTCAGGATCCTACCAAGGACCTGAATAAGACGTGGTTCAATTCATAGAGTTCAGTGACGTTGGGTGGGGTCCTGCTGTATTGCCTCGCAATCTGTGTGCCAATATGTGTAATACCTGAGCAGATCCTGGTGTACTTTTACTATAAGCTGATCACCTGGTGTGTCATAGTCATCACAGGAAAAAATGTGTTTGTCAAGACTTTTTGGTTAGTGTGTTTACTCAAATTCAGGAAAAATGACATGTATTCCTACTGTCTTCAACTGCTGCTGGTCCTTTTGGATGCAATCTACTTATACAGGGATCTATTTTAGACTTCAGTTCACTTTTGGATCAGACCTCTTTTTTAAAAACATGAAATCAGTGTGTATGTGTTCAGAAAGGTTTTCAGTTGAAGTCCTGCAGCTGATGTCACAGCCATATATTTCTTCACCATGGTTTATGGATACCAGTAATTTAAATCACTATGATAACAGAGAAAACTTGTTAGCCTGCAGATTTGAAGTTCAAGTTAACAGAGCTACAGTAACTTCTCAACCTCCAGTGTGTTTTGAAGTAGAGGCTAGGGCTAAAGACAAGCTAGTTTCGTTGTGTCACAATTATTTCGATTTGGAAACAACTTTACCTTGACAGACATTTCAATTTTAACTATAAGTTACAGTGTTATTAAATTGACTTACAATGTAACCAGACCATAACCATCTTTTTCAGATATCTGTTTTAGGGGACTGGTTGTTTCATTTAGCTAGCATGAGTGCACAAATGTTACAGTAAATTGTCAGACACTATGTGCTTCTCAGTGGTAGGTATATGTTACATGTAATCTTGTTGTCTCTTAGCACTGCAGTAGTTTTGTCAGGGATTAATAATTTGCTTTGGCATTTGTAAAGATTCCTGTTGCAATTATCTGTTGTCCAAGTCCTGTCTGTCTCTCCTTTTATTATTATTCTCCTCACATTTCTCCTTGTTATCTAAACAGAACCAAAGCAGGACTCTGCTTCATGCATTCCAATTACACTATTCTACACTACTTATGTGAGCTGGTTTATTCGCTATCTCTCTTGCTCTGCTCTGTCTTCACTTAGTCAAGCACTGCAGTGCAATCCTGACAACTGCTCTGCAGGTATAATACACCCAGTGAGGGTGGAAGGATACAACCCTTCACCTTCTTTGATTCTCCTGCATTGTTATTTCTTTCTCTCGAACATGTTCCCTGACACACTCCCTCCTTCGGTATGCCTTTCCTTGCTCTCGCTCTGCTCGTTTTATCTCTCTCTCTCTCCTGTCTACATCCGCAGTAGTGGAGGATGCTGCTCAGCTGTGAAATGTGCATTCACCTTTTATCTGCTCTAAAGTCGACCAAAGCAAATGCATCCCAGTCTGTCTCTCTCCCTCCCCAGGCCTACGTAAGATTAGATTGCTGCTATTAGCCAGTCAGTTTCACCCACCTCAAGTTTTGCATTGTCTCAATACTGATGATAGCTACACAAAAAACAGTCTTACTAACTGCAATGAATTGTTATGTTTTGGTAAATGTTTCTTAATTTAAGGAGCACAATGTCATTTTTGACAGAAGAAATAACACACTATTGTTCTTACAAATAAAAAGTTGACTTCATAAGCAATGAAACACACTGCTGCTCAGTTCAATCCATGCAGGAGATTTGCTGCTACAGCCCTACTTGGTCTGGTATGACCAGTAGATTACAGTAGCTAATGTTAACAAACATTAGCTAGATATTGCTGTTTAATTGACTGTACTGAATCAGTTCAATGACTTTATGACTCTTCTCCTCTTGCACAACTGTTACACTCGCTCTGTCAGGCCGCCTAATAGTGACGTCCTTAAAGCAACCGACTCAAGAGAATCTTTGGGAAATGAAATGCGTCCTCATCCTGTAACTGTAAAAGTTCCCATGACAGTGTGAATGTTGTTTCAGTGGATTGTCTACATTGCCTGTAATAGAAATCTGATCTCCAGATTGTGAATACAAGTAGATAATGGACTTGATGGCAACATCAGTTTGAAAATATAACCCTAATATGGTAGATACCTAATATGATAGTACTTTATGTAGTTTTTACCTTAACTTTCAATACCAAGTATGATTTAACAAAGTACTGAATCAGTGATACATTCTGTACACCAAGGCTGTCGGACACTGGGCAGTTCATCTGAGTTTACCCCAGCAGGAATATTGTATTTGCATATGGTTTTTGCCTTCTTCCTGTGCACCTGGTACAATATTGGGACATCGTGATGTTTATCTAGTGCAGCATATAGTAGGAGTGTGGGGGTTGGGATGGTCAGTTGCATGTAAGCATTTGCCTGAAACACTGGGGATAAGTCAGTGTTAACATTTCCATGACCACCATCCTTTCCATTTCCTCTATGTTCACCATGTGGTTTTTGTTGCCAAACCTTAACCAGGCTTTGATTATATTGTAGTTGTATATTGTAGTTTTATATATAAATCCTACTTAACAAATCAGTGTTTGTGTCACTGCAACTAACAGGAAAAAGATCCTTGCTTTGACAAACAGTTTTTGTGTATGTACACTGCAATGACACATTTGTTCCACCCTCTGCAGTCCAAAATTCTACTGAAAGAGAAAGAAAGAATCTCAACATCAGTATGACTGCAGAGTAATGTAACTTCTGACCCAGAGGCAGTTGCCTTGACTACAGTGCCAGCTGTTCAACTGATCTTATCTTACAAACCTGTTTTGCTCTGACATTTCATTCTTAATTACTTGATCGACTCACCCAGAGGAGTTGTTATGAGGCTCCTGCCAGAGCCTAATTGAAATGAATTGAACGATTACATAATTCTCTCCTTAATCTTCCCCTAGTCTTTCTCTTTCTGGCTCTTTCTTTTTGTTTCTGTCTCTATCGCTAAAATATAACAGGAGATTGATGGAGTAATACTAATCTGCTTTAGGGGCCCAATGCAGTCGTAATCCATTTGCTATTTTCGTCAGTTGTTTTTATGGCCATTTGTGGTTGACACTGTGCATTTCAGCTTTAACCTTCTCAGAGTATTATTTGTTAAGTTATAAGTAGATGGACCTCAGATGGGACATTATTTAGAGCTGTTATTAGGATAGACGTACAGTTTGAGGACTTGATGCAAATTGAAATCTAAGTGATTCATAATGTATTTTTTTTACACAATATTTGTTTCAGAGAGATTTAAAAGCTGTAGGGGAAGGATGGAGAGGGACATACATACGCAAATAATTGTGTTGAAATTGCTTGCCAGTTGCGGCATCATACTGTATGTGTGACTCTGATTCTCTCTCTATGTGTGACTCATAAGAACACCTGTGATTGTCCAAGTGGGTACTCTGTCTCTACACACTTTTATAGCACTTTCTCCTACTGTATGTGGGCAGCACTGACTGAGAGGAAGATAAGCATGTAACGTTGACAACCAGGAGTGTTTCATGCAAAAATTGTACTTTTTGTAATACTGTAGTTAATCACTTCCCATAGCCTGGAATCATCAATGTATGTCTCAGGCGACAGAGCCTCTAAATGTGGAAACTAAGTTAGCCAATGAAAGCATGTCTTACTTGCTGTAGGTTCTATGGGTCTGTGACCACTATTTGACTTGTAACCCACAGCTATAGTCAGCAGCAGATTGGGAAAAAAATGGCTAAAGCTATGGCTGATTTTATCAAAAACTCTCTAAAGAGCTTAGCCTGGTTCTAGGCCTCTGAATCAACTGCCACATCTCCAAATTTAAATACATCTGGTGGTGTTTGGTTCATTGACAGCTGTTTACCCCTGGTTTGACCTCCACCACTCAGAGCTTTGCCGGCAGGATTAGGAATGGGGAGATCATCTTTGTTCATAGCAATCTCGTTTACTAGCGAGGTACATCCATGAAAAATAGCAGCAGAAAATTGGCCAGAAAATGGTAATTAGAGTGGATGAGATGTACAGGTTGTTGTAAATTGACTTGTAGATACAACCCTTAAATATGCCCTCTGGACATGTATTAAGACATATAAAAATACTCTGCTTCAAACAATATATTAATAATAATGTGTTTTTTTTACTCACACAAAAAATATATCATTACCACTTTAAAATCCTTAAAATGACATCAATTCTTTCTCCCTCATTAAAAACTCTCTGAAAATCTCTGAATATGCAACTATATTTCATTTCAGAAGTTCAACTGCAGACACAAGTTGTCTCCTACTTCACTGTAAAGTCCATTCTCAGTGTTTTTGCACTGGAGGATTCAAGTTTCCACATCACACTTGTTTAAGATGCATATTGGACCACAATTGGCTTCTAAACTAGTTGTGATGTCACAAATCCTGCTTGTAGGCCCATCCATTAAAATCTAATTATCAATGAGCACAGAGAAACTTTCCAGTTTTAGCAGGTGAATGTGAAAACAAACATACATCATTCTGCACAGTGAAGCTTGAACATCCAACTGTAGAAACAAGAAAACAAGAAAAACATTGATCACCATGAAGAAAATTCAGTTAACTGCTCCCACCAACCACTACTGCAGCCTCCAAGTGATAATGACATTGATAGGATGGATACGTCCCTTGTTACTGATTCATAATCCTTTTTGGGCTGAAGCTGATGATATTTTCAGCATTAGAACTTTTTTTATCTTCCAACGATATAATTGAAATCTCTGGTAGCAATAATGTAATGTAATGTGGTGCTTTTATTTCTAAAGCTGGTTTTACACCAAATGTGCAAGACGGCATACTTTGTGCAAGCTAAGATTAAGTCAATTAACCCTTGTTTATGCAAAGCATTACTCATTCTCTCTTGACACAATTACTTCTTTCATTTTTTGTGTGTATAACAGAGAGAGGAAAGTTTGCCTTTTTGTACAATTCATCACATTGAGGCTACACAAAAGAGTTCTTGGAGAGAGATCAGGGTGGTAGTTTAGGCTTTTCTCGTCCCTCTTTGGGTGTGGCTGTTTGGAACAGCTATGAATACTTTTGCCTTTGGATGTGGTCAGACGATACATCGTACGAGCTAGTTCATTTGAAGCCTACTGGGGCCTTTAAGTATGTTAACACTCGGAACTCAAATGCTCAAAAATACCAAATAATGTGGGCAGTGCACCCTGCTATGACACACGCACACACCTGCCTTAGAAATAATGAATTTGCACTTTTGTATTTTCAGCATTTGTGTGTTTCTAATCATTGAAATCTGATCAGAAAGGGTTCAGGTTACCCATTGATGAAGATCATAGTGAATCAAAATATTTCGGGCAAAACTATGCTTTTCTTTTTCCACTAAGCCTACAGTCCATTCCATCTGGGCTGTTTTGGATGCTTCTCTGACTCTCCGACCCCCTCCAGAGCATTACATTATTTATCTGTTCTGCTGGCAAAGCCACTCTTCTGTCTGTTTTTACATCTAATCTCGGGCCACAGCTGCATGCTCAGCTGATGCAATTGAGGGGGAAATATATGTGGCGGAGATGTTAATCTCTGCCCCCACTAGCCCCCTCTCATGTCCTTTGTATCTATGGATCTATCTTCTGATCCTGTGGATTATTAGGCAGAATGTGTGCATGCTGCATTTTTTGTGTGTACAGTATGTTACTGTATTTCAGTCATTCTGCTAGACTAAACACTTGTTACATCTGGCAATAAATTCTGGCAACTGTGTTTAAGCTTTTTAATGGCTGATAATGGTTTCATTTATTTTTACAGTCTTTTCCCGTTCCTCAAATGTTTCACTCCCAAAATGAACCAGACCCAAAAACCTTAAAAATTTCGACTTGATTCAAAAAACAAAATTAGAAAATGTCTTCTTCAGTCATTGTAATTCCATGACACCCCCCACCACAACACACACCCTACTGATAGTACATGGATGTGGAGCAGGCACCACTGTTTGATGCTGAACTGGGATTGGCAAAATCCTGGATTATAGCATTTATAATCTGGTTGCTGTGGCACTATGGGACGCTGCAGCTCAGGAGAGATACCAATCCTATTGCCATGGCAACCAAGAGAGGGAAAATCCACTATGAAGAGTAACAGCAGGGCCTATCCTGGAAGTGCAGAGACACACACTGGTTAATGGTACTGTATTATGGCAGCATTAGAAGCATGAGTTGGTTATTGAGTTCTATAATGGTCCAATTGCTGCATCTTTTACTTTCTACTGTAAATGAAAAGTAATTTGTATTTATTTGTGTCAGCTTATTAATGGAAGCCATTGTTGAGGGCATCCCGGTCTCCACGAGTTCTTGACAATCTGATTGTGAATGGTTTGATCTCATGTTTTGTTGACATGAAATGGAAACTCATGACGTGTCGTACACTGTCGTCACAGAGATGTAGGCCAGAGTTGGAAGGGCAGTGCAGTATAGCAGATGATGTGTGGCTTAGTTATGCAAGGGGAAAGATCACCCAAAGGAGCTTAGTCTGAGAGAGAACTCTTTCTGAAAAAAACTATCTGCCTGAACGTCTTTTCTCAGAAGAAGATTTTTAGCTACTTTAGATCTTTATGAGGTACACTCACTTTTCAGAACGGTTTGGTGTCAAACCATCTCTGGTTGTAGTACAGTACCATTTATTGCCTTGTATGCATATTTCAAAGGGTCAGTTCACTCAAATTACAAAGAAAACAACATATGTTCTCACTTACATCTAGGTTCTAGATTTACTCTCTTCAGAGATATCTGTTTCTGAGATTTCTGCACATAACTCCGGAAGTTGTCTCTACTAGAATACATGATTATGCAGACCATAAACTTGAAGGAAGGAAAGAAAGTGTTTTTACATATAGTAAAATAGTATGTATTATATAGTATTTAAATTAATTACATGAGATCATAAGGAATTTGGCAGTTCTCCTTGATTGGACATTGAGGAGTAGTTTCTTTTGGCCAGTTTTGGGCAGTGTAACAAGCTGTCACCACAACATTGAAAACATTACCACCTTATGATGTTGATATGGTTAAGCATTAGCATGTATTTGGAGTCATGTTTCTGTCCACTTCATGAATCCATGAGAGCACTGAGAGGGAGCCAAAGAGGTAAAGTTGTGTGCTGTAGAACTAAAACAATGAGCTGAAAGGTACTAAAAAGCTTAGTGAGACTGAGGTGAACCACACAGTTGTGTAATCATTTTCTGTGGGTTCATCACTACAAGTGATCCCTTTCGCATTACACATCGTCACTTGACCCATTGTTAACCAATATAAAAATATCGATCAATGGAGCTTTAATTATAGAAAGTCACAGAACCGTCATTGTATGTTACATAAAGATCAAAGATTGAACCATCATATCAGAATTGCAATAGCAGAAATGAGAAGAGCGTATGGAGAAAATCAAGGATGGAGCAAGGAACAAAAGAAAGCAAACTGTGGAGCAAGAGGCGATAATTTGAATTTAATATCAAGACTGAAAAGCACAGACTCTGAACTCCAGGCAGAGCAAGGTGGTGCTGAGAGGTGTGATATTAGTGTTACTACCTGGAGACTGTGTGTGTGTGTGTGTGTGTGTGTTTTAGCTTTCACATTTTCATCTCCATCTGTATCAGTCTTCTGTCTATCTGCTCTCCCCTCTGCATCATGATCCTTTTTGGCTTTCTTGTCTCTCGTTCTGTCTTCTTTTGCCAATCAGAGCCATTCTTCTTCTCATCTCTCATACAGCTATGTGGGTGTTTGGCCAGCTATTTAAGGCAGGTTCACATCCCTCCACACACCACTTTCTTCTCTCAGTGTGTGTTTTGAGATGGCATGGTAGGGTTGCATTCAGTTAAACAGAGCTGGGGTAGAAACTCACTGAGATTAATTTTCCCCACTGGATTCATTCCAGGCACCAACATCGCCAAGTTTTAGTACCTGGGAGTGCGTGTGTGTGTGTTTTCTCATTACTCACTGTTTGTCCTTCACGGCATCAGAGAGCACCCTAAAAACAGACTGAAATGACAAGTAAAATCTTTAAGCAGCTATACTCTTGAGCAATTTCAAAAAATACAATTAATACTTAGGTATTTTTTGTATTCTAATATCCAGTTTTATCAGTAAAAACTATTCTTGTCAATAGTGTGTGTAATGTGTTCTTTTGTCAATGTGATGTTGAGTTGTTGAGTGAGTCATTATTTTTCTAATCCTAATGAACTAATTTCAAATCAGCCTTTTCTTGAAAGAGCTTTCATTTTTTGTACGGTAGTTTCTCCATTAGTTTTCTATACATTCAGAAAAAGAAATTTTAAAGGGGTTCTACAACAATTTTGTATGACACTTCCATAAACTTGGAGAACATGTGAGGGACAGATCAAAAAAAGAATGGTCAAAATCAAAACAGCAGAGGCCGAGATATCCTGACTTTAGTCTCTTCTATGGGTCAAGCTTCAGAAACACCTGATCCTACATTTCCCATAATGCAACTCAATAGCATCTCTCTGCCTGATAGGGCACAACCACATCTTTGGAATTTGTGTAAAATTGGTGGAAGGTGAAATTGAAATCAAAGAGTTTTAAGGAAGTATTTTATCTGAAAATGGGTACAGTTCTCAGTTGATATTTTGTAGATCATTGTGATTTATACTTAATATTGTCTAAAAACACTTCCAGAGTGACCTGGTGGCGTAGGGGTTAACACTCCGCAACGTCCCACAACATCCCACAATATCGTTGCCATAATATGGTTCACCTGTGTTTTCATTTTAATTAGAGATAATTGAAATTGGATTTAAATATTTTAGAGGCTTTTCTTTAAACAAACACTATCCTTAACCCTAAACCTTGGAGATTCAATCTGTTCCTTCTGTTTTCTTCTCAGTGTTTCCAGCTAACTTTTTTTGCATTTTTGTGCCACTGTATTTTTAAGATACGATATGATAACAGTTTAATGAGCCACTCAGAGAAACTGGGACACCATTAGAGAAAGTAAATTATATTAGGATACAGCAAAAACAAAAGATAAATAATAGCATAGGACAGCAATAACAGAACTTCTAAGTTGTGACTGTTATGTTACCATTATGAAATATATAAAAATAGTGATACAAAGCTTTGCTATTCTTACTTCTGGTTGGTCAGAGGTCAGGCTCAGCAGACTCTTCATCAGGTTACCACTGGGTTACCATGCTAATCTGTGTAATATATGTACAGTATTTGTACCTGTATACATTGTGTGTGTAGGGTTGGTGTAGGTCAGCGTCTGTCAGCTGGAAACCCAGTTAATGTCTCAGACGAGCAGGGGGTTGTTTCAATGCTAGTTGTTCAGCAGTGGTAAGTCTCCATCATTCACTTCTGATTGGACAAACAGGGTTTACAGAGACTGCAGGACAACACATTTGCTTAATTCTTTGACATCTGGCCCATGTACCAACCAGATAGTGTAATGTTTCTCAAGTCGACGTGGTTTGACTTTGCACTGAAGGTCGAAGTCAAGTGAGAGAACGAACATTTCATGGATCAAAGTGGTGACATATTCACTCTGCCTGTCGAAAAGCTACATACCATCCCTTTCTCAGCAAAGAAAGTATAAGTGGAGCCACTACAGTCATGTAGCTTCAGAAGACTCTTGGAGGACTGCTATGACATACAAAATGATGGTCATGTGATGGTCAAGCTTCTCCACTAGTAGTGATTACCTTCTTACAGTATAAGCAATGTTAGCTTAGTTACAAAGCTACCAAAAAGTAGCTTAAGGATGCCCTCACCCATCTTCTTATGTCATATGACCTTGGACTGCACATTTTAGCGGCCCTTCAAGAGTATACTGCAACGCCTCTACTGACCTGAGATGCACCATGTTTGTTGAAGAGTCCATCGACACATCTACTTAATTTCTCTTCTGAGATCCAGGTAGAATAGAGATGATAAGAAGCCTTCCCAGGTGGAAATCACATATCAATACCCAGATAACATATTTTTCCAGGAACTGTAATTCATTCAAAGTAGAAACCTTTCAGCTGAATCCCAAAATAATAATACATACAGTGGACTACAACAACAACGTCCAGTTAATTGGATATGTTGGTGTTACTAAGGTTTCACAATGAGGAAGCCATTTTCTGTAGGTCTCTAATTCTGAAGCAAAAGAAAAATCCATGCTTAAACCTGGTCTGAATCTGTGTTTCCATAGCAACCTTGCCTCAAACGTCTATAATTCATGTTTAATTTTTTTTTTTTCATAGCAGTTGTGTGATACTGTGGCATGTTCCTTATGGATAGACACTGCTGTACAAATCTCAGATTGAGATTGCGTGTATTTATGTGTGTAATACTGATTAATACATATATCTACATGTATGCTTGATGTTGGATTTTAAATCCCAGATTTGTGTTTGCTGGATAACTGTCTGCAACCCCCACTGCACTACATGTGTTTATTAAATGGACTGGACTTCCTTCTTGTTCCTCATATCTGTCTCTGCAGATAAATACACCACCTCACACTTCTAGTGGGTCATAAGTGATGATCGAGAGAGATGACATTTGTATGAGTCTATACATTGTTTTTTATAGGAAAATCCTGCATAGCATACCTTTTAATTGATTCATTTTTTGATTGTTAACCAGAATTATAACTTAAATTGAAATGTGTTATACCCCTTGTTAGCATTTAGCTGCTACATTTTACCACAACGAGTTAGGTTGATATGATTTGGGGCATCAAAGCACTTTGGAACTAAAACTAAATCAGTAAACCCTTTCATACACCTGCTACACACATCATTATCATCCCATTTTCCTCCACAGCAGGAACATAAAGCAGTAACACATCCTCATAATTAAACGACCACATAGATTGATTGTACCTGCACTCCAGAACGACCAATAGGAGCATTTTCAGAATGACTCAGAGGTGTGTTACAACCATTACAAATCACTGTTGAAAAATAATGATGTTTTATGGTGTAGCAACGCTGTGGTTGAGGTCTGGTTAGGTTTAGGCACAAAAAACACTTGGTTAGGTTTAGGGAAAGATCATAGTTTGGGTTAAAATGATCACTTGAAATGCGGTTTCTACTTCCTTAAAGTTACACATCCTTCGTCGTCATGGCAACAGTAAACATCACGATTTCTGTTGTTTATGTGTTTTTAAAAAAAAATGTCGCAACGATTGGAACCATGACATTTGAACAGCGATTTCCTGCAGCTAAGTCCACTTTTTACCATCTATCTATCTAGCCATCCACCCAACCTGCCTCCTCCTAATAGGGCAAATTGTCACCTTATATTAATGTCATCTCAACTGCGTCACTTCCCTGAGTCATAATTACTACGGTCGCTAGATGGCATAAATGTAACTATAGGTTGTTTTTTGCGTCTGAATTTTAGACCTATACTGTCGTTTTTCTTTTGAGGACGGGCTGGGCTTTACCCCTCACCGCTCCTCCCTCCCGCAGCCAGCAAGCCATATGGTTGATCACAGATTAAAAGTATTTGTTGTGTACGCCTGCCCTACCCAGTGGATTACCAACCCACAGGAGAAGTGCAAAGGGCGGGGTTGTGTGGGATGGGAGAGGAAGAGGATGTCATCTGTTTGAGCAGCCCAGAGACAGAGGAGTAATGAGTTTCCTGTTTAAACTAGTGATGACTTAAAGGAATTGTACAGCCCACCTGTACAAGGCCAGCTTTGACCTTTGTCTCTTTAAACTGCACACACACACACACACACACACACACACACACACACACACATAGCAATTAGGTACCCTAACTGGATGATTGACTTGGCAGATGACAGCTGGTTAGAAAGAAGATTGAAGGAGACATTAAGTGAATTATGTCCAGGAGAAGGTTAATGAAACTAAAAAGGTCTGTTGGATGACAGAGGAGAGGAATGTCACGTCTGATTGTGTGTTTAAGTTGTGATGGAGGTTAACTGAGCTGAAGTGGTATGTGTGTGTATGTGAGTATTGGTGAAATTGTGACGGTGCTAACATTTAGCATGAATGTGTGTGATGTTGTCACATCTTGGCAAGTCATTTAGAATTTGTCTTTAAAATGTTCCTCATTTAAAGCAACACTGCAACTTTTAAAGTAAGAAACATCATAGTCTTCTTCTTAAGTTGAACTCATAATCAATAAATGCACTCTTCCTCAATTCAATACACTCAGGGATTTTGCTGCTAGAGTTTTACTTGGTCTGGTATGACCAGTAGCTTATGGTCACTAATGTTAGCTTAACTTTAGATAGATATTGCTGTGTGACTGATAATACTGAGTCAGGTCACTGACTGTATGACTTTTTTTCTTCTTGTGTTAAACAGATTTACCATGTCACCAACCCTGTCTCCCTAAAAATAATGTATATACCACTAACTTGCAACAGCAAATACACTTTGAAAGAAATGTAATGCTGCCCAGATACTGTTTTTGTATCAATATAATATTGAAACAATTTCAATCAACATATCTGCAAAGTTGCCAAATGTGCATACTGTCTGTATCTACAAAACATCTACTGTCAACATGTTGTGCAACAATTCCGCACATTGCAAATTGTTTCCGGCTTGCAATCCTGTTCCACTCACTCTCAGTCACATCCCTTAATGATGAATGATGTTTTTAAAACAGCTGCCACAAAAGAATCTTGAAAAATGAAGGGAAACTCAGTGCACCATCAACCTGTAACTGCCACATGTGGCCACAGATCAGCAAAGGTTTTGAAAACATCTTTCTTTTAAACAAAAGCCACTGTGGTGAGCACACTGAGTCATTTTGAGCCCTAAGCAACTTGTTAAAATGTTTTCTTGATACCAGAGAAGTAATCTGAGTTTTATGTCATGATAATGTCAACTTCAAGTTCAGATGGCCTGGTATTTTAATAAGAGAAGCAGGGCATTCTTCTCACCTTACATCTGCAGCACAGAACCTGACCGCAACATCTTACACCAGTTTACTGTTGAAGGTCATATACTGCCTCACCTGACAGGCCTTGCTCATGTGTATATCACTCATATCCAGGGGTGTGCTGTAATTAATCATAGTTGCCTGCAATTTGTTGCTCTTTTCCAAGATGCAGTCACCATCAATCTGACCAGTTTAATTTTTCTGAGGACACACTGTATGTTCTGCAGAGCAGGTCATTTAGAGGGTGCTTGGTTTGACTATTATCCCATTTTGTGACATTATAACTTATTTTTTTACACAAAATTACTAACTGTTACCTCTCCAGCAATTTTGTGTAATCAGTCAAAATGATGGGGGCCATTTGGAAGTATCCATCAGTGCTTTTGAAATTCAGAAATTACAGAAAAGTTTCAGTTATAGCAACTTCTCTCCATTCCTCTCCAAATGTCCTTTTTTGTAATGTCTTTTGTCACGTATCAGATGGGAATTAGATAGAAATCGTCTACATCAGAGTTGTCAGCCTGTAAAATCTGCAATCAAGCCTCGCTTTGACATAATATTTATTCTTAATATGATCACATTTCCCATGATAGACTGAAATTTGGTTCCAAATTCCCACCACCTAAACATAGAAAACAACTAAGGAAGTTTTTTAGCAAAAAAATTCGGCTTAATTCCAAAAGTAGAGTCACTTACACCTGTTTTAATGATAGTTTCACAAGTATTGGTGGCTGTGTTTCATATATTCATTATACTCCATATGGTATTATACCATATTGTATTACTCAGGATTCCATACTTGGCCTACTCCTTTTTTCATTATGAACACTGTTGCTAGGCTAGAAAATAAAAGCAAAACATTATACATAGTTCATTTAACATACTTCCACTTAGGGTTGGGGTTCAATAACATTTTTTAACATACATCTAATAGTGAATGTCCTCATATCGGAATCCTTTTGAAACTCTTATTAAGTTTTTATGTTTAACTTTAAATTAAATTAAGCAAAAAAAAAAAAAAAGTAACTTTGCATTCAAGAGCTAAAATGCAAATATATACAATGAAATACCCAATACATGTAGTTTTGTGAACTACGATGGGAAACTACATGGGGAAAAAAGCAATAAAAAAGTTGGTCTCAAAAAAATACCCAATACATTATAATACTAGTGTTTTTCTTGATAAAATACATATTACATTTGCTAGATAACTATCTAAAATATTTTGTACATTATTCTTTGCAAATAAGCAAAAAGAATGTTTTTAAAAATAGAGCTTCTGAGATACTCTGAGCTTCACAAATCCATATATTTTGTTAATGTGTAGCCTCATCCAAAATGGCACCAGCTATCAGAACCCAATCACACTTGCACTCAGCCAAATTATACCACATCATGGTGTAAAATTTCTTAGCTAAGCAGTATACATACCAATTGGTGTCCAATGACCCCAACAGTCTTTAACTGGACAACCCAAGAAATCAAAATTTCACTTGTGCAAAGTTTATATTGGAATAAATGGCATGGATGAAATTCCAGACAGCTCCAGATGCATCTCTGATTTGAGGTTTTATTTAATTGTCAAATGTATTAGATCATAGTTGATGGCATTTATAGTTGACACCCTGTCATTGTTTGTACATCACTCAATTTCAGAGATATGTTGTGGATATGTAAATATTTTGTTCAGTTCTCCTTGTTGCATTTTTTTTCTCGTGTGATTTTGTCAGATATGCTGAAACGTGATGATCACTCATTCCAAAGCTGATTTCTCATGTGCTTTTTGTGACACACTCAACAATGAGGAGTCTTTCTCCCTATGCTAACATATTCAATGAATGAGAATTGTTTGGGTGATATTTTCAACAGCGAGGGCATTGTTAGCCATGTCCTAGAAGACTGCAAAGAGAATGGAGACATTTACCGCTCTGATGTCATCAGACAAGGATATTCACAGGACACAGGAACAATACAGACTTACATCTGATCATGGATGGTATACACATGTAGACATGTAGAAACAGCAGGGACCTGTTTTCTGATGCTTCTATTAAACAGCATACCATTAATTCTGTGCAGCCAATCAATTGCTATGAAAAGGTCCGTGTGGCTTAATTTGCATTTGGTCCAGTAGAATCAATACAGCCCTGCTCTGGGCTACAGTCTGACACAGATCTGCATTAACCAAACAGCATGCCTGCTTCCATTAAACAGTCCACGACATGAGGTCTAGTGATCACAGCACCAATAAGCAAGAAAAGTCACTTTGGGGGCTGGACTGGTGCCCAGTATGCTGCTAGTATTGTGCACCAGTCACCAGTAGGGGTCATCTAATATAATGACCATCAGTACTAACATGGATACTGCCATTTTTCTTGCTTAAAGACAAAGCTGGCCGTTCCTCTTTAAGTTAGTGCATAGCTTTAGCAGGAGTTCAGCAAGGATGTAATAAAAGCAGGGCTTAGTTTTCAGTCTGGGTGAAGGCATTTATGTAAAGGTCGCATGGAGGCCGGTTACACTGGTTGTATATGTAACCTTATAGGAGTCACTTCAAGGGAAATAAGCAGGCAAGGACAGGTTAACAGTATTATTTACCAATATTATTGAGCAGCATGTGACTGATATTTCTTTTCACTGTGGTAGGTGACACACTTCATACTCTGATAATGAAAAACAGTCAGATTTGTCTGGTTGACAATGCTAATGTAACATATCTTCATGTTTAAGTTCATGTTACCTGGTTGGTTCATGACAATCGTTGCACAAACCTCAGACCAGAGAGATCATCTTTGCTGTAGTTTGACAAATAATCAATCTAAATTTAAGATCCGCTTACAAGCTTTATAAAGAGCTTTCAACCAAATCTCATTGCCTTCATTAGCAAATGGAATTCACTCACTCGTCATGGTATTAGTTCAGTTATCATCACATGACCTAAATATGGAAATTTGACCATGAGTTACAATTCAGAACTCCAAAAGACGCTAGTTAGTCGACCTTGAGTTGAGATTATTTTGTCAAAATACTCCCAAGGTTAAGGATGAACTTTCATGCTCAAATTATATTTGCTAGTGAAGTCTCATATCCAGATGTAATCTAGATGTGAACCAAAATACTTTTATTTACACTTCTAAAAAAACACCAGAAGAAGAACTTGTGATAAAAGCAGTTTAGCTAGCTAGTTAATAATTAACTATCCATCAGTTTACAAAAAACACACTGATGACCTGCATGGTTGGACCAAGAACATGATAAATGTGACAGAGCTAGATGGCTAATTTCAGTTTCCATTTGAGTTCCTCTGTCCTCTCACCCAGTATTACTGGGTGCAATGCTTTTGACAAAAAGAATATCATTATTTCAAAGATAACAAAATTCCCATTGGCCTGTACTTTGTGTTTAGTGGTAAATGGTGAACATGGTTACCTGTCAAACATCAGCATGTTAGCATTGTGATTGTGAGCATGTTAGCATGCTGATAATAGCATTTAACTTAAAGCCACTGTACCTAAGTACAGTCTCACAGAAATGCTAGCATGGTTCTAGATCCATCATATTTTGATTTTTAGATAGTTATCCAAACTGTCCAAGACACATAAACTAGCTGTGAGTAAAAATTGTATTTTAGACATTTTGATGCACATCAATAATTGTATCAGTCTTTTGGTGTCATCTATTTTGACATGTAAACCAATAGATCACAGCAACATTGGCTCTTTGGGCAGGGGCACTATTTAGGGATGAAAACCATGATTGACCTGGACATGGGTCCTGGAACATGGCAAGTTTAGATATGTGTATTGTGCCAGAGTTGTTGAGTTTTGTGTAGATATGACAGATAAGATATACGTATACATATTTTTATTATCATCTTAGGTTCAAGTAGACATTTACTGTCTCTTTTGGAATAAATGTGTTTGACTTATGCATCACCATTGCCCACCATCGCAAATTATTACAACAATTATTGGCCCATATCTGTCCAGTGTGTATGTGGTGCCCCCTCCCTCTTCCTGTTTTGACATGCTGCCCTTTGCCGACCACCCTCTCTCTCTTCTCTCTCCACATGCATAGCTAGGCTGGTGGGTGTAAAAATAGCTGAGTGAGGGGGCATGGGGGGGGTGGTGGTCAATGGTCAGGGAGTTGGAATTAGCAATGAGGAAGAGCTAGCAAGCACTGTGCTGGCAGTAGTAAGAGGAGGCAAGTCCAGTCAAGAGGTGCAACAGGGACAGGAGCACTGCTGAGGCCAAAGAGAAGTGGGGTTTGGCCCGGACTGAGGGGGTTGTCCCCCTGGATGGTAGCCTGTAAAGTTTTTAGGGGGATGGTAGGGGAAGTAGAGACAGGGAGTGGATTAGTAGAGTGATTAAATGCACTCACTTAGATTCTTCTATGTTCTGATGGGATAGACTTGAATACCTTACACCATGGGAAATGCAGCCATGTGTAAGGTGTGCGGCTCGGACAAGGGTCTGAGGGCGGCAGGCAGCCAGTCTAACCTGGACCAGAATGCTTTGCCAGACTACTACTGTGTGGAGCATTTTCCTCTGCAGCCTCCACTGATGCTGGTAAGACCCAACACTGGCAGGTGCAGCCTGTAGTCCAATTTCAGGAGATATATACAGATAGAAAGGTTTTGAGTAACTTTTTTAAGCAAAATCTTTGAAGCACAAAGGAGTCAGTGTCAGCTCTAGCTTTAAAATCTTCAGTTATTTTTATTTTGGTCACAATCTTGAAGACACCTGTTCATTGTCATGTCATGAACAAGCTGCTCAACCTGCATGCATTCTGTAGTTTTCTCTTTCCAATGAAAACATGTTCTATGCTGCTTTGGAATTATTGTTCTGACATAAGAATCAGTATTGATTTGTAGCTTGCAATAGGTATCAACAAGTATTAATATATTACCCAGGTGTGTGAGTTTGGGCTTTTTAAGAAATGTGTGTATTTGTGTGTAAGTGTGTGTGGGATGGGGTGAAGTGTTGCTCCCTCTCCTCTCTCTTTAAAGGCCAGTGTGACATTTTTGTTCCTAAAGTATCTCCACATAGCAGCATGTGTACCCTTGCGGCTAATTTGAAAAGCAATATAATGACTTTAGCAGCATGCCGCTGCTGCAGTGCTACCAGGAATACAAGGTAAACATATTAGTCATTTAGTCAAGTGCTGAGTCCTGATGTGTGACTTTTCCTAGAGCACATTTTAGAAATATGTGTCAGTGACAATATTAAGCTTGTTTCTGAATAAATGGTCTTTCAAATCAAGTGGCAGTTTTGTAATAGTATTGCCTTGTTTTATCAGACTGGAACTTAAAGTAAGTGGAGTATCTCAAGCTACCTGGTAGAACTCTAATAGATACATATATAATAAACCTTGATTTAATTAGGGGCACTATGGCCATGGCAACATACACAAATACATGCACACAGCATCACCTAAAATTGTCTGCAGGGCTTCATAAGAATGTAAATGTCTGACAGGACCATACTGGTGGCTTTACATGTTTAATGCAAACTTAAATGCCACCATTTTTATCTAAACATACTATATGTTTTTATATTGATTTAATACCTTGGTACAAAAATCAACATGCACAGAATTAAACTTGCTTGAGATTGTTCTTCACAGTAAACATCTTTCAAGGAATATTTTGCAGAGTCGTCATTGCTGGCGTATTCAAGGGCTGAAGGGAAATTCTGACGTCCTAAATTTAACTGATGAACAGTAACCTTTCAATAAACTAAACTAATTCATAAGATTTGATGGCTCCAATTGTTTACGTGTCTTGGATAACAGATCCGCCAAAAATCACCAATAGTTTCAGTTTTTTAAACTGTTCCAGCTTTTCCCCATCATTATCAGTTTACAATAATGGAACGTTAACAATACAAGCAAATTAAAGCTGCACAGAACAGTATTTTTATATAACAGCAGAGCAGTGTGACAAATAGAGCTGAGCTTCATTACTGAGGCGGGGAAACAGACACAATGTGTCTGTGAGTGAGTGTTTGCATGTGTGTGTGTGTGTGTGTGTGTGTATGTGGTGAAGTCAGACATATCGACCCGTTGCCCTCAGTTTTTTGACTCGACACAGTTGTACTGTATGTTACATTGGCTGCTAAACACTCCAGTGGATACTTACAGTACTTACACTGGTGTTTATGGATGTTAGTCCCTGGTGAGAGGGTGGAAGAGATTGAGATAGGATGCATTAATCACTCTGTGTAGGTGTTCGTGCTTCATTTGTAATTTTCACCACAATATCACAGTTTTTCCTCTAAGCAGATAAAATCATTGTCTCAAAGTTGCAACATGGGTTCATGCTAGGATTCCAGTTTTTAACATATAAGCTAACTTCAGCATCAGCCCAATAAGCAACAAATGAGTCCAGAAATAATGACTGAAGTAGAGCTACAATGATTAGTTGATTGGCAGAAACTTAATCTGCAAAAGTTTTGATTAATCATTTAGATTTTTTTTTTTCAAGCAAAACACCAAACTCGATGGTTCCACTTGTTGTATATAATAGTATAGCAATATCCTGGGGTTATAAACTGATGGTTGGTGAAAACATGCAATTTGAAGACATTACTTTGGGCTTCAGGCCATTATGAAGGACTGGTGTTTCATTGACCTGACAATTAACTGAGTAACAAAAAAATCTGAAGATTAATTGATGAAAATAACTGTTAGTTGCAGGCCTAGATTGAAGTTATTTTTGAGTTTGGTGTTCCTTTATTTTTTGAAATGACAGCAAACTCTAAACAATAAAGAGTCCATAAAAGTTAGGGGGCCACTGTATTCATTGTAGTACATTAGAGAACCATAAAATCAAATATTATTGCAATCCATCCAACAGCTGAGCTGACAAATCACCCAAAACCATAAAGTTTTTGTCAGGATATAGTCTGCAAATACACACACTGCAACAGACAAATGAGGGAAATAGCATTCTCCATGATTATATGAATACTAGTAGTTTGTAACAGCACAGTGAAAGGTAAATTTACTGAGGTTGAACATGACATTCGAGCATGAGCAACAGCTGATGATAAGATGAAGATCCTCCTCTTCATACCCACAAACCCTTGTGTTGTGGTTAATGTAGTGTGTATCTGTAATAGTACTTACATTTGCAAGTAAAATGTGTGTATTGTATTTATTGGGATAATGTACAGTTTTAAACATAAATGTTAACATTTGATGAACTGCACCAGAGTTAGCTTTAAAGCTATTTTTTTATCTGCAGTCCCTTACAAATATAACATATAACAGCACAATAGCAAACAGTGCAAAGCAAAAACCACACAGGACACATTATACAAAATACAAAGCTACACACATCTACTCATGTAGAATTGCAGGGGAAAGAAGTGCAGTGATGTTACAGTCATTCAGTGATGACAGTTACAGACCCGAGTAACTCAATTACGGATTGCAAAATGGAGAAAGAGACAGTCAAAATGTCCAAACGTTGGGATCAGTTCAAGCTGAAGCAAAATGAAAACTCAGTACAGTGTGTGTAAAACCGAACTAGCCTACCACAATAGCACAATGTCAGTGCTTCAGCATCTCAGCAGAAAGCATCCAGTCCACGGAGCAGACACAACACAAGGTAACATTAATGTCAGCATTAGCATTAGCATAGCATCCAGTTACTCCATTAATTGATGGAATGATCGGTAGAATACTTGATTACTAAAATAATCGATAGCTGCAGCACTACTTGAAAGAGTTTTCTAGTCTCATATCACTTCAGTGAAAGTTCTTTTGCACTTTGCATTACCAGATTTCCACTTGCATATGTTAAAATAAAGCATTTGTACGGGCACTATTGCCCACATCATGTTTATGACGTTGATGTTGTGCAGCAACTCATCCCACATCCCACCCACCTCCTGTTTTTAGACATGGTCTATTCCGGTGGACTCCTGAACTATGACCTTTGACCTTGTTTTTACACTGATATAGTTATGTGCAGCTTTGAAGTTCTCCACAACTCCTCTAGGAATTCATTGGAACTTTAAAGGTTTCTCTCTGATCACTTCATACTTGCTGATCCCCATTCAGCTGCTATGTCTTCAATTTAACAGTCATGAAAAAATACACTTTGAGTCATTTGTTTAAAAGACTTGTTATATGTCAGGTTATGAAATTGTAATGTCCTGTCAGAATATAACATACAGTATATTGAGTAAGAGTATGTTCCTTACATAATATGCATTACATAATATATAGGTATGTGCAGTGAGCTTACCGTATATACATTTATGATGCTGTGTTGCTACAGTTTTATTAAACAACTACACAGATGCTCCCCCTCAGCTATTTGCATTAACATCTAAATTTAGCTGAAACACATAATCCTCCTGGTCCTGCACTGATGGACTGTATGCTGATAGGTCCAAAGGGGCAGCTCTGATTGGCTGAAAACAGCCTAGGGCCATTTCCAAGTTGTCTTCTGAGGCTCAGTATTGCTGTATGCAGGTCATCTGACATTGATCATAATGTTAATGAAGGGGATGGAAGCACAGGGAAGGTGAATGTGTTGAATATATCAGGAGTTCCAGATATGTCAACTTGAGGATGATGAATTACAACAGGCTATTTTTACTTAGTATGAATGATCTATAATATGTCATTATTTTTGCTTGGGGTGAATGCCTCACACCTCCAAAATGTCAACTTTTGGGAGTGAAAAAGAAAAGCAGCTTTTCACATGGCTAAATTTGGCTATTTGTGGTTATAATGATTATCGGTTGTGTTGATTGAAGTGCTGTTGTAATCTCTAACACTGTGAGTGTGTACTGCTTCATGGACTTATGTGCACAGGGAAACCCAAAAGAGCTTTTAATATCAGAAACACACACATAAACACAGCCTGCACCAACGGGAGAGGTGCAGTTGCTAGTAAACACAGATAATGTTATTACGTCCTGACAGCTAGAAATAGAATGTTCTCCTTCAATCAAATTGACACAGTTGCCACCTACAGTACTGTGTGTGTATGTGTGTCTTCTTACACTTGTTCTTATCTGGGCTAAATGTCCTCTTAAGTTGTTGAGGTTAGAAGAGTTTAAAGTTAGGTCATGGTTACATTTATGGTACTGGTTAACTACTTAACAACTAACAAATATAAGTCTAAAGTTCGCTTCCTTTTAGCTTCCCTTAGGTAGTACTAGCTAGTACTCACTGTACACTAGTATTGTACAGTGAGTTAGCTTTTCCATACCTTGATTTCTAAAAACAACTGCCAGCTTTTGCTTGTTTATGGGAGCAGTGTGACTGAACTGTGCTGTAAAATCAAAAATAATGAGCTAAATGAGGCTAGGAAGCACCACAGAGCTACAGAGTTGGGTTATAATTTTCTGTGTTGAATACAGCTAAAATAATTGATTAATGCAGCTTTAACAAGTGAATTTTAAAATGTTAGCATAGCTCCAGTGCTCCATGCTAACTGTTAAGCAAACAACTGTTTTAGTTATGGACTTGATAAACTACTAGCTTATTGTTCCAAAAGCTAACACGTTAGCCATATGAACAATAAGCTAACATTGGCAATAAGTTAGTATTTGTATGGCCATACAAATGTTAGCCGTATACTTGCCTAATGCTATAATGTGTGTGTTAATGTGTGTTAGCATCAGAGCAATAAGGTACTGTGGACAAATGGATGATTTGGATGTAGCTACCTAAATAGCTAAATGGTAAATTGACAAACAAGACAGTCTCACAAAAATTATAATAATCCTTCAAGGTTCTGGTGTGTGTGCGTTTTCCTCAATAATTGTTCACACAATTTGAGATTTATATAAGAAACTATGATATGATTTAGTTTTTCGTAACCCTCTGGACACACACACACATAATGAGCTGTTATATCTCACATGTGAATGATGCTGTGGCATAAGGCTGTGTTGATGGGCACTTCTAAAGGAAGCAATGTCCTTCATGTGTTCTGCTCTCACTTGTGCTAGCTCTGCTGACAGACAGAAAGCCCTGTTGTCATGGTTACCTCCAGGGAGGGCAGTGCTTTTCTCCGTGTGAAATGGGAGGGGTGTGGATGCTCACAGCCTGGGCACTGGTCTCTCACAGAGTGTTAGGGGGGGGTTTGCATTATTGATACAGCTCGTCACACTCCACAGATGAAGATAGTGACTTTGTAAATGAATGTTTGATGTAATGTGTCGGTGGAGGAGCTATAGGGCTGTGCTTTGTCACGCTTGGAAGGTTCGATGAAGTTTTGAAGTAACGTGGCTGTCTAGACACAATATTGTTACAGAAGGACCCACATCACATTTGTATGATGGACACATACTGGTGCTACTTTTTATTTCACTTAACTCCATCCTGATGTTTCTTTTTAAACACTGATGAAAGACGCAATGACCTCCATCTTGACTAAGGTTCCTTTATTTATTTTTATTTTTAATTTCTATCCTTCTTTATTGCCAGCAATAACATGACTCACCCCAAGAAAGACCTGTCAGAGCAGCTTTTCTGATCTGCACAGCACATTCAAAACAGTTCCCCATCAAAGAGAGTGACAAACTGACTAAGCTTCTTATAACCAGGAGTTATGAAACATTTTCTGTAGGACACTGGCTGCCACAATTTTCCCTTTCTCTCCAATGTTAAGTGTTTTCCATTCAAAAGACTCACTTGTCTGAGAGTCATGTTTGGTCTGAGTGCCACTATAGCAACCCGCCAGTTTGCAGAGAGATGATTAGGGCAAGGTCTTGCATAATGACTCGTCAACTCTGGAGGGAATGTGGGGATATTATCAGACAGGCCTGATTGTGGTAATGGCTGCTTTGTACAGTGCTCCTAGAAAACAATGCTTACCCTGTAAGACTATGTGAGACTGTATGAATAAGTCTTTCCATGGCTTACTCTATTTTCTGTTCTATTCTATTTTATTGTAACTGAGACTGCTTGACTTTTCCATGATTCTAGTCTTAATAAATTAACATTAAACTCAACAATAAGCAGCAAAATAAAAAAAATAGTACTTAGAGCCTTAATAGGGCTGTAGCCACGATTCCTCCCCAACACCCTCCAAGACATCAAGAAGAATTGTTTAGATTTTTCACATTTTGTTTGTTTATTAAGCAATTAAATTATGTTATATCTGTATTATATCAATTACATCTGCATGTTTTAGTTAAATATAACGGTTCTTTCACGGAAAATTCTCTGAAAATCGACAACTACTTATAAACTCGATTAACGAAACTCTAATTAAGATAACTATCTAAGAAATGTCTCTCTATTATCACTATGACTACTACCAGATTAAAACGTTCTTTTCAGGAAACTTTGTGGAAACTTTGTAAAATTACTGGAAAATGATGGCCTATAAAATAAAGCATCATCGTTTTATTTTCCCACTTCAAGGATGAAAACTATTATTTTATCCAAAAAGTTTCCTTTTATATTTTAGGTAGACTTTGAACCATGACAGTCCAATCTTATGCCTAACAATGTACCAGCACACAAGTAATATATACAGTAACATATAATTAATATGTACACCTAATGGCATGTCCAAACTTTTGATGTGGGTGTCAGAAATTCCTTGACAGATGTTTAGCTGAAATGGCCATGTGCACTGGATGTGCCGATTGGGGTAGTGACTGATAAAACTGCTGCTTTTCTGGACAGTAGATGCAGTTCAGTGCTGGCAAATACAACAGTGATGTATCCCAACAACAACAAGTTAACACGCATCAACCGGTGATGGCGTGTGTCAAGATGCTGACATTATACAGGCTTACAAAAATAAAAAGGGTGCTGTTATGACATGTGTCATATGCCGCCAGTGTGCGTTGCCCTTTAGAGTTGTGACTTGGGATCAAGCCCACAATGTGATCACTTTATCAAAGGAGTATTCTGACATTTTGTGAAATCGCCCAGAAGTCAGATGACAAGATTGAAATCATATTCATTTATGTGCATCCAGTACAGAGAAAAGGCCAGGAAGTGTTTAGTCTATCGCAAAGACTTGAAGCAGGGGGAATCTGCTAGCCTTAAGGAACTGAAAGTAACACTAAATGGTAACTTCAAGCAGTAAACTTGTACCTTATCTGATAGTAACACTGTCTAAAGAGCAAGGATGGATTACCAACAGAGCTAAATGCCAGGGAAATACCCAGGGCCCCCAGACCCCCAGGGACCTGGTAAGCTCCAAATTTATTGGGTTCAGATTTATTGCAAATTGCGCAATATCAACTGAAATTATACATGTTCTGATTTATTACCTGTCGTCTCTGCCTGTCTTTTGAAAGGCCAAAAAGCATGTTGCCAAAGGGCCCTTTTCTGATTGCTAATGGGGTGTTTTTCAGAGTTTGAATTTCCAACAAAAAGCTCATGAATGTAATACTTTTTGGTGTAAAACACATTTTAGATGACAGATCATCCTTGATCACAACAACAAGGACAGTTTCTAAAACGGTCCATGTACACGACTGCTCTAACTTTCTTGAACAGGCTTCAAGTTGACTTGACTGCAAGTTGACTTTTGTAATGTACATGAAATGAAATTCCTGAAATGAATGGCTGCCTGTAATGTAAACCTAAAAATTTACAGTGTGTGTAAAACATGGAGAATCATCAGTGCAGTCCTTTGAGGTGATTATATCTGTGGTGCAGAAAGCTCTGGTATGATAGGTAGTGATGCAGTGCAGTTCTCTGCAGCAGCCAGACAGCAGCTGACTGCAGGTCAAACACAAACATCAGAGCACAGCTATATGTATGTGTATGAAGGAGACATTGCTGCTGCAGTGTCACTGCTCATTTTATACATCATCAGTGCTGCATCCTTCACTCTGATCTCCGAGAAAATGTGAGCAGGTTGATGCTGTAGATTACTGAGTGACAGACTGTGATGAGGGAAAGGACAGACCACACTTCAACTTTGATATCCGAAAAAGCTGGCGAATGAGAATTTTAGGCAAACTGCGACCTTGGCAGCAAATAAGAGATCTTTGCTCAGCTCAAAAATAAACACACTGTCGCTGACCCCTGACCTCCCTGTTGAAGGTGGTAATGCAGTTTGAATGCAGTATAAAAAAGCATCACACAGTGTTTTTCCACAGCAGGAGCAGAGAGCTGGGAGCTTTGAACAAGCTGTGTGTGAGCCAGGATTTAGCTTTAGCGAACGCACCAAGAGGAAAATGCTGAATCATTCTGCCTCCTTATAGTCCTGGTCTGTTTCCAACTGCAGCTCTCTCAGCATCCAAAAACAGGGGACATGTCCTTCACTAAGCACGGACACACACATCGTTGTGCACAAAGGAAAAGCGTATATGGCTGACTATGGCTGTACTGTTTTTGTAGATGATTTATTGTGATATTATGATCATTGCAAATTTAGACCTTTTAAGAAACCAAATTTTCCACAAATTTATGACTCTTCCTGGACCAACTCCAACTTAACCTTTTGTAATATATAGACTCTATTGTTAGATTTTCTTCATTGATGTGTGTGTGTGCAAATGTGTGTGTATGTATATGTATGCATGGGTGTGTGTATATACTGTATATGTATATAAATGAGAAGATGGGTGTTACAGTAATATGGTGTGCCGATGACAAAGGCGTAGACAAGTGTTTGTGAATCTAGCCAGGATTGAAAACAATGGATTTCTGAGATATTCTGGATATGATGGAAGGCTGCTTTGGAGATGCAGCTGATGGGCTAATTAGAAATTCAGGTCAGCATTAGTAACATCAACATTTTGATTTGGTCAGTGCAAAGGGACTGGGACTCCAAGTAAGCACAGACCTGTTGCCTCTGAAACTTTGCACCTAATACTGGGAGTTCAGTCTTTTTGTTGTTCAGTTGCAACAGTGACGGAAAAGCGCTCATGCTATCAGGACATAGTGATATGTAGAGTGGTGTATTATCTGCATAGTTATGTAAACTGATCATGTGTTGTGCTGATAAGAGAGCCAAGCAGAAGCATATACAGAATAAACTTTAGACGTCTAAGAATGGATCCTTGTGGGACTCCATACAGCATGGCACATTTACTAGATCATCCTCAGATCATCTATTTTAGGCTTTTGCATTTCTTTGAATGAGATTTAGCTTAAAAAGTACAGAGCAGAGTGTTTGGTCAGAGACTGGCTGTGTTTGATTCTATGTCAGGTTAATGGCTTTTTGCCAAATGGTCAAGAAGATGACTCACTTATCATTTAAAATCAATTAAATAGGGATTGCTTTGATCAAAAATGTGACTCATTCACCTTGAGTGGCTAAATTATGTGATTATCATACTACTTGAAAGCCAATGACAAAATGTACATATGGTTTAGACATTATGCAGATAACATGATTTTTAAAATGTATTTCTTTTGTGTCTCTTCCAGTCGGACAGTAACACCAGTTTCCTGCGAGCGGCGAGGGCAGGGAACATCGACAAGGTTTTGGAATATCTGAAAGGAGGAGTGGACATCAGCACCTGCAATCAGGTAGGAGACGGAGAACATGACCTGCATAATACACAGCATCCCCCACACACACCCACTTACACTAAGGCTGTACAATATACAAAAAAATAATTTTTGATATAGGATGTACTTTGATTGGAGTGTGGCAAAAGTGGAAACACTTCTGTAAACATGATGGGAGGCTTCCCTACAAGCCTATTTCTGGACACTACAGTATAAACCCAACTACTAATATTATTGATCCAAATAATTAATTTTAACATTTGTCCTCCACGCCAAGAATTTGGTCAAGCTCAAGAAAAACACAAGTTACAAGAAATAGTGAGTTTTAAACGTTCTTGCACAGTGAGGTTTGGTTGCTGCACTAATTGATTTTGATGGCTACTTGGGAACAGACTGAAAACACAACATGGATGGACAGTGTTGTCACCTTATACTTTTTCGTGAACATATTAGCAAACAGTTGCCTATTTACACATCGAGCAGGCATGAAGCAACACTAGCATTCACTTGAAGTTGTGTTTCTGGTCTCCTTTGTCAAGAATTTCATTATACACTTTTCTTTTAGCTCTGGTTTGGTCTCCACCAATTTCTCAGAAGTTCATGTCTGACTCATTAGTTACTAAATACTCAACTATATTCACCAACTTTTTCTGTCTGCTGTTTGGTTCTGGGTATAGTGTACAGTGGGTTTATCAGAGCTTTTTTAAAGAAAACAGCTGCCTGCTGCACTAGAATTGCTGGGCCATAAAACCAAATCAATGATCTAAAAGAGGCTAAAAACCTTTGATCTGAGGGGACCTGCAGAGTTGGATGATCATTCTCTGTGTGTTCTTCACCATTCACATTATATATAATCATTTTATTCATTGTTAATATAAAAATATTGCATAGTGCAGCTTTAACTTCCTTGTTAAGTGAGTCCAGTGGTTCTTGCAAACAATTTGGCATACACTGTGTTGAGTGAGGTAGCTTCATGCTAGTCTCTCATTGCCAGATCATTTCCATGTGTGTAACCACTGATCCAGGAGTTAAGTCTGGCTGAGCCCACTGTAATTTTGCACACAGGTGCAAAAACAGTCAGGGTGTTTTTTTTCCCCTCAAACCGCTCATCAGAGAGTGGTAATCTCACAGCTGCCTTAACAAGAAAATGTGGAGTTGAAATTTTAAGGTGGGACTTTTTTCACAGCTATGTAGCAACTGATGGCAAACAAACATTACTTTTAGATAGTAAACATATGCTTTCGATATTATTGAAAAAAATCCACAGAATGTATTTGCTTCTTTTCTGCTGTTTGCTCATGTTTTACACTTTTAATCTGCATATAGCCTACACATACTAAATTCTTACATCCCAGTAAGGGAGAAGACTGTGTTTGATAAGAGAGAGTTTCTTTATTTAGGCCACTCATTATCTAGTCTCCTCTAAGCCCATTAGCATTCCAGCTATGGACGAACGGGGGCAGTGAGACCTGATATGTCAACAGTCCTGTCCTGGCAACAGTCATAATGACCAACCTGGTACACAAAAGTCACATGGAGTGGTAATGTAAGATTTGCTGGTGGCTCTGTGGTGTGTGGAGACTTTTTTGTTATTACATACATGTGGTTGGAATGATGTTCATCACTTGTGCCCTTGATGATATTTTGAGCTCCTGTTTTTGTATGTCTTTCTCTCAAGCTATGTTTCTGTTCCACTGTCAAGTAAAGTTTGACCTAGTTTTGAGAGGTTGGCAAAAAACAAAAATGCAAATGAGGAATTTCTCTGATGGGTAAAGGTAAACAGTAAATATCAATCATCAATCATGAAATTAAAGTTAATTATTTATTGAGGCAATTGTACTTTTATTTAAATGTTGTATTTAACTTTTTTAATACCAAAAAAAGAAGGGGGGTTCAAGCACCTCTCATGGTCTTCATTGGCAGCTGGAGTTTGCTCAGTCGCCATGAGGTTTCAAAATCTTGAAATCTTGATCTTGAAATCTTAAAAATAGAAAAAAAAAAACGAAAACTTAGCAAACTCCATCCACCAAATGTACTGCTGGCAAGATTTATCTTAAAGTTGTCAGTTCAAAATCAAATTCGAATGAACAAGATTTAATACATAACTCTTTTGAATCAATTCAAACACAACCTACTTAGCCTAATCCTAAACTAATGTTATGTTATAGAACTGACATCTTTCTCTTCATTTGCAGTGTCTCCACTGCTTCACTTGTGTGAATTCAGATTTGTTGTTGTGGTAATGTTGCTGTCAGAGAGTAGCATTTCTAAAGGCAGCAAATTGCCTCAAATTGAAAAGATCATGATTATGATAATTTTCATCAAATTACTCCCAGATGTTTGGTGTTGTGGTTATCCATTTAGTTTGGTTCACTAGTTCCTCTGCCCTGAATTAACAAAGAGAACAACAATAGCCTAATTGGCTGAGGTCAACAGGACATGCAATAGATCTGTGTGACATTTTACAAACGCCTCCCTGCTGGAATACAAGGCACGACCTGTTGCACTTTTACATAGTGGATTTTTAATTCAATAAGATCATTTCAAATATAGTGTGTAATTTTACCCCACATTGCAATGGCAGTTCAAATTTTGAATAGAAAGCAGCCGCCAACTAATCCATTTTAGAATACATTAAGGCCTTAACAAAAGCTAAATAATAAACATAACACAAAAAGTAAGGAAATTTGTGTTTGGTAGATTATTTCTTTGTTGTAACAATGCTTCTTGGCAATAAATATACCGTTGGAAAGCCTGTTAATTTTCCTTTTAAATGGTGCCACATTTGTAAGGAACATGCATTTGTGGGTTGAGCAGCAGAGCTGAGTATGTGGGTTGCGCCCATGAAAAACTTGCCAAATCTTCTCTGCCAATGTTGTACATGCATTCTCCTAAATACAAAGACACAAGACACACAAACAAATGGCAAAGCAGAGAGGGACTTTACTGTGCATGAACGCGGTCATTTCTGTGGATGGATGTGTATGTCCAAAAATGCCATAATTACATTATTCAAAATTCTACCTTGTACATGATTTCAGAGTGGATTTTCATGATCAATAATGATTGCCAGTGTTGTTGTGGGTACATTAAGACTTGGGGAAACCAACCATTAAGATAAAAAATGTAGGCTTTTCCACTCTGTACATAAAGTTGTCAGATGGTTAAGAGGTTATTGATATGTTTGATAGTGAGAGCTCCTTGAGGTCTTTGTCACACACACATGTGCAAACAGCTATCACTCACTTTTTTAAAAAAGACTTGAAACATCAGTCAAAACCTACAGTTGCACAAAAAGACACCCATGGGACTTTAATGGCTCCATTACTGTGATGGAACCACTGCCTGCTCAGCACCAAACAGGAGACTGACAAAGTTAGCGACTAGCTCGTGAACATAATGGAGTATATAGCAGCTAAAGAGACAGCTATTTTTCTCAGGAATTGGTGGAGACCAAAACAAAATTAAAAGGACAGTGAATATTGGACTTACATTCATCAGGTGGACATTAAATTGACTACAAATGAATGCCAATGTTGCTTTTTGTCTGCTAAGTGTGCATATATGCAGTTGTTTGCTATAGCTAGCATGTTAGCTTATGATTTAAGCTAATAATAACCCAGATATTGTGTTTTCTCTGCCCCCAAGTGGCCAAGTAAATCAAATAATGCAGCTTAAAACCATAAATTGTAACCCCAAAGCTGATAGTTATATGCAATTAGCTATTATATGCTAGTTAATGGTTCAAGGAATAGAACAAATAATTCTGTAGTTCTATATAGCATTTCCCTGTTTCATTTTTTGGCTCATCTGTGAGTTTATTTGAGCAGAACATTTTAATTTAGCACCATGCTAATTGTCAATAACCTTTAGCAATTCCCTGAAAATGCT
The DNA here is from genome assembly GCF_914725855.1 of Thunnus albacares. Classification (NCBI taxonomy): domain Eukaryota; kingdom Metazoa; phylum Chordata; class Actinopteri; order Scombriformes; family Scombridae; genus Thunnus; species Thunnus albacares. Next base: position 24,781,528 of record NC_058127.1, on the reverse strand, counting down.
GGTGAGTCTTTGAACTTTCATAATGGGCATGAGTGTTTTGCCGTTGCTCTGATGCTGATTATAGCACAACAGCATACAGCACTGATGAACTGGTATTTACTCTGAGAATAACAGGCTCGCTCCCCTGAGACAAATCCACTACTACTGTATTAGATTTCCAGCACATCACATTTGCATTGCATTAAAATCGCTGCATGGTGTAATAGATCTAACAGATAATTGGGAATCGCCTCCTAAGTGATTGTTCATATGGGCTGACAGAATGAGGTAACAGATATTATGGATGGGCAAATGGGCGGACAGGCCATGGTGCATGATAAAGAGGTTAGTGCCTTGCTGGAGGTGAATGGAGTACATGATGAGGTGTGTACAAAGACGAATAGGGCTCCTGAGGGTTGTGGGGGAGTGGAGGCCATTATGTTCCATATTAGAAAAAACCTGAAAACTAATCAGAACATGTGTTTTTTGCATACAGAGAATGCACTAATTTGTAAGTAATCAACGTGCAGTATACTTGAGATGTGGGATATACTCAAAAAGGTTCCTCCCTGACCATAATGGAAGAATATGGAGTTAAAATTTTAACTTTATTTCTTCCAACATCCAACTCTGTCTGTTGTTGTCCTTTGGGACAAAAGACACAGGAACTCGTTCATCTCTGCAGTCTCATATCTCCAGTTATCTCATGGGAGAGCAGTGACAGGTGTTACTTCAAACAGGCTGCTGATGCTTGTTCTGAGATAAAGAAATGTGTCTAACAAAAGCCAGAGAGGGTGGCATTACTGGTTGGTCTGCCCTGCTGTTTCATAGTGTCCTGCATTTTATTTTCATTATTTAAACTAAGGTACTTTAGGTATTATCTTTATCTTTTGGATTTGTAGATGATTGCTCATCACCATTTTTGTTGCCATTTTTCTTTTTTCTTTTTTTTTTCATTGGTGAAGCTAGATAGCAAGCTATATAGTGGTCTACAAAACTGTTTTTCTAACCAGGGACAACAGCCTGGACCCAGGCAAGTAATTTCCAAGGCCAAGCAAGAACATAAGAAATCTCTCAGATATGAATATTAGATATTAAGATATTAATGAGGTTAAACTTGACAAAGTATCCACTGAGAATCAACTAGTCAACCAGATGTATGCCGGATCAATCAGTGAACTCTTTAACTGAGTTGTTAGATACTGCATATTTCTTTCCTTTAAATTTACACATTTTAATGGAAATTTGGCAACATTTCCAGAACAGCTGTCATTTCTCAAATAAATTCTAATTCAGCCATGATTCACCATATTAAGCCAAGTGAAAGTTGTGGTGTTTCCAGTGTTTACTTAAAAAATACCAATTGCAAGACAGAACACAGAGGCATAGATCAGTTGTCCATATGGACTAGTCATCCAGTAAAGCCTTGCAAGTTCTCCTTTTAAAATGAAAACCCCACAACAAATAGCATCTGCAATAAAGAGAGTAAAGGGTTCACTCTTCTGTTCGTTGAACAAGTCATTTAGATACAGTGTTACCAACACATTGGCTTTAATTTTAGGGTGGTACAAGGCCAGCTAGGGGAAAGCAGGTGCATGTAAACTGAAATACATACTCTGATTTGCATCTGTACCTCAGAACAATGCAAACTGAAGCACAGTCAGCTGATTCTAGCACAAGCATTCATTCTCTTTGGAATCCCACAGGGTGCCTCTGTAGGGACCCTATGAGTCTAGTGGGACTGTCGGCCCCTGGGGGCTATGTGATGAGGCAGTCACGGAGGAAATTACTTATCGACTCAACGGCTCTTTTCAAACTGCAACCTAATGCTCAGACTGCTGAAAGGGTTATTGAATCAGTGCTGGGTCACTTAGAAGAGGAGAGGGAAACTAGGGGAACCTCTAGCCCTATATTCACCTCCACACTGCTGCTTAAAGGCATGAAAGAAAATGGAAGGCTGTTAGTAGAGCAGCACTTTGGCTGTTTAACTGCTTCAGAAATCTTACACATTTAAAACAACAATGATCAATATTTTTAGATCAAACCTGACTGCAGTCCCCCTCAGCTACAGAGCTTTTAAGGCTCTTTTAGCCTGTTTTGGTTTTCTGGCTCACAAACTCTGATTTCATCATCATTTCCAGCAGCAGCTGGCAGCATGTTTTCAGCAGAAAGTGGAACAACTAGGAGCTAAACAGCCAGATATTTTTCTCAGAAGTGGGTGGAGACCCAAAACAGAGCTGAAAAGAATGAACATAGGACTTAGGGCAGGCAGACACAAGTATGGCTCCAAATTAATGCTCATGTTGCTCTGTGTCTGCTAGATGTGTAAATAGGCAATTGTTTGCTTATTGCCTCTGTCTCATAAATTAGCGTAATCCAGTTTACTTTATTAAAACCAAAAGTACGTTGAAATGTCGCTCCACAGCTGCACCCCATACATTTCCATAAACCCTTTCTACAAAAAGTTGAGTATGAACGTTAATTCTTGGAAACAGTAGTTTGACAGAAGCGTCGTAACTTGAGGTCTATTACTTCATCAACCATCTCCATCTATCTCAAGTTTATTCCCTCACATGATGTCTGTGAGTCATCTCGCAGCCGAGCAAGCGCCTCTTACCTTCTCCCTGCCAACCATGCAGCACCTGACACCCAGGAGCCCAATACAGATATTAATAGAGGTCATGAGTGATTTACAACTTGAAACTTCAAGCACCAGTTTGTATTACCATGTATTAGGTTTAGGAGTCATTTGTCAAATAGTATTTTGGCATTTGGATGAAATATACCTCCTTTAAAGACAAGATTCTGTGGGCTTTTTGAAATGGTTTTCTGGGTCTTGTGCTATGTTAGAATGAATTCCCAATATCTATTTATGGTCACACCTGTCACAAATCAATGCCAAATATAACAATATTTAATTATAAGAGATCAGTACAACACCTTAGAATGGAAAATAAGAAGATGTTTGCTTGACCTGCACATACACACACAAAGGCACACAAACAACTATTTATAACTCCATTTTCAGCACTGGCTCAACTGCACGACAGTAGTACAGTGTACATGGCTCAACATCTGACCCAACTTTGATATCTGGCTTTGATATCATTCTGTCTGTCCCTCCTGCATATGAAAGAGTGAAGGGCAGTGGTTCACATGTAGAGATGGAAACAGAGAATGAAAGCAAGGTTCAGGTAGTTATGGACCTGGAGGAGGAGGTAAACCCTCCTGTTTCTATTTGGATCTTTCTTTATACTCTGTTATTGTTGGGTCGCTGCACTTTGAGCCTGACATTTCCTTCCTCTTTCCCCAGAATGGTCTTAATGCACTGCACCTGGCAGCCAAGGAGGGCCATGTGGACCTGGTCCAGGAGCTGCTGGACAGAGGAGCCGCAGTGGATTCTTCAACAAAGGTAGGATATCTCAGCTTCTCACTGAGTAAACTTCAGTTCCTGAAAAGAAGGAACTGGAAACTCCTAATGAGGAGCTGTGCACACAGTACACAGCTATGTGTTAATTAACTTGAGTTTTTCTAACATTTGGATTTGGATTGTTGGCTGGAAGATTTTTTAATGTGATATGACTTTGTACAACTACCTACAACTATATAATATATATACATCTATGCTAAAACCCCCAATATAACAGATATAACTGCTGGTTGTGGCAGCATACAGCTTCTGTTTTTTGACCCTTACACTTTGTGATTACAAGTTTGATTCTTGACATACAACTACATGACCTACAAGTTTCCTCAAACAAACAAGCAACAAAATCTGTGTCAAATTTAAGAGATCAATTTGAACTTGTGAATGCACCATGGCGTAAAATATAGGAAATATTTAGTTAATGGGGTTATGATGGGTGATTTTAATGAAAAAATGTGAATAAAACATGTCAACTTAGAATATTATATCCATTTACTGTCGTTGACAGCACTGAAAATAAAGACTGTGTTCTATTTGTCCTGTTCAGTCATACAAGCCCTTCAGTGGGTCCAACATTACAAACTGATCTCATGCAGTCAAAAACTGTTCAAACCCACAAAGCTTTATAGTAACTTTGTTCACCGGGAAGTTCTCCTAGGTAAGACATAAGAACATACATACAGAAGCTATTCAATATTGTGGAACATCACGTCACAGCTGAACTGTTAAAAATTCGAAGATACCATCTTTTAATAAGGTTAGGTCATGAGGACAGGGAAAATGCTGATATGAAGCGTGGTAACTTGTATTAGCAGTTGTTATCGTATAAGTCAGTGCTTCCTCTAATTGTCCTTTTGTGTTTTTCATGAATCCAGAAAGGAAACACAGCACTTCACATAGCGTCTCTAGCTGGTCAGGCTGAAGTTGTGAAGATCCTGGTCAAACGAGGAGCTGACATCAATGCACAGTCACAGGTGAGCGTCTGTACTCTGCTGGTGATGTTGTTACTGTCACCCTTTTAAAAAGTCTTTGACAACAGCACCTCTTGTGTTAAGCACCACTAATATTATGTTAGAGAGCCAGAGTTTTAGTTTGGGCCATGTTTTGTTGAGTAAATGTAACTTCTTGTATTTGCTTGTGTGCTGAAGAATGGATTCACTCCACTGTACATGGCTGCCCAAGAGAATCACCTGGATGTGGTGCGATACCTTCTAGAGAATGGAGGCAACCAGAGCACAGCTACAGAGGTGAGAGGAGTGTGTGTGTGTGTGTGTGTGTGTGTGTGTGTGTGTGTGTGTGTGTGTGTGTGTGTGTGTGTGTGTGTGTGTGTGTGTGTGTGTGTGTGTGTGTGCAAGTGTGTGCAAGTGTGTACATGGGACAAGGGGTTTTACTTTTAATACTTATGTTTATATGTGCATTTGCTATCTTTACGAGAGTGAGAAAAGAAGATGCATATCAATCTCTAGTCTATGTGTTAAGAACAAAACAAGAGTCAGGACATGGTTAGCCTAGCTTAGCTTAAAGACTGGGAGCCAGGGCAAACAACTAGCCTGACTCTGTTTCACATTAAAAAATAAACTCAACAACACCCTGAAAGCTCACTAATTTAACACATACAGACATTAGATTAATGTTTATCTTTTATTTCCCAAAATGTTGAACTATTGTTTTCAGAAGATGACCACATAGGACTCTACTATGGCGTCATGTAGCTAATTAGGATCTGGCCTAGAGAGCTCTCACTCATTTGTTCTTGTGACAAAGAACAAATACTTCTCCATTCCCTAGACTGGTTGAGTTAATCAAACTCTGATACCTTGTAAGACAAAATTTGCAAGTGGTTTTTAAAGGCCCGTACTCTTCCTCTTCCTCCTATTCATCCTTTCTCTTCTCTTAGATTTATCTATTCTTCACTCATTCTATTAGGGCTAAATAAATCAACAATCACATGTAAATCAATTTTGTACACCACAGGTAATGTTAATGAAGCTGTTTTTATCATTTCTTTGTAGCAACAAATAAAGCATAGTAACTGTTCAAAAGTCAGGTACCACTGCTGTAGTGATTACTGTAAATTGTCAAAACAGTGGCTGCTTCCATTATTTACTGCAGAGGGCAGGCCTTTATTGGAAACAGGCTTATATCAGAGACAGGTTTTTATGTGTAATTTCCCTTGTTTAATAAGTGTGCTTTATTATTTTTTATAGATATTTTATTTTCCGCTCCTGTTTTAATTGTTCCGGTTTTAATTTGCTGTTGACGGTAACTCAGTGCTTCCTCCATGTTTACCTGTTGTCTTGATAAATTCAGTATAATGTAATAATGTTAATTTCCACAGCACTAATTCTATCAGTGAAACAACAGTTTTTTTTTCTTATGTAACAGAAATGCTGTTTTTACAGTTATTTCCACTCAGTTACTTTGTTCATTTTTGACCGCTGTCGTCAACTAAGCTTCTTGCATGGATGCTTTGCATTAAAAACCATCTAGCTAATCCACATAATCCCTACCTCTCCTGATAGACTTTTAACTTTAAATATAATATAATAATATGTTAATATACAGGAAGTGTTGAGTTTCATCGACAGCGATCCAAAAGACAGCAAAGTAGAAGCAACTGGAGATAACTAGTGAATGAAACAGTATTTGTGTTAAGATGAGAGTTGCACTGATGGATTTAGAGCTGTAGAAATGTACATTAATGCTGAATTCACCACCTGAGCCACTATAGTACAGGTAATTCCAACCCCTCTCAATGTGTTCTTTCAATCCTTCCTCTCATCTGCCCTCTCCTCTCTGTCTTCACTCACCCAGGATGGCTTCACCCCTCTGGCCATCGCCCTTCAGCAGGGCCACAACCAGGTGGTGTCTATTTTACTGGAGAATGATACTAAAGGCAAGGTCCGCCTGCCTGCCTTGCACATTGCTGCCCGCAAGGACGACACAAAGTCAGCTGCCCTGCTCCTCCAGAATGACCACAACGCTGATGTCCAGTCGAAGGTATGTCAATGGCACTGTTTGAGCTCGGGTGTTAGCATGTGTGGAAGCTAATGTGGTGCTACGTGTTTGTGCTAATGTGTCCATACTGTGGTTATAGGGACTTTTTTGAAGCTAAAAAAAGGGATTTGGCTAGGTAGGATCTGGTGATATTTGAGGTACAGAATTCAGTAGGTGACGCATTGAAAACCAGTCAAGATTTCATGTAAACTTTGATGGTTTTAGCATACTAACATTGAGGTTATATATAGACTCTTTGGGTGGAAAGACCTTGTTTACATCTGCTGTTAAAATGTGATCTGTATTTAGGATAAATTATCCTGATAATCAACAACCTGATCATGCTGTGCTCATTATATCCTATCTTTATAATGACATGGTCTCACTTTTCTTGCACATTATGCAGAGCAGGCAAGTAGGTGGAAAGCTGGCGACAATTACGTAGAAGCTGATTTCACAGTACAATAGTGTGAACTTTTTATGTGTGGGCTGAGCTGTAGTTGTAGTATTGGCATTACCGCCAGTAGCGATCAAGTTTCTACCCACAGTAATAAACTTATAATAAACTTCATTTATATAGCACCTTTTTTAACAATGTTACAAAGTGCTTCACAAAAGGATAAAATACAATAAAAAATAATAATAAAATAAAATTCCCACAGCAATAATGTTTTAAGAAGAGATTTAAAAGCAGTGATAGATTAAGCAACTCTAATCTCAGCAGGTAAGTCGTTCCAGAGTTTGGGGGCCTGTACTCCAAAAGCCTGATAGCCCTTTGTCACCAGTTGGGCTCTGGGAATGACCAGAAAGCCACTACCAGTTGATCTAAGAGGGCTAAGGGATTAGTAGATCTTTGATATAATTAGGGGCCTGGTCATAGAGGGAAGCCTGAGTAATACCTGTGTAGAGGGCATTACAGAGATCTAAACGAGAAAAAATAAAGCCATTGACAACCCTGTGTAAATCCTCAAAGAATAAGAAGGATCTATCTTTCGAAATTAACTTAAGTTGAAAGAAACATGACTGAACAACCTTCTTTACTTCGTCATCAAAACAAAGGCCAGAATCAAATAAAACACCCAAATTTCTTGCAGTTGGCTTAACATTATGTGATAGGACTCCAAGATTGCAGACTATCTGACTGAAAGAATTGGGTGTGGCAAACAAGATAATTTCCATTTTGTCATCATCAAGTTTGAGGAAATTTTGAAAAGACTTGACACTTGAGACTTGATATCAGCAAGGCACATGGTAAATTTGGTTAGGCTGTTATCATTAGTGGACTATAATACAGGACATATAACTGGGTGTCATACATGTCAGCATGGTGTGTTCACACCAAACGCAAAGTGAATTTTTCACATGGTGTGATTACATACAAAGTTAATGCAAAGATGCAACGCAAGACCCTTTTAGAGCAACCCAACTTTCAAGACGCTGTAGCAGGATGGAGTGGTCTACTGTATCAAAGGTCACACTCAAGTCTAGCAGGACCAGAATGGAGCTTTCATCTTTATCTGCAGCAAGGAGTAAGTCATTTATCACCTTAAGTAAGGCTGTCTCAGTACTCTAAAACCAGACCGATAGTTATTGAAAATGCTGTTAAAATTCATATAAGCAATCAGTTGAGAGGCAATAACTTTCTCCAATACCTTAGATAAGAACAATATTTTATAAATATGTCGGTAGGCCGAAGTGCTGAGGGTGAGCAGGTCAAGATTAGGTTTCTTTGACATGGGTTGTACAACTGCATGTTTAAAATAAGAAGGAGAAATACCAGTGGCCAAGGAGCAATTACTAATTGATAAGATCCAGGGACTGACAGCGGGTAATACTAATATTAAAAGTTTAGAGGGAATAATATCAAGCTGGGAAGAGGATTTAATATGAGAGACAGTGGTTTCTAGGGCTGAGAGGGAAAATGGCTAAAATTGAGTCAGCATTGCACAGTTTGGGGGGGGTCTGATTTTGAGAGGAGCAATATGGTCAAGGATCGAGAGGCATATATTGTTGAGAGAATTAGCCAAGGCATCAGAGCTTTGTTGCTGCATAAAAGAAGCTTAAGGTATTGGGGAAAGCTAGTTGCTTAAACTTCATCAAAGGCTACCCATAGCAGACGCAGATCAGTAAAAGCTCATGTGAATGTTTTTTCTTACTGTCAATTGTAATGGATTAGGACGGCAATTGCTCAAGATAGGGGCACTAGATCAGAAAGTGTTTTGAAAGGCAAAACACTCCATACTTTGGCAAGTTTGGAAGAGTTGATGGAAGAAGAATGGGATCAGGCCAGACAGGATGGAAAATTAACTACTGAGATTACTAATAACATCTGACTTACTCTGGCTAGTTCTGTCAGCTCTGGAGTTAGTCTGGCAGATTAGATGCAGTTTTATCACACTGTGTTTTATTTATTACATATTTTTCCCTCTTCAGATCAAATATCCAGATGCCAATCACAGCAGATGTGAATAGGGTCCATGTATCCATCAAAAAATATATGTATGGTAGAGTTTATGACAGAAGACCACTAACTTGTCATGATTTACTTTTCCCCTGAAGCTGTGTATAGTGTGTTGGTGTTTCCATCTGTCTGTCTATGCATCGTTCTATTTCTCTCTTTCTCTCTCTCATTCAGTGTCTCTGTGCCTGCCACGTCACTCCTGGTCCTGCCACTAACTGGGTCTCTCCCTCTTTTTCCTTTCTCTCTTTAAATGCTTCTTGTCACACACTTCCCCCATCATCCCCTCCTACCTCGCTGCACCGGTGTCTAAGTGTAGCACTGTCCACTGCATGGAGTGTGCCACTGTCTGCAGGTTGTATGGTGGTGATATCAAAGGCTGCATGCAACTAATGGGGGGGGGGGGGGGTGGATGGATGGGGTGGTTACTTAAGATACAGTTACCTGTTGATGTTGGAGGAATCATTTTCAGTTGTGACTGTTTCTCTGATACCAGATAATGGCTTCAAGTGACGTGGCTAGAGTGACGATGATGAAAATGAACCCCTGAATGTTATTTCTTTCACAGCAACTATGTCTTGACAAAGAACCAATTATGTTGTTATGTAACAAAACACAGTGGAGGCTGCTCAGGGTATATGCATGCATTCAGTGTAATGGCGTTTGTGGTTTAGCTGTTGCAATGCAGTCCTTCTCATTATGACTCATATGAAAAGCTCAGAGGAGAACGGCTATAAATGGGAGAGAAAAAAGAAAGTCCAACAGGGAAGGAAACACAAGCAGAAACACAATCAGACAGCTTATAACAAAGTGTCAGGTACTCAGGTATGGCTAACCCAGGTTAGCCAAACTTAATGGGAAGAGAAAATAAGGTGAACGGTCACAATTTTTTCCTTTCAGCTGTGATGTATTTACTGTAGATTTGCACACACATTGTTTTCTTGTGTTTAGATAATAAAGCTAAAGCTTATTTACAACCTGTCAAGGTCATGTTACTGCTCGTGTTTCTTCCCCCAACATAACTGCAGCAATGTCACCATTTTCTGAAATCCCAAGACCCAAGTTGCAATACGCAGCAAAACCATTTAAATGTCTGTTTGTGACATGTTAGAATGTAGTAGCATAAGTAGAGAAGAGTCACTGAGCCAGCACACTGTCAGTCACACAGCAATGGCTAACATTAGCCTTCATAAGCTACTGGTCATGCCAGACCAAGTAAGGCTGTAGAAGCAAAACCCCTGAGTGTGTTGAGTTGAACAAGGATTCATTTTATTCCGTATGAATCCAACTTCATTTTAAAGAGGAAGAATGTGTATTTTTTCTTTCAAAAGTTACACCGTCTGCCTTTAATGACATTCTGGGGACAGTTAGGAATAGTCTGACAATTGGAAAGAAGTGTTAAGTTTTCACCAAAACGGTAATGACTAAATAGGCAAGGTACTCATGATTTTCTAGTGGAGAGTCTGTAACTTGGGTGCATTGTAAAGTATAGTGAAGCTTTTAGTGCTGAACTGATTTGTTAAAAAGGAGTTTATATAATAGATTGAATTTACAACAGTAACTTAATTAATTAATCAAAGTAATTAATTAGATTAAGTCATTAATGTTGAACATTCATTAGTTCTAGCTTTCCAAGTGTGAGATTTGCTTCTTTTCTGTGTTGTACATAATTGCAAATTGAGTCTTTGAGGGTTTTGGCCTGTTGGTCGGACAAAATGAGCAACATGAATCACTTAAGGGCACTGGAAAATCGTGATTTTATTATTAGTATTTTCTGACATTTTACAGACCAACAACTAATTGATGAATCTAAAGAATTCTTGACAGATTCATCTATAATGAAAACCATCATTAGTTTTAGCCTTACAAGGCCTTAGGCTTTGCTGTATGAACTTGATATCAGCTGCACTGGGAAAACGCATTAAAGACAAGTGACCCACCCCAGCCACGTCACTTGCCAGTATACTATGGGACTGTACATCTGCCTCTGAGGTGCTGTGCATCCGACTACAGCTCAGTAATGTGTCAAACAAGCCTAACTGAACCGATTTTTCCCTCCCTCATTCCTCCTGCTTCAGATGATGGTCAATAGGACTACTGAGGTATACACACGCTCCTTTAATTGTCCACAACTTCACTATACGGTCCCATCCCTTTGTTATTTCTTTTTCCTTTCCACCACCTTTGTTTCTTTCACTTCCACAGCACTGCATGGTGTAAATAAAGAATAATTTGGTTCATTTTACAGTTTCCACAGTTTCTGTTGGTTTGGTATATTAAGAGGCCAACATGCACGGCTGACAGGAATGGCCAAGCTACTGCCGTCTGTGGTCTGCGCTCCAGCACACACAGTCCTACACATAGTCTGCTTATCTTTAGATTTTGGCTTTGGATTTTTTTCATTCATACTCTGTCTGTGTGCATTTTCATTCTTTTTCAGTTTATGTCAATAGATCTGAAAGAGCCTTTTATTTTTGTCATATGTGACCCTCAGTACATTTAGAAATATCTCTAAACAACATCATGATTGAGATGTACGGTTTATTGATTTATTTTAAATGATAACATTTCCCCCCTGTAAGGTTTTGATTTGATGAATACTGTGCTGATGCATTTTTGGAACAGCTATGAATGTATATTGTCTAAATGTCTTGTAATTCTGTCTATTTATGTTGTGTTGCATGACTTAAAGATGCGCTATAAACTTTGAACCAGAACTGGTTAAATAAGTGCCAATATTAGGTTTCACTGCTCCTATATGGAAGCAAAGGAATGCCTAAATTAAAATCAAATAATTTAATCAAATTGAAATTTAATTTTCCATGATTGTGTATTAATATTTTTTAATTTAAATTTAAAAATCATTTTGTAAAATGAGGGTAAAAAAGTAATTTCCAATGTATATTGAGTATTTTCATCCTATAACAGAGAAGCGGGACACTTAAATTAAACTGATATATCTCAAGACACTTGGGGAGAATTATGTAGGGAGGCTCATCTGGTGAATTTAAATACTTGGAGGGAGCTTAAATGGAAAATTATAGCAACGTGCTGTTGGACATCACAGATAACGGCCTGACCAGCTCAGACAAGAAGTGCTAAAGAAAATGTGGGCCACTAATTGGCAGTCATGCTCACATGACTGCCAATGATAATGTCTGAGTAACTATTGTAGGGATGTGCTTGATGCTATTAAAGAAGTGTTTCATTATGATTTGATTCAATATCATTATCAAAATGGCTGTGAAGTATACTGAAAATTATTCAATGGAGTTTTTCATTTAAATTTGGCTGAAATTATACTCAAACAAAAGTAAAAGTGAAAAATTTTCATTTTAGTTTTGTCATACAACATGTGCACACATCTGGAAAATTAAATTTCAAATTGATGAAATGATTTAATTTCAATATTGGCAAGCTTGGTCTTCCATACACCAGGTCCCTGATCAAGTATTTTAAATGCATGCTCGCCTAGACCTTCAAATTACTGGCATATTACTTTTACTCTTTTATTATTACATACAGTGTTAGTTAATAATGGCATGTTAAACTTAAAAAGCTTTCAAAAATATTACCTGCTTGGCCAAAGACTTGGCATTGAATAGCATGTTGCATCCACGCTACCTTAATTTGCACCATTCAAAGCTTTTGACTGTGTAAAGTTTTTAAACCATCACGTTAGTCACTGTATTCTTCACACTTTTGTAAACAACTTTTTCACATTAAATCGGACCAACACTTACAGAATGGCAAGGTAAGGCAAGAATTTCACAACTACTACAACCTGCTCTGCAAACTCTAACTTTTCTCATATACTTCTCATTTCTAACTCTAATACTTCTATGACGTACAGTTAACATAGTGCACTTTGGTGTTGATGAGAAATATATCCTCCTCGTTATGTGCCACTTTATGATTTTACTATAATTTGATGATGTTGATTTTTGATAGTTACTGTAATATTGTTTGTCCATTTTCGTGTCAATCTTGATCTGTGTGTACTGTACGTCTCTCTGTTTTGCTTTTGATTTTGTGTTTTTCATTTCAAAATGGTTTTGGAAGCCAAGGAAAGGCCTTCTTTATTTTTGGTTCTATGATTGATAACCTGCATGGAAGTGACACATGTCTGAGTGTGTTTTTGGGGTTGTGTGTATGGGTGCTATATATTCTGACTTGCATTTTTTAATAACTGCTTATTTTCAGTGACATTTTCTTTTACTTTAATTTCAGTTGACTCTTCTTTCTATTGTCATGCTTGATGTGACTGCTGCATGCTGGGAAAGAGTAGAGGTCAAGAGGCACGAGTCAAAGTTTGAGGACATAAAGGAAAGGCTAACATCTGACCTCTCTCCTCCTCTCTGTCTCTCCCCTGTCTGTCTTCCAGAGTGGATTCACCCCCTTGCATATCGCTGCCCACTATGGGAACGTCAATGTGGCCACACTTCTGCTGAACCGAGGGGCAGCAGTTGACTTCACAGCAAGGGTAAGATACCACACCCACATACACACAAATAAGTAATTTGAGTTTTTTTCCTTAAAAATAATTATAATAATGACATCAATGGAAATATAGGCTATAGGTTAAATTGTTAGACACTTTTACAGACCAACTGAACATACTTGACTTAAACAAACACATTCAAATAATCAAAACACAAGCAAAGGAAAACCTTTTCAGCACTGAAGGTCAAAATGACATCACTAGAGCTACCGTAATTCTCAATGACATCACTAGTGTTTCACTAGGGCTCTCTATAACATCTCTAGCTCTCATCGACATCAGTATTTTTACAGTAGCTCTGTGGATCACTAGACCTCTACTGTAGGTCACAATGACATCTCTAGTTCTCCTGTTGCTCTCAGTGACATCACCAGTATCCCTAGGAATTATGTTTTTTACAAATCTGTGGCGTACAATTTACATCGAATGCCATAGTTCAGTGCCAGTGCAGGAATGCAGTGTGTCCTTTATAAGGCAAAGCAGGAAGTAAGGGTGTGGAGGAGTAAGGGTTAGAGAGTAACCCCCAACTTTCCCTAACTTTGACCAAATGTTTTAATTACCAAAGTCTTAACCTGGTAGTATCTATGGTTGTGTTTTTTTGGGGAAATTTACACTCCAGCAAACCAGAGCCTACGTTGCACAAAGCGAATGTGTTTGCTAAAGTTGCAGTATGCTGAACTCTTTCAGCCGCCTTAACACATAATTAAAGCCCATTTGAATTACAGTCAGTAAATGTGAAGTTCTCAGTCCTTGTCTTCTCCCTGCCCTCCCCTCATCTTTTTTTATTGAGCCTGTATGTTTGCTCCAAGATCTACAAGCACTCTCACACACACACACACACACACAAAGAAACCCCTCTTTAAGTGGAGTAAGACAAAACCCAAGGAGAGTGGTTTTAACTGATGCTGTGAAAAGATCAGACTTAAATTGTAGACAAGGTGTCTTTCCAAATACCAGCAACCCCCCCTTCCATGTCCTGCCTCGCCCCAAGCTTACTGAGCAATCCAAAATGTTAACTTTCATCTCTGATCAGACCTTTTCAGATGTGAGTTTTTGTCTCTTTAATCAATATGATCCTGAAAACACATTCAGATGTGCTATTTTTAGCCATGTTAACAGTGAGGATGAAAATAGCTCTTTTGCACCTCACCCTCTGCAAGAAAAAGAAAGATTTTGTGGTATTTTTGTATATGGTATATTTGTATTTTATTGATGTTTATTTACGTATGAGAACTCACTTTTAATTGTTTTTAATATCTGTGTTTACATTAAGATAAATATCTTTCAATTAACGTAGTATTCACCCCTCATATACTATAAGGGATTTAATTTGAATACCTGTTGTACCATAAACCAACCTGTGCCATTTTTTAATGAATGCTCATAGATACAAATATTTTGAGTGTGTGTAAATGTATTTGACTAAAAACCAGCATTTGTCCTCCTTGTAGAACGGGATTACTCCCCTACATGTGGCCTCCAAGCGTGGCAACACTAACATGGTTCGCCTGTTGTTGGACCGTGGCTCTCAGATTGACGCTAAAACAAGGGTGAGTGCTCTGAAGAACAGAACCAATAATCTCTAATTACTCGTAATTACATCCATAGTAGCAACAAATGGCCAGCCAGTTACTATCATCAACATTAGAGACAGCAGATGTGGATGTGAGCCAGTCACTGTTGTTTTCAGTTCAGTTGGATCCCAGTGGGTCAGTGGATTAAATTCAGTATCAGTGCCCGCTATCAGTCAAGGCAGTCATGTTATTAGCTGTATTGGATTCTGACATACAAACGACATCCAGCCTGGCTTAGTCACCGGATACATCTGCATGCAGGGAATAACAACTTACAGATTAAAAGCTGTATTGACACTGGTAAAATAAAACGTGTATGAATAAAAAGGACAGTATATGTTTGTTTATGGTTGATTTTAATTTAGATCTTAGAAATAAAAGGCAGTAGCAGTTAAATCCTGTCCTTCCACTTTGCCCATATTATGTGAACACAGCATGACAATGAGCTAACCTCAATTATTCTAATCATATTATGACTTTGATATGCCAGGGCAGTGTCACTTCATTACTGTTACTATTAATATGCATACATATGAATACGTTTGTGTGTGTGTGTGTGTGTGTGTGTTTCCATAGGATGGTCTGACTCCCCTCCACTGTGCGGCTCGGAGTGGACATGATACAGCTGTGGAGCTGCTGCTGGAGAGAGGAGCACCCTTGCTGGCCAGGACCAAGGTGTGTGTCACTGCTTGTTTCCACAGATATGTGCATCTGACACAAACTCACAACACCGTCCATTCACACTGTACATGTTAATCCTGTTTACTCCAAAGAAAGTGAACTCAAGCATTTCACCATTTATATTCATTCAGACCCAGGCAGGTTGGCACAACATGGACAGAAGAATGTTGCCCATTCACTTCTCCAAACTCTTCTTTAACTCATACTCATTTGACAAAGCGTTCCCTGTACACAGTCTATGAAATGGAACCACTATATAAAGTATATAGGCTAATATCAAAAAACAGCTCCTTAGTCTTGAATCTGCTGAAACTATTTATAACAGAAACAGTAGGACATTTTAGAAATAAGCTTGTTGAGAAGATATCTATGCTATGCTACGCTATCAGTTGCATCAAATGTAGAAATAGAGATGTAAAAACAAGACATAGTGCCTTTAAAAGTGTTGAGTTATTACTTTGTAACTTTGCTATGAAAAAAGCTCAGGTGACTCCTGGATATATCGTTCAGTTTGCCTTTTTTCAAGGCATATTTTGGCACTTTTGACAAAGCTAGGATATCTCTGCTGGCTGTAGCTTCCCCTACTCTCAGTCGTGCTAAGCTAGGCTAAAAATGTCCCACACCAAATGGGACAAATGTATCAATCTTCTTGTTTGATCCTAGTTGAAACAGCATTTTTAAGTATGCTCCATGTCAGCAGTATTTAATAACAGAAAACACTTTGAAGCTGCATCAATCTTTTTTTTTTTTTTTTTTTTTTTTTTTTTTTTTTTACATCACACACGTTGGACATGATAAATAGGCAAGCAGTTGCCTATTTACACATCCAGCGGACACAGAGCAGCATTAGCATTCATTTGAAGTCACGTTTGTGTCCACTTGACAAATGTAAGACTAATATTCACTCTCCTTTTGGTTTCCATCAACTTCTGAGAAAAAAAATATATGCTTCTTTAGCTGCTAAATTTTCCACTATGTTCACTAGGTAGTTGGTAACTGGCTATTTGTTGTTCATATAAAAATATTGATAGAGCAGCTTTAAGAAGCCCCCTCACACACTTAACCAGATTTTTCTTGAATCAGTGGATTCTTTCAGTCATCATGGTGCCATGTACACGCAATGATCTAAAAGGCTTTAGTGTTGTAGTTACAGTACATTCTTCTACAGCCACACTATTTATCTCCATCAAACTACATTTTTTTTTCTTCCACTTCTCAGAACGGCTTGTCTCCTCTTCACATGGCTGCACAAGGCGACCATGTGGAATGTGTCAAACACCTTCTGCAGCACAAGGCGCCTGTTGATGATGTCACGTTGGACTACCTGACAGCGTTACATGTGGCAGCACACTGCGGCCACTACAGAGTCACCAAACTGCTGTTGGATAAGAGGGCCAACCCCAACGCCAGGGCACTGGTATGACACAAAGTTGTTCTGTCACTTTAAACCCGCTGTTGATATTGGACCAGTGATAAGAAACAACAAAGAGGATTAAAATATAAATATACAAGGATATAGAATAATTAAAGAATATAGCCATAAAAAATAGCTGTAATAAATATTGTTTGGGTTCATTGTTCAGTATCTTTGCGTCACGTTTCCCCACAGAATGGCTTCACTCCGCTGCACATAGCCTGTAAGAAGAACCGTGTGAAAGTGATGGAGCTACTGGTGAAATATGGAGCCTCTATCCAGGCCATCACAGAGGTACTTTACACCCTTGAGTGAAAGAGAATCCGCAGAAATGTTTAGAATTTCTTTGAATCTACTGGGGCAACCAGATGTGTGGGGGTCTTCTTGGTATTATATGTCTGGCTTTACCACACAGAGTGATATCAGAGAGAACATCTAGATAGTACCCAGTAGATACAGGTAGTTAATCTAGTATTCTTCTGATACTGCCAACTCACTGTATTGTCATGATAGTTTATGTTTTCCATGTTATCACTGCTATAAAATTTATATTAAGTCAATATTTAAATGAACTGTTGAAACAGTGAACACCTCTGGACTCTGAATGTGCACAAAAACTGTATACTTTGATAATAATTTTCAATTGTACCTTTTTGGCAAGAAGCTTCAAAATCTAATCGCTAAAGTTTTTTCATATATAGCTAAACCACACAGAGCTCAAGCTACACAAAGACCATATAAGCCTTGCTAAACAGTGACCACTGTGGCCACAAGTGACAATTAATAATGGTAAATGTTAAAACACAGGACAAATTGTTTGCAAAATGACAGTACGGCAATATCTAGCTAAAGATTGCTACATTAGCAAACATTAGCCACGATAAGCTACTGACTAGACCAAGTAAGGCTGTGGCAGAATAGCTCCTGAGTGTACTGAATTGAACAAAGGTGTGTTTTTTATTGCTGATGAATTCAACATTTATTTTGTAAGAGAAATATTGTGTTATTTCCTCTTTCAAAAGTTACATACCGTAACTTTACAAATGTATCCCACAACTGTGGGTAGATAGCTTAAAAGAAGTTTGACACTGTTTATACAACTTGAAAAATGGAGGTAAAACTCCAGGAGGAAATGGTGCCTTTGAGCCGTTCTGTTTAGAAGAGATTGATGTCGATGCCTGTTTCAAATGACATAATGCCCCTAGCCAGATCATCTATGCCTGGATCGGTGACATGATAGTAAAATTTAAGATAAATGCTGTTCTTTTTGTTAATACTTTAGTCTACTTAGTGCTTGTTTAAAACTTTTTATATGTGGTCATTTTTCTACATGCTTTCTTTTTATTTTAAGTCTGTTGACAGACAGTTCTGTCCTCATCTTCTGAATAGTGTTTCCTACCTATGCTGTTGCCAAGTCTATTCTAAGGGAAGTAGGTGTTTGCTGACCAAAAATCACTAGAAATGTAATGTACTTTTTTGCATATTAATTCATTTGATGAACTCTTTTAATGTTCGACATGACTGACATTTTATCCTATTGTTCTTCTTTTACCTCCCCTCCTTTGTCCAGTCTGGTTTGACTCCCATCCACGTAGCAGCCTTCATGGGTCACCTGAACATCGTGCTGCTGCTGCTGCAGAACGGAGCCTCGCCAGATGTCAGCAACATTGTGAGTGACAAACCAATCAGGGAGAGGGAAGGGAAATAATGTGATAATCCATACTCAAGTAATTTTGTTATCTTCAAGTCAGGAAAAAGATGGAGAAAAATTGAAGTGATCTGTTATTTATTTCAATAATATGTGGGTTGACCCTACTGACTGATATGATGCTGTATGTTGTGTGCAGCGTGGAGAAACAGCATTACACATGGCAGCTAGGGCGGGGCAGGTGGAGGTTGTCAGATGTCTGCTGAGGAACGGAGCGATGGTGGATGCCAGGGCTCGGGTAAGATTACCGCATGATGTCATCACAAAGAGCTTCACTGTGTGCTTGGGTGAAATCGTTCTCATTTTGCTGGATAAGCTTCTATTTCCTGAAAAGTGCTCATTCTTATACTGTGTTCTCTTCAGGAGGACCAGACGCCCCTCCACATTGCCTCCCGTCTGGGGAAAACAGAGATTGTCCAGCTGCTGTTGCAACACATGGCCCATCCTGATGCTGCCACAACCAACGGCTACACCCCCCTCCACATCTCCGCCAGGGAGGGGCAGGTGGAGACGGCCTCTGTCCTGCTGGAGGCCGGGGCTTCACACTCGATGGCCACCAAGGTGGGTGGGGGAGCCATGTTTGTCTTTAAACATGACGATTAAACTAAGAAGCTTTCAGCGTTTCCTTCAGAATTTCATAATTTGATTTAATGAGGAACAAAGTCAGCCATGTACAAAATAGTCTATGAGGTTAGGAATGAAAAGAATGGTTAAACATTTTTGGAAATATGCTTATTTGCTTTGTTTCTGAGATTGACATGAGAAGAATGGATATCAATCTAGTGTCTGTGTGTTAAGTACTGGGGTCAGGATGTGGTTAGTTTAGTTTAGCATAAAGACTGGAAACATCTAGCCTCACTGATTAGCATGTTATACCTTATTTGTTTAAAAAAATCAGAAATGTAAAAACAACAATTAGTGACTACAGCTTGAAGGACAGTCTCTTGAACGTGAAGTTAGAATTTATTAGTGGGTTCAACAAATTCTATGAAACATAAAACATATCCATTTAATTTAAGCTAATTATCATCGGGGTTCCCTACCAGAACAACAGTGCTTTTTTCTGCAGGGTGTAAAGCTAGCCTGCATAACTTCTGCTGAAGAGCACTGAACAGTAAATGCTAAAACATAGTGCAACAGTAGTATAGAAGAGTCATAAAATCAGTAATGTCAGTAACACAACAGTCTAAAGTTAGTTAACATTAGCCACCATAAGCTACTGGTCATACCAGACCAAATGAGGGTGTAGCAGCAAAACTCTTGAGGGTTTTCAATTGATCTCTGGTGTGTTTAACTGCTTATGAATTCACCTTTCCATTTGTGGGAGGACAATTGTATTATTTCTATAACAAGATTTACATAATCTGGCTTTATTTTGCATTTTTACATTGTGTTTCAGGTGCCACCCAAGTTGAGATGACAGTTGTTTAGTCCTGTGGAGGTGTACCTCAATTGTTAGCACAATAACAAATATCCTACATATTGCATTATATAGCAAATGAGAGTAGGATGAAATAATGAATTTTGTATATAGTAAAGACAATTTCTACAACAAAACAACCAAATCAATTAAAAGTAATACATAAAATGCACAGTGAAGTGAATGAAAGTTTGCAATACTCGCTT
This sequence comes from Thunnus albacares, assembly GCF_914725855.1. Lineage (NCBI taxonomy): Eukaryota > Metazoa > Chordata > Actinopteri > Scombriformes > Scombridae > Thunnus > Thunnus albacares. The sequence goes on along the minus strand of NC_058127.1, from coordinate 24,761,163 downwards.
CTGTATTTATAATACAAGGTGTACAGATGAAGGAGCAGACTGGTAGAAATGTGTTTTTAAATGTAAATACACTCAAAGTCATAATGACATGGTGGCCTCTCCTGAAGTGTCAGATAAAGAGGTTACAGTATTACAGTAGCTGCAGGTTTCTGTCTGTGTGACCCAGTTCTGATGAATGATTAATGTCACTGTAAAGCTGCTGCTTTCTACTGAAATGTGCATGAAGCCTGAACTCAATCAAGTGATTTATCATCATCACCATGGAGGTGTCTACCGCAAGAGGCTACACAGTCAAGATCTTCACTTTGCATCCAGTTTAGGACAGATTAGTCCTTTAATTTATTCATACGGTATGGAGGGTCAGACAAAGTGCTTTCTGATGTGTTTGTCAAGGTTCAGTGGTTCAGCTCTCTCACACTCTTGATGTGTCTCTCCCTGGCTTTTCTCTGGGGGGAGGAAGGGTGTGGCTGTTGCTATGGAAACCAAACCAAGGAAAGTTATTGTAATGCAGTAACACAAGTGTAATATTATCCATCCATCCGAGCTTGTTTTTGTTATTTTTCTCACAACACTGTGTGTTTTCTCAGTCTTAGTCTCCCTCCCCGTCCCCCCTCCATCCGTCTCCTCTTTATCTTTTTCCTTCTTTTTGTGCAAATACCTCTTATATCAGATATAATCCAGGGTTTGACAAACAAAGGACTGCTCCCTCCATGGGCAGGGCTCGGTCATAAACACACTGGTCATGTGGTTTTCTGTCAGCACCAGTCTGGTTCAGTGTTTCAAAATAGTTCCAAGAGCTCCCTCTGCTGGTTTCACTGTGGAAGTTAAAGGACTCTGATTTATGATTTTGGTTTTAAGTTACCTGGGATTGCATCAGCATGTGAACAGGCTAGGTGTTCTTAATTGTTTTTATGTCACCAACAAAACAGACATCAGACATTAGACTCCAGGGAATCCTATCTGATGAGATTGTGACACAGGTATGGGGAGATTTTAGGGTTTTTTTGTATATTTCAACAACACATTGGATTAGAATAGTTATTAAAATACGTTGTCATGTAGCACCCTGGTGGCCCGGTTATAGGCTCCAACTATGAACCATAGTGTCCCTGGTACCTGGCCAGAGACCTTTGTTGCATCTCTCTCTCTCTCTCTCCCCTAATTTCCTGTCATCTCTCTACTGTCATCTCTTTAATAAAGGCATTAAGTGCTTAAAACCTTATCTAAAAATATGAAATCATTACAAATGAAATTAAGCAATACCTCATTTTGCTTGTCAACTCATGCCCCCCTTGACCCTCCTGAAGGACCCCACACCCCACTTTAACCCTTCCGAAACCTTCTGAAATTGTATATGATTTGACATTGTTTTATATCATTATTTATCCATTTTAGACCTTTACAAACAAGAGTTTACTGTTTTTGTGAGATTGCTGGCAACCATTTTGACTCTCTCAGCCAATCACAAGCTGTGTTATTGGGTGGCAATGATGGTCACAACATGATGCATATCCAGTTCACAAACATGACTAGCAACAACTATGCTATGTTCAGAGCATTTGCAGATCTACTGCAGCATAGGCGCAACCTTTAGAGAGGACGTAATGATGAAGATAGTTTATCAGAAGCTATCTTCATCATTATAGTGAGGTAGGATTTTGTATTAATGTAAATGGCTAGGGTCATTTATACAAAATAATGAAACAATGATGTATACTAATTTACATAAAAGCAAATTTTCATATCATACATACTGTAGGCCTGTTTTAAAGCAGCCAACATATAGAACACTGTAGGCCACACTCAGCCATGGAGGAGAGAAAGATACACACATCTCCTGTAAGGAATATTTAGGGTACATGAACTATAGCTTACATGTACATTCATAAGTAAGAAGGGCTGAGACAATATATTACAACATATTATTCATTTTCAAGGGGTGCTGCAACACCCTCAGCACCCACATTCCCCGCATCCGTGGTGGAACAGTCACTTTATTTTTATTTTTTCACTGATTGAAGCCTTTGGGCTACAATTTTAACAACACTTACAGACATTTTTTGCAGGAAATTAATTTGGTCCTCAAATGGCTCAGTCACGCTGGGGAGAAAGATACAAATTATGTGCTTACGGTATTGAATTGCAGAGTAGGAAAAAAAGGATTGGAGTTGACCTGCATGAACCTGTGAATACTGTAGATATCTTGTTTTCACTGTGTTGAAACATATTCCTCAATCTCCCTTCCTGTGTTTTTTCTGTCCACAGAAAGGTTTTACTCCCCTGCATGTGGCCTCAAAGTACGGCAGCCTAGATGTAGCCAAACTTCTGCTGCAGCGTTGTGCTACACCTGATTCTGCTGGGAAGGTATGCATCAAAACCAAATCTTTCCAACTAGTATCTTTATATACTGTATATTATATGATCCGTCTACTCTGTTAAATTTTGTTAATGTTTCGAGAGTTTTCCTGCATGAAAATGTAATGCAAGTATTTGACTTGAAATGGTGTGTTGCTATTTTTCTGTATTGAGGTTAAGTTGTCTGCAAGCGCACCGGTAAGCCTAGTTTGAATAAAATCAGCCATTCCTTCATTTATATTAACTATGGTTTATTCCAGAAAACAAAAATCAGATAACAGATGCCATTTTACATCAAGATTCCTTTTTTTCTTTGAATATGTTCTTTGCGTCATAACAAGGACCCACCTCGTGATCCTTCCAGCTTTTGTTGTCTAATATAACTCTAATTCATCTCAACCTGCAGTCTAACTCACCTTTAACAGGTCTTATTAACTAATTGTTTGTGTGTGTGTGTGTTCAGTATTAATGGCTTCTTGCTGCACTAACCGCTGTTTAATCCCTGTACGCTCACCATCCCTCCCTTACAGAATGGCCTCACCCCGCTCCATGTCGCAGCACATTACGATAACCAGAAGGTGGCGCTCCTGCTTTTGGACAAAGGAGCGTCCCCCCACACCATGGCGAAGGTGAGAGTCCCACAAAAACAGCTGTAGACACTGTGCTGGGGATCATGAGAGGGCTGAGTGGAAAACTGAACGTCGGGTGTAAGATGTTACAAGTAGTGGACAGTTCAGCCAGAAGGTGAAAATAATCTTATTACAGACTTTTTCTTCAGTATCAAAAGTTATTTCTTGTTGTTGGACATCCACTTTTACTTTGAAATCTGCATGACTTTTCATGCAGATTTACCAAAATGTGAACAGATATAGGTTAAAAAAAATATTGATGTTGACAGTTTTAAGTGTAATATTCTGCAAGGTTCATCCTCAATAATCTTTGGATCGGACTATCATTTCCACTGGATTGCAGTGCAGGAAAAAGCTTGACTGATGTTGCATAGCTGTTATTTTTACCTCATCTCATATTGAAGCCTGATGCTTCTTGTGCGACAGGAAATGAGGAAATTACAAGCTCATTTTTTGTCAGACACTTCAAACTAACTTTTATCTGGACCTTCTGCCATTGCATGCACTACCTGCATTTGTTTAGTTTTATTATGCAGTATATGGCCCAATGAGCAATTATGGCACATTTAGGCATTTTTTTATCATAGAGATAAAGACCAACTTTATTTACACCTGTATTCTCCTCTGTCCCCATGAATCAGAATGGCTACACTCCTCTCCACATTGCGGCTAAGAAGAACCAGATGGAAATCGCCACGGTGCTGCTGCAATACGGAGCCGAGACCAACATCCTGACCAAGCAGGGTGTCACTCCACTCCATCTGGCCTCCCAAGAGGGCCATGCCGACATGGCTGCCCTGCTCATCAGCAAGGGAGCCGAGATCAATGTCCCCACCAAGGTACTGCAGGAACCTGGGATGGATTTAAACCAGCGAATACAATGACCATGAACAGAAAGTGTTTATGAGAAGTACAGTGTGAATTTTGAGCTAAATAAGCTTATTCACCCATGAAGAATGGACAGGATATGTCTGGATTTGGCTGCTGTAAGTAGAGTAACTGTTCTGTGTGTGTGTGTGTGTGTGTGTGTGTTCCCCATGCAGAGCGGCCTGACTGCCCTCCATCTGGCAGCCCAGGAAGACAAAGTCGCTGTTGCCGAGATCCTTGCCAAAAATGGAGCCAACCTCAACCAGCAGACCAAAGTATGAAGCAAAAAATAGTACTTTTTTTCATTTTGTGCATTTAGCTGACACTAAACAGCTTTCTGAACAGGAAGAGGCTTACTACCACCCAAGGACACTGTATTTGAATGCGACACCCTCTGTTTTTAAGATGATCTCATCTTAAAAGCCATCTTCCATCCTGCTAAATGCATCATATTCAGTGCGATGTTGTTCTTTGTATTTATGCAAGTGTTGTGTTTTTTTTGTGTTATTCAAGATCAGAGAATACAAACAGATTGTCTGTTGTTTTACAGTTGGGCTACACTCCGCTAATTGTAGCATGTCACTATGGCAACGCCAAGATGGTCAACTTCCTGCTTAAAAATGGAGCCAGTGTCAACGCCAAGACCAAGGTAATAAAGCTATAATGAACTGTTTATTTGTGGTTCTGAGATAATATATATTTTTTAAATTTTTATTAAACAACAACAAGAAGTTACTGATGACAAGTTCTTAGTGATGGTCAAAAATAGCTTGCTGGTATGTTTTTCTGAGATGTCAAACAAGACATAAAAGTGAAGTGATCTGTGTCCAAAACTGTGATCCAGAGGTAGATTTCCATATGACACTTATATATATGTCAGGTACTTGCATGGTGTAGTGTTGCTTGTTTTCAGTGTCTGTAAATCCCATGTTAATTAACCTTCATTGGCTCTCAGATAGTCAAACATGTGGCATTTTACCCTTCATACATTTTTACCTTCATAGATTAATCTTAAGATATTTGGGTCATTAACAAATAATAGTAAAACCTCCAGACTTTTGAAAAAGAAGGGCAGAAACCACTTCTGTTATGACATAATTAGTCTGAGTTACACAATGATTTACATTGTCTCAGTACCGAGATGTGGCTGCAGATGTAATGACTTTGTTATAGTACTTATCTGTGTAATTATTTATGCTAACATAATATAAACCTTAAATTGTATTAAAGGCTTAACTAAAACTTATATTTTAAAATATGCCCCAGTAACTCTGGATAATCCACAAAACACACTGTCAACTCATAGAACTACATTTTACCAAAGAAATAGTCCCTATGAGAAATGTTGACAGTGTGTTAATATACAGTATCTTGATATGTTTTTGTAAGTTTCAAGTCATAGTATTGATACTGACCATACATTAATTTATTGATACATTTTTACATTTTCATATTGTTATTTTCTTTCCCTCCCAGAATGGATACACTCCCCTTCACCAGGCAGCCCAGCAAGGAAACACACACATCATTAATGTACTGCTGCAATCTGGTGCCAAGCCGAATGCTATCACTGTGGTATGTAAACACACATCCACGCAAACACACACACATACATGTAGACATACAGACATTTAATGTACTGCGTGTTCTTGTCCAGAATGGTAACACTGCCCTGGGTATTGCTCGGAGGCTGGGCTACATCTCTGTGGTGGACACACTGAGGGTTGTCACAGAGGAGATCATCACCACCACAACGGTATGTCACATGCACGCATGCATGCACGTACATACACATACATTTAACTCACATTATAATCTTAAAATCTAGGTTAAGTTACAGATATCAAAAATCTGTGCTGGAATGAACATGTGCTTGGTGGAAAACAAATCCAAAGCTGTGACAAAGTTAGTATTCTTCATATAAGTAAATTTGAAATGTCTGACAAAATATTATGTGATAAATTATTGCAAAGAAAGCACTAATTTTACAATTTGCAGAACAAAAGACAAGTAAACATCTAGTTTTAAGCAACACTATGTAAGCTGTGAAAGAAGACATAATGAAGCTCGATTTAATACACTCAGGAGTTTTGTTGCTATAGCCTTACTTGGCCTGGTATGACCAGTAGCTTATGATGGCTAACGTTAGCACTCTTTAGATAGATATTGCTGTGTAACTTCCATTACTGAGTCAGTTCATTGGCTTTTTGACTTGCCTCTACTTTATTTACTTATTTACTACTTAATTTACTGCTGTCCTGTATTTGCCACTTGTGACCAAAGTGGTCATTGTTGAGCAAATGTTACATAATCTCGCTTTGAAATATGGGCTAAATTTAGGTGAGTTTAAACGTAGAAATCAAGGTTTTGTTTGACCTATTAAAGCCATGTTTTCTTGGAGGGGAATACATACGGTACATATAGTACCATTAAAAAAAACACTTACCATTCAAATTTAGAGGAAACCTTGCTGCATACACATCATGTTGGATGGGAGGCATTGCTGGAAACGATTCCTATCTTTATGTCATCCGTAGAGACAATTGTATGATTTCAGAGTTAGTCATATGAGGGTTAAATATATTGCAGTCTGAAAATATATTACAGTGTCCATTAATTAATAATTACCTTTAAGGCTGGACTTTTTCCAGACACTTACATATTATTTAGCATCAACTTGGATATATTGGAGCATTCAGAGAAATCTGATTTTCCCAATGGTAATTACAACTTGGATGTTGACAGAAACTCTCATATGACAGTTTTGATTTAGAATAACTTAAGAATTAACTGTACAATAATAATAAAAACCAATCGGCCTCTTTTCAAGCATTGTGTGTTTGTATTGTTAGAGGAAGTTGATTTATATATAGTGTGAACTATGGTCAATGGAATTCATTTCCTCCAATGCTGCCAGACGGTGACAGAGAAACACAAGCTGAACGTGCCAGAGACCATGACTGAAGTGCTGGATGTCTCGGATGAAGAGGGTGAGTCATGTTTCACACTGGAGCCTGTCATCATTAACCCACATGCTAGCCCTCAAATGAAAAGAGACCTCTCAGTGTTAACAGTAACTGAACATGTTTTTGTTACTGTGAGAATCATCACTTGACTCTTTTTAGCCTCTTTTAGCTCATTGTTTTGGTTTTACGGCCTGCAAACACCACTTTCATCAACCGTGTTTTTAGCTCTGAAAAACACTGATTTTAAGCAGGTAGCGAACAGTGAGTGATCAAACGGACAATGTTAGTAGCTAGAAGAGAAAAGTGATCACCTGGCAGCTAAAAACCCAGATGTTTTATGGAGACCAAACCAGAGCTAAAAAGAGAAATTCTACAGAAGGTGCATCAATTAATGCAGCTTTAAGGAGCTGATAACTAAGCTAATACTGTAACTTTAATTTATTACAGCACTTTACTTATGCAAACTGAGTTCCTATGCTTTTCCACACTGATTTATTTTGGAATTCTTGTCATTTTGTATCTTTTTGTTGTTGCTTTTTGTTGTCTTTTTTGAGCAGGAAAATTGTCTTTAAGACTATTTTAATATCTGTTACTGACTGGGTATTAGATGTCATAGTTTGAGTCCTTTTCTGTTTCAAGAATAAGCCTAAGTTTTGATGTACATACATGAGAGTTCACAGTCTCTCTGCGATTAGATTTTATAGGAGGTAGTGAATGACTGTGCTGTCCACCTACAGCATTGAAATCCATTGATGATGATGTTATGTCAGATGACCCGTTGGATGTGGAAGGTATTCAGCATGGTGCTTTGTGTGAGGGCTTGCTGTGCTGATTTTACCAACAGGGGAGAGTAGTGTTTTATGCATCTTGATGAGCCTGTGGTGTTTGCTTAGTTGCTACAATACTAACTCTAGTAGGATATTTGGATACCAGTGATACAGAGAAAGTGGTTGGAAGCCAAACCTTTATTTCCATAAGGAGTGAGTTTAAAAAATTTCCTTCATGAGGGTGTTGTTATCAGATATTAGTTTTAGCTGGGCATCAATATACTTTCCTCATGTATATTTAAATAAGCAGTTCAACATTTTGGGAATAATACTTATTTGCTTTCTTTTTAAGAGTGAGATGAGAAGAACCAAAAGAATCAATCTCATGTCTATGTGGAGCTAGCTCAGGGTAGATTAGCCTAGCTAGACATAAATGCACTAGTTCTAACAGATAAAGTATCTCCTAAAAGTACAGGCTTAGATCTGTTTTTCTGTTGTGTGTAACAAACAAAATGCATGCTAATTAGCAAGTTTCAGAGGTGAACTTTGGATGCACAGACTTGCTCTTTCCCCATGCTACTAGCCTTTATGCTAACATTCAGAAAGAGAGCAAATAAATGTTTGAAGTGAGTATTGTTTTGCTAGTCATAAGCTTGGATATTTTCTGTTTAACACTTGAACATAGCCAAGGGATAAATTCTTGGGTAGAAATTAAGCTACACTTTGCAGTGCTCTGAAAGTGTTTATCCTTCAGAGAAAATACAAGAAATACAGAGCAATGACACCAAGTCCAACAGTCAAACTAATCCCTGAAAGACTTTTCCCACAGCGTTGTCACTTCAAAGATTATTTCTAACCCCAAAAGAAAACAGTGACTCCCTTCTAAACTAATCCCACCTCAACTCATCAGGCTTTGCTCTAGCTGTATCAGGTGGGTGTTAGCATTAGCATTACAGGATTCATTTGATGTAATAGCCCAGAGATGTTTTTGTAGTTCAGCAACTTTGGAATATGAATGAGTATTTTGTAGGCATGTTCACTGGTTTGTACCATTTATTTTTTTTCTCATTTAAAATACAACTGTGACCTAGTTTGAGAAAGGGAGCTAATGGAGGAGGAGCCTGGAATTACATTACTTTCTCTGATTCTCTTCCAGCTAAGTTCAACTAATTCTATAACAAAAAACATAAACATACTCCCTCACTGATTGATATATTCTTATTTTCAAAATTTGCTGTATATTCTTCCCTCTCCAGGTAGCCAGTATTCTATTGGCATCAGAACATCTCTGTCTAACTCCAGTATGTTTCTCTGCTGTTCTGCCGGCCTAGCATAATGCTTTCTGCCACACCTGGGCCAGTAAAGTTAACTACATTTACCACAGTATCATATGCAGACACGCACTGCACTCTCAGGCCTGTGTTATCATGCCTTGGAGGTTATGCATTATACAAATTCAATTTGAACATGATTTGTAACTCCAGTCAATACAATAAGAGTATTTGGCAGTATGAGACAATAGTATGGAAGCCCATTTCTACCATTTAAAAAAAAAAAAAAAGAAAACTGTGACTTTTTCATTATTAGGTTTTCTTTTCCTAATAAATAATTATCTCATAGTCATTGATATATTATTTGTGTAATCAGTTCATTAATTTGATAATTTGATATTTAACATACAGTATTATCTGGTTTGATTTTTTAAGTTATCAAAAACTGATATAGTTTCCAATGTCTTTGTTTCCTCAAAACAAATCTAGAAAAAGGCACGCTAATGTTAAAACAGCAAAAGATTCACCCTTTATCTTGATCATCTTTGTGAATTTTATTTTCAACTAATGGACTGCAAAAAACTACTGACATGTTTCTTCATGAATCCTGCATCAGAGCATCATTTGCTCAGGGGAAACAAACATATTTCTGTTCTTTTTTGAAGCAAAGCACTGCACTGAAATTCAGACTTCAAATAAGACTGGTACAGAGGGAGCATATTTAACAATTAGGACAGAAATTCTTATACTAACTGCACCATTATTTTTGCAGTAATTAAAAGTGACTAGATTCTGTTCTTGAATTCCATCACACATTTTACTCATCTATCTGTTATGATATAAATATGATACAAAACATTTTGGCCCAGGTTAACCTGCAGCCAGTAGTGATGCTACCCCATGCTGTACAGTAGTGGAACAGCAGTAGAGCTTTGTCACCATCATTCAGATAACACAAGGCCAAAGAAAATGCTGCAATGATGTGCATCTGTTGGCTGTCAGATGTCAGAGGGAATGAAGAGTGTTAAGCAGAAGTTTACAGACTATCAGACTAGCAAACTTAAAGGATTACACTGTTTTTTAGAAAAGTTTACCCATTACATGATGTGACATACTGTAGATAGCTGCCATTCATACAGTATTTAGCCTGGTGCTTCATGCTAATATAGTAGATTACAATAAAGTGAGTGATAGTAGGCTAGTAGCATTATTTTAGGAGTAAGAAGCTAAATGGTAAGTATGCTAACGTTATATGCAGCTTTGCTGCTAAGTAAAGGACAAAACTCACATGGAATGCACTGTTTTGAGCTGGTTTGCAAAATTATCTTAACTCAAGGTCCACTTACTAGCTTTTTCGGAACTTTCAATCCTGTCTCTTGAGATGTTTGGTTGGTATGAGACCAGATGGCTCAGTTTTTCTGTTTTAAGTTTCCATAAGGAGTGAAAGGTGTATATAGCTAAAGAGTATTCTGCAGAAGGTGACATTTAGCTGAAATATTTTACACAGTACATCAGGTGTTGCCTTAATGATGTTGCTTTGGTACTACACATGCAGTGTGATATGTTAAATCCCTGTGTTGTACCTCGTTCCTACCTTTCAGGGAACTAAAGATAGTCATACATTTTGCTTTATTTATGAAATTTCTGAATTTACAGGCCAAAAGATAAAATATCTTTTGTCCTTTTATTTTGGTTTATGCTAGTGCCTATTGCTCCTAGTATATCATATGTTAACAAGGTAGCATTGGAGCTACATTAGGATAATTTGATGTCTATGTTTATATCACATCATCCTGACTAATAGCTGTATATTCCAAAAACCTGGAGTGTTCCTTGCTTTGTCTTCATTCATGAATTCACCTTCACTTCACCCTCCTATCTGCTCTCACAAGGCGATGACACCATGACGGGTGACGGAGGGGAGTATCTAAGGGCCGAAGACCTCAGGGAGCTGGGAGATGACTCCCTGCCAGGACAGTATCTGGATGGAATGAACTACCTCCGCTTCAGCCTGGAGGGAGGACGCACCGACAGGTAAACCCAACTCTGTACTGAAGGCAAGCGAGGATTAAGTAGTGAGGAAGTAAAACTCTTGCTGGATAAATAAAACTGTTGTCCAGGTTTAAAAAAATTCTATGCATGGGTTGCAAATGATGCCAAATTAATCAGTCAGAATAAATGTTTACGCCCACGTGCTCCATGCACAAGCAAATGCTCATCTGCTCTGTGGGGCAAACAACTGTTCCAGATGGTCCATGCACATTTTTAGAGCAACAAGCACTCAGAGCTGTTTTGGGGTTTTTACACAACACTCTTTTTCCAAATATTAGGCAATGTGATCTCTGTTAATATAGTTCCTCTTTTGATCCTGTTTCTGTGTAATTACTGTCTGATTATTGCTGTTTGTTGTGGATGGCTGTTCTAACTTAACCATGAATGAGTGTGTAACTGTGATGTTATCTGTACACATCTCCTCTTGAGGAACACCAACTAAACAACTAACTGCCTGTATTTGTATGTGTGTGTGTGTGTGTTTTGCAACCTCTCCTGCTCATACTTCATCGTTGGTCTCCCTTGTCATGCCTCCATAGTCGATTGCGAAGGTATGTGCTGACACTGGCCAAATATCTGGCCTTTTAAATCTTCAGCACTACAGTACAGTAACTGTCTCCCTGGGGCTGGGTATGGAACCTCAGTACGTTTTGAGTACTGATTGAAGTGTACACTGAATATCTAAAGCAGTCAAGTACTGAATGCTTGAACAGATTCTTTCTCTGTGTTTGATTAGATATTTCTTGACTTAAAACTATTTTATTTTATTTTTTGCAGTTTTTTTTTGTTTTTTACTGTACAGTTAAGACAACACTGATGTAAAACATATGTGTTGTTTTAGTCACAGCATTGAAAATACCCAGCCCTAATCTTAATTTCAGTGTAATGATTCCACTCATTCAATCGCATGATTTTTCCTAATTGATGTTCATTAAAGTCATGAGATCCGGGGTAGGACACTCTTTAAAGTGAACTTTCTTTTTAGTCCTTATTGATTTCCTACCCTGCTGTTATCTCTAGTTGTTTTCATGACTAGCTTAACTGTTTCATTCTTCTCTTCTCCAGTTCTGACAGGTCCTTCACGCCCACCCACCACAGCTACTACTCCCCTAAACATGAATGCATGATGGATGACATGCTCACCAGTCAGCAGGTACAGTACATAAAAACTGCCACAGCAGGTGAAATACATTTTTAGTTGGTATGATTATGTATGAAGAGTTGCACTGGTTGTCTATGAGAAGATTTTGAATTGAGAATTGACTTATTCTTTACTTACGTTAACTAGTAAAGTCCACTATATTTATTTAATAAATGCCAATATATATGATATATATGATATGCCAATAAATTGGGATTCCAACCAAAAAGACTATATATTATATTTATATTAAAGAACCCCTTCTAGCCTGTTAGAACTATTCATTTTAGATTGGTAGCCTTTCTGAGACCCAGCAGGTAGGCTTTGATTCTCTTCTTTGAAAACAAGATGCTAACAGCACAAAAATCTGATTTATCAAAAAAAATAGACCCTTAACATTATTAGAATTCTGTCTAAATCATTGGTATTGCCACTAGAATTAAAAGGGTTATTCACAAAATTATTGATATTGAACAAAATTGCTTTGTTGAGCATAGATTTATTGGTGATGGTATTCTCCTGGAAATTTTTGATTTGTATGAAAAATAATTTTTGGAGCTGAATTTGAGAAAGCCTTTGACCCTGTGAGATGGGACTATGTTTATAAATGTATGGAGTTCATTAACTTTGGCAGGTCTTTAATAAATTGGTAAAAAGTTACCTATAATAGTCAATCAAGTAATAAAACAGTGGTTATTTATCTCAAGATATCTAGTTATCAAGGAGGGGTCAGACAGGGTTGTCCGCTGTCTCCATGTATGTTTTTAAAGGTTTAATTAATAACAGTATTGAGTCATAATTTGCCTCAATTTGCTGTCTTTGTCTTGAGAATGACAACAATGATGATGATTATCATCCTAGCATGTTCGTAAAGAATCTCAGTCATTCAGTTCATTATAAATAAGCATATTAATAGGCGAAAGTTGCTGGACTTTGTTTGGTCTTGAAGACCAAACTCCTCTTATCCAAGAGGCTTCATTGGTGCTACAATGACATTCTGACATCCCTTCTCATCTAAATTCATATGATGCTGACTTGACAACCCACACGTGACCTCAATGGGTTTGATGTTAAGACAGCAGTATGCTTCATACAAACTTATTTTCAGAACTTTCTGAAACAGATAATCTGATTCTTTTCATCAAGTCTACAAAGACATGTAATTGTGTGACAGAGATCAGGGAGGCCAATAGGAGGCTATGATAGCAAGCTTTTTTGGAGTGTAGCCATTTGTTGTGCCGTTGGACGTGGTTGAACGATATGTTGTACCAACCTGTTTGTTTGAAGCATACTGAGGTCTTAACATTGCGGTGTCAATGACCCACAAAGGTTTCTCCATCAACTGTTGCCTAAGACTTCTAGATATACTGTGACCTGAATGATTGAGAAACTTAATTCTCTTGGTCAGGAAATAGTTAAATTATATGTCCTCCTCTTCAGTCAGTATTGCTACGTACGATGCAATAATTTCTATCTAATAAGAGGTTCTTTGTTTGATTCTAGATTTCGTCACTTGCCAGGGAAAATGAGAGGGATTCGTACCGGCTGAGTTGGGGTACAGAGAACCTGGACAACGTGGCTTTATCCTCTAGCCCAATTCACTCTGGGTACGTACAGTCAGAGTGGAGAAAAGACGGTTAACAATGAAAAGACAGATCCTGTAAATTCATGAATATGCATAGAAGATTAACCCATTCTCACCAAGGTCCTGATAGCAGAGCTGCTATTATGTTCCAAGTAGTTAATTACATTTAATCACACTATTTCTTAATTTGTTGATTAACGTTCATTTAAAATCTGTGTTTCAATGATCTGTTACGTCGCCAGTGCTTGGAGTGGAGTGTGGAGTCTTATTTGGCAGCTGTTACTGTGAATATGTTGTACTTCTTCATTAGGGCACAAAAAGACATTTAGCATATTATTATTTTGTAACAAAGGCCTGATCTCTTGTAATTTGTCCCTAATCCTCCTTTGATCCTCCAGTTTTCTTAATAAGCAGCTTTAGGCAGCAAAACAACTAATTAAGCAATTAGTAAGATCAAAAATCTAAAACAATATATATTTATACAATTACAGGGACATTTTGAACAATCTCTTTAAGGCAGTTTGCGAGGCCCATCTCAAAATGAAAAAAATCAAGAATTTATTTTTTGGGGACACGGCTCAAAATCTCTACTTTTTGCAGTCCTATTGGGTTTTAAAATGTATACGTATATTTATTTTTTCTCTCTACATCATTTCTATGAACCCAAAAGTATAAATTAATGACAAAGTCTACAAGTATCTTCATACTTGGGGCAAATCAGAAGTTCTTCCTAGCAGCTTGAAGTGTGACACCTGTTGTGAAACATGGGCATAGTCTAGAAAAACTATTTTGGGTTCACCTTGAAGTGTCAGTTGTGGGTTCCATCTCCCCTGAGTTCTACACGAAATGTGAAACTTTTCTTTTGTGAAATGGAATGGATATCAATCTCATGTCTGTGTGTTAAGCACAGGATGTGGTTAACTTAGCTTTTCACAAAAAACTGCTAACCTAGCTTTGTCCAAACCTCTAAAGCTTTCTAATCAGCATTTTGCATCTCACTAGTTTAATCTATACATAAAAAGAATTATAAAAGAATTGTGGTGTAGGGGGAGTTCCATGTAGGAACGCAGCTTCCGAAAGTCTTTTCATCACAGTGACTTATACCCAAACCTGTATTCACTGATCCTATCTTACAACCCATGCTATAGTAGAAGACACTGTACAGAAGTTCTGGGTAGATTGATAAACTGTTGTTCGTTAAAAAATACTTCTAACATGTAACTGCCCCCAATTTTGTGAGCTTTAGAGATGTTGATAGGCGCATTTTGAATGTCAAAGCCAGACTAGCTGTTTTTTCCTGCTTCCGGTCTTTGTGTTAAGCTAGGCTAACCACTTCCTGACTCAAGCTCTGTAGTTAAAGCTGGAGTGCGGAACTTTTTTCTCCCCCTTCTGGCAGTAAGAGTAATTACAAGAACACAAGCTTATGTCATAGGCTCTGCTGTAGTCTACTCTGTCACTACTGTTGCTGCTGTAAAACAGTAGATAAATTGTTTTGAGCATCACACAACCCCCCCAAAATAATTTGTTTTGCTATCAGAATTTGATCCATTTGATTAAATTATTTTATCCACATTCAAGTTAGCAGAGAGCTAACAAGAAGTTAGTCTGCCTGGCCAGCAGAAGTCTGCATTCATGCATTCATCTGGCCAGTGTGGGAATGTCAAACCCCAAACCAGATTAAAAACTGTGGTATACTGTGAAATACAGAGAGATTTATCTGGTGAATGAACTCGTTTGGCAAGGGCTTGAATGTAATGTTCATTTATATGTAAAAGTTCCGCACTGCAGATTTAACACACAGACTGATGAGATTGATATCAATCTTCTCATCTCTCCCTCTGGGAAAAAAGTGAATAAGCTTATTTCTCTTAATGTGTAACTATTCCATTAAGTAGGAAAGAGCCTACAGCACATACACAGTATTAAAATTAAATTTATCATGTCAGTCTGTTTAACTCCTTGGCGTCTTCCACAACAAATTGACTCTTTTCCTTATTCTTCTTATTCCTACTGGCTGTTTTTCCTCTCTGGGTTTCACTCTCTCTGAATTGTTTCTGCTTGACTTTTGATTCCTTTCTGTCTGATGTGGTTGTTGTTTTTAGCCATTCCTCTCCGTGCCCTGATCATGGAGACCACAGCAGGTGACCCTCTGCACCTTGGTTAAATCATTTTTCTCCTCATGTTCATCACTCTCTTCCTCCCCTCACAGTGTGCTCTCCTGGCGGAGAGGTGTATGTGTCACTGTCCTCAACAGACATCGCCTCATATACTTCTCTTGGGTTTACCACAATGTGGTAAATTATTTTAATCTGATTAAAATTGTCAAAATATTAATCCTGGTTCCGCATGCCAAGTCAAGAGATGATTTCTCCACATGGATAGATCATGTGATTTGGCTTTAGATGAAAACTAGCACTAAAATGTGGATATCTGAGGAAAAAGAGGTGATGAAAGTTGAGGACATATTTGTTTATTTCACACAATGTCTTGTGAATTGTGCATTTCAACTAACATTCCCACCAATGCTCTGTTTTAGTCTGAAGAATACTTTGGTATAAAACAATATTCAGTAAGTTAATTTTATACAACATGCAAGACAATCACTTTGGATCTCATTAAGAAGAGAATGATCTGATTGATATACTGTCTGGCAACCGGGAAGATTAATTGTATATGCTTAGCATATTGAACTAAAAGGTATGTTACAGCCATGGAGGACAACAGTCTTTGTCTTCTAACTTTTGCTGGTCGTGTTGCTGAATACAATAACTGATGTTATGTCTCTGTGTGTTTTAAACACTGTTATGCTTGCTTTACTGAAGCCACTACAAAAGCAAGATCACATTTGGTATGGTATCATATTGTAAAGTCACCTCATCACACCAATACTCCCTCTCATTGAGATGTGTTATCCATGTGCATATTTGCCACTTTGCATGGGGTGTGAGGCAAAAGAGTCTCAAGCTACAGTATAACCTCAAAAAGTTTAATGCAGTTTGATGAGTTTAAAGAGAACTGTTGATCATCTTGCCCATTCAGTATTGAGAAAATAGACACCAAAAGTATTATTATTATTATTAAAATGTCCCCTCTAGATCCCTGTCTGCATGGCAATACCAGTAAAAAATAGCATGATGAGTGTGAGTAAGGAGACTGGGTTCTTTTAGTAATGAAACATTCATGTTAATCATAATATGACATGTATGTTTATTAATGTTTGGTGTCTACTTTCTCATCACTTAATGGGGTCAAATGATATACAGTACGTAATTAATTTGCATGTATATCTTCTGATTCGCCATAGCTTCCTGGTCAGCTTCATGGTGGACGCCAGGGGCGGAGCCATGCGTGGTTGCCGACACAACGGCCTACGCATCATCATCCCGCCCAGGAAGTGTAGTGCACCCACACGAGTGACATGCCGGCTGGTGAAGAGGCACCGTCTGGCCACCATGCCCCCTATGGTTGAGGGCGAGGGCCTGGCCAGCAGGCTCATCGAGGTGGGGCCCTCTGGAGCCCAGTTCCTTGGGTAAGGATGGATGATGGAATAAATGAATACCTTGGAAG
Source organism: Thunnus albacares (assembly GCF_914725855.1). Lineage (NCBI taxonomy): Eukaryota > Metazoa > Chordata > Actinopteri > Scombriformes > Scombridae > Thunnus > Thunnus albacares. The sequence continues at coordinate 24,743,963 of NC_058127.1, read as the reverse complement.
TTAGTAAAAGTTGAGGATTAACAGAGAAGAGGAAAATGTAGAGGTAGCAAAAAAAGGGTGAAATGTCAAATAGTGTAGATACCAGCAATAGATACAGTATATTGATACTACATGAAGATGTAGTATCATTTCAATACTAGTTAGCGGTAGAACAATTTGTCGACTGGAACCTGCGCCTTTTCACTTCTTACACATTTTTGTCTAGTTTCGGATATTTTATGCCAACAACCTTTGAAATGAAATAGAATCAAATGGAAAAACTGAATTTCAAAAGTGTTTTATATTCCTGGTGTAAGCAGGAAGATTAGGAGTAAGACAAGAAGAAGAGGTGCCACTACCTCTACATTTAAGCTATCGTCTATGATTTGTATTCCTTGAAATGAAACGCTTACAACTTGCTGCCCGTTTTTTTCAGATTAATTTCCCCTTGCCTCTGCCTTACTAAAACTCTTTCTGTATTTGCTCTTGCTTTTCCCAGCGGCAGGAATCTGATAATCTTTGCTCTTCAGCATGCCCTGTTTTCTTTCTTAACAGCTGCAGTCTAACTCTTTTTAACCTTTAGTCCCCACCCTTACTGGAAAAGCCTCCAGTATATTGCACCATGATTGGTTTGATATGTAGCCTCAGAGTCTGACCTCTGCTGGTAATGTTTGAGACAGTATAGAACAAAAGCATTCATACTACACTCTGAGTTGCCAATATATATGTAATTCCATTTTTGGCTTTTAAGGTTATCCACTATCTATCCATTTCTGACATGACAGAGGTTCTCCCTGATCAAAGCTACTGAAATTTGTTGTTCTTATCATTATGTTTATATTAAATGTCTGCAGTACAAACTCTGGAGTGAAACTGGCCACATTCTGCCTTAACATGATCACTCCCATTATGATGTAATTTATCACTTTTTGTTTGTTGAATTTGAAACATACCCTACAGTTTATCTGAAACTTCAAAAATGTCCTTACTGGCCTATAAAAAATTGACATATACGGAGGCCCAAAGTGTTCAAAAGTAATTAAATACTAAAGTATTGTGTAACCATGAAATTTTGAAATAATCCAATGCATTTTTAAATCTCTGTTCATTAGCTCATTATTATTTCTGCTTGTTTTCACAATAACAGATTTTGTTTAAAGTTTTTACTATTTAATTCCAGCAGCTTTTTATTTTAAAATATTCCTGTTAGACTGTTTTATTTCACAACACCATTGGCTTTTCGTTTATTGAAAGCAACAGCCAATCACATTCTAATCAGTTACTGGGAAAAATGGCATTGTGAAATAGAAACTTCAAACTGGCATTTTGAAATAAAAACTCCTGGAATGTAATAAAAATGAGCTGAGCTGAGTTTTTAAAATGTATTGAATATTTCACAATTTTGTGGTTACATTATTTACTTTATGTGTATTTATTCATATGATTATTTATCTCATAATTTCTTCTTATTAATTTATTTAATTCTGTGCACTTTTGGTCTCCATTGACATGCAGTTAAAAAATTGACATTGTTTATCTCACTTAGGTCTTGCACATCAGTCCCCAAGGCTTCTATTTTGCACCCAATCAAAACATTGTGTGTGCTCTTTCTTCCTCACTGCTGCATATGGACGCTTGGTTGATCACACAGTAAACTCCACCTACCCAATGCCCCTCCACCTCTTAATGAGGGAGAGAGTTTGGTTAGCAGAATCCTCCAGCTCGGCCCGCCGGGGACAAAATTCCTCGGGTAGGGTGGAAACAAATCAACAGTTTTGCATATGAAACAATCCATGGATGCCGGTCTCACTATTTTCCTTTACAAACCCTTCCATTTGACGTTACATTGTCTCTCTGTTGTTGTGCTCCCATGCCTGCACTAGTGTCTTGTACTACACTTTAACTGGTACTTATTACCATTAGAAATCACATTGCTGTAACTTCATGTTGCTGTTTGTTTTCTTTAATGCTTTTTTTCTGCTAAGCTTTTTGTATTTCAGTGTGTGGCATTGTATGTTTTCATACCTCCCGTTTTCTAAATAGTTATGTGTTAAAAACCTTTTTCATGTGAAATTTAAATGGTTGTGTGGCATCCAAGTAGTTAGGGTAGGTAGGGAATTAGGTGAAATTTAATTGCATGGTGTGGTTCTGAGGTTGGCTCAGTTTTTTTTTCCTGTCACGTAAATGTTGTTGACCAACTAACAGGCCCATTTAATAAAACTGTAGTGTAATCCGTCAGAGTATCTTAGTGCAGCTCTGAAGGATTAAAAGCAAAGTACTAGTCTTTGACATATTGAATGCTCTGCAGTTTTCTCACCATTTTAAGGCCAACTTAAAAATATAAAAGAAAAATGTCAACATCACATTATGGAATCTCAAAGTCCATCAAACTGTCCAACATCGAACAAGTTTCTCCTACCACTGTTTTGAACCACCAAAGTGCAAGAAGCTACTGAAGTTCTAAATAAAGCTTTAAATTTTAAACATTGTCAAAAATTACAAAAAAGAAAAAATATTATCATGTACTGTAAGGCCAAACCACTATTTACATATCACATGAAAATATCAGCAGTCATGCTTTAATCGCTGTCTTTGTCATTTGGTGGATTGTACTTAATGTAGCATGCTTCTTATAGATATTTGTTGTAGCTAGCTTGTTGTGATTGTGCACATCAGGTAAGTATTAAAGTGACACTAATACTTTAGCATTAAATATAGTGAATCTAGAAAACACTTTTCTTAAATTGGGTAACTCACCCTTTGTAGATAATGGCAAGTTTTGACAATAGTTATTTTAGTTTTCATAGCGAGAACTTCTTAAACTACTCCTGCAGCATAATCTGCCTCTCTGCTGTCCATTAGTAGAAACATTCACCCCAATATGGCCAAATGCACTGCTTCCATTTGTAGCTAGCTTACTATGGTACGTATTTAAATTTGTCTCTCACAAATAGCGTTTTACATTGTCGTGAGCAACTAAGTTAAGCAGGTCACTGTATAGCAGTACAAATCTGGAAAACTACCTCGATGAAGACAAAGTTAACATTAGAATTGGCACAATTCTGTCAGGTACACGCTAAAAGTGAATTCACCTTTTGCACTTGTGCATAGTTGAATGGCTAAAGAAGTATGTTGCAGAGTGATGTTGCATTGTGCTGCTGCCAAATTAGCATCTTCATTTTTAGTTGGAGCTCCATGCAGCATTATTGTCACTGCACCAACACATTGGCCTCAGTGAAACAGCGATGTTTTTTTGCTACACTGCCATTGACAACCCAGCCACATTATATTCAAGACCATTTCCAAAGGTACTGGAGTTGCAGTTAAGGCTAGAGCAATTTGAGCATTGTTGAAGTCAGACCAACATAGACAATACACAGTATATGTGTTTGTAAAATAGTTTCTAGCTGAATGAGTCAAATGTATCAAATGTAAGCTAATTCTAGCTGTGTACATAACTAGCACAAAAAGATGAGAAGGAGATGACTACTGGGTGTTGTTATGTCACCCAGGTCACGCATGATTATGTTGATATGTGCGCGTGATGGAAATCCAAGTAGTACATACTGTCATCCAAAACTTCTTAGCATCATGGTTACATCCTTAAATATTGTTTGTATTACTGAAGGAAATAGAAACAGAGGTGAACATTGTACAAACAATATATGTATTTAAAAATGTTTGTCAACACTGAATAATGAGGAGTCAATTATACCAAATCAAGTTTTTTTGGAACTCAAGTATGACAATCCCAATTACACATACACATCTACAAGGACATCGTTATAGTCCATGACATTCTGTACTTACTTTCTTCATCTACCCCTCCAGTCCAGTGATTGTGGAGATCCCCCATTTTGCTGCTCTGCGGGGGAAGGAGCGGGAGCTGGTGATCCTAAGGAGTGAGACAGGAGAGAGCTGGAAGGAGCATCACTGTGAATACACCCAAGAGGAACTCAACCAGATACTCAATGGCATGGACGAAGGTCAGTCTCTGCTGGTGTACTAGTAGACTGCAGCATGAGCTGAGAAAAGCAAATCTAAAAAGTATAATTTGTTTTTAACATCCATGTCCCTGGCACCTATCCCTCTCTGCTTACCTGCCCCAGAGCTGGACACACCAGAGGAGCTAGAGAGGAAGCGCATTTGCCGTATCATCACCAGAGATTTCCCACAATACTTTGCGGTGGTGTCGCGCATCAAGCAAGATAGTAATCTGATTGGTCCTGAAGGAGGCATCCTGAGCAGCACTGTTGTGCCCCAAGTGCAGGCAGTTTTTCCTGAGGGCGCCCTCACCAAGAGGATCAGGGTTGGCCTGCAGGTAATAGTTAATTGTAGTTTTGGTAATAAGATTTATCTGTTGTATTTGTTTTAACATAGAATACTGTAGCAGACTCTGGTGCAAATTTGTTAAAGATGTTTAGATGTTGATATAGATAGATAGATATTGTAGTCAAGATTCAGAGCTTGGATGTTAAACCATCCCAATATTAAAAAGTAGGTTTCCTATGGAGGATACACAGCAGAAGCTTGACATGATGATGACAATAGCTGAAAAGTTAAGGGATCATATTTATTACAATTCCTCCTGGGGGGAACATAAATGAACCATATTTCATGGCAATTAATCCAACACATGTTGAAACATTTCACTCTGACTAAAAAATGCTAAATTCATGGCGCTAGATGAAAACCCAGGAGACCCAAAGTTGTTGACTTCATTGTCTGGAAACCATGAATGTCTGTACCAAATTTGTGCCAATACAGCTTGTAAATTTGAAGATATTTGGATAAGTGAAACTTAAAAGAGATCAGGGAATTCATCAGGATACCATCTCTGTGGACCACAAATCACTTCTAGTGGTAGAAGTAGCTGCATTTATCATAGCAGCTGAAAGTTTGTGAAACATAACATCTAGTGGACATCTGTTTAGTGTCAAAGTTTGTGGAGTTCTCCAACATTGATAAATCAATTTATTGGTAGCAGACATACCAGCCAACTATATTTTATTTACCCTTTTTTGGGAGTTTAAATTCTTGAGTGGTCATTTAAGATATAAAGAGCCAGATCCATTGGAAAATGGTTGATACCGTTTCCTGCCGAAAGGAACGTACCCTTGGTAGTCCCATACCATGTGTATGAAAGTGTTCCTAACTGGGGTGTTAGATTAGATGGTTGTTGTATGATAAAAATTGTAATCAGTCAGTTGACCACCCTGGTACAAAGTTTACTGCTGCCAAAATGAGTTAGGTGACCATCCTCAGTGCATGACCATAGCTTAGACATTAATCCTCTGTTGGATTTATTAGTCCCAGGGGCTAATATTGTTGTATACTCTGTCTACTCTCCCAGGCCCAGCCAGTGAACGTGGATGTAGTGAGGAAGATCCTGGGGAACAAGGCCACCTTCAGCCCCATCGTCACGCTGGAGCCCCGTAGGAGGAAGTTCCATAAACCCATCACCATGACTATCCCTATCCCCAAAAGCAACTCCGACCCGGTCCTCAATGGTTTCGGAGGGGACACTCCTACCTTACGACTGCTCTGTAGTATCACCGGTTAGAGAACACACTTGAGAATCTGCATTGGCTAACCACAGGCACATGCTCATACTCAAATTTGTCAATCATGTGTTTGTGTCCATTTTCAGGTGGAACAACGCCAGCCCAATGGGAGGATATAACAGGAACCACTCCATTAACATTTATCAATGACTGTGTCTCTTTCACAACCAATGTGTCCGCCAGGTAACATAAAACAATTGTTTGATGAAGCACAGCTAAATCCATTGCTGAACTCAGATGCACCAGCCAATAAACACCTAACCTCACCGGTTCTTTCTAATTCCCTTCTGATTTCTAGGTTCTGGCTCATAGACTGTCGGCAAGTCCAGGAATCTGTCAACTTCTCCACTCAGGTGTACAGGGAGATCATCTGTGTCCCTTACATGGCCAAGTTTGTCATCTTTGCCAAGACCCACGACCCCATTGAGGCCCGCCTGCGCTGCTTCTGCATGACAGACGACAAGATCGACAAAACACTGGAGCAGCAGGAGAACTTTACCGAGGTGGCCCGCAGCCGGGATGTAGAGGTGAGGAGTGTCTCTCCAACCACAGCTGATGCCATGATGGAGGTTCACCAAGAAAGATTGGGCGAAAATGGCTCTATACTTAACTTCGTGTTAAAGTGATTGTTTGATGTGTGGGTGTAGCTCACTTCACTTTAAAAGCCTAAAAGCTGCATTTTGTACCATCTAAAGGCAAGAGATGTTTGGCTTAACCCTGAACACAATCAATAGCAATAATCTATACATCGACCTATAACAGCATGACTAACCCTGTCAAGATCAGCGTTAGAAACAAATTACCTAATTTTTTAGGTGCGTGACTTAGACAACTTGTGACTTTTATGTTAATTGAAAGGTCACTGTCAAAGATCACACCAAAAATAATGCCTGCAGGTTTTGTATTTGCAGACAGGGAGCCAATACTGTTGAGGGAATATGTACTTTGGTATGGGGCCAGAGCAGTGACATTTACATTTTGACATTGAAAATAAAATTTGGCATTAAAATCAAATCTGCACTGAAAAAAGAAACATGTATTGGCACTGAAACAAGTATTGGCATTGAAAAAAGTTTCACTGAAAAATAAAACAAAGGCATTTTAAAAAATTACAATCTTTCAATCTTATTATCTTATTTTATTTTGACATTTTTTGCATGATGTTTTTCAATGTTTTTTTGTCAATCTTAAGATTTTTTCTTCATGTCTGCGTTTCTTCAGTGACGCTATCAGTATTTTTCAGTGTCACTGGTTTTCAGTTTCAACTTTCTCTTTTTCAGTTTCAACTTTCTCTTTTTCAGTTTCAACTTTCTGTCACCGTTTTGGCATAGGGTGTTGTAAATCTGCTGCAACGTGTTCAGAGATGTGATGAGCCGCTGGCCGCATGAAAGCAGTCAGTCATCTCAGCTGCTAGCAGCCTGAATCCTGCGTCGTCATCCTGGGGAGAAAATGATCTGATGAACTGATCTGTGCAGCTCTTTGGTGATTCATCACTGGTTCTAATGTCTCCGTAGCATTTTTGATATACAATATAATCCTCTTGGAAGATAAATGTTGGAGTCAGTGTTGGAGTGACTCAAACATTTATCCTCCAAGAGGATTATATCGTATATCAAAAATGCTATGGAGACATTACAACTAGTGGTGAATCACCAAAGAGCTGCACAGATCAGTTCATCGGATCATTTTCTCCCTGGGATGACGACCCAGGACTCGGGCTGAGGCGACCAGCTGCTTTCATGTGGCCAGCGGTTCATCACATCTCTGAAAACAGCAGCAGATTTACAAACAGGTGTTATTTGAATAAACTGACCACATATTTTGAATCTACATGGTTACTTTCTCGCCTGAAAACATATTTAAAGGTTGATGGGGGTAAAGGGGAATACTAGGGTTTAAACAAAAAAGAAAATGACCATTGGTTGTATACTGCTATTTAGCCCCTGTATACATTTTCTCAGGTCCTTGAAGGCAAGCCTATCTATGCAGACTGCTTTGGAAACCTTGTTCCCCTCACCAAAAGTGGCCAGCATCATCTCTTCAGCTTCTTTGCCTTTAAGGAGAACCGACTAGCACTCTTCATTAAAGTGAGCACTATTCCTTATTTATTTGTTTGTTGTTCATTTCACACAGAAACAAGCACAATCCTTTTATGCTATCGTGGCAAGTGCCAAAGATATTCATCATATTTAATCATCATATTTACTTGCTCTTGTTGTATGCGACATTGATTTTACCAGATGAACAACTGACTAATGCTAAACTGTTTGGCTGTTGTAGATCAGAGACAACACTCAGGAGCCGTGTGGCCGTCTGTCCTTTATGAAAGAACCCAGAAACTACAGGTCACTCACCCAAAATGCCATATGCAACCTCAACATCACCCTCCCATCATACTGCAAGGTGAGGACATTACACTGTTGTTTGACTGAACAACAGAGGACACTTTCCATTCCATATCTTGTTAGGTCTTGTAAGTAAAACTGGTTGTTGGATATTGAAATTTTACTTTAAATTAATTACCCTAGTTGCTTTTGTAAACAGGGCTATACTGCAATTTTCAACCCATTCACCCTGTCCCTCTGTAATCTGTGCTAATCTCCTACTTATTAATTACTACAATGTAATTCCAAAGCGTAACCTCAATGATTTCATTCTCAAATATTTCAGTATGAATTCTATTTCTTATATTCAAGGGACTCTTAGTAATTTTCGACCACTAGTAATGCTATGGAGCAGTGTTTTTTTGAGCAGGTCCTTGTTTTGTTTCTATTTAGTGCACATGTACAAGAACACACATGACAGACTGTGTCATGCTGTTCCACTGATTGTGTTGGTCCACGCTAAGAAACGTAGCTATCTGTCAGCAAAGGCAAGAAAGAAAGACTAGCAAACATAGATATAAACAATACAGGTTTCAAAGTATTTTAGCTTTACAAATATCTTATTAGGAAGGAAATGCATTCAACACATTTATTAGTTCTCAAGAATACATACAATTAGTTCTGGTGAGAAACATTGATTGTAAACATAACTTTTTTTTTTTACATGAAAACTCCACAGGGTACCTTTAATGTTTGACATCCCAAGTATCAAACTCTGCTAATACTACTGTATGACTAGCCCACATTATTGCTTAATACTGCTGGTTGCTGCTTTATTGTGAAAACTACCCAGTGAGCCAGCTTCAAGGCTGTACTCATTATAGACAACAAACTGAATAAATAATGGACATAGAGGTAATGCAATGTAATGCCAATAATATTCACATGGTAAATGGCTGCATTTATACAGAGCTATCAGGAGCAATTTAGGGTTCAGTGTCTTGCCCAAGGACACTTTGACATGCAGACAGGAGGAATGGGGGATCAAAACACCAACCCCATGGTTAGCAGAAGACCCATTCTACCTCCTGAGCCACAGCCGCTCCCCTTTACACAGCATGGCTAGTCTATGATGTTGTATGTCAAAGAGAGAAAAAATAAAATAAGTATCATTCAGATCAACAAGATAGATCTATTTTTATATTAAAATATTGTGCCTACTGCAGCGTTAAAGATTTCTCTGGCCTTCTCTGAAATCACACTGACTGGTTGTCTTTGTTGCTATGGTAACCATACATTCCCCTCTGTCTTTTTGTCCCTTTAATGTTGCTGTTGTTTTTATCTGTACATTTTTCTGCTTCTTGCTGCTTCTTGCTCTCTAAAGGAGTCCGATTCAGACCAAGAGCAAGAGGAAGAGGTAAAAGCAGCCACCGCTTCCCCGTCTCTCTTCTACTAACTAGCTCTGCCAATCTATCCTGTCAACTGTCTTACCATCAGGACTAAATAAAAAACATGAAGTAGTCAGATTTCTTGATTTTAGACATACTGTGCCAGATAAGATTGTGATGTGTCGGAGGCATGTTCCATTTTTGCTGTTGTGTTGTGTGTCCTCTTTGTTACTTTTTCCTGAAGTAGCAGTTGTGATAGTAGTAGATTTAGAATATTTGGCATATGCAATGAATGAAACAAGACTAACTGTGATGCATTTTCTATATATTTTTTCCAGACCAGCAGAACGATAGAGAAATGTAAGACATTTTTTCTTATTTAATTTTCACCGTAACATATATATAAAAATTGTCTCTATTCTATGATAATACAACTGTCTGCATGTCTTTCTTAATCAAACTAATATGACAATAACAGTGACAGTGTATGGGTGATTAGTCTAATGTAGTTGAGTGTGAAGAGGAATAACCAGACTGATACACTGACACACCCAGCTTCACCCTTAGCTTACTTGTAGACCATATACATCTTATCAAAGCCCTTTAAGCCTCCTGTTTTTTTTGTCTTGTCACACAAACAAATAGGCCTTACCTGCACCTTCCCATGTCAATGTTATGTTTCTCCTGAGGCTTAACTTCACTTTTTACTTTCCTTTTTTTCTGATTTTGTGTCTGCCTCAATAACTTCAATTTAACTCTTTCCCCTTCACAATTTGAGATTGGACATATGGAGAAAGAGTTAAACACTGCCATCTACGTATGTACATAAAAATTAAACTCATTCATACTGTGGTGATCTTTATGTGACAATGGCCTCTAATTTTGTGCTGGCCAAAAGCCAGCAGTAGTGGCGACGCAATGCAATTTGGCTACCTATTTTGGCATAAAAGTGCTTGCATTTTACCTTCTCAGACCAGCAGAGTCAGAACAAACAACAAAACATTTTTGTGGTTTTTGGTACACAATCAGTCCTCTCCAAAATAAAGATAAAAACCTTTCACATATTTTGATTTCTGTATCCTTAATTTTTATATTTTTTCAAAATTTAGAATGCACATCAAAATACAACATTTAATGACATTTGTACTTAGATCAATGAGAGACTCTTGTCAATAATGTCATTTGTAACTGCTTGTGGGATGTATGAGTTCCAATCCTTCACAGTTAGTTAAATAACTGGAGCCATCATACAGAAGCAGGAAGGGAATGAGAGCAGCTATGAAAGGAGATGAGAGGAGCTGATGTGATTTTTCATCACTGAAGCACACCTGGACTCCACCTGCTTATACTGCCTTCTTCTTACCAATAATCTATCATTCCTGCTGCAGCCTCTTAGTTTGTGCCATGCTGTGCCAGGGTTTTCCTAGCACCTCTGGTCGCTCAAATTCCAAAAGTTAGTTGCTCACACCCATGTGCGCTTGCGCTCCAAGATCCTGAAACTGGGTGCTAGTGATTGTGCTAGCAAACAGTTCCAGGAAATTAGAGGTCAGAATATAAGTATTCCTCCTCTAGCATAATGGTAAAGCAAAAAGTAGTCAACCTTCTCACCCTATCTGAATCCTTCCCCTTCTACCCTCCTTGCGTTGTTCGTGTATAAATGTGAAAATGAATCAAATAGCACCTGGCAAATACAGTATACTTGAACTTTTAAATTAACCTCATAATAAACAATACGTGTTACACATGAAACATACTGTACATACATGGATAATATGCTATTGATTAAAATTTCATGTATGTTTTTCAGAAGAAATTAAAAAGATGATACTGATACTGTATGTTGTAGTTGTGTAAATGAACCAAGAATTCACCACATTACTGAATGAGGCATATTAACCAACAACTCTTAATCATGAGCACCTCTTATCCTGTAATTGTAGATTTAATCTGTACGCTGATCTTTCCACTCACTCTATTCATTCTTCACCTGGATCTTTCCATCAGCACTTCCCTTTGCTTTGCATGGAAATAACTTGCCTTACATAAATGTGTATGCGTGTGCTTGAATGTCTGTATGATTATATGTAATGTCTTGTTAATGAGAGTTCATTTGTTGTTTTGTTGTTGTCCTTCGATTTTGGAATGTTCCCACACAGCATCATTTGCTTATGGTTTTTTATGTTATTTTAGTTTGCATTTCTGTTATTTCAAATATTTCATTAGGCAAAAGACTGAATGGAGGACAAAGATAATTAAAATACTGTCCCTCCCTGCAAGATGTCCTTAGTGACTGTGAAATGAATTGATCTGCTTTGTCTAGAATTTAAGGCACGGCACATCATCATATGTTGTATAAATTATCACTGGCTTTCTTTGAAAGATGCGACTAGCATTCTCAGTTGTTTTCAATCCATTTTTGCCTGTCATCACATTGACATTTTCATCTTGAGATTTCTTAATGTTGTGTCTTTGTTGTCCTTTTTTCTGTACTGGTTTCTTGCCTGGTCCCATAGTTATAGCTATTTTATGTATTTTAGTTTTGTTCTATAGTTTTGTCTTGTGAGTGTGGGTGCGCTGAGTGTATAAGCAAGTTATTTCCTGCTCATGTCCTTTCCCATCAGTATTATTTAGCTTTTGCTTTACCACAGTTGTCCACAGACATATGAAAGTATAAGCCCAATTCCTCTGATACCCTGATGTAGAACCCATTGTGAATTTGTTGTCCTATGATCCCTGCAGTGTACTCCAATTTTGTCCTGACCACATTCTCCAATGTCTGTCTCCTTTCATTTGAATTTTTGATTTTCTTTACTCCTTACTTGTTCTTCTTCCTTATGGAAGATGAAGAGACGGAGACATCAGTCCTGAAATCAGAGCTGATTCGAGAACCAGACCTCCTATCCGACGTGTCAGAGATGAAACAAGATTTGATCAAAATGACTGCCATCTTGACCGCAGACTCCACAGAGAAATCCCCTTCCTTAGGAGGGTGTGGTATAGAGAAAGGGACTGAGGAAGTTTCTGGAGAGCCATTAGAAATAATGGAAAAGGACTTAGAGAAAGTCAAAGAGGACCTAGAAAAAGTCAGTGAGATACTGAGGAGTGGAACATATGAGGGGGAGGCGGCAGAGGAGGCAGCAAAAGCAGCTAGAATGGCTGAGGATTGGGTTCTCCTCTCAGACAGTGAGATAGAGGAGGCCAAAAAGATGGCAGCCTTAGAAATTCAAGAGCCTGTCTTACGTGAAACTAGAGCTAATAGAGGGGCTCCCAGGCCTAAAGCCATAAAGGACAGTGGTGATCTCAAAGAATACCTCCTGGATGCACCAGTAAGCTCTAAAATAAAAGCTAAGAAAGAGCCAGTTGTCCAAGAAAGATTCACTGATGTTGTACTGCGCAAAAGTGCAAAACCAACCACTCCAACCAAAGTGCAAGAAAAAACCACAGCTGGCGATGTTAAAAAGCCAGTCAGAAGAAAGGGGAAAGACCAGGGGCAAGCAGAGGAATCGACAGAAGCAAGTGCTCTTCTAAGTGTGCCTACAGCCCCAGCTCCAGCATCACCTGTATCCCCAGTGGTTGAAGAAACTCCCATTGGGTCAATAAAGGACAAAGTAAAAGCCTTACAACAGAAAGTAGAAGCAGAGCAAAAGAGCAAAAAGGTCACTGGAAGTAAGCCTTCACAATTGCCTGTTATAAGCAAACCTTCTTCAAAAGCCAAAGAAAGCCCTAAATCAAAGCAGGGCCCTCCCAAGTCCCCTAAAGCTGAATCTGAAAAACTTGAGGAGACCATGTCAGTTAAAGAGCTGATGCAAGCATTCCAAACAGGGCAGGACCCCTCAAAGAGAAAGTCTGGGCTATTTGAGCTCAAAACATCCACTGCATCAAGATCAGAGAAAACCACAAAATCAGAAACCATCCAGTCAAAGTCCATGACCAAAGCAATAACCTCACAAATCTCTCAAGAAAAAGAAGTATCTTTGGATTCCAAACCTCTCAAGGAAGAGACCACTCAGCAAGACAGAGAGAAAGAAACCAAGTCAGTTGCTGCCACCCATTCAGAGCTAACTGAAACTGTAGACTTTGGAAATGGTGGCCTTGATGATAGCTCTGACAGCTTAAAACATGAAGGTGCGGCAGACTCACTAAGTGCCAGTCCTGGAGATGGAACCCCTCATCTGAGCTCTGAGGACAGTTATAAACATGAGGGTCTAGCCACTCCAGGTACAAGCCCTGAAAGTCTCTGTCTTTCTCCCAAAAATGGACACCAGACTTCTAAAACTTCGGCAGAAACTGCCACAACAGTCAAACATGAAAGTAAAGACACAGAGAAATCTGGAGACTCTGGTGTAGGGACCACTGGTGACCAACTGTCTACAGAATTGACCCTCCCTGTCTCTTCCAGCGAGGCTGCAGATGACCACACTACAAGTGAGTCCATATCTGTTATGAGGAGCGAGTCTAAGCCATCCAAACCTCAAAAGCTTACAAAGAGAATTTCAGAGACTGTAGAAACTTTTCTTAGCGATGATGACAGCCCTGATTGTCAGCTAGCATTGCCTTTAGTTGGTTCTCCAGCTTCTAGATCCTCTTATCAGCGTCATGAAAGCTTAGAGCTGCCTTTAAAACAAGACTCAGATGCTCTCAGTCCAATAGCTGATGACTCTTTGACAATAAGCCACAGAGACTCTCTAGAGGGTAGTCCTCTTATGGATGAAAACTCCTCCCATAAGTCCCCAGACTCCATTGAACCTAGCCCAACCAAGGAATCACCCCCCCATGACTCCCTAGAGAGCAGCCCTGTAGAGCTAAAGAGCTACCCATCCTTCCCATCAACACTAGATCCACCCAGTAAATCCTCTAGCCATCCAGAGCCCTCCAAAGCTACAGACTTCCCCCAAGATGCTTTGCGTGGTAGGCTGCTCCGAGACCATGAGGCTAGTGCTGATGATGACAGTTGTGAGCAGACATCTCAGATGACAAGTTCCGGTAAGAGTCCCCTCTCCCCTGATACTCCTAGTTCTGAAGAGGTAAGTTATGAGGTAAATCCCAAACCCCCTGACTATACATTCCTCTCTGTTCAATTCAAACCGGCTGTCATCCCTGAAGACCCAGAAGAAGAGGATACATCAGACAGCTATGAAGCTAAGAGAAAATTCACTCCGGAGGAGGAGATGTTTAAGATGGCAGCCAAAATAAAAACATTTGATGAAATGGAGCAAGAAGCGAGGACCAAAAAGAACTCTAGAAAAGATGTGTTTCCCTCAGCTGATGCCAAAATAGGGGATGACAGCTATGAAACATTAGAGCCCACAAGTGAGAAGCTTTCGCAGAGTGAATTTGGGCTCAATAGACCCACTGAGGATTCAGAGTTAGCTCTTTTTATTGATCCCCATATTAAAGTACAACCTCCCTCTCCTTTTTCAGCAGGTTTGCATGACGGATCCCACAGCAAAGAGGTCAAGAACACAACAACAACAACAACAACAGCCAGTGTCACTTCAGAGGGACCTCACTCTGTCTCAGACCAGCAACATTCCAAATCCAAACTGAAAACTGCACAGGAACCGCCATCTGTAACAGCTGATAAAGACAGTACTGCCAAAAAGGCTGCTGTAACATCAAACACTGAAAACAGAACTGATGAGCAAAAGGAGGAGAGCTTAAGGAAATCAAGAGAAAAAGAAGATGATCAGGATGATGAAGAATTAGGTGTTAGGTGTAGCAATGTAACAGATGAAGTGAAAGGAGATCAAAAGGGGCATACAGGCACACCAGAGGCTGGACTTGGTGCAACTGTTGCCATAGGTCAAACAAAGGGAATGTTCAAACCGGAGGTCTGTATCTATGATGACACAGAGGAAGATGATGAGGCACTGGAAGCTCCCAGAACCGAGTCAAAAGGTGTCACTGCAAGAGTAGACACTGATTCATGGTCTGCCATGCGGGAGGATGATGCAGCTTTTGCAGCTCGTGTCAAAGAGGAGGAACAGAAGATATTGAATCTGGTGGTGGATCGTCAGTCTTTGCAAGCAACTCCAGACACAACACCTGGTAGAACACCTACAGAAGAGAGCACTCCTACCAGTGAGCCCAACCCTTTTCTGTTCCAAGAAGGAAAGCTCTTTGAGATGACTCGAAGCGGTGCTATTGACATGACTAAAAGGAGCTATGAGGAAGAGGGGGGTGGCTTTGCCTTTTTCCAGATAGGTGAACAGCCTTTAGAGGAACCTGTCATAGAAGAGGCCAGTAGAGAAAGTAGGAGATCAGCAGCAGAACCTGAAGTTGGCCTCAATCTAACACTAGAGGTTAAGACTGAGGAAGATGAGAAATCAAAAGAAACAACTGATTCTCTGCTTCAGTCCCCACCTGAAGGCGATCAGCCTGCCTCTAAAGTTGATGCCTCCAAATCTAAAATCCCTAAAATGGGCATTTCAGCTTCAGCCAAACCTACAAAGAAAGATCAAACATCCCCTGAATGTCTAGAGACTAAAACAGACAGAAATATAAATGAAGGATCCTTAGATTTAGACACAAGCTCCCCTGACCAAATGATAACGAATGTACAGACAGCAGAAACTACAGTCACTAGATCGGTTTACTCTGAGCAGGACCAAGAGTCCTCTGATTCCTCTCCAGAGGAACCACAGTCAGTGATAGAAGCCCCCAAACCAACAGGAAAGTCCAAACAAAGTACTTCCAGTAGTGTTAAAAAGACTCCAGTCAAAACACAAGCTAAGTCTGCTCCTCAAGGTCGGGGTAAATCTACAATAACCTCTCCAGCTCATGCAACTTCCTCTTCAAGCACTCTTAAGAAAGAGGCCTCCTTCACTGCTGAGTCTAAATCTAGAATTCCAATCAAGGCTAGCTCTCTCAAGCCTGATTCTACTGTCAAACGTGCTGAATCTACCCAAGACAAAAAACTTAAGGTCCCTGTAAAAAAGGATACAAGGAGAAAATCTGAGACAGATGCAGGTCCCTCTGTGGATGTCAAAACCAAGACACCATCTTCCAAAGCCAAGAGCTTCTGCGAGGGGGAGTCTACCAGGCCATCTGCTAAAAAAGAACAGGGTCGTCCCACGAGTGCAGAGTCAGCAAAATCTAAAGGTTTCCAGTCCAGATTGCCAGTCAGAGGCAAAAGTGGTCAGTCATCTCATTCATCAACACCCACTAAAGAAAAAAGTATGCCACGCAAGCATTCCATTGAGTTCTTTGAAGAGATAAGTGATGAAGCAGCAAAACTTGTGGAAAGGTTGGCCCAGGCAGAGACCGAGAAAGAACAAGAGGCTGCAGCCGCCAACTCAGATGACGAGAGCAGTCTCATTGATCCATCAATCATAGAAAGAGAAACTTTCCCTGAGATGCAGTTCCCTCCCTCAGGAGACGTCTTTCCCATTAGACCACTGTGGGACGACCCTGTTGAGACACAGATGCAGCGAATCCCAGATGATAAAGTCCAAAGTCAAGGTATCCCCCAGTTTAAGGGGCTATTCTCTATCTCTTGTGCCTCATTAGTACACTGTAGCTGTAAAGGTGCTGCCTCTCTGTCTCTTGTAGTTGAGCCCCGTTGTAATTGAAGAATCCTTGTGGCTGTGTCTCTTGAGTTGTGTTTGTGTTCGTAATGGCGTCTCTCTTTCCTTCTATGTGTGCTGATAATCTCAAGATTGACTTAAAGGCTTTATGGAACTTGTGAAAACAACTTAGTGACTAAAACCTTTAAAGATTTAAGTGTAAATAATTAAACAATCACATGTAATGTAAATAAATTTCTAATGATTGAAATATACAATTCTTAATCATAGTATCACTACAAGAATTATCACAAACATTTTTTATAGGCATATTATCTATTGTTGTAGGTTCTTCATTTGATTTTATGAATGAACCAAAAAAAACTGCCAGTACTACAAAAACTAGAAAGCCAGTGAATATTTTTTTCCATTTGTGAATGTGGCTTGATTTGGTATATCTTGCGGCTTTGACCGCTCATGGCTGTCTGGTGGTATTTGCAGTAGATCCGCAGGATGAAGCAGAGAGAAAAGAGCAACGGTTGGCCATTATAGCCGACCACCTGGGCTTCAGCTGGACGGGTGAGTCACTCCTTAGTTGATCACGCTATCAAGCTCAGTATATACATTAATACTTAATTTTTGTCAGGCTCTCAGACATCTCAAATTTATCTTCAGTTCATTTGCAGATGTTTATTATCATTATTATATCTTATTTTTCTCCCCAGAGTTGGCTCGTGAACTGGACTTCAATGAGGAGAGGATCAACCTGATAAGGATTGAAAACCCCAACTCACTGCAAGACCAAAGCCATGCCCTATTGAAACTCTGGGCAGAAAAGGAGGGAAAGCATGCAACAGGTTAGTGATAAGCCTGGTACATATTTCTCAGAATGATGACATTTTAAACAAGTACAGAGTAGAACCTCTTATTCGAATTTAAAGTTGAACTTTTTAATCGGTTTTGTGTTTCAACAGAAACAACATTGATCAAAACACTCACTAAGATCAACCGAATGGACATTGTTCATCTTATTGAAACCAAGATAATCAAATCCAGTCAGGAGGAGACATCATCACATACCTATGCAGAAATAGAGCGGACCATAGCACTGGATCATAGTGAAGGTACACAAGCCAATGTTAACTTGAAGCAGACTAACAGAAAGTTATAATTGTCTGCTTTCCTGTTATACCAACTTGTCCTGTATGCCTCCCCTTATGCCTTGTCAGGTTTCTCTGCCCTTCATGAAGACATTGACAGCCCCAGGCCAGGCAGGCGTACAGAGGCCACACGTAGGAGTCCAGGCTCAGGACAAGAGGTACCCATGGTGTCAGCAGAAGACCTGTCCTCTAGTTTGTCATCGCTTCATGAGATGACGGGGCGATCAGACACAGACTCCACAGCAACAGGTCTTCTTAGAAATGCCCAGAAAGAGAAACTTCAAAAAGAGATGGAAACAACATAGTAAGTTATTCAGAAAGTTTAACTAACGTGGTAATAGATTTTTCTTCAAAGACAGGATTTTTTTCGTCTTTTCAATAATTAGAAATCACTTTTGACAAACGGATGACTCTTTAGATTTCAGTTGGACTTAAATACATATTATGTAATCAGTACTGCTTAAGTTTACATACCTTAAATTAGCTTTTTGTGGAAAACATTCAGTTTTTTATATTGTGAAGATATGAAGTGACTATATGAAAGACTCATCAGCTTCTATTCTGTTTTTTTAATTCATTATGACAGCCATCCAGTAACTAAATATTGAAATGCATGCTTTGTTTTTCTTTTTGTAGCTCATCACAAAGAGTATATGAGGAATTGACAGACTCGGTACACAAAGGCAGTTTTAGACAAGTAAGTCCTTTCTTCACATTGTACCGCACTTCCCCATACAACCTCCGCTCACATGTAATAGACCCTGTATACAAAGGGGGACCCAAGTTATGTGCCCAGATTACCCCACCTCCTTACCCCAGTGTTGAGCCATGTGATGATGAGGAGGCTACAGGGTATGAGGGAGCAGAGGGGGGTGAGGAGTGGAGCTTGGAGTGTCTACAAACCAACAGTACAGAGTATGATGCTCATCATTTGTCACCGTTGCCTTGGCGAGAGTCATCCAATTGCTCCCGAACAGGTGTATGTGAGAGTCGACCATTGTCTATGACCGATTTTGGAGATAGCTTGTTTGAGTGTGAGCAAGCTGAGCAAGACTTCAGGAAACTGTCAATGGAGCTTAAAGCAACTGATGAAGTGACAGAGGGGGACTCTGAAAAGATAAGCATTACACAAGAATCAACAAGTGAACAAATGCTTCAGCCTTCTTTTGTGCTTCCTCCTGGTCCTGCTACTGCCATGACAGAATCCATGCAGGCCAGTGGACACATGGATGATGTCTCGCGTCGACTCTATCAAGTCCTGTATGGATATGACATAAAATTGATTGATTCAGATAATGAGGATGTGTGTGTAATGCCTATGAATACATCCCCTGAAGATGCAGTTCAAGCTGGTGTCAGAAAGGATGATGTTCAGGGAGCTGCTAGACCTACAAAGGACCATGAGATTGATATTTATCAGGCCTCTATTTCTGCTGACCCTCAAATTCAGGATACAACCACTCAGGCATTAGCAGGTTCTTCAGATGTCAGTCATACCATTCCAGGTTTCATGTCTCAAAAACCAGCCAGCTTCATTGACGTGTCACATGACTCAACGTTTGAGCAGGTAGATGTTCATTCAGTAGATAAACCTATGTCAGTTGAACTTATGTCACCTGAAAATGAGGTTGTGGTATCTGTAGAGTCTACACCTGAAGCTGAAGGGTCTGGATATAGATCCTGTTTACATGAATTCACATGTGATACAATTTGTGATTTTCAAAGCTCAGTTCGTGATAGATCACCTTCACCTGAATACTTGACTGATACAACAATAATACTGACAGAAAGTAGGGCTTCGTCACCTGGTTCAGTTTCATCAGTAAATGAACTGAATTTTCCTGCACCCGATTCCCCCATACCTCAGTTCAGACCCTTGTCTCCCCTCCCACCTCCAGTTTTCCCATGGGAAAGGGGTGATATTGGGGCCTCTGTCCAAGGGCAACGATTATTTTGTGCACCAGGAAGCACATCTATGCTGTTACCTACAGAAGCAGAGGAAAGGCCATTAACACCAATGGTTTCAAACAAAAGACCATTTGGAAGGCCAGTATCACCAGACAGTGAATATAGTGGTGAGAGATCCCTCTCACCTCAGTCATTAACTTTTGACCTAGAAGACAGAGCATCATCACCAGAGTCTGTAATTTTAGAAATGGTGCAGTGGCTTTTTACAAGTTCTGAGGATGTGATGTCTTCTGACTTCAATGACATGAGATCATCATCTCCTGAATCCATAGGGTCCAGCACTGCATATTGTGGACTTCCACCAGATTCCCCTATCCCAGAATTTAGACAAGCTGTCTCTGAGTCTTTTATAACTTGTCAGTGTAGATCATCATCACCAGAGTCTGTGTCATCAGATATGGAATTTGAAACAGCACTTTTGTTATCAACACTTTTTGAAGACAGGCCCTCATCCCCAGAATCTATAGCATCTGTTAATGAATATAAAGCACTGTCACCTGACTCGCCTATACCTGAATTTAGTCACAATGAGCCTGACTCAGCTATTGTTGTGATAGGAGAAAGATCCACTTCACCTGAATCAGTATGCTCAGATGTAGAATATGGTTCCATGTCTCTAGCATCACTTTACAATGAAGATAGACCTTCATCACCTGCTTCACTTGTATCTGACAATGAAAATGAAAATGAATCTGAATCGGTTATACATATCATTGCACAAAGATCTCCCTCCCCTGAATCAATAAAATCTGACCAGATAGAATGTGATTCCATAATTGCTGATCGAAGACAGAAATCACCTGAGCAATTAGTATCTGATACAGAGAACAAACTACCAACACCAGTGGAATCAGTATCTGAGTATGATGATGATTGGGTTGTTATATCTTTGTCTGATATTGAGGAAAGACCACTTTCACCAGAGTCACTGTCTGACTACAGACCAATGTCGCCACAGTCCGCAATGTTAGACATCAGAGCATCATCCACTGAATCAGACGCATTAAATGAGTGTTTGTCCCCAGATTCTCCCACTCCACAATTTATGTCATGTGTGCATCATGATGTTACTATAAATTATCTTTCATCATCACCAGAATCTGTGTTATCAGATACAGAGTATGAGGCCATGCCATTGCTATCATATTTTGAAAATAGGCCTTTATCTCCTGATTCTAGTGGATCTGTAAGTGATAATGGGCCATTGCCAAACCCTCTAACTGACCCACCTCTTGAGGAAGACCTGGCACTTGAAACAGCACATGCTACAAATGTTGTAGAGGAGACAAGTGCAGAAAAACAGTTTGAAACAAAAACAAATGTTCTAGAAAAGTCGAAAATTAAAGAAAAAGTTTCAACATGTATTCTGTCAAAATATATTGAAGAAAATACTAAAAAATGTAAAGAAACTGAAACTCCCGAGATACAATCAGTATTACTTGATGGCCGTGAGTCTGGCCAAAACATTGTCACACCACCAGCAGATACTGAGGTCTTGTCAATACCTATACCTTTGTCTTTAACAGAATACTCAGTCGCAGTCCAAAATTTAGCTCATGATGCAGAACTTTGGAAGCTCATCTCTCAAATCCGTGACCCACAGTATGTAGGAGAAACCTCCATGAGTAAAACAGTGTTTCAGTTTGCTGGAATAAGGACAGAGTCCTATCAAGCAAAGTCAGATGGAAGTGCTGTCTTCCAATCAGAAAATGACCAAAGATCATTTTCACCTGATTCTGAAGCAGAATATAGACCGATGTCACCACAGTCACTGATGGTGCTGGATGCACTCAGACCAGATTCCTCCCAGTCAGGGAGATCTGTAGATAGTAAGCGAGCTTTAACACCAGATTCCCCTATTCCTCAGTACCTTGCCTCTTTCTCTGGACACTCTCAAGTTTATCACAGATCAGTGTCAACAGAGTCAGTGATGTCAGATCTGGAACTGGAGACTGATTTTAAAATTTCAATGCTTTTTGAGGACAGGCCAGCATCTCCTGATTCAGTAGCATCTATAGACATATACGGGGTACTATCACCTGACTCACCCATTCCTGAGTTTAGACAGTCTTTACCAGAATCAATTGTTCATTCTACATTGGATCGGTCTTCATCCCTTGAATCAATAGCGTCAGATCTAGAATGTGGGTCTGTCTCTTTGTCATCATTCTTCACAGAGGACAGACCATCATCCCCAGATTCTGTTGATGAAAAAAGGCCATTTTCATCTGAGTCACCCATTCCTGTGTTTAGGCAGGCTTTACCAGAATTTGCTGTTTCGCCCATGAGAGAAAGATCCTTTTCACCTATTTCAGTTTGTTCAGATCTAGAATATGGTGCAATTTCTCTGTCACAATTGTTCTCTGAAGTGAGACCATCCTCACCTGACTCAGTAGTTTCTGGAGATGACTACAGAGGTGACTCACCAATACCTGAATTCAAAACAGGGCTGATTGAATTTGTCTCAGTTATTGCTCATAGATCATCCTCTCCTGAGTCAGCGATTTCAGATATTGAATATACACAGTCAAGTGTAGACTTAAGTATTTCCGAACAAAGACCTGACTCACCAGAATCACAAGTTTCCGAGAGAACAGAGAGACTGTTGGGTGGTAGCAGTCAAACCTTACCTCTAAAAGTAATCACAGTGCCAGTCTATAGACTTGTTTATGATGCTGAGCTTTGGAAGTTCATTTCTCAAATACGTGACCCTCAGTATGTTGGGGAGACATTTTGCAGTAAAACTGGTGTTTTTGAGTATGCTGGAACAAGGCTTGAATACGTACCAGCTGATTCAGGTGTGAAAGAGGGGGGATCAAAGAATAGTGTAGAGTTGGACAATGCAGATTCATCTGATGCAGATGTTCTACATGCAATGCAAGCAAAGATTGAGGGAGAAGAGAGACCAGTGTCACCTGATTCTGAGTCAGAATACAGGCCTTTATCACCTGGGGAATTGATATTAATGAGTACATTCAGGTCTGACTCTCCTGAGTCTTTGATATACTTGTCTCCAGATTCCCCAGTTCCCCAATTTTCCATTGAGTTTGCTAACATTGCACAATCCCGGCCATACTCACCAGAATCAGCAGTGTCAGATGAGGAATTAGACATGTGCATGTCCTTACTTTTCAATGAAAGTAGACCTTCGTCACCTAGTTCAATCATATCTCTTGATGAAAACAGGGCATTGTCACCTGACTCACCCTTACCAGACTTCAGACCTGCAGAACCTGAATCAGTTACAGCTGCTTTTGGGTACAGGTCCTCTTCACCAGAGTCGGTACTTTCAGATGGTGAATATGGGTATTCAACTTCAGAGACCTTTACAGAACAGAGAGCGGACTCACCTGAATCAGTTGTTCCCATGTTTGAAGAAAGACAGTCAGATGATGGTCCAATATTTAGAGCAAACAAGCTAATATGCCATCTATATGACTCACATTATGGAGGAAAAGCCTTTGAAAGCAGGGTTCCTGTTGATTCAGATGCAGAAGAGACAAGTAGGCCATTGTCACCTGACTCTGAGGCTGAATATAAAGCTCTCTCACCTGAAGCCTTGAAGTCACTGAGTTTTCTGAGGTCTCATTCTCAGGAGACAGGGAAGTCAGTGTATCAGTATAGATCTTTGTCTCCAGATTCACCCATTCTCCAATTTTCTGTCTCACTTCCTGAATCTCCCATGGAAAGTCACAGGGCACCATCCTCTGAACCTGTGTCAGATAGTGAAGTATTTGATGTTGCCGCTTTTGCTATTGAGTCAAGGTTATCATCTCCTGAATCAATACGATCGGTGAGTAAAGGTAGGCCTCTCTCCCCTGACTCACCAGTGCCTGACTTTAGGACAGAATTACAAAACTCTCTTGCTTTAGTCAGTGGATATAGATCTTCCTCATCTGAATCAGATTTCTCAGATTTCGAGGATTCATTAGGAGACATTCCCTCAGAATTTGGCATTGGAGACAGACCAGATTCTCCTGATTCAGTGACATCAGAAATTGAGATGAGGCCACTCTCACCAGAATCAGTGCCAGAATATAGGCCCATGTCCCCTCAGTCACTGATGTTAATAACAGAAACAAGAACATCATCTCCTGATTCAACAACATCTGTTAATGAGTTAAGGACTTTATCACCAGATTCTCCTTTACCACAATTTATCCAATATATAGAATCAATTATGTTAGTTACAGGTAGCAGGTCATCATCACCTGCATTTTCAGTGTCAGACACTGAAATGGACACTTCATTTATTGAAGTGCAAGCAAGATCATTGACACCTGATTCTGAAAATGAGTCCAGGGCACTTTCACCTGATTCACCCATACCTGAATTTAGGAAGGCTTTACTTCACCCAACTGTTTCAACTGCTGAATACAGATCCACATCACCTGAGTCAGTTTGTTATTCAGATATAGAATGTGATGATGGGCCATTTATATCAGAATCTGATGAAAATCAAGCTGCATCACCTGATTCAGTGGCATCTAGAGATGAATGCAGGGCCCTGTCACCTGATTCACCTATACCTCAATTTATGGCAAGGGTAGTCGAACGTTTTCCTTCATTTTTTGAGTTTAGATCAGCATCTCCTGAATCAGTTACATCAGATCTTGAGTACGCACCTTTAATTAACTTCCCACCTGATACTGAAGATAGACCACATTCTCCAGAGTCATTAGTATTAGAAGTTGAAGAGAGACCTCTATCACCTGATTCTGAATCAGAGTACAGGCCTTTCTCATCCACAACACTGATGTTAATGTCAAGTTTCAGATCACCCTCTCCTGAATCAACTGGCTCCCCAAATAAATTTAGAGCTCTCTCTCCAGACTCCCCAATTCCAGAGTTTAGACAGATGCTACGGGAGTCCATAAACACATACATGGAAAGTAGATCCTCGTCACCAGAGTCAGTGTCAGATTTGGAAGTGGAAATGGAATTACCTTTCTTGATGTTATTTGAGGACCGACCTTCATCTCCTGAGTCTTTAGCATCAGTCAGTAAATACAGGAGACTTTCACCTGATTCTCCTACACTTGAGTTCAGACTGGCTTTGCCAGTTCCATATGCTAATGTCAGTGGTTACAGGTCATTATCACCTGAATCAGTTGCGTCAGATATGGAATTTGCTCCATTGATGTCTCAGCTGTTTGAAGCTGAGGAGAGACCAGATTCTTCACAATCAGTCTGGTCTCTCTATGAATACCAGTGTTTGTCTCCAGACTCTCCAATACCCCAATACAACAATTTTGAAGCTACCACATTGACAGCAACGTATAGATCCACATCACCTGGATCAGTATATTCAGATGAGGATTTGGAGATAGATTTGTGTATCCCCTGGCTTTTTGAAGACAGAGCCGCATCTCCTTGTTCAATTGCATCCAAAGATGAATTTAGGCCTCTCTCACCAGACTCACCCATTCCTGAATTTACACAGGTGACACAAGACTCCTCTGTGTCACATGTGGACTTAAGGTCCCCTTCACCTGAATCATTGTTGTCAGATTTGGAAATGGAAATGGAATTATCTTTCCCAGTGTTTGTAGAAGACCGTCCATCATCTCCTGAGTTGTTAGCATCTCCATGTAAATACAGAAGACTTTCTCCTGATTCCCCCGTGCCTGACTTTAGACAGGCTTTACTAGAGACATATCCTGAGTTTAAAGCTTACAGACCATCATCACCTGAATCAGAAGCTTCAGAAATAGAATACGCTCCTTTGATTTCACAGGTATTTGATTTTGAGGACAGGGCAGAATCCTGTCAATCAGGGTTGTCTGATGTTAGATGTTTGTCTCCTGACTCTCCACTGCCCCAGTACACCATGAATGCACCCACTATATTAGGAATAAGATATAGATCCACATCACCTGAATCACTATGTTCAGTTGAGGATTTAGAGACAGAGTTGAGTATGTCCTGGCAATATGAGAACAGAGCAGCATCTCCAGGTTCAACTGCATCTAAAGATGAATTTAGACCTCTGTCACCAGACTCACCCATCCCTGAATTTATACAGGCACTACATGAGTCCACCATATCTCACATGGACTTTAGGTCCTCTTCACCTGAGTCAGTGTTGTCAGATTTGGAAATGGAATTACCTTTCCCAGCTTTCTTGGAAAGCAGACCTTCCTCTCCTGAATCTCGGGCATCAATTAGACTTTCTCCTGATTCCCCTGTACCTGACTTTATGCAACCAGTGTTTGGATTACCTGAGACAATTTTTGGATACAGGTCAACATCCCCTGAATCAACATGTTCAGATGTAGAATATATTGTTATAAGCCTGGGATCACTAGTTTATGATGACAGACCCTCTTCACCTGGCTCTGGAGATGAATACAAGGCTCTGTCACCAGACTCACCCATACCTGAATACAGACCAGCAATACCTGAACGTGTTATTGTGAATGTTGGATATAGATCACCATCCCCTGAGTCAATTGAATCAGATATTGAATATGTTTTGAGTGAGTTTTTGATGTCCATGAATTATGGTGTTGAGGATAGACCAGATTCTCCTGAATCAGTAGTATCAGAAGTACAAGAGAGGCCACTGTCAGTTGAATCCATGCCAGAGTACAAACCCTTGTCACATGAGTCCACCATATCTCACATGGACTTAAGGTCCTCTTCACCTGAGTCAGTGTTGTCAGATTTGGAAATGGATTTACCTTTCCCAGCTTTCTTGGAAAGCAGACCTTCCTCTCCTGAATCTCGGGCATCAATTAGACTTTCTCCTGATTCCCCTGTACCTGACTTTATGCAACCAGTGTTTGGATTACCTGAGACAATTTTTGGATACAGGTCAACATCCCCTGAATCAACATGTTCAGATGTAGAATATATTGTTATAAGCCTGGGATCACTAGTTTATGATGACAGACCCTCTTCACCTGGCTCTGGAGATGAATACAAGGCTCTGTCACCAGACTCACCCATACCTGAATACAGACCAGCAATACCTGAACGTGTTATTGTGAATGTTGGATATAGATCACCATCCCCTGAGTCAATTGAATCAGATATTGAATATGTTTTGAGTGAGTTTTTGATGTCCATGAATTATGGTGTTGAGGATAGGCCAGATTCTCCTGAATCAGTAGTATCAGAAGTACAAGAGAGGCCACTGTCAGTTGAATCCATGCCAGAGTACAAACCCTTGTCACCTGTGGCATTGATGTTACTTGAAAACATTAGATCAGTATCTCCAGAATCTACCCAATCACTTGATGAACACAGGGGATTGTCTCCAGACTCACCTCTTCCCTGGTTTACACAAAATGTTCTTGAGACTGCGACAGTAGAGATGCTTTATGGGTGTTCATCACCAGAATCAATATTGTCAGATATGGAATGTGGTTTGGCATATTCTGCTTCATTTGACATAGAGGTCACTGACAACAGGCCGCTATCACCTCAGTCAGAAAGATCAGATGATGAATGCCTCCCCCCTGAATCACCAATACCTGATTTTACGAAGACAATTGTAAAAAATGTTGTGACTGTGAGAGACATATCACCCACTGAATTTTCAGATTCTGATGATTTGTCACAAATCTTAGACCAGCTTTGTACAGATGATAGGTCAGCATCACCAGAGTCTATTGAATCAGATGAGGAAGAATTACTGTTGTCACCCAAATCATCAATAACTGTATTAAAAGTCCCAACTTCCACTGAAGCAACCACTGATAGCACTGTTTTATCCACAACAATGGCTCCTACCTTGCCTGAGGAATCAGCCATCATGGTAGCTGAGTATGACCTTGTTTATGACGCTGAGCTGTGGAAACTGATATCTCAACTTCGTGACCCACAGTATGTGGGAGAAACTTTCAGCAGTAAAACAGGGTTTATGCAATATGTTGGCAGCACAATACAATATGAAAGGAGTGTTACAGATGATGAACAAGATAATAAAGTAAAACAAAAAGATGAACAAGATGCTACTGCCACAGTATCCACCTCAGAGGTAACACACCAGTTTGCTACACCAGACACAGCTGTGGCTGATGATTGCTTTCTTCGCCCTTCAAGTGCACATGTCATATCTGACATTCCTGTTCCAGAGTCACCTTCACCAATAATTGAACACATGTGGTCTTCAGGAGAAGCTCCATACAGACAGAGCAAGTATACATTTGAAATACCTGCTACTGAGGCACTAACAGAGTCTGATAATGACTGGGTGGTTGTATCAGTTTCTGATACTGAGGATAATGATTTACGCTATTCACCAGAATCCTTGACAGAGTACAGACCCATGTCCCCTAATTCAGGCATGTTGGTAGGAGTAAGAACATCATCACCAGAATCTGTAACATCAGTCAATGAGTTTAGGCCGCTCTCACCAGATTCCCCCTTACTTGAATTTAGGAAGGCATTGCCAGATTGTGTAACATTTCTGAGATCTGATTCATCTTCACCTGAAACTCTAGCATCAGATATAGATTATATGCTACTGGATTTGGAATCTCACTTTCCAGAAAGCAGGCCATCATCTCCAGAATCCGCCCTGTCAGAGGATCAGAGTGAGGAAAACAGGCCTTTGTCATCTCAGTCAGTGCCTGAATACAGGCCTATGTCGCTGGAATCAGCCATGCAAATGGCTGACAAAAGGGCATCATCTCCAGAATCAATGCCTGAGTTCAATGAGAACAGGTCACTGTCTCCTGACTCTCCTGTCCCTCAGTTTACAGTATTATGTGAGGTGTGTACCACTACATATAGGTCATCATCACCTGAATCAATGGGTTCAGACTTAGAATGTGAGCTTATGGTAACATCATCAAGAGTCGCTGAGACTGAGAGACCATCCTCACCTGAATCCATATCATCTGTCAATGAGTTCAGACGACTATTGCCTGACTCACCAGTGCCTGAGTTTATGAGAATGTTGTCATCTTATTTTATGGATGCTCCCCCTGTTGATAGATCGTCTTCACCAGTGTCTTTCTCATCAGACTCTGAGTTTGTTGCATTACCTATTGATTGTTGGATCGACGATAGCCCGAGGCCACTGAGTCCTGAAACTGCTGAGTCAG
Source organism: Thunnus albacares (assembly GCF_914725855.1). Lineage (NCBI taxonomy): Eukaryota > Metazoa > Chordata > Actinopteri > Scombriformes > Scombridae > Thunnus > Thunnus albacares. The sequence goes on along the minus strand of NC_058127.1, from coordinate 24,715,019 downwards.
AGGAGGAATTAGGCTTATGCTATGATTCTACAGATTGGTTTGTCTCTAAACTAGAATTTTTGAGTCATGTGACATCTCCTTTGTTACCTGAGCAGCCTTCCTCAATGCCTAATAAAAATCCAATGGCTGCATCACCATTACTAATTCAAACTAGTGAGACCAAGTCTGAAGATGGACATGTTGATCCTGACTGGCTAAAAATGGCAGAATCAGAATCAGAAGGATTTTCATACACAAAGCGGATGACGCATGGATCAGAAGCTGAAAGTACCTCAACTTTCCAAATCAATGATGGTGAGGAAAACTTCCAGAAAGAATTTTCTGGGAAGACAGCACCAGTTCAAGATGTAAAAAGAAAGGAAGAGAAGATTCTACACATCAGTGCTGGAGAGTTAAAGAGCGAGACAGCCTCTCATAGGGTAAGAGTGAGAGCATGGCAATTGCAGACTCACTGTACTTGTCTTGGATAAATTCATTAACATGCCACTTGGATGGAGGAAATCACTGCGTGTCTTGATAACTAATAACAAAATGGAGTGCAGTTAACCACTTAATGCTATATATACAATTTCTGTTTTTGTGTTGGTACTCATGTGAAATATATATGGAAAGCTAAGATTCTTGTGATTCAACTGATGCAAACCATTTAAAGATACAACCACAACAGCAGGTATAATCAACGCCTCTGTCAGACCACCAACAAACAAACAATTAAAAAATTCAGGCAACTCACCTATGAAGCCTCATATTACTCCACTAATCAATAAAACTCCAACAAAAACGGTCTTGTTACATTTGCAAAGGTCCAATTGATCCAATCCAGTAAAATATTTAGTCCAAAATACATTATTATCCGTGTTGAAAGGAACCGCCTGCCCCTCTTCTTTCATATAAAGACCAAATCAATTGGAACGGATTGTGCTGATGTCTGGTGCTTCATATAACCAATGAAATTCCGAAAATGACCATATGCAGTTTTAATGGGTTCTATGCCACAACAAGGAAATTATGCCACCATAGCACTTGTTTTGACTCTTTTATATGCACAAAGTTTAGTTTGAGGAAGGGAAAAAAGCACTATAATGTGTTTATGCTTCAGTCACTCTGAAGCAGGGGTCCTTTGGAGTCTCCAAATGGCCTTTTTTTGGAAAACACCTAGACATATCCCGAGCATTTGAACTCGGACAAGGTAAGGCTCAATAAAGTGGTCCCATTATGTTTTCCAGCTAATAATTCTCAGCCATAGGTCTGGTATCTGTTTGCAAAAAAATATTCAGGTGGAAATAAAAACCTTCTACTAATCTGTGTTCAGACTCAGACTTCTATTACTCAATGCCAATAGCACTTGCAGTGATTCTGACTGGTGTTACCTTTCAAAAGAGACCAAAACCATGCATGTACTTGCTCATGGGGGAAATGTTGGGTCTCTGTAAATTACAGAGTACAGTCTTGACCTGCTCTATGCAAAAAGTGCCCTGAGATAACTTTTGAATTGAATTTAATTGAATTGAATGTTCTCCAAATAGTTCAAGAACAGCTTTCAATTTACTTTGGGTATGCCTTGGATAGGTGTTTTAGGCTAATTTTACAGGAATGGCAGGAATTTGTGCAAATGTGTCAGGAATGTTACACTACTGAATTGAAATATTACTAATCACTCTTCTTTATTTGTCTAATGCTAAAGATGCATGTTTTGGCTTCACATACATTTTTACATTCTAAACCTAATGAGGTGTTGGCTGGATGGAAAATGACCTGTCACTGCACAGTGATACTAACCTGGTGAAAAATTGAGGCAATTTTAATGGTATATACCAACCTGTTCACTTTCAAGTTAACTTATTTAGATCATGTTGACATTCACTTACAGGCTCCTCTTCAGAGACTAGAGGAAACACAGTTTCAAACTGACGATGAGGTGCAACACAATCTGTTGTCTGCCACAACAGAGACACAAGACGTCAGTAGAATAGGTGTGCTGTTCACTGATGACAAGCCAATGAAATCAGTTCCCCTAGAGCTACCTGACCAGAACTCATATACAACCCACAGAACTGTTACTCCAGTTTTACCTGCATCTGAGACGACATCATGTCCAAAGTCGGGCAGATTGCATGGGTACTCCAACTGGGAGTTGTCCCCCAAGGAAGCACAATCCAGTGAGCTTTTCTCACCCATGTCAAGCCAATTTCTGGTGCCACCAGATTATGAAGCAGTATTTTCAGGGCACCAATCCCTGAGAGTTTCTGAATGTAGTCAAGCCTCCTCGAATGATTTGAGCCCTGTGTCTCCAGTGTTCAGTGACCCCATATCAGCTGAGGTTGTGACTGAAGCCAGCACCAAGGGAGAGTCTGAAACTGCTCAAGACTTCGAGTTTTCACCAGACTTTAACAGAGTCCTCTCAGAATTTGAGAAAACAGTCTCTGACTTTGAATCAGATGAACCAATGGTCCCACCAAAGCAACTGCATGAAGGGTCTGAATCTCCACAGCAATCTGATTCAGATCTGGAATTCTTCGACTGCAGACAAGCCTTCTCTGACAATTCTGAGCCAGAAGAAGTTAAACTGGAGCATGAGATGATCTATCATATATCCGAACCCCCATCCCCAATGCCTGGGAGTAGTCCTGTTACGGGTTTCCTGAGAGGGAGCACTCAATATACAGCTCACCCTTTCCTGAGGGTAGAGGATTACAAGCGCTTCTCTTCTGGCAGTGAAAGTCTTGGTGAATTTGCTTATGATTCAGAGGGTTCACGGGAGTGTCGAACAGAAGGTGACCTCCCCATGTGTGAAGAGCTTCCTTCCAGAGATCAGGCAGGGTACAATGATGATGACGACTTCCTGGGACGGGTAAGAGGTTGAGCATGAGCGCAATGCTGCACAGGCTGGTGTCTTGCCTGGTCAGACTTGTTGTGGTGGTGCTGCATTCGAGACTTGAGAAGATGAAACACACAAGTTTGTATTTTACAGACTAAATGTGTGCTTTGTGCATGAGTGCCTAAACCTTCAAGATAACAGAAATTTAACAACTTTGATGAGCTGCTTTATTAAATATTGCGTCATTGGTGACTGAAAAAGTTGTTTTTCAAAGGTAGTGTGATGTATTTGCAGTTCTTCATTTTGAAGTCAATAATGTTGACATTAACAACCTGCTGTGAACAGATTCTATAACATGAACATGAACCTTGTTCACATCCACACCTATTTGCATCTTTTGATTTCTGCTTTGTTGTTATTACCATCCTTGCAAGTTTATTTCAGTTGAAGGTTTTTGTGTAACTGTGCCTTCTCTTCATCTCACATCACTTATTATGTACAAATATTTTTTTACTTACCCATTCCATTTGTCTCTACATCAGTCTTTTTGGCAAGCCAACATAAAAGTGAGGTTAAGAGAAAAGAAGGAGCAGCCACTGCCTGCAGGTGTGTGCTGTAACTGTAACTGTATAGACCTGTTATATTGACCCATACTGGCTGTGTGCTGTCTCCCAGGAGATAGCAGAGGAGCTAGGGATGCTGTCCTCTGATAGCTCAGAGGAGGAGGTGCTGACCACCAGGGTGGTCCGACGCAGAGTTATCATTCAGGTAAACAAGCATGATGCAGCTGTGCAGCCCCAGTGCACTGTGGCGTGGTGTAGGATGAGTTAGTAGCAGAGATTTAGTGCTCCTTTGTGGGATTTCTTCATGTTACTCTTGGCATCCCTGGATATTCTAATGCCACAGAACATGCCCTAATTCCTACATTTGCTTGACACAGACGCATTGAAGGGTGGAGAAGGACCTCTAATCCACATTTATTTCTTTTTTTGTTTTTTCACACTCACCTACTTTTAATTTTGTCATGTCTGTGCCATTTTATTTGTTCTGTAATAGTAATAATAAAGATTTAATGTTGTTGTTCAAGCTATGATGTGCAGAATTCTAACATTTTTGACTCTCAAACTTTTCCACTTTTCCAATTTTCACCAGGATTGTCACTTTTTCTATGCCATGAAAATTATTTGAAAAATGCTATAATTGAAAAAATTCTACTCATAGGGGCTTCAATATAGACTGTAGATTGCAATCTTTGCTTGATATCTGTGTGGTTTATATCATATTTTATTCTCTGATGTAAACAACATGTTATTGCTTGTGCCCCTCTGTGCAGTAATATGTGAACTGACAGTGTGTTTGTTTCTTTTTAAAGGCGGACAATTTACCAGATATCCCACCACAGACTGTCACAGAGGAGAAGTACACAGATGAGCATGGGAACATGGTAGTTAAGAAGGTAAGGGAACATTCAAACAGGTCAACACAATCCAAATATTCCAAATTTACAATTAAAATCACAGTACTATTCCATAATTTAATGGCCTACTTAATAAAAACCAGGTTACAGTTTTTACAGAAAAGTTATTTCTGTCTGTCTTTCTGTCTTCAACATCAGATTACACGGAAGGTGATTCGCAAATATGTGTCAGCGGATGGCATGGAGACACAGGAAGTGACCGTTGAGGGCTCTCACCAGGAGACAGTGCAGATAGAGGAGGGAGACACTGTCTCCAAAGTGGTGAAGAGAACTGTTCTTCGCAGCGAGGGGGATCAGAAAGAGGTCGGTATCACCTACCTGCTACTTGGACATTGTTTTATTGAACTGTAATGGCTAGCACCATCATAACTGTGTTACTGGGTTTCCATTTTATGACTTGTACCTAGTCTATGTAGTTTATAAAAATTATGTATTGTTATTAATCCTTGTATGAAGGGCTGTGGTCTATAACTGCCATTGTTCATGCATGCATGATTCATTGCAACTATGAAACTGTACCTGCTATCATTAATGAAGGAAAGTTATTTTGCTGCATTCAAGAGTTCTATGAATGTCAAGAATGACATTCTGACTTGGAAAAATGCAAAGCTGTGGCGAGAATACCATGCATGAAATGCCCACAAAGTTTCCAAGAATTAGGTGAAACACACCCATGAAAATACCTGTGTGACATGTAGACAAACAATAAATAAACATTTGAAATGTAATGTTGCTCTGAGCTAAATGCGAACATCATCATGTGCACAATGACAATGCATGCTGATATTTAACTAGTAATTAGATTACCATGTTCACCATCTTAGTTTAATATGTTACCATGCTAACATTTTCTTATTAGCACTGAACAAAAGTCCTTGATATATTGAAATTTTGACCTGATGATGGCGCTAGATGAAATGTCAGGGTAGCACAATTATTACAATTCATCTTATGGGGAACATGAATGTCCAAATTTCATAGCAATTCATGTAACATTTGTCAAGATACTTTTGCCTGAACCAAAGGGGTCTGTCGACACTGTTATCAACACAATAGTCAGAAAGCCAAAAGCTAAGAATTAGTTGTCTCCTCAACTGTTAATACATAACAGTTGGGGTCTTGACATTGTGTTGTGTTCTCTTCAGTTGACCTTCTCAGAGCCCCTGGCCTTGGGCGCCACCACAGCGTCAGAGTTTGAGGTGGAGCCAGTGCAGGGTCGAAAAGTTAGCAAAGTTGTCAAGACAACGGTGGTGACAGGCGAGAGGATGGAGAAACAGATGGGAGACTCCTCGCTGGCTGCAGATCTTCCCTCAGCCAGAGAGGACTTTGAGAAGGTCAGTGTGTCCAAACTAGAACAAGAACTGATTTCACATTAGATATGTAGAAAATCATCTATTGGTGATGTTGAGCAGGTCTTGTCAGGTATCTAGTATTTGTCTTTCCTCTTTCCTCCTTCTGATCCTTCTCTCCTCCCTCGTTCTTTCTCCTCCAGGCATTGAGTTATGCTGGAGGCTTTGGGAAAGTGCTACTTCCTCATTTAGTAGAGAAAGAAATTGTGCAGGACGACGGTTCTGTGGTTAAAAGGTTGGAAGCATGGGATTGTGTAGAAATGACCACAAAGACATGCGTGTTTACTAAGAGGGCATTTTGTAGGTCAAGATGGAAGCATAGTGTGATTCAACAGCTGTATTGCCTAACCTTTAATGTTACAGGCCATTAAAATGTTGTGAATGTAAGTGATGGGAACATTGGCCAAATCTATGAAAATAAAGCCCAAGTAGTATGTATGTAAAATTATGTATTTAATGCTGGCAAAATTGCATGGTTTGCATTGAGTTTCTGAGACAACAATTAAGTTATAGACAGTTCACTCTTAACTTGGCTACTCTACTAATGTGGTTTAGGGTCACATGTAAATGTAAATTGTCTGAAAACCACATAAATAAGAGAGGCTCAATCAAAATGCTTGGAGTGCACCTATTTTATCTAATTGTAACATGGAAACATAACAATGGGTGAGGACTAAAAATCAGAGGGCATATATGGAAGTCTGAAGCTGCCATTTTTAAAAATAAACAATTTAATTGAATTCAAATTTCATTTTCCATTTGAGTGCACATGATGAATGATAAAATAAAAAATTTGATTTTGATGTTTGAAATGAAAAATTTCAATTTGATTTGATTTTCCATTTGATTTTCAGTTCAGTCTGTTTTTATTTTACACTATTTTCCCCAATGACCATTTTAGTTCATAATGCCTATTAATCACAAAAGTCTGTCTTGACTGATGAGAAGTGGTATTATGAAATAAAACTGAACTAAAACTAAAATTAAAACAGCTGCAATGAAAAAGTAACATTTCATAATTATATACTAGATTTTAAGAAATGTATTTCACAATTTTATGTTTATACAGTATATTTTGTGTATTTATTCATATGTTTTTTATTTCATAATGTTGTATGTATTTATTTATTTAAGATTTGTAGGCATCAAAAATAGAAAAAGTGTGTTTTGTTTTCATTTTGAGGTAGATAAATTGATACATTTTTAATTTCACTTTGAATTTCCCTTTTTTGTATTAAATTAAATAACTGAAGTCAAAAACTTATACAAGGAAAAAATTCACTATTATGGCAGTGTTGTGTTATAGCAGTGCTTTGGAGTATCCAGGACATTATTTGTTAATGGAGTTTTCATTTAATTCTGGCATTAATTATGCAATGTAATGTGCAATTTCAAACATTAAAATAATTAATGGGGAAAATGTTTTACCCATAAACAATATGTTACAAAAATTATAATGAAAATTAATGGGATTTTTCTGTTTTATTTTTTGATTACATCATGTGCACATAAACTATAAATTAAATTTCTATTTGATTTAATGACGCTATTTTAATATTGGCAGCCCTGGACTTCCATAGAAAGAGAGCATGACTATTGTACTGAAGTCATTCTTGGTTTATTTAATGGAGTAAAGCCTGGTCTGCCAGGGTTAGGGTGGTAGACATGGTCAGTGACTGACAGTCCATCAGAGTTAGCTGGGATGTGGTGTAACTGTTCTTCTTTGGTTCCTCTCCTTTGTCCCTCCACTCTGCAGAAGCCAGATGCGTAAGTCGCGAACCCAGAAGAGGACTGTGGTGAGGGATGCCCAGGGGAAGCACGTGCACCTGGAGCGTCTGGACGACACCCCAGACGCCCTGCAGCCCGACGCACTGCAGCAGCACCTGCACCGACTTCTTCAACACTACTGCGAGGACAACCAGGAGAAGGAAGATGATACGGATGATGACAGAGAAGATGAGAAGGAGGAGGAGGAGGAGCGTTTTGACTGAGCAGCTGCTTCCCTACATCTTCCACTGAAGCCTTTGGTGACGTACTCTTCCTCAGATCATGATGTTCCAGATCCCTTTCTTGTTATCCTCGCTGATCACTGGATTGTTTTTTTTCTGTCTTCTTCTTTTTGTGGAATAATGGAACAGTATTTCTGTGCTTTATTTTGTGTTTCATTTGCTCCTTTTGTGACCAAAGATAGCACCCCTCATTTTTCGGATGAATTTTTTTTTCCGGTGTTACCCATGTTTTTACCTTTTGGCTGCTGTGGTGTGATTAAGGTACGACGCACCAAAGGTGGATCCAAGTCAAGGGGGCATCTTGGACGTTCGCCTCATGCACGGGCCTCTTCGTGAAGAACTCTTGTAAACATTTGTACATAGAGGAGATGAAAAAATCATGCTTGGACTGGGAAAAAAAAAAGTTAAAAAAAAAAATTCAAAGCATTTAATACATTAGCCCACCTAAACCTGCTGTACATGCACCGATTCAGCTGGAGAATGGCCACGGTACAGATGAGATTAATGTTACATAGGAGTGAATGAGTGTATCATCATGGACTCTTTACAGCCAAACATCAACCTGTTGATCTGTTTACAAAGAGGTGTGCACCTTTAGGCTGTGTGATCACACCTTTTGTCTTCCCATCATGCATCTGCTCTTTTTTTAGTTTATGTGTCTGTCCTGCTAACGTGTGTCGTGCATTCACATTTTATCCGTCACAGAGCTGCCACCTCTGTGTGTGTATATACAACGTGTCATTTGAAAGAAAGTAGTGATGAGGAATGTTTTCTGATGCAGATCGAGCACTTACCCCGCTGTCCTCATAACTCTTAAGCTGTGTTTCACCTTCACACGTGCTGCTCCTCACCTTAAACTGCAGCACTCACATGATTGTCCTCCATCAAGCCTTTTAAAGGATTAGACCTATATTTTTCTTCTTACTGTCAACGAACCACATGAAAAGACACAATCCAACAATGAATTGATCTACTTACAAGTATTGTGTGTGTGTTCAAAGTCTGATATATCTTATTAATATGTCTTATTATTGCTGTAGACCTTTGTTGTTGTCCAAAAACACTAACACATCAGAGAGCCACACCGCTGCACTGGCTCACATGTTCTCTCATGAGGTACATTTTCAATTCTCTGATTTTGAAAACACTACAAACCGCTGTTTTATCATGGGACAAATAAGTCAACGTGAGGTGTAATATTATTAACAATTTTTAGATTTTATTTATGCTGATGAATTGTTTTGTTAAAATTAGTAGACGTGTGTTAACCTAAAGGGGCACTTCACATGTTTCACATGTCAGTCTACTTATCAGCCCAAGAAAACTGTTGTATGATGTCTCAATATTGACAAGTCTGATAAAATGACCCTGATGATGTCATGGTGATGTCATCAGGGTGATCTCAGCTTGTCCTTGGAGACTAAATTATAACAGAAAGCCTGCGTTATAAAGCGTGAGTTAAAGTGTGTAGTGTGAGTGTGAGTTAAAGTGTGAATAAAGTGTGGAGTTAAAGGGTTGTTTACAGAGCAGTGTGTAATGATGCTATTGACTTGCATTATGGGAAATGTAGGATGAAGGATTTTTTGGAGTTTAACCCATACTAGGGACTAAAAGTCAGGATGTCTCTTCTCACTTCTCCTGACAATTTTGAAATTTGTGTTGTGTTTTCTAACTTTTAAGTTTCCTAACTTTCTAGAAGTGCAATATAAAATGTAGTGTGAGTGTCCCTTTAAGACCTGATCAACAAAGGAACCAAAAAACATCCTTTGAAACATTTGCTAAAAACTACAGTGAGCAGCTGTTTTAGGAAATTACAGAGCCTTTTTAAAAATAAAACTACTAGCTGTTTTTAAAGATTGACATCTTCAGCAGGAACCGATGAGCATGGAGCTGAGAATCACAGACTGTGTAGGAAAGGAGAAAACTATTGAGAGACAGACTAACACATTATTGATTTGGTCTTTTTATGGGTTTTGTTGACAGAAAGAAAAATATAGAATAACAATCTGATCCTTTAAGATTGTAGTCTCCACACAGAACAGATGCTTTGCTTTAACTTTTGTCTTGTTATCACTGCTATCAAAGGATCAACACATCATCTTAATTTCTGAGCACAGGTTGACTTCCACATACGTACAGACCCTCTGCTTATCAGTTATCACACATACTTCCTTATTTATTTATTGCTGTCTGTTTGTGATCCCTGTAAACTCCGGCGTTTGAAGCTGAGAGTGGTGTGTGTGTGTGTGTGTGTGTGTGTGTGTGTGTGTGTGTGTTTGAATGTGTTCTAAACCTAAAAGTAATGACAATTTTTTTTTTTTTTTTTGCCATTGTAGACAAACAGGATTCAGTTTGAAAGTTGGTAGAAACATGTTGAGACTGATGAAGTGTGTTTGGTGTTCATCTACAGTTCACACTTTATCTATGTAACAATACAATCCCACACGTTGCCATTTACTTTGAGTGTGATCCAATGGAAGAATAAAAGAAATGTCAAAAAGAGACCACCGATTTGATAACTGAGCATCTTGTTTCCATGGTGATAACAATATATACATATAACAGTGCTATTATCTATGCGGGCATGTATGAGTTTATCAAATTATTACTAAAAAAAAATAAACCTGAAACGCTAACAAGGCATAGCAGCTGCAGTGTGTACATGGCAGACAAATAAAACTGTACATGTGTCAAATGTGAAGTGATGTGGTTCTTTCAAACAGCAGCTGAAAGCAGCCGGAGGTGATTCTCAGACTTCAGTGAAGTGTTGAGCAGTGCAGGAGCGTCAGAGGTAAAACGTTTGGTTGATATTTCACTATAAAACTTCAACAGAGTTTATTCAAAGTGAGAAAAATGAGATTTATGCAAATAAATAACCGAACTGAACACAAAACAAACTGAGCTGGTGAACAGTTCAAAGCAGGAGGCTCTGTGGTTGGAATTTAGTGACAGTATTTTACTGTTACAGCTAGTTATTAGTTCAGCAGTTATTTTGCACGGAAAACTGGCAAATTAACTGAATTAAACTTAAAAAATAATTAGAAATGTTGTGACACAAATGACAATGACACAAAACTATAAATTCCTTCATTATATATCAGTGGAGGCTGGTCCATAGAGGCAGAGGAGGTTGATCCTCCTATTTTTTGAGAGGCAAAAGGGAGATCAAAATATAAAAAAGAATATTTGGTTGAAATAAACCATTACCAAATCTCAGTATTTATAAAGTATTTTTTCTCTCTTCTTTGGAAAAAATCCATTATTGAAATTCTGTTTAAAATACTTCAACAGTGACACCTGGTGCCTGCTGACCCCCGCAGGGCGGGATCTCTTACATTGGACTCAATGTATTTCATTTTTTTTCATGCTAATCTGTGATTGGCCATGACATGTAAAATGATGCTCCAAGGGAGGCTGTCCTCCCCGCAGTCTGTGGTCCTCCCTAACCAATCAACAACCAGAATGCGATATTGACATCGAGTTGGTCCAATGATAGTTTCCAGGATTCATCTTCAATTCTCTCCACTGTAAAGCAGAGTAGCAGCAGTAGATAGCTCCTTGCGTTAGCTAACGCAACAGTTAGCTTGTTGTAACAGCCTGAAAGCCTCTTTATACATCCATGGAAGGACTGTTAAAGACTGTTGTTAAGCTAACGGGAGAAATTATCTGGACTATGAAGCGGAGGAGCAGAAAGACGCCGCCGGGGAGGCTGGAGAGAGAAGCAACCGGAGAAACAACCAGGAGAGTTAGCTTGTTTGTCATTGTTGCTAATGATATCAGACTGGTTAACCAGCAGCCACAAAGTTCTATTAACTAACAAACAAGATGACCAACAGCTGCAAATGGACGTTATGACATGAATACTTCATCTCCATGAAAGAAAGAAGAAGACTTCAGATAACGTGAGTCAGATACAGCTTCTCTCTCTGTCTCTTTGGTCGCTAATTTCATCTCTGATGGTTAAATGTCTCTGTGTGGCTTTTTTGTGTTTTTTATTTCCTTATAATGTGTTGTGGGTAACGTTAGTTTGCTTGTTGAAGTTACAGTGAGCTGTCTGGACTCACTCATTCATTTGGAATTGATCCAGTTTTTAATTGAGTGGTTGTTCAGTCACCTGTTAATGATGTGTGATTAGTGAATGAGTGTGCAGGAGGTCTGGCTGCCTGCTTCTGACAGTTTCTTTAGTTTGTTTTTAAGCTGAGTCGTATATTGAATAATAAGCTTAAAGTAACTAGAATAACAAGTGTTAACTAGTGGTGTAACAGATTGTAGTTGATCCGTGATCCGTAAGGATCGCCCCCCACGGTTCAGCAGGCATATGAACTGTGGATTAATTGCAAAATGTAATGTCTCATTTAAGAAAAAATAGAACAAACTGCTGTAAGTACAAGTCATGGACAGACAGCGTGTCGCTAACAGGGATTTTGAAGAGCGACATTCAAACCAGCATCTAACGGGTCCGAAGTGACATTTGCAGTTATGTTTACCTGCTATTTAATGTGCTGCAGCTGAGCAGCTGATTAGCATCTAGCTGCTAACTGACGTTAGCAGTGAATGTTTGTTATCATCAAGTTTTGATGATGTGGACAGAGGCTGTTTCATTCACTGTTTAAAAGAGGAAGGTTTCATGCCTCATGTAACAGGGTCAACTGTGCAGCATATTACAATCACACAAATTAAACCATTTACACAAAATGTGTAAATAGTTAAATCCTGACGTGCTATTCCTCCAGGGTCAACAGGTTGAACATTTAAGGCTCAGTTCACTGTACCCTTACGTACACTTTTGTGGGTGCAGTTGCCGAAATAAATAGTGGCCTCCAACGAGACACTCGTCTGAGCGTCTTCCTTACGACACAACGCAGAGTCAACCGGTTACACTCACATTGCAATAACTGAGCATTGAATATTTAATATATTTTATTTTATTTAAACATTGGACATCTTAAATGTTGTTTACATTTGAGACCATGGGCAAAAGTTTCTTGCTGTAAGTGTGTTATAGAATAAATGGAAAACAAAGTTTTATTTGTCTCCCCCTTATTTTTTTCCACTGATCTTAAAAATGATCCGATCCGTGACTCAAATCCGTGATACGATCCGAACCGTGAATTTTGTGACCGGTTGCACTCCTAGTGTTAACATGTCAGCTTTATAGACTATATTTTATATATGGTGCACATAGATAAGAGTGTGTAAGTCATATATTTGATTCATGTATTCATACTTTCTGATGTGAACCTACACTTTTAGATCTGTGAATGTTTTTAGTGTTCAGTCTTTTTAGTGTTCAGCATTGATCTGAACCTGTATCACATTATGAGCTTTGAGGTACTTTATATATTTCTGTATACTAAGAAAATACACAGGAAACACATGTAAATCATGTGATATGTTGTCTGTTTCTGATGAAAACATAAATCTGTTGTCACAATAGAACAATACTATAAATTTGAATTTAACTATGTTTGTAAAATGACACATTCAGAACCACTCTAGGTCTAAAATGACACTTTTCTGTTTAGAAACAATATGTATAAATGTATTTAAAGAAGCAGCCTTTTCACCACTCAGGGATGCATGCTGGGTGTCCTGTATCTCTCAGGTCAGTGAAACCTCAGATATTTTGCTTGTGCTTCATGACAGCTTGGTAACAAATAATGTGTTCACAGATGTCTAACCCTTTTTAAAAGAGTGGAAGTGCTAATAGCCACATGCACTAACCAGCTGATTCTAAATAGCACAGGTAAGAGGACTAATTAGTGGTTCAGTGTTTGTTCATACAGCGTGTTCAATACTTTGAGTCATTCAAATTTAATGCACATGACTTTTTTATTGATTGGAATGTTATGATTTCTTTAGCTGTTTTGCCTTATTGAGTTAATATCAATGTCTGGTCTTAATTTCATATGAATATCTGCACTGGAAATATGTTTCCTGAAAAAAATGTTGACTTGTTAAATACTTATTTCCCCCACTGTACATTTCTGTTTTTGCGTATGAATTATTATACACATACGATTAATACTTCATCTCCATGATAGAAAGAAGAAGACGTCAGATGACGTGAGTCAGATACAGCTTCTCTCTCTGTCTCTTTGGTCACTAATTTCATCTCTGATGGTTAAATGTCTCTGTGGTTATTGTGTGAATTTATCTCCCTAACAAGAATGCAGCAGAGATCATATAATGTGCTGTAGGTAGTTTGCTTGTTGAAGTTACAGTGAGATGTCTGGACTCACTCATTCATTTGGAATTGATCAGTTTTTAATTGAGTGGTTGTTCAGTCACCTGTTAATGATGTGTGATTAGTGAATGAGTGTGCAGGAGGTCTGGCTGCCTGCTTCTGACAGTTTCTTTAGTTTGTTTTTAAGCTGAGTCGTATATTGAATAATAAGCTTAAAGTAACTAGAATAACAAGTGTTAACTAGTGGTGTAACAGATTGTAGTTGATCCGTGATCCGTAAGGATCGCCCCCCACGGTTCAGCAGGCATATGAACTGTGGATTAATTGCAAAATGTAATGTCTCATTTAAGACAAAGTAAACAAACTGCTGTAAGTACAAGTCATGGACAGACAGCGTGTCGCTAACAGAGATTTTGAAGAGCGACATTCAAACCAGCATCTAACGGGTCCGAAGTGATATTTGAGTTATGTTTACCTGCTATTTAATGTGCTGCAGCTGAGCAGCTGATTAGCATCTAGCTGCTAACTGACGTTAGCAGTGAATGTTTGTTTGGTGGCTCGTTCAATAAGCTGCAGGACAAGACGTGTGTTCATGTTTCTAAGTTATCATCAAGTTTTTTGCTGTAAGTGTGTTACAGAATAAATTTTTTTTCTTTGCTGATTCTAATAATGATCCGATCCGTGATACGATCCGAACCGTGAATTTTGTGACCGGTTGCACTCCTAGTGTTAACATGTCAGCTTTATAGACTATATTTTATATATGGTGCACATAGATAAGAGTGTGTAAGTCATGTATTTGATGCATGCATTCATACTTTCTGATGTGAACCTACACTTTTAGATCTGTGAATGTTTTTAGTGTTCAGTCTTTTTAGTGTTCAGCATTGATCTGAACCTGTATCACATTATGAGCTTTGAGGTACTTTATATATTTCTGTATACTAAGAAAATACACAGGAAACACATGTAAATCAAGTGACATGTTGTCTGTTTCTGATGAAAACAAAAATCTGTTGTCACTATAAATTTGAATTTAACTATGTTGGTAAAATGACACATCCTGAACCACTGCATAGCTAAAATGAACACTTCTTTGTTTAGAAACAATATGTATATGCTAAATGTCTTTAAAGAAGCAGCATTTACACCACTCAGGGGTTTTTGTTTTTAAAAGCAAATTGTTTTATTGGCATATAAAATTACCCCCCACCCCACTGATTTCATCAGGTGGGTGACAGTGATATAGTTTGATGCGGTTTGTTGTCCATGTTGGTTTTCCTCCCCAATGTTTTGAGTCACCAGCCGACACTAATATGGCACAGCACTACGGTGGCATTTAAATGCAGATGGTTATATTATTGTGCTGACAAATAATAGCACACTATTACACACATGGTGATTAGTGGATCATTAACATGTCCAGGAATGTGAATTCAACTTAAGTGTCTCTCAGCAGCATATTTGAAAGTCTGCACTTCCTGGATGATAAGAAGTTTCCTGTCTGTGTTTAACTGTCAACAGGTCATGACGGGATGTGTTTGAAGTGGACGTTGCCTCAATCAAACATGGTGAGATTTCACTCAGTAAGTATTATGTTACTATAATGATTTATTGTAGAGATTCATGTAGAAACTCACCTCATTTATTTCTCCCGAGTCTTTGCAGCACATCAGAAAAAGCAATAATGTGAACGATCTAAACACATCAGCAGATAACGAGCAGAAAAAAAGATGAACTGAAAAGCAAGTCATTTGGCATAAATCACACACTTTATTTGATATTTCTTAAACATACATCAGACTTGTCCCATAATAGTAACATTATATACCAGAGTCCCTTCAGGGATTTCAAAGCTTCTTAGAAAGATAAAAACAAAGTGTGATGATTGTGGAACAAATGTGATTTAACTGTTTTCAGAACAATTCAGTGACAGCATGACTAAACACACCAACGCAAGAAAAAAAAAAGATCTCACCATTCTTGAAAAAAAAAAAAACGTGAGCCCCTGTGACTTTATCTGTGAACGTGATCTCCCCGTGATTCGCTTCTGGAATTTATTTCCCATTTAGTTTTTCTATAGAAATTTTAGAAAACTGTGTGTTTTAAAGTGTTTTAAAATATTCATTGTTTACACTGCTGCAAGTGCCGTCTATCTCCTGTCCCCCTGATTTAACAGTGGTTCTAAATTAAAATCACAAGAGCGGTGATATAACAGTGATAATTGTGGGAATCGTGAATGGAACTTTACTTCCTGGACCAAATGTTTCAGCTGAAGTTGGCATTCATGTCAGTGTCATGATTCTACTTTAGTCTAGTCCGGTGTGAAACACGGTGTGGTAAATGATCGGTGCACACCAGTCTAACATAGAATAAAAGGAGGGAATCACCAATAAAGACTCAATGAAGGGTTAAAAGGGCCGACAGGAGAGTAATAATGATGTGATAAAGGGACGAGCTACTGCATCAATAATCACAATATAAAAAGTAAACAAAACAAAATAGAACAACTGATAAAATTCACAGAATCAGCTCCTGACTTACTGTATGAAAATATGATCTGACTGCAGAATGGCCTGAATGTCTCTGTAGTTTACATTCTATCTTCTCACATGTTGTTCTGTGATGATGATGATGATGAAAGTCCACACACACACACACACACACAACATTATGTTTAAATTGATTTTCCCTTTTAAACATGTAGTTAAAATTCCTAGTAAACATACTTAGTGCCAATGGCAAACAAGAAAACTGATTTTTTGTAAAATTAGCCAACTCAGCTCATATGGATACTGATGAAGATTAAGCAAAGAGAGCAATTTACATCAATTACCAAAACCTCTACGTCACCGAAACTAAAGCAAGCTTGTGTCTGAGCTTTTTATAGATGCCAAGTCTGAAAAGATACATGAGTAAAAAGCAGATATGTGATATATTGGTCATTGTGCCAAAAGGCAGAAACATCACAATAGCTCATGAGTCCTCAATATGTGCAATATTCAAATGAAAAACTCTCACTACATGATGACTGGAAGGTTTCACATATTTCACCAGCCCATTAAAAATTAATTAACTGGAACAACTGGCTCCTCCATCTGAAAACAGCTTCTATTTAAAACATACTGGATCTAAAAAAAAAAAAAAAAACAAAACAAAAAAACCTCAGAGTAATAAAACATGCTGCAGATGTTGATGTCACCACACACTCTCACTACAAAATGATATTGTCAAGACTTGAACTTTTTCCTCCCTCGTTTTGTTTTTCTGTTACATTTACAGTAATTCAGTCCAGCAGCGACAATATGTAAACAACACACTGAGAGGGCGGAGCTCTAGCTATCATCATGGGCAGGGATTGGCTGAGGGGGATTTTATGGACACTTGGTGGGCGGGGTCTGGTCAGCTGACAGCTGTAGGCTGGAGGGTGTTTGGAGTCGGAGGTCGTCCTCTCAACTGGAACACAAATCACACGGTGATTAGATGCACGGTTCTTTCATGATGTTTGTTTCCTGTTACATGTGCTGCTGTATGTGATGTCGTTTGTGGATAAATATAAAAAGATGACATGTATGGAAGACCAGAGACGCCACTGCTGAAATTATTTATTTTAGTTTTTTTTAATATTTTGATTAAAAAATGAAGTCTGATCTCAAACAGACCATGATCCCACGATCATCAGATTCAAATACTCCAGATTCTGTCAGTCATCTACATTTGTTGATGGGACTTTTATCCTAATCGATGTCTGGTAGGACGGCTGCTGTCAGAGATTGGCTTGGACTGGATTAAACTGATGCCACAATTGTAATTGGATTATCACAGCAGACTGATGACAATTTTATAAACATTTATAAACTATTTTTGCTCCACTGCCAAAATAAAAAAACCTGAATGACACTCTGCAGGGTCATCAGCAATCACTGATCATTTCAGTCATTTATAGTCGATCGAACCGTCAACGCCGACATTCTGCTGTTGTAATCATGTGTTTGAGGTTTCTTCTGGAGTTTTACCAAATCATCGGTGCTGCATGTTGCACAGATTGTGAAACCCTCTCACGCAGATGTGTGATTTATGAGTTTGTGCTGGATAAACACAGCTGATTAGACTCAAATAAGCAAATCCTTTCTGGGAATATTGGAGCTTTGAATGAGGATGAAAGGAACAAACTAATTATCCTGAGTTATGATGATATAAACTTCTGCTGTGCTGCCATCGTATTTATTTTTTTTAGGATTGCTGGGAGTAGATTAGTAAACCTGAACGGTGCGTTTCATAGTTTATATAAAACATGCCTACAACATGTTGGAAACAGATTATGATATCTCAACACAAAATAAATGAATAAACTTTTTCTGAGACACATTCAAATATGTACCAACATGAGCAAACATCAGATGAAATGGACACAGTGTAGAAGCTTTGTGAACTCATCATTCTGGCATCAATCTTACTTGGTGGGGACGGTGGGCGAGCCGGAGCGGTGGAAGTGGATGTTCTGCCACTTGCTGTCGCGGCGGTGCCAGATGCGGGTCTCCTCTGACTGCATGGTGCGAGGCAGGCCGTTGCCGTCGATGTACTGGGTGAGGCGGATGTAGGCGATGCAGGCGGCCTCGTCTCCGATCAGGTGCACGTGGGGGTTGAGCAGGATGGTGTGGATGGGCTGCTTCCCCTTAGACAGAGCTGGACGGGAAGAGAACATGCGGGGAGGTGAGGAGGTGGAACAGGAGACGGACTCTGAGCGGAGCTGTGACGCAACACCGAACATCAGGAGGGTCTTGACACAACTTCAACTATGAGTCAGGGGCACCGTTAATAGTTACATTTTTATTCAGTGATTACTCTTCAGTTACCATCAGAGACTCGACACTACACACACGTTTTACATTGAAAGTCTCCTGCAAAAAGTTGCATTATTAGGTATTTTTGAACATTTTTGCTTCTTTCCTTTGAATTCCAAATTCAAATCTAGAGGGAACATCTCTAAACATTTTCTACTGTTTAAATAACTCATTTAGAGGTTTGTGCTGCACTGGCAGGGGTATGAACTCTCTGAGAACTTTCACTTTTATTCACATTTTAGGACTATACAGGGTTTGTTTTTATCAAAGTCACGATCCAAAGCAATTATTTACCGTTCTCAAAGTAGAAGCGGTGGAAGTCGGTGCCCTCAACCAAGTTGCCCAAAGCCTCAGGCTCAAAGGACGTGAGGCCGGGATCACATATCTTCCTGAGATACAACAACAAAAGGCAGCTTTCAATCACAGGAATGTTGGAACATTTGCAGAACTCTTGTCAGTCAGATGTTGAAGGTTTGAGTAAATAAAAGTGGTTGAACTGACGTGTAGGCCTCAAAGTCTCCGTTGTTGATGGCCTCGATCAGCTGCTCGGTGACTTTGATGATCTCCTGCTTACGAGCTGAGAGACACAGGGACACAGGAAGTGTTAGGTTTCTATATGTGACCCCTGATAGAATGAACAGAAGCACACATTAAAATCAAGAGTGGACAAATGTGGAACATGAGGACAACATGGATCCAAACGTCACAACATCGGGATGTTGAGGGACTGAGGCTCACATCGGTAAATACAAACATCACGCAAAAATGAGTGAAGAAAACACTGGTACAGTAGGAAGTCAGTCAGCATGGTTCAACATATGAACATTAAAATTACCTTTCATGCTAAGTAGGTGAGCTAGAAAACAATGAATGCAAAGAATAAGTGCTGTTGTTGTGGCTGTAAATACTGTAAACCCACTACTGACAGTTACAGGATGGAGAACAGGATGATCACATGTTTCATTACACACAGTTACACACACACACAAACACACACAATACTGTAAATCCACTTTTACCTTCAACAGTCTCAAGTCCACTGTTGTTCCCTGCTAACTGAACACTGACAAGACCACTGATCCCCTCAAGTGACACTAAAACAAATAAAAATCTAACTGCTGAGAGGTGAAACATGTTCACTAGTACACTTTCCTCTTTTGCACAAGAGTACGACTTGCAGCTCCAGCCTCACACACACTAACTGTACAGTATGGAGTAGCAGGAGGAGACAGTGGACACACAAGATGACAAGATCCTAACCAGGAAACCCTCTGATTGGCTGGTTTTGCAGAAAGGCTGACACAGCTAAAGTACTGTTAGTTTAAAGTGTCCTTTTGCACTCATGATGGACTTTACTTTGCAAATAGCAAACTGCACTGACTACACAGACACTGTAGATGTTTGCTTACATATACTATGAGGCTGACATGTGCCTTTACAAACTGATTTACATTTATAACCAACATTCACACACATCTGGAGCAATCTGCATTCTCTCTACCACCTGAGCTACAGCTGCCTGGTATACCACTGGCTGTTTATAGGAAGCCTTTAACATGAATGTTGGTGTCCACTCTCTCTCTTGCTTGGGAGGAGGGGCCAACTTTAAATGTTGTCTTTATAAACACCAACCAATAAATCCTGCATAGTGTACCTTTAATTGCAGTTTTAGTTTAGGTGTTTTTTTCTATTTTGTGAGACTTTTGTTCTTGTTCTGTTTCTGTACCGATGCCAAAATCTATATCAATACCTTACTTTGAGGAATTTCATTTTAGTGTTGCCCTCCTACTATATAACACTGTCAGACTAACAATGGACAGTTTTTTTTTTTTGAGTATCACAGTTACAAAAGAGTGAGCAAGACCAGAGATATTGTCTTTTTTATCCCATGCATTCCTCTTCCTTGACAAAACCTGGTGCCTACATTACCCACAATGCAACTTGACTGTTTGGCTGTTATTTCTGTACAGTGTTTCTGCCTGTACGAGCGATTTGAATCACTGAACAAATCAGAGATGTGAGCAGTGATCTGGAACCAGGCGACACACTTACAAGAAATTAAACCACCTAAACAAATCTCAGTCTAAAATTGGCGTATCTGATCAAATGTACCAGCTGACATTATGAAAGAAACTATTTCTCATATGACTTCTAAACTTTTAATGAAAGGAAACCCTGAATGCAGGATATTTATTTTAAAAGTATTACTCTGGGAGATAAATACTTTCACTTAAGAAATTATTAATTGGGGCACTTCTTCTTCTGCAGCGGTACACAACAAAACAGCTTAAGACACACTAGAAGCAGACCAGTGTTTCTCTGACAGCACTGACACTAAGTACAGTCCTGCCTGACAGTGACTCTACATTGCACAGCCTGGATCATGTGTCATGTATTAAGCAGGTTTTTGACTGTATTGAATAGCCTGATGGTGTTCGCTGGGTTTTTTTTTCATGTCAATGAATCAGTGTGAGTCAATATGAACAGCTTGGCTCCCGCTGCTGTCAGAGTCTGGAGAGAGGAAATATGCCTTTTGAGCTTCTGTCAGTTGAATAATAGTCTTTTCCTCTGGGATCTCTTATTAGAGTATGTACACAGAGAGATGGAGGGTTGGCGCGCGCACACACACACACACACACACACACACACACACACACACACACACACACACACACACACACACACACACACACACACACACACACACACACACACACACACACACACAC
The DNA here is from genome assembly GCF_914725855.1 of Thunnus albacares. Lineage (NCBI taxonomy): Eukaryota > Metazoa > Chordata > Actinopteri > Scombriformes > Scombridae > Thunnus > Thunnus albacares. The sequence goes on along the minus strand of NC_058127.1, from coordinate 24,693,606 downwards.
ACACACACACAGTGCATGGTTACAAACATAAAGAAACTAAGCAGATAGGCAGTGGCGCGACTGTCAGGCCAGAAGAAACAAAGCACAGAACCATTTACTGTGACTGCAGGAGGAGATGAGTACTGTGCTGCTACTTTCTTATTTGAGTAGGATGCATTAGATCAGGGTGTGGTACTGTACATGTTTTATACTATTTCAAAAACAACACCCAGGTTTCTGCACCAAAAAAAACACAACATAGATTTTGGTACCCTACTTTAGCAAGTGTAAACAAAAAACCCCCCATTAAATTTAAAATATTGTTGAAGTAACTATTGTTTTACTTCACAAAAGATGCCAAAGTCCTCAAATGTTCCATGTTGTCTGAACACAAGAAACTGTACAAGAACTTTGCCTAAATGAAAACGTGTAAAATAAGAAAGCTTTAGACTGAAATCAGGAACTGTTGGATCATGAAATAAGTAAACGAGATATCAAATCTGACCAGACATTCAGTGCCAGCTTACAGTACTCAACAGTTTGAGAGTGAAAGCATTGATTCCAGACACACATTACTCAACAAGTCCAAGTCTCAATAAGTTGGTCAACTAAAGCACAATACACACGAAGAAGGACGTCACGATCAATAATAGATTCAAAGGACAAAACACCTGAGAGTCTGTGACACAACTCCACAGAAAGGCATTTAGCTGCTGATATCATTCAGAGCATCCAAGTGGACGTGTTTATATTCTATACAAGGTTCGTTTGTGAGTCACTGCTTTATTGTGAATGAAATGAAACACTGAGAAGGGGAAATCACTCCCATATCTGTGTGGAGGGGTCACAAGTGTACACAGACTCATTTCCATCAAGAAGTTCTTCAGGGTGTCATGACAGTGTCTGGCCTGTGAGAGGCGCTAGAAGACAGCAGCTCTGCACTGGGACGAGGTGGACGAGGTGTGGTTCAGTTTTAATAGCACTGAAGTCTCACAGAGGTCTTTTGAATCCAATATTTTTTTATCCTTAAACTTTTTTTCAGAGGACAGGACATTTTTAAAAATAGAATATTTTGAGCTGAATCACTTAAGAGTTGAAGTTAAAGTGACCTTGTGTCTGAGTCTGGAGCTAAATGCAGGTTGTAAAGCCTGTCATGTTCATTTCATACTGTAGTAACTCCACAAAGACAAAAAAGAAAATTAAGTTTAACGGATGTTATCATAAATATGAGGTAATACTCATAAGTAACAAATTATATTCTTGAGATAATACAGAGCCAAAATGTATCTGAACATCCTACACTGTAGCATGTTTTATTCAATCCCAGGAAGACTAAGCATAAATTCACTGTAAAAAACATGCAGTTAGAGAAATTAGAAATCAAAACAACTTTTCTTTGTTTGTTTCATTTGTTTTGTTGCTGCCTAAATCTTGCCTCTACCTGTAGCAGACAACATACTGTATATCCATCTTATCACTGAAGCCATCTGTCTGCTTAAACCTAGTTATCAAAAGTCAGGTGAGCGTTCCTATGGAAGCCCAATATCAATGTTAAATGATGTGTTGACCTGTTACTAGCCTGCAGTGTGCCATCATGAATCTACTGAACGCTCTGACCTGACACACCTTTAAACTGACTTTCAATCCTATTCTCACCTGAGTGAAGAGCAGATACTCTGCAGCATGAAACTGACTTTTACCCACATTGTATCTGCTCAGGTACACCATGGCCATGGCCTGCTCAGTAGTCCAGCCACCATCACTGCATCTTTAACTCCACTAGTCTTACATATGGTTACCAATTATCAACCGCTCTGGTATGAGAAACTTTGCATGCATTAATCATCAGTACTGAAGGGGTCAAGCTTTTCACTGCACCAGCCCTGAGTCTCACTAGAGACTTAACTGTTGTCAATACTTACAGTACTAAGTACTACGTAAGCTTACATTTGTCTTCCATCAGAAAACACTTAAGACAGATATTTGTATTGCTAGAATGATCAGCATCCAGGAAATTTCAAGTAAAACAGAGAGTTAAATTTTCAGTTATACTAACTGCTCACATGTTTCCTGATATATTCTCTACATTTTAGGGCTTGCAATGACACAATACACTTGTGAATATCTTTAGTGACATCAAAAGGTGAAGCTTGCAGCTTCTTCCCCTGCACTGAGGAAAAAGACTTACACTGGGAGTCGATGGGGCCCAGACTGGGATGGGGCACCCCGTGCTGGGGGCCGGGGCCCTGTGTGGAGGTGTGATGGGTGCCGCAGTGGCATGTGGTGAGATGGTCAGAGAAAAAGACCAGAAAGGAAGATGTGAAGAAGAGGAGCAGGAAGGCAGCGACCAGTGTCCACAGGATGTACTGGCAGCACTCCTCACCACTGGGCCAATCGCTACGAGAGTACCAGCAGGGGGAGAAGGAGGAGGAGGAGGAGGAGGAAGAATTGGAGGAGGAGTGGGAGGAAGGCTGGTGAGAGATGGAGGGGTGAGAGTCTAAGTGTTTAAGGTGGTAGATTTGGGGACTGGAGGAACGAGAGCGTGCTGAGATGGAACAAGTGGTGCAGAGGAAGAAAAATGAATGGATGGATTAGAGGATGGATGGAAACAAATGTAGATCAGCAGAGTGAGGGCAGCATGAATGAAATGAAGAAAAGGAAAACATGAAATGAAGAGTAAATGTAAAGCATGCAGGAAATGAATATTTGCTCAAGGCCCTCAAATCTCCAAATAGAGCATGTAAAAATGTTCAGGGATGAAGAGATGAATATCAACAATAATGTAAGACTCTTTCCTCAGGTGGAAGGTTGTGTTGGAAGAACATGGGTCTAAGCATTAAAGTAACAGTCCACCTGTTTAGGAAACAGTCAAATAAAAACACTGATATCAAATTCTACCAAGACAAAGATAAGTCTATAGGGAGGAATTTGAGTCATTTTGGCTGTGCTACATGAGGCAATGAAGTTTGGCTACACCTGCGTTAAAGCAGTGTTAGTTTTCAGTGCAATAACCTGTAAACACAACTTGGTCATATTATCACCATATAAAGTTGATATGGCTAGCATGCTAGCAAACAGTTGCGTCATTGGCAGACACTTTTAGCAGACACAGAGCAACATTCATTTCAGGTCGTGTTTCTGGTCATTCAGGGAATGCATGTCAAAATAGTCACTCTCCTTTTAGCTCTGTTATAGGTGCATTTAGCAGCTAAATGTCTGTTTAGTTGCTAAATGCATACATGTTCACCTGCTAGTTGCTAACTTTGTCAGCTGTTTGGTGCTGGGCATGTAGTGTAAAGAGGGTTTATAAAAGCTTTTCCACTGAAAACAGCTGGCTGCTGCTGCTGGAAAACAGGTTAATGAGAGCAGAGAGACTGAACCAAAACAGTAAAGTTACAAGCTGTAAAACCTAAACAATGTGCTGAAAGAGGCTAAAACGCTCTGTACAGCTAAGGGGAACTGCCGAGGTGGGTGACAGTTCTCTGTGGCAACACCTTTCACATGCACATATTTATTTGATCCATTGTTAATATAAAAATATTGATTAGTGTAGCTTTAAGTAACACACAACACTGTTCAATGCAATTTGGTAAGTTGTCTGCACTGTAAAAGAGCAAATTTTCTGCCAAATCCAAGATGTTCATAATGTGCAATGTGTATAATGGTATTCACAACATACCCAAAAATATGTGATAATGATTTTTGGATGTTAAAATGCCAAAATTTAATTCCTGTGTAAAGTGAAAGTGGTGCGTCATAGTGATGAACCCACAGAATTATCACCAACTCTGTGGTTCTCTTCAGCTCTACAGAGCTTTTTTAGCATTGTTTAGCTACAGTCACCGTTTTGATTTTCCAAACCACAAACTCTGCTCTTGACAACCGGGTTTCCAGCAGCAGGAAGTTGTATTCAGTGAAAAAGCTCTCATAAACCCACTGTAACTACCTGCTAGTTAGCAACTAGCTGGTGAACATAGTGGAACATGTAGCAAGTCAAGAGTCAGATATTTTTCTCAGGAGTTGGTGGAGACCAAACAGAGCTAAAAGGAGAGTTAAGACCAAACTTTTCTTCATCATGTGGTAGGAGACCAGCCTTCAAATGAATGCTAATGTAGCTGTGTATGCTGGATGTGTAAATAGGCAATTGCTTGCTAACATATTAGTTATGAAGACAGTATGACAGATGTTGTGTTTTCAGTTTGCTATGGAGTTAATTCAGCCCCCAAGTGGCCAAAAATAAATAAATTAATTAATAAAGCTTTAGCATCCTTTTTACAATTAAAATACCTCCTTCTCCATTAAGCACACCACTGCCTCCATCTTTCAACTAAGCCACCAACGAATAGAAATAGCTACTGGCCACTTCGCTACTGCGAAATCCTTTTAATTCAAAAGGAAATTAGACAAGTATCAATCATCAATCAAATCAGTGAAAATTAGTCATATTCAAGAAATAGGAAGTACTATAATCACAACTCCCGCACTTTTATCTTCCCACTTCCTGCCACAGATATCTTCTAAACAAAGGGATCACTGCTGAAATCACAAAAGATGTCATGATTAAAACCTTCCCCTCCTTTCTTAGAGATTTCTAAGAATCATTGTACGCTGATGCTCTGACTGAGGTCATGAATACAAGACAGAGGGACAGCTGTATCATCAAGCTGTATTACACTATCAAGTAGAAGAATAAAAGCAGAAAAAAATTATGAATAAATAGAGCAGTGTAAAGCGATTTCAAAGCTTGGCTGAATAAGGTCACTGGAGCATTGAGGAATGATGACCCCATCAAGCATGAATAACAATGGAGGCCTTATAAAGGGCAGTGGTAAGTCTCTTAATGGGCCTGTGTATGTACAGTACAACAAGAACAGTGGCACATATGCTGGCACACACACTCACACACACTCTGCAGTGAAAGATATGAATGTGAAGAGCCTCTATTCTATCTCCAGAATAAAACAATGCTAAAATGACAAAGGAAAAATGCTTTTAGAAAATGTTACAAATGTGTAAGGATTCAAATCTTGAGCCTGACAGATTCTCTGTTCTATCAAAAGGTCACAATGTAGTGAACAATCAAAACACACAAAGACACAATCACAAATCAATTCCACTGCTTAAGCTATTAAATGTCTCAAATATTCACTTCACTCTCTTCCTTTGTCAAACTACAGCCTGTGAAATGCTGGGTATCAGGTGTAAGTCTGCTTCTACTCAGCAGAATATTTCCACATTGTTGTCATTTACTGTAGTTAAAACTATTTAAAAACTATTTATTTTGAGTCCCAATTTTAATGTTTTGCTCTCAAGTATTTGAACTTGAACAATTAAGCACCACTCCAGCCAGTGTTACTTCCTGTTCATCAGTTAACATTCTTTCTCAGACAGAGCATGGGGGTGTGGTTAATAGTCAGACGTAATCCATTACCATGGCAACCAGATAGCCATTCTAGTGCGCTGACGATGTGTGGGAACTAGATTACATGTCAGTAACAGAGATACAGTATGTGAAATCCACAGGTGAAATCAGACAATGGCTTCTTTATTGTTGGATCATCTATCTAAATATAGTAAATTTTCCTCCTCAATGGACAAGGGTGCAAAAGCACGCATTGCACCCCCAGGTTAAAATTTTGCACCCTCAGCTGAAATTTGACTAATGAAGCACAGCGCAGTAGGTCATAGGCCTATGGGCTGTGTGGGCGTGCATGCGCATCTGCTATTGTGGTTCATGTATGTGCAGCAGCACAACGTGCAAAAGGGCTGAGTTAAGGTGAATATAGATGAGCATGTGTGCTTATTATTAAATACTCTCTCAGCCAGTCACATCACTGCTCTCATAGAACTGAAACAGTTGTGCCAATCACAGTTAAACGTGATAACGACAGCTCAACAAATGGAAAACTTGACTCCAGGAAATGTCTGGATGGTTCCGAGCATCATGACATGAACACACATCACCGCAAATCTGCACCCAAAGACAGATGAAGTAGTTGTTTTCATCAGTTAGTTACTATAATGATGATAGAAATAAAAAAATAGAGAAATTGATTGGGTGAAGCCATTTATATGATAATATCGGACCGATGCTATTTCAGCGATAATTATAATGTATCTCACCTCGTACATGGTCACACAACAGTGTTTGCACTTGAATATATTTCAAGGATGAAACATGAGATGCTACTTTTGCTAAGAAGAAAGTTGGAAAAGAGGCTGATGATCCCTGTTAACTCAACGTCTCCTTCATAAAAAAGCAGAATATCAAGTTATAGCTGACCAGTCTGATGTGTGTACAGGTGTGTGTGGTTATTCTGTAGCAGCCTGGTGTCATCAGATGGTTTAATGAAGGTAAAGGCAGTGAAGAGCCAGGTGTAATAGCACTGCACTCTGGCACAACACTTCTCAGCGTCTGCAGATTTATCAACATATCAGTCTGCTGGGATTTAATGAACTGAAAGAGAAGCTTTTTTTGTTTTGATTGTGGAGAACTACGGATGCAAATTAGCTTTGAGCTAACTCCTGTGCAGAGCATCTTTAATGTTTGAAACTGCACACTGGGTCAATCAAGTCCGACAGCTATTTTTTTCCCCTGAACTGTTAATCCGATCATGCTTTAAGTATGTGGTGTTAGGACAGCTACAACATGAAAAATGAAGCAATATGAATCATGAGAAATGGAACAGGTTGAGACTGAAACACACTAATATACAACGAAGAACAAATTCATGCAATTGACACAACCAGCAGCATTAAAAGGTGCTATCAAAAAGTTTTTGTGAAAAACATGGTTAACCCAAGCCTAATTATAATGTAGAGCACCCGTGTCGGGGAAAGAAAGGTGACCTTAAACTGTGATTTGAAAACTTCAAAGGCAGCGCTGTCGAAACAGACTTGTTTAATGAGGTGCATGGGAGTCATCCTGTTAACAGAAGTTTAGTTTGAGCGTCCTTACCTCTCACGTCCTCGTCCTCAATGGTAGTGTTGGCACTCTCGCTGGACTCCTGTCAAACGACAAATAAAGATCCCATGAGGCTTGAGGATAACCAGCACGACATGAAAGCACAAAGAAGCTGAGGGCACGCATTTCATTTCCACTGAGATCAGTCCGCTCAGCATTCATTCACAGCAGGTCATTTTATCATTGTCTACTTCAGCACTTGTTATACACTAATTTGGGATCAGACTTCAAATAAAACCTTAGAGATGATGCCCAAGAGATGGTGAGAAGAAACAGTGAAGACGTTAAACTGTGACGATTGAACGACTGACTTTGTCATAGAATTGGTTTCTAGTTGTTTGATTTCCTTTTGGTCAGATGTCAGTAGAATTTCTCATTACAATGTCACTGAACATGATCAGAAATATAAATACAGACTAGATATTCAAATATTATTCAGGCTTATTTACCATTTGGGTCTTATTTTTGCAGTTTTGGCTATCATTTCTATCATTTACGATAACAATGTACTCAAACGAATTACAGAGATCTGAGAAATGGTGATGTCACGACAATGAAGTCTGATTATCTTAACTACTGGTTCCCAACCTTTTAGGCTCGTGACCCTTTGAAATGATGAAGAGATTCATTTCCTTTTTAGATAGTTTGATTTGAATAATTTAGAGGCCTGGTAAAGGGTACAATTATCTCATAGTCCACAAGATAAAAAACATGGAAGACTGCCTGAAAAAATAAATCTACTAGAAAAAGTATGTTTTTTCTGCTTTTCTCACAACCATTCAGATTTATCTAGTGACCCTTTGCGTGGGTCCTGACCCCCAAGTTTGGAAACTGGTCTTAACCATTTTACTTGGAGGTAAAACCTAAAGTGAGCATGCCTGAATCTGATAATGGCTATGATTGATATTGATAAAGACCACCTAAATTTGTATGTTAAAGAACTGTGACTAAGATATGTAGTGAGCTTGACATTTTGCAGTATAAAAGTAAATTGTGGACACTGGTGGACTTACTACAAACATACAGAATTTTTGGTGTATACATATAGTTAGCCCAACCATAGTAAGTACAGTAGCTGAAAGTTGAAACAGGAATTTGGTCTATAAACTGTGACTTATGTTCACAGGTAATAAGTGTACTGTTCATCTTTGTTTTCTCCTCCAAGTAAGTGTGTCTGATCGTCTAACTGCTTGTGTTTCTTGCCCTGTCTTCTCAGCAATTACTGTTAGGAACAAGCTTATTTTTACTGATAGGAATGACAGCCAAAACTAAACTCCTTTACTCATAAAAACACGTGCTTCCTTTTTCATCACACTGTTACATAAGCAATATCTCATCTTGCATGACACATTACTTGGACTGTGGTCCAATCATTACTTGAGGATTAACAAATATCTGATAAAAAAACCCACACAATATTACATCGCTACAAGTGATGACTTAAGCAAGGCTGCACATTCTGTTCACTTATGTTTCTGCACAACACTTGTACTATGCACAACAACACGTTTGCTACACTATGAGCTTACACCATTCACCATATCACCGCACAAAACAAAAGATACAAGCATGCACATGTTCTCAAACTGTCATCTTATGGATTATACAAGATGATGGAGATCCATACATCTGCACAGGCAAATCACCTAGACACGTTGGATGGAGTTGAGGCTATTCTGATAAGGATTTGGCTTGGAACAGCTTTGGCATCCATGTTATTGCATGTTTATTCTGTTCCAACATCATGCATAATCCCTCTGTCACACAACTGTAAAACTGACTGACGTTACAATGACAATAGTAGCACATGCTTCTCAGAGGTTTAAGCAATGACATGTAAGATGACACAAACTCATTGTAACGCTCTGACGTAACTGAAGATCATACATAATGACAACTGCAGAAAACAACAGAATAGTATTGTTAAAAACACAAAAATGTACCCACAGATGACCAAGAAACATTAAGTCAAAGAATTACATGCAACAGTTGTAAACAGCATGCAATATCTAACAGAATCCATAGTCCCTTGTCGAGTGTTGAGAACATCCAACAGCACACGAACATCATTGTCAGAAACAACTTTAAGGCTCTATTCTAAATGGCGCACAAGTCACCAGCAAGCTAATGCTTCACACTAGCATCCGGTTAACTGTATACCTTGTTTCCATCAGCAGGGTTGTGGATAACAGTAGTTTGAGGCTCCTGATATGAGAGGACCAACAGTAGGAAGAGAAGTTGGTGCAGAATGAAAGTGAGTTAGAAAGGAAGTTTGACAGAAAGGTCATTTTCAACAGGGAAAAAAAGAAGTTGTGAAGGAAGAAAGGCAAAATGACTAAGCTGCTAAAAACAGAATCACTATACTACAGAACTATTACAGAGATGTTGTAGTAATGGAAGTTGTGAACACTTCCCTCATGTAAAGTTTATCAAGTCTTTTACTGCAGATGATCATCAAGATTTAACCAACACTGACAGGAAAGTGACAAAAACTGACATCAAACACAGATAACATGCTAGATGATCTATTAAAAGACTACATATCTGCATTTCCTGGCAAACGGCTGTAGAGCGCAAATGGTTTTTCTACAGCTAAAACACACAGGAAAGGTTAACATGACTACATAAAAGGCAGGCATATGACCAATTACACACAACTTCATAAATACATCAAACATATATCTTTATTACGCCAAAAAAAAAGATCAAAATCCATGTAACAGAAAAGTAACAAGTACATTGTCAGGATGGATTTCCCAGTCACAAGTGCAGTACATGCTATTGCAAAACTGTTTGCTGTACACTGCTGCTGTGTTCACAGTGTCCCAGCTGAGCTGTGTAACATGATGTAACTTTGAGTAAAACCCCTGACAGGCGAGGCTGGGTGATCTACTGGTGAACTCTGTCACAGTAATGATCATGTTTTCTGGCAGAAGTACATGGTCCCTAGTCAGGATAATGCTACTGTGGTCATGGCTTAGTGCTGTATGTGTGTATGGATACTGTGAGTGTAACAGTGAGCCAATCAGGCTTCTTCTATAGAGAAGCAAAGCAGAAGGAGTTATTTTGGGTGTCCAGGATTCTGGAAGTAAGTCATTTTTTGCATCATCAATAATTATTGTATTGTGTTGTATTGTATTAATTAGATAAACATGAAACTCTCCTGATTGAATCATTGGTACAAAAGATGGTGCTAGAAAAAAGTTATTTGATGAAAAAAAAGTCAATAAAGGTACAAATCTAAAACTTTGAAGGTAAGGTTCAACATTTTTGAAAATTTTCGTTCTTTTTGGCAGTAAGATCAGACGCTTTCTTTTTTGTTTACCTGAAAATAAATAAATAAATAAAAATGACAATTTGTGGTTGTAGGGAGAGCTGCATGTTGGAACTATTTCTTGATGAAAAACAGTGTATCCATCTACCCAGCACCAATGTGCGGTGTTTCTGGTGACTCCCAAAGGTACTACAGGCACAATGGTACCAAACTTGGCAACCTCACTGTGACAACAGGACTTTGGGAAGTGATTGCGCCTAGCTGTTCCTCGACAAGAAATAGTTCTAGTATGTAACTACCCCTGAAACCACAAACTGTAGTTTTTACATTTCTATTTGTGTATAGATTAAACAAACAAGATACAATGCATTTATTACTAAGCTTTAGAGGTGTATTTTTGACAAAAGCCGGGCTAGCTGTTTCCCCCTGCCTCTAGTCTTCATGCTAAGCTAGGCTAACAACATCCTGACTCCAGCTCCCTACTTAACACACAGACTAATATTGACTCTCAGAAAGAAAGTGAATAAATAATGATGTCGAACTAATAATTTCGCAAAATGTTGAAGTATTCTTTGTAGAGAGAAGTCAACTAAATCTCCCAAGGAGCATATGAGTAAGAAACATAGAATGACCAAACTTTAAATTCTCTTTGTGTTGTGTTTATCCTTAATGCCAAGCAGAAGCTAAAGATTACACTTAGTACAAACCTGATAATCCATTTACTTACTACTATTCTGGTTTAATGTTAGATGAATTCTACAACTATGGTGTGTTTTTTGTCCTTGTTTGCAACAATGTCTGTTTGGTGCATCTCACTGGCGTCTTCTCCAAAGCAGCAGCAGCAGTTAAGGCTTATGGGTACTGTAGTATTTAGAGCAACTGATCATACCAAACTGATGGAAAGACAGCATGACGTCTCAGAAATTAGGTTGAAATAATTAAAACTGCTGCCCATAACATAAACCTATGGTATTGGTTTATTATCCAGGAGACTCCTGTGTTTCTCTGTTGATGAATATTGAGGTTATTATCAACAAATATTCAAATGGGTATTTACAATGGTAAGAAATACCTCTGAAGCAAGTGGCTCCTCCAGCTTTGCAACTCTCAAAGTCCCAACCTAATAACAAACCAGTGTTGTCTCCAGTTTGGTTAACAACAAAGGCTTGAAACCTGTGGCAACAGTATATTAGCCACGGTTGACATGCAATGGCCCCAGGGTTGCCATTACAGCCATCATCAACAACAAAGGAAAATGTAGATCATGTACAGCAATGTGGCAATGCAATAAAGCAATCCATAAGTGCGTGTGGACGGCTCATGTTACACAACCATTGAAGACATTTGTGGTTCTTAAAGCTTTATGGAGCAAAACAACCACCATCGACAAAGTGAGAAAGGCGTGGAGTTCAACAGAACTGCGTAATCGGGAAAGATGCCACTGAAAGTACGGACAGCTGGGTAGTTAGACAGAGACAGGGTCATGCATACAGACAGGCAGGCGGGCAGGCAGACAGTGTACCAGAGAAGGAGTGGGGACAGGCTCTTTGGGGCTGGTGACCACATTGGCCTTGTTGTTGATCTGGAGGGACAGAGTGGACAGACAGGTAGACAGACGAGACAGGGCAGAAGTGACAAGGCTTAGTGTCCAAACAATCGGTCTTCAAGCAGCTGCTGTGGAGGGAAAAGTGGAACATTGTGCTCAAGAGTTGCTGTCAAGAATGGCGGGTGTCATTAAGTCAGTCCATCACTGTGCATCAAATATGTGCGACATGTCCAGCACTAGACAGCAGCAAATAAACCTCCCAGTATACTGTGTAAAATCACTTAAGCTCATAAAAAGGGGAGTTCATAAACCAAATTTTTATCAGGCGCCTGCCTGCTCATAAAGCTAGACAAAGAGAGATAAAGAGAGACAGATAGTCTGGAGTGAAACAAATGATTCAATTACTTGGTAGAAGAATGATGAATTAGGTAAAACTGTTTTTTTTTACTCTTCTCCTTGTTGCATGGGCACTGCTTACTGCCTGTACCACAGTAAAACCAGAAAGAGTCTGTATGCTGTTTGCCTGTAAGAAATGGACAGTACCTGACATGATATAGTATTCTCATGCACACTGCTAAAAACAGAATTCTATCTTTGGGAAAAAGAATTACAACAAAAATCTGATTTAATTGGATGGGTTTATTACTTAGCACAAAGAGCCACAAGGAAAAGTTAAGGGGATTATATACACGATATGGCCTGAATTTGCTTTTTCTGAAATTACAGTTTTGACAAGACTAAGCTGTGTTCCACTTCCATGCAAATTGTATGCAGTTTATACTGTATACTTATCCACACAGTATACTGTTTTTTGCAGTTAGTATACAATAAATCAACATACTTCATTTTATTCTAGCAGGAAATGACACAATTTGTGCACTTTGCAACTTTGGGACTCAAACTGTGCCTTCAGAATATCAATGCCGGTAACACCTAACAAAAACACTGCAAAATGTTTTTTCAAAAATTCAATAGTTATTTTTTGTTTTCTATTTGAGTTGTTCTCTGGAGCTGTTTCACCACCAACCACTTTCAGGCCCAATCCCAAACCAGTCCCTACCCACTACCACTCCACCACCAAGTGTCACTCCAAATCAAGTTACACTTGCAGCTGTGGAGGGCACTTCTGATGAAAGGGGAGGGTATAAATGAATAGACAAATTATGGGACGCCCTTGCCACTTTACCGGAACAACGAAGCAGCCGTCACCATGGCAACGGATAGACGCCGTGCTTGCACAGCTGTTATGCTGTTTCACAGTTTATGAGAATGAGACATGAGGTAAATATGACATATTTTAATTTATTTTTATGTAGGCTGTGCATGCATACACGCATTTGTGGGTTTGCTACAAGTCAAGCGACCTTAGGGACAAAGTGAATGTGTATACAAAATGTGTATGTGTGCTTGATCTAAAATACTTGACAAAGTAGAAAGATGGAACTTTTACATTTACATGTTGTTTCCTCCATTCTCCTGTTGCACATGCACTTCCTGTTAGGATGATCATAAGCCTGCACTGATGCAGACTCACTATTTAAGGGTTTCACAGTCCACTTACACTCTGCGCTAATTTGATTGGGAAGGTCCCTAAAATTGCGAACCTCCATGTGAATGCGGAAACTGAGGGGGAGTGGATAGGGCAAAGGGAGAGGGGCTGGTCTGGGATTCTTACTTTGAACTGTTGTGGTATATTTTATACTGTCAGCTAAAAGCTCAGTGAAGCTGTAGTTTGGCACAACTCCACTTTAAGCTTGAAGCTAACTCCCTCATGCTAACATGCTCACAATGAGTGTGTTAACATGCTGATGTTTAGCAGGTACAATGTTTACCATGTTAACAACAGTTTGCTTAACAGCATTACACACAACATACAGCTGAGGCTGATGGGACTGTGATTAGCGTTGCAGGTCATAAACCGAAGCATTGGACGTGACATTCTGACTTGCTGGTGGCCTTAGAGAAAATGTCAGGGGATCAAAAGTTACTGATCCTGTGGTGAACATGAATGTTTGTATCAAATTTCATGGCAATCCATCTTAATAGTTGTACAAATATTTCAGTCACCAAAGTAGTGGACCACCTGGCCAATGTTGCCATCCTTCGTTGCTAGCATGGCTAAAAAGGCCAAACACTTCTCAAACTGATAGAGTAGACGTGTAATTCTTTCTCCTCCGTCTCATCTCTCTCTCTCGATTAGTTGTTAATCACCTTGTGATTGATTATTGGTTAATGCTGTTCTCTTTGACAGGGTAAAATGGAATTAGAAATACCACCTGGTTATAGATTCCTTAATTAAAAATGTGAGTGCTTGGTTATTTTTTTTATTGATATCCTGTGTTTTCTAGTCATTTGAAAATGACTATACATGTAAAAGATATCATATATTGTAAGTTATCAGTAAACAGCTGTTACAAACAGGCCTTTTGTAATCAGAGTCATCTTATATTCAGGCTGGAGTGGTCGACTGTAACATGCTTATGTCACATTTAGACTTGCCAACCCTGGACAAATTTTTTGAGTACCACTTCCGCGACCTAGATGTGTCAGATGCAAATCACTGCTGTTCGAATAATGAATTATTGTACATAATTTGAAAACATACACATAACATGTGTACATCATGTGTGTGTGACAACAGGACTTTGGGAAGTGTGCACACATGCAGCAAACTGACAAAAATGTGAGGGATGCACTGTACTTAAACTGCAGTGAGGGGTTGTTTCCTTGAAATTTTCCTGGAGTAGGCAAAGTTACAGACTACAGTGCCAACACACACACACCTAGCAGGCTACAGGCTCATTCTGCCTTTTACACACACTTGCGCACACATGCCTCCTGGTAACTTTCTAGGTAACGTTAATGTTATTTCTGTGGCACATTAACTCACTTTTTTTCCATCGTGCCACTGCTCCTCTCATTACAGTTACGGGTTTGGCTGCAACAATTATTATGAATACACACTATGAAAAAGTCACGTTTTACAATCTGGGACATACGGACAATATATCCTAACGTTACTTTGCCAGTTTTCCACATCCACTTCAGTCCGTTTACGTTAACAAAGGAGTTAAAAGTAGCGTCCTCACTTGAGGAAATAGCCAGCTGGAGTGAGAAGGGGGATCGAGAGGGTTAAAATCAGTGACATGTTGTTATCGATTTGCAGTCTCTTGTAATGTCATTACATATTTGTCAAGTATGACCATATCATGGATGTATGGACCATATCCCCGCTGACATTTGGGTGAAGGCTGGAGGAATGAATCTCATGCTATGATTGGTTGAACTCTTCTTTTGCTTTTCGGCAGACTACAAGCTGCTGTTTCTTGCTGTTGGACTTGAGTACTGCACGTGCACAAGTGAACCATAGATTTATGAAGTGAACTAACAGCCGTCACCAGCTTTTAGGTCTGCCACATTTGCTATAACCTGAGATACTGATGCAAGCAAACATGGTCCTATTTATCCATTTTACTATTTGTGCAAGCTTAACTAAATGACATCATAGATGAAGTCATTTGCTCAAAACATGGCAGTAAGTTGTGGGGACTCCTGGGTCCTGATAAACTGGACCGTTGATGTATTCTTGTTTATCTGGATGAATTGCAGTTGGGTTTCTGGCTGAGGGAGTCATGGTACTCTTGAAAGAAATCACGTGTAGCTGAAACTTACTTACTCCTCCAATTAATCCACTAACTGAACTACAGATTCATTGACATTGATTTACTTGTGCTGCAGGATATTTGGTCGGGTTCACATTGAAGACAGCCTGCGATCACTGAAAAGTCAGCTAGTATCTAGAACACTATGCAGCCTATTCATTCATGCACACTAGCACAGTATAACAGTAATCGTCAGGTTTTGGGAGTATTCTGTAACATGTAAACTCCACCTACTGGTGTCACAAACCTGGAATATACAGTGACATTTTTGGACCATCCTGGGATTTGATGTTTGAATGGAACACACAATGGCACACCCAGCTAAGTCTCATAACGTGCTCATGTACAGTGTAAACACACACTGATAAAGGGAGGCCAGCTACACTTTCCAAAAAACAGGAAAAGGAAATGAATCAGGCTTCAAAAATGTACTCTTCAAAACAAGGTGGACTCAAGAATCTGCTATGACTCAGACACTAAAGTACTATTAGACACGATCAAAGCTAGAGCACTATTTTACCTCTGAGTCTACTGTACAAGGAGTAGGGTCAGGATTTCATATAATCTATTTGCACTATGTGGAAAGAAGTTTCAGCCCTGAAAAAATAAAACTACTCTCTACAATTTGTTGTTAGGCTGGGGACACACTATATGACAACGTTAAAGTTGATCTTACAGTACTGGCTGAGTTGGTGCTTTTTACATAGATGATTTCCTGTCATCCATATCAGACAAGAACAGGAATTGATCAGCAACTTTTTGGTCTGAACTGGTCTCCTGCTCTGGTTATTTCTAATAATAAAGGTTTGAATTTGAATTTGGTTGGTTTGTGTACAAATTTAATATTTCAACTGAGAAAACACCATCAATGTTGTGTCATCTCCCTTATATACATCGATGGAAGATTAACTTTAAGACACTCCCTTGATCTGTTCAACATTAGCAAGGCAACATACAAAATTTGATCTGCCCTAAAAAGGTCTTTAGAGTTTTTTTTTTTATTCTTGGGATTTTTTTGTTTCATTTATTGAGTTAACTGAAGGTGTGAATGCTGTTTCAAAGCATGAACTCAATGGTAGCTTTGGTCCTGATCATGTATAGAAGACTTATTTGTGTTTGAAAATATTTTTTGATTGATGATGAATGATTTGGTACTTCAACGTCCGAAAATATATGTCTTTTTTAATTCAGTCTTAAATATCATTAATATGAACAGAATGAGTATTATGTCTCTGCTTTTTTTAAAAACACATGACTGAACAGCGAGTATCTTGGAAATGCAGCTAGACTTCTCTCCATACCGACTCCCTGTGTGTTGCTTTCACTGTGTTCAGTCATGCAGTGCCTCCCCAGCCTCCAGCAGCATTGTGAGGTAATGTATAAACAAAGGTTTTCTACTGCTAACTACCCACAGCAGGTGTCAATCTGACTAACAAGCAGCAGCAAGCTCACCCTTAAATGTTCTGTACCGTCTGTCCTCCTTTTCTGCATTGAGCAGCCACAACACAACCAGAGAGAGAGAGAATGAAGCTAGGCCTGACTGTACAATCTAGAGAACAAACTCATTTTCTAATGCATGTTTTCATGCTTTCTGGTTAGATTTAGAAATGATCAAGCATGCTACACTCAGCACAAAAACTAATTTGTCATACAAACAGGAACAAAGTGATAATCTGTTTCCGATCAGCCCCCTCTAATGACATTATATAAGTGATCGATATCAGCCCAGAAAAGCATTTAAGTGTCTTTATTGCTTGTGATTATGCTCATATTTAGTTTATGAAATCTTTTCATCTGTATTTGCTCATGTGTGATAGCACTTTCCTGGGAAAAATTCTCCACAGCTATGCGTCAAGCCTCATTAATTTGAAGAAGTCGTTTGTTTGGATTGAACAGATGAGAGGTTGGTAGTTAACAGTGGAAACAGTTATGACTGTGGTTAAGAAGACCGAAAAAGAAAAACTCAAAAAAAGCCAAGGAAAAGAAAGTGTGATTAGGAAAATACGTCAGAAATAAATCTACAGAGCACACAGGAGAACTGCTCCACAGTGAGGTAGCAGGATTTAGAGTGATGTAGATGTTGAGGTGCAAGTGTCCAAAAAAAACAGGACAACTTTAGAGATGTGAGTGTTTCTGGTGAGGGAAGAGAGTCTGGCTCATCACCATCCTTAACAAGGGTGAAATTAAGTAACTGATTTCGAGATGTGGAAACAGGAGACACACACACACACACACACACACACACTTCTTGGTGGTGTCAATGGAGGAATTTCATCTTATGACAGCTGAGTGGAGAAAGCCCAACACCCATCCATGAATCCAAATTTAATCATCAGTTATTAACAACAGTTTTCTTAGCTCAGACAATAGATGTTCCTCCCTCTCTCTCCCGAGAGTGACAAAGCAGAGGGGGATCATTGTTGGGGAAATATCCATCACAGCTGCTTAGGAAAGACAGATTTCACTCACTGAGGCAACTCGAGCTCCTGTTTCTACCCGAACAGTGGTGCAGAGTTCAGTGACAATGTTACAGCGTTTGAGAAACACTTGAAGGACGCGGTTTGATATACTGGAGTACATAAAACAGCAGGACGGAACATTTAACCTTTTTGTACCAGGAATAAAAACAAAGAAGTGTGAACAGTGAGACGGAAGCTGAACTTACTTTGACACCATCCGGTTTTTTGTTCAGCAGGCTCTTGGCTGCTGTCAAGAAAAAAGAAAAAGATAACAATGTAAGGAAATCAGTTGAAATGAACACACACACAAGCACACACACACACACAAGCACACACACACACACGTCTATTCAATGCCGGCCAATTACTAGCAACCTCAAAGTGAGCCCGGCTAGAATTGAAAGCAGTAGAGAAAAAATGCAAATCAAATCAAGGGGGTGAAATAAAACTTAGTGAATCATTAGTCTGGAACATGCAATTAGATCATTCTGACAAGACTATAGGAAGCACTGGCAGCAGCAGCAGCGTCCAGGGAAGTGAGCTCTTTAGTTTCTCTTTTCTATTCTCTGCCCACTTTCACTCGAGCGCTTTCCTTTGTGAAAATCTAAAAAACACACGACAAAAACTGTTTGAAATGTGAAGGAGGAGTGAGCTAAAATCATGTGAGAGGTGATTGTTTCCTCAGGTTTCGGCGGTCGACGGACGACCACCTGCTCTTCAGTTAACATGCAAGGAGGTGATTGGTAGTGTGAGGGAGAGCAGAGAGCAGCACGGGGGGGGGGGGGTTGAGGGGTTTTGTGCATCATGTGTGAAGGTTTTATTGGCAGGAGTGATTTATTAATCAAAGACATGTGCATAATTAGTAACTGATAGAGGCTTTGCAGTGACATCAAATATCTTTTAGCAGCCATAGTGGAGGAAAATTTAGTAAGAAAAATGTGGATTATTATTACATTGTAATAATATATATTGTAGTAAGTCTATACAGCTTAAACAAAATTGTCTCATCAGGTGCAGTTTTTTTTTGTGAGTCAACTTTAAGTCCTTATATGTACATTTTATATGATCATAGCAACATTCAAATTGTTCTGATGGCTTAACTTTGGTTTTCTGTTTACTAGTAATCACATTACTTACAGTCAAACATTTCCATATGTGACACATGGGGGCTTTAATGTTCACTGTTATGCTGCCTACATGTGTTTCACACCTCACTGACACTGTGCCTGTAGTTTAACAGTGATATAAGTGGGATTCCTGGCACATGTAAATAAGATGAACTACTACGAAAAACACTTCTCCATGTTATTCTGAATACTTCAAATGAAATCTATACATAAGAAATGATCATGTTGTGATGGTTGTTCTGTTTTCTGTCAATTGAAATATGCAAAACTTGGGCCTATTTTAATAAAATATATCGATTCTGGCCTATATTCATAAAACACTATACACTTTATGGTTTACACTCTATGGCTGTTAAGCTGGTATATATACAGTACATATGACTTGTAATTTATACTGGTGTGCACAATATATATAAACAAATCTTTTTTGGGGGGAGGCTCTCATGTGTAAAAAGAGTAATGTGGCAAAACTAAATATAATAAATGATTCTGTACATAAACATTACATTTACATATCACAAATGACTACGTAGGAGGATGTATACCCTATCACACCTATATTATATAGATATATATATAGATATATAGATTAAATATATAGATCTGAGCCTACATAGAACTGGCTATTCTATAGTGCACATATGACAAATCTATACATATGTGCATATATGAGAAATTACTATATACTGTAGACATATACATATAATGATTTATAAGTATGTACACATAAAACAAATTATGTTTTACATATGACAAAGTATCATCATATTTGTGAATTATGTTTCCTTTTTCAAACTGAAACATCTAAATCTATAATATTCATTGAACAAATACATTTGGGGCCTTTATTCATCACCAGGATTAATGTAGCAATACATGAACAAAAACTATCATATGTCATCCTGACCTTTATCACCATCTGATCATTTGCATGTTAAACATTTTTATTTGACATGTTTTCCTCCATCATGGCCACCAACAGATGCATGACATCAGCTGAAAGCTCTATACTGGTGTTTTTTTGTAGACATGTCGTGCCTCAGGACCAAACCTCACAGTGTAGCGTGACACTGAACAAGTGCCAACTACAACAAGAACTCTTACCTTACACGAGTAACCACACAAGAGGGGGAGGGGGGGAAGAAAAACAAAAGTAAACACCGAGGGCATGTTTACACTGAAACTGCGCACTGATATTGACTTAACACCAGCAAGCTTAGATATTACAAAAGTAACACGTTAATAATAAAATGTAAGCTAGCCTGTCGTTTGTCATAAGAGATACAATCAATGTTAGGCTCAGTTGAAATGTTTTGCCCTTTAAAGGGATGTGGAGATGGGTCTGCATCGATCTGTGTGGTCATTCGGTCTCTGTTGATAGCGACTAAAAATGGAGGACAGATGGAGCTTCTTAAAGGCCAGCACATTTGAACAACAGCTGCACTCAAAAGAGCAGCATCTTTAACAATACTCAAATAAAGAATGAGTTCAGGAGGTGTCAAGGAGAAAAACAGTGGTTAAGAACAGGATTTCTGTCAACGAGGCATCATCGTGTAAGAGACCGACACTTCTGGCAGTGCTAGAAGGAATAAAGCAGCGTTATAAGTGGATCAGTCCTACCTGAGAAGTTGCGAGTGGCGAGCATTGTGGTCAGGATAGCACCCTATGAAGAGAGAAATGCACACTGAGAGAAACAGACTACTGTGTTTACGCAGGCTGAGAGGTTAATGATTAGATATTCTGCTGCTGATTTTTGGAGCGTTTTCCAGTGACGCGGTGTTTTCAGGAAGAAATACCAAATCTATTAACTTCCTAACTAGATGTGAATGCAGCAGTTGAATACTAAAACGGTCAGAGGGGATCGGAACATGTTCGTCAGCCTACGTTGCCACTGACCTTGAGTTTCCTTCTAGCGTTGAATTTCTTCAGGCACTCCACAGTCTCCTGTCTGTGCATCATGGACGCCACAGTGGAGCGTTGCTGTGAACACAGAAACACAAGTGTGTGGTGTTGGAAGCTGTTTTCACATACTATTGAATTTGTTAGAAGAAAACCTGGGATCTCAGTTGTGTGTTTGTCTGACACTTACACAGATCCAGGGGTGTTTGAGTGCATCTGTTGCAGTCACTCTCTTGGCTGGATTAATGGTCAACATCTTGTTGATCAGGTCTTTGGCCTCTGGAGTCACTGTGTCCCACTCTGGAGAAGGGAACTGTTGCAGAAGAAACATCACAGAAACCATTTACAACATTCCGCTAATCCAAACTCAACGTTTTTCCCTCTTTTAAAGAAATTATTTTATTTAAATACAAAACAAAGATCACAAATCTCTCTTTATACATCTGTTAATTGACAGATTCCCCGATCAATCTTCAATACATTGCCCAATATCTATTCTTATATCTCCAGTGTTAACAGATATCTGGATTATGTCTGCATGTTATTAAAAATATTTGCATATCCTTTAATAAATTGCAATAAAATTGTAGTTATTGACTAAACTGCCACATGCACTGGTTCTTATGATACTGATCTTTATAGATGACAGAAAACAACTCTATTTACTTGTTTCTATACAAATATGTAAGAACATCCAACAATCTATATGTAGGTACTCGAGGCTAGGGCCTTGTGTTGAACCTGATTACAATAATAACCAAAAGAAATATATGTGTCATGTCATGTTTTGAAAGTTTACCTCGAACACCTGGTCTGATTCTTAGGCTTGTTTACTCATTCTTTGATCAGATACCTTGTGACTTAACCCTGAATGAGAAAACTTTCCTAACTTTTACTTTATTTTATTAAGACAAAATTCTTTATTTAACTTTGATGCATTGAGTTGTTTAGAATATTTTCTTAAATGAGAAAAACATGTGTAGATTCCCCAAATTAAGGTATCAAAAAGTAGTAGTTTCAGTATCACTACACAGAGTAGACCTTCAAACTATAACCACATCTCTGTGTGTTCATCAGCTCCGGATTAATCTGTGACTGTTTCTATGGTGATGTTTTACAACTGCCCTGCGTGATTTCTGATTAACATTGTTTAGGAATTTCACTGCATATTCGTCTTCTTGCCGTCGTGTTTCATTGTCATTTCTGTGTGTAGACAAGGCCAGTGCATTAACAGTGTAGGTGATCTGACCCAGCTCAAGCTTTAGGTCCAATGTACTGGACTTATAAGTTTTATGTTTTTATTAACATATTTCATTCCATCTCCCTTTCCTCCAACCAATCTGGCAGGTTGGGCAGTAGAGAACAAGATAATGTTTACTAGGGATGTGCAGAGGGCCCAGTATTTGTGTTTGTATCTGTATTTGTTGAGGCAGCAAAATTATTTGTATTTGTATTCGAATAAAAGTGGAAAGAGACTTAAAAGTCCTGTTTTTGTTTTTATTACGCTTTTAATTTTAGAAAATTAAAGATGAAAATTAAAGTGATGTCCAAATTAAGAAATACGCGTCATGTAGCAGGTGGATGTGACTCCCCTCATTGAGACCTGCTGATAGACGTAACAGCAGAGCAGAGGAGAGAGACTGAGATAGCAACTATAACTGACCTGCTCGCTGATATTTGATTTTGTTTTCTTCTTCCCAAAAACAAATAATTTTAAAAATATTTGTATGAAACAAATATTTGTTAAAAAACCCACTATTTGTGCTTTGCCGAATAACGTATTTGTATTCGGGCACACCCCTAATGTTTACACAGCCTGTCTGCTCTGCTACGCTTTTCCTACAAACACTGACAGAAATATAAAGAAGGAGAGGGAGTAAACAGCAGGGAAATACCAACAAGTGTAAAACTCACATCATAAGCCCCAGCTTTAATCTGCTGGTAGAGTCTGTGCTGGTCTTCATCCCAGAATGGAGGATATCCCACCAGTAGGATGTAGAGGATCACACCTACACACACACACAGACAGCTCACTTAGATATCAATACACACAAGTTGACCTTCCAAAAATCATACAACAAAGTTAATGACTCAACTATCAAATCCATAGCACAAACAGTCTGTGAAGTGAGAAATAAAGACATAGATAAACATAGACAAGTTGTATGATGTCTAAATAAAGAACAGCGTGGCAACAGACACAAACCAAGTGCTTGTCTTTGCTGGTGTAACTGGGAACCGTGGGTTCTGATTGGCTGGATGATAGCCAGGAAATAGATGAAAGGCCTTCTGTCTGGCAATGAGACAGCGTGACCACAAACACAACACCGACTATTGTTTCTGTGGACTGTGAGTCAGCACAGGTGTGTGTAAAAGAGCGTGTGTATGTGTGTGTGTGTGTGTGTGTGTGTTTGACATCTCAGGCCCAGGTGGCCTGGCCCATCAGAAGTGTAGTGAGTGTCATCAATGATTAATTCAAGAGGTCGGAGCCCTCTGTACTGCAGAGCGGCACGAACACACACACACACACACACACACACACACACACACACACACACACACACACACACACACACACACACACACACACACACACACACACCAAAGATAACCAAAAACTAAAGTCAATTCAAAAACATTTATTATGGAGAGTATCATTTGGAACCAGGTGTTATTCTGCGAGAGGTGTGTCAGATGTTCCATGAGGGTTTATGAACCTAATTTACCTCTTCATTCTACTACTTTACAACTACTATCACCATAATTTGTTGACATCTAATTTACTCTGGCCCGGTGATCTTTTGCACTTGTTCTGTTTTTAAAATTTTATATTCAGCATAATGTACATTAGCCATGTCATAGTCACCACCTGCCACCATCTGCTGCTCTGAGTTTCTAGTTTTAAACAAAAATAATGCTGTTTTCATTCACTGATTAGTTTCAATTACTTGTGATTCGCAGTATTGAGCTACAATCAATGAAACTCAACATTTCCTGTAGATGTTTCACATTAAAAGCCTACCAGGAAAGAGAAAGGATAACGCCCTTTCAGCTGATGGTAGGCTTTTAATATGACGTGCAACAAGTGTTCAGTTTTATTGACGGTGGCTTAACAGAGATTGACATGGCTGTGTTGTTGTGCTCTGAAGCACATTCAGAGCTGTCCTAATCACCGGAGAACCCATCATGTTATGTATTCTTCATCATTCTTTTGAAGTAGAGGCAGCCCTCTTTGATACTCCCTGGGGAAGGCGTCTGACTGGCTGTTTCAGGCTGTGACATTTGTGTGCGACTAATACGAAGCAGCTGCTCAGTGTGCCTGCCTCAATTAGACAAATCAACAGTTTTTTCCTGCAATAACATACAAATTAGCAGAATGTCTTACCACAGGCCCACATGTCCACCGGCTTCCCATAGGGATCTTTCCTCAGCACCTCTGGAGACAGGTACCCTGGTGTCCCGGCAAAACCTGACACACACACACACACAGAGATAATTCAGTACAACCCCACTAGTAATAAAAGCTCTGACAGTGCTACACATCTCTAATTTGTTTAGCTTGATACTAAACTTGCTACCTCCTTGCATGTAGAAGTCTATCATAAGCTTGTTACAGTAGGACCGTCTCCTAAAAGGTAACTAAAAAGCTGTGGTCTCATAAAGTGTAGTTTATGAGCTGAGGTTAACACGCTCCAGGAAAAGAAAACATCCCTCTGTGAACATGTAGTTTGGCTCACGACCAGTGACTCACAGCCTACTTTTAAAAAAAGCCTCAAAGTACCAGCGGACCCTTTGGGAAATGAGACGCTTGGTACGCCTAGTAGTAAGTCAGAACACAAACTGAACTGGTTCCAGATGGCAGCTGGTGCTGGGGGAATAGACTAATTATTTCTCTTTTCTGCAGGGAATAGGAGAAAGAAATGGGCCTGAACTCCAGCCAATTCAAACTTGGTATAAGAGCCGAGAGCAGTGGCGCACCTAGTCTCTTAAGGCCTTAGGCTCTGCATGATCAAATGGCATAGTTATAGATGTTCATTTGATTTGGATGTTTAAAGAATTACTAAACTAGGACAAAACAAAAAAAAAAAAAAAACTCCATGATTCTGTTTCACATGTCTGTAATCAGCTCAGTAAGACCTTGCCTGAGAGGAGACAGAATGAGCACACAAATGTTCTGTTCATACCTGAGAGACAATTAACTATTTTGAGATGTCTGAAATTGAATTTGTGCATCAGCAAAATCTTAGAGAGGGTGCAGAAAAACTTAAAGGGGTTTGAATTTAGAAAGTGAAATTGTATTCACATGCATACTGTGAAGACCAGACATTTTAAATGGGGGTTTATTATCTATACTTGACAGGTATGACAGCTGTACGATTACCAAGGACAGGTGACATTTTCTTCACTAAAAGTAATGTAGTTTCCAGAACTGCACACCATAAGTCCTTTCAACCAAATACATTCCTGGACCACTACTGTGATTTGCTGAATCTCTCCTCCTTTGAAATACCATATCTGAAGAACATACATAGGAATATAATTTTTTTTTTTAGAACCTGAATTAGAAAAGTATTTTTCATTTGTGACACCACACCAACTGCATAACCCACCCCAATGGAGAGTACTGGGGCTGTACTGGGACTATATCTTGTCAGTGACATATTTCACTTAAATCCAAACATTAAACGCTATGAAATTACCACTGAATCATAGAAGAAAAACTAATTGAGAGTAATGATGTGTACTCACCAAACCATGCTTGCTGGTCTCCCTGCACTTCAATGGCCAGGCCAAAATCTGCCAGTTTGACCGCTGCTCCCTTCAACTTGCTGGCTAGGAGCAAATTCTCTGGCTTGGAGTGAAGAAACATAGATAAAAACTTTCAGCATCTTGCACGGATAGAGTGATATTAGCTTAAAATGAAAATAACATGACTGAGGTAAGTATTAAAAGATCTAGTGTTTTGGTTACTGGCAGCTTTTAAAACTATGGGAAGGGTTATTATACTGCATAACCACATCAGGGACTGATGTCATCCATGTGTGTTTGAGTGTTCAGCAGCTAGGACTAAAGGCCGAACTAGAGGCTAACTGTAGCAGCTGTCCAGTCTAACAGATAAATGTCTACTGGAGCGAGGCATGTCAGACTCAGAGTCCAGCCTGTACACACATACAAAGTTACCACTGACTCATGTGGAGCCTGATTACGTTCAGGTTGAGTCAGGGGCCGCTGCAGACCTCAGCCCAGTGGCACGTGGTACGTATCATTCAACAAGATGCTGGCAAGCTGCGGTCAAATTGGCAATACAAGTCCAGCTGGTGGAGATGGACTTGGTGAGAGAGGCGGACAGTGACTCATGCCAACCCCTCCCAGCAGAAGACGGGCGGGTGGGGCTTCGGGAAAGGTTCGGAGGGAATGAATAATGTATTTGCTGACATTTCTGAGGCAGTTTCCTTGATGGAGCGAAAAAGGAAATTATTCACAACGACTGAGCCGTACTGTGATGATAACAAACGGAAAGGATGCTGTTGAAAAGGATAGCTGCTTATATTGGGCAACAATTACATCCAGTTACCTGAACACCAGTGTGCACACTGGTCGTACATTATGAGGGGGGGACGTGCAAGCCATAATTCATTCTGATTGTCACATACAATACATGAGTTCACATGCAGTATACTTTTAACTATATTTTCACTTCCACATATATATGAATGCTTTACACACTTACACACCGCACAGGGCCTTTTGTCAGGGTGTTTTACAGCATGGGTAAAAGCACTGCTGATATATACCCTGTAATATGGTTAATCATCCAATGAGAACTAGACACATAGATGGCCAGCCTCCAAGGGCGTCAGTATGCTTTAAACACAGAATTGTTGGAGCGTCAAACAGTGCTTTTCCCTGCTACACCCACACCTTGGGGAAATGCGGGGGGGGGGGGGGGGGGGGGGGGTTACATCGAACCGATCTTTTTAATTTGACTTGACACTTTTCATATGTATAACTACAAAGTAAATCACCATGAAAGCCTCTGAGGACAGACAAAGTTGAGTTATCCCCATTAGTGCGATTCATCACTGCTCTATCCACACTTCTTACACAAACTTCACAACACAACAGAACATTTAACTTCGCCTCCAAGAAATGTCTGGCTACTGAGTGTTTTCTATCTCCCCTTTTTAATGAAGCTCAGATGTTCTATAATAACTTTTTTTGATATGCTTTATTACATGGACAGCTGATCATATAGATCATATTGCTTGTTCTACAGGTGAGGAGGCTATGTGTATTTATAATTTCACCTGTGACTGGGAGAGTAAAACTTTTAAAGTTCAGCTTTAAATTTAAAATAGACCTGATTTGATAACCATGGCTTTAATGTTCTTTCCTCTCTTAAAGGCCCCATGAAACAGAAGTTAGAGTGTCTTTAGCTTCTGTACTGTGACATATTTCCCAGTGAAATGGAATATTTGAGCAGTGTACAGTTACAAGAAGGATTTACATTAAATCATTTGCATTTGATTAGACCATTAAAAAGTGGGCAGGGCTCAGCTGCAGAGAGAAATGGAGTTACAGAGGACTGTTGGCTCCAAACACACCCGAACCTGTTGTTAGATCAGGAGGAGGATGATCTGGCACGAGATAACACCTTGTTTTGGAAATGAAAACAAAGTTTTTTGCCCACTGATATCCAAATACACATCTCTTCCCATCTCTCTCTATAATGCTGCAAGTGCTATTTTATAAGATGGGTGTGACTAGCTACTCACCCCAAAGTCACATTTGATTGGATGAACTTTTGTAAATGCCCCTGAGTGTAGGATGAGTCATCAAATATTTGAAACCATTTTACAGGAAAAGAAAAGATTTTGTCGTAAAATACTGATTTTCTGACATATACTTGGCATACAGCAAGAGATAAATGAACAATGAACACATGGACACAGGATTAAAACTGGGAAAACGTATATTTCATTTCACTGGGACTTCAAATGTAACCAAAAATATTTTCTAGTTGTGCATAATTTTGTAAAATGG
Organism: Thunnus albacares; assembly: GCF_914725855.1. Lineage (NCBI taxonomy): Eukaryota > Metazoa > Chordata > Actinopteri > Scombriformes > Scombridae > Thunnus > Thunnus albacares. Next base: position 24,665,652 of record NC_058127.1, on the reverse strand, counting down.
AACCGATAAAAAGACTCTTTCTGGATTTATAATCTCAGAAGCTAAAATTTCAGGGGAATAGCAATGATGATGTTTTTGCTGACTGCTTATAAAACCAGACACAAGAACCGGGCCTAGACATACTTGTGTCCGTTGCCTCCAACTGTCCTGACTGGACATCAGCAAGCCACAATACCACAAGAATTCTTCAAAATTATTCAAAAAACCTATACCGCTGGCTGTAGTACTTGAATTTCATGTGTTTGTAAGAGGCGCAGACTGAATTATGGCTTGTACAGCTCTTAATATACTTAATATTTTTTATATACAGTCTGTGGTATTCATTCCAGACAGCATCAGTCATGCCATTCACTGCAATCAATTGAAGTGTCAAGTCAATGTGCGCATTTCAAGGTGTCTTGAGCAGTTAGTAGAGCATGTGTGAATGCTGAGACTTGCGGTTCAGGAGGACATGCTGTGGGCAGAGGTTGAGGGGGAGGAAGGAGGGAGGCAAAGGGAAAGAGACGGTGGAGGTCAACAGCATCATGCAGTCATTGCAAACTTTCCCCCCTGCCATCCACCACCCCAGCCCACTGCAACCACTTGATCCCAGCCCTGGAAAACAACCATGGAAAACTGGTGGACAGGTAAGGGTCAAATGAAGGACATGGAGAAGGGGAAAACAAGTTTGAGTTTGATCATTTCAGACAACTGTGTACCCTAACCCTAACCCTGGCAGGGCAGGGTTCCAACCAATGTATTAAACTGCCACAGTTTAATTTGCCCTGCTACAGTTTCACGTCGGCATCCCCCCGCATATAACTGACACTTGCCCCACACACACACTCTGCAGGGGGGGATGCCATTGAGAATCTCTAACCACTAAGCCTAACTTTGTCCTAACCTTCAACTTGGGTCCTATTTTTGTAGTTTTGGCCATAATATCTGTCAGCTATGATAAATACTGTACACCCCAAAGTATTCATTAAGAGCAAGGAACAAAGCAACAGGGCGGTCAGCCAACTTAGGCTGGAAGAGGAGAGGAGAATGTGAATGATAAAAATCACAGTTTACAGACCCACTTGAAGTAGATGAACTATGGTTCAACTTAGGCCTAGCATACTGTGTGCACACAGTTTTCCTGTGCATCCAGCATTTCAATCACATTCAGTGCAATCACTTTTGGTTTCACCACCAAATAAAGTAATTTAGATAATCTGACTAAACTGCTGGCTTGTTACCAACCCGTTTGATCATCTGGCTGCTCGTGTTTCTTGCCTGATTGGGTTTTGTTGTAGCAAACTTGCTGTATTCCTCAGATCTCTGCAGCAAAGTTGTGGGAATGAAAGTCCCTTTCATTTTCTCTAGAGCTGCAATGATTAATCGAGTAGATGCCAACTATTAAATGATTAACCAATTTTGATAATTGGTTAAGCATTGAGTCATTTTTTCAGAAGAAAATTTCCAAATTCTCTGATTGAACTTCTCAAATGTGAAGATTTTCTGGTTTATTTAGTCCTCTGTGACAATAAACTGAATGTATTTGGGTTTTGGACTGTTGGTCGGGACAAAACAAGACATTTGAGGACGTCATCTTGAGCTTTGGGAAACAGACGTATTTCACCATCTCCTGACATTTTATGGACTAAACAACTAATTGATTAATCGAGGAAATAATCGATTAATTGATTGCATTAGAAAATTTCTGGTTCTTTAACAAAAAAAGACTGTGTACATATAAATTTTAAGGGAGAATTTTCTTACAAATCCAAAAGATGCAAGAAACATCCAATCATGAGCTTAAAATTGACAGTGGGTGAAAACTAAACATCTTTCAATTTTGGATGAATTCAGCAATTGCAACAACAAAGCATTTCGAACTGGCCCAATTCACACCTTTGACTGGCTTCTTCTCCATAGTAATAGCAGCCGAGGCTCATGGGTATTGTAGAGCCTTCTGTCAATGCCAAGGTAGTAGCCAAAACATAAAAGATATAGGGCTGTTACATTACCAGTGGGAGTCCAGTTTCCAATAGTTTTAAATTTGCAATGGAAATACAGAATGTGGAAATACACTTCTGGAACCAGGAGCTACCCTCACTTTAAAACTTTATTATTTTGTTTTATTCATGGCTGACAGAAACAATGGCTAAGGCTAGAAAAATAAAACCTTAGTTGTAATAAACTGGAGTTGTCATTTAAAGTCAAATCAAAACTAAAAGAGTGTTCCTATTAGGCTGCATCACTAGAGGATTTGATGAAGTGCTTTATAATCTGCTTTATGATCACACAGATGGTACCATATGGATGGAAGGCACTCAGTGTGCTCTAACGCCTCTTGATGCCTCATTTCTTTCCTTTTTTTTTTTTTTTTTTATCTTTTACTCATCACTAGACTGAAAGCATTCCGACAGTCTCTAATTACTGCCTAGTTTGGTTTCAGGCCTGCAGATAAGATTACAACAGCCACACGCATGCAAACGCAGTCAAACTTACAGGGTAATGAACACAAATCAATACCCAGTAAACATTTCACTGACGAAAATGTGCAGGATGTGGGAAACTTCACCATCTAACCACATTACTGAGTCTTGTCATATCAGCGTACAGTATGTTCAACATTGAAATGGTTGTTGGGTATACACACACACACACACACACTAACACTGGGTTTCTGTATGTGTGTAAAGTACAAAGTATAGTTCATATCAGATTGATAAGGATTCATGCTCCCTCTTTGCTGCTGGTGTGTAATAGCTGTAATTGGATTCTGTCTGATACAGGCAGCCATAAAGTAGATAAAATTACTGGCCTGCTATACCAGCCTGAGGGTTCTGCTTTAATCTGGAGGACTACTACTGTTACTGACAAATGCACACACTGCACTTGCTGCCAACAACTGTCCCCTGAGTTTTTATTCTTTTTTTTTTTAGGAAGAGAGTCAGACATTTTGAAAGACAGCGTTTGGAAAAGAATATGAAGTCACTGAACTTATAGATTTTGCAGCTACTTCATCAAAAAAAAAAAAGTGATGTAAACAGAAGAGGAAAACCTCAGACAAAAGACAAAAGGAAGAACAAGAAGGAAACCAGTCAGTCCTGTTGCTAGATTTGCACAGATCAATATTCTGCCATTATCAATCTAATTACTTTAGACAAAATTGAATCAAAATAACTGGTTAAATTTGTGAAAAGCACTGCAGTGTATAGCAGAAATAGTTACTGTTATAACCAAAACTAACACCATCAAAGCAAGTTGTCAGTATTAATATAAAATACAGCAGACCTGTGAACTTGGTGGTATTGACCTGCTTCTTTTCAAGCATTTGTAGAATTGTTCTTTACAAGTTCGCTCTTTCCCACAACAGAATGACATTAATTAGTGCCAGACAATGACATGGTGCAGGTTTGGTTTCAAAAGTTGGGAAACACAGTCAAGTCAGTGGTTCTTCAACAGGGTTGAGGAAGGTGAAACAGGAAGAGAACATCCGTTATTTAAATGAGGGAAAAAGAAAAGAGAAGGGACAGCTTGGGGATGGACTATCCTTCAATCAGAGGACGATGAGTCCAATCCTGATGTTACCATTCATCTAATGCTGTACATTTGTTCTTGACCAAAGAAATTAATATCTGTGACACTTTTCAATTCACAGTCCACTTCCTAGCAACACATGTGATGCTCTTCATAAGTAACATGAGCTACATATGGAAATTATGGGGGGGGGGGGGGAGATAACCTCTGGTAACCTGTATCTGCACAAAGATGGTCTCTGGCGTTGAATGTGAATCTTACTTGGTCCACTAACTCCTGCTCAATGACCTTTGACTCCTTCTCAGTCTATGCTGTGAGCGGTTTTGGTTTTGGTTTTTGGTTTTGGTGTTTGTTCAGTCTCTTGTCCAGGCTCCCTGCTGTTTCATCAATGTACAGTTTGTCTCTAGAGGGCTTCTGTCTTTAGAATGTACCAGCAAAGATCTTGAGATGTTGAATGGTTTATGGTAAGTCTTGACTCCTTGTGACTGACAGCCCAGCCATGCAAGCGTGAACCACTGGGATGCTTCTTTTAGTCCCTGTTGAGTCTATAGCATCCATCGTGGTCTCAAGTCTGGGCAGGTTTCTTATCATCCGCTCTTTGTGGTCAGATCTATATATCCTCTTGCGCACTGATAAAATGCTCTGTGTAAGAGGGTTCTTACCACTGATCTTTAAATTGAGATATTCAATGGGGTCCAAAAGTCTGAGACCACTTTCAAGTGGAAAGCGGTCTGTGTGAGTGGGTTTCCTCTGGTTAAAAGCTCTGAAAAAGCTGGTGAGACTTTAAATTGAGATTATATTGTCGCACCTACTGATCTTAAGTCAGAAATAAACTTGCATGCTAAAAGAGTGCTAGAGCAGCCTGCTCTAAGAAAAGCATAATTGTAGTGGTTCTAAAGGAGGCCTGTATGTGCCGTTACTGCTCCACAAAAATTTATGACACTCCACCGGCATGTGTCTAGACTCTCAACATAAACCATAAAACTTTGCACGAACTTTATAACGACTGCTATGTTTTGCTTTCCTAGGCACCTGTTTGTGGGTGTTTTGGACTCCGTGTGCTACCAAAAATCATTATCTTGTGAGATGAAATCACATGAATACACATACAATGTGGCAAAACAGAGCTTCCCATCGTGCCACTGCTCTCCAGCTTGCTTATTTGTTTTGGTTGTATTTGTTTTGTCTTTGTTTTTCTGCAGTAAGCCGGTGCAGCTGCCTGGCAACAGCCAATCAGAGAGCAGAAAAAGAGGCAGTCGGTGAATGCAAAATGTGAGCTCATTATTGCTGAAGGTAAACCTAACCTCAGACACACCTGGGATCATTTGATTGGCAAATCAGAGATGACCAAACCACAGTGAGTAAAAGTAGCATTAGAGGTGTTAACCAGACTACTGTGGACGTAATGTTTAGTTTAAAGTCCACCCTCAAAAAAATTGAGTTATAATGACATCTCTATTCTTCCAAAGCTCCTGACAGGACAAGGGGTATCATTCATGGAGGTACGTAATTCTCCCAGTACACACCCACAATACTGCTATAGTAAACAAGGGAATCTGTATTAAGAGGTGAAATAACATTATTTATTCTATTAAAATAACTACCTGGTATAAAATACATAAGAGCTTGTTCTTGATTCAAAATTTTAACCGAAAGTCTGCCTTATAAACTAGAAGTGAGGAGTTTGAAGGGGATCTAATAATGAGACACTATAAAATTGCATTATGTGAGGTGTAGTTGTTTTTGGAATTTGACCTTTGCCAAGAACCAAAAGTCAGCTACTGCTGCACCCCATTTTTTAAACATGTCCCCTAAGTTTATTCCTGTAGTACCCCTTTAAAGGACCAGCGTGTAAGATTAAATGCCATCTAGTGGTGAGGTTACAGATTGCTGACTTCACAATATTATTATTGTGAATATAATATTCCATTTATTCCAAGTCTGCCTCAGATACAGTGCTCGTCAGATCGTTCAACTGCTTCTGAAACCCCCTTTCTGGAACAGTGGAATCAGTATCTCAGATGATTTTTCTCACTTCACAAAAGACAATCCAACAATCATACCCACTTTAAGACTGTTCAGGTGTGAACCATTTTTCAACTACTTCTGTCACTTTTGGTGCATCGCATGAGGGGAGTGTGCTCCATTGTCCCCATTTGTAACATTAATCTTGTCAAATAAAGACACAAAAGATGGACAAATGACGACAAACCAGTTTACTTAGAGCATACTGAAGGCCTTGCAAAAACTCTAGAAATTTACTTAATCATGACAACTTTGAAAATAATAAATCATAGGAATTTCTCTCTAACCAGTTCAATATCAACTATGTCAGCTATGGGTTGCTGATACAGTCTACCTCACAGACGCTGCACTTGACCACACTGCAAAGACTTACAACTATTTGCCAGCGAGATACTAACAGACATATATATGTGACCAGAAATAACTATAAGTAAACTTAAATGCCACTGTGAATCTGATTAAACAGGCAAATAATTAGCACACAATAATACTTTTAGAGCATGCAATAATGCTTTTACATCAGGTGACACTACAGCACATAGTGTCGCCAGGTCAAACCTGACACTAGGAGCATGTGGCAAGGCATCAGGACTATCACCGACTACAAGAGCAGCTCTGTCTACCCCCACAGTGATGTCACACTGGCCAACAAGCTCAACACCTTCGCTCGCTTTGAATTTGGCAACAATGTGACAAGTGCAAGAATCCTGGCCATAGAGGATAAACAGGTTCTCACACTGAGCACACCTGATGTGCAGCACACACTAAGGAGGGTCAATCCATGCAAAGCTGCAGGCCTGGACGGAGTTTCAGGACAGGTACTTAAGGAGGTAGCTTAAGTATTTACAAGAATCTTCAACCTGTCTCTGGCAACGGTCCCCAAGTGCCTAAAGTCAGCCGTCATAGTGCCGGTGCTGAAAAAAAAAAAACAAACATCAGCAATCTGAATGACTATCGTCTGGTTGCCCTCACACCAACAATAATGGAGTGGGTTGAAAGGTTGGTCCTCTCCCACATCAAAGCCATCATCATCCCTGCCTCACTGGACTCATAACGGTTCTCTTACAGAGCTAACAGATCCAAAGAGGACGCCATCTCTCCAGCTCTTCACGCTGTCCTGACTCATCTGGAGAGACAGGGCACATACATGAGGATGCTATTCGTACACTACAACTCTGCTTTCAATACTGGCATCCCCAGCAAGCTCACCTCCAAACTCCACCAGCTAGGGCCTCAGCTCATCACTTTGCAACTGGATCCTGAATTTCCTGTCAGAGCATCTTCAGGTGGTGAGAGTGGGCCCCCACCTGTCCTCCACTATAGCTCTGAGTACTGGTACACCACAGTGATGTGTACTGAGCCCCATCCTCTACTCCCTCTTCACACACGATTGTGTTCCTGCATTCGCCACTAACACCATTGTTAAGTTGGCAGATGACATAACGGTTAACAAGCTGATTTCCAACAGTGATGAAGGCCTACAGAGTAGAGGTGCAGAACCTGGTGTGCTGGTGGTCAGAGAACAACCTGTCCCTTAATACAGCAAAGACAGAGGAGCTGATCATCAACTTTGGAAGGTCACAGGATGACAAGTACGCTCCGGTCTTCAGAGTGTCCAGCTTCAGGTTTCTGGGCTCAGAAGACCCACAGCAGCAGCTGATAGGAAAGCTTTTCAGTGGGTTGTCTTCAGCGCAGAGAAGATCATTGGGATACAGCTCCAAGCCCTGGAGGACATCTACAGCTCACATTGCCTCAGGAAAGCTACCAGCATTTGTAAGGACTCTACATACCCATGCCATCGTCTGTTCGAACTCCTTCAATCTGGCAGACGTTATAAGGCCTTCTACACCCGCACCTCCAGACTCAGAAATAGTTTTTCCCCCAGAGTTATAACTGCTCTGAATAAGTCCACTAAATACCCCTCCTTAATCTGTCTGACTGCCCCCATAATTGTCTGGCACAATTGACTTCATATACACACACATACTGCACTATGCTGCCATGTAAGCTATACGTTACACAGGGGTCCACTCTCATCTTTCTGTAGTACTGTCTTGTATCTGTAACTACAACACAGTGACAGCTGCTGTAATTAATAACCTCAGTGTACAGGGACTAATACATTCAGCCACAGTATTTTTATGAAGATGCTATATGTACATTTCAATTCTGTTTTGGTTTTGATGCTGCATTGCACACTTGAGCTGCTTGTACTGTTTAATACTGTCAGACACTGTTTATACTATTATATACTGTTTATACTGAACATACTGTTAAGACTGTTTGTTACTTAATTCCTACCTTGCTATTTTTCTGTACTGTATAGATTCTGTTGCTGCATTGCACTTCTGACTATAAATAATAATACATATGAGAGAATCAGTAAACTAACCAAACAATCAAAAATTTAAAAATTCACCTTAAATTTTGTTGTTGTTGTTTTCTCGAACATGGGTATAAAATGCTCTATAGTTTTATTTTATAAATAACCACTGCATTACTTCTGTCATTATTTATTGATTGATCATATCATGTCTGTGAAGAAAAAGAATCTTGTAACTTGAAGTACCACAGTAGATGTTCTCCAGACACATGTGCCTGTTTTACAAGGCCCATAAACAGTATGCGCTGCTGTTTACAGCTGCAGAGTAATTGAGTGGAGGACTGCCAATCTTATTTCCAGGACCATTAACACTTTTCAGTAACCATTGTTGGGGCCTGCGGACTGGCTGCTTCCTTTGCTTAGTGGAGGCGTTGAGATTGATATTTTATTGAAACATGAACCTGGAAGATGTAACCAAACATCTCCGAGGGGAGTGGGTCAGTAAAGGCGTATGAGTTTTATAAAGGAGGGGTAGAGTTACATAAGTATAAACGTGGAAAAAAAAGAAGTTGGGTATAGATGTTTAGGGAAGTCGATAAAAAGTAAAGAAATTAACACAAAGTACAGTTATAAGACGAAACAGGATGTATGGAGGAAACTTAGGCCACATGACAGAAACTAAAATATATTCACCGTGTGTCTACTTACCTTGAGGTCGCGGTGGACCACACCCATCTGGTGGCAGTGGAGCACAGCCTCTAGGATCTGCTGAATGCAATGACTGCATGCAAACACCAGGGGGCCATGGGTTAGTGACAAGCTACCACTCACTGTCTGTAGCTGTGAGCTCGCTTTGACACTCGGGGAGCTGCTGGCCGTGTTAGTGGGGAGACTGTACAGCAATGTGGCAACTGACCCACCTGGAGAGGCCATAACGAGGGGTAATTTGGAAAAACGGACAATTTACTCTATAGTGTTCAAAATGTTTTTTTTGTGTTGCCATGGTCACCAATTGATGTTTGCTGTGACAGGCTCAGAAAAGAAAAAAAAAATTGCTCTACAGTACACACACACACACGTACACACATACACACAGCCAATTCTCTGCCCGAGTATCAAAACAGAAGTGGTGTTAGCTCCTGGCCAACTGGAGGCAGGACCCTGGGAGGGTGAGGAGAGAGGCACAGGAGCTGAGGCGAGGTGTGGTTTGAATCTGATACTGGTCCTCAGTAATGAGCTGTCAGTGTGAATAAGTTTGGAGGTTTTGTCCCCCCCCATTTAACATGGGGTGGGTCGCAACATAGTGTATCAAGCACTGTCAACAGCACCTCTAGAGATTATTTGACTGGACTGACTACTGTTACAACAAGAAGACAGTTTGGTGTAGACTAGCCTAGAATTATTACTTGTTTTTACATCCCAATTTAAAAGAATGCAACTTTTAAACTGAAAAATGTAACTTCTATTACATCCACAACAATGTCTTAACAAATTGTAAAAAAGGTTTTCTGAAAGTACAGTTGGTGATGGTCAATCTCTGCAGCTATAAAGACAACTGTTGCTGTTGTCAGCTGTGGCTAATTAACGTTAATTCTGCCTGTTGTAAGGTCATAGAAAGCTATGGTTATATTTTTTAATCTCTGGCCATCAGTTCTATTAGTTATGAAGATGAAATCTCAACAGGTGGCAACATTGCAAAAAATTGCCAGATGAGGATGAGACAGGTTGCAAACAAACCAGCAGTTCAAACTGATTCATCATCTGGATAATTCAGAAGTAAAAGGTACAGTAAGCACACCAGAAATGTGATTAAAAATCCCTCATTTCACATGAAAACTGTGGAATTTATTATTATATAATTTGTCTTTTTTTCTTTTCAAATAAGTTCAATTTACAACCTCTGATCATCTGACTGCTTGGGTTTCTTGCACCTTTCGACAAAATTTTAGAGAGTTCTAAAATCTCAGCAATTACAATGTTAACATAACTGACAGAACTGACAGCCAGAGCTATGTGAAAAAACCCCAAAGTACTGTCAGAACCACTAATAGGTTAATATGTGAATTGTCTTTTCTGTAACTTACTGATGTTAAAAGAGATGAATTTTTAATGTAGCAATAGGTTCGTTCAGGTAGTTCACGCTTGATACAAACTTATCTTGTTTAAAACCAGGCCTATGTAGAGTCACAAAATGTTAAAAAGTTAAATTTTTAAAAAATAATCACAGTTTAAATCACAGTTTTGGTTTTAAAAAATTACATATTCAATTACATATTTCCCTTAAATACAGTCGTGGACTGCAGCTATCAGTGCAAAAATGAGTAATTGATATCTACAGTATGCTGTCAAAGTGGTGCTTATTTACAGTGGAGGGGCTGTTGATTCAAACGCTGCTTGACGGCTTTAATTCTGATTTGACATCAAAGCATAAATTAGTGTCATATTAAACTTTGTGTTTTGAGTGTTATAATTTAGAATACAAATTGTCATACACCTATATAGATGGAATCTAAAGCCCCATCTTCCTCCTCTTGTTCCTCCTCCTCCTCTCTCAGGCCTCAGCCTCACAGTGGCTGTGTCAGAGCATGGGCTTGGACAGATGCTACATGCACTTTGTGCCCTGGCATACAGGGGAGGCAGGCCATGATGAGATCTACCAACCCCCCCCAGCACTACACGACCGCCTCCTCTCCAGCCAGCCTACCCACAGTGCCCTGCAGCAGGGGATTTCCTGTCAGGTGGGGGGGTGTGTGAGGGTGACTGGCAGAGAAGGGGAGGGAGTGTGGTTTTGGAGGAGGCGGCGCTCGGTGATTGGTTAATTGGTCGACTGATCAGGCAGTGGAGGAGCGAGGCAAGGTGCCGCAGGAGGGCAGGCCTGTGTCTTTTTGCTGTTACTGTTTCCACTTACTAACCTTTAGGTCCCTGTGTACTATGCCATTTATGTGGCAATGATTTACACTTTCTAGAATCTGCTGTATGCAGTGACTGTGGAGGAGAGAGAGACCAGGCCAGAAGCAAAAAGGAGAGGAAGAGGGAGAACAGGTAAATGTCAGAGAACTAAGAAACAAGAACGGGCAGACAGAACACACCAGACACATGAAATACAAACACTTGATTGACAAAGGGAAGGTTTTAAAGGAAAAGTTCAACACTTTGGGAAGTACGCTTATTTGCTTTCTTCTCAAGAGTGAGGTGAGAAGACCAATATCAATCCCATGTCTGTACGGAAATGCCCCTGAAAGAACACATTTTTACCTTTCTGATCATGTAAGACTTAAACAAACAATAGATATTGTGCAAATAAGGAAACTTTAGAGGTGTTTTTTTTTGTTGTTTTTTTTTTTTACCTTAGACAGAGGCAGGCTAGCTGTTTCCCCCTGCTTCCAGTCTTGCTAAGCGGGGGGAAATGCTAAGCTAGGTTAACCATGTTGTGATACCACCTCTGTGCTTAAAACACAGCCATGAGATTTACAACAACTCTCTTTATCTTTTCATTTCACTCTCAGAAAGACAGTGAACGAGCATGTTTCCCAAAATATTGAACTGTTCCTTTAAGCCACTCAAAAGTAGAGAAATATAGAAATAGAACAGATAGAAAGGACACATGCATTATCTTTTAATCTAAAAAGCTCTTTTTAAAACCTTTAAAATATTTTTTACAAATCAAAATCCACCACAAAATAGAATCCAGATGATCAAATAAAACCTAATTCTGATTCGTTATTTCATAAATGAACAAGTCTCTTGTTAAGATGACATCAAAACAGTTACTACTCTTGATGACAAATCCTGGAACTGAAAGACAAACTTCAGCGTATTTAACTTCAAGCACACCAGTGAGATAACCAAGCTGGATGGAAAACTGAACATCCTCAAAATAACTAAAAACTAAATCTTATAGGAACATATAACATGCTTTGGAATGAAGCTTTTCTTGATACTGGGCTACTTGTAAACAAGTCTAAAAGTCTACAGTCATGCTAGCTGCTTTGTGAGGCTGTGCCTGCAGTGCTTTGAGCTAAATGCTAACGTCAGCATGCTAACAATGACAAAAACTACCTTGTCTATGTAAAGCAGGTATAATGTTTACCATGTTCACCAGTTTAGCAAGTTAGCATGCTAGCTTTTCTTAATTAGCACTAAACATGAAGTACAGCTGAGGCTGACAGAAATGTAATTAGTTTTGCAAGTAGATAACAAACCAAAGCACTGGACAAATTGAAATTCTGACCTGATGATGGCGCCAAAGTGATTAATATTCATCCTGAGAGGAACATGAACGTACACTCACCGAGCACTTTACTAGGGAACACCTCAATACAATCTAATGCAATGCAATTTTACGAAGCTTATACATTTTTCAATATAAGGCACTCCAGTACACCACCACCACCCACTATGATCTCAACAATAAACATAAAGTTGAATGATCATCTTTCTGACGATGTCAACAAAAACTGAAAATGTATAAGCTTCATAAAAGCAGAATTTATGGCACAGGTGTTGTATTGGATTGCATTAGGTGTTCCTAATATAGTGGTTGGTGAGTGTAAGTACCAAATATCATGATAATCCATCCAACAGAGGCATTTCACTTAAAATCACCAATGTGAACCTGATGATGGCACTAGAGCAAAAGTTAGAAGCAAAGTCATTGGGATTGATCTGGGAGCCATGAATGTCTACTAAATTTCATGGCGATCCATCCAATAATTTTTGAGATATTTTACTTTGGACCACTGACAATAAATAATTATGGTGACGCATCTCCATTTCCTACCAATATGCAATATGTGTGACGCCATTTGGAGCCAGAGTCTGCAAAGTAGAGTGGCGCCTGAAGTTTGAGAGCAGCTGTCAATCATGATGTCACACCACCTTTCTATATTGTAAAATATCTAATTAAAAATAAACTTATCAGAAAAATAAACACTTGGACAAACATCAGTATGATAAGAACTAACTAAAATGACAGAAACCATCTTTGGGATAATGTATTTGATGTGTACTTATTTAGTTTGGCTCATGTCCCATCCACTAACATGGAAGGGGCGGGACTTATGAACTATACTTCAGCCAGCCACCAGGGGGCAATTGAGATTCTTTGGCTTCACTTTTGGGGAGCTGTCATGTCGTCCATCTTTGTATACAGTCAATGGTTTGGGCCAAAGTGGTGGACCATCAGACAGACTGATCAACATCCCCCTCCATAAAGCCATGTGACTGGCATGGCTGACACAACAGATGGGGTTCTTTTTTGAGTGGATTTTCAATAAAGAAGGAAAAAGGTGAAATTGGGAAAAGCAGATCCATAATCAGAGGACAAAGTACAACAAGAAATGTAGGAAGAGAGGATTTGAGGCATAAAAGGCACATCAAAGGCAGCACAACAGAAAACACTTATGCACTGATGTATCCAATGCATAACGACGAAGAACTGTATTTTTGTGTATTTTGTATGTTGCAAACATTATCATTCACATATACACTGAAACATGTAGTTTCATAATGATGGATACAAGTATAGTAATCACGCTATGGTGTATCTGTCTGTCTGTCTTGAATATGCCTTTATGGTCCCAAAGTAGAATAACTGAATATTTCACATCACATACGATAAATTCAGAAATATCAACAGGACATGTGATCTATGCAGCCTGACTAAGCATCACACTGACCTGGCATCGGCTTCGCTGTAGTACTCCCTGGCAACAATGTCCTCAAACAACTCACCACCGGTTACTCTGGAGGAGAAAGAGACAAAAAGAATAAAAGAAAGAGAAAGTTAGAGGGAAAAGAAGTGACCTGCAAAACCACAGATGTTCATTTCACCTTTGGGAGAGGAAAAAGAGCAAAATGCTTAATAGTACTGCACAATGATAAAGCTCATCCGGAAGAGATTATTGTCAGACCAGCTGGGTCAAAAGCATGATGCTATGCCTTTTTGTGGTGAAATCACTACAATAACACATTTCAGCAGATATGGTCACACTGTGTATGGACATTGTTTATTCAGCTGGAAGGAGTTTCCGTGTCTTTCCATGAGGTTATGACTCAATTCTAGATTGCTTTTCCAAGTGGCTGAGCAACACCACTGGATAACAACCAAGGTGCAATAAATATGCAATAAAGCACTACATAGTATAAACACTGAGATCCAGCAGTTGGACCTAAATCTCAATCCACAAGTACTGTATTAGTACTGTAGTAACATTTTTCTGATGCAAATACTAATGTTTATATTGGTAACTTTAAAAGGGACACACTTTACTCAGTCTGTGAAAACAGTTGTATGTGGGGCTGGGCGATAAAATGATTTTGATATGGGATCACGATAAAAGTTTTGTCAATAATGAAAATAAACTTCTGACATTTTTACTCAATATATATATATAAAAATAAACACACACCCATACACACATAAATATTATATGTATGTATCTGTGTATATATTATATACATATACATACAAAAAGTGTCCCTTCTCTGTAGCATTAACTGCTTGACCACATATGTTCAGCTGATCAGGGTGCAGTGAAGGTGAACTGGAAATTCATGAAATCCCATAATCACTTCCAAATATCTCCAAATAATATCCAAATGGGTGTGCATAATTTTAGGCAAACCAATACAACCTAGTGGTGATTGAATATTTTACTTCTTAAAATTAGAGGACTTAAAATAATGAAAAACAAAATTAAGGCAGCAGACAAATCCTTGGTTCCCAGAATAGGGCAAGTTACAAAAACACTGGATCCTACATTTCCCATAATGCATTTCAATATCTGCCTTCATTAGACCTACCCTACTTTGTAAATGACTGTATGAATTTAACCCCACACTCAAATTTCACGTTTCTCTGAATAACTTGTAGATTCCAAGCCAAGATAACTGTGACGACATCATCAGGATATTTATCCTACACTGGCCCTTTATGTAGCCACTCAATTCAGTCTCTGTCTCTAACAGGCAGTCTTAGCTCCTGTCTCTTTAAGGCTCCCTTCCCGATGAGCCAACTCTGTTCGGATTGGTCAGCATTCTAGAAGCCTGCTGAGGGGCAACCGTTTCAAAGTCAAGTTAAGTTACCGCTAATGCAAACCCAACATTTCCTGGTTTACTGCTTCATATTAAAAAAATTTAAATGACTAAATAATGGGAGACTTTTATTGTGAAGAATTTACAGGAAATGAAACATGTTCCTCACCGAATTAGCAGAGCTTTGTTAGCAGCGCTACAAACTGGTCTACACAACAAGATGTGGACATATTTCAAGCTCGAAATAATGCAGGGACAAATAGTAAAAGCAGAAACAGTCACATTGATGATGATGTCTGATGAAGAGCTACAAACAACCAGCACACCTCCAACAGGTAAACTACTTATTTTACTTGGCCCTGCTGTGTAATGGAAAAACTCACTAACTCACAGCGTGCCAGCTCAGCTCAAGTCATGGCTTGGTGCGACAACCCCCAAAACAATGGAAAAATGCTATAATGTTAGCGGAGCAGAGCAGTGAACTCATGCTGTGCGTGGAGCAGATGGTCATATAAAGAAATCTGTCACAAGCCGACATCAGCTTGGGCTGAAAGTAGAAAAAAAAAACCGTTGGAAACTGAGCATTCAGAGAAGTCTGAAACCAGTGTTTTTGGTTCACAAGGATCACTTCTACATACGCTTACCTTGTTATTTGACACTTTGGCCACGTTTGACACGAAGATAGGTCCCCTTTAATGTACAATGTAGGTAAAGATAGGTCCCCTTTAATGTACAAACTATGTACATTCCCTTTCCCTTTGTTTCCCTTTAACATGTAACAAGATGTTTAAAAGTAGGCCTCTAGGCCAATTTCCCAAAACACAGAGAATGACTTTTAGGATATTTTAAGGCAAAACTTTTTCCATTGCCTCTGGAAAACATTATCACTTTGAGTCTTCAGAGATTTTCATATTAAACTTTCATGGAAATTTGAATGACTTTGGTGTTGTGACAAATTCAGTTGTAAAAACACAGTGTTATTCTTGGCATGCATTCAGCTGCCAGGAAGTCATCCAAAAATGAATTGTAAAATGATTTTCTCTGATCTAGCATGTTCTTCCTATCTGTTACAATGCTTTTCAACTCATGCTCAATAAATATCAGGTTGAAATTGAGGTCCAGTAAACCTCTGGAGATATAATATGGTCAAACACAACACAATTTGTTCTACCCACTTGTAGTCTGTCTTGTAATCCTTTCAGGCAGGTTTTCTATTTAGGAAAAAGGGGGGAATGTTTTTTTTATCCCTATGTTGTCTTTTAGCCAAGAGAGGAACACCCTCTGTTCTTTTTTTATGGCCACTAGTCAAATTAAATACAGCATTTAAAAGAAATTCAAAGCAATTTCCTTCTAGCTGCCAGATTAGGTTGCACACAAGGAAGGGAAAACGGGAGGTGAAGGGGAAGAGGGAGAGAAGGGTGGGGGTTTGAAGGGAGGGAGGACGATTAAATGAAGTGAGAGAAAGCAGGATATTAGGTTCACTCATAGAAAAGAGTAATTAATTGCTGTATTAAGAGATTGAGAAATTTGGATGTAATAGAGCAGTGGTTCAGTGTTCAGTGATGTGTTTCAATGTGGGGGTCCTTGACTCCAAAAAGGTTGAGAACCACTGTGAGGATGAAACCTGACGACAGCAAAGGAGGTTGCTGAATTCAATAAAGATGACATATCAGAATTAGAATTAGAAATAGACGATGAAAAATATTTAGACAGACATAAGGAGCAGATAAAAGAAAAATGATTTATTTTCATATGAATAGTTTTTTTCATGTTTAAGCTATATCTATGCAACGCTTCGTGTTGCAGAAAATGAGGCAGATAGCTCACATTATACGCTTCATGAGAACAGATTGGAATTGGGGAGGAAACAAAGCTCATATTGACTAACAACCTTGAAATATGTCACAGTGGACATATGGAGCTGAAATGTTGGGGCGTGAGATGTAAATTTCACGTTTATTTCCCATTTTTCTACAAAATCATGCACACCGATGATCACTTCCAAATGGCCCTCAACTGCAATGTACGTGTAGCTCTGTAGCTCGTCCTCAACAACCCCTAAACTCCTTTTTAATTAATCTACCAAACAATTTTGATAACGCACAATGTACAATGTCTCAAAGAAAGCCTGGGGGCAAAGGGGAAGGCAATAGTATGTCGCTGTTGAAGAAAAAACCCATGGTTACAATGCCTAAAGAAAATCTGGACGATGCCATTGATAATGTTGTTAGGACCTGCTGTTAGGATTTAACCAGTTGGCAGTGAAAGAAGCGGTCAACAGTACTCTCATCCCACAGTTAACAGAACACATCAAATTCAACATACCAAGGATAATGTGTGTACGTTGCCCCCCACCCCAACCCCCCCCAACTACTCACACTTATCTAAACCTAGTTCCTTGGGCCAAGTAGGTAATGTAGCTGTAATTAATACTTGGCAATGAGTTTAAATGCCAATTGTCTGTGTGGTATTCTACCGCCCCCCTCAACATAAACCTAACTTCATCTCTGACTTTTCAGAGCTCTTATCATTTATGATGTCCAGTTATTATAAAATTGTTATTATGGGTGATGTTAATGTTCATATTTATTGTGCAAATGATCCATTCGCCTTAGATTTAAAAAATTTGTGCAACTCATTTGGCTTAACTAATCTGTTGGCTCTACTCACGAGTGGAGCCAACAGATTCTCCATTACTTTCAATCTTTCTGTCTGCAGTCTCTCCAGTTCCCCAGTCACTTGCTTAAAGAGATGCGTTATAAACTCCTCAACTTCAGCCATGTTTATTAGGGAATTTGACCAATCATGCAATAATTCCATGGCAGATACTTCCCTTGACAGTTTAGTAGATCAGTTTAATTCACTCTGTGTGGGCATTCTTAACAAAATTGCTCCCTTCAAAAACAAAAGTAAAACTGGTCTAACTGGTACTCCCTGGAACTTAAGTGGAAACACAGCAGACTTGAGGTAAATTATGCTCAGTTAAAAAATCTAATGTCCAATTACAACTCTGCTGTCAAAACGGCAAGAAAAAAATATTTTTCCAATATTATTGCTGAAAGCCACCATTATCCCAGAATATTGTTCAGAACTATTGAACATGTGGCAGTGGTCCTAAAAAATAATTCATTCCCTGATCATTCATCAGAAGCATGTGAGAACCTTCCATCATTCTTTACAGCTAAACTTGAAAAAAGTCAGGGGTCAGATTATACCACGGATTTGTAACTTTACTATTACCCACCCACCTACAGTCTCATTCCCCTCTTCTGAACTGACCTCGTCTGCTGGAGACTGACTGTCAGCTTAACTGCTCTTCATGTCATCTAGATGTAATCCCATCCAGACTCTTCAAAAAGGTCCCACCACATATTTTTCCAATTGTTCTTTCCATTATCAACTCACTAGCCACTGGCTATGTACCATCTTGTGGAACCTCTTCTCAAAGAATTGAGATCCTTATGTACTCAACAATTATAGATCAATCTCCAAACTCCCACTTCTGTCAAAGATCTTGTATACAAACAATTAAGTGCCCACAGAAGCCAACATGATATTTTTTTAAGTTCCATACTGTTTTTTGAGAAAAACATAGCACTGAGACTGCTCTACTTAGGGTGACTAATGATCTCCTTGCTGTTGATGCTGGTAAAGGGTCTGCCTTGAACTTACTTGATTTAACGTCTGCTTTGCAGGGGTTGCAGACACTGCTCTCAAGTGGTTCATCTCTCATCTTTCACACTTTACAGTCACTCTTGATAACTTGGTAACATCTACTGTCACTATGAACTACAGAGTACCTCAAGGCTCTTTCCTAGGTCCTCTTCTGTTCTGTATTTACATGCTTCCACTTGGTAGATTATTATACAATCATAAGATCTCCTTTCATTGCTATGCCGATAACACACAACTTTATGTCTGTAAAACCAGGATCCCCCCGCAGTCTGATTTCTTTAAAGACCTGTCTAAAGGATATCAAATGCTGGATGTCTAATAACTTCTTCCAACTCAATTAAGAAAAATCTGAATTAATCCTATTCGGGTCATTAGACATATCAGATTCCAGTGACACATTTGTTAACCTAGCGCCTTCCATAAAGCCCAATGTCAGAATTTAGGAGTCATCTTTGATTCCATTTTAATTTTCAGTCATGTCAGTAAGGTAGTTCAGCCCTATTTTTAATCAGCTTTGAATGGTTTAAAAAAATCAGATCATTCCTATTATCCTCTGACATAAAGAAAGTTATTCATGCATTTATTTTCTCAAGAATTGATTATTGTAATCAGTGTCTGAAATTAATGGGGGGCAAGGGCAAAAATGCCCCAAGAAATTTCAGAACGCACCTAAAATCTACAATCGAGGGGCAAAAATTGCCCCAAGAATTGTTTTTTTTTAAATTTACCAGTTTAGGCCGATATCTTAACCCTACATTGAGCCATAATTTTATCTTCATTGAATTCATTCCATTTCCGTTTCTAACACACACTCACAAACAGGGCTGCTGTTACGATACCTGGCAGAGGCCAGGCAATCCTGCACCTGTAGTGAAGTTGGCTGCTACAATGGACCGGTACCTCATTAAAATCATCATTAAAAAAGCTCCAACTGTTACCCAAGAAAACAATCTAAATCCTGAGCCATAATTACTAGTCCTAAACATACTCACAGCCAGGCTCAGATGCCGGGCACAACAACGCATATGTTTTGGGAATACTCACTGATCAGAGATTTTTGGACTCATGTTATGTCAACGCAGTCAGAGTTATTAGGATCTACAATAATGCCTAATCCCTGCCTTTGTCTGCTCAGTGACAACTCATCTCTATCTCTCAATTTAAATCAATCTTCCTTTGATTCAATGCTGGTTGGCGTCCTACCAGAGCATAGCAGACCTGCCAACCCTGGACAAATTTTTGAGTACCACTTCGGTGACCTAGATGCGTCAGATGCAAGTCACTGCTGTTTGCACAATGAATTATTGTACATAATTTGCATACATGCATATAACAGTACATCATTTGCATACATGCAGCAGTCAAACAGACAAAAAAGTGAGGTAAGCACTGATATGAAAATTCTCTATACCATTAACAGATTGTTTACAAAAATATCTGCAGATACCAGTACTCTTAGTTGATCATTTATGCCTATTTTTGCCCATTTGTCTTTCACCTGCCTAAACATAGCTTAACAAGGAACACAATTTCACTTAGGCTATACAGTTACATACCACTGCTGCTGGGTTTATATGGTTTTATTGTTAACACCTCCATAATCAATAAAACTCATATGGTGATCAAATTTTAAGCCAATTTGACTTTTGAAAATATGATTTTCAGCTAATTTGAAAAGATGATGACAATGTATCTGTAAAATCCAAATCAGCCTAAACAGATTACTTTGCCGTTATGGTGAAATAAAAATTTTAGAGCTGGTTAATACAACCATGTTCTCATTATAGGTAGGCTATTACTTGATGGTATGATGACCTAATAGTTTAGAGTGACATATCATACCAGCGTACTTTACCCAGCACCCAGTATTTCTGTGTTGGGCCTCAACCATGGGGTCATACAAAGGCAGGCCTGCATGCAAGTCACAAGGCCTGATAACAAGAAAGGGCAGCCGGTTGACAACAATTAGAGTCCATTTCGGACTCCATATCCCAACATGCACCAATTTCGCACCTGGGTGCTAAACAGGAAATGGTCTCAACATACAGTCTCTCATTGGCAGAGACGCTCCTGCACAGAGGAGTGTCAGGATGACACAGCCGTGACATCACTGCCCCTTTAAAACTGAACGCACACAGAGAAACATTGCCTTTCCATGTCGACTGAGCTAGGGAGAACTTGTGTCCCTCTGTGAGTCAGCTTGACAAACGGAGGTCCCCCATGCATGTGTTTTCCCCCACTGGAAGACTTTCCCCGAGAATCAGCTTGCCGTAAAACCCGCCAAGAACAGCATCCGAGCCGGACCGAAAGACAGACTTAACATACACACCCTGCTCGCTTTCTGAACCGACCAAGTAAGAAGTTTAAGTCTGGGCAGAGGCAGTGTTATTGTGTGTTAGTTTCAGCCTCAGTGCTGTTGTTTAGCTTTTAGCTTTTTAAGCTTTATTGCTATTGTTTTATTGTGTGCATTGATGGACCACCTGGTCCATTTGTTCTGCTTTACTCTGCGGAGTGTTTAAAGTTTGCTGCCTGTTTAGTTGTGTCCACCATGCTACACTGTTTTTGTGTTTATCCCGCTCAGGACTACTGCTGTGTTTGTGCCACTGTGAGTGAGAAAGTAAGTTGCTTTGTCAATCAGAAACCAGACAACGTGCATTACAGACTGCCGTCCATACACATGCTCTCTGTGGACAGAGGAACCGCTTCTCTCTCCCTCACGATCGCTTTCTCTCCTCTTTCTTCCTTCTCTTGCGACTAACACACACGCGTGCACAAACACATACGCACCGACACCTTTTTACACATCTGATGGTCAGATAACATCGGACAAAGTGTTGCTTTGTCCTTCCTTATCCGCCATCAGACACACATGTTACACGGAATTGGGTGAGTGCAAGACGCTGACCACCAGGCAGCGCCATCATGCTATTGTCTAACGAAGACAATGCCGTACTTCCGCCATTTGGTTCTTGTGTGACGTGACTTCCTCCCATAGTCACATCTGCATCCCAGACCCACGACGTCATCATGTCAGGTCATGTCGCCATTTTGTCACACACACACACACACACACACACACACACACACACACACACACACACACACACACACACACACACACACACACACACACACACACACCTGCATATGTTCAACCCTGTACATAGCTGTTTGTGTTTGCTTTGGTAGAATTAGATTTTAGAATAGTAGTTTATTAAATGAAGCATTTAAGTTTAATAAACACTGTTATATCTTTAAAGAGAAGTTCTTTTGTCATTATTGTGTTTTATATATTGTGAAAAGTGGCTGATTGAAGGAGTCAGAGCTGGAATTCAACCCTTCTTTGTTCAGTTGTGAATGTTGATATCTCTCAGATATTAACATTCTACGTGAACTCCTTTTATGAGACTACCTTGTTTGGTTATTGGTCCCGGTTTCCCGGTGGTGCCCCGTAATTGTTAATTCATATCAATAATTCTATTAAGTTTTATAATTAATTAATTATCATTGATAATTGTTAATTATTGTTAATAACCAACTGTGTTCCTAACAGATCCAACATATTGGTGCCTTCAAGTGTGAGACTCCCGATATCAACAGTTGGTGCCCGAATTATTGATTGATATTAATAATCTCTTGATTTCATAATTCATTATTATCTATGATAATTATGAATACACTAATCCACTAATATCAGACCTGGAGCAGGCCAGCTTTAGAAGTTTGTAGAAATGGATGGTTGGATACGATATATATTTATTTTTTATTGTTTGTTTTTCTTTTCTTCTCAGTAGTCAACTGTTTTTTGCTTTTTCCTTGGGAATATCTGTCTCTTATTCTCTTTGTGTACACACTTTAAAAGAACAGAATTTCTACAATTTTGAAAGACAAAATAACATATTCAAAACTTGTAACCACAAATTGAGCAGCAGAAGCTATGAAATACATTAAATATTTTGTCACTGAAACAATTAAGATGTGATGACACATGTTTCAGTTTTAAATTATTGATCTACTTAGAGGAGCATTTTAGAATATCCTAAAATTATTACTTGATTAGCAGTTTCTAATGAACAGACGATTCAGAGACAGAAGCAGCAGATGGCTGGTGAACACATATGAGTGAGTATAGTAATCTACCTGCCATCTGTGTCAGCTAACATTATTTATTATCTAGACAACTCAACTGTATGTATAAGGTCCAATATGATGCAATCCAGCTCATTTGTTTTTTTATCTCAGTGCGCGTGTGTGTGCTTGTGTGATCTGGTCTATATCATGTGCTACCTCTGATGTTTCTGTGCAGTGTGTGAGCATGGTGAGGATGTAGGGAGATTGAGTACAAAGCGTTGCTGAGACAGATGGAGCAAAGAGGAGGCAGACCAACACGCTGCGTTGAATCTCCCAGGATACCTCGCTGAGAAGGCATCTGATTGGCAGCTGTCAGGTGCATGACTGTATGTGTGTCACGGTGTGTTTT
The DNA here is from genome assembly GCF_914725855.1 of Thunnus albacares. NCBI lineage: Eukaryota > Metazoa > Chordata > Actinopteri > Scombriformes > Scombridae > Thunnus > Thunnus albacares. The sequence goes on along the minus strand of NC_058127.1, from coordinate 24,642,604 downwards.
GCATGTGTTTAACCATGTGGAATATACGGTGAGCATCTAAAAAAGTGCTTTGAAGTGATGTACAGGTCTGTACTTACAAATCAAAGACCAGATAGTGGAATCCTTCCTCTGATATGCTGTCATGGAGCCGCACTGTGAAGGACAGAAGAAGGAAGAGAAAGAGAGAAAGTTATTTAATTATGGAAACACTACTTCAGTGCACTGGGCAACCTGCCACACTGGCAATAGAACTGGCAGCAGTAGGTAACTGTTAGAATTATGTACACTTAATTACCCACAAATTGAGCACTGAACACTGGTGTACTGTTGTCTTGTCTCAGCGTGAAGTGTGCTTAAGGGGAAACACTGTGGTGAGTTCTGCTTTTTCTACCTTTTTCTATTTTACCTTTTATGTGCTTTGATATTTTTCATCTGTATTCATTAACGGTAACAGTCTTTCCTTGTCACACTGAGGGTGCCAGGTTTAATGTCATTGTGTCTGAACAGAGATTAAAATTAAAACATATGCTCATAGATTATATCTGCTGACTTTTCTAGGCAAGCCCTGTTGACATTCACACAAAGTTCGTTACACACTATACATCCACACCTGGAGGCTGCCCAGTACAACCACAGTCTGATCTGCTGGGATAGCAGCAGAGGCTTTCTCGGTGTGTGTGTGTGTGTGTTACTGGGAAGTGCAAGTACACAGTTGAACATGTTGGGGTTCTTTTGTTTGGTTGTTTGCTCCTTGCAACATTATCAACAAGGAAGACTTTAAAATGCACCGTTCATCTTACTGTCATAGACAAATGCAAGTCCTCCAACCAGCCCTCGCTGCATTACTTCATTAAACCCAGAGAATGTCAGTGTTTAAATGAATATATGTCTGTTGTTGGAATGATTAAACATTACTTTCCACAATTAATCTACTGAGTTGTTAATCCAAAGTAATTCTAAGGCCAAATCTTGATTACAGAATTGTCAGGAATTCAGTGTGATAACCTCATGGATGTTGGCAGGAGAAGTCAACAGCTCCAGTCCAGATATAATGGTCACCACTGGTCTTTAAAAATGGATGCCAGTTGAACTATACCTACCATCTATCTACATATACTCACAGCTCATTCAAATATGCATGCAGAAATAAATTATTAACAATATTCACATTTATTCCCTCTAAGAGGCTGTAGATCCAGCTTTGAACACATACAGTATGCATGCCCTTGAGTGGACAGTTATACACACTGTTGAAATATTAACATCAGACTATATTCAGATACATTTTTTCACTGATTTGTCCATCTGAGTGCACGGCTGTAGTCTATGCTCCTTCACCTTACATTCTACGGAAATGATTTTGAATTAATTTATGAATCTGAAATGAAAATAAATAAGCTAAAGTTTGTTGTGCTTAAAATGTTAACATTAACTGATTTGCATTAGCTAGGTCATTTTTGATGTTTTTTGCATGTTATATACGTCTTCTATTGTACAATAAAATCATCAGAAAATCTCATTAACGTCAATGTCACTAACACTTAAAATGTATTGCACAATGTGTTTAGCACTGTTTATAATGAGCTTTTGTTTCACAATATCTGTAAGCTCCACTTCCAGTAAAATGTTAAAACACTGACCATGCAGCGCATCAATGCAGAACAACATTGTTTATATGTTGTTGTTTTTTTTAATATACAAGCTTGCTAACATGCTTCTTCATTTGAATGTGTTTCTGTGCATTACTCCTGCAGCTCTATTTTTAGCATTCAGGTCTTTGTGAATGAGCATGAATATCTGGGAGCAAGGTTGTCATTTCATTGTGATGAACAAGAAGAAGACAAAGGCAGCGGAGAGGTAAGAACACTGCCGACGGTGAGGTTTCACTGAGCCAATTAGCTACACTGCCTCATGAAATGACATATGAAGTGAGAAGGGGGATGAAACTGACACTATCGTTGTATGTCTAACAAGAAGCAGAGGACCTATTATAGCATTAGCTCAGGGGTTATACAAATGGGCTTGTGGTAGCAGGATCGCTTCTTCCAATCTCTACACAGCTTTGCTGTACTTGGTTATTAAAATCTATAGCCAATTCAGTCACAGTCATAGATAAACATAGTGTCATGTCCTTAAGGGAGCAGTCCCTTGACAAAAACGACTTGACAGCGTAGGTCTTTTGTCTTTATCATCTTTATCTTTATTGTGCTGATATGAAGCGCCATAGACCAGCCTAGGTCTATATTTCTATAGGTAGTTATGTTTCCGATCCAGTTCAAAGGTCATACAGTGCTGGATTTGATAAGCTCTAAAGCCAACTAATCTCTTATTGAATATCTTATCTCTCTCCACTCGCAAAGAGGAATGAACAAAACATATAAGTAGAAGGCTTCTAATTTTTAGCTAGCTGCATGGTGCTAGGCATAGCAATGTCGGTCCACTACTGAAATGTCAACAACTACTGGATTGATCGCCATGGAATTTCACGTTCCCGTGAGGATGAAATGTAGTTACTCTGGTGATCCCCTGATTTTTCCTTTAGCGCCACCATCAGGTCACAATTCTGAATACTAATGTATGACAAAATACCTGCAAGACTAATGACATTCCCATCAGTCTCATCTTTGTGTTTAGTGCTGATTAACTACTGTTAGCATGAAGAGGGTAAATTCTTAGCTGCTAAATAGTTCATTAGCTCAATAGCTCAACGTTGTGCCTCACAGAGCTGAAAACTTGGCATTTGTCTGGTTAATGTGCTTCATGCAAGCCAGTGTCTGTATTCAACCAAAGATTGATTGTTGGAGAAGGAAACGCCACCCCATAAACATCACTGTATGATCACGAGTGGACTGTGTGTTCTTGCTGTTAAACAGACCAATAGAGTGGCAAGTCCTCTTGACTGAAGCAATCTATCTGATGTATCTAATTAAAAATGATCAAATTAATAGTTATGAATTAGGATCTCCAGTATTTGCACATGAAAAATAAGGAGAACAAAAGTAAATAGGGTACACCTGTTGTATAAATGATACATTTAATTAACATTTAATACCTTCTCATTTTCAGCTTGTAGCTGCATGTTGTGAACATTTATTAGGTGGGTTCAATAGTGGATTCAGATTCAAGAAAATGCTATCGAACCCCCAACTGTAAAGCAGCCAGGTTAGCATACATGATCATTTAGCATTTAGAGTGACTAAAATACAGCTTTAACAGGCACAGTGAAAGTTCTGCTACAATTGATTTTGGCTCTGTGTTTCAGTGACATCATCACTGACTGTGTTTAGCACATTATCAGGTTAGCAGGGAATACATCATATGCCAGTTTCCATTTTTTCCCTGAGGAAGATAGAGTCCACTGGTAATACAACAAACACTCAAAGATTGATTGTACCATGAATGCATGTGACTGTATGAATATAAAGTAGGGTACTTCTGGGAAAAGTACTTAAGACAGGTTAAAGACAGATAGGCCAGAGAATGAGATGATGGATAAAAGATTAAAAAAGGGGAAGATCCCCCTGTGGGGATTCTCTGACATCTCCTGATTGACATCTGAAAGATTTATCACTGCTACGACCTTTAAGGAATGAGGGCTTTCCCAAAGCTGGATGCTGCCTGAATGAAAAGTAGCGAAACCTACGCTACCTGCTACCAGCACAATCACTATCTGATGAGAGACAGATCCCTCTTGAAAGGAGGAGAAGGAGTGTGTCGCTGGAGAATCTCATTACTCACCGGCTCACACTAGTGCACATACTCAAGTTGTGTTCACTCTGAATGTCTGTATGTAAAAAGGTTTTCGAGAGATTTCACAAAATGTTTGGGTTTGATGTTTCAAAAAATACATGACTTTCTTTATAATGTGGAAGTCAATCGATACCGCTATCTGCTTCAAAAATCCAGAATCCCTGAATGGTTTATGGAAACTTAAATTATGAGATATATGTCTACAAGCCATATAAAGCAAATGGAACCAATGTGAAGCAGAATTAATATCTATTTAAATGGCCCTTTTATTCCAGCTGTTAACTAACCTTTGTCAAAAATGAACTGAACTGCACTGAAATAAAGCTTTGGTTTGGTTCTGCCAACCCAAACCTCAGTCAAACAACCCTCACTTAACTAAACCCTCCTATGTGATGTCAGTAAGTCAATATCTGACACTGTGACAATAGACCAGCAAATAACCCCCTAATCATTCATTGGTTTGTTGCTCCCACCCTCTCATCCCTCGTTCTCACTAAAAGACAAGAAAAGGGACCAAATAACAAATAAATGCCAGTTTTCAGTGTGCAGCAAAGTCATTACTGAGGTGATAATTACAGCTGCTTGGCAAGAAGGCAAGGGAGAGGGAGGTGTGTCTGTATGTGTGTGTGTGTTGGGGAGGGGGGAAGGGTATGCAGATGCTATCTATTTGTAGACTTGCCTCTTGCTCAAAGGCTTCAGGCAAAATGTATTTGTGTGCATTTACAGTTAAAATTCTTTATGCTCTCTTATAAGTGTGTATTTATATTGATCACATTATGAGATGAGTCCATACAAGGCTGTATATGTTGCATAGTCTCACCTCATATTTAGGGTTTGGGTAAACCATTGAATTTAGGGGACTTGTTTAAAAGTTGTTCTTAACAGCCACACTTGAAGGTGAAGTAGCACCTGGAAGACATTCATAGTGTTGCAGTCACTTGTTCACATGAAAAGTGACAAAAATAGCTGTGTCAAGAATGAAAAAAAAAAAAAAAAAAAAAGAGAGCTTGAGAGAGAAATTCACACCCTGACTCCTTTCTCACCTCAACACAGCGGGCCGATGACTACATGAAGTTGGTGTGAATGTTAGAATTCCATTTTTGGAAATTTTTAGACATTGGTGAGATGTGTGTGTGAGGGGAGGCGGTTTCAGAAACTACTCAACCACCTGACAAGCAGTTCTGATGCAGTATACTGGTCCCCTTTAGGGTTAGGGTTAGACATGTAGTGGTTAGGGTTAATGTCAAGGGAATGAATGCAAGTCAATGTCCTGCTAAGTGATGAAAAGAAAATTGTCCGAGAATGTGCACTTGTAGATATGATTGACATTTAAATGGCCATTACCTGCATAAGCAAAAGCATAAGACGTACCTGCATTTATAGTAAAAGCACTTAGGGGGAAAAATGTGAATCCAGTGTGCAGCATCAATTTTGAATGAACGTTCTATACATCTTCTGTATACCTTCAGGCTAACTTTTGTATGTTTTGAAGTATATGGATATGTATTATACATAGACTTCCATATGACATGAGAGGGAGTACAGAAAGAGATACAGGAAATAGAAATAGGAATACTAAATAAGACCTTACCAATGTTGGGATGCTTGAGCAGGCGGCAGATCCTGGCCTCTCGCTCCAGCTTCTGGTGATCTGTTTAGACACAAAAAAAAAAGAAAGATGACACATCTGTCACATCTGTCTGGTAGGCCCTCCTGATATTCTTCAACCCGCTCTCTCTACAGAGATTCCACTTGACAAACACCGCCCACATCTCCCTCCTGCTGGGAACAAATGAGCAATAAAACTAACAGTCATAAGTCATTACTGTGCACTGTAGCCAGGAGATGAATTGGAGGAAAACTCTGGCACTTCTCCAGTGCAGTATCTGTGTGTTAGTTGGTCAAACCTGTATGGTGAGACTGCAATATATGCACCATACCTGTGCTGTTCATGTTTACTACACTGAAGAAATCCTTTATTTTCAGAACAGAAAGCTACAAGTCAAGCCTCATTTTGTCAGTTTGAGAAAGTACAATTCACACACAAATACTGCAGAGAAATTTACCATATAAAACTATAATACAGTCCATTTACTTGTTTTTGTACTTATTTCATAGAAAGTCTGTGGATGTCACTGTAAATCACTGAATATTTTAATAATTCAGTTTTAAAAAAAATTGTTTCACATATACTATGTGAAAGCCCCACATCAGCACTTCCAACTGTGTTTTCTCAAATTGTCTCTAAATAATATATGAATAACATTATTTATATGTTACTACAGTCTGGCAAGGTTTGTCAATATTTTCTATGGGAGCCTACAAATGACAGAACAGCTGGACCAAAATAAATAAATCTTAGAGCAATACCTACTTTGACAAAGAAAAAGAAAAACAGCACAGGGCTATAAAATAGCACAAAGTCAACCCACAGCCAATAGTGGGCTAAACACTACAAGAATAACTAGCTAGAGTCTCTGTTTCTCCCCTTGCATAGACAGTTATGTTACTTAACATTCAAACAAAAAAGGATGACAACATTTCTCCATGTGTCCTTGAGACGAAATAATAATCAAACACTTTTTAGTCGCAGTCTGACTGAGCTCTGACATGAAAAACGTCCCTGTGTTACCACATTTTATATTACTCTTAAAACCATCAAGGTTAAAGTGGCAGAAAGACTGATAAAGATAATAATTATCCACAAATGAATGCAGAAAGACAGGTCAATTTATCAAAAATCATTTAGACACTGTAGCAGTAACACCAGGATACAATAGAGTACGAAGCTGTGAGCAGCTCAGACAGTACGAGGTGTCGCTGGGGTCGTCTCCAATTCAGCTGATTTGCTATTCAAATAAAGAGGCTTTGAGAATGTTGAATTAATGGGGACTAAGTTACCCAAAAGACTGTTGAATATTTAATAAAACGCTCTTGTTCAAGTATGTATTATTCACCATTGTGAGACGTAAATGAGCTTGACACAGCTATATTAAAGAGGTTTTTCTTTGTAGACAAGAGGTAAGCTCATGTATTCACAATATGTATTACAGTAGGAATGGGTGATGTGTCATGACATCGTTTTAAAGCAATAACTATATTCACCGGGAATGTAGTTTCTTATTTACTTCATTATTAAAATATCTTGCTAATGACTGGGCTATACTAGGCTGTGCCAGTGTAGTCAGTCTGGTCAGTTGTTCACGCCTATCATCCGTTTCCACTGCTCTCTCCGTGTTATTTCTGGCTTTCCTCGTACTCAGCTGGGTGCTTCTACTTGACATGATGAAATAAGTTGTTACCATCTTCTTACTGTGTTTATATATCGCTGTGGTTTATTGTAGAACTAATGTTTCCATAGTTCCAAAAAAGGGAGTGATCTCACTCAGTAGCAACTCTTTTCTCCTTAACTTCCACTGGAAGTTTGTTGCTTCTGTGTGTATTCATGATATAAATACATCAACACATCACAGCATTGCCAATACTGTCATTCGACGAGCTAGCAGGCGGCGTTGCTTAAGGGATAGCAATGTTGGTCAGTTGGTCAGCCAATCCACCACTTTGGTCCAGACTGGAATGTATCAACAACTATTTCATGGAGTCCCATGAAATCTGGTACAGACATTCTGTCCCTGAGTGTCTGTACCAAAACGTGTTTGCAGTCTGCTTGTTTGATACAACACACATTTTGTTCCTGTAGTTGTATTATTGGGCTCCAATTGCCAAATTTGCCATTTGATGTTTTCTACATTAAAAATGATTTTTATATATTTGTGTTTCATGGTTTTATTGTTTGCTTTTGCTCCTATTGTTTACACTGTGAGGTCTTTTTCCTGTAAAGTACTTGATAATATTCAAAAAGTTTTATTATTATTATTATTATTATTATATTATAGTAATGTTCCAGTGATCTTTTAAGTTAATTTAAGACTGCAGTGCTGCAGTGTGCCTTGCAGGGGGAGCTGTGCCAGTGATGGGTGCAGGAAAGACTGAAAAAGAAAGAGGATGGAGTGAAAGAAGGGAGGAGAAAGACAATGTGTGTTTATGTGTACATGTGGAGTGGGACGGAGGTTGCTTCAGCAGTGTAACATCACTTCACTGGTTTTATTTTCTCTCTGTTTTCTTCCTGTGTTTGAAACAGCATCTGTTGGCTGTGAAAATGGGTGTGGTTCCTGTTGTCAAAGTTTTCCCTTGTGAAATATGTAGCCAATCTCTAAATAACAATAAGATTTTCATGGTCAGTTATCTGTCAATGGAGTCGCATCTTCATGTTACCCCATACTGAGCACCAAATAAGTCAACTGATTGACAGGAGTGAGAGCGTTTCTCAGACAGGTTCCTGCTGCTTTGTAATCCCAGCCTGGCTCCAACCAGATGTGATCACACCACCTCCAAATCGCACCTCACTTTATAAATCTCTAATCCTAATCAGATCAATAGGATGTGCTTTTACAGGGGCTGTAATCCTGGTCACCGGGTGAACGTTGACCGCACTCTCGTTCTCTACATAACCCCTTTCCACCTGCAGCATGGCACGCTGTTAATCTGTGACATAACAGGATTTACAGCATGAGTAGCTCACTCACTGTCTCCAGCCTCACTGCAACCACATGCAACTGGTCCTTTTCCTGGCTAGTCTCTCTTTCTTCAGTCTTCATTGTCGACCTGATGTATGATAATGTAACATTTGGGGCTGCTTGATGGAGAATTAGATGTATCCTTTTCAATTATAAGTGCCAATGACTGCTAACATTAATCTTGAGACATAATGAGGAAAGTGAAAAGATATAGTCTATATAAAATACTTTTTTTTTTTTTTTTTTTTTTTTAAAATCACAGTGTAATAAAAACTGTCAAGTGCTGAAAGCTGATCTTGAATGCCTGGTCAGGTTCATATTCTTATTTAGTTATTCTTTGCTCAGAAAATTCCTGTTTTAAATAAACATGTTGCCAATTTTATTGACGATTTTATTTAAGCAAACCCAGTAAACCCAGTCCTAGATTTATAATGAAAAAATATGCTTTTTTTTTTTACAGTAAAGAATCAAATATAAATGCAATTGAACATCCACAGCTGCCATCTTTATGAAGCCAATCCCAGTGTTAGTCAGTTCACTGTGTCAAAGCAGCAAAATATGAAAAGTGTCCTGTTAGACTGTTTTTTTTTTCCACCAACTTCTTCCACAGAGGACAAGACAGTGGTTTTGAAGCAAGCAAAAGTGAGAAGAGTCACACAGTAATGACTAAGGATGTATATGCATGTGGTACTTCCTTTTTTTCTATGCAAAGTTTGATATAGTGCAAGACCGAAACTCACACTTCTTCAGTGTTAGTATTCATTTGACTTTCACGTCTCCTTCATCTTCACTTTTTTCCTCCCGGCACTACAAATAACAAAAGCCTTTTTACTGATGTATAAAATGTTATGGTCATTAAATTAAAGGTATTACGAAGACAAAATCCAACACATTCAGTGTTTTGCTGTATTTAGTCACAGTTTTGTAACAGCAGGCAAAAACTGGGCTGCTGGACCAGACCATGGTGTCTACCCCAGTCCATAAAGCACTCTACTTCACCAAAGCACAAAAAACAAAGACATAATTTGATGTTCCCCTCAACTCCTTGATGTTTCTCTGTGATTCGCTCTGGAGCTGGCCCATTTAGAAAACCCAGATGAGCTTGAGAACATCGTCATCAGGCCCAGGAAAACGAGGGCAGCAGCTATTTTCAATGCAGCCAACTGAACGGCCTCCACAGAACTGTAAAGCAGCACATCTGGTTCCTCATCCAGTGCCTGCAGGTTCACTCACTTAAAAAAAAAATAATCCCTCAATGTGCCCACACAGACATTAGTGTCACATACTCATCTCGGAGCAAACAAATGATCAGGCTATCCGAACATTACCTCATTTAAATTTAGTGGAAGAGTGAAAAAAAACATTCTTTCAAGTGACTGACCTTTGACAGCTTGGTAAGTACTGTCATTCTTCACCATTTTCACTTGCTGTTATTAAAGTAGTGGGTGAGTAATAGAGTTTGGTGTCAAGAGACAGAGTGTGAATGTGATACAAAAAAAAGACAGTAAAACAGAAGGATATACCCCTGGTGCACCGCACTGCCCCATCCACACAAAATCCCCTTCTTTTTTCCATTCCCTCAGGAAACATACTGTAGTTCCTCTCATTTCCTGGCTCTCACCTTCAAATTGACACTCCAGTAGACTCAGGCATTTTTTGATGATGCCAACATGCATATCACAGAGTCAACATGAATACAGAAAAGGCAAGGAAAGGATAGGGAGAGAACAGAATATGTAAGGGTTCTGACAGATGCTTTTGACCATAAACCTCCTTTACAGGAAGTTTCTGTCAAAACTCTCAATGATTTCCCCTCTGCATCTTTGTGGAGTGCCCCAAGGCACCATCTTCAGGCCTATATAGTTCTCTATTCATACGTTTACCCTTGGGTTACATCATCAGCTGGCACAATGTTTCCTACTATTTGAGTGCTGTAACCAACACTGTAGATCATATCATACTGACAGAGTAAACTGCAGGTCAGTGTAACTGGTTTGTCTCCAACAGGAAATATTCCATCACCTGGTGGGGTGCCCCAAGGCTCTACCCTTGGTCCTATAAAGTTTTCTACTTATATGTTACTCCTTGGGACAATCTGGCACACTATTAAGAACTAAAAATATTAGTCATTTAATTGATTAGTTGAATGACAAAAAAATAATTGACTGTTTTTGATAACCAAACATTAAGGTCATTTTTTAAAGCAAAAATTCTGGATATTCTCTAATTTTAGCTGCTCAGATGTAAGGATATGCTGCTTTTCTTTATCTTATGTGAAAAAAAAACTAAAAATCTATAGGATTCAAACTGTTCAAATCAGAACAAGTATTTTGATCACCTTTTTTCATTAATTCTGAACATTTTATGAACCAAACAATCAATTAATCAAAGTAAAAAAAAGAATCTGCAGATAAACAATAAAAAAAAAATTGTTAGTCAAAGGCTTATAATATTCATACCATTTTTATACAGATGAAAACCAGTTGCACCTTTCTGCAAACCTGCCAAACTGGACAAATTTTTTGAGTACCACTTCAGCAACCTAGATGCATTAGATGCACATCACTGCTCTTCACACAATGAATTATTGTACATTATTTACATAGATACGCATAATAGTACGTCATTTACATACATGCAGCAGTCAAAAAGAAAAAAAAGTGAGGGATGCACTGATATGAAAATTCTTGATGCCATTAACAGATTGTTTACAAAAATATCTGCTGATGTCAGTACTCTTAGTTGGTCATTTATGCCTATTTTTGTCCATTTGTCTTTCACCTGCCTAAACAAAGCTTAACAATGAACATAATTTCAGTAAAAGATGACGATAATGAAGCTGTAAAACCAAAACCAGCCTAGACAGACTACTTTGTGGCTATAGTGAAATAAATATTTTAGAGCTGCTTAATACAACGGTTCTCATTATACGTAGGCTATTACTTAATTGTATGATGACCTAATAGTGCAGGCTGAATATGAACAGTCCATTTACCTTTGCAAAAGAGTTAAAAGAAGTGTCCTCACTTAGCAGCCAGCGGGAGTGAAGAGGGGGAATGAGAGGGATGATATTTGGGTGAAGGCAGGGGGAATTAATCTGGCACTGTGATTGGTCAAACTCTTGGTCGACTTGAGGACTGCACATGCACAATTGTGTATTGTGTGTGTGTGTATATATATATATATATATATATATATATATATATACACATACACATCTTTAAGGGTTTTATGGGCATGTGTAGGTCGCAAAGGAGCCAACACACACCCCCTCAAATTTCGATAATTCTGCATGTGCATTGGACAAATTGATTGGTTGATTCTACTTTCTGTCTGGAGGCAGGTTTTTTTAAGTATATAAAGAAGCAGCAAAGCAAATGTCTCTGAACAATATATTTCTTACTTACAGCATGTTGCAGCCTTGGGAAGTGAGCAGGGTATAATATAAGTGATTGTATTGTAGGAAAATAAGACTTAAGGGGTCTTGGAGGTGGAGAACATCTTTTAAAAAAAGCAGAGTCTTCTATAAACTCAGACATATAACTGTTAATCATGAATGCCAAATCTAGGTATGTGCTAGTCAGACACAGCAATCACAAAACTTTTTCCGGCATCACTCTGCTGATCATTGTTTCCTTTAAGACTGGCAGGGAGCCCAAACACACATCCTTAGCCAATTAGAGCTCACGGGCTCATGAATAAGATAATAATTTTAAAGATGTAAACAAACTTTTCACCAACATGCGAATCCTCATTGTGCAGCGCCACAGAAGGGTAGTAGATCTGTCTCACAGGTCTGCTCTGATGCTTGAGATGACAATCATCATTAGCAGTCATAATCATAGCGGCTTTATTCGCTGGTGGAGCTGCAGATGCACTGGAGACTCTTGGGTGTGGGTGTAATTGGAGGCACAGTAATAAGAGGGCCCTGTCAAAATGCAATTAGCTGTAGCTTTCTAGGGTTCTCTATGTGAGCATCTGCATGTGTTTGTAGTCTGTGCATAAGCTGATGAAGAGTGGGAGAGAATGAGTCAAGCTGAGGTCAAAAGGAGAACACACACACTTACCAGATGTCTCAACTGTATGTTCACAACATGGGAGAGTGGCTGGTTGTGTGTGACACAGGCCTGCAAGTCCTGCATTTAGCCTGGAAGCTAGTTTGAGTCACCGCTCTGCTGATCACCACTGAAGGGTTTGACTCAGCGATTATGTTTGTGTAATGTCTACTTTTTCTTTCGCAGCAGCCTTTGTTTCTCTTTATTTATCCGATTTTTTCTTCGGAAGTATGTCTCACTCTGACTGGCCACTCTGGCGCCAGATTTTCAATATTTGACTGCTAGCTTTAAGAAAACCAAAGCAAATGTGATTCTCTGACCTTGATATACAAGTTCATTAAGTACATGAATCTGACTCAGAACACCAGAAGGCTTTTTAAAAATCTGTGTACACACTGTACGTACTGCTAACAGCACAGATGGGGAAACTTTTTAACCATGATATCGAATGTTAATCTAGCACCATATTACATAAGTGAAACCTCAGGGTGATAATCATTCTCAAAAACATTGCAGGGTCAGAATCGCTTTGTACTGAGGTTGAGCCATTTCTGTTTTTCTGTAGGGAGAGTGAAGACACCAAACCTCACAGTAGTGCTACAGACCTCAGTATGCTTCAAACCGACTGCTTGTCAGATCTAAAGCTCCTTTTCAGCGCCAGTATTAGGGGCTATGTCCGACAGATCTCAGGACTTTCTGAAACAGACAATCTGATGATCGTGACTGTCAGATTGTGGAGGGGTGAGAGTAGACAGGGTTTGAATTTCTCTCTCAAGCTCTCTCTTTTTTTTCATTCTTCACACTCTAAACTGCTGTTATGTTTTGCATGTACAACCTGAATATGACAATAAATACCTACTACGATGACACCAAAGAAAGGTTGGGTGAGCAGTGGGATGCAACCAGGAAAAGGCTATAACGGGTATAACCAACTTGCACTCTCCACTACCATCATAAAAATGAGGGAATATCTTTTGGAAGAATGATGTTCATCCCTCCAGTAGAGTTCAGAGACTTGTAGAATCAATGCCAAGGTGCACTAAAGCTGTTCTACTGGTTCAACACCTTACTAAGACACTTTATGTCAGTTTATCCTTTAATTTGTCACCCGTCTGTACCTTCCACCTCTAAATGCTGCACAAAACCAGAGGGTAATCAAAGAATATAAAATGTGAGATTTTATTTCTATACGTCTACCCACAGCAATTACTGTCTAGCAGTTCATCCACCCAGAGCTCCTGTCTATCCCCACTGTGCCCGTCTGTCCTGCTTACAATTCAGATCATATTCTGCTCCATCATCTCAGTCTGGGCATCCCCGGGCCAAATCCTGCTGTACAGCAAGACACACACACACTCACACACACACACACAGAGCAACTCAGGCTCAGTTGTAGCCCAATCTCATTGGCCCACTTTAAGCCACAGAGGATATTCCAGCCAGAGCCGGGACTTAACCACTGCATCTGCTCAGAGACCACACAAAGAAGTCCGACCCGTACGCTGAACCTTGACGACAGCCGTCAGACAGCTGAAGCCACCATTATGGTAACATGGGGGTACCAAGGACAGGAAAAGTAATTCAATAAAACATGTAAAATGTTGGAAAAACTGTTATTCAAGATCCAGAAACCACCCATTCAAAAACAGCAGTTAGCTTGCTTGTAGCAGGCTTGTCAGGGAAGAGAAGAGGAAAAGATGGAGCATCCGTACTATGTTCATGGAGGAGCTTAATCTTTCACCTTTGCCTGCCTCCGTGTTTAGGTTTAAGTTACCTAAAGACAACAGAGCGACAAAGGGTGCTGGAGAACAAGAGAAGTAATAGTAAGAAACTGTCAGTCACGCTCTGAAATTGTGCAGTATGGAAAAGAATGTGTTCCGAATATATATGAAGCAAGAGACACACAGAGGGATGTGTGCAGACTGGCATCAGTGGAAGCAAAACAAACCCAGACGTGTCCGGCTGAGGTCATGTGTAAGAGGCTAAAAATAACTTGCGCCCAAAACCCACAGCGTGCGCGCGCACACACACACACACACACACACACACACACATACACACACACATACACACACACACACGGACTGATGTTGTAAGGGTGTGAGCAAAGAGCAGGTCTAACTTCAACATTCATAGTGTGTGTGCTTGGACTGAGAGGGAAGTGGAGAGAGAAATGGAGAAAGCTGATAAGAATATATATATATAAAAAAAAAGAGTGTGACAGAAGTGAGAGGCTGAGCTGAGTATTTGAAAAGGACGGATTAGAGAAAAAAATATATGAAATCAATATCGGTGGTGATTCATTTGCGAGTTATGAATGTGGGTAAAATTGTGTGGTTAAGGTTTTGTGCCTAGTTAGTAGAATAAAACCATTATGAAAGTAACACCTTTTATTTCAAAGTTATTAACAGTGAGACTCTTACAATAAAACATTGTGATCTATTGTTATCTGTCTTCTATCAAACACAGTTGTATTTCGAGTTGTATTCACTCTTTGGTAGGGCTCGCTGTGGTTTTTAAATCCTAGTAGTGAGTCATTAAAATGACAATGATTTTACTTTTTTGATACCTTTGTGACAACTTTGAGAATAAAAACATGTTTTTTTCTACTTTTTCAAAGTGATATTAAGTTGAATTTCAGGACATTTGATGCTAACTTCCAGCCTTGACGGTTCTATGCTCGGTGCAATGGACTAGAAATATACAAACTAGTTAAGAGAGAGAATAAATGAATGAATATTGGAGTGGGTTACTGGTTGGATCCATGATGAGGAGCTTCATACAGTATGAGTACTGAACCTCAATACTGTTTTGGATTTCGACTCAATTTCAATCAGTACCCAAAGTGTGAAGAATGGTTGATGGTTGGTGAGCTCCTCAGGCTCTTCTAACTTTAAACTAGAGATGGGAATCTTTGAGAATCTCAAGATCCAATTTGATTCAGGGTCTTGGTGTCTGATTTGATTCAGAGTCAATTCTCAGTCCAAAAACAATTCTTGATTCAATGAACAGAAACAGAGCGCTATTTTCTACTCCAGTACACTGTGTGCCAAACCATTCATTGGTGCCATTAGTCCACTGAAATGCAATATGAAACATGACTGGCAGTTAAGATAAATGGTCTTGATGAAGGTCACTGTCAGCAATGGTAAATGGTAAATGGACTGTACTTGTATAGCACCTTTCTAGTCTTCCGACCACTCAAAGTACTTTTACACTACAAATCACATTCACCCATTCACACACATTCATACACTGAATGGGTACAGAGGTTACCATGCAAGGTCCCAACCTGCCCATCAGAGGAAACTAACCATTCACACAATTTGGGGTTAAGTATCTTGCCCAAGGACACGTCAGCATGTGGACTGGAGGAGAATCGAACTGCCGATCTTCCGATTAGTGGACGACCCGCTCTACCTCCTGAGCCACAGCTGTCAGCAGAGAAAACTGTGTGAGGATACACAGCTTTTTGATTTTAAAAAGTTAACAGCATTAATTAATTCATTTGAAAGTCTCTTACAGTCTTCTGCCTGTATGAGAAAAACAAAATGGAATTTACTGACCAACATCACTGGTTAAATGTCTTTTGTAAAAACAGAAGCTGGTGTGTTTGCTCTGGTGGAAGGAGAGAGGGAGGTGGAGTGCTCTATTGTGTTGTTATTAACGTTATATCTCCAGCAGAAAGTCATCGTTGTCCAAGACGCTGAGCGGGTGCAGGGTTTTTGAAGTGAAACAGACTGAGCACAGACTGACTTACAGACTGAGTTATTATCTTTGCCCCTGAGTTGGTTTAAATTGCTTAATGCTGCAGTGTGTGTTGGTCATCTGGTCTTGTCACTGCTGGAGATTGCTGCTCCGCTCCACCAACATGAAAGGTAATTATTTAGTCATTACATTAAGGAAAAAAAAAAATTCAGAATCAAAGAATCGTGATTCTAATGTGAATTAGTTTTTTCACCCACCCCTACTCTGAATTATACTTTACTTAGAAAAAGGTCGTTATTTAATGCTAATGCATAAACCACTTTCACAGTATAAAAAAGGTCTGCACAGATTATTTGTCAAACTACTCTTTCCAAACTCAAGAATGAACTTTCACACTCATGCCTCCATGTGTTTTTCAGCAGTTAACGTCCTTCAGTGGCTACACTCATTTTGACAGGCATGACCGTGCGCAGTTAGATTACAGCACTGTCAGCACACACACAGGCATTATCAGCAGACATAAAGCCTTGCTAGCAGGAATCCTCTGTCAGACCGCTGTCACACATACAGCGTGCGCTAAGCTCTATGTTTCTCTGTCCGTGCGCCTTTCACTGAATGCCCACCCTAGGCACACTTTCTACACCCGGCCATTCAGGCTGTGGTGGGAGGTGATATAACAAGTCAGCATGTGGGCAGGCAGGTGGCACCGCTGGCGGCGGGCGGGAGGGGGGAACTGCTTTCAGCGCTCTGCCCGCTATCATCACCGACCAGACGTTCAGACGCTGTCATGAGCAGTCAGCGTCACATCCATCATAATCCCACATCTGACAGCCCCCTGTCACAAACACACACCCGGCCGTTCCTCACATTCATCTCTCAGTTTTGATGAGAGTCTAGCAGGATGTACTCTGGATGAAAAGGCACTCCGGAGGTTAGGTTATGACTAAACAAATGATGAAATGCAGATATTAAGAATTGGTTGCAGAAATTCATCCTAGCAAACATACGTGAAAGATTATTTGATATTCAGATGACTGACTTGTATCAGCATTTCTCAAGTGCGTGGATCTAATATTTATGCTAACGGAATACTGTAGATGTTTGTTGGCTTTCTTTTGCCTTCAAAGAGAGGTTTAATACTAATAAACAGACTGCAGTTACAACATGTGTGCTGATGGCTTGGGCTGTTCATGTGATGAAGCTGATGTAGTGTAAACAGGAAGAGGACAGGCCCAGCTGTTAGATAGAAAGAGAAGGAGGGGGAGGGATGGATGGACCAGCTGGTTTCCCTGCTGACATTTCTTTTACTTTTTCCTCCTCAGGGTCAGTGAACTGCACGGTTACGTTTCTCTTTTCCAGTTTTTGAAGTCTGTTTGTTTTAAGGCTCTTACTCTAAAATGTAACTATCAGCTATGACTCTGGCTGTGTCCCCGCGAGTATTAATTGTTTAACCACAGAAGGGCTCAGTTATCTTTGGTCTTCTGTTTCTTTTGCATTAGTTCTTTAAATAAAAAATGCCGTATTCTGACTATACGCATTACATTTTACTGAAATATTCCTCTTTATTTTGCTTGATATAACACCATTATCTGCTGCATCTCACCTACTGCACTGTGAGGTTGGCTACATATGGGCTTCTCTGCTATTATACTGCTTAGAGCCTAATTCTGCAACATAACTGTGTGCAGTTTTATCATTTTTTAGATTTTACATCAAGTAAAGCTAATAGTTCTGAATTCTACAGTTGGCAGCTTTTTGAGTATATCTTTTGAATCAATTAGCATGAGATTGTCTTCCCTTTTTTTTGGATCATTTAGAGCTAACTTTTCTGTGCTTATCATTTGTAGGTATAGGTTTGTTCAAAACTACAATAGCAGCACATACAGTTTGTTTTCCCACTTACAACTCCTGCTGCTAGGTAACTGTTATTTTCACTTTTTATTTCCTGTATCAGACAGCTAGCCACCTCTAAATTCACTCTTATGCATGACTGCAGCATGCTAAGGTTGAGTGTAGACAGATGACTGTTGCAATATCACAGAGTAATGAATTCAACATATCACGTACAGGATGTTTTTGTTGTTGTCATGTGAAACAGTCATGCAACTAAACATACAGTATGAGGATGTACTAAATTTTTTTTTTTTGAAATATTCATGTGGTGCACAATTTAAATGTGTTGTAAAGCAAAAAATAACATTTACTTGAGTGTAATTATCTGTATGTTTTCTGTTTTAGATATGATTTTCTTTTACATTTTCACACTTTTTCCCACAGTGTTCACTGCAGATGCACAGGCCTTTAGCGGGCACTGCTGATTGAGATGAGGTGTCAAACTGTTTTAACAGCTCTTCAGCTCTCTCTCACCTCAAGGTGGCTTCCAGCTCATCTCCATCATCTCTGCACAGGAGAGTGAAGCCTCCACACACACACACACACACACACACACTCACCAAAAGCTCTGATGTGGCAGCTGCTTCTGTGTGAGGGATGGTAGGTATTTCTTGAAATGGTTCACAGTCGTGTGTGGTTTCTGGTAAAGCGCAAGTAACAAGATTGCTAAATAGTACAGTGCAGAATTTAGTTCCAGCAGACGGTTTGGTGGACTGTGGTAGTATTTACATAACTAACAATCTCACAACTGTAGTGAGCAGCAGTAGCTATTAACAGCTAAGAGCATTTATTAAGAAACAAGTTGGGTGTGTTGGGTGTTCTTGTAGTTTCAGTCATCATTTGAGTCACTACACCGTGTGTTGTAAACATTCACTACAGTTTCCTGCTTCCACATCGACCTACCACAATTACCGTAGTTGTGCGCACTCAGTTTTCCTGTGTAATAAGAGTTTATTCCTGATGTCACCAGTCCCATATCTCAGTAATTACTTTGGTGTGTACATTATTATTTTAAACAGACACAAATGATGGTCTAAGTTGTTAAAATAAATCTGAGTTATTATTTCACTATCAGAGGTCTTGGTGGTTTCACTATCTTGAGGTCATGGTGACTCATCTGATATTTCACATAAGCTCTATAATATATCCTACCCATACAAATGTAAGTTTATTTATATTGTTTTTTTTTTGTTTTTTTTTCTTTTCTGTGTATTGGAACTTTATTTGAAACAAATCAAATCCAGACTATTCAGATAATTATGGTTATTTCACAGTTAAAGGATGCACTTCATCTTGAAACTTGCAGGAAAATGCCATCCTCTAAAGTTCCCCTTTTGGTTTCCTGCCAGCACTTGACAAAGTCAGAAAGTACATTTTCTTTCCTTTGTTAAATGACCTCCCCTCTTCCCTTGAGTTTTCTCTGTCAAATACATTTTGAAAACTCTCTGGAAGAAAGCGACCATACAGTAACCTTCACACTGACTCCAGAAGACGAGGTCATAAAAATGCTACTTTTGCTTTAGTTGAGAAGTAGGACAGCTGAAATCTAACATTAACCATTTAAGCGCTATAACAGACTGTTATCTAAAACCTTAGCAACATCACCAAACTTTAACTTAAAGCTAGTGTCAGTACATATGAATTTTGGCATCTCCTGTGTCAGATATGGATTTAATATGGTTAGATATGGATGTCACTGACAGTGACTCAAAACGCCTTTGCCATTTATCCAGCTACGTCTTCCATATTAGACTCATTGATTTCCCATTTTTCCCATGACAGCCAGGCTTCAGTAGGTTAATGACTGTATGGATCCTCTGGGCAATAAATCATCCAGTGATCAACAACAAGCCACTGTAGTTGTTGATGAATGTGAGTGGTTTAGGGTTGAGAGTTATGATTATTCACCTAGGAGGATTAAGTGCCATTTACTCTAATTTCTCAATAAACTCACTAAATACTGGCTGAAGCTTCAGTGCTTTCATAAATGAAATGTAACAGGAACAAGCCCACACTATGAGCAGAGGTCGGGCCAAAAAAGAGACACAACAAAATTAAAATGAAAACCAGACAAATACTACTATGAAAGTAAAATTTGCAACTGGTGAACTTGACTTAATCCACTTTGGTATTTTGATTATTTCAGCTTTTCTTAATAGAGAGTTCGCTGGGGTCAAACCACACATTCTTTGGAATTTCGACTTGGAAAGTTGAGTCAAGACTCCCGAGGACAGGGCTGGGCATGTTGTTGTTAACATTTTTTTCATAATGGCAGTTGGTAAAAGTAGCAAAAGACCAATTGAAAAACAAATCTTTTTAATATACTTCACTGTATATGAGAGACAAGAAAAATAGATACAAAAGAAAGGAGAATCAAAGGGTGTCAGCTGGAGAGGAAGAGGAGGGCAGGTGCAAGACAGAATTGGAGGTGAATATATTGAGTTGGTGAGAAAATGGACAGAAGGGAGCGTGAGCTGAATCAAATTTGTAAAAAAAACTGTAGTGATGGATATAAATGTATGCAGAGAGACGACACAGGAAAAGAGTCAAAATGATGAGCTGAGCGGAGCAGCTATTAGATTTCTGTTTTTTTCTTTCAGGTTTATTTTTCATGCAGCCATTCAAAATGAGAACTGAAACAGGTGAAAGGAAGCGTACCCTAAACAGACAAACACACTCTTTCCATCTCTACCTGTTTACACTATGTCGTTTCGAGCTACAAAATATTTATAGGAAATGTTCCCACTTTGTTGCCCCTCTACAACCCCCCCCACCCCCCACCCCACACCCCTGTTCATAGCTGTTCTCTCTTTACACTTCTTTGCTTTCTGTTCTCAAGGGAGTGGAGATAGAGGGGTGGATCGAGCTGAAAGCCAACGAAGCGCTACGAGCTAAGATCCTTCTGTCTGTCTGTATGTTTGTCTATACAATGGATATCTGTATCTGCAGTTCTGCCTGGCTGTCAATCCACCAGTCTGACTGTGTGAGCATGCAATGACTACTAGCCTCAAAGGTCATCTTGTCAATGAGCGTATAGAGCTATTAACATGGACACCAATAGCCTAATTATTGGGAGCAGTAAGGTAATGACATGTTTCAGCTCAAATCTGGGATGATCAAGGGCTTTTTCATATTATATATGATCAGAAAGCACACAAACCGCAAGTAGGCCTACATTAAAATTAATAAAGACAATCCAATTGAAATAGAATAGCCTGCAACAGGATATAGTCAGCATTACTTCATAATGGCAGTAAATAGTCCTGTATTATTTTGTATAATATCTGTAGAGAGATGAGTGCCAGCAGTCAAAATACCACATTGATGACCTCAATTGTTTAGCCTATAGTATGTGAAGTAGCACTGACGTCTTTCTACCAGCCCATTTGACAAGGATTTTAATATCCATCCACATTTTAACACTACATGACTCAACTGTTAAGGCAACAAATGTGTCACCCACCAACCGGAGGGCGCTATAACAAGTCTGCCAATCCAATTAAATCTGAGACATTTACTAAGAACTTTAATTCTTCTGTAAAGGTCATTTGCATCAGGCAAAATCAAATGCATAACGCCGTAAATTTAAACTATAGTACATCAGTTATTATTTCACATCCGTGATATGGCCCTGAAAGTTGAGGTCTTTTTTTGTCTTGGTCCATGGTTTTGAACATAAACGTGGACACAGTTTTCCTCTGAGCCAACTGGAATGTCAGTCATATCTTGATTTTGTTTCAAGAAGTTTTGCAATGAAGATAGATTGAAAATGATTCATTATTACTATCAAATGGGGCCAAAGCCTTCTGGAATTCATAACAGGATGTCATCTGCATAGCTATAGACATTAAGATTAAACAATCAGTTAACATCACAAATCTGAATAAATGTTCAATGTCAATTGGAAGATTAATCGTTTGGTCAATAACATCAGAGAACTGTGAAAATTACAACTATAATTACAATGTAAAATGAAATCTAAAAAAAAAAAAAAAACGGCAAATTCTCACATTTAAGAACCTGCAACCATCAATTTTTAGGCATTTTTGCTTAAAAATGATTTAAACTCATAATCAATTATCAAAATAGTTACTGATTACTTTTCTTTCAAATCAACTAATCAATTAATCAACTAGAGGTTCAATACCAAGCCCTGCCAGTGTTCAGAGATTGTATTAACAACAGTGCCAACTGTACAATGCATAGAATATTCGACGCACAATCCAACATATAGACTACTCTTGGGCATCCCATCCCAAAATGCTGTAACAGCCATCCAAGCACATTTTGCATAATTTCATTTTATTTCTAATTAATTTATCCATCTGATATCATAATAATCTCATTAACACACTATATAACGCCATCCTGCTCCAACAACCTACTCCCCAAGGCTTTCCCCTATTCCTGTGAGAAACATTTGATAGCTTTCAGAAACTTTATATCCAAGTATGAATGACATTTGATGTTAGTATTGCAAGGATTTTGAAACTTGGAAAGTGGTTTAATGTGTGGTTACATCAGGTACTTAAACATCACACAGCTGTTTCTGTGGCAACCTCGAAGGGAGCAACTGTTCTCTCAGGTTTGCTTCAAAAAAAATAAAGAAATGGAATGACTTGATATTGAAATATAGCATTTTTGTACCAAATGAACCCCTTGTAAGTTGAATAGTGTCATATTTGCACTAGAAAGTTGATTTATTAGAAGCCTTTATGCAGACTGTGTTGTGATGATGGTAGAGCATAAAGATGGAGGGAGCTCAGAAAATCCCTCCCTCCTTCCTCTCAGGCTGAGTGCCTTAAATCCCCTCTCCTTCCTCTAATCTGGGGCTGGAAAAGAGTGAGGGCACTGGCTCTGAGATAAAACAGATAAGAGGGAAACTCTAAAGATTCCTCTCCTGACACCTAAAAGTGCAGAACTAATCCTGGCAGTGACATTAAAGCCAGCAATGGCCACAGCATGGACACATTATCAGTGGAGGTCTTACATAAACCACTGAACAAGGAATATTAATAATTATAAGAATATTATGGAAGCGATTTAAAACTATTACTTCCAAAGAATAATCTATTATAGGATTATAAAAATAATCTTTTGGCCTGGATTCCTGGGATTTCTTGCCATAAGAACAGTTTGATTTTAAACAATGTACTGCTGATAATTTATCATAAAACGGTGTTCATTTTCATTTTTGGCTGTTCATCCATACTGGTTAGATTATGAGGCAGTAGAACAAATTTTCCTCTTTATCTCCGAGGTAGGAAAAACAACTGTACAGAATCATCTGATCTGTTTTTCAGCATATCCTCTTAATGTTACCAGTTTCAATATGTATGAGTGGTTATAGTGGAGCATCTGATCATCATAATGCTGACCTGCGGTTATACTGAGGTTATACAGATAATGTGAATGGCAGAAAAGGAAAATCTGTGTCCACATCACACATGGTTGCTTTCTGGACCATGATTGGCTTCCATACTAGTTGTGATGTCACAAATCATATTCATGGGTACGCAAGTTTGGAAAGAGAAATCACAGAAAATAGTGAGATCTCACTTTTCAGTATTTAATGAACCACAGACACATCAAACAATGTGCAAGTGCACTTTCTAGGTATAGTAGAACACCTTGTAGTGTGTATGGCGTTCAGTGTGTTAATTCTAATTCCCATCTCTCAAATGTTGTGACTGAGAAAAAAAAAAAAAAAAAGATAAATGAGGTGATAACTTTCCACAGCTGTAAAATCCTGCCACAAAGTAATAGGAACTGCTGTGCAGTGTTTGGGCATTTGATAAGCCTTTAAACTCAAACTGAACTTCCAGAATCATATTTCATCTCCTTACTAGTACTTGTAGCAGCATGCCCACATCAACATAGCCCTTGTGGGGTTTTTTTTTTTTGTTTTTGTTTTTTTTTTAAATTGGCTATTTTTGGTTTGAACCTCCTCTTCACACCAGGGACAATCAGTATGAGGCTGAATATGTCTGAGTGAAGGCGGGAAAGTGCATCAATTACCAAAATTTCATCAAAATTGTGACAGTGGCATTTTGGATACGGTGCATAGAAAAACAAGAAAAACTAAGAATTTGTAGGGACTGTTTTCTTTTTTTTTGCATTGGAATCAAATAACTAATTATATATTCCACTGTTTTTTGGTGTTTGTACAGTATGACAACTTTCTGTGCCAAAATGTAAACTATACTGCTGCCAGCCCATCAGTGAATGACACACATTCCTGTATTTTCTTTGACTCTCTGCAAGCCAAGACCTGCTTTGACTGACTACAGTCGTACTAATGGTTCTAAAAATACAAACTACTGAGTGTCACTGCATTCCAAGGCATTTCTCTGGGCGCACTTAGATAACATACAGACACATTAACGCATATGTGTGCAAATCAAAACAAACATACAGGGGAATCAGACTTGCAGGGAAATAGTTAGCACTGCAATCATCCAGGGTTTAAGAGATTAAGGTTACTATCTAGAAAAAAATAAGAGTTCGCCCTCTAATGGAGCTCGATAAGCTTTGCAAACTCATTTTAGCGTTTACATGGATCATATATGTGACCTCTTCAACCTTGTGGTGGCACATGCTGTCTGTGTCTCTACCTTCTTTGAATAACTAACAGATTCCTAAGAAAAACAGGTTTGTACAGACTAGTATGTTGGTTTTGCAAAGCAAAAACATGACAGCACATGACCTGTCTATCAAACCCCAGGCACATATGGCTCTGAGAACATCCCCCGCCGGCGACCTTTATTTACCACCACCCACACACTCTCACATCTCTCACTTTCATCTTTTCTCTTTTTTTGATTTCACAGCTTTCGTTACCTTTTTTTTTTTTTCTCCTTTTCTTCCTGTATCCATCATCTCACAAATAACATATAATATATAATATCTCATCAAAACTATGAAACAGATAACAGATTGTAACATATTACAGGAGCATATTTTAAGGTCTCTGTGCCTGTGTTGAAAGAAGAGCATTCTGTATCTTCATTCATGCTTCCTGACATCTGAACAGTGTGTCACTGGTTTATTCATGTCAAAAAAGGTACAACAGAACCACAACAGAGCCCCATACATAGGCTTGGAGGATGGAAAAAGATGAGTACACAGGACTCCTAAGGACCTAACAATACATAAGGGATGTAGTGCTGAGTAGCATGTACATGTAGGCTACTACTACATTTCATGTGGCTTACTCTTAAGTTTTATCATGCATCAGGGAATAGTGCGTTTTGTTTTTTTTACATCAGAGTGCGTGGTGATAGCAAAGACCGCCAAAGCAGGACGATGAAGTCTCTAGACTCAGACAGAGCAATCACTCGCAAAATTAGATCTCGTTTAAATCCTGGCAGGTTTACAATGTCAGCTGTATCAGCTGCACTTCTCTCCAACTCATCAGTCTATCCAGAAAGACGCTGTGATATCTTGACGGTTCACTGACTCATATCCTGGAATCTACTCCAGTGGCACAGCAGCATCACCATTAAGGACACCATTCTTCCACAGAACGACCCAGGTTCAAACCCCATGTTGAGAAGCATCTCTTCCTTAATGTTCGCATTCAGCAGAACTGTGATATGAGGTTTAGAGGCTTTATACAGCTCAAATGCTGCTGTTGAGAGCAAATAGTTTCCTTTTAAATGGGTATTCTAGCAATTAATTGTACTTTGATATTGTTGGGAGATATACTGTACTAGTCAGAAGTTTGGACACTCTTTCTCATTGAAGTGAATGGGAAAGTGTGTCCAAACTTTTGACTGGTACTGTATGTGAGACAGATTATAAAAAAAATGGTCAAAATCACTGCAGCAGAGGCCAACGTATCCTAGCTTTTAGTTTCTCAAATGGGTTAAGTTCGGAAAACACTGGATCCTGCATTTCCCATAAAGCATAGCATGTTTTCATTAGAGTACATCTTTGAAACTCCTGTTCTCCAGTTTGTAAGACTATGGATGTTGTCAGACCTACACTGATTATTCTGGTTGAATCAGACTCTGGTTGGTTTTCCCCATTGGTACGATTCATTTGGGCAGGTCTGAACATGGCAATTGCGTGTAATCTCGGCTACAGTCCAAAACAACCATACCAAGAGCCTTTTAGAGGAAGTGGTCTGGTCCTAAAAGAATTCTACAGTGGTTTGTTTGTGATGGAAACGTGATCCAGCCTCCATCTGACCTAACTAAAAGGTGTCTAGTAAGGTACTAGTAATTTTATAAACTCACTGGCCAATAATGATATTCATATGAAATGTATATACGCCTGACCATGACCTACAAGTTTTAGAGATGCTCATCTGTACAGTAGCTGAGCCTGAACTTTGCCCTCATTTGAATCCTCCCACTCCTGGAGATCCTCACCACCATGCATCACATCCTCTCCTGATGGAATTTCCCCAATTAAAAAGGTGCATTACATCTACTCTAACAAAATATCTCTAAACACACCACACACACACACACCATGATTTTGTTCTCTAACATAATCTTCCAATCTCATGCAACGCTGCGGAGTCAAATTTCCAAGACCACCGACGATGTATTCCACATACAGGCAGTTCTCCGGTCATTTTCCCACCTGTCTGTGTTTTGCTACCGCAGCGTCTCCATGATTCAACATTTACCACAAGTGGGGAAAAATATTAAAATTTTCTCCAGGTTTCTGTGCATGTAGAAACACAGTAGCTAGAGTAAGATACTCAGGGCTTGGCTGAAAGATGATTAGCAAGCAATTTGGAAAATTAAAGCTGTACAGTCTACAGCCTTGATTTTACAGAATGTTGAAGGGAAAA
Source organism: Thunnus albacares (assembly GCF_914725855.1). NCBI lineage: Eukaryota > Metazoa > Chordata > Actinopteri > Scombriformes > Scombridae > Thunnus > Thunnus albacares. The sequence continues at coordinate 24,615,836 of NC_058127.1, read as the reverse complement.
GAGTGCCACCGAGTTCATATTCTTCCCACATTGGCTTAGATGGGATTGGCATACTGAGAAAATCCATTTGGAATCCAGTGTGAGAGAAGAAGTAGGAGGAAAAAGGAAGGAGAAGAGAGAATGAGATTATTTTTCCACCACACTCATCCTTAAAAATTCTATAACTTTTACATGTAGAATGTATGCAAAGTTTTGTGAAAGTTTTGGTCTCCACCAACTCCTGAAAAAGATATTTGGCTCTTTAGGTGTTAAATTCTCCACTATGTTCACCAGCTAGTTGCTAACTTACATGTGTTCTTGCTGAAAACAGCTGCCTGCTGCTACTGGAAATAAGATTCATGAAAGAAGAGTTTGTAGGCCCTAAAACCAAAATATTGAGCTATACGAGGCTAAAAAGCTCAGTAGGGCTGAGGGGAACTGCAGGTTTGGTGATAGTTCTCTGTGGGTTTGTCAGTACCATTACCTTTCACATTACATGTGATCCACTGTTAGCATACTGATTAGCAGCTTTAAGGAAGACTTGCTACAGGTGGGATTTAGTTCTATAACACAGCATCTCCTTCACGCCATCAACACCTCTTTGACTATTTCATCTTTTTTCTCAAGTGCTGCATCACTGAGCACCTGCGGCTCCATGTGTCCTGCAGGATCTATAAGTAGGGTCTAGCAAATGACAAGTGCACTCGCTCTCCATTAATGTGTTTTTAACCTTTACGTTGTTTGATTGGTAAGATGTTCCAAATGTTACGCTGCAATTGTTCAACTCAAACAAAGCAACAATTCAAAGCAAATTACTCACCACTTGTTCTGAAGTGGATGGCTCTGAGTCACACTCAGTGATGATGTCTTTTACAGATGTTTCTCTGCTAATTGCAGCTCTTTGATCATTGTGCAAGACAGTGAAGTGCTTCCCTTCCAGTGGCTCGAATCACTTTTCAAACTGTTACTCCTTTGCCTGTCCAACAGTATTTGTCACCTGCTTCATGCTTTTTTTTTCTTCTTCTTCTTGGACAAGAACTTAGTTAAAACTTTGTCATATTTTCCATTTCCTCCACCTCACAGTGTTATGATTAGGCAACTAGGTATTTCAAAGAAATCTTTTCAGTAGTGCATGTAGCAATTTGAGGGTGTTTCTTTATGTAATTAAGCCTATTCATGCATGAATATATGGATGTAGCACAGGCAGGATGTGTGGTTGCTAATTAAATACGCAGATCTAGAACTTTTTCTATGCACGCTTTGAAAAAAGACGCTTGAGTGCAGCAGATTAAGAGGTTCAGTTGAAATTTCTTAACCCAAAACATGAGTCTTCAACTGGGTATGACCTGCCACATTTTCCACCATCTCTCTCCTCTCTCTGTCTCATCAGCTCCAGAGGTTGTGCTGCAGGCGTGAGTCACGGACGGTCGAGAAAAACAGTTTGTTTAATGAGTCAACTTGTTGGCTTGCACTCTGCTGCACAGAATGGGGACACTGTTACAATTTTCCATTGAATTTAACCCCTGTCTAACCTGCCCTAATTGTCCAAGTCGTTTCCGAGTATTTATAGACACAAGCAGGGTGTGTTATACAATTAGAAAGTGAAGGCAGGATTTTGAATCTGGTGCCTAGGGTTGCAATGTTTGCACTTCAGTTAAGCTTTAAAAAAAAAGAGGGACAAAAAGATTAATTTATTGCACTGTCCTCCAAGTGTGTGCACTCATATTTGATGCTGCACATCACACACGCACAGCAGGAAACATGGGCTGATGCCAAACTTACATTAGAGCAATACCCTAATCTGATTCGGTGTATGAGATTAAAGAGGAAAGTGATCAGCCTAAGGGAACGTGTGCATGTGTGTCACAGACATATGTGCAAGAACAATCCTGGAAATGTGTGTTCTTGCTTCTGATGGGAGCATATGTGTACTGAGGTCATGCTAGCTGAACTGGGACCATGCTGTTATGTTTACCTGCTTCACGCTGAGCTCAGTGGACATGATTTGGCAATGACGACATCAAGATTCTTGCATTAATATTCAGCTGAAAGTATCTCTGTCATCTAGAAAATATAGCTGAGAGCTGGCTGGAGCGGTGATGACGCCTGTCTCTTTTCCTCTACGAATGGATGGAAAAGATCTGCAGCCCTGTAGAGGACCTCTGGTGATGGCACAGAGTTTGAAATGTGATCTGAACACTCAGAGAGAGACTACCACTTCCTCCTCCTCCTAACTCCCAGCTGTCATTTGTCCAAAACCACTCTTGCCTGTTGCCCTGGAGGGCTTTCTGACAGATGTATGACTGTGAGAGAAAACAAAGGCAGCAGAGGACATAATCCAGAATGGTTGAGACAGTGTGGAGGAGGTGTGTGAGTCTCTGGCTGTGATGCAGTGACGGCAGCACGAGACTGGGATTATAAACCCTGGATTACACATGCAAGGACAACAAAACATAAATCCGCCATTGAATGTGGCCCGAGGCCTGCTTTCACTCAATGTGTCCTGAAACATCCTGCGAGAAGCAGCTCAGCATATTATTTCAGATCGTTCTCGCATGATGACAGCGAGGGTCGAACCATACGATAGATCAGGTAAATATATGGCCACTGGAGATTTTTTAAATTCTTTCAGGAACATCCCAATTTATTATAACTTGGATCTTATGTTTGATGTTTTGGTCATCATTTCTATTGGTTATGATAGGTAGGGATCACACTGCATGACTGGTAAACAGGATTATCACAGATAGTGCAGAAATATAGTTACATTACTACACAAGGGCTGCAAATAACTATAATTTTAATGCAGATTATTTGAAATAAGTCAATAAAATGTCAGAATATAGTGAAAAGTGTCCATCACAAGTTCTTAGAGTTCAAGGTGTCATCAACAAGTAACTGTTTTGTCTGACCAGCAGTTCAAAACCAAAAAGATATTCAGTAAAAAAAATTATTTAAAACAGGAAGAGAAGCTGGAACCGGAGACATTTTGGCATTTCATATAGATTAGAGTTGCTTTAAGCGGACTCCTGATGTAATGCGCGTGGTCTTAACGTGGCTTTTCCTCTTCCACATAAAACTTAGTGCTTCCTCTGACTTGATGTTAGACTCAGCACTCACAAACTGGTCACACTATGGTAGTGAATGTACAGTTTTACTATCTCAGCTTTGTGTTCTCATCAAAGTAAGCTTGGCTACCCTGGAGGGTTTTTTTAATAACTTGTCAGATGACATTTTAGCGATGACACAGTGTTCCCAGATATTAGATATTAACTTTGTAATACCAATAGGAAGGATGGAAGACCTGGGTGGTAAGAAACCAGATAGAAGTTGGCTGTATGAACTGGTGTTAAAGCTTTTGACTGCAGTCTTTTCTCCATATTTGAGCTACAGAGTCAAGCATCAGTAATCGGTTTAAAATAACAAGAGGTTTCACTGCCACACAAACACATGATTAGAAAAAGGGGGAAAAGTGTGATATCATATCATGGCCTGCTCAGGCTGCTTTATTTTTGTGTTGCGTGGGGGGAAATAGGTGGAAAACCATAGCTATCATTAGCTGATGGTGATTATTTTAAAAAGGCAGCAAATGTAAATCACACATTCCTGGCAAGGGACATGTTTATATTTACATAATGAAGCTTTCTGCTTTAATTTTCTTCTACTAGCCAGTTTGTGAGAGCAGCTGTAGCTTCTCAAAACATGAAGTTTTATTTACAAAACTCTTCATACTTGTCGACTGTCAGTGTGACAAGTGTGTTTTAATGGAGTTCAGTTTACTGGTGCCTGCAAGTCTCTCTGTAATAGCTCTTTTGTCTCATTTGTTTAACAGGGTGTCACCTGTGCCACCAATTTGCATTTGATGACCATCATCAGACTCGAACTAAGAACAATGAGACAATCAGGCCTCTCGAACAAATGTTCTGACACACAAAACTGCTTGAACACATAAGTCACATAAGACAACATGGACACACACACACACACTCACACACATATTTTCCTCTCCTGGAGCTCTTTGAGTCAATTTATAGAACTGAGTCACCCTCAAGTGGAGGCGTTTAATCTCGACAGCGGCGTGACACAACCTCAATTATCTTTCACTGTGGCCGTCGTGATCATTCCAAGACTCAAATGTAATGAAAAGAAAAGAAATTTCTGCTCTATTTCATATGAGAACAAAACCATTTGAATATTTTTGAATGATAAGGTTTCATTTATCCTGGAGTAACATGACATAGGTAGAGTTATTGGTACATAGGTACTAGGGGTGTATACAAATACATTATTCGGCAAAGCACAAATAATGGGTTTTTTACAAATATTTGTTTCATACAAATATTTAAAAAAATATTTGTTAGTTATAGGTCTGTCTGCAATGAGGCCATAAGTAAAGGTTTAGCTCAGTAGTCAGTGCAGTCGTCTACAATCGCAATCTGCAGTCGAATACAAATACAAATAATTTTGCTGCCTCAACAAATACAGATACAAATACAAATAGTGGGCTTTCTGCACATCCCTAATAGGTACAGTAAAACATAACGATAGATTAAGGCTGCATTCAGACCAAAATCAGCTCTGTGTTAAATCAACTGAAGGCCTGCGTTGGAGGTTGTTTAAAAGGTACTGGTGAGACATTATAATACAATCCAGGAGGTCGAATTGGAGCTACACATTAATGCATTTAAAAGCTTATCAGAAGCCAAAACACACAAGCACAGTGCTTTTATACTCACAGACAAGGTTTTATAACTCTGGAAAGATATCCCAGTGGCAACTGTTTTATCTTTCCTCACAACGATGGCGAGGTAAACAGTCGAATACGGAGTTCATCTTACAAATTATAATCCACCAGAAATGTGCTCTTCCATGAATGTTCTTCCATGTTATTGCTTGCTGGATGACGTGTTGCATCAAAAGTTGAGCCCGGTTCAACTTTTTTGCTGGACGACTGCTGCAGTGTTTGGCCGAGCCCATGGTGGCACCCCCGCTCTGTCAACACACTGCCACCATTAAAATAAAAGGGGAGGGCTGCATTTTTTAAATTTTTTTTTACACAGCGCTAATGTCGCTCTGAACGCCGCTTAAGAGTCTACAGCCATGCTAGTGGCTCTGTGAGGCTGTACTTGAGCTAAATGCTAACATCACCGTGTTAACATGCTCACAATGACGATGCTAGCATGTTGATGTTGAGGGTATGACGTTTAGGTTAGCATGCTAACAGGCTTACTGACTCTGCTGAATGATTTCCTGGTGGAAATACAGCTTTACTTAAATGTGGGTTTTGGGTGCTGTATATGTTCTAGTCATCACTGAGCTGATATTGTTACCACAGTAGAAATATCTGTGGAATCCCTGAATTTCACTGGAAGCCTGCAGTTTCTGTGCCCTGCTCTGCACCACGGAGCAAAGTGACCATCTGTCTGGGTTGATTTCCACTCATCTCCAAGCACAGTCCAGCCACGATATTTATTAGACTGAAATAAAAAGAAAGCCAAGAACATTCTGAAGCCAACCCTTAACAAAACCTGGAAGCTGGAGCTGGAAGCAGATGTTTACAAAGCAGCCAAAAAAGAAAAGAGTGAGAAATAAGGTGTGATTGAAGAGGGGTTAGAGGTTGTTATAAACTGTGCCACATTCAGCATGATGGCTTTGTGAGCGATGTGTGAATGAGAGTTTACAGAGATAACATTCACAGCTAATGCAGCTGGAATATAATTAAAACCAAGTCGACAGCTGCATTACTGTCAGATCCAATCAGTCAAGATTGGAGAGTTGCGGATCAGGTCACGCCGCAAAAAACTACAGTAACAGGCCAAGTCGCATGTTTAGCCAACTAAACTCGTGATAAGAAATGTTGACTTCATGTGTTATCTGGCTCAGGTTGGCAGAACACCAGCTCTGACATAACATTTAAACAGTCCAATACCCTTAAGAGTGTTCCTCTTCCCACTGTGACATGTTTACTTCACAACCAAAAGACAACACTAAATGTATCTTGTGCTATGAAAAATGCATCTATTCAGTTCTACTATCGGCGGGAAACCTCAGATAGCCTGTGTCAAATATGTACACTCCCAGTCTAAATAAGTTAATGACTGACCAGCGATGATTATTTCTAAACATTCCCAGAGACAGGAATTTGATGAGATAAAGGCTGCTATCAATATTCCAGTTAAAAACAGAACAGAACTGAATATCAACTTTACCAAGTAGCCAGAAAGACTAGCGCCTAAGCAATAGTGGATTTACGAGGCATGGTATTTGTGGCTTTGGTAAAAAAACAAAAAAAAACAATTCATACTCGATGGGGAATGTCTGTACCAAATATTGTGCAAATCCATTGGGTAGAAGTTGAGATATTCACTCACTAGATAAATAAAAAAAAAATTGGACTTGCTGGTGACACAATGAAAAGTCACCACAGACATTAAGAATCATCCTGTACTAAAATTACACTACTGTATTGACACTGATATTAAACATTTGAAAGGGCCACTAATATGTACTAAAGTAGACTGCTGGACCAGACAGACAATCCTTTCCTCCCAGTCACTACTGCACAGCACAATGAGTAGAACTTCACTTCCATTACCTCTCGCCCACACACTGATCATTTTTCCTTGGCTGACATCACTGCTTCTCTCCACAAAGCTGAAACTCTCTGCAATTTCACACTCCAACCTTTTTTCCTTTCATTCACTCTGTATTTCCTCACCCACTTTGTGTCCTTTTAACCTGTCACCCCTTCTCTATATCGCTTGCAAAAGAAAACCTTTGCAGGAACAAAAACATCATTAACCTCTGTCCGTATCCATTCTTTTTCACATCCTAATTCTTCTTTCCCCTCTTTATGTCGCCATTGTGCCCTCTATCTCTATCTAAATTCACTCCTTTCAAGGGAGACCTTGTTTCAATCAAAGTGTAACATCAGGGTGCCAGTGAGAGCTGCTGGAGACAGATTTTGACCCTTCGCTTGTTGGATCACAGAATTTACAGATCTGGATGTTTTCTACATTATACTTCCATTCTCTCCTGTTTCATTACTAAGTTTTCACCATCAATCAACCTCATATTCAACCTTTCCTATTCTTCCTCTCTTCTACCATTAAAACAGCCTTAGAGACATTATTATTGACTAAATGTGTATTCATCAAATTCATCTAAAGGGGCCACTTACAATCTGAATCTTATGACTAAAACAGGAAGACATGAAGAGATGCAGTACATGGCCAGGTTAGATTCCAGCTATAGTGTTTTTCTGGTGTTGAATGTTTTAAAGAACTAGAAGTATGTCATCACTGTCATGGCAACATCACGTACAGTAATCTTACAGTAGTCAATACATGACTGCATCTTACTGGAGTTAAAATATGAGGCAGAAGAAAGGAGCAACCTGAAGCTTTACCGTCCAACAGAGTCTGGAAACAGATAGGATAGAATAGAGGTGCTTTAGGTTCCACATTTTCTGGATATCATCAAAGCCACATAGTCTTGCCTTGCTGCACCACCCAAGCCTCGTTCTGAGCCAGAAAAAAAAAAAAAACTCTTGCTGTGGCTGAATTTAAAAACATGACTCAAATCATCTCCAGTGTGTGAGTGATGCAATCCCTGATTTCATCCACTGAGCATAAGAGGGAGAAAACATATTGATGGGAGGAGGAAGGAGAGAGACAAAACAAGATTTTTGCCAAGAGTCTCCCTGGAAGGATCGACGCCTTTCGCGTGGTTCTGGCAGCTTTTCACCTCTACTGTTGCTACACAATATGTTTGGGCTGTCCACAAATTAGGGAGGCTGTATTACTTACATGGTTCAGACAGTGTCCCTGTGAGACATGAGGCAACTTCAGCAAACTCCATTAGTGGTGAGGTAACCATTAATTATTACAGGAGAGACCCCAGGTTGCCGTTTTAACTACATGGGGTCATCATTAGCAAAAGGTTCTGTGTATACTGTTTCAAACTGTTTAATATAGTTAACACAATCAGTTTTAATGGTCTAAATAAATCCTTTAGTTAGTGTGCTTCATAACACAATTCCTATGTAGCTTTCATTACGTTCTCTGGCTTGTGTAAGCTAGGGCCGGGCATTACATTGAAAATCAATATCACAATTAATTTTCACATTTACCTTTGTAACACTTAATGAAACAATATCTTTCATTAATTGCACCTTTTCAGAAATTCTCTGTCCTCACAGTGGACCTTATTAATTCTTTATGCTGAAGAACAAACAGAAAAGCTTGGATTATGATTAATATTTCTTACACTTATTCAGTAGTTAAGAACCTATTAAATTTGCTAAAACAGGAAAATCAAACTAAAACCAGCTCTATTTCACATCTCTTGTGACTAAAAATGAATAAAAATATTTAAAAAAAAAAAAAAAAAAAAGATTTAAACAACACATTTATGCCTTTGACTGAGTTCATCAGTGAGATTATTTCTGGTATAAAATGACATTTTAATAAGAAAGTCTGTTAGCCTGTTGCATCTAAAGCAACCTGCCTCAGCTTCCAGGCTGTGGTCAGAGGAGACTCCGTCACTGCTCCACAACTGAACTAAACTAACTAAACTAAACTGTAGCTTATAATGTATGTTCACTGTCATATTCATATTAGCTTACTGCTAACCTGAATGTGCTCTGACGGCCAGCACACCTGTCTGCCCTGAGTGCAACCTCACCACCTCTTTCCCACACTCTCCACATACACACACTGAGCGCTCTGCTACTCTGCTATTTTAAGACTGTATTTACATTTTGTGTATCTGTATCTCATTAACTGAAGCCGTGACGTTTCTTTGACACCAGGTTTCTCATCTGCACCCAACTTCAGCTGCATGTCACCAATATTTGCGTTGTTTTGTCTCTCTGACTTAGACTGGACACGCATGGTTAATAATGCATCACTCAAAACTGCTCGGTGGAACAGCGCCAAATCCATTTATGAAATGAACCCACACAGCTAACTCTGACTGGTTGTATACCTAACCTTATATGGTTAGATTCGTTATTGTGCTTTTTAAAAAAAAAAAAAAAAAAAGGTAGCTGGCAGCCTGTATGAAGGAATGAATTTATCAAACATACAGACATGACTGAAATTAGGTCAGTTAGAATAACAAGTAATACCCATCCCAACTATGAGACAGGATTTATCAACTCTGAAAAGATACCAGATCAAAAAAATGATCAAAAATGTTTATGCTCTGTCTTGACAAACTTAAGGAGGTATGTTACCAGATTATGTTACATTGCACTGTGGTGAAAATAGAGCCATGCTGAACTTTTCTGCCAGGTGACCCTGCATTGGCAGCCCTGCTGAATCAAATCAATGGTCGTGTTTTTTCAAGCAGAGAAACTGCCAGTCTGAACACTGCCTTATGCTACAGACATGGACTGAATCTAAATTTCCAAAGTTGTTTTCAGTCAAAGCAGTGTTTTTAATATTTTGTAGCTTTTCACAGCTTGATTCCACTTATATTTGAACCGTGTATTCAGTGGATGTATGTCTTTCTCTCCAAGCTCATCTCTTCTCACCTCTGTGAAACTGACAAGGACTAACATTATGAAAAGAACTACCTGTTTTTTTATTTCAAGGGTAAATCCTGCTGCGGGAGGAAACTCCCATCCTCTGCACACTTGTGGACTGCAGATGCATTACATGAATACATTATACATATCAGGGTGGGTGTTTTGGAGTTGCATGTGAAGAGTTAGGGGAGTTCAGCTCCCACAGGTCATTAACACATTACACTCTACCCTTATCCCTTCAGAGAACAAGTGATGAACACAAAAGATCCAAAGTTCGGAGGTCAATGCCATGAAGAATAATGACGTCTTTCTTCCCATTCACAGGAAGTGCATAGAGGACAGAGATAAGAAAAGGGACAGAGGGGGACTGATCTTGTGCTCTTAGAGAGCCAGCAGAGTGGTTTATTAAGGCGGAGAAGTGCACTGCCAGAAGATGCCCTCCCTAGATTGGAGCACCCAGTCTCTATCTGACAGACAAAGAAGCCCTAATTAAGGCAGGCAGCCTATCCCTCGAGTGTCTGGCCTACTTGGCTAAATGAGGATTTAGAATAAAGCCCAGAGGGAATACTCCAGTTTATCCCTATGTTTCAAAGAGATGGGGAGAGACAGCACCTGAGTGGATGACACCAATCAGACAAGCTGGGAGTGGCATCAGGCTTACCACCTGTAGCCATGACAAACTGACTCTGCAGCTGAAACACGAATACTAATGAACAAGATCCCCAAGATACTTAAACTCCTTCACTTGGAGTGCCCTTTCCAAAGAAAGTCCTCTGCTATTACTATTTCAGTAGAGTATGGCCTCAGATTTGGAGGTGCTGATTCTCATCTCTGCTGCTTCACAGTCTGTTGCAAACCATCCCAGTGCTTGCTGGAGGTCATGGTCTGGTGAAACAAACAGAATCACATCATCTGCAAAAGGCAGAGATGTAATCCTGATGCCACCATACCGGACAGCTGCTCCTTGAGATGCTTGTGAAAATTATAAACAGAATAGCTAACAAGGAGCTGAGCCTGAACCTCTTATTACCAATGATCTTTCGCACTGAAAGGGGGCAGTTGAGGCAGTTCAGGCATCTAATAAGGATTCCTCCTGGCCGCCTCCCTGTGGAGGTATTCAGAGTATGTCCAGCTGGGATGGATTCAGGGCAGATCCAGAAAATACTTGAGGGATAACACATCCCATTAATGAGAGAACACCTTGGGATGGCCAAGGATACCCTGGAGGTCCTGGTTAATGACACTCCAGGTAGAAGAGAAAATAAAAAGGTGAATGGTAACGGGTACATTTCAGCAGGGGGGAAAACATCTGTTTGATGGATTTTGATGCCAAAAATTGGTATATATTGGTGTATGTGTTCTACATGTGACATGATGGATGGATTGTTTTAATACATAGTTTCATTTCAGACATCTGGCCAGTAAAATCATTCCTCACCCTGTCTTAAGAAGCTTCTCATAAAGTTTGGATTTTCAGTTTTAGTGTCTTGTAAAAAGTATCAGAGACACCCAACAAAGTTTCTGCACATTATGGCACTGGAACTGCAACCTATTGATATTTTTTACTAATCAAATTAAATGTTTAGTCAATATAAAGGCTGAAATTCCCAATTTGACTCTTTCAAATCACTAATTTTGTCAAACAAACAATCCAAAACCTAAAACATATTCACTTTCCAATGATATAAAAACAGATTAAATCAGTTAATCTACCAATAAATCAGCCAATTGTTTCCACACTATATGGATTATTTTTGTTCATTAATACTAAATTTAACAATTCTTAACTAACTAAAATATCACTGAGGTCAGCCCTCAAAAATCTATTTGTTTTCGAGATGGTTTTAGCTGATAGAAAGCAGACAAATTGACCTTTTTTGTTCCTTTTCTTCTCCGGGTTGATTCATCGAACAAAGGCTTGACTTCAGAGAGAATGGGTCACTAATCCACAGAAATCCATCCAGTGTTATAATTCCACAATAGAGGAGACAATGCTGCTTATCAGTATTGATGAGGTGCCTCCTGTGGGCTTTGATTGAGTGATAGCACACAAATCAGCTTAGTTCTCACCAATGTATTTCATCATCAACAGTCAGTACCTGCCATCTTCTGCCTACCAACTAAGCATTAAAACAACTTATAAATCTCAATATCGTCAGTAACACAAGGAAAAAAATGCCATTGAGTAATTCCACAAAAGAAAGAATAAAGGTCACACTGCCTTGACTGTTTTTAAGCAGCTTTTCATCTGATTCTATGGCATGTTTTTATTTTATCATACACATCTTATACCGTTCATGTCCTCCATTCTTTTATTTTTATCCTTGTCATTCTCTCACTTACTCATCTCCTCTTCAGCTTGAACACATTGAGCCAGAGCTGAGAAGGAAATAACATTAATCACCATTTAAAAAAAAAAAAAAAAAAAGACAGAGTGGAATGATAAGTCTTTCTCTTGGCAGTTGATTGATGGGGAAATTAGGCACACAGAGATGAAAATACCTTTTGCCAAGGTCTGGGGAGTCCTCCACTCCCGCTGACAGTTGCTCTATTACATGGCAGCCTGATTTCTGTTTTTCATGCTCCCTCGCGTCGTTCTAATGAGATATTTTTAGCCTGCCGTGAGCAGCTGTGCATCAGTTACAAGAAGAGGGAGTCCAGGGTGAATTATTGCAAATAGACAAACACATATAACTTTCTGTCATTAGACCACAGTTAATCTTCACTGGTGTGTCTCAACCTCAAATCTTTCTTCCTTTGTTTCCCCCTGTCTTTAAAAAAAAAAAAAAAAAAAATCAGATACAGTTGAAGGCCGACAGTACAAGAGCTCCAGAGCTTCTTGTCTCAGCTGAATCATGGAGGGTTAAAACACACTGAGGTTTTATGCTCATGTAAAAATCAATTCAGACTTACAGAGCCTTAGTGAATAGAAGATAAAGAAAAGCAAGGAGATAAAACAAACCTCCATCTGTTTTCCCCTGTGAAGCACTGTCAGAGTAGACAGACAGAAAACAAGAAGGAATTTCCAACATGGGTGGAATCACACCCCAGATATCAATGTTGACAGCTATTCACACAGCTACTTATGTTGTCAAAGACTGAAAAGAATAGGGCTGGGTTATATTTGGATTTTTTCTTTAACCAAGCCAACAGATGTCTAAACACAAATGGCTGTAAAGGAACTTTGCCTAAATAAATACAGTCTAAAATTGTCAAAATTGTGAATTACCTTCTGGTATTTGACAGTTTTTGATAATTGATGCTTCAAACACATTGGTACCAAAATAAATACTGAGGTACTGGAAAAAAGAGTCAACAAACACTCTGTTCAAGCAGTAACATAGTTGTATTTGTAGCGTGCACTGTATGCTGCTGAGAGAATGCTCTACAAAGTTGTTCACACTCAGGACAAGGCAATGACACAGACACAGGGGTTTCCCGACACATTTACAGGCAGGGAGAACCTTGAGAAACAAGGTTCTGCAGGAAAAGCAGTGCACACTATACATATCATCAACCAAAAAAGAAAAAAACCCATCTGCAATAATCTGTAATAAATATGTCATCTTGTTCTCAGTACGTATTAATCTAAGGGATCCATGTAAAAATTCTTTGTGTACATCAGGAGTTTATGTTAAGAATAAAATTACTATCTTCCACTATATTTATCAGTTTTTAAACTAACAAATATCCTTATTAGTCGGGCTGTATTGATTACATTTCTGTCAGTTGCCTAAACCATTACTTAATTGTTCAGCTCTACTTATCATATATTTTAAAGATAGTACAGTATCACACAGCCCACCACATTCAGTTTATATGGAAACAACTGCAGTCATCAAGCTGGAATTGTTATTATTCATCCTGCGTTGCCATGCATCATGTTCTCTTATATACTGTACTATTTTGAGCTGCTACAAGGTCTTGTTTTATAACATTAGAAATAGCCAATAGTGCAGTACTGCCTTTGACTCATGTATGACTTTGACATCAATTTCAGATTGTATGTTGGTGGATTCATGAATGAATGGGACCTCTGGTTGAACGATGTAGTGGAAAGACATGAGGTGTTTGCCTCAGGACTGAGTCAACTTAGCCCTCTTTGTCATAGGAAACTTTAAAAGCTATAACACAGGGAGAGATTATCTCATACAGCAGACATTTGGCCAGGAAAAATAAACAAAAACAGCAAGAGCTGACTGATGCAATTCTCAGCACAGACCTGTCCAGACCTGTTTATGTGTGTAAAAGGGTTAAACTACAATCTGATTTGACTTGCTCTCCATAGGTAAAGCAGAATATCTTTTAAGATGAGATGGACTAACATAGTATGGATATGGCAATAAAGCCAGCCGCCTCTTAGCTCTCCAACTTAAACGTTAGTCAGCCTCTCATTTCATACCTCAAGTCTGACCCCTCCCACTCCATAACTACCAATCCAACTGAAATAAACTGTCTTCACTTCCCTTTACTCTAATATCTATTAATCTGAACCCCCTGTTAACTACAGACTACAACAGATCATTTTTAGATAGCTTAAATATCCCTACTATAGATTTCAATAACACAAAGGATTTGTATAAACCTATACAGTTAGAGGAGGCCAAAACAACAAAGCACCGGGTCCAGACGGATTTCCAGTTGACTTTTACAAGACGTTTTCCCACCTACTTGCCCCTTTATTATACTTTAAATCAAGCTTCAATTTCGCTTATTCTCAAGAAAGACAAGAACCCTGAATATTGAAGCAGCTGGAGACCAATAAGTTAGTTAAATTCAGATGTAAAGCTTCTAGTCATGGTCTTGTCGTTCCGTTTGGATCCTTGCCTGCCAGATATAATTTCTGAAGATCAAACATGGTTTGTTAGAGGATGGCAATTATGTCTAATATTAGAAGCCTTTTAAATATTGTGCTTTCTCTTGGTACGTCTCAAGCTGCTGAAATGGTTATATTATTGGGTGCAAAGAAAGCCTTTGATAGGGCTGAGTGGGATTATTTGTTTTCTATTCTGGGGAAATTTGGTCTTGGGTCTAAATTTATTTCTTGGATACGACTTTTATACTCTGGCCCTACTGCTTGTGTGACAATTGATTCCCAAAGGTCTGACTACTTCTCTCTGACAAGAAGAACCCGACAAGATTGCCCAATCACCCCCCTGCTCTTTGTTGAAGTGATAGAAGCCATTGTACTCAAATTCTCCCCACTCTTCACTGGTATTTATAGAGCTAGAGTGGAACATTGAGTATCTCTCTATGCTGATGACCTTTTACTTTAAATCACATGCAGCAGCTAAACAAATTCCATCAGGTACCCTACCATCCTAATTGGCCCACACTAGTTTCTGTTATTTAGGTGTCAACATTGCTCACTACCTCCCCTCTCTCCATAAAATGAATTCTAAAAAGTTGGTTATGGAAATTAAATCTGATCTGAATGAATTCTATTAAAATTAACATTTTGTCCAGACTCTTGTTTCTTTTCCAGTGTTTTCCAATATTCCTACCAAAATAATTTATTCAAATGTTAGACAAAACAATTTCAAAGTTTATTTGGGCTGCCAAAAACCCAAGAGCATGTAGAGCAGTATTGCAGAGAAGCAAACAAGAGGGGGGCCTTGCATTGCCTAACCTTTTATTTTATTATTGGGCAGCCAATCTTCAAAAAATTCATGCCTGGTGTAACTCTTCCAACCTTGATTGGTGTATAATGGAGGACAATTATTCCTACCCATCATCTCTGGCAGCTCTGGTCTGTGCCCCCCTGACTTCTTGTTTTCCCAAATACATTAGAAATCCAGTTGTACTCTCTTCTTTGAAAATTTGGAAACAATTCAGGCAACATTTAAAACCCCCCACACCACCATGCCCCCACCCCATGCAGCCCCATTTGTAATGACTACTTGTTTCCTCCCTCTAATTTAGATACAATTTTCACTTTGTGAGAGAGAGAGGCCTGGCTCGCTTCTCAGCTTTATATTTAGAGGGCTCATTTGCCACTTTTAATGATCTCTGTGTTAAGTATAATTTACCCCAATCTCATTTGTTCCGGTATTTTCAAGCTCGTAATTATGCTCGCACATATTTTACATCCTTCCCTCAGCTTCCAGCGGGTTCTCTTGTCACTGAGGTGCTTTCTCTCCCTAAGGTATGTGCTATGATCTCAATTTTATATGAAATTATATCATCCTCAGGTGTGGCCTCTCTTGCAGGGGTTAGGGGTAATTGGGAAAAGGAGCTTGAGCTTGATGTGATGAATGATTGGAAGGGGCACTAGTCAGGGTCAACTCTACATCTTCATATGCCTGTCTGAGTTTAATTCAGTTTAAGGTCCTGCATAGGGTTCATTCTACAAACGCTAGGCTTCGTAGGTTGTTTCCAGGTACAAGTGATACTTCTGATGGATGTGGCTCATCAACGGCGGATCATACTCATGTTTTTTTCTTGTACAGAAAATTAATGAGTTCTGGCCTTGTTTCTTTAATGTTAGGTGAAGCCCTTAATATTACACTAGAACCCTGCTGCTTGATAGCCATCTTTGGGGTAGCTTATACCAGCCAGTCTCACTAAGAAAGATTCTGATGTTGCCTCACTCATAGCCCGCAGAGGTATTCTGCTACATCCTGACTAAATGATTTAACATTTCTGTTGTTAGAAAAGGTGAAATATTTCTTAAGAGGTTCAACTGCAAATTTCTACAAAAGATGGCAGCCTATTACCTCATATGTAAATACTCTTACCTCTCTGGACCCCAATTGATTTTCAGTGCATCCGTTCTTTGAGGTGGGCACCTTGAGCATCCTTCTTATTGTTCTTCACTCCCTATTTTATTTTATTTACTTTTTGTGTGTGTGTTTTATTTATTTTATTTAGTTTTTTTGTATGTGTGCATTTTCTTTTCTGTCTCCTTCTGAGAGTTTGGGATAGGTGGGGGGTTGGAAGGTGTTTTATTTCTCTGTCTTAACACACCAAAATACCAGGAAAAACTATTTTGGAACACAGATTTGTGTTCCAATAAAAAAAAAAAAAAAAAAAATGTATGATGCGAAGATGGTGTCAAGTGTTAAGTGCCAACAGCTTACAGCCTTTGACAACAGCAATTAGAGTTAGTGGACACACTTTAGGCATGAGAGACAGACTATCTAAGCAGTGACAGAGACAAAAGGACATTCTCCTAGGGGTTACTGACTCATCACTTATGCTTGTGTCAACAGGGTCTGTATGAGCAGCTTGCTGGTCCTCCAAATCAGAGGCCATATGGGTTAGCCAGGACCTGAGGGGTGAGATATGCTGCACTATACAATGACAAGACACTCAAATATCATTTACACTGTACACAATCTGATTTGTTTCATATGTCTCTTTCCCCTTTATAAACATACACACACACACTACTGTATATATCTCCCTTGATCCATCTCTTTCATGTCTGGTCTTAGCAGGGCATTGTGTAAATGGCTTGTTGAGCCCCTGTCATTAGCTGCTAAGCCAACCACTGGCAACACACACCTCTGATAGAGCACTTTATTTAGGCACTCCTTATGCGTGTGTGTGTGTGTGTGTGTGTGTGTGTGCATGAGTATTTAATGCGTGTGTGTGGATGAGGAAGTAGTGGCAGGAGGGATTTAGGTACCGCTGACCCAGTCTCGATATAAATTGCAGGGTCAAGGGTCAGGTCATCACTCCTGTTGCCGGGCTTACAGCTGACATAAAAAGCAGTTGGCTTTGACATGCTGAGCTACAGTTTGTGTGTGTGTGTGTGTGTGTGTGTGTGTGTGTGTAAATGAATCAAGACAAAAAAATATTATTGTTGATTGTTGAACTAAATGTGTGAGCTGAGTAATTCATAGAACACCAACAGCATCATGTACTTGCGCAATTAACATAACAAAGACTGTAATATACTTCAACGCCTAGATTACCCCACAGACTATATTTAGCTCTCCGTCTCTTTTGTTTCCATGGGAATGAAGAGCATGAGTGGCTGGGGCCTCGGGTATTTTCCAGAAGCAAAAAACGACAGAATGGCTGGCTCCCGGACCATAGCTGGCTTTTCCACAGCCTGGTGGGTTTGTCAAGTGATCATTTCCACTCCACCGAGTCCAAGCATCACTAGGTCTGTGTTTAACCACTGTCCTAGTTTTCCCTTCATACAAGCATGTGATGTCAGAGGAGACAGGCTTTCAGTTCACTACATCTGGATAATGTTTCAGATGCATGTTCTGTGCTTGTCCAAGTATTAGAGCTTTTATTTTGAGGGAGGGGAGTGGGGGAGTTAATAAATAACACACGTGAGCTTTCTCACCTTCACTTCAATGATTTTCATCATCATTTTAAAAAACAGTGTTAAATAAAAACACTGCCTTTTTACTCTCATAGCAGCCAAGGAGAACTGCTCTTAAGAAATGATAAACTTGTGCATGAGACTTTTTTTCAAAAGTAGAACTGAAAACATGTGTCCGTTTCTACAAATTCCTTTTTAACATGCAGGAACATCCCAAACTTCTCTGTACATGAAAGCTTTATCTTGTCTTAACAAAAGCAGGTATACAAAAACGTCCTAAACTAATTTATATCAGGAAATATTGATCAAAAAGTGGTTGGTATGCTTAACGCATTAGCAAACACTTTCCCATCCCGCAGACACAAAGTATCATTAGCATTCAGTAAATTACAGTAAATTTCATTTTGGGGGGTTTTAGACTGTTTAGACTTCTGATGACATCACTTTGAACTCTAAAATATTTTTCATGTGCATTCATATTCTGAATGATTTCTGATGTTTTAAAGAGAAAATGATCAATCCATTAATCAAGACCATTATCAGCAGATTAATCGGCCATGGAAATAATAATAAAGAAAAGTAACAGTAAAGTTGTGGGCCATGAAACCAAAACGAGCTGAAAGTCACTAAAACCAAGTCCTGTAATAAGTTTCTGTTGGTTAATCACTACACGCAACATCTTTGCTATTGCATACCGTCATTTGAGAGATTGTTGATGATAATATTAGTGAAGCACCTTTAAGACCCGACTAGACTGAATGCAACTGGTACTGCCAGATTTGAGAACCAACCCCAACCTGGGACCTGAAGCTACATATGTGCTTTATGGCCGTTGAGCAAAAAGTAAGCTAACAGTCACTGTCAACCTTTAAACCTGAATCCACCAACCAGTTGGGTTGCAGAACTTTACGCAAGACTGAAAGTCAAGCAAGAATTTGATACCAACTTCCCATTGAGCTGCAATGATTAATCGATTCATTGATTAGGTGATTGACAGAAAACTAGATTTTTTTGTTCAAAACCTCATCTGTGAGGATCACTGTAAACTAAATCTGTTTTTCTGGACTGTTGATCAGACAAAACAAGACATTTGAAGACATCATCTCAGGATCTGGGATATTGAGATGACATTTTACACTATTTTCTGACATCTTATAGAATAAAATGATTCACCAGTTAATCAAGAAAATAATCTGCCAATTAATTGATAATGAGGATGATAGCTGGTTGCCACTCTACTTTCCATATTTGAAAGTTTTCAATACTTGATTTCAGTGAGTGTTCAAGTATTGAGGTAGATGTTAGGAGCGGCTGAGATTGACCCTTAACTGGTCCACCTTAAGGGTTGATCCACCTTAAGCCTGGTCAGGTTAGGCCATTGTTGCTAACTTCAGGAGCAGACTTTTCTTGGTCTTAAGAAGCTGCAGCATTTATTAACTGACAAATTGTAGCCTGTACTGTACATTTACTGCCAGATTGACAACTTACTGCTAACCTTTTCCTCTGCTCCGCTTGCATTCATTGTCACTTTTCTGCTGCTCAACCACACACACACACACACACTCGCTACACACCGCCCTATTCCTTAAAAGGAGATACGCTACCAAGAGTTTCCCAGGCAACGACACAGGTTTCAGAACAGCGCTGCACAGAAGCTCCCAAGTGCTATTGATTTCCAGATGAATGGATTTTTGCTGTTATTTTTGGCATTAAAAAAAAAAAAAAGGTTTTGTTGGTTTGTTGTTGGAATGGTGAGGGTTCTTGTTGGCCTGGCGGTCCGCCAGTGTTTAGAGGGGAAACACTGGTCTTGACAGAAACTAACATGTCTTATATCCAATCGGTTTGAGGCTTCCCCCTATGGAGACACACCACTGCTCTCAATCCAAGCTGTGTCCTATCTACATATCAGCGGCCCACTTCCTTTTTCCCCTGGGTAAAAGGGTGACCTTGCACTGTGTCTTTGCTGTAATATATTTTGACAGGATACTTCAACTAGTGGTACAAATATATTCTCACAGGATGCCACAACTCAATGCTGAAGACGGGTTCTATATAATTATTCATAACACCCCGGTGTACCACAAATACGTCATCTCACTGTTAAATCAGATGAACCAAGGGTGCACGCAAACAGATGGGGATGTAAATACAACTGTGTGTGCTTCCCAAAAGCACGGATTAATCCTTAAAAGTTCAGCTGCGATAGTCATGTCAGTACTCCTTGGAAAGGTAGAACAGAAATCACTGGTGTTGATGTGAAGCTGAGGTTTACTGCCACATAAAGCCTCTCTGATGAGATTTCTGTTTGGGATTTCTCATCATGCAGCAGCAGTGTTGGCAGCGACTGTGGGGTTTCCCCTCACTGAACGTGACCTTCAGATCAGCCTGCCTGCTTCAATATCTATCAGCCGCTCTAACAGTACGCTACTGTCAGTTTGCCTGAAGGCAGAACGTGCCTTCAGAGCCGTCTCTCTTCTGTCTATTCAGCGTACCACTGCTGTCGTGTGAAACCCCCCGAAAGCTGGATTATAGTGGTTTTCATGATTTGACAATGCAATGTGAAATTTTTTTAGCATAAAAGAGGACTCCACTGAATAATCACTGCGCTCCTATGACATTGTTGGACTCACGATCGACACTGATGCAGCAGAACCAGCGATATTGTCTTATTTTATTCCGTGCATGTTCTTCTTCCTTCCTACACTACCCACAATGCAAATTTACTGCCAACAGTTTGGTTGGAGATTGGGACATGTTATGCTAATAGCTGCTAGCCTCGAGCAGAGATGAGGAGCGGGTTACAGAGGTCTGGTAGCCTTTTTCATTTTCAAACTTGTAGTCCTCAACCGACGCTGACTCAAGTGACATCACTTGAGGCAATTTATCAATTGCCACACAGCTTCCTCTGGAGCCACAAAAGGATTTATACTAACTTTTTTTTACAATTCAACACCTAGAAACACACGCTGATATGGACAACCAGTGGAGTTCCCCTTTAAAAAAAAGAAAAAATCAACAGGCAGAGCTAGAAACGTTGCATGTTATCAGCCTCTGTTTGCCTGACTTTTGTTTTTCAGTGCTGTTTGGACATTTTTAGCTGTACTGTGGTGTGTGTGTGTGTGTGTGTGTGGGTGGGACCAGTGGTGAGCTGAGCTATGGCTATCATGGTGGGGGTAGAGGCCACAGAGCAGGGAAATCACAGCAGTAACAATGATGGCAAGAAGAAAGGGAGAATGGAACTTCACAAACACCAGTAGAGGCTTCAAAAGTGATTGTTATGGTAGCCTCAGACTAGATGCCATTTGAGGGCGGACAGCTCGACAACAGCTCATTAGCATGGGAGACAACTGGGTACTTGTCTAAGTAAGGAGGGGTTTTTTTTCTTTTCAGTTCAAGCGTTATAAGATAATTCTGGTTTATTACAACTTGGGAGTTTATTTTCATAGTTTCATCCTTTCCATCAGTTAAGAGAATACTGTGATCATCACAGGACGCTAGTATTCAAGTCTGGTCACAGTCCAGTTTCAGAAGACTGGGGAGGCTGCTGTAAATCAGCTGTTTACTGGTCTGCACTGTTATTTACAGCTTAGGTCATTTTTTATTTTCCACAGCGGTGAACTTGGGAGTCCATAGCTTATTTTTACCCCTAAGAATGACAAGCAAAACTACCCAAGTTGTAAATAAACCAGTATTATCTTGAATCACATCTGTAGCCTTGAATAATTACAAATCTCACTGGATAATACCGTATACCTACGTAGAACTTTTTAATCACTTCCTGAAAAGTCAGCTTTCACCTTGAACAAACACCAGAGCGAGCGCTGTTGACGAACGCTCTCCTGGCCCTACATCAACATCAAACACACACACACACAGACACACCTCCTCTTCTTTCCATTTCACTCTCGCTTTCTCCTTCAGGTGAGGGAGGCTCACGCTCGCAGCGAAGGAATTCGGCCAAAGCAATCCGAGTGTGGAATCAATCATGGACTCCCTTTTTATAAAACCTCTGCCCTCTCCTCTGTTTCTCCTCTCCTCCTCCTCCCCGTCGCCGCTCGTGTTCTCCTCTCACCTCTGGAGCTGAGGCAGCGATGATTAGACGAGGGAACCAAAAGCTTTTAGTTTTTCACTATATACACTGTTGCATCACTGAGCAAAGCAAAATCTCTTTACTTTTTCCTTTCATTGTTAGTGATTTCTCTTTTTTTTTGAAACCACAAATGTACTCCCACGTCTAGCTTTTCTTCATGCAGCTGTTAAATCTGTGAGGAAACCCCCCCCACCACCACCCCCTCTGCTCTGCTTCCCCCATGAGACGCTGCATCTGCCGCCACCGCTGCTATCGCTCGCCCATCACTGTGAGCCTTTTCAAGCCTATCTCCTTTGTGTAATTGTGCGTTATGCGCCCATTAGGGTCTTACGCCTGGATCAATCAGCGACAAAACATCCAGACAACGGGAGCCTCGGCCTACGCCGCGACAGATAACGATGGGAGAGAATAATAAAAAAAAAAGGTGAGGAGAGGAAAATAAAGGAATCCGGGGGCTTCCGCTTCCTGGACGGAGCGAGAGTTTCTCTCAGTTCTGCCAACACATGCTGCTTTCACTGGCTTGTGTTTTAATGTGAAAGACGGCGCTGTGAGTCATGTACAGCTCATCGCCAATCGGCGGCTGCGGTTGATATCGCGGAATGAGTCACAAAAACAAAAAAAAAAAAAAAAAAAAAGGAGCTGCTGCTGGCCTCCTTCGTGTCAGTGCCACTTTGATTAGTGGAGTTACAAAAAAAAAAAAAAAAAATGTAAAAGGGGGATGGAGAGCATGAAAGTGAAAGTGACTTTAAAAGCAGGAGGATGTGCGGTTAGAGTTGCTGCTACCATTTGGAACCTGACCACCGCCGCCACCCCCCCACTACAGACATGACTACCACAAAATAGTGAAGGCGTGAGAAAAACATGTACAGTCAGAAAGGAAGTCGCTTTGAGGGGTAGCATGGCTAAAAAAGGAACTGTTTTTAAGCAGAGTACCACTGCTTGCCACCGTCTAAAAAAACTAACAATACTGGTACAGTTTGTCCAAAGCAAAAGGTTACTCACCCCTGGCAGACAGCTTCTTGGTATTGATTATTTTGGCGGCATATTCCTGCCCTGTGGATATCTTCATGCACCTCCTCACCACAGAGAAAGCACCCCTGCATGACACATAAGAGTCAGGAACCAGTCAATATAATATATGACGAGATTTCACAAGAATATATTCAAAGGCAGCCATAATATTGAGAACGACATTAGAATAGTGAATCGTAGCATTACAATGATCATTTTCTGACCTCCTGAATCTCCTTGAAGTCTGTTCACGCCCACACAGTCAGGAGAAGAGGTCTAATCAGGCAATGCAAGTGAAAACGCCAGTGTAGGTGGACTACGGCTTTAATGTCTCTGGTCATTTTAGCAATATAAACCTTTTCCAGACATTTTGACATGTGAGACAGCAGGAAAAACTCAGGTATAACTAATCAAATTTAAAAAAAAATGGGTGAATTCCATGTAGCTGCTTCAGTTTGCTTTGTACTGTGTGTGCTGGTTCACTGTGAGACACTTCAACAGAATGGAGCCATCATTAATGTTATCAGTAACCTTTGCTTTTCCTGCTACGACAAGTCAGATAGTCCGCTGTGGTTTTAACATCAGTCTAGAGCTGCAATCATCAATTAGTTGCCAACCAATCAAATTAATCACCAACTGTTTGGAATTAATCAAGAAAAAAAGTCAAAATTTAATCCATTTCAGCTTCTCTAATGTGAATATTTTCTTAGTTTTTTTAGTCCTCTGATAGTAAATTGAAGATCTTTGGGTTGTGGACTGTTGGTCGGGACAAAACAAGACACTGGAGGACGTCACCTTGAGCTTCGGGAAACACTGATTGACATGTTTCACCATTTTACAGACCAAAGAACTGATCGATTAATCCAAGATAATAATCAAAAGATTAATTGATAATGAAAATGATTGTTAGCTGCAGTAACATGACTGTCAGGTATTTAATTCAGTGGATTAACCAAAAACTTAACTCCCATCTAGCTATTTATCTATAAATGGTTTTACACCTAAAGTGATATTAGATTTTATCCATGTTGCCCAACAATACTCTGATATAAATGGAAAGTGTAACCATATAAAAGTATTTTTCATTCCATGAAGGCATGTAAATAAAGAATGTATTAAAGGATGCCAGCAAGTGTCAACATGTCATGAGTAGCACTGCTCTGCATACCTGGAGAACCCAACAGATTTCAACAAGAGTGTTCAGAATACAAACAATCCTGACATACCTGACAATCTGAAGACTAATTCAGCTCACATATTCCCACCCTAAAGGCCTGCTAGATATAGGTCTAAAAATAGGCAGCTGGAGTACCAAGAATCTGAATTACTATGTGGATGGTGCACATTCAGTAAACCTCCAGAGAACCAGCAGAGAAATATTTGCATCAATAATCTGTTTCAAAAACTTCCAAACCTGCAGAGCGAATGCAGCAATGACTGATGTGACTGCTGATATTTAGTTAATGTGACAAAAGATTGATGTATATCAGCTCAGAGTTCTCCACTGTGATTTTTTTTTTTTTTTTTTTTTTTTTTTTAAATACAGACTGGCTGTGCTCTTTGCTATCAATTACAAGATTTAATCTGCAGCCGAGCAAAGAAGTAGAGCACCACACCTTCTGAAACCTAACTGAACATCATGTTTTTCTTGCATTTGTTCAGTAACACAGTCGGCCTGTGAGCACATTTAGCTGTCTGCAACGATTCACAGAAAACACACTGACATAGTAGGGAGAAGCAAAAATGATGTCAATATGAATACTCTGTTGTTTGTGTGTGAACTCCAGGCAAACCACTGAAGAATTCAACCCCTCTCATATTGCATGAAGGGGCGGAAACTTCTGCGAACACAAACCGAATTACTGAGAAACACATTCAACTGATGATGCGTATCATCTTATAATCATAGTCTTATTCAAAGTGGACATCATTTCACTACAGCTGGTTCAGAGCAAGGCATGTGACAGCTTATTAATACCCGATAACCTGCGCTGCTAATGATGCTAACGGCTAACTTTTGTTTATCTGGCACGTCGACAGGGTCACATGCAAGCAGCAGCAGCAAAACTTAAGACCACCAACAAATTATCACGTGCTACTATTATATTCGGCCTTACTTCCAACTAGGGCTGGGCAATATATCAATATAATATCAATATCGTGATATGAGACTAGATGTCATCTTAGATTTAGGATATTGTAATATCATGATATGGTATAAGTGTTGTCTTTGTGCTGTAATGTAAAAGTTTTGAACTTACCAGACTGTTCTAGCTGTTCTATTATTGGCTTTTACCCACTTATATCCACATTACTGATGATTATTTATCAAAAATCTCATTGTGTATTTTAAAAGCACTAATAGTCATCACTACAATATTGTTGTAATATCGATATCGAGGTATTTGGTCAAAATATCGCGATAATTGATATTGTCCATGTCGCTCAGCTCCACTTCCAACACACCTGGTGGCGCCTCTGTTAAATTTTTAAAAACTTTTTCAAGATATTCCTCCACTGAAATACACGGTAGTGCGGCAGTGAGGTGGGAAAAGCAGTTCAAAAAGTTGAGACAAACATTAAAACATGAGACAGTGAGGTTCAATAAGTGGTTTATTAAATGTTTTTTTCGTGTTCGCGGGTTGTTCGTCGATAAACAAGTAAAAAGGTTTTTGAATGGGAAGCTATCCAGGTAGGAACAGGTAGGCGGAGGTCTCTGTCGGAGATTTCGGTGAATCACCGACAGTGAAAGCACTGCAGGGCCACTTTAGAGTCCACTTGATAACACATTTTTTATTTAAAAAAAAAGATGTAAAAATGAAGAGGACTTACTTTCCCAGCTCCTCGTACAGCTGGTACTCATCGGTGAACCTGGTACAGGTTGTTGAAGCCATGTTAAGGTGAGCAGAGGAGACCGACTCTGGAAACTGAAAGCCTCAGTCGCTTTAATATTCTCCTCAGATCTTCCCCCGTGTTTCCAAAAGTGCCGCTGTTGCCTTTCAGGGAAGGAAACAAAAGCAAAGTGAGGAAAGACCTGTCAGTGACTCCTGGATGCGCTGAAGGCTCGGTGTTCCTCCTCCTGGCTGCTCCTGCAGACCCGGGTCCTCTGCTGTCTGCTCTGTTTGTCTCTACACAGACATTTGGATTAGTTGAGCGCTGTCAAGAGGGAGTTAATGTAGAATACCACACATCCGGTAGAGAAACTTCAACATAAAACCTTCATCGACATGCATTTTAATGA
Source organism: Thunnus albacares (assembly GCF_914725855.1). Classification (NCBI taxonomy): domain Eukaryota; kingdom Metazoa; phylum Chordata; class Actinopteri; order Scombriformes; family Scombridae; genus Thunnus; species Thunnus albacares. The sequence goes on along the minus strand of NC_058127.1, from coordinate 24,589,702 downwards.
CTGCTGTGGTTGTAGTGTCTCAGTCATTTCAAACACATATTTCAACCTGTTTTCAACCCAATTCATATAGTGATTATTATTTTACGTAATTTTAAAATCCTGTTTCCTCTTTACGTGTAATTTATCGTTATTTTCATACACGTTTTAATATCTTCCTGTAAATTCAATTGTAAAGTTGCCATCATGCAGAGTAGGCAAGTTATATTTGTTTAAATTGCATGTTGAACTATTAATTTTTTTATCCTAATTTTAATCATTTTAAGCTTAAAGGTTTTAATCTCAAGATTTTTCTTTTACCCAAGATTTTTTTTTTTTAACAGAAGTCTAAATAATTTTTCAGTGAAACATTTTTTTTGTTCTGCCCCATATTAGTATAATCTGGAAATGGATGGAAAAATGTTTCTTATGTTTAAAAATACACTCAAAATTCAAATACAAATTAACAATACCCAGACCCATCATCCTCACTGTCATCCCATGCTCTCCATTGTACAACAATATGGCTTCAAATAAAGTATTATCAAATAGATGACAAATTTTTGATTTCATATTTATTTTATCTTGTGAACGTGTACTTTGACACGCGTGTACCACTGTGTACATTTGAATATATAGTTTAATTTCATTTTACCTGGGACTTGGTCACTTTAATATTTTGATTTATTTTGGAGGTGAATAAACCAGTATCCGGTTGTTACTCCGTTTGCGGTGTCTCGCTTGATGAAGTAGAATGTGTTCCGAACGCTTCCTTGTTAGAAATGCTGCACAAGGCCTCCATCTAGAGGCTTTACGGTGGACCTGCTACCATGTCTGAATAACTGAACATGTTTTCTCACCTCACAAGTGGCTAAAACCTTATTGAAGCACATTTCTATAAACACAAGGTCCAACCGCAGACACCTGTTTTAGATTTCGTTGATTTAATCCACACTATTCAGTGAAGTTAGATAAATGAATCCAATTAGAAAAGAAACTCTACTTTTCCTGCAAAAAATTACAATGGAAACAACTATTTTTAGATGGTAAATTAAAAACACACTGTTGTAATAAATGTATCACCCAGAAACAATCCAGTAACACAATACGTGGCACTCTCATCTGATCTTCCTCTTTCTGCAGCAGCTTCAAGAACTATTTTTGAGCTTCACATGTTATATTTTGCTTCGTCACAGCATTTCCCACCACAGACAACAAGGAAACTAGATTATCGTTAGGGTCCACATTGTCTCAAAGGCTTTAAGAAACACTGATCTGTTTGTGCCCCCCTTTAGAAAATGACAGAGATGTGTGCCACCCATACTACCAAACTAAAACTGTCATTTCTCATCAACTCTTAACAAAATGTGCTGAGTTAAAGTAATATGTAAAAAAAAAAGTAATATGTAGAACAGGAGCTGTACGTTCCTTTTCACACGTTACTCATGAGTTACTGTTGTGCATGAGTTACTTCACTGTGCAGAATGATGTACAGTATGTGCAGAGTCTGACACTAGAAAGCTGTTTTTTTATTGTTATTCCATTGTTTTATTAAAGAATATTCAGGGCACATAAAGTGCTGTATATTTTAACATGCATGTGATGATGCAATGAACAGAGAACTTGATATCAGATCAAAACCAAATTTCATGGTATGTCTCACCCCTAGTCTTCATCAGCAAATGGAGTTGGCTCAGTTGTTATGGAGATAACTCAGACTACTCATCTATGTATAGAGCTTCGGTAACATTGTTGTATATGGGGTTAAGATGTGAAGTTAGAGTTTGTAATGCACAATGTTAAAGCTTAAAAGGAATGAAGGAGCTCCTCACAGAAAATGTAAATAGATTGTGGTGGTGAAACAGCTGCAGAAAGACACTGGAAAACAAAGAATTAAGTCTTAAATCTTGTGAATTTTAATTGGTACTGATATTCCAAATGCCTTTGTATGAATGTTCATTTTTATATTAACTGCTAAAACAGCCTAGCCTCTTCCAGATCTTTGTCTGGCCATCCGATGACTCCTGCTCAATGACCTTTGACCTCTTACTAGTCTATGCTGTGAGCAGTGTTGGTTTACTGTACTGCATGGATTTACTGTAGATGTTCCATCACAACTGAACCAACTACCTCCATTTGTCAAACTACTGTTTCTGAGGGTAGGGATGAGCTTTCACTCTCAGCTAATTGCATCTTTTACTTTAACCTGAGTTATGAGATGTATACGTGCAGATGGAGACCTTAAAGGCAACAGAGTAGCTCCTGTGGACACATTTACTGTAATATATTGGGTCAGTCATTAGCTTCCTGCTAATGACTGATCAAAGTAATTAGGTCATGGTGTTTCTAAAACTGATTTGTTTTGTATGTCTTCCGGCAAAAATATTAAAGCAATTTAATTAAGAAAACAAATCTCTTAAGAAGTACAACCCTCAAGAAATCCCAACTGTTCCGTCCCAGCACAGAACCACTTCAAAAAGAGCCTCATCAGGTTCACCTTGCACACCTGCTGTTAACTGATCTCCATTAATCCCCGTTCAGCCTATAATCTGATCTAATCCAACAGTGAGGAGGTGAGGTTGTAAAACACACTGTTGGCTGCTTCCTGTGCAGAGAGAGTTACAGATGTTATAGGCTGTGTGAACACCCATCATCATCACCACCATCAGTTCTCTGTAACACTGAAATGCTATTACATGTGTGCTGTTGAGTGGAGTGATTATCACCTTGAAATACTCCCAGATTAGAACATTTCATTGAGGAATGACTGCATGGCTGTATGTTGGTAAAGGAAACAAAAAGTAAGCTGCCCATATGTATCTACATCAGCGGCATCACCATGACGATGAGTTATTTTTAGAAGGGCCAGAAATGTCTCCTATGCATGGATCCTCCTGCTCTCTGCTGCCACCTACTGACAAGACATCCTCATAGACATCCATAGAGGTTCTGAAGATGAGAGCTGGATAATGTTGTTTAACCTGTGATTGTGATAGAAATGATTCTAGTTGACAAAAGAATCTCCACTCAAGGTACACGTATTTGCTTGTTGTGGAGCTTTTGACCACATCACACAGTCTGCAGTTTCATGACAACCATGCAGACTTCATCTGTTGAAGGCCGTGTGACACATTGGAAAGCTCCAAAACAAGCAAGCAAGGGCCTTTGAGTGAACCGCTGTTTCTAAGATCAAGAATGAACTATGCACCTAATATTATGATCATACATTGTGTGTTTGGTAAGAGTTGCTATTGCTGGGATTTTTATACAGTGCTCATTCATGGATATAATTCATATGTTTTCAGGCACCAAATCCTTTTTTTTCAATATGATTTTGTCCAAATGACCAAAGCTGAGTTACCAACTGCCCCAAGGCCCCAGTGCAGAGGAGCCCCAAAAGGCCCAGGTCACCTGCTTGACAAATGGTTTGGGCAATTAGATAAATTGTTAGGAATTACGTTATTTAATAGGAAGTTTGCATCTCAAGTACAGTATCAACAGTTGAGTCCAACAATATTAGCTAATTTGGTGGCTGTGTCAACATCTGGTTTTAAGACCTCTCTTTACTTTGGTTTATATAGTGGTCACATGATATGTATTCCTAATGAAGTGGTATTTAGTCAAATTACCATAAAACAAGCATAAATAGTGGATCTGTATCCAAAGCCACACATAAATACACATTGAAGTGATGGCAGGTGGTAGGCAAATACGCTCCACACTGGAAAAATACCAATACGCATTACATTTAACCCGCACTTGATGAACAATTATATTGCTTGGAAGTTGTATTCAGAGCCAAGTGTATCCCACAATTCACCACAGACTACTGCACAACACCACTACAGGATAATTCCAGTTTATATCAACCTGGCACACTGTATTTCCCATAAATGTGGCCACTGTGACTCACCAGCTCCATTATAGAGATTCAGGGAAATGAGGACTTGCACAAAACAGCGTATACCAGGGCATATCAGGTTAAAATAAACCAGGACTTTCCTTTACGTTTATGACATGTTGGATTGAGCATGAATATTATTTTCCACGTCCAAACAACACAAAGTTATGTCAATGATCATATTAACAATCTGTACTTCTTGATTGTGGGAAACATGTTTCATCCTTAAAAATGTTATCAGACAGAAACTGTTCCAAATAATGTTACGTCATTTAAACTCACATGCTTCTAGATAACTCAAATTGATTGCTTTATTATTGTTTCTCCTCTCAGCTCCTGAATGTGTATTTTTTTTTACTGCCATCTGATTATATGTGAGTCACATGATGTGTTCATTGATCAAGCGTGCCCCAGTGAGCTCTCATAAGCTTCCACACTCTTGCAGCCACTCAGAGGACAGTAGGTGGGGGCCCTGACAGGAGGAGGGCGCTGTTCTTCCAGCTCAAGTGAGACAAAAACTCTCAGGACGCTTGACTCTGACAGGTGATGAAAGGAGAGAAAAAGTGGAGGAGCTAAAATAGGAACACATCCAATGTGTCAGTAACACCTGAGGCAATCAGGTGTCTTCATGCATATTTTACATTGTGTTAACTTTTTTTTTTTTAATCCAGCACAATGTTAAAAGAACAACAGTACACACTGTAAGATGAGTGACACTTGGACAAAATAAACTTACCCTGCCTCAGCTCATAGGTGGCCTCATGTTACTCAGTGTCATTAAATGCACGGTGGGATCAGATTTTTGAAGGCAGAGATTTATACTGTAACACACAACCGTACATTTTTCCTCACTCGGTGTTGGCGTGAGCTGTAGACAGCATATGGAGTTTATAAAGAGACGATCCAACCTTCCCATCTGGTGGTGGGAGAGAAGGTCAGTGTGGAGACCCAGGAGGCTGGAGGAGACTGAGCTTTTACTGCTGCAGTAAAACTCTTCTCACACATACTGTGGTTACATAACGTAACACTAAAGTTTGAAACATATGGGTTTTTGAAGGCTAATAATGATAGCAATGTCAATGATTTTCTTTCTTTTTTTTTTTCTTAACATAATGTTCCTGTTTCCACACTCTTGTGTGCCTGACGTTCGTTTCTAAAGGATCACATTTTTGGTCTTAAGATACTGGTAATTGATACTTAATTTACTTTATTTCTGTAAATTTGTTCTAATTCTCTTTTTGAAACAAGTATGGTTAAAAGTCAAAAAACATGCTTGACTTTTGCAGATATGGTTGTCAATATCTTTGGATTCAAGATGCAAATGAGTAGTAGTTTGACCAGTATATCTATCACTGTACTGTAAACAAGCCAACAGTTTAACTAGATTATCTAAAGTAAACAACTTTATTTGAAGGCAAACCCCATGGTCAGTGCACCTGGAATGTTGGTAAAAACCTGTCTGACTGCTCATGTTTCTTGCCCTGCATTCCAAGATCTCAGCAAGTACCAATGTTAGCATTAGAAATAATAGGAATAACAGCTACAACTACAAGACCTAAGTTGTAATAAACTGGAATTACCCTCTCAAGAAGTTGCTGAAAGTACCAAATTTCCCAGTACAAAATGTTTCCTACATAACTTTGTTTATGTCTAGATGAAAAAGTGTCTATGGTTTTGGTGGTTTCCATCTTTTCAGTTCAGCCAAAAGACAAAAAGAATAGCCAAAGACAAAAATGATAAAAAGCTGACAATTCTGACTGTATGTTCAGACCAGCCAAGGATGTAGGATGATCCACCACATTCAGTGACAATGCAGGAATTAGTGTGGCCTGTATGTAGCGACTTGGCAAGTAAGGGTATAGAAGTTGGAGTCGTAGGTGGTCCTCCAGAATTTCATGCAGTTCTGGGGATCACATGCAGTCTCAAACCTGCAATTAATGTTTGCCTTATTTACAGTAACCACAATCTTTCTCTAACATTAGCCAAGAGTTTAAATTGTCTCACCCTAACCATAGTTTATTTGCCATGACCAGGATGTTTCCCCCACTTTAACTATGATGTAGATATCATGTGCAGACACTGTAGAAAGTCATAATTTTAAAAAACATTGGCATTAAATGTGAAAAAACATAACTGGATGTAATCCAGGGTTTTGTCTGTGAAGATTCTCAGTCATCCAGGTCATGGTTGTCCAAGGAGGGTTTAACTGAGGGCAGCTGGACTTATCTACAACCAAGAAGTCCAGTTGCCCTTGATTCAACCCTCCTTGGACAATCCAGGGTTTTGCAGAACCGCTAAATATTGATATTCCTGTCTGGCAATAGAGTTGGTTTAGATTTAACACAAAGCAAATTCTAGTCAATGGAAAGACACAAGTGAATGTGAAACGATGCAAATGCATTCTAGGCGGTGTGAACTGAGGTGAAGAGGTCAGTGCTACTTGAAAATGTTTCTGTGTGACTTTTAATGAATGTACAGAGATGGATGCTTGCTAGCCACACCTAATGCTAGCTACAGCTAATGTATAGTCAGCAAATGGGCTGTTTGTGGTGAATAAGGACTGCACAAACAGTCCAGAGAAAAATTTTGTAGGAAGAAAACAAGGTGAAAAATTCACTTCAATTCAATCTGAATGCAACCAAAACAAAAAAACCCAACCAATTGGTTGGCCGATTACACTAGAGCTGCAAAAAGAAATCATTTCAGGTATTTTCCAGGCAAACACACCAAATATTCAGACTATAATCTGATAAAAATGCTGCATTAGAATCAAATTATCCATCAAAATCTTCTATAGCATTGATAAATTCTACATTACATACTGCACATGCAGAATAGAATCAGTCAAATTGCATCATATGAAAGTGGAACCTCACTGATGAGTCTACCCACTGGCTAAACACAGACTAACTCTCAGACATATTAACACTACGTCCAAATTCCTCCAAGAGGAAACAAATGGAAAGGTGATCCCGAGGCTTACGTCATGCCATCATGTGATTGCAGTCCAGTATTGTCCAACCTTCCATTGCCTCTGATTTCCTTCACACACCCTGGCATGTGACAGGTGGAGAGGTTTTAAGTCTTGCAGCTGAAATGTATCCAGTCTTTTTTCTCCATTACTGGCAATAAAAAGGAAGGAGGAGGTGTATGGAGGACTGGGTTTCTGCCAGTACAGTGAACAGCTGAGTGGTCCGGCATGACGCCATATGGGAGTCATCAGGAGGAGGCGATTCATCCCTCCCATATCCTGCCTGACCTCCTTGCGCTTACAGTAAGGATCCGTGGAGGGCTGCCATGTAATTTCCCCTCCCTCTTTTTCTCCTGCTTCATATATTCTATTGTCTTCTTCTGCTTTCATTTTGGATTTCCCACCTCACCTTCTCCTCAGTTTCTGTCTGATCTGAAATGTGTATTACTTTGCTGTTGAGACTTAAAGGATATTTCTTTTTATTATTATTATTGGACAGACTTTTTATTACTACTATGTTTTCATAGTTATGGTCATCATTTCTGTCAGTTATAATAACATTCTATTCACAAAAGTAGAGATCCGGGAACACAGGAACAATGCTGCAATGAAGACTGCGGGGGCAAGAATCACAACAGCTTGTATTTACATGTAAAACCAAAGTGAGTGCCTGTAATAATCCCTCATTTCACAGGAAAACTTTGTGCACACAATTTTCAAACTGAACCAGGAAGTCAGTTTTTGAAGGACAAAAAAGAAAAGCAATGCATTTACTTTGATGGGTACAGTTTTATTATTTAAAATGATAACTGAGAAATGATAACAAGCTTAAAGGATGATTTACACAAGATAATGTAAAGAAACCAGACTATGGGTGATGTCATTTTAAAAAATAAATTAGGCCAGTTTCAAACCTGCAGTGTTAGTCCGGTTTAATCAGACTCTTGTTCCTTCACACTCTCGCTCCTACCCGAGACACATCTGACCAATGAGCAGAGTGAGCATTCTCAGGTGGTTCTAGTGATGCATTATGGCTTGTTTTAAATATTCTTCTGGGTGAAGAGAAACCAAACCACGGGGAAAACACAATTTACCAGCAAACCAACTATAGGATTGAAAATGCCTTTTAAAAAGTTCAAAAAATATCTACTTTTCTACATCTTTTAAACCTTTTTTTCTGGAATTCCTTGTAAAGCACCTCATAAACTCAGATTTTTGATAACCACTCTATAAATAAAACTGACTATAACTGCCATTCACATGCATGTGTGAGCATACTGTGTATTGTTCTTTTTTCAGCACATCTGGCTTTAGCCTCATGTGTGCTTATGTGTGTTTCTTTAACTGTATTGTGTGTATTGAAAAAGCACAACAGTTTATGAATCGATCAATCACGCTCTGGTGACGTGACCTGAGCTTCAACCAGGTTGAAGAGGAGGTGAAAGTCCAGCTGTGATACATCAACTCCAACAGGATCTGACACACGGGCCTCTGATTCCCCCCGGCCAGACACACTGAGGTGATGGGGGAGGAAGGACGGGCTTCATTTCTTTCCTCCCTCTTGCTCTGCTGACCTGGCAGACAAGCTTTTCATCCAGCTGATGCTACTGTATGAGGCTACATTCAAACAGGCAACTCATCTGATCATGTCCTATATCCAGTATGACTTTTCTTTTCTTCAAGGATAATTCAGGTTTATTGCAACATAGCCATCATTTCCTTCATTATAGTAAGTTGTACTCACCAATTTAATTGCTGAGATGTGAGAACATGGAGACAACACTAAAAAGATGTCCAGTGTGGAAACACAGGCAGTTAAATGATTGGACATTTTTAAACAAACCCCCAGGATAGTCAAACATGGAAGAAAAAATTAAAGCCAACTGTAACAATACTATTCAAATAGTCAGTTGTAAACATCTGAACAGCTTGAATGAATAGTTGAACATTCTGGAAAATACACTTATTTGCTTTTGTGCTTAGAGTGAGATGAGAAGATCTACAGTATATCATGTCTCTCTGTTAAAAAAGCAGCTAGAGTCAGGACTTGGTTAGCTTAGCTTAGCATAGAGACTGTAAACAGTAAAGATCACTAATTAACATGTTGGATCTTGTCTGTTTTATCTGTACACAAACAGAGGCATGAAAACGACAATTTGTGGTTTTAGGGGGAGTTACATGCTGAAACTTTTGCCTTGACAAACAACAGTTAATCCATCTGCCTACATGTACCACTTCTGTCAAGTATCTCTGGCTATAACACAATAGCACAGGTTTTGGTTTTGGTCTTTGTACAGGCATGACAGTATCAAACCTAGCAAACTCATGGTCAGGGCTGCCAAATTCTGACTTCAGCTTGGAGTGGGATTTGTTCCCATGGGAGGGAGGGGAAGGGGAAGGTTGGGAGCAAATCTTTTTGCTAATTTGTGTTTATTGGGTAGCATTTTTGATATACAATCCAGATATTACACAAATTTTTCTTCAAAAGATAGGATGAGAAAGATCTATGTTCCTCACCAAGTCGCTCCCATCATCCAACAGTCTCCACTTTAGTCTCTGAAGTCTATCCAAATAAAAGTAAACATGTCTATGCATGGGCGCCTGGTTATATTTGGCAGGGAGTCTGGGGGTCCTCCCACAGAAAAAAAATTGTAATTTCAAACAAATTTCCTGTATTTCTACACCACTTAACCACTTGGATTAAGTTAGAAGAGATGCTGAGTAAGATTACTCTGAGCAGCATGCGTAGGAATAAATTACAATATAACAGATTTGTGTATATTTCTGGCTTTCCCCAGAAATGGTCTGAATAAGTTGCTGCTGCATGGTACTGCTGTTGTGCTGTGCTGCTCTGTCTTCTCTGTCTGAGCACTGTCAGTGTCCTCTTTTCGCGCTGCAAAGTTATCAGTTATGAATTTGATTTTCACTGCATGAGAAAATGGATGTGTGGTGTGAGAGCATGTGAAAAGTGCCAGTTGCTTGAGTCTCACAGTCAATGTGCGAGAGTTGGCAGCCCTGCTCATTGTGGTACCAAGACTTCGGGAAGCTGCATACAGTCACTGCACACGGCTGTTATTCGGATAATACATCCAGCACAGTTTTAATACATTTTCGTTTGTGAACTAATTAAACAAATGTGATAAAATGTGTTGATTAGTGAGTTTTAGAAGTGTGGGTGCATATTGAACTTTGGATAAAGCCACGCCAGCTGTTCCCCCCCGCTTCCAGTCTTTGCTAAGCTAGGCTAACCTCGTCCTGACTCCAGGTCTGTACTTGATGAAATGGCATAAAAGATCACTGTTGCGGCCAACAAAGGTTTGGACCCAAAACCAGCCAAACAGAGAAGATGGAGTGAAAGTAGGTTAAATGCCTCTTTACAGGGAAATCTGAAAGGTGTGGACAGGTAAAGAATGACAGAAGAGAATAGTGAAAAAGTTTGAAAATTAATCATAAAAAAATGCAAGAGTAATACAGCTGAGAAAAAGAGATAGAAATAATTGCCAGAAAGTCATTTCACACAACTAATGACATCGGTTTAATATAAAAAGCAAATGGCATTACCACATTTGGATCACACCATTAATTAAACTAATGTTATAGAGAGAAACTGCAGGCTCGGACATTCAATGTAATCGACTCGGCAGGTGGTGTGTGACCTCATCTTTCCGCACTCATGCTCAGAGTATAAACATTAATCAAACAAGGATGTGATTGTGTGTATTTGAATAATGAGGAAGAGATGAGCTGAACATTACATCAGCGGTTAATTAGTGAGGAAAACAATGTTCTCTCTTCAGTAAAATGTGGGAAACAAGTGTTGCTGATCTAACTGGTCCTTCATTGTTAAAGATATGTCTGTTATGCTGAGTGGGCTTTACACGAAGAAGCTCACTACACACTGTTAGAGCCCTGTGTAAATCTAAAGTGGTCAGACAATGTGTTATTTCCCTGCGGTCTAGTGAAAGGTAAAGGTGCAATTTGTAGCATTATAATGCAGGGGTGTACAGATTGCTTTATTGGGTGTTCAAGAAGTAAATTTTTCACTCTGAAATCCCAACTCTGCAGTTCCCATCAGCTCTATGGAGCATTTTAACATCTTTTAGGTCATTGTTTTGGTTTTACAGCTGGCAAAATCTGCTGTTTAGCTCACTCTCACCACTCTTATCAACCTCCAGCAGCAACAGGCAGCTGTTCTCTGAAAAAGCTCTGATAAACCCACTGTACACTACCTCCTCAGCACCAAACAGCGGACAGATATATGTATGTACATACATCTGACATATACGATATGTCAGATGTTGTGTTTATTACTTGTTTACAGCCCTTAAGTTGCCAAATGAATTGAATTATTGCAGCTTTAATGATATATATATAATATAAATGAGCTTATCTGAAGTTGTGGGAGGGATACTGTATTTCCTTTTATATATTTTCCAGTTGGCTACACATAATTCAGCTAGTTTACACCTTGATCATGTGAGAACCTAATTTATACATTTCACACAGTGCCACGGTACTGTGCCATTGCAGCTTTAATGATAATATTTAATGAGCTTATCTGAAATAGTGGGAGAGATACTGTATTTCCTTTACTTAAGATAATATCCCAATTTGTGTTTCAAGTCATATTCAACAACACCGGGTAAACTCATTTGAAATGACATGTTAAGCTAGATGAAGAGTTATGATATCAGTAGCTTATATGACTGGTGTACTGACAACACACACAGCCAATAATTTTTAGTTAGTCTCATTTTTTCAGTCTGTTGGTGCTTGCTTTACATATCTTGAGATTTGGCTAAAGAATCAAATTAATTTAAAAAACTAAAATCTTAGCCACAGGCACAGAAAGTGTAGGTCTTGACTAGTGTTGGGCAAGTCACTTGAAAACTGTAATTAATTACTGATTACATATTATTCATCGTAAGAGTAATAACATTACTTTACTTATTACTCGGCACATTGTAATGTGGCTATAAAAAAAATTAAAAAATACTGACGTAGTTATAGGATGTCCAGAAATGGGTAGTCTGAGGGCAAAATTATCGCACAAATACGATAATTATCACACGTCTGGCAACACTGCACAGCACTCCAGAAGTCCCAACCTCAGCTGCACGATTCACACATCCTCCAATCCTGAACTAAACTAGCGTCAGGTGACTCCTGAATGAAGGCATACTCATAACTAATGTTAGTAAGCCAGCTAAGAACACACAACATGTGAATAAGACAACATATCTCCTCCTCCGGAGTGTCCAGAGCTAAACGCAGATCACCACTCCATGAATCCCTGTAAGACTGCAAGCACACTGACCCCCAAGTGTAAGAGTGTTACTGGGATTAGTATTTGTAATATGATTACTGAATTTCAAATTGTAATCCCTTACACTATTCAAACTTACTGCAAAAATTAATTATAATACTGTAACGCAACACTGGTCTTGACTGGAAATAATAATAATAATACGTCTATAATACTATTTAGTGGTAGGTTTATTGTTGGAGGTAAAAGACCAGCCTCAAGAGGACTAACAGATTTAAATGGCCTCGGCTTTGTATTTTAATTTATGTATGAACCGAGCCAGATGTAATAGGATATATGCTGCATTTATGCACATCAAAAGCCCAGGTTGCTTTACAAGTGTCTTTTCATATATATATTCAATAAAAGCAATGTGGTGTATGGCTAATATGGCTTTAAATTTGAGAAACCCTAATATTATCACTGGTGTAGGAAAAAAGTCTGCCAGTTGTCTCCAGCAGTCTTCTGTTTATAATTACAATTATGCTGAGGTGTCAAAATTACTTTGACAGTGATACATTGATGTTATAAAGTGTTACATGCAGCACTTTTAAAGTGTGCAACACTCCTGTTTCAAACTTGTTGGATTGAAAATGTCAAGAAATGTGCCGGCACGTTCTGGGTGGAGTACAGTACAGCTCATCATCTGCAGTTGATTAATTCTTCTGAAAGTGGAGGGGAAAATCTCTGTGACGTGCTTTGCAGGAGACATCAAGGAGGAGGAGGAGTGTCAAAGAGTTTTCAGAGGTGGAGGGGGTGGCAAGTGGACAACAGGCCTGGAGGCTAACTACCGCTGAGAGATGGACGGCAATGTGTTTGTGTGCAAGATCTGGGCCTTCATTGCAACACAGCTGGTGCAACAACAAAATCCCCACAGGTCTGGACTTGAGCATAACTTTCGGAGGACCTCTGCTGAGCAAAGTATGGAAGCATGGAAGAGAAACAGGAGGATGAACAGCACGTAAAAAAGGCATTACAGGAATAATGTCTGGGATAAAAAGAAAAGGAAACGGTGAATGGTTAAAAGGGCAAGTACTCAACAAGAGTAATGAAAGGAAGAAGAAGAAATATTAAGATATTAAGGGAGTGGTCCCAGGGAAGTGCAAAATGGGGCCATATGTCATAAACTGGATAAAGTGGGAGTGCTGGTCCTCAGCTGAAGGCCAAGAGAAGTTCCAGTTGTGCATGGGTGAAATTGCTCATTACAGGAAATCCCCATGTCTGGAACAGGACTACTAGCCAAGAGAGTCTGTCCATCAAGCTAATTCACTGTTCTGTTTTCTCTCACACACTTAAAATCTTCTCGTGGGCTTCAACAAGTGTCAAAGTTGCTCTAACTCATGTAGGTAGACCTGTTATTTCAATGGAGCAGTATGTATTTTCCTGCGTGAAACATTTTCAGAAACATTTCAGTATGTACATATGAACCCTTGTGCTTCCTACAGGAAAGAGGATGTATCATTTTTTATCATATTGGCCCATTATTTGACTTTTTAGACCTCTTCCTAGGCAGGGCTTCCTATGACATCACTGTCAAACATGACAGCAGCCATTTCTTATGCTTGTACAACCACTTGAAAAAAATTCTCAACTACCTCTTACGAATGGAATGTCACACTTTCGCCAAATAGCTGGAAAGCACAGCCCTGCAGAGTGTCATGCTGTGAGTGAATGCATTGCATGCATTAAATGTGTTTTGGCATTTTGGGTGGTGTTCACAAGATATTTCATGGATTCAGTATTAATTCTGATTCTTTTGGACAACAGCTGCTTGATATTTGTCTCGTTTTTCATCACTCGACTTTGGGAGAGATAATTCAGAGCTCAAGCCTAGCTGAGTCATGGTGTTTCACATGTAACTCTTGGCAGTGAGGTGGGCGGCTCTTTCCAGTTGGCTACACATAATTCGGCTAGTTTGCACCTTGATCATGAGAGAACCAAAACTATACGTTTCACACAGTGCACAGCTGAAAGAAAACCAACGCAGTTTGGCACAACTGTACTGCCGCACTTCACTTAGATCAAAGCTTTCTGGCTCTGCCATCCATCAGGTTTATTTTCTCATATCATTCCAAATGAGCAGTAATGGGCATTCTTAATGTGAGGCGGCATGGTGAGGGATCTTGATATATTGCCTTAAAGCTCAGTTACAGGAAAAAAAATACCCTTGCTTTTTCCCATAAGAGGGATGCTAATGCCCATAACTGAAAGCAAATGTGAATTCCCAGAGAATCTAGGGTTTAACTGTTCCTATGGTCCATGGGAGAGGAAATTCAGCACGACGTAACAAAATAAGAATCTGATCTTCTATAATTCTCAGCTGTGGCTCATAATACAGGGAGGACATCCCATGTAGTTTATGGTCAAGAGTGAACCTGAGCTTAACCAGGTAAATTCTGTTTCCCATGGGTATAATCTGGCCTCCTGACACAACTCAAAGTGAAAAAGCTGAGGAAAACCAGCACGATTAACCCAAATAGACCTCACCTGCTTCAGATTTACAGAGGTTAAGGATCGAAAGAACCATTTTCATATCAGCATAAGCTGTTAACACAAATGCCGCTGTGAAAGTTGAGTCAGTGCCTGAATGGTCTGAGGTCATAACTTGGCACTGAGTACAATACAGAGGCAGAGGGATCCAAGTTAGTGTGGATGGGAGGGATGTGCAATGCAGCCTGGCACTTTTTCCAAGGGAAAGCCCCTCTCTCCGGAGCTCCTGTTGTTTCATGGGTTTGTAACAAGCTAGCAGATTATAGCAAAACGAATTGCTCAAAACAGACTCGCATTGAAGACTGGCTGGTGCCATGGACATCAGCTAATGGGGATCCCTTTAAATAAATAAATTGCTCTTGGAAACTGTATGGTTAGCTAATTAAGAACACAAATAGACAAGCTAGGGAAAGCAAATAAAAATAGTACAATACATGTTCCAGTATCCTGTTCCAATTCATTTTTAGGCAACTATAAATCTTTTGGGGTACAGGAAATTTAGAAGTAATTTGGTGTCATTAAAATAGCTAATTGGCCTATAAAATACAACAAAACATCTACCATTCAAGTCAGTCATCAACATTTTAAGCTGGGGATTTGGTGACTGTTTATATGGGTGCCAAGCAACAGGAGTATGAACAATATGGTTCAGTATGAACAAATTATGTTCACTCCATGTGAATAGTTCAATTTCTCTTTTCCTCGATCATGGCTTCTTGTACAGTGCACCATGACTGATGGGGCAGGCATTGCAAGAAAGAAATTAGGTCTTTATCACTGGATCCCACTTTATTGTATTTTCCATTTACAAATGCACTCAGTGGCAGTGATTCAGCTTCTAAATATGAGAGCTATTCCAGCTTTTCCAGGTACAAGAGTACTTATTGTCATCAGAACAAAAGAGATCTAACTGTAAAAAAATGCAAACCAGATAGAGTTAGAGAGATTGCAGGAGACAAAGAGCTTTGTGTCTGGGGCTTTTATTTTGTTTGTTTGTCTTACATTCAGGTTGGCCTGGTGCCAGACCAGACATTATCTAAAACAGGAAACAAAATCTGTTATTCTAAGTTAAGGCAGTCTGTGCTTATAAAACCAGAATCAACTCACACATCACATAAATCCTACATCTGTCTCAATGATACTGTATCGCTGTAATCAACATAATAGAACTATGTCTTACTTTATTTCTGTCACCAAAAATTTATGGCAACTGTCTATGAAGATGTATTACCTACTCTAAGTGAAACATGAGTCTACAGAACAATCTAGAGGTGAAAACAGTTCAAGCATGCAACAAGATCTAGAAAAATAAACATTCATTAAATGCCCTTTACATTAACATGAGGTCTTAGTTGTGTCTGGGCATGACAGTAGTGTTTAAACGAGTGGATCTTTTCCATATTTTCTTGAGGCATTTCAAAAGGTCCATCTGCATTATTTTTTCATACAGTATATACTGGAGTCAAGTTAAAACTAAATGGAAATAGAAAGTCTAAAGAGGACAATCCTGAAACAGGAGGTGTCAATCCCTGAGAAAAAGCAACTGAAGTCTTTCACAAATGGGGCAGACTACTCATCTACCTTCCTTTTCAATTTTCTGTTCTTTGATTTCTTTTTCCACCTTCTTTTACCAAGATGGTTAGTGAACAGGTTATTGTATCTCTCATCCTCCTCTTGCTCTTCCCTCTCATCTTTGTACCAGGGTCCCCACACGCCCCCGTTGTACTGAGGGTTAGAACGCAGGTCTTTCGCTGGGTAGCGTACCGGAACTGCGGTCTTGTTGTACTGTGCAAGCCGCATAAGCATCTTCTTCACTATGTGTGGGTAGCGCTGAGACAAGTCCACTCTCTCGTAAGGGTCAGCGGTTATGTTGAACAGCCAGATGGACTTACCCCTGTCCCAACGGACACGCTCATTATGCCAGCGATTGGTCAACCGCTGGTTGGAGAAGGTCTGGGGAGGCACCCAGTCACTGTAACCAGGCACCCCTGTCAGGAGCTTCCAATGGCCCACTCGGATTGCAGCCTGGATGGCTGTGTTCCATAAACCATATCCAGCCTTCCACGAACCATTCTTGGCCTTGATGTAGATTGGGTCAATGTTGTGAAGAATGTCCTGGCGAGGTGAGGGGCGGCCTTCACTGATAGCCTCCCAGACATCATACCCATCCAGATTTAGATCTTCGTCTAAAGCCCCTTCACCCAGGGTCACCAGTGTGGGGAACCAGTCAGTGATGTGGACCAAAGATCGACATTTTGTCCCTTTGTTCACCAACAAGGGACTATGAACGAAGCCTACTGCCCTGATGCCCCCCTCCCAGTAAGTGGCCTTACTACCCCTCAAGGGCCAGTTACTCCCACCCGCTAATGGCTGGCCCCCGTTGTCTGAGGAGTACACCAGAACTGTGTTGTCATAATAACCGTAGCGTTTTAGCGCTAATGTGAGGTTATGGATCGCTTCGTCCAGGCAGGAAACCATGGCAGCATATTTACGGCGGTGCAGGTTCGGAATACCCTTGTAGCGCTCGAGGTAGCGGGCGGGAACCTGCAGCGGGGAATGAACAGCCTGATAGGCTAAGTACAGAAACAAGGGCCTGCGAGGGTCATGATTGGCTAAGATACTGATAGCCTTTCTAGTAAACATCACGGTTGAGTACAAGCCGCGGTCCTGTTCCCAAGCGGCTTCTTCCCCTTCATACAAATCATAGCCACACATGCCAGGCCCTTCACATTTATAGTGACTGTAATAGTCCCCGCTTCCTAGCAGGGAGCCAAAGAAACTGTCAAAGCCACGCTGAGTGGGCATGCAGCCACGCTTATAGAAGCCCAGGTGCCATTTGCCCACCATGTGTGTGGAGTATCCTGCTTGCTTGAGCTTCTGGGGCAAGGTGACATTTTCCAGTGGTAGGCAGTTGGCCTGGGTAGCTCGAATGATGGAGTGTTGAAGGCCCGTGTGGATCTGATACCTATAAAATGAAACAGATATTGGCCCATCAGAGACATTAACAATTTTAAAGAAATATGCAACTTTTATATGCAAATATGCAATTGATGAAAGCTGGTCATCTAATATAAAATACCTGAAAAACAATTACTGTAATCATTTTAGGGACATTGTTCACTTAGAAAATATATGCTACTCAAAACTGAAAAAGGACTGTATCCATTAGCTATTGCACAATAAATTAATGTCTGTTACTGAGGGAAGCACCAAATCATGATAGTTCAGTCTGCCATGACATTACAACTGATAGGATTATGCTGTATATAGGATAATAGGCTTATTTACATTATGTTCACATGCTACTGTATGACATTTCGATATCATAATCCCCTCACAGAGGACTCCTCTCATAGACCTTTTGAAAGAAAAATCTTGTCTAGTCACAGAGAAAATCTTTGTACTGGAAATTACACACTGATAGATTATTCAATCCAATTATAATTACAATGGACCCCATCCAAAACAAACACATTAGAGCTGAGTGCTTATAGGCTGGCAACCCAAGCGCAGGCTAATGTTCAGCTGATGTCTAACAGTGCAGTGAAAGGAGGTGGATGGGTAATAGTAGGTGGAGGGGGGAGGCCCAGAGCAAAAACAGAAGACCCGTCACTCAAGGCCAGACAGGAAACAGAGTTTTGACCTGGTGCTAATGATGCTGTGGCAGCCACTTTGGCAGCAAGCTAACACATTACTAATGTGTTATAGACAGACACAATATATTGAGGAATTTTTATATAGTTAGAATGCAATGTGTATGTAATTATTATGTAATTTTTCCAATACCTTACATTGCAACTGTAAACTTGCAAGTGTGTTTGGCAGAGAAGATAGGATTTACCATAGGTCAGTCCAAAATTTGGGGTAATTTATTTGACTGATTGCTACATAGCAAAAAATTACTACTACACCACAGTATATCTGCAAGAAATGTTTATGAACTCCCACTGCTCAAATTAGGTATCTTATCTCAGTTTGTAATTACTTGATGCCTCTATAACAAAGCCAGTTGCTTAGTACTGAGTAGGGCTGGGTATCAAATCCTAATTCATTTTGTGTACAGACTGAAATTTGTTTTTCTTTATTCAGATTGAAAATCAGGAAACTCTTCTAATTTTAGACTTTATTTTATTTAGGCAAAGTTCTTCATTTTAAGCTTCCCTTGTCAATATTTTTATGAAAATGGGTTAAATGACTATGTGTAATGTGAAAGGTGTTGCTAATCATAGAGAAAATTCCACAGAGCATTATCAACCAACACTGTAATTACTCTCAGGTCCAGGTCCAACTGGTTCCTAGTGTCCAAAACGCAATCTGGCAACTGGTGTTGGACAAGGTCTGAAATTAATTTAATTGAGTCCACCTAGGGTCCTGTTCTATCACTGTGGAAATCGGTCTGTGTAACATCATGTATGATAAGAACAGGATCCATGTGATCCATCAGCCCTGATAACCTTCATCAAAGAAGAAAAACGTTTTTTTCTGTAGGTGAGACGGAGAGGGTGAGGGGAGCAAATGCAGTGCAAAATTATCTTGCTCCTCCTTTCAAATGTGGCTGCTCAGTAATTGGTGGTTCATCATGCTGCTGTCAGTGTTGGTGGTCTCTCTGTTTTGGTTGATAACATTTTGGAAGGGGTGTAACAATCATTGGGTCTATTTGGACCACGTTCCTCTTGTATTGGATCTCTTAATCAATTTATGCTTTTCGGGTTCCTGTAGGTCTTCAATATATCTGCTATGGATTTGAGCTAAAGCTTTTGACCCATAAAGACCTCAATCTGGCGCTAATATCAAAGTTTTTCAAAGGATATCCAGCTTAGTACTGAGTGGACTACTAACTGCAACTGTGAATGCAATCAATTAAAGCTAAGAGCTGTGGGAATAGTTGGGTAACTCTAAAACAGCAAGCCAACTTTATATTTACTGAGACTGTGACTGCCTTGTGCTTTTGGCCCACAGTGAAGCAACCCAGCTGGAACTTTGGAAGCACTCTGAAGACAAGAACAATGAGCTGTGACTTCATTTCTGTCTGACTCCTTATGTCTGCTTTGAGCGAAAGCAAGACACTCAGGAGACAAGGATCAGACACAGCGAGATGCCTCTTCACCTTCTCCCCTCTTTTGACCCTCCCTCTCTCTCCTGAGGTTAGCGGCATACAGTCAAACTGTCATCAGGGAAAGGGAGTGAAAATTAAGTGTTTGGTTTAGGTTTCCAGAGAGGAGGATTCAGCTGGAGGAGAACCAGAGGGTGGTCAGGTTTAGCACTCTCCACTGAGAATGCATACGTCCTTCAAGGTTTACACCTCCATGTGGTGTGTACAACCTTCCAAACACAGCAATAAATTCAGTGATTTACAACTCAAATCCTACATTCAACAAAAACAATACACTAAGAACACATCCCCATAAAATCACAGACTGCAACTGCAAACATATACATACTCCTCTCTGTAGCACAGCTTGCTGACCATCATCTTAGTTTATAGGCACTTCTGTTTCAGTTTGGAGAAGTTTACTTAACCTTGGCATGATGTCAGGAGATCTATGATATAAGAGTACTGAAGTCAACTTTAGCATTTATCATCATC
This sequence comes from Thunnus albacares, assembly GCF_914725855.1. Classification (NCBI taxonomy): domain Eukaryota; kingdom Metazoa; phylum Chordata; class Actinopteri; order Scombriformes; family Scombridae; genus Thunnus; species Thunnus albacares. Next base: position 24,569,472 of record NC_058127.1, on the reverse strand, counting down.
AGCATTAAAAGCTTAGTTGTTCAGATTTTCAGTCCTTGCATGTTCCTTTGGAAATTTTAGATAGTGAAAGTCAATGACTGTTTGGATCCCTATTAAAATGTCCAACTTCAAATGTTTTTTCTCCATAGTAATTCATCTTGAGGTGGACCCCGCATAAGCAAGTTTAGTTTTCAGTTGGAATCCTTATGATTTTGTTGATCCCGATTTTTCACCTAGCACTAATATCAGGTCAAAAATTTTGTTTGTTCAATAATTTCATGACCAAAAATCATGACCAAATACAGTCAAAGTTGTACTTTGTGTTTAGTGCAAAGTAGTAAACGTTAGCTGTTTACATGCTAAACTAAGGTGGAGTGCATGATAAACATTATACCTGCTACACATCAGTATGTTGGTATTGTCACTGTGAGCATGTTAGCATGCTGAAGTTAGCATTTAATTCAAGGCTCTGCTGTTTTAAAGTACAGCCTCACAGAGCAGCTAGCATGGCTGTAGACACATTTATGAACTCTAGTTTAATTGCTTTCATATGCTCTTTCTGTCTGCTTTTGGCACTTTTGAATAATCTGTTTTTCCCCATTTGTTCTTTTCATTTTAACTTTTATCATGAGGCACTCTGAACTGCACTCCATATGTATGCATTTGTGCAACAGTTCAGCCCTTTCCACCTCCACTAACCAATGTCCTGAGGCAAACCCTGACCATTGACACACCTCATCACCAGTGTGTTTCAATGCCAGCTGCAGCTGGCGGAGACACTGTGGACAAACCTGGTGGCAGAGTTGTTTGTTGTCTGCTGACAATTACACTGTTCTGCACTGTGAAATGCTAATACAAAATGCCATCTGGGTTTGATGCCTACAAAGCCTTTGGAAATAAGTTGGGAAATTGGAATGTTCACAACAACTTGGCAAAAACGATTCCCACGGATTTCAAAGCTTATCCCCAGGACCTTTAAAATGTTTAACTCCTAAGGATAATAATACGGCACAATTCAGAATTTGATACTGCTATTCATTGAAAGTCTTTGAGGTCAGGTCAGTGAATTCAAAATGAGACCACTACGGCCCTGATGGGAGCCAAGAGAGAGTCTAGGTTTCATATGGCGATGGGAAGAATTTCATGTCACTTGGTGGTCTAGGCAGGGGGAGCTCTGAAACCCAACTACAAACATGCACACTGGGAGATAGAGGAGGCATTGTTGGTCTGTTGATTAGGCGATGAGATTTGAATGCAATGAGCTAAGAGAAGGATGGGAATGAAGGGAAGAAGTAAAGTCAACATGTGTTTGTGGGTAAGACAACAACATCAACACCAAGAAACAAGCCTGGCATAAGAATGTGTTTCTTTAGAAAAAAGACTTGTTTGCTTGTTTACTCCATCCACTATTTTGATGAAAAAAAACCCACATAATACATGATTAACTCAATGAAAAGTGAGTACTTAAAAAACCTTGTTCCCCATAATCTCTCCAGAGTTTCCACAAGCAAAGTACATGGTAAATTTAGCCTTGTTATTTGCCTATAAATGTCTATAAAATGACTTTTGGATGCAGTATGCTCTATTATCTTCCATTTAGAGGGATCATTTTTCCACTTCAGCATTTCACCTAATTTATTTTTATTTGTCAAGCATTTCTGCATCAATGCCAAGAGAGTAATGGGATTGAGAGGGAAAAGCCTTGCAAAACTTAGGGTGAAAGGAGAACACAAGAATGTATTTGCAAATTTATGAAGACATGTATGTGTGTGTGTGTGTGTGTGTGTAAGATTTGACCCCTTAAGAGCCCCTATCCCTGCTCTTGCTGCTCCTGCAGGTTTGGTGGTGCTCACATACCAAAAGGTTACAGCCATGTAATGAGAATGTCATGCTAAGTGCAGCCTATGATCCCTCCACAAATCAGTCCAACCAGCCCAAGGTCTTGACGGAACGGTACAAGATAGAGCGCAAAGACTTTCAAAGTATCCCTGCTTTGTTTCTCTTTGACATACGAGGGGGTTCACAAGGGAACTAGGTCTTGACTTTACAGGTTTTGGGGCACCTGAAGGACAGTTCTAGGTCTTTAGTATTTATGAGGCCTTAAAATAATGACTCTAGTAACTACTGCCCTCTGGAGATCTCCCCTCCTTCCTTGCAGTCCCTCCACATGTCCGATGTGACTGATTTATAGGGTCTTTTAAACCCAAGCAGGGTATGAATGGGCAGCCCCAGCACAGGAACCAAAGTTCTTGGGCCAGGAATCTCTACATCCTTTACCCAGCATAGATTCAAGCCACGCACAGGCCGGGAAATACTTCTAACAGACAGTGGCTCGCTTCCATATCTTATCATGCATTGAGTGCTGGTGAATTCCTTGAATAAAATATAGTTACAATCTTAAAGGCTACTACTATCATGCTATCTCTCTGGTTTATTTACAGGACCGCTGAGCCACAAGGCCAACAAATCACACACGCCATTAAACTCAAATCACTGAGCACCGGCAATCGCTCAAGTCTCACAAGTCAAGTGCACTGGCCACTGCTCCATCCAATGAGGTTGTGGAGGTTCCTGAGCAGACCTGCTGCCCAGACCGGGGCCTTCTCTTGTATTACTCCAGCTCCTCCTCACATATGGTTCAAATAAGCAGCCACAACTTGGCGCTCTGCATTTAATCAAGTCAGCCCCGGAGTAGTTCATCTTACTTAGCTCTTCTTTTCGGCAGGCTTTTCATTTACATTCGTTGCCATCTCTGCATAACTCCCTTCAGTTTTGCTAATTCCTTGGCCTTTAAGCTCTTATGTTCTCAATTTTATAGAATCTTACAGGTAATGGGGTATTTCTTTTCAAGGTTTCCTTTTAAACAAATCCAGACCCAAAATTCTCCAGAAACCTTGCTTATTCATCACCTCAAACATTCACTTACTCTGTTCATCATTGTACAACTTCACCCAGAGTTCTAGGACAGACCAGTGTGGGGAGAGGAAGGGAAGTGAAAGAGTGACAGATCACTGAAACAACAAGAAATGGGTGACTGAGAGGCTAAGACGAGTTTGAGATATGTGTGGAAAGATGGGAAGTGTGTGGATAAGTAGGAGATGGAACTACAGTGGATGAAGAGCAGAGTGAAAAAGAGCTGCTTTGAGCAAACAATCAACCCCACGCTCCTTCAGGTTTCGACCAGATTCAAATCCAGCAGGTTATAATATAGGAGTGCAGTGTTCAAGGATGACAGAGGAGCTTATTGCAATCTAGCTGCTATCCTTACTCAAGGTCTGCTCCTCATTGCCCTGGGACCCCAGAGCGCATTCTTCATCTTTTGTTTGTTGATGGATGGTAGCTCTTTCAGCGATGTAGGAGCCTGATAATGAAATTTAATTTAGTTTTCGATCTGTTCTTTCTTTGCTTGACAAGAGTGACTGCAGCTTAAACACCTGTGGTCAAAGGCAAAGGTGGGCGGATGTGAGTATGAGGACAAAATTTAGACCATCTGTGCAGTACATATACAGTTGTCTGAGATATTAATGGAAACATCAAACCGCCTATAATTGGTATTAACAAAATCTTATCGACAAGCATGTAGATGACCAATCTAAAAGAGTGCAAAGGCTTAGAGATTCAGCAGCTGATGCAAGAGCTAAATACTGTGTTTATGATGTATGTAGCATGTCAGAGAGTTCACATGCTGGATTTGTCTGGACAGGTATGATAACATAGCTCTCAAGCTCTGAAATCATCACTGACACTCTAGAAGTTGGCTTACCAAATTACAAAGGAGCTCCATCGTCAAAACCAAGTGGAATTGTTTCCTCGGTCAAGCATGCATTCCTCAAACATTTTTCAATTTTAGAGGCTGCCACAAGGAGCAACCTCTGCCTTTGACAATCCACCTCTCTCGCACAGGAAAGATCAGTGGGAGAGTGACAGGGTTGAAGAGCACATAACTCTGCACTTGAAGAAAAGCTCCCATGTTAAGTCTCTAATCTCATCAGTGCAGCTTAAAGAAAACCAGACAGGTTGAAATTTTTCTGATGCCGAGTTTCCCAGGGGGTGGATAGCGTGGAAATCTTTTCACAAGCTCCTGTTACTGGAAGGTTAAAGTGCTTTGCTACGGTTCCAACAGTAGCTGTACACAACTGCTTCTTGTAATCTGCTAGGTCCCTTTTATCTTCTCCCGCTTGGTTTTGGTAGCCTTATCAATTCATAAAGGCCATATCTTTTAGTTTTCAAAAACTAAAAAGGTATCTCTTGCCATCTTTGACATGGATGCTATTTTCCCATATGGTTTAATTCTGACACAATCTTTTCAACTTGCTAAGGGATACATACTGTGCTTCTGCTTGCCAGGATGTGGACCTCCTGTGGAAATCCTTATGAATTATAGTGTTACACACTGGTTTATGAGCGAGGTGCCACCACAGTAATGGTGGCTTATCTATTTTGGCCTACAACTAGGATTCACCTATAGATAAGTTTTTTTCTGAGCCATAATGTTGTCATACAGCTTCACCCAGACACCTCAAGTTATTACTAAATGTAAAAGAAATTGGTTATATGGCTCACATAAACCTGTATTTGATCATTCATACCAGCCCTATAAGCGCTGATTTGGTCATTTGAAGGTAAAAAGACATCTGGCTAAATGTGGTTGAAAGTGAACATTTTTAAATGTCAGTGCTTTCAGATAACTGTTGTTTCAACAGCATTTCAATGACTACATTTCAACAACATGAAATAGAGTTTTAAATATTGTAAGTGAATTATGGTTGAGACAATGTGTCCTAGATATCTAGATATTTTTATCCCAGATGTTGCACATCTTTTAGACCTGCAAATCGCCAAATCAACGCAAACTGTAAGACTACTGATTTGTAACGTCATAACTGTGTAAACATGGTTCTGTTGTGTATGTATGTGTGTGGAAACTTGGTGTTTCATGGTGTTGAGAATGGTATATAGTATAATTCTACCTCTCTTTGATGAAAGGAGATGTATGAATTCTTTGTTCCTTATGAACGTAATTAGCAATACAATCTAAATCACTATTCATGCATAGTTCTGTGCTTGTGTGTTCACAAATTTTTGTAATTTCATGCCTTTGTCAACTGGTGTACTTTTTTTTAGAATTTCTTTTATTTATTTGGACTCTTTATGAAAGTATGAAGCATAAACTATTTTTGCATCCATCCTCCTCAGTTAGATTTAAATACAGTGATCAAGAAGAGTAGAATGTATAGCTGAGAGCATTAGCAGTCATGGCTTTCTTTAGTTAACTATAAACTTAACTGTAAAGTTAAACTGTAGATTTACTGCAGAATGAAACTGTAGTACCTTTCATCCTAAAGCTGAGCAGTGTAAGACATGATGTAAAACCCAGGTCACAAGTTACAAGTCACAAGTTACGTTGTCAGGTCAAACAATACATGTTGATCTATTCACACCAACAGTGAACAAAGGTTTTCCTTGGGTTTTTCATATTTCCTCATATGGAAACGTTGATTTTCACTCCAGTGTGCAGGTGTTGTGTTACAGCTGAGTTGGGGGAGTTTCAGCTGAACAGTAAATCTGCCTTTTAGGGATTCCAAACAAGTTAATGTTTCTTTAAAAAAACAGCCTTATCCCCAAAACAATTTTCTTGCCATAGGAACGACTGCATTCTAGACTGAATGATTGTATCATTTGGTCTCAGGATGTTTGTATTGACCATGAAATCTCTTGTGTATATTTAATTATTTATGGAGGAAGACAAATATCCATCTGGGTGACATTTAAGAAAAAACATCAGCTAGCAGCCCGTGGCAAATATCTGCAGAAAGCATGAAACATAAATAAAGTAATAATAAAATCTGATTATATGCAGTGAGCATGAAACTGAGTTCAGATGCAGGTGGTTGCCAAGGTAACAGTCTAAACAGCCTGTAAAAACTTAATCAGGCTCTTACAGTATGAGGTGCTTATGTCTTGGATTGAGTCGTTTACTCCATCTGATATTTGCCTTGACAAGTCTCTGCAAGCGTGCCAGAAAGATTTTGGATAACTTTGTTCTGAGAGCCGCAGTCTGTCCAGCTGACAAAGACACCTGATGTTTTAATGTTTACTCACGGATGGATGGTGTTCCTTCAGTCAAAGTCAACCACACACATACTCCTCTGCAACCGTACATTCAGGAACAAAAGCCTGGAAACATAATTGAATATACACCTACATTTCCACATGAATGTTTTGGAGGGCAGAAGAATGAGGAGGTGGCTGCTCTTTTCTCATTACTATCTCGGATGCCTGCCAAAAAAACATCGGTGCCCGGCAAGCCTCCTCCGTTTTTTTTTTTGCTAAGGAGTGGAACAGATGGTGGAGGCGCTAGAGGAGAAGCCCTGCAGAGCACCATGTAGGAAGAAGGAAACTGCTGATGTGAAACATGCTGTGAGCAAACTACAAAGCCAGACCACAATTCACCCCCACCCTGGCCCCCATCTCTGATATAGTATATGGTACCCAGCCCTCGCCCTTAATATCTCTTAACAGCTTCCTGCTAAAACATGAGGTGGTTGCTGGGGCAACGCTGCTGCGGCTGATTTGCAAACACTTAAAAATTAGTTTGACAAAAAAAAAAAAAAAGTCTCTCAAAGCCCACTCTCTAGCTTTTTCCTCCCAAGCAGAGTACAACCCAGTATGTTTCAGCTGAGCAAAGTCAATCCACAAGATGCGAGAAGATCATGAGATGCAGTTGAAAGCATCAGAAAGTAGTAAGGTCTTTTGTCAAACTGCTAATACTTTCATGCTCAACATTTGACACTGGGTACCATTATTGACGTCACTTTCTTCTCTGTGCATCTTAGAGAAATGCCTTACAATTTTTGAGAAAAAAAAAATCTTACCACAAGGTCCATTTAGTAGGTGTTCTGGAGCTTTCAATCCTGTCATGTGATCTTCATCAAAAGGTGGAGTTCGCCAAGTTCACCATGTAAATGTTTTTTTTAGCACTTGTTCTTGTCAATGTTGGCTTTAAAGCTGAGAAAGATCTGACAAAATCTTATCTCTCATCTTGGATCGTATCTGCTGATTAAGATCATGTGATGTGACAGAAAGCTCCAGAACAGCTCCTAAATGAACCTCGTGGATAACTGTTTTCTCATCCGCTTCCAAGATCATGAATGAACTTTGAACCCAACCCTAGAGGTTTGTTAAATAGTGATATTATATATATATTTTCATATTATCATTTGGATCCTGCTGAGATCTTCCTGCTGATCTTGTTTTGTATCTTAATGTTCTTTGTTCTTTTTTTAACTGAATATTAATAAAGCTTTGAAAAACAATTAAAGATTTTTGTTAACTCCATGCATTCAGTCATCTTGCACATTTTACTGACTTCACCCAGATCATGTAGGCTAATATTGTTAATAATAAAATGTTATTAGATAGCCACATGACACCACATGACCACCACATGATACTATGGACAGTCAGCTATAATCATAGATGATAACCTGAACTCTTTCAGCTGATTCCAAGCTTTTTTCAATATATTTTTTTAAAGACTCCTTGACAGATGCATTAGACTACTCGGACTCCCTTTGTGAGGCATTTAATCCACTGTACCAAATATAAATGTGGGCTCTTGAAGGACCAGGGTGTGGAAACTGGTGCACTGTACCTGCCGGTCATGAGTTGGCTCCTGGACGGGCTGCAGAGCGGCTGCACGTAATAATTCTCCAGTTTGACTCCCTGCGCTGCCAGCCGGTCCAGTGTCGGGGTTTTGATCTCGGAGCCGTGGTACCCAACATCCCGGAAGCCCTGGTCATCTACCAGGATAAATACGATGTGCGGCTGAGAGCTCTGCTTGTCGAATTCATTTCCTCGGTTGCGAAGCTCTGCGTTCCAGTTTTCCCACGACATCTGAACGCTCCACGTCTGAGAAATGATGAACCCGAGGAATAAACTCAACGGGACCCACAAAATAAACATGTTTCAGCCAGAATTAGACCCCCCAGGAGCGGTTAGTGTCGGTCGGTGGGGCGCGCTGTGGGGCAGGCGGCGTGTTGCACATGTTCAGGGGGAACAGCAACACTTGGAAATCGGGTTCGCATCGTGTTCAGTCTTTTTCTCCAAAAACAGTCCACTGACAGTTTGGCGGTTTGTGAGGGGGGGAAAACTATCGGTGAATGAACGTGGAAAAGCACATACACTTCCACAACCAGGCGGTGTTTGACTTCTACAAGATACACCTGAGTCAGCATACACACACACACACACAGCTTAGAACTACAAGTTGAAATCATACGGAGGTTTGTCACTACAGTCTGTCATTCCTCCGATTGTGTAGTTTTTGTCAAAAGACGCGCAGAAGTTCCCAAAAACTAGCAGACAGCAGAGCAGGTGGTGCAGAGTGTCCGCAGCAGATGTCCTCCATGCTGCCTGACAGCGGTCCTTCCAAACTGAGAGCGCACAGAGGACTGAAGGCAGACACTGCTGAGTGTCTGAGGAGGCAGGTCCATGTGTGTCCTCTACTCGCTGCACTACACTACATCAAGATGAGTTCACGAGCAGCTCGAATACTCCTACTTCCAGACAGGCAACGCCGCATAAATCTGTCATGTAGCCATTGCGTAATGTTTGGTCGCTGTTGCTCCGTTTTTTTTCCTTATTTGTAATTGGCAATACTCACATTGTTATGTATGATGACATGACATTATTGCTCCTCCACAGCTGTTTCTTCCAAATGAATAAATCAGTGAATTCCTCCTCCCCCCAAAAGAAACAGTGGTTTCTTAGTAAATGGGAACATTTTGGCGGCGAATCTGGGATGTGTAATCTCAATATTACAGTAAGAACATCACAGCAGCAGTGAAAGTGTTTGGGTAAAAGGTTGACACAGGACTGTAGCCAGGATTTTAGAAATACTTGGGTCATGAGCCCCCTCTCCCCAACACACTCCTGCCCCAAGTTTTCATTTTTCATTTATTTCTGTTGGCATAAAAGAAGTCCATTTTAAATAGAATGAGTCAGTACTTAGAATATTGTAATCAGCCTATAAAAATATCTGTTCTTTTGTTTGTTTTGTTTTTTGCTTAGTGTAAACTCATGCTTGTTTGCTGAAACTGCCAAATTCCGAGAAAAAATACAGATGACTTCATTGTCCTCAGTGGGAGCCACATTTCTGTGCTGTGACAATTGCAAAGCTTAATATGTGTGAAAGAGCTATTTTTTTTCTCTTTTTGTTATCATTTATTATTCTGGTTTTTTTTTACTCTTTTTTTAATATAAGTCATTCAAGTTGTTAGTTGGTGGTGTTAAAATTCAGGATGTTGGATCAATGGAACACATCTTCAGATGCATCGCTGCTACTATGTGACTTTTCCATCTTGTCATTGACATTTTGTGGAGGTGACATGTTGACATGTTACTGACATGTTGTGAAAGAAAACCCCTCATATACACAGTCACATTTATCATTTTGTTTCGTCTTTTAATGTGCAATCAATGCATAAAGGCCGTTTTCCCAGCATCTCTTGAAGGTAGCAACATAACTAGTATGAGTGCAGGATCATCAATAACATCATCTTGCTTTATGGCGATGGGAGTGTAACTAAGTACATTTACTCAAGTACTGTACTTAAGTACAGTTTTTAGGTACGTGTAATTTACTTGAGTATTTTCATTTTGTGATACTTGATGCTTCCACTCCACTACATTTCAGAGGGAACTTTCTACTCCACTATATTTATTTTACAGCTTTAGTTAGTTACTTTTCAGATTAAAATTTTACATAAATAACATAATGATTAACTTATAAATTAGAAAACATTGTTAAAGATTGAGCTTTTTGGTCATCTCTTACAAAAAAATCAGTGTGTATTTGTGTCTCTTTGTCATTTCCCCTCACATGGTTTCAAATAAATAACTGTTTGAGGTCCAAAGACATTAAACTCAAAGTTGCTTAAGAATGCAAAAGTTAAAGAAAAGTCATGAAAAATGAATCCAAATGTCCGACCCAATCTATCATCTCACGACCCCTGAGATTTGTTTTGTGACCCTCATAAAGCAGTTCAAACTAGCTATTTAGCTGCTAATGCATCTGTACTTTTACTTAAGTAGGATTTTAAACACAGGACTTTTACTTGTAATAAAGTATCTTTACATTGTGGTATTGATACTTTTACTTAAATGAAGGATCTGAGTACTTCTTCCATTACTGCTTTAACGTATCAATCTTAAACACTGACTGGACATATCAGCGCTGATGATGGAGTTGGTGGAGTCTCAGGACTGTCTTGCCAAATAATTGATCTGTTTTCATGGTGCCTCCTTGGTGAATAGAACAATTTGTTTTTCTTTTCTGGATTTACACTCCTGAAATCTGGGCATCTAATTTATGCCTCAGCCCTAGAGAGAACGCATATACATGACAAAAACAGAGCTGGAGAGATATATTTCACATTCTCTTTGTTGAAATATAAGTACATAGGCGATGAGTGACATGTAGAGCCAAGGTTACCATTCCACAAACAGATTTTCAGACATTTATTCTTAGTTTTTCAAATAGAGTCGTAGTGAACAGGGATGCTTGTGGACAGCCTCCTGTGGACATTTCTAGGGCTCGTTGGCCAAACAAAGCTAAAATTAGCTCACCTTAATATTCAGTTAATTTGGCCAAGGTAACATTTTGGTATCCCTCTCCATAGCTACTATATATCTGATTCATGTTGGTATTTATTTTTCCTTTAAATACCACACAGTGACAAGTTTTCAGGTGTACATGTAGTTTGTGCACAGACATTGAGGTTGCATTGATCTTTAAAGGTAAATTTAGCCCCAAAATGAATCCTGAATAGGCCCAAAGTGTCTAAAACAGGCTTCCTGTATGGGGCTTTATCTCATTCAGGGTGTTTGGTGACTCAAAGGTGATGCAGCAACAACTTCCACCTGGTGCTACTCTATAACTTCCCATATTAGTATGATCCTATATAAAGAGGCCTGCTGTGAGCTTTTGAATTGGACAGGAGGTGTCTGGGGGCCTGTACAGTGTGGCTGTGAAAGACCCTCACATGCGTTGACTCTCAAGGTCCTGGAAATGCATGCATGCACCACACATGCACAAACACACCCAGCAGCACAGTGGTATTGGGAGATGAATAAATTTTGTGGTTGGAAAACAAAGTTGACAGCTAGCAGCGTCCAGAGCAAATAGCAAGCAGGAGAGAGTCTCCAGCGTGTCTACGCATGTAACCAGAATGAGCATAAATTTATGAATCATTACAGTACGTGTTGGAATGAGATGTATTCATATTCATCCCATGTCTCTGGAACACAAATCCAATTCACAAAATGAGTCCTCAGCATTGCAGGAGAGGTACAATTCCCTTAGTCATGCTGGTATCACTCAGAAACAGTTCAGTTCAGTCCATTCCAAGACGTGACCTCAAGCTCCCTAACATCCTTAAGGAGCTGGGTGATCTCATCCTAAGTCACAACTCATTGCCATAGCCCACTATTATGATGCAGTGGCACAGGATATTAAGAGCCACGCCAGGATTTAGTGCGAGTGCGTGCCATCGAGTATAAAATCCCAGAGGCGCTCAGACCAAATGAGTGCCAGACCCCCTGTTTCCAAGAAATCCTTTGTTTTTTTGGATGGTTGCATTAAACAGCAGGAAAGTGCCCATGCAGACTGCTGCCAAACCCCCACCCTACCCTTCTAACCATGCCCAACACACATTGGCAAGACACTGGAGAGAGGTAATACTCCAGCCTGTCGGTGCATACCGGAGAACTATCCTTCACTGTAAATGCTTTGTTGTCGGAAAGTATTTAGGTGGGTGGGTGGCAAAGGATACCCAAATTACTTATGGATAGACTAGTTAAATTCCAGACATAATTGTTATGGAGGAATCCTTTTTACTGTCTCAGGTTGCTGCAGTGGCAGGACAAACTCGGTGTCTACAGGCTTTCTCACTTTTATTGGAGTTCTGCAGGATATTTATTAAATATCCTGCAGAAGTCAAAGTTTTAGGGCTGCTAAAAGTAGGTCACTAAAAGAAATTTGTAATGAAATATATTAATTTGTAATTAAAGTGCTGATGTTAAAGGACTATTTGTTGCTGTGAGTTTTGACAGTCTAGTCTTTTGCCATCCACACTACAGAATATGAAAGAGATTTACATTATACTTGACAGCCAATGCTATGTGAGCTTACTGAAAAATGGAGGGAAAAAAGTTGTAGTAAGACATTCAGTGTTCAGTAGTAGTTGACACCGTGTCTTTTAGCAATGCTCTCAGTCTTCATTCAACCACTGCCAAAGGTTAATGGCAACCCAGAGGGTATTTGTTTTCACAAATATTCCCGAAAACTGTTTTAACCACTTAGCACAATAGCTGCAGTATCATAATAGTTTATATTTCCTCATATAAAAAGTGAGAAGAATTCAAATTTCACTTTGAATTACTGTTAACTGCATTTCATCAAAAGCAGCAGTCTTCCCTCTGTTTTAGGAGACACAACTCTCTGTGCCAGGTATGAAAAGCAGCAACATTTCCACTCATACAAAAAAATGTCCTGCCAGTGTAAAAACTGTAACTGTTTTGGCTGCATTTGCGTATCTGAGTATGTCAACATTTCCATGCGCTCCTGAAGTTTAAACCAATACTGTGGAATGACCCCAGAGTGTAAAAAGAGTGCTGTCAGTGCTGGAGTGTTGACATGGAGATTACAGATTACCCACATGATCTGTAGTACTCAGCCAGGCTCTGTTATTGTGTCAAACATTCCAGAGAGACATAGGCCAAGTTATCAGTGGGGCAGGTGGAGCCTACATAGTTGCAGTACAGTGCACTCTCACAGCAGATAACCCTTGATCAGCAGATAGGGAATGTCAGCTATGTTGACATTTGATTGTTGAGTCCAAGAAATAATTACGCATTAGTGGTTCTAAATAGCAGTGAGAGGTATAGTTTCAAAGCAAATTCCAATGTGTCCTATATGCACTTAATCAGTCACACCAGGAATTAATGATTTGCGATCGGGAGAGTTCAATTCAACCACTCTGTCAAATTTTCAATATCTTTCAATAATTTCATATACTTGTTTTTCAAACATAAAATGGTCAGTGCAAGAATCTTTTTTTGTTCAAAATGTTATCAATCACCACAGTGAAAGTGCAAAGAGCACAAGTTGCTTTTAGGGCGTTTTCAAACTCGTGTTGTTGAGTCTGGTTGAATAGGACTTCCCTCGTTGGTATGATTGGTTTGAACACAGCACAACACAGTGTGTTTTCTCTAGTCCGAATCAGTGGATGAGTTCCCCTCTGGTTCTTTTTTTGTTTCACACAGAAAAAAAATCAAATAAACTTAAATGCATTACTATAAGCCATGTGAGAATGTTCACTTTGCTCATTGGTCAGATGTGTCTGGATCAGGAACAAGCACATAAACACAGGAAGAAAGTTCTATCTGTCCAAATATCAAGGAGGCAACATACTTCATTGCGCTAATCCAGGTCAGACTATGAGTCATTGTCCAGCTAGCTGCTTGCAACTGCTATTTTTTGCTCATCCACATCCAAGTAAGCAAAGCACACTTGGCTACGGGAGCTGTTTAGTTCAAACTTGCAGAGTGCACCTTGTAGTTGGGTCAGATTGCAGTCAGATCATGTTCCCACCACAAACAAACCACTCCAAAATTTGTTTGTGACTGGATGGAGACCACTTCCTCTAAAGGGTCTCAGTGCGGTTGTTTTGGTCCACACTAGAGTACAACTGCTGTGTTTAGATCTGCCCAAACAAATCATACCAAGGGGAAAAAAACATCCAGAGTATAATTCAACTGGACTAAACAATGTAGGTTCTAAAATCCATTAAGATTACCTAACAGAAAAAGGAGTCATAGAACCACAGAACCATGTGGTGGCTACCAACAAAAATGCCCATGAACAGGGCATTCCTGAAATCTTGATATCCCTAAACTTGTTATTTTCACTAGCGCTGATTTGTAACTTTTAAATATTACAGTATTTGCTTTTATTGCAACACTAAACAAAAATGGTTGCAAATTTTCATGCAACACTTTGATAGCTTGAGATCTAATGCTGGAGAGGTCAGCTGTTTGTGCAGTGCTAACTCACTGCTATTAGGTAGACAGTTTGCGATTTTTCGATTCATCACTTTCTGTGGGCAAGAAGACCTTCTGCCACAACTGATACCAGAATTTCATTTTCTAAAATCAGTGAAATCTATATGGAATTATGTTACGGAAGACAAACTCAGTCCTAACACTGTATTGCTTAACTTCTGATGCAGCTTTAGTTCTCTGCTTCTTTTCTCCATCTCATTCAGACATACATCCAGTCTAACAAACCATCTGGAAGCAACTTATTCTCTTCTTATACCAATCTAGTGAGTCAGCTCATCTTCCCAAATGAAGGCTGTGTGATCTCTTGACCTTTCAGCAGATCCACTTCAAATAAAATGTCTGGCTGATCTAACATGTGGGTGTTAAAAGTTATAATGAGCAGCAGGCGCTCCCAATGAAGAGCGATTAGGAAAAACAACAGCAGAGCGCTTCACAACAAATTAACAGCCAGCTCCAACTCCTGGGTTTTATAGGCCTGACTGGGCAGAAACAAGCTGTTTTGCTAACTTTTCATGTCTACCAGTCATTCTAGTTCAGCAATAACTTGCACACTTTTAGACAAAAGAAGGCATTGTTGAGAGGAAACCTATTTCAGCAAGTCTTGGATATAATATTTTTATTAACTTGATACAGTAATGTCAGCGACTTAGAGGCCAGTGTGGATGCTTGTAACACAATCTTAAAATGATATTCACGTTATCATCTCCATCGCTGGCCCGCGATCCTAACAGACGGCCAACTGCTTTGTCTACATGTCAGACATGCCCCGGCACAGAGACCTCTCTGGGCTGAGAGAATAGACCCTGTTTGTTCCTGCTCGGCTGAGTTCAAGCATGTGATTCTCTCCAGATAGAATCGGTCTGTTTGGCTTCGATTGTTCTGCTGAGGTAAAGGAGAACAAGCATTCTCACCTGCCACCACGTAGTTGATGTTTAACAAAAAGCAGGTTTTTGGACAGCTTCAAGATTTGCAGACACAAGCCGATGGCTTTCATTGAGTCAACTGGAAGAACAAGGGACTGTATGAAAATTATTGGGGGGAAGGTCTTGTTGCCTAAGAGTAGTCTCATTCTGGGGGGAGAACAGGGGAGTCTTATAACTTATTCTCATCCAAGATTAATATTTTATTTAATTCTTCTCTTTACAGATTTATTGTTTAAAAAAACATACTGTATACATATAGTTACTGTATATAGTTATTGTTATTATTTGGAATGCGGAGTGGATTGACAAAATCTGTAAGGCTTAAGGTCTTCACAGGCCTCAGAGCTGGTGCCTGAGCCTATTTCACTCATTCAGGGAGAGGTAATAACTGTTAATTTAGTAGGTCTTTGTTCAAAAATATGGTATGGCTGGGATTCTCGGTAAACAGGATGCACTATTTCATTATGATTACCATGATTGGTAATAGTTAATTCTACTTCTAATGTCAACATATGTGAAATGTATTGTTATGTTAAGATATTAAGGTGGAGTGCACTGTCATAAATTTCTTATGCATTTTTAATTAGTAATGGCAAAATGTACCGTATCAATTTAATATTGTTATTATGATATAATTTTGACATATTGGGGAGGGTGCTGCAGTTTTTTCTAAATCAAGGAGGGTCCAAATATAATATTAATAATGCTTGGGAGGACTTCTTTTATAAAATGATATAAGGTTAAATATAAAGTTCAGTCCACCCTTTACCCCCCAACCCCACTCACTTCAGTAATTTTCTCACAGTCCTTTAGTTGAATCAGTGCTACCAGCAGGAGTAAATACCTGTAAACTCAACTATCTACTCCCTCATCCACACAAAAAATGCAAAAGAAATTCCAAGCCAAAGAAGCAGCCACAGAGATGAACATGATGATAACCATGATTGGTTTGACACCTTGAGTGATTGCAGATGAGGGGAAGATAAGGACAAAGTGTTGAGCAAAGCAGTCTCCTCCAGACAAACTGGTTGCCCCCTCAGGTAGCTAGTGTTGAAGCAAAAGTATGCTTGCTAAGTGGACACCCTTGTTTCATTTTCAACTTGTCAATGCACATCACAGCTGGAGCGAGAGAACCTGCAACACAGGCGGCTGGGGCCAAAGGTAAAGTCAGACAAAACAGATTGCGAGGTAGATAGACCATTTTAAAAGGGCATAGCAGAGGTTCATCCACACATGGGATGTTATGAGATCACAAGGATGGTGTCTGGGTTTCTGCACGTGTGGACATATAAGGCTGTGATGGGGTGCATGAGGTGAGAGAGCATAGGACTGGAGGTGGAGTGTGTCATGTAAGATTAAAGATTCAGTTCACCCAAACATACGATATATGAAACATATGAAAACATACACTCACTGGCCACTTTATTAGGAACACCTTTGCAATCTAATGCAATGCAATACAACATCTCTGCCATAAATTCTAACAAAGCTTATTTTCAGTTTTTGTTGACAGTGTCAGAGAGGTGATAATTCTACGTTATGTTTATTATTGAAGTTGTAGTGCACTGGTGTACTGGACTGCATTATAATGAAAAGTGTTTGCAATATTTTGCCCCCCTCATGTATGTTAATGGAGTGGACAAAATATTAGGAACACCATTCAATATAATGCACTGCAGTACACCACCACCACCCACTACAACCTCAATAATAAACATAAACTAGAATTATCACATTTCTTCACATTTCACATGTCGACAAAAACTGAAAATGTACACATACACATGACACATACACTTCAAAGATATACAAGTTACTTTATACAAGTACTTTCCAGCCAATAATTCTCTTTTTAACTGCAACACGTAGTGAGTTTCTTCCCAGCTCCCCATAAGCTACAGTAGTAGGTTGTCATACTTAAAGAAACATTAATTATTATTTTTGGCAACATGAGGGTGGTGGAAAAACTTTTAACATGGTAGCAAATAGTTGCCTATTACCCATGCAGCAGACACAGAGCAATATTAGCATTTGTTTTAAGTTGTGTTTCTGTCATACTGTAAAAAAATAATGGATGTAGCCACCAGGACGTCACCTGTTGGTTTGTGGACTCCCATTTCAAAGCCTTGAGTTTGCATTTTGACCATTGCCATCTTTGATTTTTGGAGCCAGATGTGACCATATTTGGACAAGAAGGTGGAGCTAACCCTAACACTAGCTGCTAGCTTGGTTAGCATGGTGCGTTTACAGTCTATGGTTAACTGTGATAGTGCTAATGCTAATGCTAATTTTTACTGGCGAAAAACAGGCTTAAAATCATTAAAATAAAATGTACTTCCTGGAAAAACTGAACAGCTCCTTAGAGGGTCTTTTAGTACAACCAAACGCTGATTAAGACTTTTTTAGGCGACCAAAATGTTACAATTAACTTTCATGAAATGAAAACACACTGAAATAGCATACGTTACCTAACCAACGTTGACACCATGGTAGCAACTTGTCAATCACAACATAGCCATGCCCTAAAGCGTACCCTGTGTTATTATCTATTTTACACTAAATGGGACCATAATTTACAAAATGAACATCATGCTGTGTTGAAGAAGGCTTCAAACTAGTGATTGAGACCACTAATTAATTAGGAAACTGTTAAGAAATCAAGTGAGAAGTAGGGTTATTTTCTCATAGACTTCCAACTTTATCTGTCTGCTGTTTGGTGCTGGACAGGTGCTTGCTGGGTCTGGAAAGAACACTAATGAGAGCAGTGAAACTGAATCAAAACAGCATAGTTGACACCTGATAGTACAGTTTGTCACTGTGAGTGATCCCTTTCACATCACACAGTAATTTCTTACATTTATATAAAAATATGACTTATTGCAACTTTAAGAAAATTTCTGTAGCTTATCCAATATAAAATATTTTTCTTTTCTTTTCTTTTTTTTGCTATTAAATTTTCCCTTCACCTGCGTTGTATTGGTGGAGGCAGAAATCTCTGTGACAGATATCTCAAAACCTCGACAAATCAGACCAAAACTGTCAGCATGGAGAGACACCACTAGTGGTGAGTGACAAAATGTTCTTGTGTAATTTGGGTGAGCCTACCCTTTAGTGGAAATTTGAATAAGAATTTGAATTTGAATAAGAAAAGGATGGGCAGAGGAGGAGAGTGCAAGAAAGATAGCAAGATCACCTTATGAGGGAGCAGTCAACAGTGGTCTGATTCAGGAACCAGCTGAAATCTAACCTTTGACCCCAATATGTCTGGCCAGACATTCACAGAGAATAGTCCTCTTGTGTCAAAGAAAAACACAGGTGAGCTAACATTCGTACCAAACACCTTTTCATAGCTACATTATGTCATAACCAAGCTACTGCAACTCAACACCAGCCTGAACCACTGACCTAGCAGCACAGCACTAATAATTTTAAACTAAGGTGACTGGATAATGAATAAGTTAGTGCCTTGGTCAGGTAAATCACTTCCACTGAGGCAATGTAATATCTATTAGTGTTAGCTTCTGTTGTTATTCTGTGGTTTCTGTTGGCCACGTGCACAGCTGGTCCCCAGTGCAGCCCCAGCTAGCGGAGCTGGTTCTTAATGTGTTATCCAGTTGGCTCAGATGACTGTATCAACAAGACCTGTTTTTACTTGGCGCACTTTCAGTTAGCATGACCCCCCCCCTTTCACCAAAACAGGTCCCTCCAGCACACGGGAAAGCCATCTGAGAGGGTCCCCGAGTAAAATATACCTCTGTGGATAGCTGATGTCCTTGCGGCATTATAAAACTTTTAACATCCATCAACAGAAGCAAGGCACGAAATGAGTTGTCAGGTGAAATGTTCACTCTTGAGGCTTGAGTGATGATTCTGGCATCAGGTCGGTGTTTTTCTTTAGTTTGACAGCCAGATTTTGGTGGCCTCATCTGAAAACTTTATGTCTTTCCTTTTATGCCAATCTCCCTGATGGCATTGAAGAACAAAAAAAACATAAGACAAAGTGACTGCTGAAGGAAAAAACAGGGGCAAGGCATAGAGTTCATTGTGGGGTTTGGATGCCTGCTGCAGCTCCAGGTGGATCCTGAGGTCCCAATTCAATGCCTGCAGGGTGGACATGTATGTAATTTCTTTGGTGTCACCACACGCCATGGGAATGATAAATGATGATCATAGTAAGAATAATTTACTTTGAGAAAACAAAAAATATTGTGTGCTCAAGACATTTTATTAGAGTGTTTGGTGTTATCCACATAAGCAATTCAATTCAATTCAATTTTATTTATATAGCACCAAATCACAACAAAAAGTAATCTCAGGGCACTTTTCACATAGAGCAGGTCTAGACTGTAGTCTTTTATTTACCGAGACACAACAATTCCCCCATGAGCAGCACTTGGCGACAGTGGCAAGGAAAAACTGCCCTTTAATGGGAAGAAACCTCAAGCAGAACCCGGCTCTAGGTGGGCGGCCATCTTCCTTGATCTCTCTCACTCAGTTTTACTCATTTGCCCTCTCTCTAATTTTAGCCCAGTATTGCAAGGAATTATTGGACACATCAACACCTCATGATTGATGTCCAGTACCCATGTTCGGCACCAATGCAGGAAGTAGAATGCCCTTTATGTAGCAAGGCAGAAAGTAAGAGTATGGAGGTCTACCACAGCTTCAACCAAGTGGTGTAGTTGCCTAAATGTAACCATACCCTAACCTCTCCAAGGTGTTGTAGTTGCCTAACCGTAACATATAGTTTATTTGCCATAAACACAATCTTTCCCCAACATTAGCCATCCTGTTGTTGCCACGTGCAAATACTGTAGAAATTAAAAAGAATTTTCAAAACATTAGCACTGGATATAAAATTTTGACAATGAACGTAGCACAAGGTTTTACAGAATTGTCCGATATTAACATTCTTTGCTGGTGATTAGGTTGTAAAATCTCTACTCTGTGCTCTCAAACCCTTGGACATGTGTTAACAGTGTCAGGTTTGTCTACTCACTCACTCAAATTATTCCATCGCTTGCTTTGAATTGTGACCCAAAGGTAACGCCATAGAACAGCAGGCAGGGAACAGAGAGGGATACTACTTCAGAAAAAGCTCATGAAACTGAAAAAAGAAGTAACAGAAGCTCAGTGACAAGGGGTGAGAGAGTACACAGAGCTTTTAAGAACTGATGGATGCTGGACATACAATAAGTGTGTGAAAAATTGTGTGGTGGGGAATAGAGATGAGTACAAAAGGAAGGATGAGGCAACGGGGATGAACCCAAAAACCTCTGTGACATTTACTTTCGTCACTCTTTAACCTCCTCCCTCTGAGGAACAATCCATCTACTGTCCTTGTTGCAAACCCTCCTCATTCTCTTAACACACATCCACATACACACATATCCTCAAGTGCCCTCACCAACATATTGATCTTGTTTGGTGGGTGCAGCAGCAGTAGGGAGTGGAGGGGGAGTGTTCAGTTTGCCAGACTGATGATCCAAGATCAGCACACAAAGAGCTGGCACTTCCTGCCAGTCAACAAGCCCATTACCGCAGATCTGAAGGATGTGAGTCACAGCTCAGTAGGCGTGTTTTGGTGCTGTCTTTGACCACAATGTAAGCTATCCTACGCACATGGCAGAGGGTTCATTAGTCCTGCAAATATTTAGCTAACAGAAAAGTATATGTCTGTTTGTGACATCCCCAGTTCAAGTCCAAACCTTTGTTGCATCTCACTCCCCCTATTTCCTCTCGTCTCCTTACTGTCTGTAAATCTCCCAGAAATACTTCAAAACAAGGAGAGGAAACGAGGAATTCTGGTCAGTACATTAATGTGTTTTTTGTTCATGCATATCCGCAACAATCATGCTCTTGAAAGGTTAGCTGGCTAGCTATCTAGCTTAGATTGACAGGCCTATGTGGAGGTTTCATAGGTTGAAAATAGGTTGAAAATGAAATAACCCTGACCCTTTATTAATATTTATTATTAACCAGGCTGAGCTCACAATCAAGCTCAGGCTTTACTCAAGCCTTGATATGCTGCTTTTCTTTTTCTCATGTAATTGTAAAGTGAAAATTACATTATTTGCATTGTTGGTCAAGCAAATTTATTCTGTCTTGGTTGCTTACAAATTTAAAGAGATGTCACTTTGGTCTTTAGGAAGCAGCCTTGGTACCAGGCCTTTGTTTGAGACAGGCTATTGTTAGAAGCCTTTATTTTTAATTTTTCCTGCTGTATAGTTATTTGAACATATTTTAGGGAGAAACGTGTCTGTTTTCTGATCTGCTTATGTGTCAATAAGCCTTTGCTGCTGTTTCCTATTAAAACAAACTCAACTCAGTTTGAATTAAATAATTGGGTGAGGTCAGTATTTATGATGAAAGATTATATTCAGAGCAACAGATTGGTTCATATGGCATCACTATGTTGTTGAAGTAATGACATTAATGCTGTGGAAATGTAGTTGCTATAACAATCTCATGTCCAGATCCATTTAATAAGTGTTTTGGGGCTTTTGATCATATAACACAATTGTCCTCTGCTGATGGAATTAGCCCAGTCATGGAAAAGGTAAATGTTCAAAGCTTCAAAGTTCATTCTTGATTTGAAACAGCTTGAAACAGCAGTTGATAAAAGTTCAGACCATCTTACTTGCCATAGCAGATGAAGAGCACTCATTGTCATCATCATTTTGCTGTTTACAGAACTCCATGAACTGCCTGGGAAGCTGAAGTATTTATGTTGCATGCAATACTAGCTGGCTCTTAGTCAAGAATGGAAGATCATTGTTGTAATTTTACCAGCAGACACAATGAGAGAGTCTGAAACAATCAGGCTCAAAAGAAGACCAAAGCAAAAACTTTATGATCAAATGACGCCAGAAAACAAGATTGAACATTTAAGACATTAAGCTCTGAATATGAACTTTTGAAGGGACTTTTAAGATTTTCTAACAAAGTCTGAAAACTCCTTTCTGATAGCAGAATTGAAGGGATTGCTGCATTTCACATTTTTTGTAACTTTCAGAAAACAACAATCAGACCTTCTTTACGCAGTGATTGACCAAGTGTGAATGATTAGAACTACTCTTTCAAGCTATCATCTTTCATTCTTCACACAACTACTTTGTTACTTTTTGTGTGTACACTTTTGAGGAAAAACTGTCCAAAAATGAATGCATTTTTCCCCAATTTGTACCATTCATTGCATCAAGACTATGCGTAACGGCAGGTTTCTTGTCCCACCTTCAAGACAGATACAAACACTTTTGTTTGGACACTTCATAGAAACTAGTTTGTTTGAAGCATACTGAACCCTTTTACACATTTAGATGTAAAGCCGCAAAGATGAGCAAAGGACTTTCGAGTCACTTGCTTTTGCCACTATTGTACAGTATTATAACAGTATTATATCAGCTATTTTTCAAGAAGAAGAAGAACCCTCAGAGACCTTTTGTTCTGCCCACTGAGGTTAGTGAGTCTATTTCTGTATGTAGAGTAGTGCTGCCACAGTGAAATGTTTGTATAACTACAACTCCAATTGGCCAGGGGCGCCCTTGTCCCCAGCCTTGCAAAAATAAAGGCATGTTGGTGTTGGTTTGTGTAAACACTGTTACCACATTGTAAATTTTTATCATTCCTGTGGCCCAGCGTGAAGTCGCTAATCTGTGCAGCTCTACTGCAGTGCATGGCCGCAAGTGGTATTTTGAGGCTGTCATCAGACGTCACTCTTGGTGACAGTGTTGAGATGTGGGGGCTGTGTAGGCAATTTTCTTTGACCATTTTTTTTTTATTTTTTTTTTTTTTACAGCTTCTCATTTCCCTTCTTCCTTTGAGTTTCCCTTCAAAGTCCACTCTATGCTTACAACTTTTTGCTTTATTTTTGCACTTATGATACTATAGATAACCCTAATCTGTTATTTCAGGCTCACTCTTCCTTCTCTTTTACATGGTTTCTGAAAGACAATGCAGGTAGTTGCATATGTGATGCATTTCCCACCACTCACTCCACACCATTGACCTCCACACACTTCCTCTCAGTGACCCAGAGTGCCCTCAGTGGGTCAAAGGTCACACTGCTGGACAGATGTTGATCCGTCAGCTTGTTGCCCACACACATTCTTTCTGCACCTTCAGTAAACCTAGCCTCTCCCTCATAGCAGGGGACTAGATTAGGGTGCAGTTGGAAAAATAGAGAGAAAGGAAGAAAACGTAAGGCTACAGTTTGCTACATTAAAACCCTTTGAGATACGACTGCATAATCATGCAGTGCTCCAGTAGCTTCCAGTAGCATAGTTTGTGAACCCAAATGTTGAATAAACTGGTCAGACTTCCTTTCTGTTGGGTTGCTGTGCTTACTCATTCTAGTTGTAACGTAAATATTTACCAGTGAAAATATATTTTGTTGACTACAGTTAGAACCATAAATGGTTGTATAAACATTGCAGGGGTGTATTCTGTCATGTGCAAACTCTAAACCTTTTTTTTTCTCATCAATTAGCTTACACAGTTACAAAACAAAACTCAACACAGGGTGAGCAATGTAATGAGAATATAGTGATATAATGTCCATCTTATTCAGAAAAATATTACGCAAAAAGACTTAGACACATGGTACAATAGTGGCAAACAGACATAAGGAAAAGTCAGTACAAACCCACAAATAATTATCACCTAATGCTGCAGTTTCCCTCAGCTCTACAGAGCTCTTTGGCTTTGGTTTTAAACCCCACAATAACCTAGTTCCCAGCAGCAGCAGGCAGTTGTTTTTAGCAACAAAGCTCTGATAAACCCACTGTACACTACCCGCCCAGCACCAAACAGTAGACAGTTAGAGACTAGCCAATGAACACAGTGGAGCATTTAGCAGCTGAAGAGCCAGATATTTTCCTCAGGAGTTGGTGGAGACAAAACCAGAGCCAGAAAGCGAGTGAGTAACATGACTCCAAATGTATTCTAATGTTGCTCTGTGTCTGCTGGATGTGTAAATAAGAAATTATTTTGCTGACACATTTGTCATAACAATATGATAATTATGAGGTGATAATATATTAGATGTTGTCCCTATGTGGCCAAAAATAAATAAATTAATGCAGTTTTAACAATAAAAATAGACAAAAATCACATATGAGTACAAACATTGATGGAATTGCTGAACAAGGACAGACAAGATTTGGACATAATAATAAAGTTGTAATGTCAAAATCTTTGTTTAGTCTGTGAGAAGATGTTGCGTTCAGGGTAAATAGTCAAGTCAGGTCAATTTTATTTGTATAGTACCTTTCAATCACAATGGCAGTTCAAGGTGCTTAATATCAGCATAAAAGCAATTGATCAACATGAAATTGTTTAAAAGTTTTAAAATACAGAAACACAACACATACACACACACACACACACACACACACACAAATAATGATAATGATAATGATAATAATAATAATGATAAAAAGTTGAAAAACAGTTGTCCAGCCACACACTCACAAATTGTCTAGTCATAAGCCTGAGAAAACAGGAAGGGTTTTTTTAAAACGTGACAGTGGTGACTGATCTCAGGTCATCTGGCAGTTTGTTCCAGAGAGCAGGACCAAAGTAAGTAAAAGCTCCCTCTGAAGACCTGGATCTTATTCTGGGCACAGTTAGACTACAACTACCAGGGTCTGGTTGGACTGTAGTCAATGGACTGTATACTGGAGAGCCAAACCATTAACCATTTGCATGTTCATGTAAGGACTCTAGCTCCTGCATTCTGAATGACTTGCAGCCTTGAGATTGTCTGTATTCAATAAGTCTCACAATCTTTCACAATTGCCACCTGGAGAAGATGTTTTGTTGGGATGTGTGGAGTCAGCTGATCGTAGATTTAGGATTTATCATTTTTATAACGTATTATAATTAAACACTGAAAAAGTGGCTCACTTCAGACTCCATACAAAACCATTTTATAACATCTTTTTCCAAAGGATGGCTATACCATTTAAAAATCAAGATAACACTTTGTTATCTGTTTGTTCAAAATGAGGTTGTGTACTGATGCCATTAAAAACTTTTTAAAAAATAAAACAATAATCCCATAAATCTCTGTAGATACTGATAGACAATGTTATATCAATGTTAAACATTTGAAGGAAGTAGCATAGACAGAAAAAAACTGTAGCTCTTAATTACAGTAAATATCTATAATAAAATATTTCTAGAATGATTAAATACCACAACTAATGGGACAGTTTAAAGATCTTAATGAGTTCATGCTGTTAAATGCACTAGCAAAAAAGACTGAAAACAAGAACTCAATTAACAGAAATGTTCAGTAAATGTAATCAACGGTTCAGACATGACACAAATATCTCTGCCAGCCTTCAGATGCAGTGCAAAGTCAAATTTCATTTGAATTTATGTGTACAAAATGAACTGCAGGAGCATTTTGGCAGACCATGTTAAGTAGTGGATGAGTTCCCCAACCCTGAGTTCTCTGAGTTATTTGGTTGTTTCACTCATTTTCTTCCAGAACCGTCTCCTTTTTGCTTCTGTCTTGGTAGCTTACACTAAAATAAAGTTAAGTGAAGGGCAGTGACTAAGTAATAGCAAACCATGAATCACCGCTCTTTATTTCTTGCTGAAGCTGGAACATTTTTCACTGGAGCAGATGTGTCTTTGCCTAAATGTGTGTCTTTGTGTTGCTTCTGGCTCCAAAACATTATGACTGTCTCTGAGTGCTGAGAGGATTCACCTTCTTAAACATGAGACTTGGACTCTTTGGTGGTTATTTCTTTACAAGGATATTACTATCACTTACATAATCTGAAATACCTAAAAAAAAACAGTAACTTTGTGTTTAGAGTTGCAGTTTGTGCAAACATGCAAACCAATACCTGCAACAGTAGTGTCACACTGAAACAGCTCTGACAGCATATTAGAAAAGATTGGTGGTTAAAGCTTGTCATAACCACACATATTTCATTGCAAATGTTGTCAAAAGCTGTATCAGTGATCAGTCTGGTGAATCTCACCTCTGGAGATTAGACATCATGGTGTCCTATGAGTTGGCCTGTTCCCCTGGGAAGCATCCATTTTCACCTCCTCCCACCTCCTCCACTCCTGCCAGAGCTACACAGAGACTCTGTTGTGTCGCACCAAAACAAGGCCTGCAGCTTCAGCTCCAATGGTGGAGGGAGAGGAATACATGGAAAGCTGAATTTTAGTACTTAGATAATTAAAAAAATCTGACTATGTAACTTCTGAAAGAAAAAAATAACAGATCTTTTTCTTGGAAATGAAAAGCACATTCTTACTCAATTCAGCACACTCAGGAGTTCTGCTGCTACAGCTTTACTTGGTCTGGTATGACTAGTAGTTTATGGTGGCTGATGTTAGCTGATATTTGCAAACTTTAAATACATATTGCTATGTAACTGCCATTACATCTGTAAATGTCACTTGTGGCCACAGTGGCTGCTGTTTAGCAAAAGTCACATACTGTTGTCTTTGAACAAAACAAAACTGGCGACTGTGGGAATCACAAATTGCCACCAAATTAATGTCCCTGACCACACCAGTGCATATATTGACACGCATGCAACCACAACAGCTACATTATAACTGATACTGACAATAGCTGCAATATCAACCCTAGAAAGTACCATATAACTACTCTTAAGTTATTTTACTTGTTACATTGCATATTGTTTACAATAAAAATGTTTATCAAGTCATTTTTGTATCCAAAATGCTTCTTTTTCACTAAAGCTTTGGTAAATTTCTTCCAAAAAAAGTTTTGAATATGCTTATTCGAAATTTATTTTGTCTTGAATGGAATAATGAAATTAAAATTGAAGTCGGTCTCTCTCTTTGTATGTTTTCATCTGCACGTATTAGTGTATTTTTTGGCTGGACCAGCCATGGACCAGCCCTAACCCAAATGTCTGTCACTGACTCACTGACTCACTGACTCACTGAGTGATGAAGTTACACCATTGGTTGGCTGGCCCAGTGTTGGAGTCCTCAGGGGGCACTTACAGTGGAGCCCTGAGCACAGCTCACTGTCAGCGCAGCCCCGAAATAAGTTTTAAAAACACACAATTACCGACTGAAACGTCTCACATGGAGGCTCCAACACTGACAGGAGCAACAAACCATGGATTCAAAGAGATGCGATGGGTCCATTTTACCAGCCTGCGTGGCAGCTAGCAGCTAGTTAGCATGCCTAGCATTGATAGCATGGCTGTGCCATACTGTGTGTAGCCCATGGATGAGACCATATGTTTACAGACATCCGCAGATAGAAACAGATGAAAGAGCAGGGGGAGTTAACAGATAATTAGAGTAGTTATAATTAAAATTAAAATAAGTTTTCTTTCAAATCAAACATCCTAAGATATGAGTGGAAAGTATTGTTCTTGCAACTGCATTTATAACCTTTTTGTTTTATTCAAACATAGCTCAAACATGTCATGTGATAGTAAACTTTAACAACAAATATTACTGGGACCAATACAGAAAATTGTAGATGAACATTTAATATCCAGGAATTCACATCAGAGACACTATTACTGACTATCCCTGTGACAAATTGGCCACAATTTTGCACATTGACCATACACAGTCCAGCCATATACTAGATTTTGACCTGGTCTTGTCTACTTTTTGTTTTGCATTTTTGAACATGTCTATCTGTCTATATATCTATAAAAACTGTGAACAGATAGTGTGAAAGAAGTGGGTCAGCAAAGCCCTGGTGGCGCAGTCACTTGGTTGACTGAGGGTCTTGTGGTGGGGGTGCAGAGTTGGAAGGTAATTACACCTCCCCTCTTTTTTTTAATAACGTCCCAACCAACATTACACAAAGGAAGCCCACAGTGGACCTGCTGAGCTATTTTTAGCTGCACCATTGCATTCTGGTCCAAGTTGGAGGTGTGTGAGGTAGGCTTGGGGTTGCAGTCAGTGTGTGTGTGTGTGTGTGTGTGTGTGTCAGTCTGGTTGCTCTGACACAAATAAATGAGCAGTGTTTCTGTGCGGCACACTGACTTTCTTTCACCATACATTAAAATGTTGAAAAGAGCTTTTTCACTGCCACGTGCTCACTAGTATTGGATACACAACACTGCAATGATAACATGGCTGTGTGTGTGTGTATGTGTACTTCAGGGTAGGATGGATCTGTGGATATATCTGTGGTAGAGACGTTGGTCAGACATTACTCTGACATGTTACTGAAAACACACAGAGCACTGCATGTAAACAAACACACACAGCTTTTTGCTCAGTATAGATCAATAGTAACTTCAACCTGTACAAGATTTAGACCAATATGTCAGTTTCATCTTATGTCTATAATTACATTTATTGATATTGTTTTGTGTTTCTGTGAAGAGATTTCGTGCCCTAAATGTTGTTTCAGGTGGTTTTCCTTCCTGCCAAGAATAAACGTCTGGGGAAAACTGTTTTTAGCAAAACATTTTTTTTATGTATCTAATGCAGGAAAACTGTCTCAATCCCTTATTCCAAAGCAATTATAGATGTCTACACAGCACAGAAATAGATCTTCCTAAGGGAGTACTCCAATGACTTAGTATTGTACTCCCATAAAGTTGGAGTCAAAAATTGAAAAAGAGGCAGAGAAGTCCTTACTTTTAGATCCTAATATGGCTCAAGCTCCAAACACACTTTGTCCTACACTTCCCACAATGCATAATGTTATAATTACTCCCTCGCTACCTGGTAAATGCCCACATTTCACAAAGTCCACCCCTCCAATTTGTAAGTCAGGCTGTCTGTGGAAAATTGAAAAATTTGAAAAATCTCCAAGGCCAAGCTAAGATAACCCTGATGACATCACTATGACATCACCAGGGTTATTTTCTCAGACTAAACAAAGCTCCTCCAGAGCCACAGAAAACAGTATTCAATTGTTTTCAAAGCCTGAGCAGCATTCCTTGTGCGAAATAACATATGTTTTTATGAAAAAATTTCCATTGTTTGTAGATGATGCCTTGACACATCTTTAATAGTTAGTGATCCCACCTATATAATAAACTGCCATTGAACTCTAATCCACCATGTATAATGCACATTTTGAGTTTCTCACTTTAAAGGGAGGCTGTGCAACTTTTGCGGAACAGCTGCCACTGTGGCTTTAAGTGTCAGTTACAAGGTACGGGAATTATATGATGGCACACTTCATTTTCCTTCATTTCCTAAGATTCTCTTGAGTCATTATTATTAGGCGATCTGACTGAGAGCAGAGTGGGAGCACCAAGAGATAACAAGCATCTCCCAGTGTTGACTTCCTGTTTTACTTTTGTGATAAAACAAAAGAATTGATTATCTGTGACATGATAAAACATAGTGTAACAGTAACACAGATAGAGAGAAGTCAAAAAGTCTGCAAACTGACTCTGTAATGTCAATTCAACAGCAATATCTATCTAAAGTTAGTCAGCCACCATAGTCATACCAGACCAAGTAAAGCTGTAGCCGCAAAACCCCTGCATGTACTGTGTGTGTGTTTTATTGCTTATAATTTTAACTTTTTGTTTGTAAGAGGAAGAATATATTATTTATTATTTCAGAAGTTACACAGTCAGGCTTTAAAAGAAACACTTGCAAGTGGAAAAAGTTAAATACTGCAAGAAAAATATTGTTATTTGCACATTCAGCAGACACAGCAACATTAAGATTCATTTGGAGTCATGTTTGTCCACCTGATGTATTTAAATCCAACATTCACTCTCCTCTTAGCTCTCTCTTGTTCTCCACCAACTCCAGAGAAATATATTTGGCTCTTTAGCTGCTAAAGGCTACACCAAGTTCACCAGCAAGAAAAAAAAAGACCTTTATGAGGCTAAAAAACTCCCTAGGGCTAAGGAGGACTTCAGCATAGAGGCCATCAAAGGCTGCCAGTGATGGTCTTCATTGTTTTTGAGAATTATACTCATGTCTAACAATTCGTGTGGTGGTTTATTGAGGCTAAAACACCACATATGACTTTATTAACACAGAGACAAACTCATGGTTGTAGCTCAGATGGCCTTAATGGTCTACAAGAGTTAGCAGTTCAATTCTTCTTTGGATGCCTAATGCTAAAAATGTGTGTAGTACTGGAACCAGACGTTGTGCGTTATGTCCAGTAATGTAGTGGTATTAACTGGGGACAGACTAAAGCATGACCTTCTTTAGTCACCATCACACTGTCAAAACCTTAAACAACAAGAAAAATAATGGCATTTAGCTTTTCTTTGATACTTTGTAAAATGACTCCACTTTAATAAGCTCTGGATAACAGCATCCACCAAATGGCACACATTATGCTTTTTTTTTTAAAGCATGATTTCATTGGTTGCTGTTGTGGGCCACATTTGGCTGTCTGAGGCTTGGCCACATAAACATCACTTCATGTTGGACCGAAGCTGCTATTAAATAATGGCAGCGCAGTGGGAGATCCAGTAATCCACATGCAGGCAGCGTAGCTAAACAGAGCCAGCTGAATGTGTTTCTGTGAGTGTGTATGTGTGCCATCACGTATGCATCAGCGCTGCTAGGATGGAAGAAGGACAGATGTGCCAGAGGAGCTGAGAAACTCAACTCTCTGAAGTTCCAAGCCCCGCCTCTCCCTTCGGCTCCTCCTCCTCCGTCTGTCTGTCTTTTGCCCATCCATCCATCCGTCCTCCCTCTGTCAGTCCGGCCATGCCCTCAGTGCTCCACAGATGTGTTTGTCATGAAACGTTTATCACAGTCATCAATAGAACCGAGGGCTATAAATCAGTTTTGTTAGCTCCAGGAAGCTTGCAGATATATAAAAGTATGACGATGTATGGGAAATATGACTTGCAGGGCTGGTGGAAAAGTATGGAAGGCCAAGATGTACAAATAAACAGCTAGATTCAGATAGGGAAAAGGAGGAGGGAAGAGAAATATTCCTACAAAAAAGGAAATCTATCAAATCGACACAGACTGGTAGAAAGATAGAAAGAGACCCTGTAAAAGAGAGATGAGAAAGTAAGTGAGATATCACCCTCTCACAGCAGTAGTCCACAAGGCTCTTGATAATACACCTTGGAAACTCTATGAAGGTTTAAAATCATTTCATTGCTGCTGACTGAGAGACAGATAGCAGCTGCCAAAGGTAAAAATGTATGAGTTCTGGAGTTCTCAATACAAGAATACACACAAAGACTCATGCTTTACCAATGATATACTTGCAGAACCATTTTGGCCTACATTCGTTGACTAAGGCAGGAAGTCAGTATGCTTCAAACAAAGTACTTGATTGATTGGCATACAGCATACCCCCCACCACTTTTCCAATGTCAAAATTGGGGCAGCTACATCTTACAATTTCTGTAACCTTTGGACACTAACAATAAACTTCACACAACTACTGTCATTTTCCATGTGTACAACTAAGTACAACTCAGTGAATGCCTTTGAAGAGAGATTATCTGAAAGTGTGAACTGTCATCCTAATTTATACAGTTTGTGTCAAGACAAAAAAGACGTGCAAAAGAGTTCTTGGAGAAAGCTTTTAGAGGCAGTTGGATGCAGCCAAGCAGAGGCTTTCGTGCTGCCTATGAGTATGCTCATTTGGAACAGGTATAGACACTGTTGCCTACTATTTTAAGACATGGTCAGATGACATGTCATACAAACTAGTTTGTGTCAAACACACTCAACCCTTAACCCCTAACCCTAACAATAACCCTGACTGCCAAATACATCACCTTAACCTTCAACCTAATCTAAATCTAATGCTGTTTCTAATCTTGACTAAGATTAACTAACACCAAGATTTAAATATTTTCTGTCGTACTGATGTCACAGTTTGATTGTGTCCTTGTTTTGGTACACTGCATACGATAAAATGCTAATTTGGATCTTAAAATGAGCTCCTTGACAAAGTAAGAACCAGCAAAATGCCCTGCTCTTTAAATCCTTTCGGGTACATTTGGTCCTTGGATGGAAGAGCTCACACACACCCTCACATACACACATATAGAATGAAAGACAGCTGTCCAATGAATCTGCATACACTTGGCTTTCTGTTGCCAAAAGAGAGCAGTGCAGGCGGACAGAAGAGGCGAGGTCAAGACACAGCGTGGCTGAGGAAGAGTAGACCTGAAACCTTGCAGTGGAAAGATCATGTTGCAGGGGGGTTGGAGGCAGTGTGAGGCTAAACCAAAGGTGGGGTAGAAGGTGCAGATGGGCAAATATAGAAGACTCCATGCATACATTGAACAGACAAAGAGAATAAAAGCTTCAACTACACTGACTGATTATATTGTGTTAATCCAGTATTTTTACATAATTTCTACTTGTCTCTCCACTTCATCAAACTTACCTTTTCCCATCTACATCTGTAAGATGTAAGAAGATGATGTCTAGCAATCTCTCTGTAAAAGGTTTTTATGGTTGAAAATAACACTTTAGGCAAGATTTGAGGCTGTAAAAATACACCTGTCCTATCCTATGAAGTTATTTAGCCAAAGCCCACATTCTTACCTCCAATGATCAAATTATTTTAATTCTATGTTAAGTGATCATCCATATGTCTGTGGAACCTGGTAAATCATTCACTCCAGGCCCTTCTCAATACATAGTGCACCAAGTTCAAACTGAGGTACTTGAGAGTTCTTGGAAAGTTGAACTCAGGAGTCCAAACTTCCAAGAATGGGAAGACGCAGTACACTCAATTTGCAGTAGGGACAATAGCTTTTTTGCTGACTTAGCCAGCTGAGCCAGATTTAAATGATTACACTTATACACAACTATACACCTGTTTTGTGTCAAACTAACCTCAACTGAAATGTGCACTTACTTGCTACGAAAGGAATTATCTTATTTGAAAAAACAAACAAACTAAAACATCTGTGTCACTGGTGAATTATCAAAGTGCTTGCCCAAAGACTGTTCTGCCCACGGATAGATCGAGAAAGGCTCTCTGTTCATGCTAATGCTTTACTTTGCACTGTGGTAAGTGACCATAAAGATAATGAAGCATTATCTTAAAAGCAAAACGTGCTGCATGCTCTAAGGCTAAATAGTAAGTAAATTAAGAATTGGCAGCATTTGCAAAAGCATTTCCCATATGGAACTACTGTACTTGGGAGAACTTTTCTTGTTTTACAAGAAATGAGAGCTCAAATTCCAAAAATAAACTTAGCTACATCAGCTAGGTAATGATAGTTTTTTGTAAGAACTTATGAATACAGATCCTGTAGGTTGGAATGAAATGTTAGCATGGAGAGCTATAACTCTGTTACTTGTAACTGAGACCTGACCCTGGACCTGAGTCAGGCTGGGTCTAATTTATATCCAGTCAAATTAGGTCAGGGTAGGGAGTTGTTTTATTACCACAGGTGTGTGTGTCTATATGTCAAATACTTAAATGGATCCAAGCGGACTGGCTATCAACTCTGATAATGTGTTTTTATAGGTGAGTTGGAGACTGTGAGCTGTGAAGTGCAGGGAAAATTGAATGTATTTCTGCTCATGGCTATTTGTCAATTGGTGGAGCATCATGCTGCTGTCAGTATTGATGCTCTCTCTTTATTTGGGTTTATTCAGGTTAAACACATTTTGGATTGGGTCTAATTATTCTCAAGTCAATTCAGACTGGGTCTGACTGTGCTTGGATCTCTTTCAGACTAGGTCTTTTGAAGCTTTGGTGAACATTCAATAAGGAAGATCTCTTCCTTCGTTTTCCACCTTTATTCCTCTATGGGTGAATGTTTGCCATGTCCTCCTGTTCTACTATTTCTTTCCGTCACTGCTGTTTCATTCACCACACCTGATTAATGACCTGCCCGTAATCCTCAAGTCAATCAGTCCCTAGATTGCGTTCTTTCAATATAGCTGCAGTTCTACCATTCTGTCTTTCAGACCGACTATTGCACAAGCCACCTACTCCCCATCACCACCATGACCTCCATGATATCCAGGGAGACTCATCCAAAGGTTTCCGTCAACCACCACCACCAGCGTCTAGACTCCAGGGGGAGTCTAATTGCCAAAAAAACTTTCTGTCATCAATAATTAGAATGCACGATAATATCGTATTAGAAACACAGATAGGAAACACCTTAGCTGACAGGATGTACCACTCTGATTGAAAAAACTTCTTTTTGGTTTATAATGGCGGTTGGCAACCATCGTATGCTAAAAAGGCCTGTAAATTCCTTACAGGCCTAATTGGCCTACATTAATGATTTAATGAATCAAAGACTGAACTGATAAATGGATTTAACCATTTAAAAAACAAACATCAAAAACAATTGTTCTGTAACCTGTAATATGACAGGGTGGCGCACAATAGCATGAGTGAAGTGTATTGTGAAAATATTTTGATTATAAGTCAAAAATTTAATAAAATGCTTAACGTCCTTCAACCATTTTGGTACCTGCATTGTTTTAGCTGCAGTACTCTTATTATCAAAAAGAGAAAATCAACATGCCAAATGCCTACCTTGCAAGTTCTGGGACCAGTGAAGTTTTGAATCTTTGCTCTGCCCATCCTAGTTATCTCAAACCAATCAAAATGATTGTTTCATGTAGAGGACATTTGTAGCAACAATACAATAACATGTCTGGTGATTGGCTGCTAATATTTAAAGAGCCCAAGATGTAAAACCTTATTTGTCTCATTTTATCCGATGTCCCAAATTACCTGACTTCACCCTACATTTCTAATTGATCTCTCCTTGGTTGGTTTTGGGTAAGCTTGCCTCTGTTTTTGGATAGGAACATTTTGGACCTGTGAAAACCTCTTCTGGGTGCACTTCTGGTGCATAATGTGGCTGTTTCCATTCTTACTTAGAGGGTTTTGATGGATGGATTTTTGAAAAGCACCCCCTCAACAGCTATTAACGCTTTTGCCTTTAGATGTATTTGAACAATACTTCGTACAAACTACTTTGTACAACCAAAGCATCACACACAAGCCAGACTGATACACACATACAAATATATGTGTGCTCAAATCAAGTGATTTAAACAAAATAAAATAAAATTTAGATTCACCTCTGACAGAAATTTTAAAGATGCATGGTGGCTGCTTTAAGACTCCATCACTGCCCTTGCAGAAAGCCATAAAAACTGTTTTTGCCTGGCATCTTAAGTGTGTGCTGTTTGTTAATGTTATAGCTTACAGACACTTCTGGACACTAACAATCCTCAGAGAGATCTGTGCTTGTGCAGGGAGGAGTTATTGCATGTGGATGTGGTGCAGGTGGCTTGACAATGACTGATAATCACTGTGCATGCTTTCATTCCACCCACCATCAATTAGACCTTGTTTATTCTGGAGGGCTATCTGTTCATGGTTGGGGCTTGCATGTTTAGATAGTCTCTAATGGGGCTGTAGGCCGGCATATAAATTCACCAGTAAATGGAAGGAACTCTGTGTCTTTATGAGACAAACACAACCTGGGACTTTACAAGAAGAGTCTTTTTATGGGTTTAAACTGATGAACTTCAGGTGCTTACAATAAATATACATGCTGAAAGTCATGGCTCCACTTTGCGAGAGTTTTAAGTGAAGGACAGTTTAGGATTACAGTACCAACGTGATGACATGAAATGGTGTAACCACTTGTCACAAGGCTGTAGATGGATGGAAACACACATGCACACAAAGAAAGAAAGGTCAATAGCTTCAACAATAACATCCTCTATACATTCTGTGTGTATACAGTATGCCCACATTTGGTTTGTGTATCTGTGAGAAAGCAGAAATGTGTGTGTTTGCGTGTGAATGAGACATGAAAAGTTATTTGCAGAGCTCCAGCTGTTGCATGTGGAGAGCCAGGGAACATGAGGCACGGGTCCAGCCAGCTGAGAGCTGCACGCCCATCACTTCAGCCAGTCAGCTCCAAGTAGGACAAATGCAGCACCTACAGGACAGGAATGTGCTGCAAACACCTCATTACACTGTATAGCGACAACACTTAAACATATTCTGAACTGTTGATATATAATTAGCAATGCAATGGACACACCTTCCCTGGCTACAGATGATGACTGATGGGCTGCTTTGCACGTTACAATGCGAGAGTTGAGCCAAATATGCACATGAAGCAAACGTCAGTCTGTGGATGCTGGACCAGCTGACAAGTCTGCACACATTTAACAAAACTTGAGTATTCACAGAGGCAAATCTAAACCCTTAGAGCTAGAATTAAAAATGTGTTCAGTGGTGAAAGAGTCTCTAAAAAAGTACTAAGACATATGACACACAATCTTTCAGTGAATTCTATCATACTATATGACATGTTTACCATGTGCATCACCAATATGCATATTTTGTATGTATGAAACCTAGATGTATCAAATATGAAGCAAATGGTCATTACACAATTAAAATGGCAGACAATGAAGAAGTAACATGTTTTTTTTTTACTGAGCTTCAGAGGTGCTGGTGGATGTTTGTTGGTTATTTTTTTCAACTTCGGAGAAAACCAGGGTAGTTGTTTCCTGCTTCTTCCAGCCTTTATGTCAAGCTAAGCTAACCATCTCCCGGCTCTACCACTATACTTATAATGTGTCTATACAGCCTGCATAGCAAAGCAGCACGTTAGCAGAGCAGCAGCAATTTCAGTCTTCCCTCTATGTCTACACAAGATGCGTTCAGGCACAGTATTGAGTGTACGTCACCTGCATTTTGGGAGCGATCAACTCACAATCACTGTAATTAAATGTGCAAAACTGAGGGAAGTACATTTCAGGTTACAAAGTGCAAGCAAATACTGTATTGATTAATTATTGATTAAAATAGGAAGGTATTTGTTCCATCAGAAATGTGTGAAACGGATGACTGAAAAATGCATCTGAAACATTTTCTGTGAGCTCACAGATGTGGGAGAGGTATGGATCTGCTCATCTAACTCACTGCAAGAAAGCAAACAAGCGTATTTCCCAAAATGCCAAATGATTCCTTTAATGTTTTATGACAAAAGTGTGTTTTGTGTGAAACCTTAATAGAAAATGAAGTCATTGTTATGAAGGCTCATTTGAGCTCCAATGTGTAGGATTCAAAAGTTCTGACTTTGAAGACTACTAGTGGTAGTATCAAATAAGACACTAACAACTCCATGGTTACAATTATGAATATTCTGCACATACAGTATGACAGCAAATAGGAGTCCAGAATTAACATCAGAAGTTTTTTTTATCAAAGCATGCACTGACCCGTGGAGAAATAGTATGATACATTACAAAATTAATTAAGGGTCATACTGTGAGGAGGGTAGCGTCCCACACACTGTTTTTTCCTCATACTTTTCAACTCAATCACTGTGTGCCAGATATGGAACAATTACATTAAGGACACCTGTGTCTGAATGACAAAACATCATGACTTTAAAGGTGCAATGTGTCGAATTTAGTGGCATCTAGTATATGTACATCACAAAACAAAACAAACGAAAGACACTAGCAAAGAAACACAGTACATAAAATAAAGCTAACAGAAACGTCAGATAGGTCGGACCACCGTGTTTAACTATATATCTTCAAATGTTACAGTTACGGCTGAAAGTTTGCCAAGTTCACAAATCTCCGCAATTCAAATCAACCACCAGTCGTCTACCCAGAAATGACTGTTGTTGTCAGCGCAACGTCACAGTCTGTAGTTCTGATGAATGGTGGAGTAATATTTTTAGTGATGAGACTTTTTTCATTTGAGCACGGCTAGGTGTGCTGCCATGCTGATTTGAGCACATTCTAAATGTCTAGTTGACCAATCAGATTGCTTGGTTGGAACTACCTGTTGTATAATAAATTATACACACTACACCTTTAACAGATAGATGAAGCCAGCATACCTGAATGGGGTTTGACTGCTAACATTTCACCAGACTGCACACATTTTCAGTGTTTTGAGATACTTTCCTGACTTTGAAAGGTGATCAAAAGTCATTTTTTAAAAACAAGATGTTTGAAGAAAACAATATTTTATTGCAGATTTACTAAAATGGCTATCTGAAGTTTAATGGAAGGCCAAAAAGTTAGTCTGTCTCCTAAATTCCCCGCTTCTCCTCCTTGAGGTTTGTTCCCTAAAGAAAAAAACGTATTAAATCATTTATAAGCACAGAAAACAGTCAAGAAAAGGATATATCATTTTCATGATGCCAGACAGAAAGAGAGGCTTCTCTTTGAGAGGGCTGGATGCCAGCACCCACAGTCTCTGTTATGAAACATGACTGTGGTGCTGAGGTCTTTCGATATAAAGCCATAGAGCTGTTAGTTTAGACCAGATTTGATGAAGTGACACCAGTTGGGTCTCACACTGGGATTGGAATCAGTGTTGCAACACTTGGCTCGAAAGTGTAGGCTGGGTTTGAGTTAAAAATGACCACAAACCAATCAACACTACTGTGGGATTACAGTTCGCACAACTTCCTGTAAATTTATTAGATTACTGGTGGCATGCGTGTTAATTTATTGGCTGTATGTGTGGCAAAGTATTACAATGCAAGTATGTAATTCAAAGCAGACATACAAAAATGTAAATTAACTGTGAAATATAATTCCCAAAGCCATTAGTGTAGAAACTAAACTCTTAAGATAATGAGATTCAGATGTAGTTGTCAGCTAAAAAACTCAACTTCCCTCACACTGCAACAGATTAAGTCAGTTATTAAAATATTGTCATAACAGATTAATTTAATTTATTTGAATAGTGTGAACTGACATAGCATGGACGTCTTTGGAACTTGACAGAGTTGTTATGAATACTTGATGCGCTCTTGTCACATTACTGAAGCCAGGTAACCTCTGCTGATGCAGAAATATCGTTGCTATTAGATTGTAGACAGTTTACACAGGAAAAAACTCATTTCTATGCCATCTGGATTCCCACGAGGGGGGCTTCAGTGTTCCGTTTTGTCAGTGTACATGAGGTTTTTGGAAAGGCCAATGATGAATGGCAACATGCCTGTGGTAGGGGAAAAAAACAAGACCTGTCAATGAGCAAGAGGCAGGCTGTTAAATATGTTCTTTATGATGACTTCACTGCCGTGGGTTTATACAGTCATTACTTCCTTCAGCTGGCAGGGGAGCAGTAGGGTTTCCACCAAGAAGAGAGCTGAGTGGGCTTTAAAATATCTGCATGGGAACAGCTAATGGCAGTTTCTGAGGAAAGATGGGCTGTGTTCCATCAGTTGTTTTTTCCATTTTGTATTTGGAATGAAAAAAACAGAAAAACAAAAAGTTGTTTCTTTGTCTGCAATGAGCAAAACTAACAACACCCATATTTCATTCTTGGGCAGTATGGACCATAAAATGTTGAAACAAATGAAACAAATTTAATGATGTGGTCATTTTCATGTTTAGTTACTCTGTTCTAGTTGGACGCAGAGGGTGTGCAGCTTGTGATTTTAATGTTTAATTTGTGTATCAGTATGTACTGTAACTATGGCTGTAACAGTCATTCCACCCTGAAGCAATGGAGAAGGTTCCTAGCTAACGTTAGCTCTCCCAAAATAACTTGAGTCAGTCTTACTACATACTGTTTGAGTTCAAATAAATCTCACTCATGGACAGTTTGCAATGTGTAAGTTGAATCTGTGGTTACATGCTAGTTATGTTTAAAGTTTGTCTCAATAGCCCTTTCTCAATAAAAAGTATGCCAAGTTCAGATTTGAGCATGCAGTACACTCTATCTGCAATTGGGACAGCAGTGTTATTCATGATGTCGCCATCTCAGCTCACCTTGGAGATACATAAGTGTCTACTCATTTTTATATACATATTTGTTATTTTAAAAATATTTATCTGTATATACAAAATGTTTCAAGATCTGTAGGCCTTTGTATAAAAGTCAGTCACGGGAAGGTTGTGAAAGGTCGTCGTTGTGGATATTGATGATGAGTGAATGAGGAGTTATCAAATTAAACAGATAATACTGATGGAAGTGTATGGATATGGATCAGATGCTGGTTGCTGTTGTCCTTGGTAAGAAGAAGAAGAAGAAGAAGAAGAAGAAGAAGAGAAGCAAGACGCTGAAGAGGAGGCTGCCCAACTGAGGCTGTGAATCTGGGAAAGAAGAGCTAGCTGTAATAGCATGTCTCTCTAGCTTTGTATGTTTGTCCAAGCATTGGGCTATTTTGTTAACCTGTCTACCCATGGATGTATAATATGTATATTAAATATACATGTATCTCACTTAACAGTTTACTTGTATACC
The DNA here is from genome assembly GCF_914725855.1 of Thunnus albacares. Classification (NCBI taxonomy): domain Eukaryota; kingdom Metazoa; phylum Chordata; class Actinopteri; order Scombriformes; family Scombridae; genus Thunnus; species Thunnus albacares. The sequence continues at coordinate 24,529,284 of NC_058127.1, read as the reverse complement.
TAGATTAAAAAAACTAATGAAGTTCAATATTGTATAATGTCTTTATTCAATGTTATAGTCAAATGGTGATCCATATTTTTTTACTTTTTTTCTACTTTTTACATCGCTTTTTTTGCCATTTTGCGAAACTTCTGCCTCAAGGATGGAGAGACACCTGAGCCTGTAGATGAGGCACTGGGGCCAGATGACGGAAATGGTCCGCTTCAGCCAGACTTGCAGTTTGGGGAGCAGCTGCGTGGGCACATCACTGCTGCTCTTTCAGCACCAAACAACACTCCTCCAGCTCCTCAGGACCATGACTATTATTGAGGAGACATGTTTAAGTTAAAACTCATTCACACATTCTTCAAGTTTTTCAGTTCAAGTTTCAATAGGCAGTATTTAATCATTCATGTAAATAGTTTCAATTGCTATTAATGTTCATAGTCATTAACAATATATTCTTTGATCTGTAACTTCTACAAGTTAAATGGAAAATTACTCACATTTGTACAACAGGCTGGTGTTTTCGCGCTGCTCTCTCCTCTTGTCCGCACAGTGTGAAGATAGCTAGCTAACATTAGCTAACTATCTCTACACTATGCTTGAGTTCAAATAAAACTCTGGACATCCACAGACAGTTTGCTTAGTGCCTTAAAGTTATGGATGTATATAATGATTGTTATCATTGTTACGTTTAATCATCAGGTCCAGTTATGAAGAAGCAAGCTAGCTAACATTAGCTCTCCTGAAACACCAGGACATAGACTCGGTACTTACTGTATTAGTTCAAATCTAAACACCCACAGACAACAGAAATAATGTTGGAAGTCATATGTCTTCAACAAAATATTACATATTTTTAAAGATTTCATTTTAATTTTCATTTAATTTTATTGTACATTGTAGCCTGAGTCAACAAACACTGACAATGAAAACATAAGAGAGATTTATAAAAAAAACAAAACAAAAACATTTTATTAGCGATTAGTGAAAACTCTGAACGTCTTTAAATCTGGTTAAGTAAAGTTAATAAGAAAAAAAAGACCACTAATGGAAGTGATACATCTCACTTCTGGGAACTTTAAAGAAGTGACGCACTACATGCCCATCATTCCCATCATGTCCCATCGGTCGATCTTGATCCAGACCAGCTGTGGCCATTTTGGCACCACAGCTGTCTGTTTCTTACTGTGATGTCAGCACCAAAGGCTGTTCTTCCAAATCAACATGAGTAGCTAAAGCAGCGTGCCTGATGCTGAAACTGATCTCTTTTGTAGCCTTGTAATACTCATGTATCTCTAGCCCTCTCCTTCTTGCAGAGCCCCCTTCTTCTCATCTCCTTCTCAGGGAGCTCCTTTAAAAATCTGTCCTCCTTGTCTGACGGCTCCATTGCGTGAGGCTCCTCTTCAGGCCGACTCCTTCTGGAAGCTTCTCTCTAGAGCATCACATTTGCTTTGTCACTTTTTGTCCTTGCTTTCTCTCCCTCAGGAGAGCCGAGCTCTTTCTGTAGCCGTTTTTCCCGACCTCTGACATTTTTTACAACCTGCGATCACAGATGTCTTTTAAGCCAGCTCACCTCATCCTCCACTCTGCTGGTCTATTTCTCTATTCTATTCTTTATTATATCTTTATTATTTATTTATTTCCTGAATGTACCTGAAGCTGGATGCTTTTACACATTTCCTCTGGCTCATATTTCCCCGTCACCACCACCCCTCTGAAGACGTCCTCCTGGGCAGAAAGCTATGATTTTTCTCTGAGGCCAGCTTCTTCTGGAAGCATTTCTCCAGAGGATCATATTTTATTTTGTATTTATTCTCCTCACTAGTTTAGGGCTTCCTCCTTCTCTTTCAGGAAGGAACTCTTGCAAAATCCATATGTCCCAGCATTTTTCTGAGCCCTCTGATCAAAAATTGGCTGGCTCACCTCATCTGATTGCTGTAGGTCTGCCTCTCTTTGCCATCAAGGGGGATTAACGGTTCTTGGTCTGTCATCCCGCAGGGAGGAGATCTGATCTTCTTTGTCTGTTAGATGAGCCTTTTTGTGCTCAGTCTCCAGCTTTTTGAGGGTCTGTTCAGCTGTGGAAACTTTCTTTTGCAGAACCTTATAGCTTTTACCAGTCTCTGACTTTCCTCTTTGATACTGTCCCTCTCCCTATGAGCTGTTCTGTCCTGTTGAAAAATAATAAAAACTTGTGGCAGAGTTGGCATTACTTTGTGTCAGTGGGTCAGCAACACTTATACCTCATACCAGTTTGTTTGGTTACTGTAAACGGTTAGGTGAGTTCTCAACACAATCGCACATTTATTGTGTTAAAAGAACAAACCTGATGGTACAGACTAATAAAATCTATACATTTAATAAGTGAGTGACGCAATATTTATATTAATAAGAGTGCTGTAGTGCTGTACTGGTGGAATTAATGCTGTGGATATACATATAACTTCATTACGTGAGCGACTATTATTCTCTAGATACATTTTTGTTTTGCTCCTTTGTTCCCCTGGCCTTCTGGGGGCAGCTTTTAATTGTTCAAACAAACTATTATTTGAGTTATTATTCTAAGTACAACTGAATAATTACTGCATATTACACATTAATCACGAAGAATATGAATGAGATCAATGTTGAAAAGTCAATAATGAAAGAGTAATTAATCTGAATATCTGAGCATGAGGTTGAGTCATTGACTGTATATAAAGATATATGTGTGTGTGTGTGTGTGTATATCTATATACAGTCTATGCGTTGAGTATCGACGTACTGCCCTCTAGTGTCAAAAGATTGTAAACGCAATTTTTAATACGTCATCAACGTTGCGCCGAACCCTTTCACGCATGCGCAAAAGCGCTGACAAATTTCAAACTGGACGGCGGGTAGTTGAAGCCTAGACGCAAAGAAAAAACATACAACAAAGGTTTACTGTCGAGAATAAACTAAAAGTATTACGAAAATGACCAGCACATTAAAAGGTATCACTCTCAAAGGAAGCGCAGAGCTGGTGGCCGAGTTCTTCTGTAAGTATTTCTACTGACTCATTTGTTTTCTCAACTGCTCGTTTTGAACGTTTTAGACACGCAGCATGCTTTGCTAAGCTGCTGCTGCGAGGCCTGTGCGGCGGAGCTACAGAGCAACGACATCCCTGAAAACATCTCCAAATTAAGTGTTTGGTCGGAAAGGTTTAAACTCCACACTTAAATTGAGCGCACTATCCACCAAATATCCATTTATTTCCTTAAAAGTTTAACTTTTAAACACGGTGAAGTGCTCCGCCCACCACGTACTGAACTGCGGAGGAAGTCGAGCCGAGCAAGATAACAGGAGAAAGAGTTCATATGCAAGTAAAAACAGTATTATGTTATGTGCTACTTGGTGTACTATATATGCCGAATTCAAGAGAAGACTATAAAGGTTTAGGAGATGTATTGGTCACAGTTTAGATTTGTGTCATTTGCTAGTAGCTCGGTAATAAGTCTATAATGTTTCGTTTTATGAACGAGGTTCACTAACTTACCGTTAGTTTACTATATAACTGATGCTAATGGTAAAGAAAAGCAGATGTAGCTACAAGCTGTAACTGACATTCATCTGCACATAATATCTAAATTTATCTAGTTAGATATCTGAATGAATATCTAAGAATATATTTGACATTGTTTTTTTTTAAGTAAACTTTCTTTTTAAAATTATGGATGACTTCATTTTGTGTTTATTTTGACTGTCTTGCACCACAACACCAAAGTCAATTCCTTACATGTGCAAACCTACTTGGCAATAAACCTGGTTCTGGTTCTGATATTGCAAATAATGTGTACTCTGTTTAATTTATTGTGACATGTAAATGTGTGATATATTTTCATGTAACCCCTTCCATTTGGTTTTCAAATTGCATATTTTGCATTCGTTATTTGTCTTATTTTGTATTCCACCACATATATTCCACCACCACCTATATGTGCCTTATTTACACTTTTATAGTTGATGTGTTGAGGGGTGTTTCAGTGTATTATTTAATTTGGTTGTGTTCTATATCACCTCTTCGGCCCTGTTCAGAACTGGCATTAACATGCGTCTTGGGTGCTTTGACCACAAGTGGACAGCTCTAAGTACGTCAGTTCACACCTAGCATTAGAATGTGTCTCCACATCTGTCTTGAGTGACCACTTGTGTCTGAATCTCACTTTCTGTTCTATAAGCAAATAAACATGTACATCATTTCCATTTGCAATGCATCATTTTCCTCCTCTGCTCTCTGTGTTTCACTGAGGGCGGGGAAATTGGATCTCAATTAGGGTTGCGTGATAATATCAGCACGTCATCAGTATCGGCCGATAAAGGCTTTAAGATGAAGTATCGGCATCTCATCACATTTCTGCCGATATGACAGGCCAATTGGGCGACTTCTCCACTGCCTAGCTGTACGTCCTACTGCGGACTGTTTCACCCCGACTGTCCTGGTGCTTCCTCCACAGGCTCCACTTCACACACCGGAGCACCGAGCCCCAGTTTATTATTCAGGTTAAAGTGGAAAAAAGCAGCAGGTCTTGCGGGCAGCTGAGTGAAGTGGAGCCTGCAGAGGAAGCACCAGACCGTCAGGGTGAAACAGTCCATGGAGGAGCTGCTGTGGTCGGATGCACAGATAGGAAACACCTCGGCTGACAGGATCTATCACGCTGTTTGAAAAAACTACTACTGCTTCCTCTTGGTTTATAATGGCAGTTGGCAACCAGTATATGGTGGCACATTACTGCCACCTTCTGCTTCGGAGTGTGGACCAGAAACTAAATCCTGCCCATTAATCCTGCCTGTCTAATAAACTCGAAGACGTTTAAGTTTAATGCTGAGCTCCTGAACTCCAGTCTTCCTAACTTCTTCCTTCATATATTGTCTTTCTTGATCATATTTAGTACAGTCTGTGATTGCATCCTCGGCAAGGTGAAAAAAAACGTGCATATATCGGTATTGGCCTAAATGAGTTGGAAAATATTGGCAAATCAGATACCGGCAAAAAATACAGTATTGTACATCCCTAATCTCAGTACATTCTCAAAACATCTTGGGTGCACTTACACCTGTACTTAGAGCTGTCCCATTGTGACTAGATCACCCAAGACGCGTTTTAATACCAGGTGTGAACAGGCCTTTGAGTCCTGTTCAAATGATAGACGGATCTCTGACGCTCCATCTTGTCTGAACCTGCAGCATTTGGCATCAACAGCATCCTGTACCAGCGAGGCATCTATCCTCCAGAGACATTCACCAGAGTTACCCACTATGACATGAGCCTTCAACTCACCACTGATCCCAAGCTGAAGAACTACCTGACCAACGTGGTGTCTCAACTCAAAGGTAGCCTCAGTGTTATGCTTCTTTCTACTATGAAAGCTCTACTACCTGAGCTTCCAAAGTTGTTGTTGTTTTTTCCCCCCAACAGATTTTTTAACTATAGGAGGCAAGATACGGATGAGGAAGTGAAACCTGTATGAAAAAGATTTACATGGTCTCATTATGTTGTAGAAACTTAATATAAGGGTCATAATGTTGCTTCATCTCATCCATTACTAACAGTTGGCTCACAGGCTAAAGCAACATTGTCTCTTTCCAGCAGGTATTGCACATTCACTTGCTACGTGACATGAATACATGCAGATAATTGGCACATTAGGAGAGACTGTGGATTTTCTTATTAAATTACATTTGAAAGTCAGAGTTTAAAACCACAATAAAATGTGTAGTTACTAAACAAAACAACTATACTTTCATGACATTTCAAACCAAATGGCAATTATTTCATTCAGTTATTTAAGCGCTGAAGCTGCTCATTGTGTGACACACTAAAATAATTGCTTTAATGTAATAGAAGTACGCTCTGTGATTTTGTTATGGCCTTTCCAGTTTCTGAGAATACACACGTACAGAGTATATAACAGTGTGAGCTCAGGTATAACTGTTAAATTGTCTTGACTGTTTAGATGTGCTTTTTTAGATTTGTAAAAATGTTTTATGTCTCATTTCTTGTTGTATTGAAAAGAACCGGAGATGACATCATACCCCCTAACTGAAGAAGGACAATATTGAATTAGACCTAACGATTGTTTTCATTATTGATAAATCTGCTGACTATTTTCTGGATTAATCCTTTTGTCTATAAAATGCCAGAGAACAGTGAAAAATGCCTGTTATAAGAGCCCAAAGTGATGTCCTCAAATGGCATTTATTTTGTTTGTTTTGTCCGATCATCAGTCACAAACTCAAATATTTGGTTTTCTATTATGTATGACACATAAGTTTTAAATCCTGTCATTTGAGAAGCTGCAAACACTGGATGTTTGGCATTTTTCCTTAAACGACGACTAAAACGATTATTCGATTATCAAAACAGTCGCCGTTCCCATCGATTGACAAATCATTTCACCTCTAATTAGATCCCGTCCAGGTCGTTCAAGTCAGTGAACGTGTTTGTTGTCTGTGTTGCAGAGTGGCTGTTTGAGTGCACAGTGCAGAAGCTGGTGTTGGTGATCACATGCCTGGAAACCAACGAGGTACTGGAGAGATGGCAGTTTGACATCGAGTGTGACAAGTCGGCCAAGGAGAGCAGGTCAGCTCCTCTGTTGCTTGTTCAGAGAAGGTCTTTGAAGTCAGTCATGTAACAGCATTCTGAAAATAGTTCAACAGTATCTGAGACTATTTTACTTTTGAGTTGAAGTGATGAATGATAAGACAGAATCTCATACAGTGTGTGTTGAGTTGCAGTCCAATTAAATTCCAACAGATGGTAATCATGACTCATCCAGTGCCAAACACACTTCATCAGTTGAAGCAGCTGCTTCAGAGGCTTCAAAAAATCCTCTGTATCACACAGTATAAAAATAGCTGAATTGATGTCATAAAAGAATGCAAAATCACTTTTTTTACACTTATCATTATTTCAATGAAGTGTGAATCAGTAGATGTTACAAATTTGTATTATGTTGCCAATGTGGAAATATTGGTGTTGTTTTTTTGTTTTTTTTTAATCTCATGAAAGTATCAGATGGTGAAGTTTGTCCTTAGATCATGTGTGTTTACTGAGTTCTTGTCTGTCTCCCAGTGCTCCCAGAGAGAAGTCCATTAAAACCATTCAGGATGAGATCCGCTCTGTCATCAGACAGATAACAGCCACAGTCACTTTCCTGCCACTGCTGGAGACGCCATGTGAGTAACCAGACAGACACTTTGTTTTCTTTCTTTTTTACCAGATCCTTTTTCTACAGTGGTCCAGTGATCCTTTTTGACCCTTTGACCTTTTCCCCGCTTCACTCCAGGTGCGTTTGACCTCCTGGTGTACACCGACAAAGACCTGGTGGTTCCTGACAAGTGGGAAGAGTCCGGCCCGCAGATCATCGACCAATCAGAGGAGGTGCGTTTGCGCTCCTTCACCACCTCCATCCACAAGGTGAACAGTATGGTGGCGTACAAGAGGACCGACTCAGTTTAAACCTCTAACCCATGGCTTCCTCTCAACCCTATGAGCTGTATATAGCACCGCCCACTGCCCCTAGTAGAAAACAGTAGATTTTACACTGCCCTGTCCTACCTCACCGTCTGTCTCTGTCCAGTATTCTCTACGCTTTCCCTCTCTCAACTTCACTGTCTTGTTTGTCTTTTGAAAAGGATGTACAGGCAATCTGCTCTGTCTACACTGATGTGAATATTTCCCATAAGCAGAAATTTGTCTGTTAGGAACTGTTATTTCCCCCTTTCAAGTTGTCGACTCTGTTTTAGAAGCTAGTTGTTTATATGTTAAACTTTTATAAAATCTCATGAATTAAAAAAAAAAAACTTTTTTGGCTCCATCACCAGTGTTTCTTTTTGTGGTTTTATTGCTTTTGACCAGAAGGTGGCAGTGCAACATAAAGTCACTGGTTGGTCTCTGTTGTACACACAGCATGGCAAAGTACAGAACAATACACAGAACACATAGAAAATAAGCATTATTCTTTAATGGGATATACCATTTACTTGGCTCACAGTGTTCAGTGGTGTCGACAGTTGCAGATGTGGAACACCTTCATACTGGTACCATATCAGCATATTACATTACCTCACCCGCAGTAGACACCCATAAGTCTTTTATCTAAAAAAGCCTTTCTCACTAATGCCCTCTCATGAACATGCAACAAATGAAATATAAGAAAATCTCCTCTAAGCAACCCAGACACTGCAGCAGTGAGGAAATAGTAGATATTTTGTTCCTTAAAGAAGCAAAGAGGTCAGGCAACAGGCACGTGTATTACAGTCCTGGAGACTTATTCCAAATACAAAACACAACCACAAATACAAATGAGCTTACTGAACATGTGCGTCTACAAAAGTGCTTTAGTTTAAGACAAGGCTGTCAGGCCAGTTTGTTGCTGTTAATAAAATGCACCTAGGTGGCACCAGTTACTGTGTTCTGAGTACTGAACGTTTGTAAGAGAGGAAAGTGGAAAGAGACAAGATGTCTGAATGATGGCAGTTGAGTGTGGAAGTAAGTGACCGACACCTTCTTTGACTTCAATCCCTTTTATACACCAACTGAAAATTGATAGTGGAGCAAATAATTCATGAATGTGTATTTCACAGCAGGGGCTGGAGAATGCACATGGTGTTATACAACCATGGTCTTGTACTGTGGACCACTGGTGTGTTCAAGCTCTGTATTACTTAACAGAGACGATTGAGTGGGTCTGGGGGTTCATTTTATTCCTGTTGGGTACTTTTACAGTGGTTGTTGAGTAGGCTGTTTATGTACTTTAACTATTCAGTATGGCAGTGGTTCCCAACTGGTTTGGTTTATTACCCCTTAAAATGAAGCAATATGTACATGTGACCCATCATCATCAGATCTTCCGACCTGGACTAGGGCCTGGCATCAAGTCTCAATATTTTTTGGTACCAACTGAAATATGTTTGTTGCACTGAATATCAAAAACTACTTAAGTGCTGAAAGCTGGCATTGAATGAATGGTCAAGATATTTACTGATTTAAATCCTAATTCTGCCAATTTTCATTTGGGCAAAGTTCTACTTCTTTTGTTAAATTAAAGGTATACTATGCAGGATTTGTTAGTTTGTGTTTCTAAACACAGCATTCAAAGTTGGCCCCTCCTTCCTGGCTCAAAGAGTGAACGAGAGAGAGAGAGAGAGTGAGTAGTGGCGGTCTACCGAGCTAGAGAGTGACTGAAGAGAGCGAGCAGCACTGGTGAGAACAAAGCCATGAATCATGAAACCATGAAAATAAAATGTTATTTTCTGATTGTTTCACAGCGGTTATGTTCTAAAGTGCAAATAAACACGCCCAGGAGACAGCAATGTAACATTGTTGCTATGCTACAAGTCCCAACCTCCCAACCTCAGAAAATACAGGCAGAGGGCAGGGCCTCTGCAGATAAAAACACCGCCTCACACTCTAGTAGGTCATAAGTGACCATTGAGAGGATTTACTTTTGTATGAGTCTATACATTGTTTTTTTTAGGAAAATCCTGCATAGTATACCTTTAAAAAGGGGGTTTAGTAAAGCAAGGTATCAAAAAAAGTAGCGTTTTTACTGAAACCCAGGTATCATATTGGCACTACTGTTAAAAAAAACCCCTCAAACAATGCCCAGTCCAAGTGTGGACATGACTTGAGAGCAGTTCAACCAAGGAGTGATTTTTCCTTCTCCAATAGTTTCATTTGAAGGATTTTTAGAGGCCTGAAGAGGGGAAAGTTTTCGGTATTTCACAAGAAAAAAGCAATAATTCTTACCGCTGTCGCCAAGTGCTGCTCATGGGGGAATTGTTGGGTATCTGTTAATTAAAGAGTACAGTCTAGACCTGCTCTATGTGAAAAGTGCCCTGAGATGACTTTTGTTGTGATTTGGCGCTATATAAATAAAAACTGATTTTAATTGATTTTAACCATTAGAAAGCTGTGGACCAGTGATTTCTGCTCTATGTAATTGAATGATTTTAACATTTAATGAACCTGTCAGCACCGCCCTGATACATTCTGGATTATTTTATATGGAGAAAACTTCCATTCCATTCTATAAATTAGTCTGTAAACCTGCCTGAATATGGCTGAAGAGCAAGTTTAAGGATTGATAAATGGACTTTGAAAATTTATGTTATGATGTACATTTGCCAATTGGTATGTCAGATTTTATCATCTTGTTGGTTGGTTTTAAGCAAAGTTCAATTATGTTCTATTGTTGGATGTGATATGCAGAGATATCTGAGGACTAAATCACAACATAGTCTGGTCAGGCTGCTTAGTCCATTATTCAGGTTTATAAAAATGGGATGTAAAAACAGCCTATTATAGGAGACAGGCATTAATGGGTGTAGAGAGATATGGACAAATGAAATAGTTTTTTTCTTTTAATTGTGAATTGGTCCTATTTTATAACAACAAGGCAGTGGAAAAATGTAGACCCATTTCCCTTTGAAATTGCAGGCCTAGTCTTTGGCTGTTCTTGAAAAAATAAAATAAAATCAAATAACAATACAGTACATTTCCAAATGTCATCTGAAAGTTGTTCCTAAGAAAGGTCCTTCAAAAAAGCAAAGATGGGATTTTTTGTAAGTATGAAAACTACACTTCCTATATAAAGAATTGTGTGCTCTTGACAAGAGAATGACCTTACAATATAGAAACTCTAATAAATATATAAAACAAAAATAAATATGCAATAGTTAAGACAATGAGTGAAAAAAAATGTTACAAAAGACTCAAACTCTTGTAGTGTGTGTGCTGTTAACAAAGACATTTAACAAGCTTATCAGATTATTGTGACACTATGTATAGTATATGGTAAATATCTGTATCCCACTGTAATGGTGTCTAACCAATCAGTGTTCCCCTACAATTCACTACCTGTGAGATAGTGTATGTGAGACTTCAAGACAAAAGCCACTCTGTGCAAAAATAAAAATGGCTATGGTAATAAATATAGCTTAGTGCTGACTGTTATTGTCTCTGGTGAGTGACAGCTATGAAAGAATGGTGAGGACAAGAAGACAGGTTTCACAAAGTTTGGTGAAATACGCATGATCTCTTCAATGATGATCAACTTGGACATGTAATTCTCACCTGTTTATTATTGAGGAACGTTAGCTAACAGTTAAATTAAGCTAAAAAAATGTGGTTATTACAACTTGGGTCTTATCTTCTTTTATTGTAATGCCATAATTTCGGTTATGATAACATTGTACTCAGCAAAGTAATTTCTGGGATGAGATTTTACAAATTACTTCTATTTGGAAAAGAAACAAGCGCATAAGTGAGCACTCCTTCTTTGCACAGATCTACAGTAAGCAAAAGTTGAAGGACATTGGTCTATAAACTGTGATGGATGTTTGGGGTAATAATTTGGGAAATAATTTTATTGTTTGCCTTTGTTTTTTCTTCCAAATAAGTTAAACCTAACCCGGAGACCCCTTAGCTAGGTAAGGTAAACCTTCAGGTTAGTTAACAACACACACAGTCTGCTAACAGGTTAGCAGTGTTTTTAGCAATGTTTTTAGTGATGTTGTGCATTCTCAGGTCTCAGCAGATAAGGGCAAAACTATGAAAATAAGACCCAAGCTGTAATAAGTCTGAATTGTTCTTAAGGGTTTAGAAGAATTATCTGCATGAGGAGCTGAAACTGCACTAAGGTTGATTAAGCTGAAGGCTAGTGTATCACTGTCACACAAAATCTAGTGCCTCACCACGTAATCTTTCCCTGGTAGGTTAATGATTTTTTTTTTATCACTTTCTGATCACAAGCCTGTTATTTGTCCTTTTATATATCATGCTAATTTCATGAAACTTTGTGAGACTGGGCAGGACAGGGAGAGCCCTGGAAATGCGTGTTGGTTGAAAGCCAAACTGGCATTGGGATCACACTAAGCCATTGACTGGGCCTTTCTCACACTCCTCGGCCAAACACTTCCAATGCTGCCGGTTTTTCTGACATCCTTCCAGTAACGGGGAGCAATACTCCGACATGCCAGCCAAGGTCTGTGACAGCGACAAAGACATTTTATTTAACAAGACAAAATAGACTTTTTATATACTGTAATTTTAAAACACATTTTCATTCATTTAACAACCTGCTTCACATTTACACACATATCTTCACAATGTGAGACAGACTATCTGCATCTGTTCAGCAAGTGGGAAATAATATGATGAATGCCTTTGGCAATAACAGCGGAGACCGTGGGTTAAATTGGTTGAATTACCTCATATAACTGAGTGCAGATGGCATCAATGAAGGACACCTGCATGCTGGGAATCTTATCTCTCTTCTCACGGTTCATCAGGTCCTGAAGTTAAAGTTGAAGAAATGACATGTAAACTACATGAAACATCAAACAATGACAATGAGGTAAAAGGCAGAATAAAGTTTGAGGTTGCATTCAAATGCTTCTAAATGGCAACACTTTCTGCTGTCTTTAGTTCCTTTGACACTATATGAAGCTCTTTTGGTAGGCTGCTTTTGCAAGTGCATGGAGTCATATACACTCTAACTTAAAAAGCAACATTTTGAAGCTTATGAACAGTTGGTAGGAAACTCCCGCCTAATCTCAAAGGATTTCAGATGCATGACATAAAACCAAACCCGAGACATATCCTTGAGCAAGGTCAAACACTAATTTAAAAACTGATGATATAGTTTTAGAAACAATTAGCAAATTTAGCTAATGCCTTCTAGTCCTACTCACCAGTCTGGTGGCACATTTTGGATTATTTACAGCTTTAGGTTAGGTTAGGTTTGCTTTCTTAGGAGACCACACAGAGGCAGATTATAGTAATGAAGCCAGATAAATATAAAACATGATATAACTCTGTATGGTTAGGTTCTCTGTATGGACAAGGGAGAGAAAACTGGTAATGTTCTTTAAATGGTAAAATGCAGTCTGTGTAACGTTCCTTAAACTCACAATCAAAAATAAAGGAAGAAAACATACATACATTTGAGTATCGTCAGTAAAACACATAGATTAAAATCTAAAGGACCCAAAACAGATCCCTGAGGCACACCATATCTTAAATTGTACTTTTTACAGCTTAAGTTACCATAAAATAATCCTGTAAGTGATATCCAAGCACTTACACTGGGCTCAATGTTCAGCTCTTCTCTTTCTTTATCCCCTTGTTCGAAGAACTCAGTGGCCACCAGCTCTGCAATCTAGATCAGAGAGAAGAAACTGATGAATTCAGTCAACTGTATTTACACAATTCAGCATCTAAAATACAAAAGCAGATGTGTTAATTGAAAGATTTAATGAAGTTTCAGTTCATGGAAGACAAAGAACACATCAAAGACTTGAAAGTGGGTTTTAAAAAATGAAAAATAGCAATAGCCCTGTCACTTGCAATAAAGAGGTCGTTACATCAGTTTTGCCTCTTGAAGAGACTTGGATATTATTACACTATTAGTTTAGGCCAGGGGTATTTTATTAAAATTCAATGAGGTCCAGTTGCTAAAATTTCCTTCCAGCAAAGGTCTAAACCTCATACAGTCTATATTGTGTCTTAAAGCCTACGCCCATCAAATAAAATCAACAATGTACATTTCCATATCATTTCAACGATATTTATTGTCAATTTTCATAGTAGGATACTTTTAACATACACATTGAGCTTGTATGGCACTTGTATAGTAAACAAATAGCTATCTTTAAATAAAAGTAATCCCAGCCTAATGAACTTAAGGTGTACATTTCAGGTAAAAGAAAACAAGACAGAATCTCCAGAATAAAATAAATAAGAAGTGCCTCTTTTGGAAAAAGTGCAAACAGCCTTGAACAACTCTTTTTCTCTTTATTTTTTTCTTTTACATTTTTTCTACTTCCTCTCTTAGTGAGAGAAATGGGCATGTGACTGCCCTGCCAGTAGTTTGAATCTGGGCTTGTATGGAGTTAGTGCTATTCTCGTGTACATGTAGGTGCTCATTGGTGAGCCTGGAACGGAACTTGTTTTTGATAATATTAATAGTGGAGAAAACTGACTCACAGCTGTAAGTCGATCCAAACATGGTCAAGGTGTGCAGGGCTACTTTGGTTAGACCAGGGAAAACATCTCAGACATAATCTGTAGCCAGAAAGGGGTCAGTTGCATCAAAATGCTCTCTTAACGCAACATTTGCTTGCAGATCAATGAGCTGTAGAGATCCAGCATGCGCCCACTTGAGGGTCACCTGCTTTGAAAATCCTCTGACTTCTGTGATGAGGACGGGATTCTGATTAGCATGAGCTACTGTCCAAGGCTGAAGCTGTCAGACCTTTTACTGAAGTTTCCAATCAGCTTGTTTATGAAGTCAACACAGGAAAAAACATCTCTCCCTAGTTGAATTTGTTCCCACACAAAATGTCCAGCTTCCTCTGGAAGGAGCAGACAGCTGTCATCAAATCACAAACTGAATTGTTCTGGCCCTGCAGCTTTAAATTGAGCTCATGAAGGTGTGATTTGATATCACCCAAAAAAGCAACCATATCCATTTTGTGCTCATCTTGCAAAAAAAGTGTGAGAACTGTGTTGCTTTCTGACTCTTGAGCTGCTCAAAGAAAGCTTTTATTTCTTTTCGAATGGACCAGAACCACCCCAATGTGTTGTCTTTGCTCAGCAATCGTATATTGTTGTGCAGTAGTAGTAGGTCATTGGCATTTGCCTCAACTTCTTTCAGGAATTCTCTCAGCAGGTGATGCTGATGGGATGAGGATGCCCTAAGGAAGTTGATGAGTTTCATCATTGTGTTCATTACTTCAGCAACCTCTTCTGACAAAATGGTACACAGAACAATCTGATGGATGATACAGTGGTAAGCTATGAGATCAGGGTTGTCCTCTGTCATTCGTGCCACAGCCACCCTCTCTCTTCGTACCATGGCAGGAGTGCCATCTGTGGTGATTGAGACCACCTGTTTAAGATCTATCCCCCTCTTTCCCAGCATCTCCTTTATGTATGTCCTCTCCTCTTGAATGTGGCTCAAGTGGTCCAACAGGTCCTCACAGAGCTCTTTCTTTGTGAAAAAATCTAACATACTCCAAAAGCTGCACATTATCAGTGACAGCTGTAGACTCATCAATGCTGCACTCTGAATAGCTGCATCAAGCTGTGCCAGTACATCGTCTGCTAATATTTCTGGTTGTTGTTGAAGCTGACATTGGGATTTACTTGATTTTTTATGCAACTTGTCTTTTTGTTTACACTCAAGTAACATCTTGGCAACAGCATTCAAACACTCCTTCACAATTTTCCCATCACTAAATGTTTTCTTATGTTGCCCCAAAATCCTTGCTACCTTTAGTGAACATTCATTTGGACGTTCCTGGGCTTTGATTTTGCTTCGTCTCGTAGTGGCGCTTCACATTGCCACATTTGATTAATGCCATGTTTTCGGAACATGAGACACACTGGTTTAGAACTGGCTGCCGGCAGAATGAACATAAATTGGTCCGTCCATTCATCTTTAGAAGTTCAGTGTTCTGCATCAAGTTTCCTTGTTTTGGAGCAAGCCATGCTGTCATCACTCAATTCTCTCTTGCTCTTTCTAGCGAACTGGCCACACAGGGTAAACAATTGATCTGATTGGCTCAATTGAGTGAAACTATTGCCATATTAACTGGATTAGCTGCACCCGCTGTCTATAGCCGTGACCGTTGGAAAAAATAATGCTCCATGAACATTATTATTTATTCTCTTTATCAGAAATTCGTCATGGGTCTGGATAGAACCGCCACTTGGTGATGTCTGATTTAGGCTTACAATAGCAATCGGGATCCAAGATACTGCTATGTGCTTTTTAGCTGTGCCAATCAGAATGTTGCTTTATTGTTGTACATACTCCACTAAATTTTTGTGGAATCATTTTAATGAACATCCTAGCAGGCAGATTTTGGGAAAAGGGTTGGGAAAAGGGTTGGGCAGCCTACCATGTGGCTGACAACATGCTTCTCCCACTGCCAGATTGAACAGTGTCAAACTCAAATATTGTGAAATGACTGGAAAAGAACAAGATTGACCACAAATATATACAAGGATGGCAAAGAGGAACACATGTGACAGTTGACTGACAGTGAAGAAAAGAAACAAGCAAAAGCATGGTAGAAACAGCAAGTGAGAGAAAGTACAAATATTTGTGTAAAGACACAAGTCAAGAACAAAAGAGAGAAAATTGAGTCAGGGAGAGGAAGCAAGAAAAAGGGAGAGGTCTGCCAAAAGAGTGGTAGACACACTAAGTTAATGGTCTCCGTCTGTTTACAGAGAGGTCAATGAGATCTGACTGCAGCCTCGGGCTCCAATAATATCACTGTGTGTGTGTGTGTGTTGAAGCCATGTGCAGTTCACTGATTGAGACTGTAATCAAGGCTCAGTACTATAGAGCTGCAGGGGGACTCAGCCAGCCAGAGAGCTTATTACAGCTGACTAAAACCAACACTAGGCATGAGGCAAATGTTAACTGGTGAGGCTAAGTAACTTTGTCTTTATTTACTTACCCTCATGTCAGTCAAAAACACCAACATTTTTATGCCCGCATAGCAGACCAAGTTAACTAACGCAGCTCCATGTCAAAATAACTGCAGTGGTCAGGGACCGCTTCATTAAATGTCCAACAACAGCAGACCGACTACTGGATTTATGAAAGTATTTCGAACTGTTGATTTTGGAGGATGCGTGTACAGACTTACTCCATATGTTCATGATCAGTATGGTCAAGCAAGTAAAACTGTTTGGGGACATTGGTTGTTTAAGGCCAAGATCAAAGGGAGGCTGAGAGTCTTGAGATTGAGGCTTGGTATGAATAAAAGGCAAAATATTCTGATAAGACAGAATTCATTTATATTGGGAGAGGTTCTGTCTTGCCTTGTGACTTGGATAATAGATTGTTTACACTGGAGAGAGTAAAGTGGAAGATTTTCTGGGTTTCTGAAAAATGTTGTAAGCACAACACTGACATGTTATCACCTTATGAAGTTGGTTTGGCAAATGTGTTAGCAAACAGTTGCCTATTCACACATTCAGCAGACACAGAGGAGCATTAGCATTCATTTGGAGTAGATCAACCAACTCCTGTGAAACATATCAGGCTCTTTAGTTGCTAACTGCTCTAGAGATGCAAATAATGATTATTTTCATTATCGATTAATCTGCCGATTATTTTCCCAATCATTTTGTCAATAAAGAGTCAGATAATAGTGAAAATTGTGATGTCTTGTTTTAACTGATCAACAGTCCAAAATCCAAAAGAAATTGAGTTTACTGTCATCTATGACACATAAATTAATAAATAAATAAATTCTCACATCTGAGAAGTTGCAACCACCAAGATTTTTGCTTAAAAATGACTAAAACAATTATTTGACCATCAAAATAGTTGCCAATTAGTTTCTGTCAATCAATTAATCATTGCAGCTCTAAAATGCTCCAATATTTTCACCAGCTAGTTGCTAACTTTGTTTGGTGCTGGGTAGGTAGTGTACAGTGTATTAGTCTTCTTTGCTAAAAACACAGCTGCCTGCTGCAGCTGGAAACAAGGTTGGTGAGACTGGTGAGACTCAACCAAACAGTGAAGTTTCCACCCGTAAAAGCAAAATAATGAGGTGAGAGATGCTAAAATGCGCTGTAGGGCTGAGGGGAACTGCAGATGTTTTAGCATGCTGAGCATTATGAATATCTATCTATCTCAGATGTTAAAGAAAGATCTTATGAAAATGACATTTTTGAAGAAGATAAAGAGGAAATCATTTTCACTCCAGTCCTGGCAGATGAAAGGCACAGTTTGATAATGAGATCTGGATCAGGTGCTAGCATGTGCATGTAAGTGAGAGAGAACATATTTGCATGAGTGTGTGTGTGTGTGTGTGTGCATGTTTACTACCCTGGATGTTTTTAGAGGTGTTTTCTGAGGACATGGGCACAGCTGTTTTTATTAATGAGCACTCACTTGTCAACACACACACACACACACACACACATACTGAGTTTGTGCCCGTCTGAACCTCTCTTCACTGTGCCTGCCGTCTCTAACGAGGTGCAGACTAACGAAGGTCACCAGGGAGATGAAACGGGGACACAGCTCTTAGATGGGTAAGGACAATGATGAAACAAATGTGTGTGTCTGTGCGTGCGTGCATGTGTGTGTGTGTATGTGTGTGAACCAGAAGGAGAGGGAGGGAAAGAGTAAACAGAGTGTGAGTGAGAACTCACAAAATCAAAGATGACTGAGACAAAGTGGGTGAGATAACATGAAACACATAATGAATTTCTCTTTAAAAACCTCTCAACATGTTGCATTTAGGACCACGCCCCAGTCAGTGATGTCACAGCAGGTGCTTCTCATTAGTTTTCAAAGGCAAAACACCTGCTGTGACATCACTGATTGGGTTGTGGCCCAAAGCGCAACATGTTAAAACGTTGTGGTCCACAGTGACCAAATTAGCAGCAGTTTTCAGTCCTCTGTTATTATGTAGAGATTTAGTGGTATTGCTCTGAGGATGGCGAGGTCAGTAGGTCGGTCCACCACTTTGGTCCAGACTGAAATATCTCAAAAACTACTTGATGGATTGGCATGAAATTTTGTACTGACATTCATAGTCCCTGTAGAATGAAACCTACTGAATTCGATGATCCCTTGACTTTTCCTGTAGTGCAAACAGCAGGTCAAAGTGTTTGCTCTACCAGCGAAATATCTCAATGCCTACTGAATGGATTGGCACAAACTTCTTTACAGACATTCATGGTTTCCAGACGATGGATCCTATGTCTGGTGTGTTTTTAACGTGCTCTGCTGCTTCCAAATGGGCCCAAAAGAATGCAGCTTTTTAAAAAAACTTTTCTTTCTGTGGCTGTCAAGTTATTGACAGTAAACAAAGCGTTATGTACCAATGACGTGACAACAATTACCCCAGACACAATGACAGAAAAAACAAAGGCAAGCGAATGCTTACAATGCACTGCCATTGATTTTCTTGCTGTTTTTCATGTTGTTCAATGATGAATAGCAGAATATGGTTTATGATAAGGTAGCAAAACAAGTTGTCATATCTCCCACAGAAACTAAACTAATTACAGAAAACAGAGGGAAGGACAGAGAGAGCAAATTGTATATTTGAAAATGCCAAAACATTGTATCAACACACAGACAGATAAGATTTTTTTTACCCTTTTTTGCACCGGCCAGGGCTTGGTGATGGCCGAGATGTCGCATGCAGTCATCAGCATTGACCTGAAGGGGGAGACACATTAACACATGTTGATAAATAATCGTCAATAGCACCTCAGATGGTCACATATAACTCCTATTTTAATCTCATTGCACTGGCTTCCAGTAAATTTTAGAATTCATTTTAATATTTTGGTGCTCACTTACAGAGCCCTACATGGCCAGGCCTTCTGCACCCCTACACCACTAGCCGAGCTCTTAGATCCTCCACCCAGGGCTTTCTACGTGTACCTCGTACACTTGGGGAGGTCAGCAGTCAGCAGCCCCTAAGCTTTGGAATAGTCTTCCAACAAGCTTAAGGTCCTTGGATAACTCTTAAAAAGCAGCTAAAAACCCATTTGTTCAGACAGGCATTTGGGTGGTATGTGCTACTTTATATCTTAATTTGTCTATTTTAACTGCTCTCCTTGTATATTTTATGTGGTGTCTCTGTTTTTTATTTATTCTGATTGCATTTGATTTTATTTCTTTGACTGTGAAGCACTTTGTGACTAATGTTTGTGAAATGTGCTTGCTTGCTCCTCATAGCATCTGGCTACATCCAACCACTTTGTGTTAATAAATGGTGCTGTAAGTGAAACACAAGTAAACATTGTGTGTTTAAAATCACTAACAGCATCTGACAACGTTTGACTTCAAAAGTCTTTTCCGTGTGAAGAGAAATCTGGGAAATTAAAGCAGCGACTGATGCACCAACTTTTTCAAATATAATCTTAAATCTTATCAATAATATTTGAACTAATAAAGAACTGATTTGTACAAAATAACCAGAAATATGTTAAATTTCATAGCACACAGTATACTCTTCTGTTCAAATAAGTGTATTACCCAAAATATTGAAATATTCCTTTAAAATCAAAGCGTGAGCCCCATGGTTGATGTATTAGTGTCTATCAGTGTTTAACATCCACAAGGTGTGTTTGAGTGTTGGAGGATTTTTTACTCACCTCAGTAAGTCTCGGTGATGTTCATCCTCCCAGACAAACTGGCTGTTCTTGGTGAGCTCAAAGAACTCCCCGCGCCTCCTGACAACACACACACACACACACACACACACACACAATGACAAAGCAGATAATTATCCTCATATATAACCCACTTACCTCCTCTACCACCCACTGTCTAGACTGAAAGAGGAATGATAAAAGCTGAAGTCACATAGATGAATGAAAAAGCGTAAAAAAAAAAAAGAGGAAAGAGGGATTGAAAGAAGGGGGGGGGGGGAGATGTGACAAGACAAATAGAGTTTTCTCATACCAAATTATTCCTGTCTGTTGATTGGACAAATTTAAATTCTCTTCACGTAATTCAAATATTGGTAAAACTGTTTTTTTTCTCGAAACAAAAAAATTATCCCACTAACACTGGTATATAGTGGATTATGAATATAAATGTATTGGTGTAAGGTTAGATGAAACCAAGAAACATATTAAAAATGACAAAAACACTTGAAAGACATTAGACAAATAGTCCTTTTATGAAAGCAGCCAATATATTTCCCTGGTGTCCTACTGTGTTACATCTTGAAGGCAGGCTGGAGAAACAGTCATGAAACCACTAGAGTCTTTGTACAAACACACCTTAAAGCTGCCCTAACCAATATTTCTTATATTAATAACGGATCAAATAACTATGATTAATGTGACAGGTGTCACTCATAATGACAACCCTCCAGAGAATTATCACCGACCCTGCAGTTCCCCTCAGCTCTACAGAACCTTTAAGCCTATTTTAGCTCATTGTTTTGGTTTTCTAATCCACAAACTCTCATCGACTTCATTTCCAGTCACAGCATGCAAGTATTTTGCATTTTTTGTAGAACTTTATCATGTCATTGTTGTGTTTACAGTTTGCTCCACTCCCCCCCAAGTGGCAAACTAGAACAAACACCTCGTGGTTGTATGCCTCCGCCAACCAGTCAGAGTCTGTCCAGACTCTGAAGGAATTTAATAAAAGGTATTAAGTGTATTTTCCTTGTATGTGTTCATGTGACCATGTTTGGTCAATAAATCTGATTCTGATGGAACGTTGTTGCCATGACAGTAAACAATGCCTCAGATACGGATGTTGCTGCAAAGAAGCTACAAATTCTAAAACGTGGACGTTTCACAAACATCTTCGACCCGGCAGCACAGATGATCTAAACAGTCACCACAGTTTCAAGTTTCCAAGATTAGTGTCACCAATTCAGTATCTGACTGATCACTGTTGTGGCCTGTAGCTGAGTTCAAGTGCTAACCAAACTCAGTCACCCCGAGTCAAAGCACTCCACAATCCTCTTCCCTCGCTCTGCCCAAATTGTCCTTCCTTCCCTCAGTAAGTCCCCCTCTCTTTCTAGGCCTCTCCAGTCAGATTTCCATCTGGGCCTGACATTTGGTACCTACTTCATGTACAGGGCCAGGTCAGTGGCCAGAATAGCCCTCTCGATCATTTTCAGAGTGGCCTTGTACTCGTCCAGGGAGAGACCGCTCAGGATCTGGTTTCCCTGGAGAGAGAAAGAGAGAGAGAGAGTTTGGTATGTTATTTCATGATTTACACTTACTTAGAGCACATACATGAAAGTTTGTGTGTGTATGTACAGACAGACTGCAGGGAGAGATAGCGACCCTCTAAGGAATAGATAATAGTGTTGACCACAGTTTGCACTGTGATAGACCACCAAAGGGTTGCCATGACAACACTGGCCTGCAAAAACACAGTTACAATTAAATTAAACAAGTGAATCCAGGCTGCATGTCTTAAGTGTTTATATGCATGTGTGTTGACATATTATTCCATGCGCCTTCCATTTCAAGTGCTTTTTAGAGTGTGTGCCTGCATTAATGCTTATCAGCCTGCATGTGAAAAGGTTTGTACTTTTCTAAAGGGTGTGTGTGTTTGTGTGTGTGTGTGCTCACATCTGTGTGAATGTGTCTAAATGTGGCCAGCAGCAGTGGGGTTAAGTGGTACTGTGGAATTGGGAGTGTATTTAGAGTTTGTTTTGAGGCCATAAAGATCAGAGCAGGCTGTAATTCACTGTATTTTATTGGGCCATCACAGTGTTCTGTGGTAGGCTAGCAGCTGGAAAATGAGCACAATAGGCGTAATAAATAAGACAGAAAGATCCAAGATCCTGCTGCAAGCAGGCAACAGCATTAAGGCTCATAGATAGGATCAACAACCATTATCAAGCCACTGTTTTTGTATGAAGAGAACACTGACAGTGTTAGGTTGAAGTGATTTGAATTTTGGCCCAGTTTGAGGATGACCTTTCAATGTTCTTTCAGTCTAATCACAATTTCAATCAATTACAGTTGATAACATTGTTTATGTAGAAGTTTGCATTGTCAACAGTGTTGCCAGATGGAAAATGTTAATGTATCATACCAGAAGCTTAAAATCATCGTACAAATACAATAATTATCGTACATCTGGCAACGCTGACTGTCAATCCTTTGTCATAAAGAACTTAACAAGATTAAAGAGTGGGTTCACTCAAAATGCAAAGGAACATTCCTCAAGTTCTGGCATAAGATGAGTTGTTGTTAGCCAAGTCAGCATAGCAGGTAAGCTAACTTTGACTGAATGTGTTAGGACACTGCTGTTATCACCAATAGTTGGTGATCCTCAAACCTTTCCTCTAGCACCACTAGCACGTCAAAGTTTTCACTAGTCATGTTTCATCCAAATATAGTGCAAATTTTGACTGAAATTTCAGAAAATCGGATACTGTTTTGTGAATATTAATAGTTGAGTGCATCAAAGTAAACAGTAAGAGTGAGTAGGCTAAATAGAGAGCTTAATTTTAAGCTCAAGTCAATGCTTACTGTATGTCATCATTTATTTGCTAAATCTGTTTCCATCACACTTTGTCTCATTTTGATTTTATCGATACACTAACTTTTCCACCCAATCCAAACGTAAAACCTTTTTCTTGCGATATTATGACTAATTTCAAATTTCCAGTGTTTCCACTCACTTTTTTTATGTGCAAATTGAAAAAACGCATAAAAAAGTGGATGGAAACTCACCTACTTACACTGTGATATATGTCAACATCTACTTGATGGATTTGCATAAAATTTAGTTCAGACATCCATGTTCCCCAGAGGATGGATTGTAATAACTTTAATCTCTCAACTTGCCCCCTAGCAACATCATCACGTCAAAGTTTCTACTTTAGTTTATGACCACATACCTGCAAAACTAATGATATTCTCATCAGTCTCAGCTGTACTTTGTTTTTAGTGCTAATTAGCAAATGTTAGCCTGCTGACACGCTAAACCATCATGGTGAACATGGTTAACATTATACCAGCTAAACAACAACATGCTAACATTACCAGTGTGAGCATGCTAGCATGGCTGTAGACTCTTACAGCAGCCTTGTTATTAAATTATGGGCACACTATTACATTATCAGTTTTTATTACATTTTTTATTACATTAACCGCAGTTATTACATTATGAGTTTCTACAGTGAAGTTTTTGGCAGCGGCAATCAATTCTGCTAAGAAAAAAACTCTCTAATCTGGAGCCCGGAACACGAATGACCGAACATGAACCACAGGTAGGTGCTGTTGTAGGACCACAGAGGAGCTACAGAGACCTACTGTACATGGTGCAAGACAACACAGAGCTTTGTAAACTATAAAAATTTTAAAAATCCTTTGTGAGGCTGGCAAGGAGCCATGTGGGGACACCAGGAGAGATTCTTGATTGCGCCTGCCAAGTGCTCAGCTGCTGCATACTGAATCAGCTGCAGCTGCAAAAGGGCAGCTAATGTCATGTTTTGCATAACTGTGATGAGGATAAAATCCCAGTGTGAAGAGACGATTTGCCTGATGTTTTTGTTCCCTCTATGTTCCTTCTATTGTACTCATTTCCATGATGATAGTGACAGCTCTTCTTTTGTTACACTCACATGTAACTGAAAGTGCAGAGAGCTGGTCATCGTTGGCATCAGCTGAGAATAATAAGTGCTTGGTCGAATTTGTGTTTTTATTATGGAATGATACCATCAATGATCTTTAAAACCACAATGAACTAAAAGAGGCTGAAAAGGTTTCAGCACTGTGAGTGACCCTTTCACATTACAGAGTCATCTGATTCAGTGTTAATATTAGAAATGTTCATTGAAGCAAGTTTAACTAAGGCTGACATTCTCCCCACCCACATCTTTGATTTGTCCTGGTCTGGTGTTGTGCTCATTGACAGCTGTATTCCCCAGTCTGACAATCAATTGATAATCTTCCCATAATTGCAAGCTAGCTATATCTATGAAAAATGGCAACAGAAAAATGGCATCAAATGTGGATGTGATGGATGCAGCTGTACATGCTGTTGTAGGTCGACTTACAGAAAAATGTCAAAATCACATTTATTAATTTGGCAGACGCTTGTGGCTGAAGCAATGTACAAATGAGGTACAAACAAATGTTAACTGTTCCTAGCAACCGCTACTCCAGTTACATGTCAAGTGAAAATGTCAGCAGGACAGATAGATCACTTGTTACTGGCTGGTTAGGGACTGTATGAAAGTTATTTGTGGTGGAGAGGGGTCACAAAAGGGGAAGGGTATTGTCATTTTTCTTTTTCTGGGAGAGCAGTGGAGGGTCTTTTTTTTTTTTCATCGTACATTTAGAGTTTATTTCAGTTTCCCTTGCAATATGGTTAGTAGTTCCATAAATAGTTACATCAAAAAGCCAACTTTAACTTTATTAACGTGTACATCGGTGGTGCACATTAGAAGATCTCTTGAAGGATAAGGCTGGTGATTTTCTTCTGAACAAATCTCATGTGAAGAGCCAAACCCAGAATGACACTCATCCTACTTAAGTATTGTGTGTGTATCCAAAGCCTGATATATCTTATTCCTCAGTCCCGTAGACCTCCGTTGTTGTCCAAGAACTATTGAAAACACGTCAGTGAGCCACACCGTTGCACTGGGTGACATGTTCCTTCATCACAAAGACAACGGTTACAGTAGTTTGTTTAGAAATGGCTCCAAAAAATAATAACAGCGGTAACATTTTCAGTCTCTTAAGAGTAGTTCCTTGTATGGCAGATGCCACTGAGCATGTGCAGAAATGGTTCCATTTATAGAGCTTTGCTAGCTTGTTGTTGCCACATGACACAAAACCCTTGACTTTGTACTACCTTGCAAATTTCTCAGAGAACTTCTGTACAAACTGCTTAAACTCCTTTAAGATATTAAGTTTTAAATTGATGTACACTATTAAACAAGTTTTACCAGTTCAACATTGTTGTATTATTTTGACATGTTATGGGGAGGGTCATGTAGTAGGGTTAAAAGAAAACATTATTAACCCTCGGAAGGGTCTTACTTATTTAAAAAGTGAAACGTCAGCCACCCACACAATCCCAATAATTTTCATACAGTCCTTTAGGGCAAACACAAAATGAATAATATTAATACTGAGAATATTATCAAGGTTACTTTATCATGTATATTATTATGTTGATTGATGATGTGAATAGAGGTAAAATACTTATAATTGAATCATAAACTGAAAGGGGCTAAACTTGCTCCTACGTGTAGGATTTAAAATGTCAAACTTTGGTGACCACTAATGCTAGCATAAATGACACTGTTGCACCCACTGCAGACAGGCAGACAGCTATTTTTGTCAACAAACAGAAACATAATTTCATTGGAATAAATTGAAAGATGCTTTTATCACACACAATACACATAGGGGCTTTTAAGCGCTGAAAAAAAATCACTCTTTGTGCATGTGATAAAAGACTGAGGCCATGGATAAACAGGTGATTCAAAGCTAAAGCTTATGGAGATCAGGTGAATTGTGGCTTATGAAATCCACCTGTATTTACACCACTGCTTTCATCAACAGAAAAAAACATGCAGGACTGATGTTCCCTCTAGTTTGACCAATCCCTTGTGAAGGATGGTTCAAAAGCTTCCTCTGTGTGTGTGTGTGTGTGTGTGTGTGTGTGTGTGAGTGTACACCTACAGGGCTGGTGAGGATCATGAGGCACTGGTCAAAGTGGTGATGCTCCATCGTGGAGTGGCAGTAGAGCTGGGCCAGTGGGTGGTCACTCCTGGACAACACACACACACACACACACACACACAGGAAATAAGAAACCCACAGAGTGGAAGCAGCATGCTCCCACACATGCATATACAGTACAATCACACATACGCTTCAGTGACTCATCCTCTCCTGTTGTACCTCTGTATGTAGGAGTTGTTGACTCCTCTGTGGTCCAGGTCATGGCTGAGAGTTGCAATCATCAGAGCCAAGACCTCTAGATCGCTCAGATTATTCTGTTAGGAGATGGACGGATGGATTATAAGAGGAACAATAGGAGGAAAGAAAAAAAAGTACATCCACATAATGGCTGCTGCTGTTGTAACACTGCACACATTGTTGGCAGTGTGGGTGCTCAGCTCGCAGGCAGGAGTGGACAACAACAGCTTTTACATCACAGCTGACAGTAGAGCTCCAGCATGGCTGTTTCTGATATCTCTAGACTACTGCTGCTCATAGTTTAATGCATGACAGTTTTCATGTCAGGGAAACCACCAGCATCCAATGTTTTCCAAACAAGGTTATTCTTGGTGATGTGCGAGATCCTTTGAAACATTTCAATTTTTCATTAGAGGTCTTGTGTAATTTAGACCATGAGCTACAAATCATGTGAATTTAATATTACTGCCCACCATTTTCCAAAATAAACTGTCAGCTTTTAGATTGATTTCCTCCAACACATGGCTTTATCTATTGTTTTTTTCCTTCAAAATTATGTAATTGCTATTGTAATGATGCAAACTAGTCCTTCCCTGCAACTGCACTGCCATGTGACAATTAACTTAACGATAACTGACAAAAAGGTCAATTGTTTATTACAGCTCAGTCTAACCAGTGATTAGCTACACTGACCTGTAAGCGTCCTGACTTGAGGAGGGCGAACATGCACTGGGAGGTGTTGAAGGCGTGTCTCCAGTTGTGATAGGCTACATTCTTCCTGTAGTTCTTCTTCACACTCAGAATCCACTGGCATAAACTCTACAGGAGAGGGACAGTACAGAAGTAAATGTAACGGCAGGAAATGCATAATGTAAACACAATTTATATAGAGATCAAATCTGTCAAAATCTAGCCTTAAGAGCTTTATCATTTTAATGAATATTATACTAACATGGTGTATATCCTGAATAAAGTTGTGTTTAATCAAATTACCACAAACTAACTCAAATCAAGTGTTATTCCAGCAGAGGAGTGCTGGTTGCACTCGTGGGTAGTAGGTGGGGGATCAGGAGGGGCCCAACAGAAAATTTTTCCCCTGGTCCCTCTACCAGATTAATCCGGCCCTGCTTTTGGGCCCCTGGTAGGTAATCCAGCCTTGCATTTAGTCACACAGTTAGTTACAACACTATTTTTCTACATCTCTGTATATAAAAATATAAACATAGTGAATAAAATTTTCTTTATTTTTTTCAAACCAGTCAATTTCATTGTTTTTAGCTGCGTGGCCTGAACTGTGTGACTGAAAGGAAGAAAAAAAAAAACCCACTAAAAAACATTACGCGTGGGTGGAAAATAACAGCAGCAGAGAGAAAAAGCAAATGTGATGAGCGAAGGGACTCTCCTGTCAGGATGTTTGCCCTTTCTGAAAGTAAAGACTCAGCACCCTGCCAGCAAATCGATGCTCTGTGCTTTGTTCGTCTTTGCTGCACTACAGTGAGTAAAAGTAATTCAGTCTCAGGCACTATAAGAACCCCAAAACCATTGTTCAATTAATAAAATTATGGCTCATTTTCTTAACAGGGATCATTATACTTTCATTTGATATTATAATGAATGGCTACAAAACATTCAATATGTTAGAATTGTAATTAGATAAGAACATATTGCACACAGTTCAAAACCCAAGCTGTGATGCTGCAGGGTGGTCAGCACATCAGCTCCCGGCGTGAACGTCAAACTGACAGCCAACTCTGCTGGAGGGCCCTAATCTCCTCCAATCAAAGCCTCTCTTTATGAGGCCTCTCTCCGCAGGCACTCCGGAGGTCAGCCACCAACACACAAGCACCCCTTCACATGGAGAGCGTGCTGAGGAGGAGAGCCAAACTCGCCAGCGACCAGGCGGTGCTGGCGCCGAAGGGGAGCCGGACACGAGAGAGAGAGAGAGAGAGAGAGCGGTGGGTCTGGAAGACGGCGGTAATGGAGGAAGAGTGCGTAAGGGATTTTTTGGAGAGGAAGTGTTTTAGGTGTATCATGATGCTGTGAGTGTGTGTGTGTGTGTGTGGTCTATGAGTTAAGGATGCAGGCAAATATTAACTCAGCCGTAAGTGCATTCACTCACACAAACACACAATAGTGTTCTAATGGTCTAATGCTGCTAACAATGAGAAGCAGATTGTTTTCTGCAATTAATAAAAGAGGAAGCTGCTCTTGTCTTTTTCCATGACATACGCTGAGAACAACAAGCTAAAGTATGTTGTGGTGTTGTTTGTTGTTCTAATTGTTGTGGTTTCTGTGCTGCCATGATAATACCCTTCATTATATTAAAGCCTTGTGTATTCTATTGAAACCTACTGGGGGTATGTATTTTTGGGAATGTATCCTGTGCTCATGCACTGTAGTAATCTGTGACTTAATCATATCATTTAATGACAAATTTTCTTTTTGAGTCTGCCTGCAGTGTATGCAGTTAAGCTTTCATATTTTTTTATATTATATTTTTTATCATTTGTAAGCTAAAAGTGTTCTAAAGCTGTTTTCTGGCTAAATTTACCATCTCCTGTTCTGTATGCCCTATAGCTTTAACAGGCAAGCCTTTATCACCATCACCTATAGCACTAAATCATTCTATGGGGAGTTAATTAAAGAATACAAAAGTTGGAGTATTAGTTTGGACTTTCTTGCTGTGAGATGAGAAGACTGATATCAATGAGATCTGTACACTCATCAAAGTAGAGCTGGGAGCTGATTAGCCTACATTAGCTCAAAGACTGAAAGCAGGTATTCTGGTTTTCTCAAAAATCCAAACAACCACCTACCAGCAGCTCGAAAGCTCAATCATGAATAGTTTGTATGTCGTTTGTTTAAAGGCTGTGGAAATAACATTCCAAACTGAATCTGCAGCTGGCTTAGCATGTCATCTAGCACCCTTTAAAGTGGTGCACAGTGGAATTTGATGGGGTGTTCCTGCCATTACTGCTGGATAAAGGGGCTTTACGGCCTCTCCTGAACATCACCAGCTTTTTCCACTCCAGACACTCACAGCTGGTGCTGAAAATCTATACGGCTATGGAAACTGGCGTATTGGAAAAATTGGCATGATGGGCACATTCGCCTTCTCTGTGTGTTATGGGACCAAGGCTCTTCCATTGTTCATCTTCCAAGTGTCCCACCACAGGGCCAATGTCATGGGCATGGTCTTGCTGTAGCATCTGCCATCTTGGCTGTTAGCTCACTTTGGCAAAAGCGCTTGCCTTCTCTGCTTGACAGCTTAGGCTGCATCACCACCTTTAACCATCAGCCCCTCCTCAACCCTGATGTGTGCCCAGTCATTCAGCCCCTGCGTTGCCTGCCCCTTGCCCTGCACAATGACGGGACTGCTGAACTACAGAGCCTTCCAGAAGTAGGCGTAATTGAGGAATTGGATGCATCACCCTGGATTTCCAACTTGGTGGTGGAAAGTAAAAAGTCAGGGGGCCTTCGCCCATGAATCGACCTCAGGTCAGTGAACAAGGCCGTGATCCCTGACAAGTATTCACTGCCCACAGTGGAGGAACTGACTGTCAAATTCCACGGCTCCTCTGTGTTCTCCAAACTCCACCTTTGTCAGGGCTACCTGCAGGTCCCACTGTACCCAAGCAGCTGCCAGTGTGTTATGTATGAGCCACACCAGTCGTGGCTGTAGTTGCTGCAGCACAGCATTTTACGACAGTCTGCCATCAACAATGTAGTATTAAATGTAACAAATCTAAAATATAAGAAAAAAAATAGGCTTTGCAAATGTTTTGCAAGGAAGAAAATGTATTTGATACGTTTGTCAGGCCTCAAGGATAAAAAAAGGCATATAGTATAGCAACTGCATATAGTAGTTTATGTTTAATCACTGCTTTGATACTACTACTTTATGGGTCACAGGTCAGTTCTTACCGTGTGCTTCATCTGGAAGTTCTGGACCAGGTTGAGGTCGACAAACATGCGGACGGTAGCCAGTGTGGTTTCAGTGTCCGACAAGTCGAAGTCACTGAAGCTGAAGTCCATAAGACGCAAGGACTGGGCTGACGGAATTGTGGCTACCTTCAAACACACACACACACACACACACACACACACACACACACACACACACACACACACACACACACACACGCATAATCAAACATTAGGAAATGTAGATAGGCTGCAGATTCAGTGACACACAAACATGAATATGAAAGTGTATCATCTGCATAATTTAGTTAATGGTGGCTAATGATAATTTTTTCATTCTAAATCTTAACTCTTGCTCACTTTTTAAGTCACAAAACTGACCTAAAAGTGCTGCTCCAGTTACAGTAGAAGCTTTAACTACACAATGATGAAGGGTCTCTCATCTTCCGATGTGTCACACATACAGTATGTAGCAGTCCCCCAGGTACAACATACCCGAAAAAATCCAGCCTGTGTCCTAGATACCAAATGACACATCCTTTCTCTAGCACCCAAGGGAGCCTGCTTAATCAGGTTATGCTGTTAGTTTAGCCCCAGAACAGAACAGGACTTTCATCACAGGTCATGTGATGTCAAGGTTGTGACTGGTGTGAAAGAAGGGCTGCAGTGATTGGTTCAAATCTGGAGAGCTGTTAGAAAACCAGTCATATAGTAACAAATGATCTCATTAACAAAATCATAAGCAAGACTGCAGGGAATTCCTGTAATTTTTTGGTGCAACAAGCGCAATGCCAGGGAACCGTTGCAGAAGAATCAGTGCTTTCCCTCAAATACTGCTGGTATTCTGATACACAATATAATCATGGTAGGCTATGGATATTTGGATATAAAACATCGTTCTACTTAAATGAATTATTTTTGTAGCTCTAGCACTTGGCTCCATTGCTCATGCTAATGTTGAAAGTAATACCAGATGAACTCAGAACACTCCTATCGCTAAAAACAGGTCATAGCATCACACGGGTTGTAAACAAGCCAACAGGTTAGTCACACTTATTTGGAGGCGAAAACAAAGGTGAGCATTTTGTAAGTATGGCCATATGTAGTTGTGCACATCCATGCTTTCCTGTGTAATGATGGATTATTAGCAACATTAGCCATGCATAAAGTCCTTCTGTGTTGACTTTTAAGTGCTGTAAGATACTCTGGTCACATTCACTATTTTACCTCCGATGAAAAGTACACAGACCTACAGAGGACATATAGCATTTCAGAAAACAAATCAATAAAACTTAATTGTTTTTTTT
The DNA here is from genome assembly GCF_914725855.1 of Thunnus albacares. Classification (NCBI taxonomy): domain Eukaryota; kingdom Metazoa; phylum Chordata; class Actinopteri; order Scombriformes; family Scombridae; genus Thunnus; species Thunnus albacares. The sequence goes on along the minus strand of NC_058127.1, from coordinate 24,497,640 downwards.
CCTAAAAAAAAATGTTGAATTTTTAAAATGCAGTCGTGTTTTCTGAAACGGCAAGTTTTCTAAAATAAGTCAAAAATGTATTTTCTGAAATGTTTTTAAGTTGTTCTCTGAGATGTTAAGTTTTCTAACCTTAAAAACATGATAGCTTTTGAAAGTGTTTTCTAAACATTTTTTATGTGTCTTCCTGAAACATTGATGTGTCTGACATGGAAGGTTTTCTGTTTTGTTAATTTCTTTTCTGAGATGTCAACTTTTCTAAAATACATTTTCTGAAACTTTCTAACCTCATTTACACTGAATGCATCTTGGGCTAATTGGATATGTATCCGATCTCAAAAAGGCTACATGAAAATGCATTCAAGATGCTTTCAAGCAGATGGAAATCTGATAGTTCAAACCACCTTGGGAGGTGCTACAGACGCATATATGTAAAGTGTATACAAAAATTAAGTTGCACCGCAAAAAATGCCCCTAGAGCCACACATTTAATTTCAAACTTGTATGTAAGAGCTCATTTGCACACACTGACAACAGCTGACTAATGGTAATGCTGAGTTCATGTCACGTGAGAATTATTGTATTTACCCGTTTTCAAGTTGTTCTTAGCAATCATGTCAACATCCAAGTCATAATTACAACTGGGAAACCGATCTTTCTGGAAACTTGGATACGTCTGACTTTGCCAGGAAAAACAAAGAAAAATGGACGGCTCATGCAAGCCAAAGTCAGGTTGAGGGTAATTAAATACACATTTTAATTAATATAGTGTTTTTTCGACAACACACAGTATTTTTTTACCCTCACATAACCTCCTCCTTTGTAGTATCAGTTTGCAAACCCACTTAGGACCCAGCCAATGATTTCCTCTACAAGTTAATGTGTATGTGTGTGTGTGTGTGTTTCTGAGAAAAGTAGTCCTATAGAGTTGCTCTACTGACTGTGGTTTCCTGCTGATTCAGTGGTGTGGTGTTATGTTACTTTACTGCTCATCTACACACACTTTGCCTCTTCTGACCCTGAAGGACAGCATCTGCTTGAGTGAGTGTGTTTATGGCTGTGTGTTGAATAACCCATGAATTGGTGGGCGCTAATGTGCATGCAGGTGTGAGTGTGTGTATTGTTAAATTAATAAATTGTAATTTACCGCTGTTACCTGGAGTTCCCGCGATTCTTCCTCTGCGGCGGAGGCGTGATATGACAGGACCTGGAACACACACACACACACACACACACACACAAACACACAAATCAGAGGAGGTATGCAGACTTTGGAATGTCACACTGTATCAGGTTTTTCCGTAGAAAACACACGTACAGTGCCTATTAATCTGCTCCCCACTTCAATCACACACTTAAATCTGACAGATTTGGACAATAAAATTACACAAAGGCAAGTCTGAACAAGCTGCTTTTTAAAGGTGTCCTCATTGTCCACAGATCTTAAATCAAATGGGAGAGAGTTCCAAAGTTTGGGAGCCACAACGTCAAAGCGCAGTCTCCTTTAGTTTTAAGTCTTGTTCTAGTAACAACCAGCAAACCCTGATCAGTAGACCTTAGAGACCTGCTGGTGACATTGGGCTGCAGTAGATCTATAATGTAGGCAGGTACCTCACCATGCAGAGCTGCCAACACAACCTGCAACACTCCTATTGGAGAGGTAGGAGAAGAACCACTGCAGGGCCACAAGTAGATAACAGAGAGTTGTTGATTATGGAGAATACAGCAGGATCAATAGAGCCAATGACATTTTTAAACAGATATGTTGGTAAGATGTCAAGGGGGCAAGAGGAGGTTTTCATATGGTTGACCAAGTTAGTAAGATCTTGGAGTGTTACACACATCTACGCAAAGGACAGACTGATGATGACGCTGTAAACTGATCTGTGCTCTTGGTTCGTGTTTGTTGATGAGGTATCATCTCTCGTTACCAGAATTTGCTTTGTTCAGTTTGTCTCTACCTGCCAGGTAGCTAACTACACCTAGCAGCAGTCTGCAGATATCAGACTGATGTCTTGTACAGAAACACAGACAACAGCAGATCATCCTTTCTGCTCCGTCTGTGCCGAAACTGATTATTAAACTGGATGTGATCTACTTAGTTGAAGCATCTGGTACTGACAGTCAAAAGCTGTCAGTATTTTATGTATAATGATAGCCTTGCAGGTTGTGCAGGTCTTTTATCATTCTTACAAAAATAGATTAAAATCATTTGATTTTCTGGCATCACCCAGCCCTAGCCTATGAATCACAATAATTTGGGAAAGATAAAGAAAAAACAGAACTCTAATGCTAGCAAGGTTGTCAAGATTCAAGATAGTAAGATTTTTTTCACAGAACAAAACAACATGTAAAGTAAAAGATAGACAAACTTTTGACAGGGAAGAACAGATCAACACCGTCAGTGTCAATATAGCAAGACAATCTTGTGTTTTTTGGGTCTAAAATCTCGCAGTTTAAGCAAAGTTAAACTTACATGTCTCCCTTTTACAACAGAAACTAATAAGAAATTAGAAAATTGCAGTTCATGTTCTTGATTATGTCATGAATTAAAATTGTGCTTGGCTTATTTTGTTGCTAATTTCTCCATTATTGTTAGCAGCAGGTGAAAATGCAATCAATGCATGTGTGTGTGAAATTTGTTGGCTTCCAATGAGGGCTTGACTAGGGCTGGGTATCAGTACTCAATACCTTTTAGGTATCAACCAAAATAACCAAGTACAAAATAGTATCAACATTTATCCAGTCAAACAATACCTGCATTCAATCCTTTTTGAACCCAGATCTAGAAAAAAAGACTATTTGTATGGTTTTGCTCACAGCCAATTACTGCAAGCTACATGTGATTGGCCCACTACCACAGCAGCTATGACCCATACAGTCCGTGGTGGTGAAGTCAAGCGTTGTGTATTTGACAGAGGTGGCAGTTTAGTGTACAAGAGATGCCACAAATATAAATATTTTAATAATTTGAACACTTTCAAAATGTATTTGTGTAAAAATCATTTGGATGGGGAGGAGTGGTGGCATTTTACGCAGCAGAATGCTTCCATTCACATGATGGGTATTAAATGAAGTAGAAAAAAAAAAAGGTATCGAATGTACTCTGCTGGTATTGGTATCACCTTAAGGGTACTGGTATTGGTGCTGGCACTATAAATGATACACTGCCCTAGGCATGACAGAATTTTGTCCATCTGCCATAAAGAGTAGCACATAGCCATATCCCCTATAGGAGCCATCTGGGACTGTCTACACTCAGTGGATGAGACAGTTCCAAACAGGGCTTCAGCAGCCACATACAACTGAACTGAGACCCAGAGGCAGAGTAAACAGGAGAGAGACAGAACAGTCCAGACCAGTTGGAGGGAGGCCTAGATGAACTGGGTAAAGTGGCAGAGGAGGTGGGCGTCAGCTGCAACCGAGAGGAGACGTCACCTCTGACACCCTGAAGCTGACAGCTCTGCCATGGAAAACACACGCTGAAAACAGCAAGAGTGTATGGTGTGTGAGCATGTGTGTGGCTCAGAGGAGTAGAGAGAACGAGTATATAAGACTGCAAAGGCGTAATAGTGAACTGTGTGTGTGTGTGGGCTGAGTTATAATGAATGCATGCTTTGCTGACTGTCTTTCACAGAAGCTGAAAGCAGGAAAGTGTCAAGAAGCAGCTTGAAAATTCCCTCTGCATCGCCTCATCACTGTCACTCACACACCCACAAATAGCTCTATCAGTGATGCTCTCACACACACTGTACTTTCCTGTACTTTTATACTTGTGAGGACCTTCGCTGCCATTACACACTCTTGCTTAACTCACAACTACACATTCCAGATCTTATCCAAACCTTAACCTAAACCTCTAACCTTTACCCTAACACAGAATCTTTGAAGATGTAACTAGCCAAATTGTCTTCTCCTTCTAAAGGAGACTATCAATGCCTGAAATTCAAACCGGTTCCTCACAAAGATAGAAGTACAACAGAACACACTGTGAGTTCTGAGATTAAATATTTTTAGTTTCAGTCTTTATGTCTTTGTTTAGCTCACATCTTGTGAAAAATCAGCTCTAGTTGAGTTGTCTGCCTCTGATATAGTGATTTGCTACATGTTATTTCTTACTTGTTACATACTTGTTGTTGACCAATACTACTCTTTTGTAGCTGACACTATTTCAGTAAAGCAATATGTGCAGTATGTGATGATGCAACATAAATAATGCCATCCCCCTGGTACCAAGTAATACTTGCAACTACAGAATTGACCTGAGATTGCTAACTAGGACCAGAATGTACTGAAATCACAGTGTAAAGATCTTAGTAGGAATTTGTGGTTCTCAAAGTGGGGTCTGGGAACCCCAGGGGTCCTTGAGGGGGTTCCAGTGGGGCCCCAGCAAAAAGGGGAATAATTTATTTCCACTATAATTCCATCCATATGTAACACAATGACAGAATGTATGACTGTCTTGGTCATGGGTTTCATACACTTTCTGTGATAAAACATCTAAAAGCAAAGATCTTATCAGATGGGACCCCAAGACAAAGTCCTATCAAATGGGGATCTGTGGTCTAATTTGTTTCAATTCAGGGGTCCTTAACATGAAAAAGTTTGAGGACCACTGGATTAGACAATTTAGTGTTCACACACAAACATACACCATGTCTGATGCACACACGCACACATTAGATTTGTCCCAGTAAATATCCTAATTAGACAGTTTAAGGAGCCACAGAACACACACACATACACACACACAGGCAAAAATGAAAACAGTCCAGTGGGAATATCTGATGCGTGTGTGTGTGTGTATGTGAGGCCGACCTCCAGAGTGACCTCCTGCTTGGCCATGGCTCTCTCCACTGTTTCGTACATCTGTGTGTTCTGGATACCGAGACCACAGAAGATGGCAAATGCCTCCAGGAACTGTTCATCATTCCTGTTGAAGGCCTTCACGCTGCCCGACGCTTCATCCATCTTGTTCACCAACTGACAAACACCTACATGCACACACAAAGGCATACATTGATACTTCTGGTCACAAACCCTGGCTTGGTCTCATTTTTATTGGTTTCATGAGCCGTGATTTACATAAACCTTCAGTCCAAGCAAGACTAACAAGATCTTAGATGACCTTCTGTTGACATGTCATGTAGCATTTCATAGCAAACTCCACAAGACACCTTTAAAGTGGCTCCTGCTCCATTACCTTATCTTATCTCATCTTAAGGCCTTGTCTTGTCCCTCAAAATTGAGTTAGAAGACTTTCAATATCTCAGTTTTGTGCTTATATGTGACACATTACTGATTTAATGTATTGAATCAAATTATCACACAGCAAACCTGGGACCAGGCAGTATACTAGCAGTAAAATATATAGTGCTGGAAGAATGGGGGGCTAATAGAACCTTATCTATACACTGAGTGCCCTAACAGGTTAATCTGGCCATGGTGTTAGCACAGACAACTGGTTCTGTCTTATCAACCTGCATTAACATTATAGTACAGGTGAGATTTTGGAGAATATAGTTAAAATGATAAGTTATCTCATCTTGCACAACATGTAAATAAGTAATAACATTATCATAAAATGAGATACAATTATTTCAAGTTTTTGTTTACACCTAGACACAAACCTGTGCATTTAGGGAGATGGAACAGAATATTGCATCTCCAATGCTAATGTATTCATGAAGTAGATATTAATGAGTCTGAATTAATCTGTTGGAAGTGAAGGACGAAGAACATTTCATTGTAATAAATTGAGCTGTTTTGATCCTTCTTGTCACCGGGTCTCTTCAAGGTTGGAGGAGAGGCTGGAGGACCTGTTTTATTTGATCAATGAGGGACATCCACGGTCATTAGTCATCTTCATATCCAACTAACTGAGCCGCTATCAGCTAATTATGCTGATGATAATCACTGTGATGGATGGAGTGGCAGGACTATTCATGGACAGATAATACAAGTGGTAATGCTACGCTGGCTTAATGTGTTCTCAGCTGTACGATGTAAGATTTTTAAAGCCTGTAGCCCCTGGTGCTGATGTTCATTACTGCATTGGAAAATAAATGGAACACCACAAAGACAATTTAATTACTCATCATTTGTGGATATATGGGGCTGATACTGGTGTAAAAATACACTTATTTCATGGACCTATTGTCTGTCTGTGGTCTAGTTTTCTCCTTACAGATCTTACTGCAGCTTACTTAAGCTCCTGTCATGAACAGATGAAAAAGAGGAGGTTTAAGCTCAGGTTTAGTACTTCAAAAGGGCGCTCCACCAGAGAAAGAAAAAGATCCTACCAATGACTTTGTCTTTCTTGCCATTCCTGATGGGGGTGCAGAGCAAACTCTTTATCTGGTTGCTGGTGTGATCTGGGTTTTCACTCTGTCAGAGGACAACAGGTGTAATCACTCACTTTGGAAAATTAAAAGAAAAAAAAGAAAAGAGAGGAAAAGAGAAGAAGAATATTTACCGTCCAGGGGAAGCGTTGGTCCTTGGTGACGTCAGCGATGTTGAGAGGCTGCATGGTGTTTTTAACGTACTGAGCGTACATGTAGTTAATCTGACTGACATCACAGTCCCTGAGGAGAAAAACAACAACACAAACAGCTCCATCATACACCGTAAATAATGGGATTAATTACCAAGCTCAACTACATTAACCTCTGTAACCCTGCTGCACCCATTTGTGCACAAATTGTTTGAACTATAGCACTGAACACACTTATGGTTGCTTGTTTGGGAGGTGCATTGACCTCTTGTTTCTCTGGAGTGTTCTGAATACAGTTATTGTAGTCACATTGGACAAAAGCATCTGCCATGGATTGTTCAAATCCAAGACACTATATTTTAAATTCTAATGTAGATCCAATTTAGGACAGCGCAACAAGCTGTAAACATAATACTGACATATTATAAACTTGATATGACAATAAATGCTCCACTATGTTTACCAGCTAGTCACTAACTTTGTCTGTCTGAAAACAGTTGCCTGCTGCTGCTGCTGCTGTAAAATGAGGTTGATGAGAGTGTTAAGTAGGGAACCGAAACAGTAAAAACGTGGGCGGTAAAACCAGAACAATGCTAAAAGAGGCTAAAATAAGTTGGGTTGGATCCAATGTTAGTATATAAATAATGATTAGTGCAGCATTAAAATTTCACTTAATGGTGTGTTGCTGTAAATTATGCCCTTTTTTGTCAACTGATTAGACATCTATCTAGAATAATAGATACTAGACTACTGACTTCTTAGTTCTACTTATTTGGAACAGAAACAAAGACACTATTTATAGAGGAAAGACCACATCTGGTGTTTAAAACAGTGCACATTAAAGTTGTTATGAGATGAGTATTTTTGGAGTCACTTTATAGCCACACTAGCAGTGTAGCTGAAGGGATGCTGATAACGGTCAGATGTGAAATCTCTTGACAACTATTGGATGGATTGACATAAAACTAATACAGATATTAATGTCTACACAAGATTAATAACTTTTCATCTTGTGCCAATTATCAGGATACATTTTTTGTCCAATACTTTAGTTAATAATCAAATACTTGCAAAACTAAGGAAAGGTCAGCTGTACTTTGTATTTAGTGTATTTTAGCTAATTAACAAATGTTAGCGTACTATACACACACACAGCTAAGATGTAAACATGCTAAACATTATGTTCTCTAAACATCAGCATGTTAACATTTAGCATGTTAGCATAATGCTGTTAGCATTTAGCTGTGCCTAACCCAGCTTCACAGAGCAGCTAGCATGTAGTCTCTTAAATCTTGTTGAATAAGTCTGTACAGAGTGGATGAAAAAAAGATTTTTCTGCGATTCATTTCAGTTTGTCACTTTCAGTAATGCTCTCAGAGAAACTTCAGTGATCGTTTTTGACTGTCCCTTTACACATTTGCCCAGCTCTTCTTTTAAACCAGCAATCATTATAACCATAAAACTGCTTCCTACAGCTCCAGGCTAACAGCACCAAATACTAAAACATCTGCTGGTTAATGAGAGAACTGCAGCCTGAAAGCTGCACCTGAGTCCACCCTGCACTCTGGCTCAGGTCTGAGAGCTAAGCCGTCAGTCACGTCTGTCAGCGCTTAATAAGCCTGTTTGTTATCTTTAGTCGCTCCAAGTCCAACCACAGAGTCAGCTATAATACTGCATGATAAATGATGGAAAATGGATATATAAACATAACATGAGGTTGAGGCAAAAGCCAGTGGATTTTGGCTGTAATGCTGCGGTGCGATGGTATGTGTGTGTGTGTGTGTGTGTCTCAAGGAGAGAGGGAGTAAATATTAGAGTGTGTGTTGGTGGATGACAGAGAGAACGACAAATAGAAAACTTGTGTTTCGGTGTGTGTGTGTTTGGGAGAAGAAAAGGGGGAGACAGATGTGTGTGTGTGTGTGTTTGTGTTTTTCTTGGTTTCTGACATCCTATCCATGATCAAAGTTTCATGTTGGATGGCTTCAGGCTAATTATAACAATGTGTGCTGTCCAGACTGGCTTCAACTCAGCACACACACACACTTCAGATGGACATACTGTGCAGTATGTGCATTTGTACTCAACTTTAATCACCCAAACACACTAAAATCCACGTTTCCTCTCCCTCTCTCTGTGATTGACTCAAATGAGGCCACAGTATAGCTACCGGCATCACTAAGAACCATGACGGCGCTACGTTGGCTTTCAATTCAGGACCACAATCAAACTCTAGATCCAGAAAAAAGTTAATTGTCCCACTTTGTCAACTGGAAATGCTCCGCTGTTCAGCTCGACTGAACTTCCTGTTTCAATGAAACAGACACTGTGTCATTGGGAAGCCGTGGCCTGGGGTTAATGTCACTATAAAAAGCCTCCTGCGGTTCCAGCCGGTCAAAGCCAACATCCTGCAGGGCCCTCCCCTCCCTCGTTGGCCCAGTTGCAGCTGCCCAGTTTTGCCGTATCACAGCCCTCACAGCACATACACAAGTGGTATTTAAAGACAGTTATTAGATCTAACAAGGGGAGGAACAGCCATGAGAGCAGTTTATAAAAAAAATGAGATGCGATGGAGGACCAGACAAGATAAGGCATCTGGTTTGTGTCATCCCTGACACTGTTGGTATTTTCAGTAATGACTTTTTTCTTTTTCTCTCGTTTGTCCACTTACAGAGTGAGCTCTGTTCTTGCACACAGAAACAATACCTTCATTTAAAGAATATCCACATACTCGGTTTAAATGCAGTCAAATTGTTCAGATCTTAGAAAACTATATTAAATCTCCTCCTACGAGTTCTGACGGGTCCGTTTGTTTCACCAATAAAAAGAGGGTGACAACTTGTGCTTTCTATCAGGTTTTATTGACTTTATGTCTCTTATCTATATCTCTGGAGCTGGAATTAGTGTGAAAATAGAGTCAATAAAACCTGATGGAAAAAGAGGTTTGTGACTCACAGTAGAATGTACAATACAAAGACATATAACTAGAAGAGTGCACTCAGTAGAGTACAGATTTCTGCCAGATGTGTACACTCAAGATGGCGGCAAAGATAACATAAACTGGGATTTATTCATCTTGTATTGTGCTTAACTTTAGTGGATCATAACATATCGGGTATGGAATTAATCTGCAGATGCAAATGTGGCCAGCAACAGACTAGGTAGGCCTTGTTTTTAGACTAGCCCAAACTTTTGCCTTGTTGTAACGCACTTTATATGGCAAGGACTGCTGAAAAGACAAAAGTCTAAGCTTTACAATAGACTCGTAAGGAATCTTATCGATATTTATTTGAATTCAGAACACAACCTGCTCTCAAGGTACCGAAATTTGGCAGTGATTGATCTAACATGGCAACAACATGGCGTGATTTGGTTGTACCTAGAGAAAACAAGATTCCAAAACCAATAGTGTATAATGGAGCTTTCAATACTTTCTGACTTCCCCACCCTACCCATTGGTTCCTACTATAGATGTAAATCTTTAAAAACCAGTCACAAATACATGGTTTCATTTTTTAAAAAAAGGCTCAGAAGTTTCTCACTTTACTCAAACAAGGTAAATTGTGCATTTATTGGGGACTATTTTCAGCTGCATATAAATACACATTTGGTGCACTAGTGAGCTCTACAGCCAGAAACTGTAGATTAATGACTGTACATTTAGCGGTACTAGTGTGTCCCCATTTCTCTGCAGCTTTGGAGTAGCGTAGCTATTTTCAAAATCATGTAACATTTCCAGAAGATATTTCTGTTAAAGAGTCTGTCTTACAATTCCTGTAATTATAAATCCTTGCTTCTCCATAGAATATCACCACATAGAGTCATATGGATGATCACAGCATATAAACTAGGCTTTGACTGATGTTTGTTTGATGTTGTTTGGAAGATAATGACAGTTCTTCATTGAAGCAAGCTGCAAGCTGAAATTTTGTGCCAATACCCAACATTTGTGAGTTTGATTTCTGTACCAAATGTTATTTTAAGAAAGTCTAGTTTTCAGTGTGTCCTCCAGATTTTAAAGCTTGAGTGAAATCTGATCAGATTCATTACTATCAAATAAATCAGGTTGAGGAATTCTAGCACAGCCAGAGTATTATTAATCACGTATAATCTTAATAAGTAATCCATCAAACTGAAGCATATAGTATCTACTATTTCAAGTGGACTGTACTGACTGGCCAAAATCTAATAAAAGACCACCGAGAGGCCAGAGTTGTTGAACGAATTTTGGGAATGAATATAATTTGAATAGTAAAAAAAAGATACTAATTGAATGCTGAAATTACTATTCAAATGTGTATTTTTTTATTTTTTATGAATGTGTTGGCTGAAATTAGCAAATCTCACCTTGGCCTGCACGCATGTGAAAAGGAAATGCTTCTGTCACACCAGTCTGATGAACAATAACATTTTCCGAGTGTGCCTGAATCACAATCTCACGTTCAATGTGCTAATGTAACGTCACAATATCAGAAATGGCAGAAAGCGTTGTACCCATGGAGATCACTACTGCTGACCGTTTAAGAAGCAATGTATGAAAAGTTTTTGAATTTCCGTCCACAAATGGAAAAAATTTTACAGTACAAGACTTGAGCCTGTGTGATTAGTGCCGTAACCTGCAGTGTGGGGTTTGGACACAGAGCTCCTACTCACGCTATCAACAACTTCATGCTGATAGCAGCATTGGTAATGCTTAAGCCTGTGTATACAGTATATAGGCACACAGTAAATATTAATAATAGGCTTAATTTCAGTATTAGGAATTCAAATATAATTCAAATATTAAAAATAAGAAGGAATGAAATTTGAATTGAATTATAGAGGAAGACTGACAGCACTGATATAAGCCCCATATATTGGGAAGACAATGCAAACACATATACAGTATATACCAAACACACCTGCACACACACACACACACACACACACACACACACACACACACACACACACACAATCCAATTCTGTTGCTTGTGCTGAGATTAAGATTGAATTTTAGACGCTGCGTAGCAACGGGGGAGGCCAGGCCTCCCTGGAGACGAGTGTGGCTGGAGATGGTGGGGTTGAGGGATTTCTATCTATCTCATTGCATCTTAAATCAGATTACAGCTTATTCACTCCTCCTGGCTGGAACGCGAGTTGATGCCAGGAAGCTCTGCAGCTGTAGCCTCCTCCAATCCCTTTTCTTCTTATCCTGACCCTCTACTCATTCTGTAAATGCTTAAATCTGTAAATGCTTTGGTTCTCTGATGGGCTGCTCTATCTTCACTTCTGCCCTTTTTCCTTTGAGACATTTCTTTTTTTCTCTTTAGTGCTTCCTTTTCCTGTTTCTGATAATTGTTCATAATCAGCACAATTATCACTTCTAGGGGAAAAACAGGAGAAAAGGAAAGGTAATTGTGCTATTACTGAACTGCAGTAAGTGGAATATTTCTTCTTCACTGCAAATACAGTTTAATAAGAACACAACAAACCCTGTTTCCAAAAAAATACTTTCATGTACAACTAATTTGCAGTAAGTGTGAAAGCTCATAGTAGTTTGACAAAAATAAATTTTGATTCAAGGTCCACTTACTAACTTTTCCCAAAGCTTACAACCGCATTCACAGTCTTTATGAATGGCAGGAGTTTGCACTGTAAAGAATAAACTGCTGATGAAGACTGTGAGATATAGTGCCGGTTCAAGAAAAAGTGAATACATGACTTTTTGTCAAATAACTAAAGTTCAATAGCAAATCCCTTTTTGAATAAACCTAATGTGGCCTGGAGTGCATTTTGGATTCACAGGGAAATGTTTATATTGAACATATCTGCAACCTGATCACTGTCAATATATTTCATGTCTTTTTATCAACAGTATCCTCTCCTGCAACCAAAGCAGGGTTAATATCTTTAATAGACATGTTAGTAACAGCACTTGGTTAAGGTTAAGGAAACATAATAATAATACTACTACTAATAATAATAATAATGATAACTTTATTTGTATAGTACCTTTCATAGAAAAAAATGCACCTCAAAGTGCTTAAAAGCAAAAAAAACATAGGTGTTTTGACAAATTACAGAAAAGTCATGACTTTTGTCGAATGTGTGCCCCCAAACTCTGATATCCAAAAGGTGTCTGGAGAGGGGGTTTCAGATGCTGTTTGACGATCCAATATGCACTTTGTTTGAAGTATCTTAATCTCTTAAGAACGTCACAATTCCTGTATTAGTGGATAGTAGGTAAGGTGATTATTTTATGGCACAAAACAGGAAAAGGACACTAGATTTTAGAGAGTTTCTCTTAATGACAGAAAGCTAAGTTTTTATTGGGATGTGACAATATTATGTCCCAAAATTCCTCACATGACCTCTTTAAGTGGCATTGCTAACTGTATTACACAGTACAAACACACACAGGTAACATGAACACATATTTCCTGGCTAAAAAGGATTTTACAGCACAGCTCTATCCACTGTAGTAGAAATGCTACTCCACATATGCAACTAATAGAGCTGTCACATGCAATAAGAATGTATGCTGACTTGAAAAAAACTGTCTGTGCGTGACGGACAATTGTTAGACTGTCTTGGAAAGGTCTCGGACTGCCTCCCAGACAGTAAAAGGGCCCATTTTGTCATGATAAACAGGTTGTGATTGAGGAGCTGTCAGATCGACCCTGAAAACAGTGTATCAAGCCAAACGAGCTCAGCTAATGAGAACAAGCGCTTTGAGCCCAAAGCCAATGATTAAATGTCTGGGAAATTGGCAGGTGAAGGAGGTGGGTTACCTCAAAAAGATTCTGAGGGGTTGCAAATCAGCACAGCAAACTTATGAGTATTGGACTGTAACACTGTCTTGTCTTTTCTCTTTCAATTTGAAGTGAATGAATGGGCACAACAAGACTTCCATTACTGCCAAAACATTGCCTTACACCACTCTTTTTCTGCTTCTCTTCTCTGAATGTATGTGATGGTAATGAATCCTTGTGCAAGTGTCTGTTACACAAACGTCATCTAAGAGCTTCTGTGGGCGAGGAAAAGGGCTGTTTGCAAATTCAAGGAAACATTAGCGCTAATAACCGGTGGAACAGCTGGAGTATGCCTCAAGGCCAATCTGCAAGACTTTTAATTTAATAATGGGTTTCAGTTGATGGTGATTGCCTTACCTTTTGGGGGCGTCTAGGACTTCATCCAGCTCCTCGTATTCCATGTGAAAGACACTCGAGAAGGAGTTCTGCAAAGAGAATAAAAGTGAGTTTATTTGTCTGAGATATCACTGACTGAGTGATATAGGACATGCTGGGTGGGGGGCGACTTGTGATTGGCGTAATGCCTTTAGCATCAGGTGGCAACACATGAATACATGTGCTTGTTTTGGTCTAGTTTTGAATCTCATACAAACGTACTCCATGCTTTGCTGCAGGTCTACCCATTGTGTTCTCTGGACATATCAACTTCTTCATTCCCTTCAATTAAGCCATTATAGCTAAACGCAACATCCATATATCGTCAATTAAGCAGTGGTATCGTGCACATGTCTCCCAGCATGAAAAAAAGGGACGTTGATCTATTATCCATCAAGCCTTGCCAGAAGGAGAGTTTATTTCGACATTCCAGTGCTCCTTTTGCCTTTCCCCCCTTATAGGGACTTGTTTTCTCTCAACCTGAACTCCCAACCGCTCGCAAAGGATCCTTTTTCCATTTTTAAGAGGTGGGGACAGGATGTTAAAGATGGACGAGCCCTCTTTGTATTGGAAAAATCTGCCCCCTTACACTTGCATGCACATACACACACCTTCACTCTACCATTAGTTCAACCTGACCCTTTCTAGGTGAGGGTAATAAAGCTGTTTTAAACAGAAAAAGGACCCTGCAATGTTATGACATTAATAGGGGGTTGCTGGCAAGGTGGAAGGTTTATAGCAGGATGACACAGGATAATGGATTTTTTTTTCCTGTGTAGGAATATTGAAATAAATCGAGCTTGTCTTCTCAGAATCTTTGGAAGTATCAGTCAAGGTTTTAAATGTCAAGGAAGGACAAAGGAAAGGTTCATTGGTCATGTCTATGGGGTCTGCTGTCATTTAATGTTAAACAACGTTGTAGTCGAGTCACCAAAGAAGAGTCCGAGTCAAGTTTCGAGTCCCCAGAGTTTGAGTCTGAGTCCAAGTCTGAGTCACCAAAGAAGAGTCCGAGTCGAGTCCGAGTCGGGTCCCCATTACCTGAGTCTAAGTCCGAGTCATCAGGGTTGAGTCTGAGTCAAGTTCTAAGATGGGCTCCAGTGCTCCACTCTGGCATGGTCAAAGAGCTGACATACAAATAAAAAAGGTCCACATTAAACAAAAATGACACAGCATTCACCATTTCACATGAATATTAATGATGCACTGATTGCAATTTTCTTAGCCAATTCTGATTTCTAATTTTTTAAAGGTCTGACCTAACGATTCTGTTTTTTTCTGATTTTCTTTCTTTATTAAGAATTAAAAAAGATTTTTGGGGATTTTTGGACTTAAAGGTATTACAAATTGCAAGCTTTGTGTCTTCTTCACTCACGCTAAAGAACTTCCACACCAACAACATGTTATGTGTGTGTGACTGTACTATTTGTGCGCTGTTTGTGTGACGTCTGTGCCGCAGCTGCTGCTATGTGCGTGACATGAACCATAGTGGAATATCTGACTGGCAAAAAATCGTATACATGAGACAGATCTGCCAGTCATTGATGGCTAATCAGCTGAAAACCATCCGTTTTAGATCAGTGGATGATCAATTAGTGCATCTCTAATTAATATAGCTAATATCTTATGCCAAATTGGAAGGGCCTGTTACAAAAAAACTAACAAAAACACGCAAAAAAAATTTTATTTCTTTATCAATTAACAAGTCTGAGTCCTCATCTCCAACTTCCGAGTGAGTCAATACTCAAGTCCAAGTCCGAGTCCAAGTCATCATTGCTCAAGTCCAAGTCGAGTCACGAGTCCTGAAAATCAGGACACAAGTCAGACTCGAGTCCGAGTCCTTGACTAGAGTACTACAGCACTGATGTTAAATCATAGATCTCCAGTCATTTTCTCAATCCACAACACAACAAAGTGATTTATGTGTTTAATAGTAGAGCTAATCATTGGAGAAAGCAGACAAAGGTAAGAAATTTGAGACCGTCCTCACCAGAAAAATGACAGCACTGGTCAACAAAGCTTGGGTTTGACAAAAACACCACAATTCATATCTTGAGACATAAAAATTAATGTTGGTTTCCTGTAAACAATCTTTTCCTACTGTTAACAAAGTAGGTTTTAGCCATAGTAGCGATTTGGCTGTATGGATGGTAATGTTGTCAAGTTGTTCCCACTACTTTGTTCCAGACCCCAATTTTATTAACTACTGAATGAATTGCAATGAAATGTGGTACAGACATTCATAGTCACCAGAGGACGCATCCTAAACACTTTGGTGATTCCCTGACTTCTCATTTAGAGCCACTAGCAGGTCAACATTTTTACTTATCCAGTGAAATATCTCTACATCTACCAGATGGATTGGCATAAATATGTTAGACATTAAAGGTTTCCTGCTGATGAATTCTACTGACTTTGGTGATCCTGAGTACTACTAAGGTTTACATTCGTGGTTTTAAGTGAAATGTCTTGACAACTATTGAATGGATTACCATGAAAATTGGTACAGATATTCATATTCCCCAAAGGATGAGCTGTACCAAGTCTACCATCATCACAGGGTTAAAATTTCAACTTGTCCAATACTTTGGTTTATGACCAAATATTTGGTAACTAATGCCATTTCCATTAGCTTTAGCTTTACTTGTGTCTATTGTTGTGGTGTTGTTTTTACCATGGTGAGTGCCTCTCAGAACCACAGAGTGGAAGGAGAGTGTGGAAAACATCTTTACCTACTCCAAGGGGCATGGTCCACATCTGTGATGAAGGCCATCAGCCAAAATGAGTTGGTCTCACAAAAGAAGTTGTTCTTTCTACTACATGTGTGGCTGGAGTTTTGGACCTTTCAAACATCTGCATGTTAGCATTTTCATTGTGAGCATGTTGCCACACTGATGGTAGCATTTAGTGCGAAGTACAGCCTAACAGAGCTGTTAATGTGGCTGTAGACTCTTAGTAATGTTTTAACCATGACCACGTTCTTTGCATCTCTCCCTAAACCAAGAATTTTCAGTTGCTTAAACTTTACCACATCTTAACCACAGATGTTGCAGATCAGAAAGTCTGAGTATGAGTTGTCAAAACAGTCAAGTGGATTGTTTTGGAAGGTAGTGATATGTCAAAAATCAAAGAAAGGATGATAAGAAGCTTCTTTTAAAGAAAGACAGGGAGAATAAAGAGAGAATAGAAAACAGCAGGTGGTTTAACAACTGTTGAGATTGCTACAACATACACACACACATACACACATACACACACACACAAACGCGCTGTCTAATATATTGCAGACTTGTAGCCAATTCTAGATTTATTTCTACAGGGGGAGAGTTAAACAACACAGAAGAGCAAAACAGAAATCCCAGTGGCGAGCCAGATGTCAAACCCTATCACATATCATTCACACACACAAACACAAAACAAACACACACTCATGCACGCACATCATACGCATGCTAGCAAACACAGACATATTGTATTATGCACACACATGCAAACACATACTAACAAAATGCATACGGTGCACACACAAATATGAATGCAAATATGTTACACACACCATATACATGCATGCACAAGCAAAGCACTAATTATTTTATGCACACACATGTGTACACACCTGCTCATACATGTACATACGAAAATACATCACACACATACTGCACAGTATCACTCAAAAGTTTGGACACACTTTCTCATTCAAGTGAATAGGAAGGTGTGTCCAGACTTTTGACTGGTATTGTACATACTGGTTCCATTGAACATAAGCATACACAAAGACACACGCACACACACAAACACACAGCAGTCTTTCCAAATAGATGCCACACACACTCCAGTAAAATGAAGTGAGCCAATGCAGGCCAACGTCTTAAAAATTCTTGTGTTATTGTTGATTTGCTCAGTGTTAAAGACCAGCACTGTTATTTACTAGACTTCCTACAGGAAAGCACCTATCCTAGAAGAAAAGTTATGTTAAAATCCACAGACCTGTGGGTTCCACTTGAGAAACTACAGACATTAAACACTGACACCTGTATACAGAGGGCTGTCTGGCAGATAAGGCCAGTAAAAGTCTCTAATCTCCAAGTAAATGTTTAGTAAGGAAAGAGAGACGAGAGAGAAAGGGGAGGGGTATAAAAGAAAGGGAGACAGCTGGTCTGGCAACCCTGAGGTCATGAGAGGGGCAATCACACACACACACACTGTCTTATAAACTGTGTTGTAACAGAGCCTATGCAGCTCTGTGCATACAAGAAATAAAACATCTTGATTCATAATATTAAAGGATCAGTTCACCCAAGTTTTCTCACTTTGCTTTGTTTTATTTTTCCCAGTTTTCAGATATCGGTCACTGCGATTTCTGCCTCAACCCCCTTACAATGGAGGCTCAACATCTTAATTACTCTCCAGGAGCTCCAGTTCTTTCTTTAATTGTATTCATTGAATATATTCATTCAGCCCCTGTTTCCACCTACTTGCATCTTTCCTTGAATTTGTGCTCAATCTAAAATTTGCATCACATTCCAAAGCCATGCTAACAGCTGTGTAAAGCATAGACTGCAAAAAATAATGGACATAGTCACCATGACAACACCCATGGGTTTGTGGACTCCCGTTTTGAAGCCTTGAATTTGCATTTTGACCGTCGTCATCTTGGATTTTTGGAGTCAGAAGTGACCATATTTGGATGAGAGGGTGGAGCTGACTCTAACGCTAGCTGATGGCTTGGTTAGCACGGTGCATTTACAGTCTATGGTTAACTGTGATAATGCTAATGCTATTGCTAACATCGATAGTGAAAAACAGGCTTAAACTGAAAAAAACTGAACATCCGACTTGACCTTTTTAGGCAACTAAAATGTTACAATTCACTTTCATGAACTGAAAACACACTGAAGTAGCTACGGCTGCAGCTATGCTCTGTGAATCTGGGGTTATGCCATGGTTTCGTTACCTCACCAACGCTGCCACCGTGGTAGCGACTTGTCTGTGATGGCACCCACCTGTCACTCAAAGCGGCCACGCCCTTAATTATGCATATTTTTAAGCCTTAATAAAATTTAAAGAGGTGAGTTATATAAAAATTCACCCCCTGTACAGTTGTCATGACCAGGGAAATTATCAATAGAGACCAAAACCATTTTTTGTACCAGGCTTTAAACGTGTTTATTTCTGCTGTTAAGTTGGGCATTTTAACATGGGGGTCTATGAGGACTGACTCGCTTTTGGAGCCAGCCTCAAGTGGCAATTCGAGGAACTGCAGTTTTTGGCACTTCCATATTGGCTTAATTTTTCAGCCCCAGAGGTTCAACATGCTTACAATGACAATGTTTATACCCTGATGTTTAGCAGGTTTACCATGCTCACCAGCTTACCATGCTAACATCGCTAATTAGTACTAAACACAAATAAGTCAACCAAGTATTAAAATTCTGACCTGATGAAGGTGCTAGAAGTCAAGGAATCTCAATAGTTATTACAATTCATCATGCAGAGAACATGAATGCCTGTAACATCTTGATTCAATTTGATTGACAAAATCCATTCAATAATTATTGAGACACTTCACTTAAAGCATCAATCTCATGATGGCACCAGAGGAAAGAGTCAGGAAAGCACCAAACTCAGTAGGATTCAACATCTGGGAATCATGAGGGTTTGTACCAAATTTTGTGCCAGTGCATCTGGCTGAGGCATTTCACTGAATAAGTGATACGTGGATAATAAGTGGATACATTTAGCAGCAATGTGTCTTAGCAGAAACAGTGTCCCCCATTACTCTGAATAATCTCTGTCAGCAGGTTTTATTGGGACTATTTTTTCAGAAGAAAGTAGTTCCAGTGGAAACTCCTAACAGTGAGGTATGTGGATTATTCAGATTAGTGGTTCCCAAACTTTTTTTCAATCACCCCTTTGGGAGACTTTTATTCCAATCGTATACTTCACATGTCATTATGCTCTGAATAAATCTTGCTAACTCATGTTTTTTTTATCATGTCCAAATGAAACATTCATTTTCAATTGTCATAGTAGGAAAAACACAGGTGCTGAATCTCAGACACATATGTCAAAACACTGACAAATAAAACCAAAACTGACTGCAGGGCTACAGCTGCAGCTACTACTAGAGGTATAAACTGTATTTTGAATTTATCACTCGTGTAAAGTTGTTCTGCAACTCTATGAAAGCTGCTTTCATGGCCTGCACAGTGTTGAAAAAAGCCTCATGTCAATGGGGCTAACCTGGTTATAATAAATACCAAGGAAACTTAAACACCAATGTTTTGTAACCTTATCCAGACCACTTCAACAGCATAGCATTCCCCATCCAGTTAACCCAGACCAAAACACAAATATTGAATGGTGAATTGGCTATATAGTTGATACTTTGTGAAACCAATATTTACAATAACTTGACATTCAGTGCAGTCAGCCTTCAGCCCAGTGGAATGAATTATAAAATCTAACTCTTGTTGTTGGGATTGGTGGTGAGGATGGAAATGACTGGGTGCAGTTTTAAGAGCCAAGTGCAGTGATGTAGGTAAGTGCAGATAAAGTTACATTGAATCCTGTGTATTGGAAAATCTTGTTCATGCTAGAGAAAAAAAGATGTATCGTATTGTTTAAGTTGGAAAATCCAAAGACCATTATGCATGTTTGGATATTGATTGATAATGACAAAATTAAACAAAACAATTTCATACCTTAACATTAAAAAATTAAAGTGCGAAGCATGTCAACCCATTGCCCATGGATCAGCTGCTAAATGGGCTATAATGTTCACTGCAGTTGACATTTGTGGCATACTTATAATAACATACTGTTCATTTATTAAAAGTAACTTGACAGTCAAAACAGCAGACTTGTTCGTTCAATTCATCATTTTTTGTTGAAAGCCTCATATGTGTCGGTAATAAATGTGTTGAAATGTTAGTCAAACTATCATTAAGAATGACTTATTATAATCAAGTAGGGAGTGTGTATGTGCGTGTGCAGGATACATTTCCTCAGGCAGACATACACATACACAAGCCTGACGTGAAGCACTATACATAGAGAAACAAAGTTTCTTTGATTAAAGACATGGTTATTATAATAACACGGATGAACTGTGACTGCGGATCACCACTTAAAAAAAGATTATGGACTGCAACATAATGATTTTTACAGAAACGTGGCTTAACAGCAGCTCCCCCGATGGCGCCATTGAGCTACTGGGTGCTAAATCCTCAGGGCAGATACAACAGCTAATGACTCTGGTAAGTCTAGAGGGGTATGGGGGACTGTGCATTTATATTAACAAAGTTTGGTGTATGGACAGTGTCATTATTGCAAGGCACTGTGAGTTTACATCTATTGTTGTGACTTTTGCATACATGCCCCCAGATGTTAATGCTAAGCTTGCAATGAAAGAATTGCATGCTGCCATTAGCAAACAACAGACTACACACACAGCTGATGCTAAGGGGCTTTAGTTCTTAAATAGTGTTAGGGGAGGGGTCATTGTAGTGTGACTCAATTACGTCATTGAGCTACCATTTCAGGCCCGCCCCAAAAAATCCTGAACACTGAAATGGAGAAAAACAGTTTAATGGTTTAATTCCACAATTCAGTGCTAGTTAGTAGATAGTTCACAGTTTTTTCCCGTTTTCAGCAATTATTTTCTAACATGTATAATGTGTTTAAAAAGAAATCTCTGATTTTCCTTTACACAGACTTTAATCCATCTGTAAAATGTTTACATAACCACACTCCTAAAGCTCTCAGCAACATGATTAATCCTCTGCAGGGTTTGTTTTTTTTGCTCAATTACCCAGCCCTTGGGATAATCAAGCAGCTGTCTGTTCTTTGTACAAATGTTTTTTTTGTGTGTGTCTGTTCAGGAGTTTAACATGTGCAATTCCTGACTCACACATCTCCAAACTGATTATAACGACCACTCATAACCACTTAAAATGAATTAAATAATTGGGACCATTTTCTGAACCCTAACCAGTCATGCATGATCAAGAAAGGACCGAAAGACTCAAGACTTTACTTTGCTTAAAAAAAAGGGGCTTTGGAGTTTTTCTGCAACAAAACCAGAGGTTTTTGATTAAATCTGCCCTTACTAAGGAAGCCTTTAATAACGCTCCATTTTCTGGGTGGGCAGTCTCATTACATGTATATTAGCTGTCATTTTCCCCTCTCGAAATCACCCTGAGTCACCACCTTCCTTTCAAACCACTGCTGTTTGCGGTCCAAAATTATGGCAGAGCGCTTAACTTGCTGTCGTCATCTTGACCGCCCTGCAGTCCCACTCCACTCACTCCATAAATACAGCAAGAACAGAGGGAGCCTGAGAGGGAGTGCTTTTCTGTTTTTTGACCTTCGCTGTGATAAAGTGGCACTTACCTTTCTGTAAGGAAAAATTTATTTCAAACCCTCATATGATATTAATTATCCAATTTCTCATCTGAACAAGTGTGAAACCTTGTGATTTTTATTTCAGAGTAAAAATGTTGGGAGTTTTCCCAGAAAAGATTAAATTTGAGCTGTTGTCGAAGGGCTACTGTCATTACTGTAAGGAATGGTCTCCAACCATGTAACACTGAGACCATGTCCTGTATAAAGAAGATTTTGTTCCACCCGAACACAGTAGCAAATGTTCCCTGATTATCTTCTCTTTTGTTGAAGGTACCTTAAGTGAAACTCAGTGAAAACAGTTGTGCAAGTGTTTAGCTTGAATGAAAGAGATGCTTTTGTCCAAAATGACTTATAGTAAGTCAAGTTAGATGTACATCTTTCCCAAACAACTTAAAGTGTTTATGTAACTCAAAGTCCACTTACTAACTTACTTTTTTCTGAGTGTTCAACTGCATCTCAGGGCCTTCATCAGTGAATAAGGAAACTGAACCACCTCAGTGAACAACTTGGACAACATGGAAAACCAAGTTGGAGCTCAGTTGTCATCATATGCTGATGAAGTCTGTGACATGCAGTTGAAAGCTCAGGAAAAAAGCTGGTAGGTGGTAGGGTTGCAAATTTCGTGCATTTTCCTTAATCGATAGTTGAACATATTAACAATCAATAATTAATTAATCATTAATAATTAATAAGATACTAAACGCATGTTTTTGTCTCAGTTTAAGTTTTATTTAAACAATTCTAGTAGCAAATTAGTTATGTGAAACATTAATTCATGAAGCACAAACAATTTAAATGAACAGAATAATAAAACAGTAAGATTCTCATTTGAAACAGCTGCCTGTCCTTATTCAACAAATGGCGCCGCCAAAC
Source organism: Thunnus albacares (assembly GCF_914725855.1). NCBI lineage: Eukaryota > Metazoa > Chordata > Actinopteri > Scombriformes > Scombridae > Thunnus > Thunnus albacares. The sequence continues at coordinate 24,474,708 of NC_058127.1, read as the reverse complement.
AAAACAATGTCAAATGGGGCGCAATTACTGCCATTTCTATACTAGCAAGGCAGACCAAACCAAACCAAACCCATTTTTTAAATAAACATAAAGTGCTGTATAAAAGGAAAATAAAAAATACTCTACGTGGAGGAGTGTGTCTTGTGCGCAGTCTGTTCACTGTTAAGTCAAGCTGCAGAAAACACCCTCTCTGATGGCACCCGTGTCCCTGAGATGCACAAATAGTGCCTGGCCAACCTGGCCAGCCTCGGGAATCATTCCATGTTTGCTTTCTACCAGCTAACAGTGTTTACATCCAGAGGAGCAGGGTTGTCGCCAAGTAACTTTTTACCTCTGTTTCAGCACTGTTAATTTGAAAAGTACTGGTCCTCAAGGTGTTTGTGGCCAGGATCTAACATTGGCGCAATCAGTGCTGGTGATAACACCAAGTCTGGGGACTGAACCTGTGCACATAATGCATAATGCACTGAATAATTGCTATGCATTAGTTATCTTACATTTGTAGTTCTAATTAAGCCAATAAACAGTTTCAAAAGTGTTCATACAAAAATTACATTGCAACAGTAAAAAAAAAAAAATCCGGGATAACTTGGGTAAAATAAGGAATGCAATTAGTGCAGGTAATTACCTTCATTCATTCATCCAGCGAGGCCCAGACTTTGGACTTGACCTCCACAACCCAGCTGCTGTCACCCTCTTTTCTCAGTAGGTGGGAATTGATCAGACTGAAGGTGATTGGGTATGTGTTGGAGATTGAGTCCTGTTTTTCGGAAGACATAATGGTAGTGGCACAATGGAGTGCTCCCAAGAGTGGCGCTACATCGTCCATAAGCTGCCAGTATTCATTTTTCAGTTCCAATATTCTGGCATCTTGGAGTTTGGTCACTGTGCAATCTGACAGCATAGAGGTAACTGCCAAGCATTGCTCCAGCAGACTTTCAAACATCTTGCAGACCAAGTTCCATCTTGTTTTGCAGGACTGTATTACCCGGTGAGCTGGTAGTTTCATTTGTTGCTGCTTGCTCTCCAGTGCTTTGGAGAAGTGCTCCGGTGCTATGATTGAAGTGCCTCACCAGCTTCCCAGCTGCAGCAATGACTTGGTGTACATAGCTGGCAAATCGATCATTCATGGCCAAATGTAAAGTGTGCATGAAGCATGGAACAGAATTCCAGTTAGCACCAGTGAAATTGTTTGCCACACAGGCTGTCACTCAACCAGCTAGCCCCCATGTCCGCACAGCCTCGTTCAACTTTACAGCTAGGTTGTCCCCTGTGTGTCTGACTGGTATGGCCTCGGTTAACAGGACCGCTGATTTCAAATGCCAGTCTTTATTGATGTAGTGGCATATAACTGTGATGTAACTCTCTGCAGTTAACGCAGTCCAACAGTCAGTTGTTATAGCCACCTTGTCGGCTGAAAGTAACTGCGCCTCAAGCTCGACTTTCTTTTCATTGTACCGCTTCTCAACGCGGCTAGTAATTGTACCTCTTGAAGGGATGCAAAGTCTGGTTCAATGTAGTTCAGTAGCTCACGAAATCCCTCACTGTCCACCACGTTTATAAGATTCATAAAGCAAAGCTTCTGAGTTATTGTATTTTAAGATGGTGTCGAAATATTTACATTGAGCATTATCTTCTTTTACAGTGTAATGCTCCCACACTGGACTATGTTTTGCCCTCTTCATCTAACCTCATCATTTCCCACTGACTGCTTCTTCCTTTGTTGCACTAGTAGTTTTTCTGAACTGCAAAGGTGAAGTACGCCCTCTCGTGGTATAAAAATTCATATATGTGAGCTCCGGAGAAATGGTACACAAAACATACATTGTCGATTAGTACATTTTTAACCAGTTAATTCTTAACGTCACTTAATCCGTTAATGATTAATCATTAACATCCCTAGTAGGTGGACCTTGTACAAGAGCTAAATGTCTTCAAAATTTGGAAGTGTATCCCTTTGACACAAAACACTAAACCAACTCTATTGTCACCATTTGCTGAGTTCCAGAAAAAGCCAGTAAGTGGACCTTGAGTTAAAATTATTTTGTCAAATTAGTGTTCCCAAGTTCAAGAATGAACTTTCACACAGAAGCATGTTCCAGTTCACTGCAACACCAGTATGCTAGTATGCTAGCATGGGGTGTTAAATCATAGTCTAAACCTGGAAATCCTGTATATATGTGACAATGTAAATCTTCCACGTATGACTACCATCTTCATCAACTCTAATACCCTATTCTCTAATTTCTTCTGTCAGAAAAAATTCTAAACCAAATTAGTTTAGTTGCATTAGACCAGTATGCACCAATCAAGAAGACTCAGTTTAACTAGTAAACAGTCTTCAACACAGAGGTTATCCCAGCAAACAGATTTGTTCAGAGGTGCTACTAAATTCAATAGTCTGCAATATTGAAGTTACAGGACAAGAAAAAAAGGTTAAACAAGTTACTCTTTTTTATGCACTGGATTTTAAATGTTGTCGTTGTGGTTTAATATAAATTTTTATTGGAGGTGATGTGCGGGCATGAGTTGGTTTTTAGTTGCCTTGCATCTATAGAGATGTGGGAGTGCTGTAACTGAGCTCGTCTATCAATCTCCCTCGGTGTATGACAGTTAATTAGCTTCCTTTTCCTGTGTGCTTGTTTTCTGTGTGTGAGTGTGAAGTGTGTGAGTGTGTGTTTTTCAGGCACTGTACGCCCCTTAGGAGGGCAAGCCAAAACAAATGTTAATGCCCACAGAGGACTCTAACAGTGTGCTTGTGTGTGTGTGCATGTGTGTGTGAGTAAGTAAAGTGAAAGAGACTGTCAGTAAGAAGCATAGACTGTATTTACCTTAAAACACGGCCAGCCACTGTCCTGTCTGCTCTGTGTATAAAACTTGTTGATTTGTAGAGCAGAAATGCTGTATTTCTACTCGCGGTCAAGTGTCAGAAGTCAGTCTGACATACCTCATTATGTTCCTGAAAGCTGCTATTCATTTCCTTCTGTTTAACTTCATTTCATTTTTCAGCCGTAAGTGAAACAAAACGGCCTTCCATTGTCGTACTGATATGTTACAAAGCTATTTGAACAGCCATTATTATGACATGGTAGTTACCTTTAGAACAAATGCTCCCTGTCTTTTACTATTTTACTATAAAACACCTAAAAATAACTCTGTTATATAATATATATGTTCTGGACTTGATTTTGTCATTTTTGAATTCTGTTTTCATTTTCTTTGTGCAAACTGCGGCTTTACAAAGATTTCCAAGGCTTGTGCTAGTAATGATATAGGCTATATTATATTTTGCCAAAGTTGTCAGGTTGTCCTCCCTAAAATGTATCACAGTGCAAACTACACTATCCATATATTTTGGTGTAATGTATGTAGGGCTGAGCGATAAATCAAAATCAATGAATGAATTAGATTAATTCGATTTGGACTTGTTTTTGCTATATGTCAAATTTCTACGTCATGGAAAACAAGCTGTTACAATGTGCGTGAAAAGGTTTGTTTTTAGTCAAAAAGTAATGTAGATAGCTGTATTAGCTGTCTTGAGTCACAACGTAAACTCCCATGAACTGTGATGTGAATTGTTACAGTATATATACGCTCACCAAAGTTTACGGGACTTCCATGACTCTAGGCGGCTAGCTAACTCTTCACACTGATTTGCGCCCTTGGTATTTATTGATGAGAAGTTACCTTTAATCATTAGTGTACGGATCTTACTTTGAGCAGTCTGTCCCTGTCATGTAGCGAATTAGCTAATGCTAGCTAGCAAGCTGCCTGCAGATATCAAGCTGATGTCAAGAAGCACAAAAAAGTGGGTGCAGTTGAATTAAACTGGACCAAGTTTGACTTTGAGTTTAGTTAGTGACTAATGAACTGCAGTTACCTAAAAAATATCATTATACAACAATAGTTGGTAAATTTTGTCTTGTTGTGTGAAAGAAGCTTGAATTTGAAGAAGCAAAATTCTTATTATATTATTCCTATTGTCCTTTTCCTGAATGACAACATTTTCTACCAATGAGAATACATCTTTTCAGCCTTTGTTGTAGCTGGAAAAGCTTTTGTTCAATGATGAAACATTTCAGGTTTTATAGCATGCAGCTGAAACCTTTATCTGGAAATTAGAGCAAGTACCAGACTATGCTTCAGCACTAAAAGGTCATAAGAGGTGAACAAACATCCTTGTGCCCAGAACGATTAAAAAATATAGAAATATGTGAGCGGTGAACAGAACAGAGATGGATAAACATCCCACACTGATGGAATACTACCTGGCCACAGGATAAAACACATTAATTTAGGGATATACACCATGCAAGCCCAAAATCAGATGTAATAATGGTTCAAACTTGATTTGACACAGGACCCCTCTTCAAGAAAAGGTCCTCCAGATCATTTTGTGTCTTTGAGGCAAGGCAGCTAAGGGGGGAACTACCATTTTGGTTTATATGGTCAATTTGGAACTAATATCTCATAATATGCCAAGCACAAAATGTCCTGGAAAGAAAGAAATAAAGCTTAAGATAACAAACCTAGAGTTCTGATTTTTAACACAATTTGAATTTTGGTAAGGTACAGATAATACATCTACCATTTACAATTTATATCTACAGACTCCTATACATTGTATTTGTACTTAATATAATGAATTAACAACAAACCAAACCGTCTTATGCTAGCTGATATGCAAATTCTTACTCTATGAAATATGATAGCAAATAAATGACAACAGTGTTTCAATACAACGGTAAAGCTTGAGAGGATTATTTTGTTTGGTGTCTTCTCTATCCTGCTGCTCTTTTGTTTACCTCAACAAATCCTCCACATCATTATCATCATCATCACTTCCTTCGCACTGTCTCACTTTGCTCACTCAGTTGTGCCATTTATCACTTTTTCATTTTGGCTGTAACAGCTCATTCTATTGCTGCACAATGTATGCATACCACGGCTTCAAGAAATATTCACCATACTATTTGTCTTTGTTTGTGCCTCTATATCATTAATTATTCAGTACTTACTCATACATACAGGCTGCATTATCAGCCCATATTTTCTGTAGGAAAGTAAATAAAGGAATTTTGCCTGTAACTTTGACATTGTTAAAGTCTAATATATATATTGTAAGAGATTAGACATCACTTTTTTTCTAAATGTGTTGCTATTACCAGAGATGAAAAATGGTGAGAGGGAAACCCTATTATATATTGCTGAAACAATATTGCTTTAATTGTGTAAAATTGTATCTAAAATTTGCAAAAATGTACAATAAGTAGAAACTGGAAATCTGGCTTACTCATATAAAACAAAAAGCAAACTAAATATGACATTATGAAGAAAAGTGTGAGGAAAATATCTAATTTGCCAATATTATTTACTGTACATAGTTGGCCTGTAATTGTAATAAGACAATCTGCTGGTTTATGCGGGTTATGTCAATGTTGCTTACAAACGATAAACTTAAGCAAACTGAGTCATATCTGGTCTGACAATGTTCGATATCAGACAAACAAACATGACAGCTTGTTAAGACACTGTTAATCATGTATGTTATAATTGAAATCACAGCTCTTGCGATTTGAAAATGATACTCTTTCAAATCAGGATTTTGATATAAAATCAATTAACGCTTCAGCTTTACGTATCCCTTTATTCTATGGGGCAGTGATTTTCTAAAAATTCACCATGACGTTTCTTGGAAAGAACTATGTAAGTTTATAGGGACAAAGTTCTAAGACAGTTGAGTTTAGTTGTGTTGAGTATATAAACAGTCGTTTGTTTCTAATATTTTCCTTAAAAGAACTACTCCATTTAGAGTGAATATATTTTATTATTGAAAATCTTATCTTTGTATGTTGAATTGTACACCTGCATTTTTGCATGTTCAGGCAACCGGCTGTGCACTGAATAAAAGATCAAATGAACACTATCTACACCCTTTAATTGGTGCCAAATTACATAACTCTTTACAGGAATCCTTCTATGAATTTACATGACATATTCCTTCATTCCGAGGAAACAACAGTAAACTATGGGACCCATAAAATAAACCTGGGTGAAAACTGTGTACTTCTGATATATCACGTTGACTAAAGGAGACATTCTTCAATTTTGAAACTGTTGGAGATCATATTTTCAGCCAATCAGTGTCCATCATTGTGACTGTCTGACCTGCGAGGACTTCTGCAGCATTTCATAAAACGAATCATTTGACCGAGTGTTTGCACGCTCACTGATAAATCCATCACATTGACTGCGGCAGTAATATGGGCCAGATAAAAATTCCATTGTTTACTCTTGTTAGCAGTCACGACATGTGCTACTGTGCACTGGACGTCATATGGATATATTTAGCATTAACCTGGTTTACGGTTTACTGCAAGTCATCCATCATGTGCGCTCAGGTATTGTGGAACCATTTCGTGGGACATTCAAAGGCAAATTTTTGGTGGTAAATCCGAAAATGGCAGAATTTACAAGTTAACCACCTGAACGCACCATGTGTAAAATAAAGTAATTTAGTTCAAAATAGTCCAGAAAGTGTTGGGTATATCACTGGTAGCAGACAAGCATGATTTGTATAATTTGGAGGCCGAATGAGTGACATGCATTGGAAACACAAGTATGAGCATGTTTTTAGTATTTGAGCATGTGTGTGTGGGTGTGTGTGTGCTGACCATGGAGTCTTCGTCGGCGATGAAGACAGTACAAGCCTGGGCCTGCATGAAGGACAAGATGGTTCCTGCGATCTTTCTCAGTAAAACCTCCAGACACTGCTGCTCCTCAAAGATCAGACTGGCCAGGTCCAACAGCACCTGCACACCCACACACACACACACAGAGGACTCATTAGAACACATTGTGCACAGTGTCGTGTCTATACGTACACATACTTTCATAAATATATGCTCACACCCACCTGATTGCGTCTGTTCTCCAACTGCGACGTCTCATAGAGCTGGGCGTTGTGCAGGACGATGCCTGAAAAGGCCAAGTAGGCTGAGAAGTCCTGTTGGGGAGGAACAGAACATCTGGCATCACAGAGAAGAAGGAAAGACCTGACTGATGCATGGAAAAAAGGATAAATCAGTGAGAAACAGAGCAGAAGGGGAAAGGAAGTTAAGATTGAGATATGACAGACGATATGAGAGAGGAAACATAGAGATGGAGAGAGACGGATTGAGGCAAAGGCAGACAGTTGAGTGTATCTGAGGGCTTCAGACACAAGTTTGGTAACAGTGTCCAGTTCATTCAACACTTTCAGTTCAGATCAACAACCTGCAGATATTTTTTCCTGATGCTGAGTTTAGACACAGTAATAAAACATGGTGCTTGTACACTGTAAAACTGACTTGTAAAACCAACTCATATTCTTTGACAAAATAACAATTTCAAGTTGTTTGGCCCTACAAACTGGAATTATCAGCATTTAAAGTAAAATCAGTTAAATTATGCCAATGAATCAAGCTGCTTCAACACAAGTGAGTGAGTCCTGATTACTTTGAATGTTAATCTGTTATTCATTACAAACCAGAAAGTTCTATTTAGTTAGGGAATGCTGGAAAACCAATTTTCACTCCATTATAATTTCTAGTAAGTGCAGCACACAGATGTGACTTACTGCAGGTTTGAGTAAAATAACATAATTAAAAATTACTCTAACTTGTTGTATGATAACACAAGTAAAAAAAGGGAAATAATGAATTTTACCGACCTTTTCATCCTGTTCAGTGAAGGCACCGTTCTCCCCACATTTCTTATTGATAGCCTGAGCCACTCCAACTACCTACGATGGGTAAGATGGATAAAACACAGACAGAGTTGATGACAAGAGTCATTCATTTCTGTACATCCTGCTTTATGCACGCCCCAGTGTGCTTTTAACAAAGTACTTGTAAGATCATCTCACAGAATCTGAAACCTGCTGCCCTCAAAACCTTTCACACGTCGGTATCGGGGCAGCTGCATCTAACATTTTTTGCAATTTTCTGAAACTGACATCTTGACAAGTACGCCCACTTAATACACTCTCTATTTTCCTTTTTCACACAACTACTCCTGCCACTTTTCAGGTGTACAACAGAATGCAACACCGTCCGTGAATGATGTCTAGCGCCACTATCCTTATTTGAACGTTTGTACAAATTAATTAGCATACTCATCCCTGAAGTGTAGAAAAACTATGAACAGCTCACAGAACATAGGGAGAAGGGGGGTTTAATAGGGGCCCTGTAGCAGATTAATCCAACCATGTGCAGAAGCACAAAATCAAGTTCTAAACCTTATTTCTGCTTCACAGTGGGGAGACAACAAGAGAGACAATGCTGATGAAAAAGCTGTCGCTACACCTTTGTCAAAATAGCATCTTTATATGCATGATATACAAAATCATATATATAATATATGATTCTAGCTTCTCCCAAGAAGATGCCAGGAATGACTGGCAAGATTATAAATATTATATAATATACATTGTATCACAAAGTTAAAACTGGAGCAGGTAACCTAACGGCAGTGCTTCTCCAAAAGGCAGTGAGACATTTAGAGGAAATTCGGAGTACTTCAGTATCATAGATCCTGTGCACGTTCTTGTCAGCAAGGCCTCTTTGACTAAATTGCAAAGTCTCAGATTCCACCATACTGGATAAGGTAGGAACTCAAAGGTACAGCACAACATTGTAGGAAATATGCTTATTTGCAGTCAGCCACACAGTAAGTAAAAAAAAAACAGTATCAGAACAAGTCATATCAATCAACAGAAACAGAACAGGAATATTAACAAAAATGCCCACAATTTTTAAAAGACAGAAAATCTCTTTATTTCGTACACTACTGTGTATATGACAATAAATAAGATAAAAATATCATTGACCATGAAAATTAATTCTTGATCTGGGAAATTGTGTATTTACTTTTCTTCTGGGCAATTTCCCAGAAGAAATATAATACAATACAATAAAAAGTATTCTTAAACATTTGACTAATAGTCCTTTTATAAGCCTTTTACAGCTTGTGGTTTATGGTTAACATTTATAACTTTAGGATTCAGAAGTTAAACACTATGTGTGTGTGTAATGTTCCAGTGTGTGTCGTCTTACTTCGTCTCTGTGGTTCTTTATGGGCAGACAAAGGATACTCTGGGTCTTGTAACCGGTGATCAGGTCGACCTCAGCGTTGAATCTGGGGTCCTGGGGAGACAGAGCATATATACAGAATTCAATTCCATCTCTAAAGCAATAAAACTGTTTAAATATCAGGACTCATATCAGATTTTAATAATCATATCTGGTCTGGTAGTTCACCACTGATTCCTAGTGAAACTCTATATAACTCTAACTAAGAGAGACTAAACATTTGGATAAAGTATGGGTCTTCTGCAGCTTCACACCTCATCAGTATTCAAACCCTCATGAACCAGTTCAACCACCTACACTCACGACAACTGCAGGTCCAATTTGCATAAAGAAAGTGATAATCTGTAGTAGATACACGCATGCACCATTATGCTGCACAAAATTCCACTTCTACAAAATAGAAGTCTAACAGATAGTTTGTGTAGTACCAATCACAAGGAGGAAAACACCTTCTTCTAAGACAGAGAAGTGGCTTCTGAAGGCATGTTGAGGACTGCTGGATGAAGGGATGTTTTGTCTGCCAGCTGACCTTTAAACACCAGGCTTCTCTGTGTCCATTACCATTATCCTCTAGACTCAAGGGGACTGCGTTTGTGTGTGTATGTGTGTGTATAAAACCATCATTAGAGGAGGAATACTGCACCAATTTCACGATTACACTCTAAACAACACAGCATGATAAAAGGCTCCTTATGATTCTATAACAGCGGGATTTTTTTATGCATATTTATAAGTTTAAAGTTGTTTATGAGTTTCCTTTTTCAGTTTTCACATCTGATTTTGTTTTAATTTGCTGTTTGCTGTTAATGCAAATTTGAAATATTACACTTGTTATTCCAGAAAGGTCTGAACACACATTTCATTGTTCATTTTTAGTAGCTTCACCAAACTAATAAATTTTTCTCAATACAGCTTTTGTCTGCTTTCGCTGACAACTGACTGGTTGACGACTGTGTAAAACCTTTTTGTTTCTTAGGGAAATATCATATTCATAAATCAAGAACAACAAAGAATGGCTCTCATGCGAGAACATTTTGGTATTCTTATCCTAAAACTCTCTCCCTCTTTTTTTTTTGTGAGGTTTTGTTCGTACAAGTGTTCCAAACTCTCTGCACTTCATGATTATAAATCACTCGTTTCAGCAAGATGAATGTCACCTGTTCATGAGTAGGTGCCCGTTTGTAAAATTGCCAGTTTCATTCAAAAAAAATGTCACAAAAGAGTAAAAAATGATTTGAAGTTTTGCTCTTCAGCAGACAAAAACATAACAGATTCAACAGTCCAGGTACTAGTGGACCTGAAACAATTAGAAAAAAATCAAGCTGTCAATGACGTGTCATCAGAGCAGCGCTGTACTGTGATGAAAACTAAGAGGGAATATACAGTCTGACATGAAGTTGGTAACTAAAAATGCATCTTTCTAAAGCAAAGCACTCCATGAATAATATGACAGGCGGTCATGTGACAGTCACAGAGATATTAGAGGAGGTGATGTTACAGCTGCAACACAAGATGATACTGGACCAACACCTGCAGAAACACCCTGAGGCAGCTGTTTACAACTCCTGCTGAAATGTAGAAGCTGACGTGCTGAAATATAAAAGTAAATCCATCAAATCTAAAAAGATTCTCATTAAACTGATTTTAGTTCATTTTCGCATTAAAACTTCAAATTCATTCCGATTAAGACGTTGTGATTATGTTTCTTGACTGTTTACGACTTGTGCGCCAAGTCTTGTGAATTTACTGTTCAACATCTGCAGGAAGTGTTAAGTGTCATGATAGAAGCTTCACACTGATCAATAAAACTGCAAAGTAGAAGCAACTGGAATAAATTAGGAACCTGACACATAAGACTGGTCCTGATGATTTCTAAATTCTGCTCTTACATATGAACATTTTGGAAACGGGAAAAGTAGAACTAATTCCATCAATGCAACAATTAATTTCCAAAATGTTTAGTAGTGTAAGTTTAAGAGCACAATTTAGCAAATAAAACACAACCGACATTAGGAAAATGCCAGATTTGAAATATTCCTACAGCCACTAAAATTAAGAAATGGTTTGTTGTTGCTAATTGAGACTGGCTCATTTTTTTAATACCACCTATAATTAGAGAATTTACGGTATAAAAAGAGAGTCACTTTGGCTTTGGCTCATTCTGGCTGACATTCTCTTTTACATATTTTTCAGCTAAAACGCCCCATTGAAACACCAGCCCACACCTAGCTACCAAACCATCATCATGACATTTCACCATGACTCACTCTGACACAAGCCACAACATCCTTTCACTGCTGCAACACAGCATTCACTCCAGAGCAAGAAAACTATCTGCCCACAAAGTTTACATTCTCACGTATCTTTCAAAATCCAAGAAATATCTGGTGGGATCAAGTGAAATCAAAACAAAATTTGGTGGAATGATAGACAAGTCCCACGGGGAATATTTTTTTTCCTCAAGATTGCATTTTGGATGCTGCACAGTGAAGGCATTGATAAGGACATCACCCCCTGCCCCCAACCCCCCGGCCTCTCTGCGGATTGGTTTGGCCCAAGCCGCTGCCAGACACTTAGTCGGTTCAGCCAGCGGAGGGCTGAACTAATGTAAACAGGCAGAGGGGGGTTTGTTTCCCATCACACTGCTGAGTCAAATGTAATCCTGAGCGGACTAATGGGAAGTTAAATATCCAATCAGAGATATGGGGAGTCCCTCAAATGACGCAGATGAACTTCCTGGAAGCAGTATCATGTTCTGCAGTAGCACACATACACACACACATTTATGTATACACAACTAGCACAAATACAGCCTGCAGCGTACACTGTACACTCAGATAATCTAGAGCAGTAGTTCTCAAAGTGGGGTCCTTGAGGGGGTTCACGGGGTCCCCAGCAAAATGGGGAATAAGTTAATTACATCCATAAGTAGCACAATGACAGAATATGTGACTTTGTTGGTCATGGGTTTCATACAATTTCTGTAATAAAACATCTAAAAGCAAAAATCTTATCACATGTGGGTCCGTGGTCTACTTTGAATCAGTTTAGAGGTCCTTGACATGAAAACGTTTGAGAACCTCTGATCTAGAGTAGCATTGTGTATTAATTGAGTCTGTTAGTGCACACAGCTAAACACACACTCATACTGATTGACACACACACATTTCTATGTATTCATACACACATGTACACAAACAGAACTGTACACTCACCAACAAGGTGACTCATCGCCAAATACACACACACACACACTCTCCCACACACAAGTATGCACTCACCTAGAATCAAACACACACATGTTTTTCATTACACATATTCACACATACTTACAGGCTTTAATTACACACATGACACGCACAAAAACACACAAGTGCACGCACACTTAAAAACACACTTGAACCCTCAAGTGCACTCACTTAGAAGGTGCACACACACACACACACACACACACACACAGAAAACTAATTGGACACAGGTGGACCATCCCATCATCCACTTTTGTTCTCTATTTGTCATTTTCTCGCCCGTCTCCTCTCATGCATCTCTTTCTCTCTCTCTCACACATCATCATCATCATCATCTTCTGGTTGGCTGGCAACCAGATGACACAGCTATCAAAGGAGGAGGGTAAACCTTACAAAATCTTACACACACACACACACACATAAAATGAATGATGTCAGACACTGATAATGCTGTTTTGTGATTGTGGTCCTATTGAAATTTCATTATCAGTCTTTTTTCATGGCGGTGAAGCAAAACCTGTAACATCCAGAGCAGAGCTAAATGAAAAATATCTAACTGTGGTTTTTCCAACCGATATTGTGGTTTCAATTGCAATAATTTTCAATAAGTTAGACTGCAGGCATGTATTTCTGGTATTTCTGGTGGTGCCATATTTTCAAACAAGATACATTTGTAACAATGACATGACAAACTCTTGTCTTGTTTCTACATGAAAAAACGTTTCTATAGAGACGTTGACAAATTTAGCGAACATTTAATGAGATGTTACAGTATGTTAGTGGTTTACTTCACATTAATCAAGAATAATTGTGACATTTAAATTATATGTGGTGCATACTTGGCCAGTTTTGGGAAAGTGTGTTATTGTTTTATGACAGCATAACATATAAACCTAAATATAGCAAGTTTGAAAGTATTTGATATTTGACTGATGACCCCTAGCTGTTGATACTGTTAACAGCTCCGCACTTTAGCTACTGAAGCTAGCGTTAACGTCAGCTACCGATCGCTTAAATGATGAACATTACACTCAACAACTGACCCACCTGCTAGCTACCAGCTAGCTATTTCTTTGTTGAAGTAGCCCCTATGAAAATGTATAACACTGTGGATTATTAACAGAAGTAAAAATTGATAAAACATTTTACAATGGAATTTTTCAGTGCCATGAGCACCACAAACAAAGCTCCAATCACCTATATTGTGATGTGTGATGAGGCAGATATCCGAGAGACAGATATCTCAAAACCTGGACAAATAAAACCAAAACTATCTGCATGGCTGAGTACACTAGAAGCAAATAAGAAAATGTTCATGCGTCTTGCGTCTTATTCTTTTGTTTAAAACAAAAATCCTGCAGAAGCAGTGAGGTAATTACACTTGTTTCTCACAGAACTTCACTGCTGTCAAGGACTTTGAAGAAACAGCTTCCAACAACTTGAAACAAGACAGAAAATCAAGAAAAGGACACGTTATGAAAGAAAATCCTCCAAATTTGATTCTCTGAGTTCATTTATATTGGAAAAAGTACAACTGTATAATTTCATTGTCTGAAGTCTTGACACTGCCAAGTATTATAGTCATAAAGATAATTGTATAAGGCTATAGAATATCAGACTTTGTTTTTGGCAGAGTTCTCTGCTGACATTCAAATAGAAATTAATTGTAGAGGAAGACATTTCATGTAAGCACACACACGCACTCACGCACTAAAGTCAGACTGATATGACCACACACATGCATTTAATTATAGCTTACTTCCTCTCTCTCTATTTCGTGCCTCCTTTCTACCTCTCTCTGCCTCTCTCTCTCTCTCTCTCTCTCTCTCTCTCCTCCACCCACACACACATAGTACATAAACATAACACACACATCTGCTTCGTTTTGAAGACACTCAAAATTCTTCCGGAGGGTTAGAGTGCAGTCAAAGAAACGGACATACACATACACTCACATGCTAACACACATAATAGTAATGCCACGTTCATGTAATTTCCACCCCAAACACTTTTCAGTTTAAAATATGTAATCAGGGGACACTGTTCAAATAAAAATGATATGAAAACTCCTACAAATTATAGTTTGGAGGGCAGCTGGAGGGGTTAAAGGTCAATGTGCAGAAGTCACGGTGCTGAAAACCAATTTTCCAAATTTCTGAAGCCAGAAATTGGGGGAAAAATAGTTTCAGGGTAAACTCAGCAATTAAATTTGTCCAGCTTATTAGCATTGATATATTAAATATTATGTGTCTGGATAAAAATTACTATCACATTAATGCAGTTTATATGAGAACAGAATATTTTTTTAAAAGGGTGATACATTTTCTGATCAGATGTTGGTATTACCACATATGTCCATATGATTCAATGATAATTGTACAACATTAATAAATACAGTACATCCATTCACTTTCTTTCTGAGAGTGAGATGAGAAATTTGATACCATTCTCATGTTTGCAGAGCTGGAGTCAGTAGGCAATTAGCCTAGATTAGCCATCAGATAGTTACAGTTATAGTTTTCTCACTGCTTCCAGTTATGCTAAGCTAGGCTAATCGTCTCCTAGCTCTAGCTCCAAACTTAACACACAGACATGGTGGTATTGATCTTTTCCTCTCAATCTCAGCAAGACAGAGAACAGACCTTTCCCCCCAAATGTCAAACTATTATTTTAAAGTGTAATCTTGTTTGAATGTGTTTTATGTTGAAAAACATAAAAACATATTGTTGGTGACAGATTTTAAAGTCAGATTGATAGCCATTGATTGAAGTGAGAGAAATATTGTGTTGAAACCAGATCACTCAGAAGGTCAATACACTGAAACTGTCTAGGGTTAAATGTCACCAGACTGAAAGAGAACAATCAGTTCAGAGTGTGTGTGTGTGTGTGTGTGTGTGGGCGATGGGGTGGGGGTGTGGGGTAGGGGGGTGAAGATGAACCCTTCAGAGGAGCACTCTGACCTACTTGCCCTTCTTTGATCCCCCTCCTACCCCCTCAGGTCTGTGCCCTGTCAGCAAGAACCATCAAATAAACCCCAAAGCAAACACAAGCCTGTTTCACCACACACAGCAAACCACCTCATTACTTGCCTCACCAGCATCAAACCAACCCTACTAATGTTAGGAAAAATGGCGACAAAACAGGTTTAGTCTTCACCTCATAAGCATTCTTGATATTGAGCGGCTGTCCTGTGGCGGCTACATGTCCCACGATGCCCTTGTTCCACTCCAGCCGGATGCAGTTACTGGAGGATTCTTCTAGTGTGGATCCCTCGGCCACGTCGAACAGGCGGCTGACCAAGAACTTCCTATTTGAGCTGTCCTCGCCCACCTGCGACCACACACACACAGGATGTGGTCACACCACTGATTTAAAACAGGGGAATGGATGACCAAGAGAAAAATTACATGTTATTTGTTATATGATTCTACCCGTTACTGTGAGCTTACACTATAAAAACATTCAGGAAAAGAAACATTTGAATTTTACAAATCCATTGAGTAGACTAAGTATAACTAGGGTCTTTCCCTTGCACCTTTTTGGAACTATAATTAACTGGAGCTTTTCACATGGTACTGTATGTCCCTGTTCCTGCCCTTTTGGCTGATCTCAGTGTTCCAGTTAAACCAGTCAGAGTTATAGATTGACCCCCAGCCTTTTTCCATCTATTCGTACCAGGAACAGCGAGTAGCGGTCTGCGGCGATCAGCTCATTGATGTGGAGGAAGATCTTGTGGCAGAGTGCTGTCACATCCAGATGACTCGACACTTCCTTCACCAGCTCCAGCAGCCTGGCGCAGCGGTCGCTGCCACTACCTCCATTCCCACCTCCCCCGCTAACACCCTCACCCATCACAGAGCCCCGCAGAGGGACAGTTTCACGGTCGGAGTCGCTCAGAAAAGTAAGAGAGCCCTCAGAGTCTTTGACCACGATGGGTCTGAGTGGTCGGTCGAACTCTGACGCTGAGATTTTGCGAGTCGGGGTGCCGGGGGCCGGGCTGGAGACCGTGGCCGGGGAAGGGCTGCGGTTGTCCAAGAGGTTGAGGTTGGCTGGGAGGATGGTGGAGGAGGAGGGGGCAGAAGGGGGCCCGGTGTCTGCGGAGGACTGGTGTGACCGCTGCTGTGCAGGATTTTCTTTGGAAGCAGATGGCTGGATGGTGTGGACGCGCTCAGCGAACCAGGCATTCACCATCTCCCTGTTGAAATGGAGAAGAAATCAAATCAGTCTCTCTTTGACAGACTACAACATGCGGTATTTGTAAAGCTGTCAAAGGAAGGGTTACAGATGTACCAGAGGTACAAGAGTCAGACATGAAAAGACATGATCACCTGAGAAACAGATTACATGTAGCTCATGACTAACAGACCTTACTTTTTTAAATCTAAAAGACTACCCCTTATATAATGACCATTTCCACCAACATACACAGACGGTTAAAACAAACAAATTGAACAATACACTGGACAATAGGCAAACTACAAAATCTTCTGACAACACAACATTTTGTCTGGTCTTAATCATTTGTGCTGCAATTTGCACTGAAAAGGCAAAAAAATGGAGGACAAACACACAAGGTGAACTTGGGGGACTGACTTGAAACCTGATCAACTGGCTTATAACACAAGTCTCTCTCCAACAGTTTTTTAGATTATTATTTCTCCGGTGCACACACATGATGTTGACGGTCCCAATTCCACTCTTACGCATGATTTTATCTCTCAAATGTCTATATCAACCTGGCCAGTGTAGTGTGTATTCGGTCCAACTTAGTCCGATTACCAATAACGATGGCACAAGCTAAAAAGTCAGGATCATTTTTTTTTTATAATTCATCCTGACAATGAACCTGAACCAAAGTTCACAGCAATCCATCCAATATTTGTTGAGATACTGTATGTCAATAAAAACCGAAAATGTCAACCTCATGGAGGTGCTAGAAGAAAAGTCAGGGTATCACCAATGTCAGTAGAATATATCTTCTAGTGAAGATCAATATTTGTACAAAACCAGGTGTCAATCCATCCGGTAGATGTTGTGATATTTCAGTCTGGACCAAAGTGTTGGGTCAACTGACCAACATCCTGAGCCATGCCACTAGCATAGCTAAAACCCACATGACAATAGTGTTACGTAGACACAAAGCTAAAGTTGTTGTTACACTTTAACCACATAACAAATCAACACTACGGTACAGAGGACTTGTTTGTACCCAACCAGAGACCAATGAGAGGTGGTGTATCTGGAGAAGGGTGTTGCTTGGCTACTTAGGATTTCTAAACTTCTTATTGTCACAACTTTATGAATTAGATTTGGTTTTGAAACAATTTATGTTGAATTCATATTATTTTCTGAACAGTGGCCACAGTGGCCAAAAGAGGCAAGTAAAGGATAATGACAAATTCATTTTTTCTACATTTCCCAAAATTCTCTTAATTCAGATGCTTTAAAAGCATCAATATGAATGGGACCAACAGTATTAAACAACAAAAATGTGTCCTGGTGAGGTACATTGTGTTTACTTCTTGTTTTACATGTTATTTTATTTTTATATTACACTGAAATATTCATCTTTGACATGTTAAAATGTATTCTCACAGTAGCACAAAAACGGTCAGTAAACTGACTCAGTAATATCAGTAACACAACAATATCTATATAAAGTTTGCTAACATTAGGCACCATAAGTTACTGTTTATAAATTCAACTTTTCATTAGTAAGAAGACAATTTTATTATTTACTCTTTCAAAAGTGACATATCCTTAAGTTTAATTTTAGAGCAAAGAAATACCCAAGATTAGGGAAGTCAAATTAAACTAGTTTGAAACTAGTTTTTCTTCTTTTTTAAAAGTCTTTCTCATAATAAAAACTAAATTATTTACTAAAACTGAAAACGCCACAGGAGAAAACCTGAGATGAATTGGAAAATTAACCCTGGTTGCTTGAGTTGAAGGTAAATGGTAACAGTATCTGCTCATCCTCTCTGCCAAATAATCCTTTCCTGTTGGGAAACTGATTTCTTTTTGTGTGTGACTTTTTTTCTGCATATTTTTTGCATCTGAAAACGTTTTTTTTCTAAATCACAAGAGAATAGTCTGCAAGCAAAAATGAAACTTTGAGCATGGGAAATTGGTCTGTTACAACAGAAAATAAAAACACGTCATAGCAATGACAACAGCAAGAATGCAGCAAATAGTTGCACTAAGCACAATGCAACGAACAATTTCATTACAGGAGAGTGTTACAAAGAAATGCATGAATGCATGAAGATAAAATCTAAGTGAGCATGGGCAATGAAGGTGAATGTAGGAACAGTGGATATCTTTGTTTTCATTTTTGGCTGTGTGTGTGCGTGCTGTAGCTCCTTAAACTGTCTAATTTGGGTATTTACTGAGACAAATCCAATGTGTGCGTGTGTGTGTCAGGCATGGTGTATGTTTGTGTGTGAGCACTAAATTGGATGTGATTACGGAGAAGCTCTCTAATCAGCTAACACATTGTCTAATCAACCCATGCAATGCCAACACACACACACACACACACAAGCTTCCAAACACACTCAGCGACCGCAAGGTCACGTGACTCGTTCTGGTTGTTTTCACGCCAGTCAAAGGCTCTGTTCACCTGAGCGGAAGGCCAAAATCTGGAGGAGACGGTAAAAGGCGCTGGCCATGAAATTAACCATGGTATCTTGGGCTCCGAGCCAGGCAAATAAAACTTGGAGAGCCAAAGAGAATGGGCTGTTATCTCGCCAAAGCATGAGAGACTGCAGTGTGTCAGACCCAGTCAGGTTACTCCATCTCCCATTGAGTGCGCTGCCTCCCCACAGAGTCGACCCTAATGTATCCAGGGGAGGTGTGGCTGAATCAATACCTCTCTAAGAAATGCTTCTCAACCAGAACGGCAGAATGGCTGATGTGTGCAAACCTCTTGCGCTGAGCCAATCACTCACTTTTTGCTTTTGTAATGTGGTCGAAAACAGCAGGGGAGGAAAACAGTGCGCTATGAAATATGTCCTCTGACAATGCTCCGTATGGAAAAATATCTGAAGACGGAGATGGGTTTGAGATGGACTGTTTTGCTGTCGCTGGATGAAAAGAAAACTTTGTGAAGTTGCCATGGTGGTATAAGAGGATAAATGGATCTGAAAGGGTTTGTCACTAAAGCAAACACAGACCTAGAGTGTTCTGATGAAGTGCTGCCAGGCTGATGAAAAGCCCAGATATGTCTGCTGTAAAAAAAAAAAAAAAAAAAGCCTTATGTGGCTGCTACCGCCTGAGATAGACTGATTTGGAGTCTGTGTTTGCATAACAAATTAAATGGCTAATTTGCTCCTTGCCACACTCTCTAACGTCTAAAACTGTGAGTGTGTGTGAGGAGGCTGCAACAGAAAAAAAAAAAACTCATTTCATTTATGGCACAGGCACCTATGTGGAAGGCTTGTATAATTATCACCAATGACCTATTCAACAGTATGCACTGAGAATTAAATAGAATCATTGGCAGCAGTAAAAGTTAATGATTACAGGCCGCTGTGCACCTCTCGGAGCTGTTACTGATTGTGAAGTGGATGGTGAAATGAATTAGAGCCGAGCTGTGAGAGGCCCTGCGGAGACAGAGTCAGCGTGGATCACCAGAGTGCATTACAGCAGCTCTCTGACATCCACAGCCCTGCAGGTAGACTACCTGAGCGGGGACGCAAGGTTTCCAGGTCCGAGGTGGAGCTGAGAGAGCCACATTCACCTCCACCGGACAGGATGTTTGTTGTTAGATAAGATCAGTGCAGGGTTACATAGAGAGGTAAAGTGATACCTATAATGAAAACACTCTAAACTAGCAGAGGAAATTAAACTGCTCCTGATTGGCTGTGAGTCTGCACACAAAAGCCAAGTGAGTTTACTTGGAGGCTGCACATACACAAAGTAAAACAGTGTGACACACTGAGTGGCAGCACCCCTCTCCTCTCCTCTCCTCTCCTCTCCACTCCGCCCCCCCCCCCCCCCCCCCCCGTTACCTTGACGCCTTCCTGATAAAGTAGGAGTGGGTGAACTCCAAGTGGTCGTCCAGCCACGCTTCCATCCTCTCGCTTCCCGGGGAACAGCAGTCCTCCATGGCGCAAAGGCGACAACAGTCTCCTACTGTGAGCTCCGGTTACCGTCTACATCTATACACGGAGGAGCCGGTGCAGAATAATGTGTACGGAGAGAGAGAGAGAAAGAAAGAAAGAGAGAGCGGCTCAAGGAGAGAGCAGCACGGGAGCCGGTCGCTCGGTCGGTGCGCGCGGATCTTAAAGCAGTGACTGTGCGCTTCCTAGTTGCTGAAGCGACTAGTGGAGGACGAGAGAGAGAGAGGGAGAGAGAGAGAGAGAGAGAGAGCGAGAGAGAGAGAGAGAGAGAGAGAGAAAAGTAGGCTTCCCCCTCTCTCTCTCACTCTTGCACCCTTATGATAAAAACAAAGCCTACAAAAATCATAGGAAACCATTTACACTCCTATATTCTTAATATGCCTAAATATTATAAGAATATTGTTGATGATAGGACCCTATATGATGTACATATAAAGAAAGGAACTCATACAAAGGAAAATAGTGGATAAAGATGGGAAAGCAAATGTGATTAAATACAAACTAGGTATATAATTTACTTAATTTGACCAGGATTATCCACTCAGTATTGTTTTCTATGGAGTCCTGGTACAAACAATAAGACAAAATAATTATACAATTTTGGACAGCAAACATTAAAGGGATGCTTCTGTAATTTTAGTGTTGCCTTCCCATAATGTTAGGGGACTCACAAGAGACAGTTTAAATCAAGAATGGTAAACATCCACGCAGCAGAGGCCAAGATATCCTGTTTTTTTGTCTATAGTATGGGTCAAATTGTAAAAAAAACAAAACAGATCCTACATTTCCCATGATGCAACCAATAGCATTTCTTTGTTAGACTGTCTATGCCTGATAAACACCCATGTCTTTCAAATTCTGCGGCCCCAGTTTTCAATACAGGATTTCTGCATTCTGCTACAGGATTCTCTGACCAAAGCTACAGCAAGACAACCCTGATGACATCACTATGACATCATCAGGGGGTTATTTTCGCAGACTTGATAAAGCTCCTCCGCAGCCAAAGCAGATATTATACAACTGTTTTCACAGGCTGAGTAGTGCTGCTGATGTGTAAGCTGATTTTTATTTGTAAAACTGGTGTAGTGCCCTTTTAAAGAAAATCATATCTGCTTACCTATTGTCTAGTGTTTATGAAGTCCATCCAGTCTGATTGTAAAAAATACATTCATGTCAAGATTGTTAATTCTATATTATTTACTAAACAGAACAGTTAGATGTAAGCCATTTGTCATCTTGTCTCTCCATATCTTAGTCCTTTTGAAATAAATCAATTAATTTGTAAATTAAAATACCCTGAAGAACTATGTGGTCTCCATAAAACAACCACCAGCAATCTCTGAGTGGGGAAATGTTCTGGGAAGGTTAGGAGGACATTCGTAAGTTCCCCATGTGGTCAAAGTAGTTCCTAGAACTGCTCTTCTGTTCTTTTAATAGAACATTGCATCACCGGAACCTTTAATGAGTTAAATCTTTTGTTTAGGTTTCAGGGAAACATTAGTGTATATTCTCTAAGAATTTATATATAACCATGATGTACAGATTTTCTCTACACATTCTAGGAACTAATGAAACAAAGTTGATCATTTCTTGAACCTCTTAAGGTTGTAAGAAATGTGACCAAATGGGAAGCTTAGGGTGGAGTTCTGTGTCATGCTGGGGTTTAAGACTAAACCGAACCCGGAAATAACTCTTTACAGCCCGACCCAACTGAACCCAGCTGGTAGGCTACTGACAAAATTTGAGACAAGAACCCAACCCAAGATCTGAATCTTTACACAATAAAATGGCCTGAACCTGATTAAAAATCAGGGTTGGGTTAGCAGAAGTTTAGCTTGTGCTTGTTACAGATTTTAGAGATAAAGTTTGTTAGAATCAGTGTAGGGTGAGGTCAGGTAATTTGTGACGCTTTTTGGTAGATTACCAAGAAAACCACCAAAAATTCTGAAGACTACCTTAAGTGTTACTTTTAGAATTTGTTATGACTCTGCTATATTTCTATATATATTTCTATAAAGAAAATATGTTGCAGAGTAAAATACTTTAGAAACTTTAGATCATCAAACACATCAAGAACCTCTACCTCACTTTGATGACATGTTCAAGTAAAATGGGACAGTTGGTGAGGTAAAATGGGACAGTCACAGATGGTTGGTTTCAAATAGGATGATGTGAAAACTGGCCGAAAAAAAAAAAGGCTGGAAATTCCTTACAGGCCTAATTAGTTAAGGAAATCTGGTGTGGGAATAAAAACAAATTAATTACCGATGATACATTAGTTTCTACACAAGTACTGAAGAATGTTATTGAAATATCCTATGATGCAAAACACATTTTACTACTGTAGTGATATATAGAGGATAAACATACCAGTCCTAAAATATGATGAACTCACTGCTGAGACAGTTTATATATAGTGATTTATGTTGGCTTTTACACTATGATGCACATTTATCATCCCCAGGGAATAAGCCATAACAGAGGTTTTTCAGATATTTGGTTTATATAATACTGATTTATAGTGGCTGCAGTATTTGCCTTCCAGCCCCATCTGCAGTAATGAATTCCCGGAGAGATGCAGATGGATTCGTTTTCTCACACTCCAATAAAGTGTAGACAAAAACAAGGCAAATATTAGCTGCTGTTTCAGAGACATTTCCACTTAGATAAGAATTAGGAGAACAGCTGAATACTTGACATCAAACATGACATCAAAATCTTTTAAAGATTATGTCAATATTGGTACAATTTTTAGCTCTATCAGCCCCTGTTACACTTGAGAAGTGGAACTAAATAGAGGAAATTGAAGGAATTCCTTGGTGTGGGCAAATTCTTCACAAGTGCAACTTCAATCCTGATTCTCCGCTCATTTATTCATCTCTTGACCTTATTTCCCCTGTACAGCTGCTAATTCAAAATAAACAATTCACAATAAACCCCAGCAGTGATTAACTTTTCAATTATCCGGTGAATCACATAGCTGGAGGAGCTTGGGCTTTTATTGATGAAGTCTAATGGCTTTCAGCCTCTGTGTCTGCTCTCGTTGTGCTGGTCTCCAGTGTCCACCCAGCTGGACACTTGGCCCCCACCGGTGGTGTTACCTTACCAGCAGATGGTGGCTGGTCGTCCCGGAGGGTTGGGGGGCGGGGGGGCGCCAGCAGCATCCCAACCCCCTCTACACCTCCCACCACTCTCACTGCACAGGCAGCCAATCAGAGACAGCAGAGCCTGTAGTCAGTCTAATGTTGAGATGGAAAAGGAGTGGGACATGTAATTAGATGCACCTTTACTTGTTTTTGATTCAGTCTGAATGCTGTCTTTGTGTGATTTTTTCACATTGTATTGTTTCTTTAAAATGTATTTTATCCTTACATTGTTCATCCTGTATTCCCCTGACATTTTCTATCCCGTATATGTTTTAACCCATCTAAAGCAGCCTATCTGATGAAAATCTAAAGGTTTTGCCTTGTCTGACACTGATAAGGGATCACTCCATAATGTTTATGTACTCTGCAGCTTATTGCTGCACTGAAAACACTATTTTTGTGATATTTTCTCTTCCACAGTACTTTACAAGGACTATATGCTGTCTACACCTAAATCCCCACCAACAGCTCTTGAAAAATTTCATGGAAAACAGATGCAAAATATATGCAAATGGAAGCAATTACCGCCAACAAGATATACACTAGTACAGGTTTAGCAGACTTCCTTTACTTGCTAAAAACAACCTCCAAATATTTAAAAGTAAAAGTCTACAATTATGCTAGTAGCTCTATGAGGCTGTACTTGGGATCACCGAAGTCATTAGGAATCATCACCTGGCAACCACACATGTCCATACAAAATTTTGTGACAATCCATCCAGTAGATATTGACATATTTCTATAGAGAATTGAAAATTTTGACTTGCTAGTGATGCTAGATGAAAAGTCAGGGGACAGCTGTCCAGATATTTCACTCAAAACCAAAAATGTCAACTTCATCATGGTGCTAGAGAAAGAATTTTACAAAGCTAATTAGCATTCATCCTGCGGTAACCATGAATGTCTGTTAATGGCAATCCATCCAATATTTGTAAAGACAGGAGGAGCAACGGATTACTAACGTTGCCTACCTTAGCTAGCTAAAAACTATAATGCCTACACATTGTCAGTGTATGTCACCAATTTGTTTGACTGTGTAAAAAGAATGCATTTGATGAAACCTACATCAGTTTAAACTTTGTTAGAATAATGTATTGTAACTATTGACTTTACCTATTGATTTACATCAGCTTTAGAATGGGATTTTTTTCCACAAATAAAAAGGTGACCAGAGGTCAGTTCAAGTATGTTTACTCACCACTGCATCCCTGTAACACACACACACATCTACACACAAAGTAACAACCCTCAGGCTCTTTGGCTCCTGAAGTTCCTTTTAATGTGGTCAAAGCTGAGCTAGTCGCAACTTGTCTGTACCACTCAGGTTTTCCCTCTTCAGCTGTGTACCTCCACCTCTGTCTATCACAAAGGATAAAAACATAGTATAACAACAATGTCATAGTAGACTTGTAAAAGTGGTGACTATACAGAACTGGAACAAACATCGTGCCTGTAGGCGCTGCACAAAAAGCAGAAAGCAGAGAGTAATATCTAGAAGAACATCTTGAAGAATGTCTCACACTCCTCTTTGTCCCCTGTGGTCAGATCTGAGCTGAGATAATTGAAAGGCTTCCTCTGACAGACTGGTCCGACTGACTGGTCAGGGAGTGTGTGCAGGTGGCTGAGAGAGAGAGACAGTACAGAGAGGTATTTTCTTGATGCATGCTTGTGTGTTGGTATAAAAAGTGCAATAGAGTTTTGGTGTGTCTGAAGGGCAACAATGATATCTTTGGAATTAAGTGTTAGGCAAGTTACTTGACAAATATAAACATTGACAAATTACATATTACTCATTTATCTTCTGCACTTAACATTTGTAGAAAAAGAAAAGGAGACATTGTGGTTTAACAAGCTTTTGGACTTTAGAGGTGGCCATGAACAGCTCACTTTACGTTAGCTTAACCGTTAACATTAGCCCCAGTGACTGCATGAAGTGTCGTCCTCTCGGCTGTTTTCCTGAATCTAGCCTTACCGGTAGCTAACATTAGCAAGCAAGCTAAGAAGAAACAACATGTAAATAAGACAACTTTGGAGTTACAGTTGCATCAGTCCTCTTTAGGTGGTGGCTAACTGTCCCCAAACCTCCAGCCTAGCACAAAGCTAGCACGTAACAGACCTGTCTGTCCACTGAACACACAGAGACTAAAGTGATATCAACCCTCCATCAAACTACCAGTATGACAGCAAACAAGATGACCTCCAAACTGTCAAAGTAATGAAGCATTGCTGGGATTAGTAACTGAAATGTAATTACTGAATATCAAAATTTTGTAATCCCTTACACTACTCGTTACTGTTAAAGGTAATGACATTACTGTAATATGTTACAAAACACTAGGAATTAAAAATGTTGTTATTTTGTGCCAGTATTCAATAGTTAAAATCTTAAAGTTTTCAGGTCAAATGAAATATTTTACTCACCGCAATTTTAGTTTAGAAAATCATCCTTTTCGCCTTAATTTTCTCTCCCAAATAAGTTTGACTAACCTGTTGTGGGTTTGTTTAAAACCTGATCATCTGACTTCTTTTCAGCAGAAGTCACCTTAAGTTGGGTTCCCATATCTCACCAAAAGATAAGTGAGTACAACGTTATCATTAATGATAAAAATGATGGACAAAACTCTAAGATGAAACCCTAGATATAATAAACAAGAACGATCCTTTAAAGGCCAGTCAGTATCAGCCTCATCGCCATCGACTGCGAGCAGGAAAGGTTGATGGTTGAAGCCATCACTCCCTCATCACACAACACACAGTGAAACCTCTGCTGGATGACACAAGAAGGTCACTGTTGTAAACCAGTCTCTCTGAACTGCTATCAGATAACCAACCAGCACTGAAAATTTCCATACACAGCCCCAATGTGGGCCACACACACACACACACACACACACACACACACACACACACACACACACACACACACACACATACAGTTAGAACACTCCAAATAAGCATCCTAATCATATAGTATACACAGTATACACACACACTGGGACACATGCATTCACATATACACACATACATCGGGTGCTCACCCTATATTCAAACTACAAAATACTGTATGTATACTGTATGTACACATTCATGCATTATATAAGACAATAATGTGCTTAAGGTACTGCATCAAATGCAAACAGGCATGCAAAGACACACATGAATCAGCGGTAGTCACAGCTGTGTATACACAGGCACACACACACAAATACAGAGAGAGAGACACAGTGAAAATGGGCAGAAATAAAGGGTGGGCATATTTCTGCTCATTCTTCGCTATGTGTCAGTGGACTTTGCCCTCAGGCTCCTCTGTCTGGAGAAGCTCAGTAAACAAGTCTGAAACATGAAGGAAGGAAATAAAAACCTGACTGGGCCATCGACCATACCTGAACAAGACTCAGCTCACAGTCTGCATCAGTAGTTAGATATTGATGTTGACATAGGAAACCCTCACTGATGATGCTTAAACTTATGGCCATACTCCTTCACATGTTGATAAAAATCTGTATCTAAAATTTTCTCTTGAAACCTCTTTGAAACCAACAGTTTACACACGTCTGTCTTGGACTTTTTGGATTCAAGCTGCAGCCACAGAGCTTAGATTGTGACTATTCTGCAGCACAATGCAGCATGGGTCGGCCCTGCCAGAAGCATTATGCCACGAAAATATTCAGTTGCGGAGATAAAAGCATTCTTTTCAGCATCACCTTGGATCCTGAAAACAGGGCTGTTTGTGAGCAGAGCTAGGTTTAATGGCTTCCCTCTATCCAGCAAATGTTTGAGAAAACACAGACATGTGTCTGCACAGTGTCGGCACAGAGCGGGGACAACAGGAATAAATCTCACAAGAGGAGAGCGAGGGCGACAGAGCTGTTCTGCCAGCTCAAATGAAAATGTGTTTTCTGAGAAATCGCTGGAATGTCTTCAGTAGCATATAAGCAAAGCGACAGCAGTTGAACAAGCTGACATAATCTGTCTTTAAGCCTTAAACCTCCATTCTGAGGTGGAAGTACCATTTAGTTATTTGCACCAATACTAACTTGAACTGCAGCAATTTACTGTCCCAGCAAACACTTTCTTGGTTTATTTTATACACACACTGCAGCCTGGGAGAGTTTGAATGCAGAATATGAATTTAGGGGTCAGCACTGATGCTCCCAATCCCTGACAAAAATGCAATTTCCTGACCGGCAAAAAGAAAACATCAATCTGTTTCTGCTGAAATATAAATCACTTTACTATGAGGTGAACAGTGTGAATAAATTCAGAAATAACTTTATGGAAATGTGCATGTTCATCAGTGTTACTACAGCTAGAATAGAAATTAATTGAAGAAATTTAGGAATAGCATTGGCTTAGAAGCCTGCCCTGCCTTTGGTCCAGTGCATGCTGGGATAGGCTTCAAACCCCCAGTAACATGGGAGATTGGGTTAGTTAGTAAGTTACTTGAAAAATGTCATAAAGTTCTGTTACTCAGCTCACTCACATATCATATCTTCTGTATTAAACATGTATAGGAATATAAAACTAGGAACTAGGCAGCTTGTTTGCTGTCTTACCAGGAGTTAGATTGAAGGAGACTGTCCTCCCAAGAAAAACCACACAACAGGTCGTAATGTCATTTGTCCAAAAATGACATATAGGTACATTTCAGTGAAGATGCCATCTGGCAGCCGTAGTAATTATCATCCAGACCAGTAGCGCAGTTGAGATAACGTATATATAAGTCGACAAATTTCCTCATTTGGAGGTGGTGGGTTGAGTGGTGGGAACGGGAGAATGTCTGAACACCAGTGAAATATTTTATTGGGATTTGTCTGTCGGAGGTTGATGGACATCTGAATGATTTGATTGACTAGAAGGGGGTGGACTTGAAGAAAATGGCTTCGAAAATAATGTAAATAATGCAAAAAATGTTTTTGCATTTTCTGAATAACTTTCTAAAGCATGGGATAGGAGAAGAAAAGTAACATATGATAGATAAAGTCTTCAGACTCTATTCTATATGGACTGCAGAGTTTTGGTTTATGAACTGGATCAAATATACAGTGTTTGGCACAAATGGTTGCAAATGTATTTTGTTTTGTTAGAATTTGTGTGTTGTGGCTGTGTCTATCTATCTATCTATCTATCTGTCTAGATATTCATCGTGGGATAACTCCTAGAGCGTTATATGTGGGAGGATTTAGTATATGCTTATGTTTGGATGATCTTTATGTTTATATTTGGATGACATTTATGTACTGTGTTGTTAGGTAACGGTGGGTTAACATGCTGGAATGTTTGTTTTGTTGTTAGTTAATGCATCTGAATAACTTCATGAGGGATGGGTCATGTAAATCACCAGACATGATAATAAAACATTCTTTCATTCATTCATGGATTGAAGGGTTCATATCAGTTTCGTCTCTGTGTCAGTGAACACACTGGTCTGGGATGTGTTACTTTGACACAGGACCTAGAGGTGTGGAGAGGTACTTCAGCCCAAAGTGGATTTTTCTTGTTAGCTGGCTGTAGGGTTGTAACGGTACATAAAATTCACAGCTCGGTACAATTTTGGTACAGCAGGAAAAAAAAGAAAGGTAGAAAATAACATTTTGGTCTTTTATTTTGAAAAATGTAAACATCCAACATTGGCTCGTTGGTCATAACTATTACTGAAATAGTTTAGTTGTGTCACAGTGGAAACTAGTACTGAAACTGTTTAGTTGTGCCGCAATGGAAACTAGTACTGAAACTGTTTAGTTGTTGCAGTGGAAACTATTACTGAAACTGTTTAGCTTGGCTGCAGTGGAAAAGGAAAACAACCTTTCTGTTTCTTGCAAGGAGTCATGGCACCTGCTGACAGCTGTTTTATTCTGATTTATGGTCTAACTGTGTATAAAGTAGTTCAAACTAGCTCCACCTCCAGCAGCTACAACTGTAACATGCTGCTTACACACTGATGCTTCAGTATTAATAATCTAATGATGTCATATATAATAATATATCAGTCAGAGGGACCAAACCACTACTTTTACTTTCATACTTTTTAACTACATCTTTCTCTCTCAGAACTGATTCTGGACATGCTGTCTGACCACATCAGAAATCAAATGTTTTTATCATTGTTCTAAATGGCTTCACCCAGCACCAACAGTCACAGAGGGTGGGAGATGGGGAGATGGGGAAATGTGATATCGCTTCACCACAGAGATATCGGAGCATGTTTATTAATAGTCAGTAATAATTTAGTCAGTGTTATGGGTCTCTCGTTTGTCATTCTGATGGCAGCGACACAACAGGGTAACCAGCTTAACCAGGCTACCTTGGCTAAGCCAGCTAGCATACATCCATGAGCATGCTACAGCTAAGTGGTGCTTTGCCAAAACGTTCTGGGTGGAACTCATGCTCTAGAATTATTGTTCTCCACATCGTAGTAAGTGGAATTACTAAACTATTTTGACAATAGTTGTTTGGGTCACAGAGCATTCCGAACCAAGGAAAGTCACATACCGAACCAAACAATCTGTGCTGAACAGTTCAGGACGAATACACGTACCACTACACCCCTAGCTGGCTAGCCTTTGGCAAACCTACATTCAGAAATCACCTGGGTTTTGTTTAGAGTTAGTAGGGTTCAATACATTGTAGTTAAATGGACAGCCAGCCTATTGTCATCAAGCAATTTACTGACAGCTAGTTTAGCTTACAAGGTACATTGCTTACCTTACAATGAAGTTGCAGGGTCCACACAACCTGAACAAAACTAGTAACAAGTAATTATTTAGGCTTATCATTGGTTAGCTACTTAGCCATACTGCCGTCAGGTGGAGAAAAGTATGACTGAAATTTATACACACACACAACACAACAATAAGAGAAAAGATTTTTCATTAAAATATGTATTTCACAATTGGAATTGCAGGAGTGGAGGTGCCCTTAATGGACAACACGCCGCTGCTTGCTATTGAAAAAAGTAATCACAATATATACTGTGTTACAAAGTAAGGCATTGCTGCCCCTGTACAGCTACCTGACCCATCTTGTTTTGTAAAGCTCTACGCCTTTGTCTAGTTTGGGTTTGGTTGTTTTCGAATGTAACTCATTTAAAAGAAAAAAAAAGTCTGTCTTTCTTTTTGCTTCAAGTAGATCTGCAACACCCATCGGAAAGAGCAATAAAAGAGTGTAGCCAATGACTTGCATTAGCCTGGTAAACATTCAGTAATGGATGAAATTAAGTAAAAATATAGCTTCAGATTTTGGGTTGGATTCAGATCACAAATTTGGCCATATCAGTCAGGTTCAGTAGGGTTAGGTCTTAAAAACTTCAGTAAGGGACAAATAAAACTCTAAGACAAAGGCATCGATGGGCTACTTTTTCAATAGCCTTGCTAGCAAGGGTACTTGTACTGTAAATAGGTAATCAGTGGAGAAGTGAATGACACAACTGTCCTTGAAATTTTGAAATACATTTACATAAAAGGCAATACCTGTATGAAATGTAAAAAAAGATGATTACCTGAGATAAAAAAACACGGGCTAAACAAAGACTGGATTGGGCCCCTTAATGTGACATAACCTCCATTTATTACACAAGTAAGGACCCCTACATAAGGTACATGATTTATAGATTACAGTTAATTTAACTATATTACAGAATTTTAACCTTTATCCTCACTGACCTGCTGGTAGGTCGTTAATGACAAGCTTTTGCGGTGCAAGTAAATATGTTAAAACCCACGGGACTAAATTTCAAAGCTTCCAAAGATACCAAATCTGTCAGGATGACTTTTGGGGAATTATATATTTAGTGCTGCACAAGACATATACAATATGTCTATTGCATGGATCGGTGCAGCAGGCATAAAATACATGGTGTCTGTGGTTTCAGTACTCCATCATTATAAACATTGTATGGCTTCAATGAAGATTTGAATGCATAAGATGTGTATAGGCCAGATAGAGACTAACTTTCAGAACAGCCACAAAGTATCTTAGCTGAGACTTTTGCATCCTTTTCTCAGTCATCACAGTTTTTGAGTGATGCCATAATTGATAGCCTCTCCGCCCCCACAGAGCATAAATGGTGCATGATGACAGCCACCCGGCTGAACCATTATCATCCATTTGCATGGCCTCTTAGCTTCTTGATGAGTGTTATGCAGATGAGCTCAGAGTCACAGGGTTCTTGATGAGATGAGATTTGCTATCTCAGCTGCATCTCCCCTGTTCATATTGCAAGCGTCTCAGAAGGGGAATGTGTTACCAAAGAACTTTCAAAAACTAAAGAGAAAAGCAAGACCGTGTAAGGAAAACTCAAAGCTTGGTTTCAAACACATTGTGTATGAAACAGTACATTGCCAGCGTCCTTTCTGGAAAATCAGACAAGGCAATGAAAAAAGAATAAATTCAGTGTTCCAGCTGGAAAGAAAGTTTGCGTCACCTTGAAAACTTTAAATAGTAATGATGTGAGATCCCAGCTTGGGGAACATACAGCACTTTTCATTACTTTGAAATCAGGTAAAAGGGTCCATGTGTTCCAGGAGTGTAAGAGAGAACAAACATGTTGGTCATCTCGAGTGGAGCCTTGGAGAGGTCAGCATGGCTGATGCAGCTGGATTTGACCAGTATTTACGCTTGTGTACCTGCCTTTTAGCCTTAAACTTTTTTAATCAAATAAATGTGTTTGTGCACTTTTGTTTATTTTGAGCTAAATCTTAGTTGGCTTGAACTATTGAAACTGAACTGATGAAAGGCTTTTTTTTTTTTAACCAAAAACCTGATATGTTCTTTTTGGATTCCTGGATGTATTAAGTGTACTGTATAAACTTTGAACCACAAATCATACATACGTATCTGTGTTTGTACGGTACCACAAATATGTGAAGCAACAATGCCCTCTTTCCTATCGTTTGTCTCCCAGAGGACTTTGGCTTTTTGCTTCACGCCTGGGAATGCTTTCAGTTTCCCGTTCATTTATCTTGCATGAAAGATTCTTGTCCTGATCTCAATTACTGTCCAGATTTATGGCAGTTTCCATAGTCATAATGGCCCCCATAACTTAGCAAAGATAGCCTTACAGTAGATGTTCCCATCTGGAATGCATCTATCAGTCTGCAAGGTAATATGTATAGATTTCCCCTTGTATTTTACTGCATTGTTTGTCTGACCTCATTCTGAACTTTGTATTTTGTTAGGTAATTGCCAAGAGGAGATATCAAAAAATTCCCACCCTAATGTAGCAGGAGCATAGTTGTATGATGGTTTGTTTTCTGAGGATTAATGTAACACAGTGGTGTGTTGTTGTGGGAGAAAATGAAGGAAGGAGTGGAGACCCATGATTCATCTTGGCAGCTGTGGTTATTAGAGTGAGCATGTACTGGAGGTGGTATGCTATGGCTGGAGCCCTTAGAAACACAGTAACTGAGAGATGTTGGCCCAAAATATAGCCTAACGACTGACTTTTAAATGAATAAACTGGCAGGTATGATAATCTTAAAAATGAGGGGCATGTAAGTGGCAATTGTTATGGTGTACAGCACTTATTTTCAGGGCTGGTTTCCAAACTGGGTTCCCAGTAAATACAATCTCTGGACTCACTAAACTCTGATGCTGATCAATGCTATCTCTCATGAAACCTTTTTAATTATATCATCTCTAGTTAATCAACGTTAATTCCATAATGGCTAAAATCAAAAAGCCGTCTGTACTGAGCACCAAAGATCATTTGTGGAGTAAAAGAAACTGATCAAATCAAAGATGTGGACAGTGACAGTGGTGACTCATGTCTAGAGAAATTATTTAGATGATCTTGTTACATAATTACATTTCTTCTCATGCCTATCATATCATCATTTTAATCTCATCAATTTATTATTTACTTTTTTTTTTTTTTTTTTACAATTGGTGGAACACATTTCTCTATACTGAATTCACTTTTTAAAAACTCTTCACACAATCCAAGAGGGACAGCTGATCATCTGATGGTCACCTGGGTAGATGCTAAGCTAAAATGGCAATCAGCTTTGGCTAATCTTTTCTATTTTTACTTTAGATGTAAATGTTGCCGAAAGTAGTGAATTCCGATGCAATTTCCAATAATATAGTAAATTATGTAGTACTTTTGTTTGGTTTTGAATGTAAATGTTTACCTTTAAACAGTTTTTTACAGTAGTATATAAACATGTGTGAATGCATTTTGTGACAAAGCAATGAAAAGTGATCCGCAGTTTAGTCCATATTGATTGCAGTTGTGCTGACTGTGTGAAGAGGAGAAGATAAAGGCATGTTACCAATTGTAAAAAGTGTAATATTTCCTCCACTTTTCATTTCATGTGTCAGATACATTTAGTCAACATTTCATATATCAACTCTCAACTCAAAATTGCAGTGTTTCATCAAACTCAGATAACAAAAGGTAATTATACATCTTTGAACTTTAAATTATTGATAATTTTAGTTACTTACAACTGTAGAAACCTAAATGCACCTAATTGCTCTCCTTAAGGGGTTCAAAAAGACTGAATTTAACAATGAATTTGCATTCAATAAAATGCTATCAAACCTCAACATGGTGGTGAACAAAGGCTGTAGCTCATTTGTGTCATTATAGCATCCTTTTAATCATTCTGATAATATACATTTTGTTAGGTATTTAGATAAAACCACCTGATGGATGTTATTTTCAAATACTATACATAGTAACTTTATGAATAAAGTCCATTATTTCTCGTGAAGGAGAAAAGTTTCCCAAGACAGTATAAGAAGCATAACATCTGTCATCAGCTCGTAGAATATCCATTGCAGCAACTATCATTAAAGCCACTATGTGTATAATTTTAGCATTTCTGACTGCTGCCCTCCTAGTCGTAGTATAAAAAAAGACACTGAGACAAATGGGCTGACAGACGCATAAACTGCACCACTTTTCAAAAGGATTGTTCAATTTTGATTTGATGATTTGAAAGATTCCATTATTACATAAAATTGCTGCACATAGTGGCTTTAACTATAATTTATGTTACATTTACAGACATGTCAAAGAGAAGAAAATTAACAACAAGACTAGGTCAAAACCTAGTATATGGCTGAACTGTGTATGGGCAATGTGTGAAATTGTGGCCAGTTTCTTACAGGGACAGTCAGTGGTTTTGTCTACAATCTGAATTCCTGGATATTAAATGTTCATCTGTAGTGGTCCCAGTAATATTTGCTGGTAAAATGTACTGAAGTAGCATATCACATGACATGGTTAAGCTACATTTGAGTAAAAAAAAAAAGTAATGCAGTTGCAAGAACAATACTTTCCACTCATATCTTGGGATGTTGAACTTGAAAGATAATTAATACTATTCTAATTATCTGTTAACTCCCCCTGCTCTTTCATCTGTTTCACTCTGCGGATGTATCTCATTTTTTACTCTTCATTGAGTGTTTTGTCAGAGTGATGGTTATTTGGGTGCTCTGTGCTCTCCCTCATGCCTCCATGTGCCTTTTTTCTGCCTCTTTCCCGGTTGATGATCATGGAGGCTGTGGTGGAAATTTTAAATGAAAGTTCCGACAGCCTTTTGGGTGCAAATTCAGGAGGCTTATCTCTGCCCGGTTACCGCAGTTACAGTCAAATGAAGTACACCTGCAGAGCATAAAAAGCTTGCTTCCTGGTATTAGTTCAGTTATAAAATGCAAATGCACAGCGGAGTGTCCAAATCAGCTGGAGTGCTGTCAGCCGGAGAGTCGGTCACACTGGACGGCAGAGGAGACGCAGAGATGCTGTTATGCATCTGTTTAAATGGGAATTTGACTTCACTGCATTTAATACCGCAGCTGAGAGCATCAGAGCTTGGAGCAGGAAACAGACAGTCTGTGTTGTGTTGCTGTCTTCCGCTTCCATCATCTTGCGCCGATTCATTTTGAAAGAGTAACGACCAATGGGGAAACTCAAACACAGCCGGCTGACCAACAGTGTAAGTTCATCACTCACTCACTCGCTCACAGACAACCGTGGTTATAGGGCTGGTCCATGGCCGGTCCAGCCAATAAACATACTGTGGTGCCATTGTGGCCTAGGGGTTTAGGCCATAAGCCAAGGAACTTTGTTCCTCAACTCTCTCTCCTCTCATCTCTCTACTATCAGCTGTCTAAGAAAAGCATAAAATTCATCTAATGATCTTTAAACTGACCTGAAAAGAAATGTTGATTCATCTCAGGCCTCAGCACAGTCTGAGACCAAACCTGAGTCATCACAAAAAATTTAAATCACACAGAGTGGTGAAAGCTACTTGGCTTATGGCTCAAGAGAAGCTGGCTGTCCCACATCAGAACTAATCCTCTGCAGGGAAAAGACAGATGGGTACAGACAACCCGAAAAACTGAAAAACACAGTTCTACTCTTTAAAAACGTGAGAACAATAACACATGGCAAAATAAATATGTATGATATTATTACATAAAGAAAAAGTTTCAGTTGATGAATTATTTTGAACGCACTTTTTCCTTTTACCTGTCTATTTCAGGTGTATTTGCGTGTGTGCATGTACATGGAAAAATTGCCATGTGGAAACAGAAGGGGGGGAAAAAATCTTGTTGAATGGAAACACACTCATTAAAGCTGTCCGTGTGCATGTGTGAGTGTAGGTGTGTGTTTATGTGAGTGGTTGTGTGATGCCTCAGGGTTGTGCTCAGATGGTGTTTGGTTACTACTCACACATACACACGCATACTGCGCACACACAACGTGTCCCATGATGCACTTACACAGGCCTGATCAGTACAAACTGTTTAACCACATGCTCCCTGGTCAATAATTACAGTACATGAGTCATGTTAGAAAGGCATAGTACAGGTATAGTTACCTGGCTTTAAGTCAGAATGGAGACACCATAGTTAGAGAATCATAGTTTTGATAGATGACCTGCTGGTGAACTTAATTTATGTTGAAAACAACTTAAAGCTTAAATGTGTAGAATTAAAAAGTCCCGACTTTGCAGCCCTATTTTCTTACCTCTAATACAGTTAGCATCCTACTGAAACACCATATTATGAAGTGATATGGACCTTATGAATAATATGTTATGGTATCCTTGTTCTCATACCAGTAAACAAGTAAATTCATCAAAAAGCCCTCTTCCAAAAAACCCTGCAGTATTCTTCAAGATTCAAGAGAGCTATATTGTTGTTATTTATGACAGCAAGATTACAGAAAATTGCAACCCCAATCAGTTACAAAATCAGCTATGAGATAAAAGAAATACCAACTAAAAAAAGTACCACACAAGATAAAAATATCAACTGAATATAAAAAAAATTAGCAAATAAATGGCCAAATTAGTAAATGACCAAAACACATACATTTGTAAAACTATTGTGAAATGTAATGAATGAATGTGAACGAATGTAATTATGCTGAAGTATGCTGCTAAGTGGCAGTTACAGGATACTGGTGAATGTTAAAGTGTAGTGTAGCAAAAGTTAAGAGTCAGAAAGTCAGCAAACTGAATCAGTAACGCCAGCCACGCGGCAGTATGTACAGCAACATTAGCCACATGAGCTTCTAGTCATAACCATTTAAGGATGTAGGAGTAAAACCTCTGATCGTACAGTACACGTATTGATATTAGCAAAGGTGTTCTTACTGGCTGTAAATTTGTCATTTTTAACTTGTCATTTTTAAGAGAATTTGAAAATATACATAGTCTAGCTTTGAATTCTCTGTGTGTAGGATTTGAAAATTTTGGACAATGGTGCACCCCAGTAGTAGTTCACTGACAAAGACCATGCCATTTGAAAAGTAGTTTTATTTGGATTGTCGGGAGGGTTCAGGATTAGATGAGGATAGTGTATGGTGGGCTGGATGTGGGTCGAGGAGAGGGATGAAGGGGGTCGATGGCATGGGGATGACCGGGGACCAAATGGAATCACAAAGAGGCTGGAGCGTCTAGGAACCCAGGGGTCGAGACTCAGGGTAAGGGACATGTCTTGATGAGCTTTCTGCTTCGTCATCCCCCAAAGGACTGAGTGAGAACGGGCTCTTTGAATGTTGCTGAGGTAGGTATGGAATCTTGGGGAGACTAGCGGTCGAGAATTTATTTATTTAATTTTAACAGGTGGTCTGGGATTTCTTATTTGGAAGCGGTTGAAGCAGCTCCAGTGCGGAAGAATTGGCCAGAGTACGGTTAGGAATGTGGACTGACTCTGTCCAAGTGGGCAGACAGGTTGCCTGTGTGGAGAGTTTGGTAGTGGGCCAGGAAGTCTAAAGTGAGGGGCGAACGTTTGGTATAAGATGTGGTAGTTAAGGGTGGGAAAGCGGATGGCACGGTGGTCGGGGGGGGGGTCCAGTAGAGGGAGCACCGAGGCTTGGTGCGACTGTGGCTGAGGTAACAGCAGGACCAGTAGTGGCTATGGGAGGAAAGAGAAGAAAAGAGCTGTGGGGGCGGGTGGAGCCGAAAGTACTGAGGTAGCTGCAGCTGAAGGAAGGGAAGAGGAAAGGATGCCGTGAAGAGGGGATGTATGTGCAGGGGTTGATTGTGCAGCCTGCGGACATGAGACAAAAACAAATACAAAACGGAGGGGGTTAGAAAGGAGGGAGCTCTGTGGCTTCCTTACGTACCAACTAATGATGAGGAAAACAAGGCTCCCTGAAGCAATGAATCGATATGAAGCGATTGCGATGAAAATTGTTCACTGTGGCAAAGCAGTTGATAGTCAGTCAATGTCACTGAAAATGAGGGCATGCCCTCAATGATACCTCGAGATGTAAATAAAGGATGAATGAATGAAAAGAAGCAGGCGAGTCAAGGGACCTATAGTAGCTGTGGAAGCGAAAAGGGGTGCTGTAAACAAATAATATCAACGGAGGAGAGCCAGGATGATTCATAAAGGATGGATTGAGGGAGGGATGAAGGGTTGAGGGTCGAGGGG
This sequence comes from Thunnus albacares, assembly GCF_914725855.1. Classification (NCBI taxonomy): domain Eukaryota; kingdom Metazoa; phylum Chordata; class Actinopteri; order Scombriformes; family Scombridae; genus Thunnus; species Thunnus albacares. The sequence goes on along the minus strand of NC_058127.1, from coordinate 24,436,165 downwards.
CGAGGGATGAAGGGATGAGGGGTGAGGGATGAAGGGACGATGTATGTGCGGGGATTGATTCTGCAGCCTGCAGACACAGGGATGAGAGAAAAGACGAAAAAACACGAGACAGATCAGACAGGAGGCAGCAGGCACAGGGGAAGATATGACCTGGCCCTGCGAGAGGGCTGAAGCAGTTGGCTGCGTCGTGACATCATCGACATGCAGCGTACGGGAACCTGGAAGTGAGCAGCCATCCGGAGCGGTGGTGGAGGTGAAGGCAGAGAGGAGCAGGAAGAACCTGGCTTTGTTGTCAGTTTGGCGAAACGGGATTTTTATCTGGAGTTCAGCCTGGCCTTCAGCCGGGGCTGAAGAAGTCTGGGTTCTGTTGTAGTAGGCGCCGTTGTGATGTCATCGGTGTGCGTCGGCCCGGCGGCGGACAATGAACCCGGAAGAGCGGGAGGATTTGAGCTGATGAGAGAGTTAATGGAAGTAGAGTCTGCATAGAGTTGGAAACTTTGTCTTTATCATCGTTTTGTGGGAGTGGGACGACCGTCTCCTTGAGAGCTCATCGGAGATGAGCAAACATCCGGTTGAAGATGTTAATCGCTTGGAAAAGAGCCGCGTTCGAGTGGGCCATGGCGTGGATGCGTGTGGAGTGTCCGGATCCCAGCTGATCAGAAGTGCGATGTCTGGAGGAGAAGGCTTCCATGTGGATGTGGTGGTGATGGAGATATCACGTTGGTACTGCTGGATCTAGTCGTGGGCGGTATGTTGCCGAGGAACGTGGATCGCGGAGCATGGGCGGGAGGTAAGCGTTTGCGATGCAAGCGTGTCGTATGTCGTGTGAGAACTGAGACGAACTGGAGAGAAAGGGGTTTGACACGCTTATATAGGTATGCACGGATGATTGAATTAGTGAGAGAGAGGAGCGTGGTCTTGTTCCTGAACCTTTGTTATAACGATAACTCCATTTAAAAAGACACTATGGCAGAATGCAGATACATGCAGCACGTCAAGTGATGCACCACTTACACACCATACACATGTTATTCTGGTCATCTACATTTGAGGCATTTTGGCTGAACCTCTTGTGTAGGGACTGACAAGAACCCACTGGGTGTTGCAGTAATACAACGTGAACTTTTGGTTTATCACTGATGCTGTTTGCTTTACATATGGAAGGGCAGACAGACATCAAGGGATCCAATTATTCTTTTATTGGATGCTTTCATAGACATGTAGCAACCTAATCTTGGTATGACTACTCAATATTCTCAGAAACTGCTACCTTCTTAGAATTTTCCAACATGAGGGAAGGTGTTGATGGAAAATAAATGATAACAGCTCGTTGTTCCACTCAGCTACTTCTAAACCTGTCTAATAAATCTCAGGTCCTGCCTGCAAACATATGTTTAAATGAAATCTTTTCATAATACAGGTTTTAGCAGCTGTATTTAATTCCAGACAAGTATCTTTGATTCCCTGAATTGTAGAAAATATTCATTAGCTTGATTTCCCCATAGTTGAAACTTAATTGTATTACTTATAAGTGCCAGTAGGCAAAGGTTTTCATATGCATGTGGTTGTGATCTGCTGTATGTCTCTGCAAACACAATGTGCAAATTATGTTACCTCACACATACGTAATTTTTATTCTTCTAGCAGTAACACATGCTTACACCTCCACAGACAACACAAACACACCTCTAGCCAGACCTGATTAATGCTAAACAACATATGTTCAAGGAGGAATGTGTAAATTCTTCAGATACCTGAGGAGATAAGATAATTAGTTCACTGGGTCACCAAAACAGCAACCGCCACAAGGCAAAGTTCAAACTCAAGGTGTTCCTTTAGCATGAGATAAAGCCTGATTACATTTTCAAATACTATCATCTGAAATGATACAAGCAATCACATGTACTGTAAGAAATAAATTTATGGAGACATAACAGTTAATCTGACTTTTATCATGCTCTGTTGGACACCAGTTGGAACTGGGCTCTCTGGCGATTTAGCATCACAGATTGAAAAAGGATTAATCAAAATCGAAGCAGCAGAGGCCGCTACACTAGAACCTACGGTTCCCTTAATGCAACTCGGTAGTGTCTTCTGTATGACCTTCCCTGTGTCATAGATGCCTTTGTCTTTCAAATTTGATGAACAAAGCTAATGCACAGGCTTTCTATTAAAAATCTGAAATCTCATACCCAATCCAAGATAATCATTGAGTTTTTCAGATAGTTTTTCAGACTATGGAAAGCTCCTTTTCCTTTTCACCTCAACCATGTTAATTAACTGCTGAAATTATCATCATCATCATCATCATCATCCTCATCACTACTGATAATCATTGTCATCATCATCATATCATCATCAGTTGTAGAAATCCACATCAAATAGCTTTAAAGAATTGCAGAACAGAGTGCTGATAGATTTTTAATAATATATTCTAATATTGTGCATATATCACCAAGTACGATTTTAGTTTTCATATAGTTTATGTATTTTTTTCCATGTGTTTTCATGTATGAAAAGACCCAAAATGAACATTGTAAGCGGACTACTTGATTATACTTGATTACTATAAGCAAATTATTTAAACAGCATTTGTATAGGAATGTTTCTGTCCTGAGCTTTTTGATCCATAGAAGTGGTTGATCACTGTAACCGTTTCCTCTGTAATACCACTTGATACACACTTAGGGATGTGCAGAGAGCCCAGTATTTGTATTTGTATCTATATTTGTTGGGGCAGCAAAATTATTTATATTTGTATTTGAATAAAAGCGGAAAAAGCTGTAAAAATACAGTTTTTGTTTTTATTACACTTTTAATTTTAGGATATTAAAGTGTTAAAATAAGTGTTTATTAAATTAAGTGTCTATATTTTTCGAACTTGAGACTCAGATCATAGACAACTACGCTGACTACTGAGTGAAAATCAAGTGCATCACAAATTATTTATACACCCATAACACATAGACAGTTTGTAACTGTAATTTACAACCTAAATTTGTGGAAAGGAGAAGGGAAACAACAGATTATGGAGAGTTCCTTGAGAGCACTTTGCATGTGTCACTAGCGCAGCTTTATCTCTGGTGAACACCCCCAACTCTGGGAGTGATGTCCTAATAAGGAATGTGCGTCATGTAGCAGGTGGATGTGACTCCCCTCTTTGAGACCTGCTGATAGACGTAACAGCGGTGCAGAGGAGAAAAAACTGAGATAGTGATGAAACCGATCTGATGTGTTTTTTTTTCTTCCTGAAAACAAATAATTTTTAAAATATTTGTATGAAATAAATGCTCGTAAAAAAAACACTATTTGTGCTTTGCTGAATAACGTATTTGGATTCAGGCACACCCCTACCACACACACATCTGGCTAGTATCCTGCATTATAGTGGCCTGAGACGTGCACAACACCCAGTACTAGAAAACTCAAAATACTCAAAATACTTGATACATTTAGAAGCCCGGACTTGAATGTGCTGAGACAATTCAAACACTCAAACTTCCCAGCACTAGTTGACAGCCTACATTAATTCTGCTAATTCCTATGGATAAACACCAAAGATAGCCAGCTGAAAGTAGCATTAAAAGTTACATCCACGTCCACAGCTCTTTATAATGTTACATTAGCTTACCTTTTTGTAAATGTCAAGAGAAAACATCACTGAAATACAAGATGCTGCATGCTGAGCGACATGTCCAACATGTTGAGCAGCTAAATCCACATTTGAAGAAAAGATACATAAAACTAATTTTCATAAATTACAACCTACATATTTAAGTTTTGACAGTCAAATGAGTAGCACAGTGGCTCAGTTGATAGTGCTGTCAACCATATTTCAGTAAGTATGATGGGTCGAAGTTGAACCAGGAAAAATACAAACCACATCATTACATATCTGCACATTACCAAATTGTAAGAACCAAAATTACCTTAGGCCTGCTACATTTCCTTCAACTGTTCTTATACATATGCCCACTCCACAGAAAAGTGTGTCAGTCCTCACATCAACTTTTAATGATCAATGCTTGTAAAAACCCTCACTGGCCCCCTCCCCACCAAGCACAAGGTGTATTAAAAACCATCAGAGGGTCATTAGTTGCTAGGAAACAGGGTAAGAAGTGAGATGACTGCTGTAGAGCATGACCAATCTTCATCAGTAAGAGAAATAGAGTATCAAACGGACGGTGATGGAATCATTGAGGTCCTCATCGAGGACTGCTACAGGAATATAAAGGGGGATGTAAACGTGCTAAATGCTACATCTATATATAGGGCGTCACTGGGCTTCCTTTAAAGTCAATATTAGCTTCCCCATCTGGGCTCTGACACATATAATGAATGTTCACAGGATGTGGAAGTATATGAAGTACTGTGCTCCAACATGCTACATATCCATTGTGACAACAAGATGTCTGTCAGAGGGTTATTGAAATTATGTTTATAGATAATAAGGATACTCACTTTCATGAAGGGTGTATTCTAAAAATGTTCATGTTCATAATTATAATCATCATTTTATACTACAGTAGTATGTCCTGTCATGATGATCTACAAAAATGTAGTTATGGTGCAAATTTGTTAATTGAATTTACACAGTATTGATGTCCTTATTTATCCATAATTAGCATCCACTACCACACTTGCTATTACAAATCAAAACCCTTTGATTGTAACAAAACTACAGTTCCCATGAAAATTTACCACTGCAACAGAGCGGACACTTCTGTCATCTTAACTTGGTTTTGTCAGTACCCATGATATCAACCAACACTTCTTCTAATGTCATATTTCAAACTTTTTAGCTGTAATCTTTCCTGTTTAAAAAATATGTCTGAACTCACTGCAACCTCTCCATTCATCCATGGACTTGCCTATTCTGTTCAGGCCTAACATTTAACCCGCAATCAGCTGGGGCTTATGGGAAATGGTGTTTATTAAAAACTTGCTAAAAACAGAGATATTACATAAACAAAGTTACTAATTTGTTTCTTAAAAAAACATTCTTATCTAAATATATGCAGTAAACCGCACAACATTATGCTGTATAAAGTTATGTTCCGAGGCTGGAGTTTTGTAATTCCTGTTGTGAATTTAAGTTTTCTACCTTTGAAACAGAACCCAGAAGTACCATTTTAAATTTGGCTTTCTACAAATGAATACAAATTTTTGTAGTCCTTTTGTGCAAAGATTGCCAACTAACCTTCGTCCAGTCTACTTGGATAGCGAAGCTAATACCACACAAACAGTGTTTGAAAAAGAGTTGGAATGAAAATTGCTGCCAAGTTGGAAAATGTTTGCTAAACAAGTCAGACGATATGTTCGCTAACTAAAAGTACATTACTGTAAATATTACCACCTCTTAAAAATAGTGTAAATGATCCTAGTAGATAATAATAATAATGACTCAAGCATTACTCAGTTTTCATGAGAAAAAGAAATGGAACTGCAGTTGTAATGAACATTACAGACCAGGACCACAATAATGGGATAGAATAACACAGATTTAGTCCTCATCTGCACACATACCTGGGATATCGCTATGTCATACAGTACATTAAACATTAACTAATATTGATCACTCTGTGCAATGTGTGTAAACTGTGGGACTATCATTGCTTGTACATCCAGTTCCTAATGATATCCTAGATGTCAAGGGAAGGACTATGGCAATAATGAATTTTATCTACTAGTAAGTGCTTAAACAAGCAGATAAACTTTCTGAGAGGTAGTGAACTTCAGTCTGTAAAGAAGAAAACAAGAACACATCTCTGACAACACTTATGATTGCTTATCAGGATGGGAGTTACACCAATATACTGTATCTGTCTGCTTATATTCTAGTTGTAGTGGACAGATATTTTTCTTGATATAGGCATGATGCTAAGAATCTAAATCATAATTCCTACATATATATTCAGTCTCTCTTGGCATCAGACTGAAGTTGAACCATGAAAACACTATCACACCATCTCCTGACTAATTTTCCTTACCATCAGTCACCATCTTCACATACTACACCACTTTAAAAGGCAAAAAGTCTTGGCATTAGAGTGATTTATGCAGATAAACCCGCTGTACACCACCTGCCCAGCACCAAAAAACAGACAGACAATGTTCGCAACTAGCTGGTGATCTAAGTGGAGCATTTAGCAGCTAAAACCAGTTTTTTCTCAGGAGTTGCTGGAAACCAAATCAGAGCTATGCGGAGAGTGAATATTACATATTACAAGACTTACACTCATCAGGTGGACAGAAACACGGCTCCAAATAAATGCTAGTGTTGCTCTGTGTCTGCTGGATATGTAAACAGGCATGTTTGCTAGCATGTTAGCCATATCAACTCTACAAGGTCATATTATGTCAAAGGTGTGTGACTTTGACCTTTTTCTTTAGCTTTAAAAAAATATAATTATTATATTTATGTGATCAATTCATAAGATTATTTTAAAGTTGATAAATTTATTACCTTTGTAAAAGTTGTTTCATTTTATTTCAATGTATTATCATTATTTTGGTGGCACACTCCAGACTTCATAAATAAAACCCTACTTTTAAAATAAAAAAGATGTAAGATGTTACCCACAAAATGAAAATGTTCCACACTGGTCACAAAGAGAATAAATCACTGCAGCCATGTTTCAGTGGCATTTTATTAGATGAAAATAATACACCCGTGCACTCTATTCCCTCAGTGGGCTCCTGTGCTCCACGCCTGCCCTGCTAACTGGATTAGCCCTGGTGCTGCAGCCTGCTGATGAATAGCCAGCAGTAGGTGTTAAGTAACGTGTTGGGGAAAAGCGGGTCCTTGGCATCCATCATAATCATCACCGCCCGCGGAGGTCTGTTCTGGATGCTGACACTGAGCCGGGTGGCATTCAGCTGTGAAAGGGTGGGCTTGCAGAAACAACTCTTATGAGAATGGTAGGAGGACCACCTGTTGTTCTGCTCATATGTTCTGGTAAAAACTCAAACAGGAGGGTGTCTGATCGATATTGACTGATAAATCTATAAACCTATCGAACAAACAGATGCCCAAACATTTAAGGATTTTTAAAAAAACATATATGGTAGCAGATGAGGTTCTTAAACACTTTTCTAGTTTTTAAATTTTGTTGGATGTTGAATTTATCCTGTGCTTGTTTGCATGGCAGGATTAACCCTATTCTAAAATGAGCTGCGGACCTCCACTGAACCCGTCTCTTCCTCTGTTGATTGTGTAAGTACCCAACTCCATTACCAGACAAAAACATTAATATTGGATGATTCTGCTAAACCCTGGATTACATTTGATGACGATTTTATTCATGTCCAATGCAATTTAAAATGATCACTCTCTATAGTAGGGTTACGGTTAGGGAAATATTGTGTTTATGAACTTTAATTGCAGCTCTGTGATGGGAGGCGATACACACCCATTGACCACCCTAGCCTCCACACCCATAGGCTGGTTGTTCCTGTCAGAATTAGTAACATTATGGTCTGTGGCCATGCCAACTGTGCATGGCTCATTGTTGTTGATTGGCTTGCTGATCTGTGGTACCTCCAAACTAATAATTTCCTCTTCTGCCTCCTTAAAAAACACATAGCAACCAAACAGAATACACATTTGTAAAGACAAAAGTACAAGGCGCCACAAAGAAGAAAACAACACACATCCATGTCAGTTTTATCCAAGTTATATATCACATATGGCTTTTCCTGTTTCTGTTGACTTCAAGAGTGATAGTCTTGTTGACTCGCAAGAATATGTCCATGTAATTGGTGTGAACAGTGCGCACACAGCCACAGATGATGGTACCAGATGTATATCTGCATTACGTACTGCGTCAACACTATAGTAACATAACCATATACCATACTGTGGGAATGTTTAACCTGAAGTAACCACTGCTGTGATTTTGTCCTCAAAGACACCAGCAGTGTTGGGAGACTCAGCTGACTCTGGGTTTGCTACAGAGTTAATGAACAGACTAATGTGTGGCTGGACCTGAGTGATGGGCTGGTCAACAATGTTTGTAATGTCTTGTTAGTGCGGTGAACCACCTACTTAGCACATGTGTCTACACAAAATAAAGGGTTGGGGCAAGAACAGAAATGCTGTATGCTAGATGCTGTAAACTTTGATGATGTACGTAAATTAAAATATGGATAAATTCTAACTTTAACTTTTGCTTGCTGATGATTCACCATAAGTCAGGTAATCCCCATGTCATTTTGAAGTGTACATGAAGACAAGATGCCCCCCAGTGGCTTCTTTGAGGTTGGCAGTAGCAACCTCAAAGAAGCCCAACCAAAAACCCTAAAATAAATGAGGTAGATATACAGATAGTTGTCGCCAGAGATCGATTCAGGGAAGATTTTTTTAACCTTTATTTATTCAGCAAAGTTTCACCGAGAGGAAGCCCCCCTTTTGCTGGAACACAATGATCACATTCACACAGTTACACACATTCACACCCGGAGGCTGCTCAGTACAACCACAGCCTGATCTGCCAGCCACTGAGCAGCTCCACTGGAGCAGTTTTGAGTTAAGGGCCTTGCTCAAGGGCACCTCATTGGAGGTAATGAGGGTGCTGCGTTTTCACTTTCCCCACCCAGATTTATCCTGCTGGTCCGGGAATTGAACTGACAGTCACAAACTCGCTTCTCTTACCTTTAGGCCACCACTACCCTGCCACCACTGAATTGATAATGCAAATGACTTTTCATATGTATTTTTTCTTTTAAAAGACCTATTTTGCTCTAATTTGAACTCTCTAAAGCCACAAATCAACAAAGAGTGAGTAAATCAAATCAGAGAATAGGCTTTTGATGACATAAATATAAACAAAAATCTGTTAAAGCAAAAGAAATGATACTGTTTTTATCGCAGACATTTTGAATTTTCAGGAAAAGCACAGGTTAATACCATTAATAAAGGATGAACTCCATTTAGTTTTGTGGGTTCCAGCACCCTGGTATGATGCCTCACAAGTATGGCTTCTAAGGACACTAAGCTGCACTAATCAATATTTTTATATGAACAATGGGTCAAATGATGCCTAATGTGAGTCTCTGTTAATGACAGTTATTAACTAACTCTGTCATTCCCCTCAGCTCTGCATGGCTTTTTAGCCTCTTTCAGCTCAATATTTTGGTTTTAAGGCTGACAACTACTTTGATTCCCTCTCATTAACCTCATTTCCAGCCCTGCAAGGCAGCTATTTTAAGCAAACAAGTTCTCATAAACCCACTCTAGCTTATCCACCTGGCAACAGCAGACAAAGTTAGCAACTAGCTAATGTACATAGTGGAGATTTTAAGCTAAATCGCCAGGTATTTTTATTAGGAGTTGGTGGAGACCAAAACAGAGCTAAAAGACAAGTGAATATTGGGTTTAGATTCATAAGGTGAACAAAGGCACAAATCCAAATGAATACTAATGTTGTTAGTTTCACATGCTAGTCAAAATGTCTGCCTTGAAAAAGTTCTAATTTTCATTTTTGTGAAATATTATCATGTAACTGAAGTAGTTGTAAAAGTACTTTCACATTCTTTCACACACTTTCACAATTACTACTTTATTTTCAAATATGCAAAAAGTTTGAAGCGCACTGAATCTCTGCTGGGCATAAACATGACAGTGTAAGAACATTCCATGAGATGAAGTTGCTTATATAAGGCCAGTATTATCTTTTTGACCTTCTGAGCACATGTCTGGAGCATTCTTATTATCAGTGATATATTACACAGAAGGTGTGCAGAGTTTGCAGCTAAAAAAATAAAGACTGTGAATCTTTGTCTCCAAGAGACAGCTTTGGTCATGGCTATAATAATTCAAATTATTCAACTTCTTCCTGCGGACCTGATTCTGTTTATGCTCACCCATTCACAGATTTATTGAATCAATTTCCCAGCTCACATAAACGCTGAGACGCCGGCTTGCTGATACTTCACCTCTCCAGCGGAAACGTGTCCTAGATTCTACACATGAGCCAGCTGGTCAGGCTCTGTCCTGCTATTATAGCTTATGATGGGTACCATAGAGAACACAGTCTGTTCAGTGTAAGTCATACTTTCACACATCTCGGCTTTCCCCATCTACGTGTTTCTGGAACTGATGTCAAAACTCGCCAGTGGTGTTAAGGTGTCAAACAGAAGCGTGAAAACTCAATCTTTGTTCGCCTCAGCATCAGTTTCAAGACCTGGATGAAAATCGATACTTTCTGACTTGTCTCTAGCACAGTCTGCCACATTCAGTGGATATCTAGATGAGCTAAACGAAGCATGGAACAGCTTTTCCACATCTGTTCGCTTCATTCCACTCCCTCCCCTCTCTGCCTGGATCACTGTTTCTCCTCTACATCTCATCTCATTTTTTGAGGTTTATTTTTAACCAAGTATGGCTTGGAATAGCTTGCATCCTGAAATGGAAATTCGGGATGAACACAATGGGAACTTGGCTCCATCACTGTCACCCCCAGAGGGAATAAGTGACTCATGTAACCTCGAAAGAAATGACTGCAGACACACCAAAAAAAGAAAAGAAAGAGAGAAAGAAAGAACAGAGGAAATGTGACTCAAACTACAAAAACACAGACTTATGCCGACACTTGTTCATCTCCAAACATCACACACTGTATGTACATTTTCGATCTTCTCTTTTTTCCTTTTGTTTTTCATTATGCAATTGTCGTTCCTGGAGTGATGAAAAGCACATGGCCTTTGCTTACATGTTCCCATTATAAAGTAATAACTTCCAAGCGGGGCTTGCAGGCCTAATCCAAATCTAGCCGAAGAGCAGGGCCATTAATCAAACCGTTACACCCAAAAGGGTTTTCTCCCGCTGGAGAAAGAACAAATACATCCCTCTATAAACAGACATGACTGTTCAGAGTGTTTATATCAAATCAGAGGTTAGAAATATAGCATGGCTTCAGTCACAGCAGACACAGATAAGAGTTTAAAGGATGAATGACTTTTGGCATTTCAAACACTCTTTATCGCTGACCAAAAAACTTGCTACCACTTGGATTCATGACCTCATTATTCTTAAAGTTGTGGCTATGGCCCAGCATGAAGCAACATTAGCATTCATTTGGCGCTCTGTTTCTGTCCACTTGATGAATATAAGTTCATCAGTTCACTTTTATTTTCCGATATTCACTTTTATTTTAACTCTGTTTTGATCTCCACCAACTCCCAAGAAAAATATCTGGTTCTTTAGATGTTCCATTTTCCTCTCCAGCTAGTCTTAGCTAGTCTTTAAGAAAGCATCAGGGTCTGAGTTGGAAACATTTCTAAGAACTACAATATCTCCTGCTTGGTAAAAAGAACTACAGAAGAATATATCACCAGCAGAATATTAACACTAATACAATCAATTCAGCTAAAAGGCGCTATACACGATTTGCTAGTAACTGCTTTCACTTGCTAATGAACCGTCACAAATGCAAAGCACAATGATATCTAATTTAGGCTATTTACCTGGTCACTCTCAAGTCAGACTAGCGGCTAGTATTTCTGTTCTTCCAATTCTGCCAAAATTGTGTGAATGAAGCATTAGCACAGCTACTTTACACAGAAGACAAGAGCAAACATCACGTTAGCCAAGACATTACAAGCTAACAACTGACACACCAACAGAAAAAGACAAACTAACAAAACCCATTTAAACTATTTCAGTAATTGTTACCTTAAACTATAGCATTAGGGTACAGAAATAACTGAATAGATCATCAGTTCATCAAAACAATTATCATATTATTGATTTTTTCTCACCAAGGTATTAAATTTAAACTATTTTCTTCATGTATTATGTTAATAATGTTTTATACAATTCATGGAGAGGGAGCAAACATGTCTAGCTGGAGGGGTCTGATGCCAACAGTATTTGGCAGGTTTATCATTTTTTTTGCTGAAAACAGCTGCTTGCTGCTGCTGGAAATGAGGTTTTTAATACAAAAAATACTGAGCAGCCTTGTGCATAGTACAGCTTTGAACCATGCGCAGTGAGCTAACATGGGGTTTTGTCACTGTAAGCCGGTAATTGTAGAGCCTTCAGTCAACATAAATGGAGCAAAATTCCAGCTAAGCTGTCGATCTTTTGATGTTCTAATTAGGGTATAAAAATAATATTAATAATACGCTCCAGAGTTTTAGCAGCAAAGACAGTTTCCACTTTGCTTCATTTCCCTCCAAACCTATAATTCCTCAAGCATGCACACATCAAGGCTCAGAGCTAGACCAGCCCTACGTGCGACATCCACCCATCCACTTCCTCGATCATTTCCAAAGAACTCTGCAGATAAACATCTCTGATCCTATGTGGTGAAAAAAAAGCAAAAAGGCCCCTTGAGATATTTCCACTGTTAAGCAGGCTGGATCGCAGAACGAGGAGCGAGACCAAGGGAGAGAAAACAGACGCCTTATATAGTCAGAACAAACTCATCCACGGGCTCAGGTAGCAAACAAGTTGGGATGCTGACCTCTCCAAGGCTGACATCACTGATAAGCCACCAGAACTGATGAGCTGCTTTAGAAGATAAGAGGAAAAATGTCAAGAATTCTGAGCTCATTAAGGAGGTATTGAAAATTCCACATGTTTATGTGTGTTTAGGAGTGTAAGAGGGAAAGAATCTGACTGGATTTGACAGAAAATGCTTAAAAAAGGTGCAAAAGTAAACTGAAAGCGCAGGGGAGAGAAGGTAGAGAGTACACAAACACACCCACGCATAGTTCAAAAGAAAAACTGACCAGTCCACAAGCGAAAGTCTCTGCTCGCCTCAGCTGGCTCGGCCAATCACAATAGTCGGCTCTCAAAAAAGGGGGGTCAAAGGTGAGGATTTCCTGGCTTTGGTGCTCAAGCCCCGTCCCTCAATTCCTGGATATGATTCAGATTCAGCCCACAAGTCCCACGACCTCATTGGAACTGGTGCTGCTCGGTGCAGGACTCTGGGATGTGCGCCGACTTTTTTTTTTTCTTTTATAAAGTGACGGCATGTGTTTATTTATGTTAGTCTGTGTGGGCGGGCGACGGCTACATGTGAAAAATCATCCTGGGCAAAGCCAAGTGGAAGGAGATGAGGGGTTGTCAAAGAGAGAGTTGACATGCTCAGTCTGGCAGTATTTTAATGAAACCGTGCCACTGTAGTTAGGTCACAAATGAGGCTGACTTGAACTTCAAATTCCCCTTGCAGGATTGAGACAGCAGTCCTCTTAAGTTGTGTTTTTTATTCCAACGCCAGCACCACTTTTCTTTCGGCACAGTGTAAAAGTCTACCCTCAGAAGGAATTACACTCAGATTGTTCCATTATGTAGCCAGTTATAGTAACAGGTCTGCTCAAACACACACACAGTCTGAGCAGTCAGATTCATTACAGTCCAGTATCAGTGCTTCCTCTTTAAAACAACACAAAACTCTCCTTCCTTCCATCACTCTCCCTCACACACCAACACACACACACGCTGCTAGTCCTAGCGATGGGGAACTCGCGGATAAATGTGGTTGCGGTTTGTCTAAACCGGCAGCCCCCATCCTCACTAAAGTATCGTACTCACCCCATGGCGGTGGAAAGTCCTTCTGGCTCTGCTAAGCGACCTCTGCAGCTTCGACATACACACTCATGCACTGATGGAGTCTACCAAGGGGGTTCCTTGGTTTTCACCCCCTACCCTCCCTTCCTTGGATTTAGCTGTGTCCTTTTTTGGAACTGAATGGGAAAAAGAGTGTTAAAAAGTGAGTGAGGGAAGCGGAGACAGGATCATAATAATTGCTCCCTGTGTCCCACGCCAGGGACCTCACCAGCCTCCAGTGAAACATACACCACTCTCCCTCCAATCATCCCTCTTTTTCCCTCCCTGGCTACCCCTCCTCCTCCTCCTCTCCAGCCTGGAGACTGTGCAGGCCTGCAGAGGCTGCCCATACAGGGACCCCTAACCCCCTCCTTACCTGCTGTCTTTCACTCATTCACACAAGATTTTGGATTCTTGCATGACTTCGGCAGATCAGTAATTTTCCTTATTGATTGCAGGAGAAGAATAATGAGCTGGTGAAGATATAGTCAGGGGGATGAGTGGTATAATATGTCTGTATTTTAACTCCTGCCAACTACTTAACTGGCATCTTAATTAGGTATCTGGAGTGAAAACAACTAGCACACTCGGGGCCAACGCTGAGGACATGCAAAACAAAATTGTTCTAGTGGGAATAGCTGTCTAGTTTAGCGGTCGTTAGCTAGGTTCTCTAAACTTTTCTCTGTAAATTGGACTTCATGTCACAGAGATTAGACACACAGCCTAGTTTCCTTGGAGTTACATTCATATTGGAGGATCTAATATGCATGATTTACATCCAGTTCCGGCAGTGTGTCCTTTATGTAGCAAAGGTGTGGAGGTCAGGTTGGTGGATTGGTGTTTCCAAACTTTCATTGGGGGAACCTTAGTTTGTGTCCCATTACAGCAGTTAAATGTTCGCTTTTTTAAAATCGTAACCACTATCTTCACCCATGGGTTAGGGTTAAGCTACACCTAAACACTGTGCAATAGCAGCAGTCTTGCAAGTTCTTTTCATGTCACACTGTGTGAGAAAGGGTAAAGAAAGGGAGTCATTGTCAGACCACCTGATACCATCAGATGGTGCAATGGGTGCTTGGTGAACCATAGTAGTGCAATGTAAATAGAAAAAAAAAGATACAAATAGAGATAGGCCATCAACTCTCATCATCCATGTGCATCGCTCTCATCTTTTAAAATTTCATCAAAACAATAAACAAACTTTAGCCGCAGCACTGGCAATTTTATGGATTGAAAAATGTAGAGTCAGTTTACAAGGAAAAGAGGACCATATTGAGTGCCAGATTATATTTTAGCTTGCCAGAGTAATACATGTAATAATGTGATATATTCTGATTGGGTAGTTTGTAAACGTGGGTCATAGTAGCAGTCGCATTGGAGGGTTGTGGTCCTAAATTTCCGACACTGTCAGGATTTTAACACAGGGCTATTTGTGTTAAAATTTGCGGTCTGGATCCCTGCTAAATTGGCAGTTGGAGGACTCATATCACCATGAGATCTGGAACCCTCATTTAGGATTGATGACCAAAGATTTCACCACTTTTTTCTCACTGTTGTCAACTGTCATCTGGAACAGATGAACCATAACCACCATTATTCCCTAACCTTAACCATACCAGTATGTGCAGATTGTAGCTGATGTGTACATTGTAGCAAAGAACTTATTTTTGGGGCTTGCTTTAAAATAGTATCAATAGAGCATATTAGGGACATAATAGGTCCCCATCAAAAACTGCCATATAAATATTATATATTCATATTTTTTTCCACTTTCACTGAGTTCATTTTTTTTAACCAACTTCAGGCTTGATCATAACTATCAAATATTTATTCATTTTCAGAATTTTAACCATTTAAATGCTAGTTTTTGTGATGATACCCTTAATTTTCATAATAGAAAAACACAAAAATTGAAATATTTTCAATGTACTAAAGGCAAGTGGGATTAACACAGTCTGGGATATGTCAATGATTAGCAACAACATTGATATTTATGCATTATTATTTTTTGTACAATGTCAGATGTAACAAAAAACTCCCTCTCAGTATATTAGGGACCTAAAAGGTCCCCATCAAAAACTGCTATGTAAATATTATATATTCATATTTTTTTACACTTTCACTGAGTTAAATTTTTAACCAAGTTCAGTCCTGATCATAACTACCAAATATTGAATGAATGAATGAATGAATTATTTTCAGTCATACATAATAAGGAACAAAACAACAATTATTTTTGTGCAGTATAGGATTAAGGTATAGAATCTGACCTGTTAACTTATAGTGTATGTATAGTGCACTATTACCCTCCAAAGTTTTTACTTTCCAATAGCATAGCTCTAGAAATATAACATAAATACAACATCACTTCGAACAACAAAATTCAACATTTCACATTCAAAAATTCAGAACAGAAATGAATGACTGTGTGAGTGAGTGAGTGTGTGGGTGAGCGAGCAGGTCTGTGTCTGTGTGTGTGTGCGTGCGTGCATGTGTGTGTGCGTGTTTGTGTGTGTCACGAGTAAGAAATGCATAGCTCGAGAGCTTGCTGTATTTATAAGTTTAGCTACGACTGCAGCTACATAAACAAACTAATGGTTTAGGATGCTTTGTTTGGTTTTTGCCCTGCTGTGCCTTTGCAGTGCTGCAAATGTCTATGTCTGGAAGGAGTGCATGTATGGGTATGTATGGGCATCTATGTAACTGGGGGGCTTTGAACACATGAATCAGTATTGAAAAGACACATAAATCAGAGCAAATGAAAAAAATGCCATGGGAATCACTTGCCCTCTTGCTTCACATACACACACATAGACAAAGTGACAGATATGCACTTGTTCTGTCATTCCAAGCACACACACACACACCTTCAAAGCTCAATAGCATATACTGTACTGTAACTCATGCAGGCATCTGTATCAGGTATAATATCCTATATTCTATTGAGTCAGAAGGCCTGCACGTGCACGTGCATGTAAGTGCGTGCATGTGTGTATGAGTGTAGGCAGGGGGGTGAAGGTGTGTGTGTGTATGCGTGTGTCTGTGAGAGAGAGAGAGGGAGAGAGGAGTAATGTGACCTGCAGCCCATATAAATGACCTCTTTTTAGCTGCACACACACACACACACTAGTTTTTCCATACACACACATACACCACCCTTGGATATCCATATCAATACAAACAAACCATTTTTGGATGAATGAATTTGCTACAATGTCCTGCAAAGCTTGATAATGCATTGGATGCCCCTGGCTTAGCTCCTAGTATAGAGAAATTCTGATGGTATTTATTTGTTCTTCGGGGGCAAACAGGAGAAAATGGCTCAATCAGCTGGAAAATAGTAAAAACTACAATTTTGAAGCCAGGGCTTCACTTTGAAAGCCTAATAAAATAGAATGCATGCTTATACAATATTGCGGCCATTGGATCAAAATAAATAAGGGTATGTATTTCGGCCACACACACACACCCACACCAGTTTCCTCCTACCCACACATATATTCACACTGAAGCTGTAATATACTTGGCTGCAGTGTTCATAATAGAGGATTAATGCCCCTAGTGGAACCAGGAAAATAGCATGCATTTTGCACAAAGGGTTAAAAAGAGAAAATGGCTCAATCTGCTGGAAAATAGTACAAACTAAAATTTTGAAGCCAGGGCTTCAGTTTGGAAGTCTTATAAAAGAGAATACATGAATTTATGCAGTAGCAACCACGGGATCAAAAAATGTGGTTTTAATGGATTTCAATGAGACCTAAAAGGGCCCTAACATGCTGAAAGTCAGTACTGTTTCCACTCACTGTATTATAGACTTAATATAGGATCTGTAGTTGGACTTCCACAATTGGATAAAAAAATATACACCTTTGCCAAAAATCATGGCTACAGCATAATCACAGCCAAAGTAATCAAAAAAATAAAATGTTAAAGGTCCTTTTAGGTCCCTAGTGAGGCACAAGGGTTAAAAATGCTGGCATCAGATGTAATCTGGTGCTTTGGAGATCCAATGTGGTCCAATATCAATGTTTTGTTTGGTGAAAGGGTTGGACAAACCACATGCTTCACTCCATTTCAGGGAGAAATTTAGTCCTATTTGACAGGTATTGGCTTTCCCGAGGTGTGAGCCGCATGATTCTATAAATCAAAAGGTAAAACTGGGTTTGTAACCTACCAGTAATATAGTTTGTTCCCAAGTTAAGATGGAGTAGTCAGTCACATCCACAACCCCTAAAAGGCAGAATGCACTATAATTTTAGGTGAAAGCTGCCCCTTGCTTTAAAAAGGAATTCCATTTCTAACTCAAGGGTTGCCATCATCTGATAGAAGCAGAAATGTTGTTATTCTGTTTGTATTCTTGCCCTAGTGACCCATATACCATAGACCCCGCCCTGGTCCTCTCCCCTCGGCCATGGTGATTTTTCCCTGCTACTTAAAGTGTGCGATATACAACATCATTCCACCTTCTGTTGCCGTGTCCTTTTTAAGGATGTTTCCTCTCTGCTTCAATAAACATTTCAATGTAGAAAGAAACTCCAAATTTTTTACTGTGAATAAACTACTCTTTATTTCAACATTACTGTTTTTCTAGCAAGTGATAATATTTCAACTTTCTACTCTCTCTCTACCTTCAACTTTCAACTGAAATGAAGTTACAAAAGCAAAGGACCAAATGTCTTGTTTTAAAAAATCATTACTAGCTTGTGTGTACAGTACCGCTGACGTGTCTTTTATTGAAATAGTCCTGTGATAGACATTTAAGAGTACAAAGCATGCTCAGTTCTCAGTCTCTTTGCGGTGACCGTGTGTGTGTGTGTGTGTGTGTGTGTGTGTGTGTGTGTGTGTGTGTGTGTGTGTGTGTGTGTGTACGGGTTCATCATTGTGGGTTCACAGGGAACATGCACATTTCTCTGTGTGTAGGAGTGGCAGGGACATAAGCATGTGTGTGTACATGTCATTGATGTTTCTTGAATGCATCCACTCCTGCTTTCAAGTGTATATAGGTGTGCATCTGTGTGTGTGTGTGTGTGTGTGTGTGTGTGTGGCCACCTGCAGCGGAGGGATTAAAGTGGCTGAAAAAAAGAGCTTTGCTTCAAAAGGTCAGTGAGGGTTCAGACAGGAAACGCTTTCAGACAGGATGGGAATAGACCCGACAACCGCCTCTTTCAGCTTTTTTACAGAATGCTTCTTCAGTTCAGTGGGGATAAAACAGCCACTCTCTTTGACCTATCCTTTAATAATCTGTATTCAAACACTAACGCTGTGATCTGCTATTTGAAGCCTCGCTTCTCTTTAGAATACAATCATCAGATCTACTATCAGCTCAGATTCTAATAATCATAAAGAGTATTTGTTGTTATATTCTTATTAGATTTAATATTAGATTTAAATATTAATAAATACAGTAAATTATAAATATTTGTATTGGATCAGTGCAACCTTATAAAAAAGACAAAAAATCTGTACCACATAGTACAGAATACTCACAGCAGCTGATCAGCTTTGTTAATACCTGGAACATTGTCCCCAAATGTCTTGTAAATATGTATTTATGTCTTACTGTCTCTAAGTTTAGTGCAATATCAGTTTTGATGTGTTAAGTCATCCTTATGATATGAAGTTTCAGTGCCTTTTTATATACATAAAATTACATTTTTTAATTTAATTTAAATGTTCTTGTTTTGTTTTAATGTTTTTTTATTTCTTTAGTTTTATATTTATTTCTTTTCACATTTCTTTCTTTCTACTGCTATTAAATGTAATTTTGTTCTTGTCATTTTTTGTAGTTGTGGTATACATGTTATATTATAATGTATTTGTGGTCATATCTTGTATTTATTATTCAATGTTCATTATTATTATTATTATTACTATATATTTTGCACATGCATATGTCTTCTGTAATTATTTTTAAACTTTTATAACCCTGTGACATTAGTTATAACTTTGTACTTGTTGTAAAAGCAAGTAAAGTTTATTTATATAGCACCTTTCACAAACACCAGTTATAAAGTGCTTCACAGTCAAAGAAATAAAATAAAATAAAGTGTATATATGTTATATTTAAATATATTTGTGATAATATCTTGTTTTTATGTTGTAGTATTTTAACATGTATTTACATTTTTTTACTTTTCTAACCCTGTTAAAGTAAGTACTGTCTACATTTATAGAATATATTTATACACATACACTATATATTCATTTATTGCATGTATTCAACCCCTAAAAAAATTAAATTCAACAAAGGAGGCAATATATACCTTGTTCTTGCTAGTGTATGACAAACTTCATGCCGGTGGAACCCAGACCATCCCCTGTCTGCAGTGTTTACCCAGCATGCTGATGGCCAGGCCGTCCAGAACATCATTTCCCGTTAAGGGATTTGGTGAGCTCAGGGAAGCTCAGCCAGTCCAAACACCAGAGTTTACTCTGAGATACAAAGCACAGTTGGAGACCGTGCTATCAGCTGACTGGGATGCAGCATGCTATGCTAAGAGAGCTGTAATTCATGGTGACCACGAGAGATTAGATTAGCATGAACATACAGAATTTGGAGTTTGAGTTTGGAGGAAATGAGACATACTGGCATAAAATACATATAAAATAATAAATAAAACTGTCACTGAAATAGTTGCAAAAACAGCAATAAGACATTCTATAGAAACAGATGAGCACTAACACTTTCTGGACTGTATAACAGGTCTTTGGTTTTTGTTATCATCGAGGGCTGACCAGCATGCAATAATGCCAGAGACCTTTTTCTTGTGATGAAAATTTCAGAAATATCTGACAACTGAGCTCCATTGGTAAATTAGTAATCTGAAAAACCTGTGATAGTATCAAATGGAATTATTTAACAGCTTTACTTAAAAACATTTGAATTCAAACGTATGCTCACAGCAGTCCACAGCATCTCTCAAGCCATTGTGCAAACAGCTAACAATTATCCTCTAAACATAAAAGAAGAAGAGCTCTAGGGCTGTCTAGTGTCCCTTTTTATATTTGCCTTATTATTTGTCGGTCACAACCTCTTGATTTGACCTGCAAGTACAATTATTTTTAGCACACATGGATGATGTCTATTGCCATTTTTGGATAGTTGCTACTCTCTTCCCCAGTATTGAATGACTTCATTCATTCTTCATTTTTCATTTAAAGCATGATAAAGTGAGTGGACTCTCTAATGTTCCCTCTCAACAGGCCAAGCAAAAGTTGCTTTTATTTAATGATTTGAAACTATGAGTAGTAGATTTATTGATGTTTATTGTGTTAGATAAACAATACAAGCTACTAAATACTCAGTTTCTTATCTGTTGGAGCTGTACCATCTTAAATAGATGCTGATACACAACAGTTTTGAGAAGCAGATATCAGTATGACTTTTTCCTCTGAAATTACTGTGTAATTTCTAAACGTAGTAAAGCAAACGCAATAGTTATTTGTGTATCACTGCAGTGCATGTATCAATGACCTTATGGATTTTAGCCATGCTAGCGGGATGGCTCTATATATGGCCATGTTCGTCAGTTGGGCCACAATTTTCCTCCAGACTAAAATATCTCAAAGACTACTGGATGGATAGCGATGAAAGGTTGTCATAAACGTTTATGTTTAACCTGACGTGCCAGAGGGTTTTTTACATAGAACCATCTCAGAAGTCGTTCTTGGAAATTGTTTGGAAAAGGGCAGGCACTTTCAAAAAATACTTGGCAGGTGATTGGATGAACCATCTGTCTATCACCATCCATCTTCGTTTTACCTTGCAAGGCAGCTGGATTCGTGAGATCACGCAAGAATCCTCATAGGACGCTGATTGGTGGTTCGGACACAAGTGCATAACTTGAAGCCTGACAAGATGGATTCTTGTGTGATCTTGTGATGTCGTGATCTTGCGAATCCAGCTGCCTTACAAGGTAAATTTGTGTTCCCGAGTGGATGAATCCTGGGGATCCCCACGTTTAGCATTACCATGAGATTCCAGTTTTGGTTTTGAATGAAATATCTCAAAAACTATTTGTTTGTTTATTTGTTGTGCCAACATCAGGTCAAAAAAATTACTAAAAAATACTTTGTCTACTATTTTGATCTATGCGCAAGCACAGTAACTCCTAAACTAATCCTCAACATTGTCATTAGCATGCCAACACCCTAAACTAATATGGTGAACATGCTAAACATTACCTACTAAACATCACTCAAAGCACCATGAAGTATAGCCTCATCGAGCCGCTACCATGACTCCTAGACTGGAGTATATAAGGGCAATTTCATGTTTGATTATCTGTTTGAAATCTCTGTAGTTTTTGTAGACTGTAGTTTTATGTCATGATGTCATCGAGTATTCATTGGTTTGATTATGTTGTCATACTGAATGGGCTCTGGGCTCACATGTTTGGTGTTGTGTATGTGTGCACTTTGAGTCCATATTTTTGTTAGTCTCTTTTCATTTCTATAAACATCCCCCCCTACCCTGACATCTTCCCACTCCATATACCTGCATTATAACCTTCCACTTTGGTCTACTGTTTTGATGTGTGAATATGAAATTCATTAGAGCAGAGAAAAGGGAGGCATGAAAACGCTCCATTCTTCCACATTTTATCTTATACATAATGAGATTTTTTCCCCCGTTTTCCATCTCTCTGGGCTCATTTCCATTTCATAGAGAGGAAGGATGACAGATACAGATCTTTCTCTGCCTGCTTAGCATTTGAATCACACATCAATGCTCAGCTTCTTTAAATGCTCTGCTGGCCTCTCGGCCCTTTCTGTCTGAATTTCCTGCTTTTGTTTACTTACTGATTTCTTTTGTTTTGTTCTCACTTGGCATGCTGTCTTACTTTGTTATTTTTGTCTTGATTTCTTTGTTGAATTCTAGCCTTAAAAGCTGCTCCAAGTAGGTGTCACTGTCACTGTCAAGACCTGCCTACAGGGACCATGAAGTGCGAGTGTGTGTTTAAACAAGTCTCAACAACTCATTTTGCACCTCATGCACAAATTTTGAAGTGTTTCAACTGGAACAGACCATGCCTCACCCTACCAACCCTAAAAGCAAAAATATAACTGTATATTTATATATCTAAAATCAGCCAATCACATAGATGGCTATGCTCCTGGTTGTCATGATTGAAAGGAAAGGGCTTTGTGATGAAAAGTGGCATTATGAAACAGGCATTGGGAAAAAAATGTTGAAGTGAAATAAAAACTGCTGGAATCAGGATGAAATAACATTTTCATAATAGTGAGCTTTAGTTTAAAAATGTATTGGACTATTTCACAAATATAATGGTTATATTATAAACAGTATTGTGTATCATATAATAAGAAAACAGCAAATACCCATATGTAGCAAAATAAAAAACTAGTACTGAAAGAATTCATTGATTAGTCGATGGATGGAAAATTAATTGACAACAATTATAATTGATTAATTATTTAAGTTTTATTATCAGTCAAAAGTGCAAAATGTTCACTGGCTACAGCTTCTTAAATGTGATTTGCATCTTTTCTGTGTTTCATATGTTTAGATGTTACGCTGGATGTTTTGGGGATTTGGTTTAGTTGGTGTGACACAAAAGAAAAAGACAAAAAGGCTCCTCTGAAATGGTGATGACCATTTTTCACTATTTCCTGACACTGTATAGACTCTAGAATGAATCAGTTACTAGAATAATTTACTGAAAATTGAATTGATACTGACAATAATCATTACTGAGCTGAAGGAGGGCTACAAGTTTTGTTTATTTATTAATTTACATTTACAGAATTTACAGAATATGGAGGAGTGACTTTTCTTTCAGTCAAAATCACATTGATTTTCTTCCTTAATAGGAAGTCACATAGAGCCCCAGTGAAACTCTCCTTAATGCTTCAGTCTATATCTGTCTTTTACAAATGGTTGCTCTTCATACATTTCAGGAAAACTTTTATTCTGACATTCTGGAAAATGAGTTCTTCTGTCATGGTGTAGAGTTCCTCTACAGAAGAAAGAAACGTGAAAGCATAGAAAGAGAAAAGCGCAGTCATCGGGGGCCTCAAGAAAGGGGAAAAAGAAAAGAAATGAGAGAGACTAAACGCACCAACACGTTCTCACCTATTATACACTGCAAAAAATCACCACTGTAAATGTTGAAATATGGTCTCACATCTATTTTTCAGTTAATTGTTTGTTGTGATGAGTTTAACATTCAGTTATGTTAGTTGGTTACAATCTCAGTTAAGTGCCCATTTAAAAGGAGAAGTCCACATGTTCTGTATTCATCTAAATAAGGCCAAATACTGTTGCATGTGAAAAAAATTGCTTTGGGCTACTTACAAAAATAAACAATTCAGTGAAACTGCAGAAAGGATTCATGACCATTTATAACCAAATATTCACATATTGATGATGTACTTTGATGACAGAGTTGTTTTTTGTGGTTTCTCCAGATAAGAGTTGTATGTTTGTGCAAGATGTGTTGACTGCATGTAATGACTTATGTCTCTAAGCACCTGTTAAACTCAGAGCTACAACCCAATGATGAGCTGCACAGCAGTTTGAGTGATTGCCTGCTCCAGCACTTCACGTTTAATGGCTGCTTCAGCAGAGTTGCTCACTGCCAAGACACCAAAAACACTGTGGCCCTCAAGATCCTCAAGAAAAGAAGCAATGGTTTGCACGAGCCCAACAAACGTGGATCATCTGAGTCTTTCTGAGTCTTTGAGCAGCACATTTCATTACATATCTAACATTAACTGTTAGCTGTATGTGTCTAATTTCTCTCCATCTGGTCATAATGAAAATGATTTGTGGTCTTAATCAATATCATTCAATTCTTTGCGAGTTTCGAACACATGGGGAAGTTGTGCCTTGCATTTGAAATGCTGGACAAGAATCCCCACCAGCTGTTGAGGGAGAGACACAGCAACTTGCTCTTTCTTCAGCAAATCAGACCAATCACACAACAGGTATGTGGCACTGGCATCATTCTATCAAAAAGCAAGTGATGTATATGCATCAGTAGGAGTAGCACAACAGCGTTTGGACAGAACCTTACAGATTTTAAACTGTGGTGTCTGTGGCGATTTTAAACTGTTGGTGGGATTCATACAAATGTCACACCAACATCATGCTGGTCCACCAGAAAGAAACACCCATCCAGAGTCAAAGTCATTTACTTTAGTTCAGCCATTAAAGCTGCTGAAGTCAAACTTGGCGTCATCATGCAGCCTCTTGCATACAGCTGAATTACAGATTCGTCTTTACAGAAACAAATTGTTTCATGCGTCCATGTTGAATTTGACTGTATAAATTGATGTGACTGAACAATTACTCTTTTTACATACTTTGCATTATTTAGTATTTTCTCACTGAGTTGTAATGTCACAAATGATGAATGATTACCACTAACACAGAAAAATAATAAAGGCGGAGGGCAGAGTCCCCGTAGATATATACATCACCACACACTTCTAGTGGCTCATAAGTGACGATTGAGAGTGATTACTTTCATATGAGTCTATACATTGTTTTTTTTTGTTTGTTTTTTTTAGCAAAATCCTGCATAGTATACCTTTAAAAACTCATAGACATCTGAAATGTGACTCTGACTACACACTGCTTTTTGTAAGACGTCAAAAACCAAAAAGGTTGGAAACCACTGGTTTCATCTTTAACAATGTGTTGTACTTCAAAAGCTTGTTATATTATCCATTGTGTCAAATCTTCATCTGAAAAGTAACTAAAGCTGTCAAATACATGTAGTAGAGTAGAAAGTACAATATGTCCCTCTGAAATGTAGTAGAGTGGAAGTATAAAGTAGCATCACAGGTACAGTACAGAACAGTACTTGGGTAAATGTACTTAGTTACTGACTGTCCACCACTGCTGACTCTTACCACCCAACATCCATTGTTAATATAAAACTTAGTGCAGCTTTAAGCTACATTTCAAATCCATCATGCTGGAGTGGAAGCAAAACAAGAGATAACACCACTTCCCCAGTACTTCATGATTGCAAAAAAAAAAAAGATTAGTCTCTCATGGTTTCTCTCATGTTCTTTGACATTCTGTTCAAATATCTCAATAACAGTATTAGTAGTAGAAATGTAGTGTATTTAAATATTAGTTTGAATAGATAAGAAGCTTTACAGGGAATAGAGGGCAGTTATACAGCACTATGATATTGCATTAAAATACAACAAAACAAACCCAGATTTGAATGTGTTAAGAAGCAATAACTTGTGCTTAAAGACATAAAGAAATAAAGGTCTCCATGCTCCGGAACATGTTTATGATTTTGAGGAAAAAGATTGTACTGTAGCAGAGAATACTGTAAAGTGCTGGACAGCAACATACCGGCAAGAGCTCATGGCTTTTTAGAAAATAGTGTAAATCAGTCACTGTATATATCCACAGTGAGGGGAAGTGTTCCTGTGTCTGGTAGCCTTCAGCGTTCAGACTGGGTAAACATCACTGAAAGCAGGTGTGTGTGTGTGTGCGTGTGTGTGTGTGTGTGTGACTCACGATGAATCTGGCTTTTCACTATCATCACCGTAAACATATACAGTACGTGTTTCTGGCAGGATGTTCTGTATACCCATCTATCTACTTTATAAGACACTCCTTGTTTGACTGGAAGCGATCAGTGTGTGTGGACTGTTTCAGCAGTGTCACAGGGGCGTGGGACTGGCACACTCAGACAAAACCAATATAAAATGTATTTGTTGTATTATCAACACAACTTGTACTTAATGTATACATTAATCCCAGTGAAACAATAACCATTAAATAACAGGTTATTTGGTAAGAATCAAGCATTATAAGCAGAGTAGACCTGAACAATACTGCCATCTAGTGGCTAAAGCTAAACTCATTTTATACCATCAGGAAGCAACACAGCTATTTTTGGCTCATGTATTACGGTCAGGTCAGGTTTCAGGATGTCAAATTCAAGACTCTTCAAGACATTTTAAACACCATCTGGAATATAACTAAATGAAGGAAAACCAGCCAGTCTGACTGACTGTGCTAATGACTAAACTCTGTCTTGGGCTGTATTTAGAGACTGGACACAAAAGCACTGTTTAGAACATTCGTCACTCAGCTGTGTTCAGTAAAGCCTGCTGGATTATATTATTTTACACCTTGTTTAGTAAGAGTGGGCAAACTGAGACTTCTGAACCAAAGAAGTGATAGATAGAACTTTTTAGAATTGACTAATCTATAAAGGCCTTTCCAGTCTTTTTGAGGACTCGCATACACAACAGTACAAGACTAGAGACTACACATTTTGAATCAGTGAGGCATAAAAGTGCAGACATTTGGGGGTTATACACATTTGTAATTTAACACTGCTCTAGTGAACATTTAAAATGGATTAAATGACCATGTATAATGTGAAAGGTGTTGCTCATAGTGATGAATACACAGAGAATGTTCACTATCAATGCCTGTCTCCTCACTGTTGCAGAACTTTTTAGTCTCTTTTAGCTTGTTTTGGTATTCAAGCTAGCAAACTCAAATCTCCTCAGCCTACTGTGTTCAGTAAAAATGGCTCCTATAACCTGGCGACCAGCTTGTTAACAAAGTGGAACATCTAGCAATTAAAGAGCCAGATATGTTTCTCACAAGTTGGTGGAGACCAAAATAGGAACTAAAAGGAGAATGAATATTTACATTCATTAAGTGAACAAAATCACTATAAATGAATGCTAATGTTTCTCCGTATCCATTGGATGTGTAATTATGCAACTGCTGGCTAACACATTAGCCATATAAACTTTACAAAGCCATTTGGCTTGTTGTGGAGTTCTGGTCCAAAAAGTGAGCCACTTTTAATATTATTAGTTTCACCTGTGTTTTCCTGCTCTGATAAGTCAAACTGTCTGCTGTGAAATAGGTCTTACTCTTGTTTGTAAAATATTCTCATAATTTCTCATAAGTATTTTGACCTCATAATTCATCAAGATTTATCTCAGCTGAAAAGGCAGGTAACTCATTTTATTCTACCAATCAAACAGGGCAAAATCTACATACAGGGGGTCCGAGTCTCAACTAGGCATAAACTAAACAATATAAGAATATGACAAAAGACTGAGTTGCTTATATCAAATACAAGGCATGTTTATGGGATTGATTTAGGCCAGCATAGCAAATTAGGCCTTATTATCACCAATATAGAGCAGGTGTGCAGAGTTCATCACACAAAAAAAAACTGTTGGTTCTAACCAAAACAGGGCTTCAAGGAGAGTGAATGTTGGACTTAAATTCATTCAGTGGACAGAAACACAACTCCAAATGAATGCTAATGTTGCTCTGTGCCCGCTGGATCTGTAAATAGGCAATTGCTTGCCATGTAAATATTGTTTTTACAGCTTTGGCCAGTGGCCAAAAAAGTAATTTAATGCAGCTTTAAAGCGTTTTTCACTACAGATAAGGAGGTAAGGAGTTGACATTAAGTGAAAAGATAAGAACAGGTATGTCAATTCTCTAGATATGATTTTATGAGCATGAACTGGTTTCCTTCAGATTAGTGCTGCTAAGGCAAATGCATCACACCATTTAAATGAATACAAGGCAAATTCTCTTTATATTACTTTTTATTCTACTGAAACAATTATTAAAACTGTTAAGAACTGCAATTTGAGTTTAAACAAAACAAAAAAAAACATTGCTTGTGATTGCACAGCTGACAAGACACTGCATGAACTCTGAGGTCATTTAGATTGAGCAGCTGCCTTCTTTGCTCTGCGAGCTGCTCCGGACTTCCTCTTAGCCTTAGGCTTGAAAAGAGGACGATGGGATACATTTTTGCTTCCATTCTTGGCTTTGGACCGATGACTGCACAGTCAAAACAGATAGACAGACACATGCAGGAACAAGTTAAGACATGTAAATATTTAATCGTATTGGTGTAGTTATCCATAATGGGGCCTGTTCTCTGAACTCACTTGTTGATCCTGTGTGAATCTTTGAGAGGGCAGCCTTTGCGTTTGTGCTCCAGGCTGCCACAGTTGAAGCAGCCCTCCTTTCCTTGGCTGTGGCCACATGGGTGGTCTGGGAGGGCACAGTGACCACAAGACTGACAGTGTCTCCATGCTTGGAGGGGGAAAAAAATGAAGCAAAACCCTCAATATAGTACAGAATGTGATGCAAAAACTTCTAAATTCTGAAAGTATCAGGCATGATGTATAAATGTATGTATAAATGTACGTACATGGTTTCACACATTTCCCACATTCTGAGCAGTGTTTCCACTCACGGCCGTCCTGGAGACACGGAGAGGAATTGGAAGTTGTAGCATATTTTTTAAATTGTATTAATTGCCTTAATCAGAGTCAACAAGATAAAGAATAATGTATGTAAAGTTGAGGTATTATACCTTAGATGGGCAGACGTTGCATTTAGCACAGTGCTTGTTGAGGGACCATACGTATCTCTCACATACAGAGCATAATCTAGCAGGATGAAGAGCAAATGCATCATCCTTTAACACAATAAAGACATAAACTGCATGCTTCTTCACCATTTTACAGTTTGAAAATAATCCATGCAACATTGGACTGAAAAAACTGAAAATTCACAGTAGCAAGTTTTAACAAGCTTTCAACCATGGTCTTCCTCAAGCAGATGGAGTTTGCTAATAGGTGGTTGCCTATGAGAGGAACATTGTAACCCCTGTCTCCATTCAAAGATCAACCAACTGAACAATCTCCATGACGACTAAGCAAACTCCATCTGCTGATCAAGACCATGAGATGTATCTGAAAGCTCTGGGAAAAACTACTGCTTCTAAGGTTAAGGATGAACTTTGATGCTCAATAAAATTTCTTTTCTTAGGTCTTGAATAAAAAAATCATCCTAGTTAGAGTTGACAGAGTCAGTGTTTTGGTACCTGTAGCCCTCTTCTTTGGGAAGGACAATGTCTCTGGGAGAGATGTTAGTGAACAGCCTGACAGGAGACTGCTTCCTGCCTGTCTTCCCATGCTTATACAGAGGATGGTTGTCATAGTCAATCTGGTGAGAAAAAAAAAATATTGCTTATAGTCCACAGTAGCAGTTTAGGTCATATTCATTTGTTAAATACTTGATACAGACCTATCAAAAAAACCCAGATACTGCACATTTGTATCAAAATGAAAACCAAAGACTGCTAGAGATGTATCCTTATATCCTATTGAAACTTCTTACCCTAATCCTAACCCTAACCTTAACCCTAACCTTAACCATAACCCTTGAGGCTAAATCTCTAAATCTGCTAATCATCCTTCTCAATCATTAACTAAAACAGGTGTTCTGCTGGTACCTGGTAGTCCAGCATGATGAATGAAGGTAGACACTCCAGGATACGAGGCTCAAAGAAGTACGGGAAGATCCAGATCATGGGCATGTCCACATTACTGCAGTCTACACAAACAAACACATAGGATGTTAGTTACAGACACTGGACTTGAGGTTGTGAATTTTAAATAGACTCGAAGTTTCAGGATCCTTTTCATAAAACAAACTGAGTCTTCATGTGAACAGTGAAGCAATATGCAAGAAAGAGCAACATTTTCAGAGGAGGCTTATTATATTTAATGCTGACAGGAAGTTGATGGTGTTATTTTTCTATGTGTGTCACAGAATCAGTTTGGACTCAGTGATTTGTTGGTATAGCAGTTTAAATGTGGGAAACAGCTGGGCAACATTGAAAAGGTAGGAAGTAAAATCACCAGTGAGCAGCACATATTAGTTGACAACTTGACAGTTTCAAGCTTCTAGCACCGCAGGTTAGCAGTTTACAATGCTAACAGTGGCACAGTTACCACTCGAAATCTGTGGTAACTTTTAAAGCAATGGCTTCTTGATTTCAGAAAGACAGCAGACCTCTCATTTCTAGCAGACAAACAATGATTTTGATGTTAAGATGACAACTGCCACTTGCAGATTTAATTAGGTGTAACTTGCTAGCTAATGACCATTAACCCTGTGAGTTGGCTGAAAACGTCTTCTCCAAATGACTTTTTCATGTTTCCAGCTGGCTCATATCGAAATAAGAAACAAAGAAAGGGTCTTAAATATGCATTTCATGACTACATACAGTAAATGATATCATGCTAACTCCATTTTGTGTAACGATGAGGCTACAACTTCCCAGTAAGAAGTTAGCATCCTCGCTGGCTGATGAAACATGTAGATGACAAGGAAATAAAGAACAGCAATTTTCTTGTATTTAAGGATAGAAGTTAACACTAGTTTTATAGTGCTGTATTACAAAAAAGATTATTTCTTTCCAACATGACAGTACATTCAGATGTTTACTGCAGGGTTTGAGGGTGAGGACTAATAATTCGTAATAATTGTAGCCATATCATAGTAGCTAATGATATGGCTACAGTTTAATCCATTCTTGACACTTTTGCTCTTATATTTTTTGGCTTTGAAATTGACTTTTTTATTGTATTTTGTGTTGTATGTATAGTATTTGCAGTTTTTATGTTTTATATTTTTATTGTGTTTTAGTTTTTAAACTGCAATGCTGTGAAAAGAGTTCTTGTGGGACAATGAAAATCTGAATAGAGCAAAATATGCTAGGGAGTTGAATTATTGAAAGAAAAAAAAAAATCTAACTCCTGACTGACACTAACCAGAGCTCTGTAGCTTCTTCCATGTCTTTGAGATCAGAGAGAAACTGTTGGCCAGAGGCTTCACCAGGCCGCCGAATGGAGGGTCAGCCACCATCACCACCTTCTCCCCGTCAGACTGTCTGAGAAAGGCCTGCAAGACCGCACTGGATGCCTAACAATGAACAGATCCTTATTATTAAGTGCTGGAAACCAAATACATTAAAAAGAAGTGTGTTTACACCTACCTCTCCATTAAAGAAGTGATGATTGAACATGTTGTAGTGACAGAACTCATCCTGGCTGTAGAACTGGGCGTACCTGAAACATAAAGAAATGGTGTGTTATTTAGCATTAAAAGTTACAAGAGAAGATTTATTTTCTGTTTCATTTGTATAAAAGCGAGTTGGGGAAAAAAAGAGCAAGTCTGAACTTATCTACTATACATGCACACAAGGACAGCAAACACACTGTGGATCCTGGGGTGTGTATCCAGGTAACAATAAGGTGTCTGAGCATGTGTGGTGCAGGCTGAAGCTTGCAAGAACACACCCTCTCTGCGTTTCTAGCTTGTACATTCTTTACAGAAACAAAACAGCAGAGAGACGGAGAGAGCAGACCTCAGGTAAGCACTGCTGAGAAAACATTATTTAAGAATGTTAAAAGAAGTCTATATTTGACTGCATGATGTATATACTGGTTTTGCAGCATGTAGAGGTCTTAAGGTTATTCCACAGGAAGTGGGGAACTTGCTGAAAAATATAAATCTTAATGCACAATATTCAGACAGCTGTGAAGATAACTATCTTTGCGCTAGATTTGAGAAAACGAGACCATGACTTGTACAAAACAGCTTGGCACTGACTATCAACGAACAGGTTTTCAGACTTTCAAAAAAACCTGAAAGACTGGTTTACTCTGCAAACATAGCCAATGTAAAAATGCTTCAGTGCAAAAGGAGAAAATATGTCAGGTAGAGGTTTAACATGTCTGTTGTTTTCCTCAGAAATGGCAGAAAAAGAAGCATTGTCTGTTGGCAACGGCCAGTCAACACAGGCTCAGTCAGTACAGAGTGGTCTTCCGGCGCCCTCTGCAGGAGCTCACGGTGTAATTCAGGAAGGACTGAGCTTCACTCCACTGGACTCCAACAGTGACAGGGTTGTTCAGCCTTTCCCACGTTCACCAAAACTACAGAAGAAGATAGCCAAAGCTGCGCAGCCCTCCCAGGTAATGATGAGGTGATGTGGTGAAGCACACAGGCTGCAACATTTTCACAGCTTAGAGATGAAAAGTATCTCACAAACTTCTGCAAATACATTTCCTGTTCAAAACATAAATCAGCCAGACCAGTGAGGTTCACAGACTAGAATTCAAAACTGGGGTTGAACTCTGACATGCTGAATGTGTATGCACTTTGACAAAGACAAATGAGAAGGGCTATGTCCAAACATGTACAGTGCGCCCTCTTAATAACTGTGTCCTTTAACATTTCAATTAAGTGAAATCAAAGCTACGTATCTTCTGTGATCATTTAAGTGCTGAAACTACAGAGGCTCAGAGAGTTTAAAAGGATAGGTTCCCAATTTTTCAAGTCTATCTTACAACAATAGTCTGGTGCTCATGTCAACATTGAAATAAGTTTTTCTTACTGTAATAATTTCTTCTGTTCATATTGACTATTAGAAGATCCCTTCATATCCCTTCACACTTACAATGTAAATGATGGGGGCCAAAATCCAGTCCTTGTTTTGAGCAAAAATGTATTTAAACCTTTTTCTGAAGGTAATATGAACCTTCAGCTGTCAGACTATCTTCCACAGTTTGCCTTTTTAATACAAAATACTCAAAAAAGTATACAATACAAAGTATCTTGAACAGTGTTTCCCTGTTGAACTGTGGTGGAAGTATAGTAACAAAAAGAGGGTCTTTGGCACTAAAAAGACTAACATTGAAAGATATCTACTTGATTTGACTCATTTGAACATGAAGCCTCATGTTTGCTTCAGATAAACTTTTAAATACATTTTTGCACAGAAGGAGGACTGTGGATTTTGTCCCCATCACTTACAAGTGCATTATGAAGGGATCTTCTAATGGTCAGTATGAACAGGAGGAATGATTATGGTGGGAAAAACAGGTTTCACTGTTCATTTAAGCTCCTGACTATTTTAAGACTAACCATCCTTTAAAAAGGTGCACTGTGTAAGATTTAGTCAGACCAAACCGTCAGTGACTGACCACTTAATAAAAGGTATTATTTTTAATTAATATTAATGGAGATACTGGCACCTAGCGTTAGCATCTCACTATTAGCGCGTAAA
The DNA here is from genome assembly GCF_914725855.1 of Thunnus albacares. Taxonomy (NCBI): domain Eukaryota; kingdom Metazoa; phylum Chordata; class Actinopteri; order Scombriformes; family Scombridae; genus Thunnus; species Thunnus albacares. The sequence goes on along the minus strand of NC_058127.1, from coordinate 24,402,700 downwards.
TTAATCAGCTTTTAGCGTCTCCCAAGAAATGTCATCATGCTGTGCAGCATTTCTGCATTTGCTGGTCCTTTGTGTATTTGCAGGCTGTTTCTTTATGCCAGGTATGTGTTTCCAAAGTGGTGAAGATGTTTTCTTCATTTGCTTGTTTGCTTGAAAGAGTACTCCACCTATTTAGCATTCCACTCCTATAACTTTTTGTTTAAAAGGATAAAAATTGTTGCCGCCGAATCATAAATACCATCTTTTTTTAGTCCACACATTCCTCTTTCTTGATGAGAACCCCGCACCTACATTACCCACAATGCAACTTTACTGCCAACAGTTGGGTGGGAGATTTGGGTGTGTTATGCTAGTATCGGCTAATGTAGCCTGGAGCTGCAGGGATGAGGAGTGGGTGCCACAATGTGAATCAGAGACAATTTTAATAATGGATTATATATTATTTAAGGATTTCATCGTGCAGAAATGTCAAACATCCTAGGTTTCTAGGATTTGCTGTTTTTCTTTTCTAGTTTTCCTAGTCCAACTTTAAGCTTGTCCACATCATCCTCCAAGGTTATTGAAATTTAAATCCTTCCATGCATCCTTCCTCTGCAGGAGCAGCTATCTAGACGTTTGGAGGAGCTGCAGGCAGAGAGATGCAAGACTGAGGCCCACATCCAGTCTCTGAAGAAACGCAAGGCAGATCTGTCTGTAAGTAACGGTTACTATACACATCAGACCACCAGCATGGAGGACTGAAAGTACCTTGATGCCCCTCATGCTCTCCATTTCCCCTTCAAGAGGAGCACAGATGTGATGAAGCAGCAGGTTCGAGAGCGCTTCGAAGCCATGCGGGTCATCCTGAAGCGGGACGAGCAGGCGGTCCTGGACTCTCTGGAGCTGGACCTAAGGCAGACCAGGACCAGACTGGACCAGGTTCTGAAGGGCTGGAAACAACACCAGGACCAAGTCTCCAAGAGCATCAGCAGCACCCAGGCAGCGCTGAGCAAGAGCCCTGAGGCAGACAGAGAGGTCAGACTCTGCTCACTGACACAGTAACGAAATATAGTGATTGAGGGTAATTGTCTGCTGTTTTCATCACTATTTCTCTTTGTGTCTCTTTTCTCAAAGGGCCATTCTGAGAATCTGAGGTAAAACTGCACCATTAGCTGAAAGGTTTAAACTATTTCCTCTAGAGCTCTGTTTTTAAACCTCTCAGTTTCCCTTTAATCTGATCTCTCTCCCAGTTCTAAGAAGCCAGAAGCCTCTGAGAAGGAAATCCGACTGAATGAAGAGAGATTTGAAAGGCTCCTGAAAACATTATCCTCCATCTCCAAAAGCCTGAAAGCCCAGCTGCAGAGGAAGACTCTACTGTTAGGTACTAAGATGATTATTTCTACATCATATTGAGCTAAGTCATTTAGGGCAGCAGGGTGTTGAAGTGAGTTCAGTTGGGCAGAGCTTTGTTACACATCCAGGAAAAAAAAGATCCAAATGTCATCAGCAAATCTGTGGATTCTGTGTTTAATTTTAGATTGCTTGCCCATGGTGATTGACAGGCAGACGTGCCATGGACAGATAGTGGTGACCTCAGAAGGCCATGGCATGACCTTCTCAGGCTCCGTCCGCTCAGTTCCGGAGCACCCCCTGCAGTTTGATAGGGTGTGCTGCGCTCTGGGCTCGTCTCATGTCACAGCAGGACAGAGCTATTGGGAGGTGGAAGTGCGCTGCTGCTCCGCCTGGGCGGTGGGCGTAGCCTACGGCAGCCTGGAGAGGAAGGGACGGGACAAAGGTGCCAAACTGGGCCGAAACAGGAACTCGTGGTGCGTGGAGCTCAGGAACGGGCAACTGTCTGCTTGGCACAACGACCGGTCCGTGGCGTGTCAGGGTGTTGGGCAAACGCCGCTGGGAAGAGTGGGAGTGTGGGTGAATTACGACAAGGGCCAGCTGATGTTTTACGACGCAGAGAGCATGTTCGTCCTGCAGAGGTTTTCTGCAGCCGTGACGTCGGTGTTCGACCGGGCTCATCACCAGTTCACAGAGCCTCTGTACCCCGCCATGAGGTTCCTGAGACCACCAGAGAGCCAGACCTGGCCAAACCACCTGCAGCTCTGTCACCTCAACACGCCATGATGCCATGAGTCATACTTCAGACACAGTGATGCAGAATGTTTTGCTAATGATTATAAGTGCAGTCTTATAGCTAATCAATTATATCAAATAAGACGAACCAACCTGAAGTCGATGTCCAGTAGGAGACTCTTCATTGGCTCGTGTTTCTGCTCCAGGTTTCTCAACTTGATCAGCTCCTGCAGTCTGACACAAACAGCAACAATCATCACTGACTAAAACATGAATAAAAACTGATTTCAAACAGTGTTTAAGACCTCAGTTATTTGACTTAAGTTAGACCGATATTAGTTTTTGAGGATCAGTTGTTTCCAGTGTAAAAATAAAACTAGAAGTGACCATTAAGCTCATTCTTGACCTTGGAAACAGTAGTTTGACAAAATAATTTTTACTTTAGGACCACTTGGTGGCTTGTTCCGGGGCTTTCAACCGTATTTCACAGTCTTCATCAGAGGATGTTATAACATGGCCAAACATCAGTCAAGAGTGTCAACTAAGCCCACTCCAACCACTGATGATAACCATGAAGTGCAACTGACAGTTCCAGACAAAGCTGGTAATTGGACCTTGAGATAAGATTATTTTGTCAAAATTCATTTTGTCCAGCCTGACTGATATGGGATTAATGAGGCCAATATCAATATTGGAGACTTTTAAAAGTCGGATTACTATAACGCCGCTGATGATTATTTTTGGAAAACATACACGATTGTAATAAGGAAGGATCACTATGGTTTTTTATGAACTATGGCCAAGATATGCTGAACTATTTCAAAATTTCTTGCAGTACTGCAGTTTCTTGTTACATATCAGAAATAAGCAGAAATCTTATGTTTTGTTGAAAATGTTTATCATCCTGGTGAAAAACATCAGAACATATATTGAAGCCATCACGAGACACTAAAACCTGGTTACTGAAAAGATGCAAGAAACTGTTCATGGTTGGTGACTCAAATGTATTTTTTTTCCAAATCTCTGAACACTATTAATTAAATTCTGTTTGTACAGTTGTACAGGGAGTAAATGAGATTTTTTTGTAATTTAGGTGAACTAGCCTTTTAAAGAGGCACTCTAGCAATTTACTATTGACCTTCCATAAAGTGGGGGGATTCATAAGACATAGATGCAAAAAGAATCATCAAAATCAGAGCAGCAGAGACTGAGATATACTGACTTTTAGTCAGAAAGCCTTGATCCTACATTTCCCATAATGCAACCACTATGTATGTATCTTCTGTCGAGACATCATTATGACATCATCAGGGTTATTTTTTCAGACTTCAGGCTGAGCAGTACTCTCCTTGACTAGTGGGCCGACTAAATTTAGTTGAAGTTAAACTGGTGGAGTGACCCTTTAAAACAGGATGTTATACCAGCATCTTCACACTCAGGAATCTCCTCACCTGGGTGTTCCCACACACAGCACCTTCTTGTATCCCAGACCGGCCAGGGTGTCCAGCAAAAAGTGGGAGCTGCGGTCGGTGAAAAGGTACTGGGCGTTGCTCTTCTTGTTGTCCAGCGGACGCAGCAGCGCGCTGGGCCTCCTCAGCTGAGCTGCAATGATGGCGGTGGATCTGTGGGAGGAGTGGGCGCTGAGATCTCCTGGAAGGAGCAGCATCTGACAATCCTGACAGAACTTCTTCTCATCAAGCCGGAGTGCGGCAAACTTTCTGAACCTGAGGGAAGAGTTACAGGCCATGGGAGAAGTGTCAGTTAAAATCCTCACTTTTTGAATGAGAGTTCTGAATTTGGTCGTGTCAATCTTAATCCTTTAAAAAGTCAGGATATACAGTAAAAATTTAGCTCATTATGGCTTGTATGGAGACAACATTAAACAGTAAACAAGTAAATACATACATTATAGCGATACAGCCTTCAGTGGAGACAATGACGGTGTGCAGTTGACTTCTCACCTTGTGCTGTACTCCTGCTGAGTGAACGGAGGCCTCTTCAACTTGTTCTCTGCCTCTCTGGCCAACGACCTGGCCTCTGACACCTTCAAAACAAGTTCATTAAAATGATTGTTTTTGATATTTTGTTACAGTGGCAAATATAAATCCATAAAGCCTACCTTGTCATCTTCCCACTGGAAAAAGTTGCAGTCTTTTCTGTCTCTACAGGCTGAGCAGGCATAAAACCTCCGGCCTTTCTCACCTCCTTTTCCAACTTTTTCAAATAACAAGGTTGGACCTGACAGAAAAACACACACACACACACACACACACGTTATGTACACATGACAGATGAACAGTAGAAACATTCATTTAGAGGCAGCACATATTTAACTATCTGTTACTGCCACTATTTCCTGACAAATAACACTGACAGCATATTTACGTTACATTTCATTGAGGGTTTTTTTAGTATCTGTATTCCGAATTCATAAAAAGACATTACCAATTCGTATAGTTTCACTAAAATATGTTATTAAGTATACACATACAATAAAAAGCAAAGTAATTTTGAAATACAAGATTTTCTGACGCAGTTTTGCTACTAGTGTTTGTCTTACCATGCGGGCAACATGGCGCTGTGTTATCGCCCTCTGCAACAATAACTTCTATTCCGAAAGTGTCGTCGGCAGCCGCGGCTACGTCCATGTTGTTTAACAAATTACACAGTTAATGAACTTTAATTGAGACTTGTTAACACGAGACCGCAGCCTGACAAGTGAAAACCATGCCGTCTCTATGCGGCGCACATGTGACGTCATGAATGTTTTGTCGCAGTAAAAGCTCGTAGGTTTGTTTGACGAGTATCCCAACATGAGAATTTAATTTCAGTCAAACTGACGCGTTTGTACTTGGATGTAAAATCATTATGACTTCATTTCAAGAGTGGATTTCATTTTATTCTAATGGATCCATAACAACAGTCCTCCTGATGTGGGCTAAAATGGCTTTGGATGGAAATCTGTTCATTCATTGATTCTTAATGTCCTGACATTATTATACATAATACTGAGCAAGGAAGACTGTAAGATGCAGTTAAAGGATATGGGAAAAAAGATTTTTTTTTATGTCAAAATAATATATTTTTATTTTACTTTTTTAAAATTATTGTTAACTCTGCCAATAGATTTGAAAAAGCATTATTATTAAATATTAGCTCTATATTCTATATCAACTCCTTTGCTTTACTTATTCATGTATTTGAAATGATGTTTCCATGCACAGTTGCACCTCAGCTGTAGAATGATGTCTGTTTGTTGAAACATTTTAATAATAGCGATAAAATGTCACAGAAGATAGAATGCTATCTTATTCCTTGAATGCAAATTTACCAAATATGCATCTAGGAATTAGGAATAGTGAGGGAATGATTAAATGAATTACTGAAATTACACAGAGCAATTAAACAGAGCTATATAGGCAGTTTGTTAAACAATCTTTTTCACTGGCTCCACTGACTTTTCCAATTTTGACTCTAGGTTAGTGCAGCTCAGCCAGGCCAATAGCCTGGTCGTGACTAAGGGCTGTATAAGACAGATGTGCGTTTTATATTGTTCACAAAATCCCATATTCAGTCTGCTTAGAGCAGACATCTTTCTCCAGTTTCTCCGCCTCAGTTGTTCCCAAAAGGCATTTAATAAATCACTGACCCAGTTATAAAGCGATGATGCTTTATAATAGAAATAAAAAAGAGCATGTGTTCAACATCTTCAGTGCTTCTCTGCAGATGGAATTAAAATAATTCAAACAAACGCTTAAACATTTTTGGTACAGACATATATCCAGACTGATTGTCTGACATTTAATAATGATCACTGCCAGTCCCTCTGTCACAATGCAGTTTGTTTACGCTGAACTTGTAGTCCAAAATCAACGGCACGCTGCGCATTAAAACGGTTGTTTTTTCCCGTAAAGACTACATTCCCCATATATGTCGCAGCACAGCGCAGTGGCGCTGCCAGCACAGGGATGGTCGGTGTTGGAGCAGGCTGCTGGGTGCTGAAGCAGCGCAGAGACAAGCTACTGGATGTCACCTACAGCAAGACAGGAAGCTTTGCATGTTTTCCTTACCAAGAAAAGCATAAAGGCTGTGGTGACGAGAATGGAGGAATGAGTAACGTAAACATTTTGTGCATACAGAACAAAATTACATCAAAATACACAAAAAACTTGTATTGTCAAAGAAAGTGCCATAAATGGCTTTTGGTAGTCAACTGATACATATGGAGTGGATGGACAGTGTTTTATTTTTCAAAGCAGTATATGTATGATTGTTTATTCACTATAGGTATATAGCTACTGTATATAAATGTGTTTTTGTACATCTGCTGTGAACATGAATTTTGATGGGAAAAGTGATTCAAACAAGATTGGATTACCAACCAGGCATGATGAGCCACTTCCCCATGCAGGCCCGCAGATACCCATGGACCCAAACCTCCAGCTTAATTGCTTTTGCTAATTTGATTAATTGGATATTTGCTTCGTACAATATAAACAAGATCATTATCATCTAATCTTGTCTCCCTGTCTTGTGAAAGGGCCTTGTGTCAAAAGTCTATTTTTAATTCAGCTGACAAATCAATCCCATAAGGACAACACGGTAGCTGTTCACTTTAATTTCAATCAGTCTGAATTCTTTTATTATTTTAGTTGATATTGTGTTCACATGATGGCACATATTCCTGTATAAAGTTGTGTTTAATCAAATCAGAACACAATGATTGACATATTAGCTATCACTGGTTGGTTTGGGGTTTGTAAGTGTGAAGTTGATATGTGTTGTGGGTTGTGTGTGTGTGTGTGTGGGGGGGGGGGGGGGGGGGGGGGGGTCAGCTGGGGGCAGATGTTTGCTCTGGATCCCTTAATAGTTTTATCTGCCCACAGATGAGGATTTGCTCCCTAAATATATATATATATATATATATATATATCTTCTTTATTTTTACTTTACATAACAATCCTAAATAGCATATTTTGTAATATTATTGACATTGTGTTAAATTATGTCGGTCTTTGATTAGGCTAGTGAATTTTTCCTTTAAATTTCCGATGAGACCACTTAAACTGAGTAGATTTTGAGACCACTGGACTTCTCAATAAGACTCCTAACCTTTAAACAGACTTTTATCTTGAAAATGCTTTCCGGAAACGCCCCCTCACTCTTCTATCTGACTTGACTGGTCGCGTTTGTCCACCGTGCGCCCACACCCAACCTGCACTGTCTGCCATATAGAGGCAGCGCAGCCCTGCAGTGTATGCAGGACATTGTCCTCACAGTGCGGCTGTTTGAGGAGATCTCAGCAGCCAGAGACAACCAGGCTCTGTGCAGCCCGCCCCTGCTGTCATCTCCCCGCATTCATCCTGCTGGGTGTGCGCTCTGCGGCTGCTGGCATCATCCATGTACTGCCAATGTGGATAGTGGCTTATTTACTGTGCATCATCTGACTGGAGAAGACATCTGACTGGCATCATGAGCAGCACTGGTAAGACCTTTTTTTTTTTTTTTTTTTTTTTTTAAAAATATACTGGCTTCCCTCTAACATTGGGTTAATCCTTGTTAATAGCCTAAATAATAATTCCAATAATATCATAATAACATTTCTATAGGGCTTCCAATGTAAGTGTGTTGATCAACACTGAGACCGTGGTTGCTCAGTCTCAATTTAAACATTTTTCATCTTCTGTGGCATCACTATAACATTCCCCTGTGTGAAACGTATATAAAATGTATTTAAATGCGTTAAAAGTACTATATCTTCCTACCCTTTCTGTGCCAATGAAGGCATCAGCATCAGGATGCACCCAAATATGTGACGCTACAATTGAGGCTGAGGTCGCCTAATGTTAAGACACGGTTTCAAATTTGTCCCTGTTAAAATGAATGTCATGTGGGCTAATTAGACGGGATGTAGAAACGCCCACAGTGGGTTTGGTGGCTGTTTTCATCATGTTGCTCTGCAGTCACTTCTGGTTTAAAGAGGCATGACTGTTGCCTAAAGCAGGCCTGGCCCCTGTCACAGCTGGCTATTGTCCCTGAGGAGGATCCAACACATGTAACAAGAGGCTGGACCTTATTTGAAACTTGTGTATTTAGCAGTGCAGCTCCTGTACTGTACTGTGTGTTTTACATAAGCAAATAAATATATGTAGTTAATCAAGTTCCACAACTTATTCTGATCAAAGACCTCAGCGCTTTGGGGAGTGGTGGTACATTAAATGTCATAAAGGTTAATTTTAAAGGATAACATCAAAATTCTGGATGAAGATGGAACTACATGGTTTGAGTGTTTGTGTTAGTGCGAGGTTATTCCAAGACTCTGCGATCATTCCTGTCAATATGAAGTAATTTAATACTGATGTTACATGAGCTGACATTATGCTAAGGAGTCCCCAGGGTGCCTTTAAGGGACCTTACGAGACCCAACATTGGGAACTAGTGTCCAGGCTGCTTTGTGGATGTGTGAAAGAAAATTTCGATTTTTTCAAGAAAAAAATGAAAAGTATCGTCCCTTCAAGTTAGGATGTGACTCTGTTCAGAATGCTAACCCCTTAGGTCATATTCATATCACAACATAAGCTACATTATTTAAGAGTCTGTAAAAACTCACACATTTGGCATTCACCAGCACATATTTACAACCACAAATTCATAACAACACATTTGGGACATGAATAAACACTGAACTTTTAAATGTAGCTTAGCAACTTATATTTTCTCAGGTTGTACGCTAACTAGCTAGCTAACAGTCCTCTTTGACAAAATGCTGCATTTACTTATACTATTTAGACCAAAATTAAAAGTTAAGTGGGAAAAAACATTAACAGTAGCTTTCTACTCGTAATTCAGAGTTGGAGATATCAGCTGTCTCCCATTTTGGCAAAAATAAGTTCAGAGTTGTAAACAAAGTTGTGGTAAAATGGCTGTAATCACTTCCATTAGATTGAAACAAAATCCTATTTTAACTGTAATTCAGTCAATTTAGATGATTAAAAAGGAGCTACGCCCCACTAGCTACAAATATGTAACAGGATAAAAAAAAGTTATTAGCATTTTATTTTAAGCTAGCTTTGGGGGGTAACCATCTTGGAATAAAGCGTGAACGCTCCCAAAGTTGGAATAACAGGAGGTTTTTGAGTTCCAGGCATCCGTGTGTCTTTATTTGTTTTTCTAAGCTGGAATTGTGATCTATAAAGTGTGAAAAACCTAAGTGAGATAGGGTGAATATTACTGTGATTTAAATACAAAAATCACAATATCCCTCAGTTTGAGACCCATCGATGCTCTGCGGCACTGCTAATGAAAGTGCTGCGGTTGGTCTGGGATACGAGACAGGAGAAATTCATTAACACACTGCTGTAAAGTGACAGAGACAAACAAGGTATATTGTTTGTCTGGGATTTTCTCTGCGATGCTTTTAGGAGTTTCACCTTTCACCTCTTGGAAGAATGTTTGGCTGGATGTGTGAGCAGAAAATTCATTTCAGAAATCTACCTGTGTGTGATGACAGCTGGTCTCCACATGTACGGCCAGGTTGCTCCTGATAAACAGTCTCAGGTGTGTGTGTGTGTGTGTGTGTGTGTGTGTGTGCATGGAGAGAGATCCTGTTGTATTTCAATATAGTTGAAATACAGTACAGTTGTGGTTTATACTTTGTTTTTCTTTGCTCTAAGCACATTGGAAAGCTTATCATGCTGCAATTTACTGTTTAATTACAAGTGAAGTAGACCGTGTTGTTACATTGACTTTAAAGTAACTTTGGCAATCTATTTTGGTGATTGATCATCTTGTTGTTTTGTGGAATTTGTGCTTTGGAGTTGTTTCCTTTTGTTGGGTTTAGGGCAGCAACTAACAATTATTTGATTATCGATTAATCTGATGCTTATTTTCTTGATTAACTGATTACTCGTCTCGTCTATAAAATGTCAGAAAATAGCAAAAAACATCTGCTATAATTTCTTAGAGCTCATGGTGACCTCTTCAAATGTCTTGTTTTATCTGATCAACAGTACAAACTCTTAAGATATTCAGTTTACTATCATGTACAACACAAAAAACTTCAAATCGTCACATTCAAGAAGCTGCAGCCAGCAAATTGATTCTACATTCTGTTTCAGTCCAGAGGAATTATTGATTACAGAGCTTCTACCCAAAAAGCTGGAAAGGTTAAATTAGCTTTCTGTACAACAAAACCGCCCTGCCCTTAGCCCCGAAAAAGGATGTGATGTCACAGTTCTGACGTGAGTAATTAATAAAACGCTATTGATTTCGCCTTATGTGTGACCAAAAGGTGTATGTTTAACAGAATTTAAGAATTTATATTGATCAAATAGTCACACATGACTCCACAGTGAAATGACTTTGGCATATAACACGACTATCAGATCACAGATGTCACTTCTTCCGATTTCTTATCCACTCCTGTTGCTGACTTTTCCCAATTCATCGCAGTCTTGACAGCACAGTTCTACCACAATCCTGCAGGATCTGGATCAAATTCTAACCTCTAGTTCAGATTATGTTCTCTTAAAAATAAAGAAGGATTAAAAATCGCCTCTCTCTTTGAGAGAAATATGAGATCTGTATTTACAGGCGTCTCAGTGTGACTGTTTGGTGCCACCTGTTTTTGACATTGTTTACCTAGTACAGGAGTGGTGCACTGGTGTTTAAATAAACCTCTCAGAACAGGCTTGGCATGAACATGCCCTGAGAGAACGCTCAGCAATCAATCTGCAGGCCTGTCTGCATTCTTTTAATCCCAGAAAAATATAATGCACAGTGGTTGATCGCTGTCTGTTTAGCAGCAGAAAGACTTACATTAGATTAGATCATTAACACAGCTTGTGTTTAGTTTCCAGGTATCTCCTTAGCTGAGACACATTGACAGCGCTGAGCCCCGTCGCCATAGGGAATCACTTTCGGTGACTAAAGTCTGATCAATACTGCTTTTCTCAAGCAGTTTGTGTACAGCTGAACTGAAAGATGATGAGGACTGTCAACACACATCACACTGCTGTATCATCAGCATCACCATCAGTAACACTTCTGTCTAAGTGGACCTCAGCACCTCCTCACTCTATACAGATGTTGGTGAACTGATCCAGTTCAGCATTGGCCTAAAACTGATACTCAGACCTAGCCTGTATCTGCATCTTTTAAGGAAAATTCTGGCTTAGTTCAACCTGACATATTTCCCGGCAAGTTGCCCCGGATGTTGATACCTTCAGTTAGCCATAATATGGCTATTCCAGCTGGCTACTTACTTTCAGTCTGACTCAGTGTTTGAAGTGATTCATGTTAAATTCATGTATATTGGGAAAGCTTTATAAGCATCAGCAGCTTGCCCTGATATATGCTGTGCAAGTCCTCATTTCCCTGAATCTCTGCAACAGAGCTGGAGTGCAAAGTTAGCATGATAACTATAGAGTCACAATGGCAACATTTATGGGAAATGCATCTGGTTGAAATAAACCAGACTTTTTCTTGACTTGACCCAACTGAACTATAGTAGACAGGCAAATTTGAGACCCAAACCTGAGCCAAAGCTATATTTTTTCTTTAATTTAAACATTAGCTACCATTAGCTTGCAAGGCTAATGCAACACGTTCATTACACACTTTCTCTGTCGCTCTTCACTGGATATTGTGTATCTACTTGCAACACATGACGCATGGGCTTACATAATCCATCTCTGATAAGTCATATTGTCAATTTTTAAAATAATTGACCTCTGACCTTTTTACTATTGTTTACAATCATTTATACTTATGTTTAAATTTGAAAGAGTAGGTTAACATTGAAGAGAGTGAGATGAGGAGATCAATGTCAATCTCATGTCTGCGTGTTGATTACGGAGTCGGTTCATGGTTAGCCTAGCTTAGCATAAAGACTGGGAGCAGGGGGAAACAGCTAGCCTGGCTCTGTCCAAAGTTTAAAAATACACCTACTAACACCCCTGAAGATCACAAATTAGCATATATCTCATTTGTATTTCTTTTTGTACACAAATAAGATGTAAATAACACATTTAGGTTTAACGGGGAGTTATGTGCCAGAACCATTTCTTGCCAGGTTCGGTAACATCACGGAAACCTGTATCCACAACTGTATCTGCTAACCTCCGATGCATCTGGAGACAAATAAGTGTATTTCCCAAAATGTTGAAGTATTCCTTTAAAGGTTAAGACTTGTGTTACTCATATTTTTCTCACTGTCAACAAATCCCCTGAGAAGACCAAAACCAACATTGCCTTGTTGCTGCTCTAACACTTAGCTCCATTTCTTAAGTCCTTCTTAAGACCTTTTCAAACTCTTAACCAAGTTAATAACCACCATTAATACACACTATGAACCAGTAAGTACTGGTTAAGTACTTGCTAGTGAGCAATTGTGTGATTATCTTTTGGCTGTTGTGACACTGTCGCAGTAACACTGGTTCCTTTTGGCTCTGTGCCATTAAATAACGTGTGTCACAAGTCATATGTTGCCACAGTATGCAGGAGTTTTGTGCTGAAAGGTAAAAGGCATGTGTCTTGGGGGTGTGTGTGTGCCTACCTGTGTGTTCTCTGTCAGGAAAGATGATGAATTTGTTTACACATGTGCAGGTTGTACTTGATGAAGTGTTTGTTGAAGGGAAAAGAGAGTGAAAAGAGTGAAGAAAATGACTGCTGCGTCTCTGTATGAATGTGGTAATGTCTGTAGATAATTCATGAGAATACCTTATATGTGTGTGTGTGTGTGTGTGTGTGTGTGTGTGAGAGAGGGAGTTTGTATCATTGCCACACTGATATTGGTCAATGAGTGTCCTCCCTGTATATATTACTGTTATTACTGTACTAAATTCATAAATACCACATCAGTCATCTACGCCTTTCCAATGTAATGTTATCAGCAATAGATTATAATCAGGGCTGTAACTAAAGGTCGTTTCGATAATGCTCCATTATTAATCTGATAATCACATAAACTCAATTAGTTAATACCAAAGTTAAATAATTCACAATTATATGAAATAAAAGACAGGCAGGAAGTCCTTGTGAAACTGTAGGCAACAATTTGGCCCAGTTTAATATTTTTACATAATAACTCATTTAAAAGATCACCCTGTAAACAATACAGTCAGTACATTTTCTGTAATGAATCAAATCATTTTAACATTAACGCTGTTTTTGACAAGTTATGATGCTTTAGACAAGGCTTTTCTAAATGTATGACAAGCAGTCTACTAGCTGAAAGCTTCAGAAATCTTTCAGTTATTATCCCTTGTGCTGTGACTTTTTTTGTACACTATTATATCCAAGGTCATTACTGACCCTTCAGGCTCACTTTTTGAAGTGTATTACAGAGTCGAGTGGACTTGGATTTGCCCCGTGTGTTGCTAATTGAGACGCGTCAGCGTGGGTTTAAAGTGTTTCCACTTGAGTGTTATATTTGAGCTTATCCTGAGGCTCTATGACTTCAATTTATGAATGTACACAGACAAGAGAAAAATTGAGAAAAATAACAGTTAACTTTCCAGATCAAGGGGCTAAGTCGTCTAAGCTGTTGTGGACGAATAAACACTGACTGAAACACTTTTTTTGCCCTCGGTTTTTCCTGAGAGGAAGACTGCAAGCAAAGAACTTTCACCTTCTCTGTTTTTTTCTTTGGGTGAAAAATATATTTAATCTTTTTATTTACAGTTAAGTTACTGTTCTCCTACAAAGACGCTAGAATTGGATAGTCAAAGACTTAGCAGTAAAGCCCAGAACTTTTTGTAGTAAAGATGCAAATAATCTATCATAAAATATCATCTTTATATATTTACGTCACTGTACCTTCAACCTATGAACTTGAATCCAGCAGCCAAATTTGTGCAGATGACGTAAAGTGCAAATCTGCCTACCATTTTTTAAAAATTAAAAATTAAGTAATTAAATGATGTCAGATGATATCAGCTTGTGGTTGGTAAAATGCATTCAAGTAATCAGTTTGCACATATGTGTTGGTAACCTACAAGCTTGCTTTGAAAAGGTCAGTTTATTGGTGTTAAGCTATGTGAAAAATCAGACAGACTGTAGATAGTAGGCAAGAGGGACCACTGATTAGTATTTTTAACAGCCAACATAAAGCTTTTAACTGTCTGTGGGTTGTAAGTTATATTGAAAGCTTTGATTTTTGTTTTTAGCATTCAGCCAGTAAACAAGTCTTCACTGGCCTATTTCAGAGAGGACATGTGGACCGGTCATAGTAATAAAAAGCACAGGTGTTATTAGTCACGTTCTATTCAAGTGTCCCAGTAAGTCATGACAGTGTGACAGAGAGCCAGCATGTGCAACACCACGACCCTGAAACTGAAGCAGCTACATGCAACTAAGCCATCATTCATTTTATTATTTGCACTTGTGGTTTTCTTACTGAGACATGGCAAAAATGTCTTCTGTGAAAAACCCAATCGAGCAATGTGAGTAAAAATATTTGTTTTAGCTTTATTTTATTTCTTGGATGTTGTCTCAAGTTTCTCTAGTAGTTCTGGTCATGCTGGTGCTGCTGCTGAATGAAATAACAGTGGGCACAACTGGTGGGCAGATCCAGACAAGAGTCAAGCTTACACCACAGCTCTTCTTACTGGGATAAATACTGGTTGACCTCCCTGGTGCTAAGTCCCTGCACTGGAGTTACACGCACACGCACACACACACACACACACACACACACACACACACACACACACACACACGCACGCACGCACAGACACACAAAGACACACAGTAGTAATTAAGCCTGCAATGTAGTGTGGGCTTGTGACATTTCCCTGCAGCCTGCTATTTTACATGGGCCTTTGATGATGGCAAGAATGGCATGTTGTTTATCCTACATGCCCCCTCGGACTGAATACTTTAGGCAGTCTTTCAATGGTCATAGCTGATATTTTTAAATTGGAGCTGATGCCTCAAAATTTCATGAAATATTGTAGGTACAATACACACTATATAGAGAGACGATTTTATTATTTTTAGTGTGGAAAACCTGTGTAAAATGCATTTAGACAATCAGGGGACTCAAATTCAGAAGCGTACATTTTCTAAGGTTAAAATAACATCAACAGCATTAAAAATGGGAAGCAGGGGAAAGTGCTAGCCTAGCTCCATCAAAAGTAGAAAATACCCTTGATATACAAATGAATATGGCAAGTGGATTACAGTAAAAAACTGCAACAGAGATGTGAAATTACATTCAGAAAGATATAAGCACCTTCAGGCTTTTCTATTCCAGACTGCTTTTCTCCACAGATCTTCCACATCCATTGAGTCATATCTTATTCATTCCTCAAGGCACACCTCACAGCTCCAGTATGCAGCACGGAGCTTCTTTTTAATTGAGTCTTCTTGTGTAGAACATGCTGAGTGTGTGACATTTAGGTGTGACAGCAGCCATCAAGGTCAGCCATGCATTTTACAGGAAGCATACATTACACAGAGTTATGCTATCGGCCATATTCAAGCAGCTGTAGCATGTTCATTCAAGAATCGCAGCCATGTAGTTAAATGAGCTGACAATACATGGAAATTGTTCATGCGATTCTTTATAGGATGAAATGTCAAACAGGAACCCTGTTTTGAATGATTTTACACATCTAGACTGGTTTACTTGTCTGCTCAGCCTTATGAAAACAGTTGTATGGTGTTTTCAGTGGTGCTGGAGAAGCCAGTCTTAGAATATAACCCTGATAATATCATAGTGATGCTATCTCAATTTGTCTTGGAGACAAATTTTAACACAGAGGCTGCTTAAAATTTTGAAAGATCTGGCAGAGAGGGTCTAATGAAAGATGCTATGAAGTTGCATTATGGTAAATGTAGGATCCACTGGTTTTTGGATATTTCAGGATATTTTGACCTCTCCAGCAATCTTGAACATTCTTCTTAAAAATGGGTCTCTCACAAGTGCCCCAACTTTATTGAAGTGCAGTACTGCTGTAATAACCAGGCCCCCTGCTACTGTACCTCATTGACATTCTCCATCACCACACTCCCTCCTGTGGCCTCCAGTCCTCTGACGCCAACATCCTGTTCCCCCACCATCCAGGACCAATTACCGAACCCTCTCCACAGTCACCACCCCCACCCCCGGAGCTCTCTCCCCAAACACATCTATGACTGCGCTAATCTTGCTATGCTCAAGAAGTTACTCAAAAACTCACCTTTTTAGAAAATTTTACTTTTATTGTTTGATTTAACATCCTGTGTTCAATATGGGTGTTTCATTATTGGGTTATTTGTGTAAATTATTTTAGCATTTGTACTCCAGGCCAGTAGGGGGTAACAACACTGTCACTGTTTCATAATCTAATGCACCTTTGCACTTGGTGTTTTTGAACTGCGGGATGCACAACAGTTTGACTGCAAGTTCAAGATAATCCACAAACCGCAACAAAGAACAAGCTCAAGCCATTCAATTCAATTTCAATTCAATTCAATTTTATTTATATAGCGCCAAATCATAAAGTTATCTCAGGGCACTTTTCAAATAGAGGAGGTCAACACTGTACTCACTTACCAACTTAGCCATTAAACTTGGAAGGTTGTCACCAATTCAGCAATACAAACACTTAAGCTCGTGACAGGATATCTTGAAAACAAATGACTGAATCCCTGTCAGCCTCAGATTAGTGCTAACATAGCATGATAACATGCTAAATGTATAAGTGTGTTATATTAAAATACTAAAGGTTAGCAGGTAACTGTACACATGTCAACATGCTATCTATACATCTGGCCACAGGCTAAGCAAGGTAGCCAGGTTGTCATTCTCCCCTGTCACGTCCTCATGCTAGAAGGGATATATATAATCCATCCAGGGTCTTCTGGGCCTATCCCAGGGTCTTGTTCCATTAAAAATGCCTGGAATACCTTTACAAGGAGGTGCTCGGGGGGCATCCTGGTGGATCCTTAGGTGGATCAGATGCCAAACCACCTCAACTGACTCTTTTAAATGTGAAGGAGTAAAGGAGCAGCTGTTCTACTCTGTACTTCTTCTGGATGTCTAGACTCCTTCCCCTTTCCCTAAGGGTGAACCCAGACACCCTGCACAGGAAACTCCTCACACCCTTTTGTATCCATTCTCAACTGGTCAACTGGGAACTTGGCCTTCAGGTTCCGCTTCCCCTTCATCACATCAATCCATATTGATCCATGTTGATCTCGACCTCTGTCTTGCCCTCACTTATGAGCAAGATCCTGAGATACCTCTTGCCCTTGACGTGCTTCTAATTTAAAACTAGAAAAAGTCAGTGGCTGTTCCTGAAATGTCAAAATTGTAATGAATTGAAGTTTACTTTAGCAAGAGAGGGTCAGACTTGTGGAGGCAGTGAGTGTCATTGTAAGTTATTGGGAAGCTAGGAGCAAGATATTATTTCTCAGTATTATTGGTTATCTCCATGGCTTCTGGATTCTAGATGTATTAGACAGAGTATATGAATGTAGGACTATGAGCTGCTCACTGGGTGCATACACTGAAGAAGTCTCTGGTGGGCCTCCTCGTGCTTCTGCGATTTTTCATAAAGCAATAAGTGTGTCCATCACATTCTCTGGCTGAGCTGACTTCCTGTTGACTTCCTGCATACATGAATGGGATAAAATAATTTACGGGTATAGCTATTCTAGACTTTACAAACTTAATTGAACCAAATAGATAAAATCCTGAAAATAAATAGGGTAATTTTAGGAGGTTTTATGACATTCAAAAAAATTGCCACCATTTCACCGTTCCTCCTTTACTAATGATTGTGTATTGGAAAAAATGCTTTTTTGGCCAGTGTACGTCATATGAATCTGCCAGAAGTTGCACGTAGCCACTACGTGAAAACAGCTTCACTTTCCAGCACTGTTGCTAGGGGTTGGGTTTATACTGATTAGCACTACCATGTTCATGGCTGGTTACCAAACTTCTAACACCACCTATTTCCGGAGGACACATGAATGAACCTGCTGTTTCACTGTCTGCTGGGAAAACATTAATATTGTAATGTGGAAAATGTGTAATTAGAAACCTTCTGTATTGTAGTCTTAAAACATCCAGGGTTTATTTTGTCCTCATAATAACTCAGCAACTATTTTAATGTGATGAACATATGCCTACTGTGGCTATTTGTAGTGACTGCTAAGAGGAAACAGGACATGTTGTCCTTTGTGTTTGTCAGATGCATCATGGGAATGTGTGCAGCTACCTTGAGAGCTAACTCTGCACTTTAAACCTGGATCAGATTACTGCTACTGTATGTGGAGAGAAGGAGAAAGACACAAAGATCAATGAGCTCCAGTGAATTATTCATCAAATCACTTTCTCCTGAGTGTCTCTCTCTCTCTCTCTCTGTGTGTGTGTATGTGTGATTGATCATTCTTGGAGACTGGATTGCTGTCTGTGGCGGTGTGGTGTTAGACACACTGATGTACTGATATGAGGTATAATATCTCTGTGCGCACTTATGCCAGTTGAGTAAAAACTCTAAACACATTTTCTTTCCTCCAACACTCCCGTTTTCCTATTCTGTCTGTTTCTTCAGCACTATCAAAAAAAGGCAACACCTTCCTCTATCTGTCCTCTGTTCCATTTTCCTTTCCTCTTTTATCTAGTTTCCTTTTGTTCTATTTTCTTTTCTCACTGTTCCTTTCCTTTCCCCTTTCTTCTTCTTTCCTCCTTGTTTGTCTTCTCTCTTTTCATCTCTTCTTGTGTCCTCCTCTCTCCTATCTCCTCTCCTATTCTTTCCTCCTATCTTATCTTGTCTCATCTCCTCTTTCCTCCTTCCTTTCCTCCTATCTTTCCCCTTTCCCTTCCTTTTCTCTTATCTCCTCTACTTTTCTCATCTATTTTCTCTTTTCTTTTTCTCCTATCTTCTCTCCCCTCCTTCCTACTATACCGTCTCCTCTCCTCTCCTTATATTCTGTGATCTCCTTATCTTCTTTCCTTCCCTTTCCTCCTATCTCCTTTCCTGTCTTTACATCCTCTCCTTTCCTCCGATGTTCCAGCAGTCATGTCAACTGAACTCCACAGCCTCCACAGCTCCCCACTGAATGAACCAATTAACCAGATTATCACACCCAGATCACATCACATAGAGCGCCATGTTAGTATTAAGGCATCCGAAGTAGGACCCTAAATGTGGGTCAGACAAGTGATTTCTTTTCTCTGGTGTTAAGTCTCTGCTGATGATGGGAAGAACAGAGATTTGCTTCATGTTGCGGTTCCCTGGTGATCACTAATCTTCAGCATCAGCTTCAGACAGTGTGTTGAATGCGTGTCTGTATAGTCATGAGGAGCACATGAGGGTGGCAAGATGAGGAAAGTAAGTTTGCTGTTTGTTTTGCAAAATGCAGGTTAAGATGAGAATTTGGGTTACAGTTAGAGTTGGTTATAGAGCTAATTAAAGTTGTATGTGTATGCGTTTTTCTCTCTTTTTAATACGCTAAATATACTGCATGCTAATGTAATGATATTTACTGTAAAGGACCAGTGTGTATGATTTAGTGGCATCTAGCGGTGAGGTTACAGATTACAACCGACTGAATATCCCTCCCCTCCATCTCTCCTTCCAAGCGTGTAGGAGAACCTACGGTGGTTGCGAAACTCGTGAAAAACACTAAAGGCCCTCTCTAGAGCCAGAGTATGGTTTGTCTGTTCTGGGCTACTGTAGAAACATGGCGGTGCAACATGGCGGGCTCCATGGAAGAGGACCCTCTATGTAGATATAAAGGGCTTATTCTAAGGTAACGAAAACACAACAATTCTTATTTTCATGTGACTATATGCTAATTAAAACATACTTATGAATATTATATTCCATTTCTGCCAATAGATCCTCCCAATTTTTACACACTGGTCCTTTAACTGCAGGGTGTTCCCCCTGTTTATATGCATATATAATCACCATCAAGTGAGCATGTGCACACATACACACACACTAAAGTCAGATTTTGAGCCAAAACCAGGCCAACAAAAATAAAAGTAAAAATCTAACAGGATAGTGCACCATGTTGTTTCATATGTATTTAAATTACATTCTGATAACAACCAGAAATTTAAATGAGGATTTAACAATTTTATTATTATTGTCCAATTTTGATTTTAGACTGGCTATACTTTGGGTTTTGGCTGCTTAACACAACTTTGTGTTATTTTTGAGATCCCTTAAATTTTACAGGATAACAGAGTGTTTCACCCTAAAAACTTGGATGATTCTGCAAACGCCCCACAGTTCATAAGAATTCTGTGGGGCCTCATCAATGTCTTTTTCATCATCTTCGTCACACTTCTGGCTGACTGAATGTGCTGTGCCAAAGGTTTGCTGCCCTCTATTAGAGGAGAGGAGGCAAAGTAAATAATATGATATTAAATCATGAGACCTGGACTCTGCAGAAGTTTGGAGTTGGGCAAAATATATTCTTAGATTAAAGTTATTAGACGTGGATGAAGATGTTAATGCAGATATATTATGTTTAAACCATATACAGATTAAGTGGAATGCCCATCAAATTCCAGCAAAATTTGAACCAACTAAAACAATCACTAAAATATAAATTCTCAGCAACAGCAGAGATGCCTTGGAATAGATTTCTATTAAAGACAAGCCCTTATTACCCCTTTTAATTCCCTGATGAAACAATTTATATACACTGTATATATGATTATAATAGTTATCATCATGACATTATGATAACGTATGACATGACTCTGAAAATGTACATTCAATTGAATTTACCATGAGAGACATCATAGTATACCCGCCCCTCAATGTTATTTTACCTGGAAGTTATTACGCCCGGCCTTTATTTGTTTGCACCATCCACACCTGCCTTTCTAAATATATTTTTTGAGAATTCTCATCATAACAAATAAACTACTTCTCCAACCACCATTTAGTTTGTCTTGATGAGTCGGGTGGCATCAGATTTCAGCACTTTGTGTCAACACAAGTGTTCCCACTTAAACACCAGGCAGGGCGAGGCAAGTTTATTTGTAGAGCACATTTCATACAGAAGGCAATTCAAAGTGCTTTATATAATGCATTAAAAACATTAAAAAAAAAACCCAGCAAGAACATTCTGAAGATGAACTAAAGTCATGAATATTTACTTACATGAATAATTACTCAACATTTAACAGAGAAATCAAATTGGCCAAATAACTGATGACTGATCCAACTGTGATGGAGAGACAGAGGAAAAGGAGAAAGAGGTCAAGAAGGAGAAAGAGAGGATGAAGGAGAAGGAAAGAGTCGAGAGTCATTCCAGGTCATACGACATTTGAGCTATAGAGAGCTCCTCCCTTCCTGGCACGCATCCATCCATCCCTATTTCACTCGTTGCCATTGGTTACAGCCTCATTTATCCTCCTCCTCCCTCCAGTGAAAAGCTGGAACTGACAGTGTGTGTATGTGTGTGTGTGTCTCTCTCTCTAGCATGTGTTAAATATAAAATCTGCTTTATTATGTGTTATTGAACTGGAGGCTTTTCCCCTGTTTACATACGTACATAAAAACACACATTCGGATAACACAGAACAGCTCTCTACCAGTGCAGAGTTTTTAATTTATAGTATCTACTGCACTCTATATTTCATTTCAGGAAGGAGCCGCATTTGCAGGAGCAGAACTAAATAACTATGATATACAGTAGTTGCACCTGTATATCTCACTCCCTCTGTCTCCCTCTCACTCTCACACACACGTCCACCCACACGCCCACATACACACTAGTGAAATGGCCTTGCTTCAGTGTTTGTCATCTGGGAAAGGGAGATAGCGAATGTCCTGAGCTCAATTTCGTGACCTCCATTTCGGTATTGCTCCATCTCTTCTATCCATTCAGATAACAAATCCAGACATCAGATATACAAATAACAACAATTATGGACTTTAGACTGAGAAATTCAACTAAGCAGCATGAGGGTATGTACAGTGGTTTAAATGTAAAATCTTAATCTTTTAAGTAAGCTTTCAAGTAAATGTAGTGGAGCAGGAATAAACAGCCTGTTCTAACTCCCGACTCATCAAATACTGACGCTTTGTCATGCCCCTCTGTGTCATTTTTTAACACGCTGAGTTCCCCTTAGAGTCATTTTTCAACATGCAGGGTAGTCTGATAGACTTCTATAGAACTCCCACAATGTCTGAAATAGATGCCATGAGACCAATGACGTCTATTTGAGGTGACAAATGTCCTTATTTGGAGGTGGCAGGTTGGGTGGAAGACTAGATAAATAGATGGCAAAAAATGGACTTAGCTGTACTTTGCTGCAGGAAACCAACGTTTGCTTCCAACTATGTTTCAAGTGATCATTTTAACCCAAACCATCTTTCACTAACCCTAACCAAGTGTTTTTTTGTCTAAACCTAACCAGACCATAACCACAGCATTGTAACATCATAAAACATTATTGTTTGTTAACATTGATTTGTAACAGTTGGTGCAGGCATGAAAGATGCTGCCTGCTTGTAACCACAATGTGAATATGACCTGTATTTCTTGCCCTACATTAGTGGTGCAGTAGTGACAAGAGAAGATGAATTCATTGAGGTTAAATCACATTATATTCAATCAGACTCCTTTTGGCTGTCTAAAGGTTTTGCAGTTACACACACACACTGTCCTACCTATAGGTTAAAGTCCTGCTTTTAACTCGGCTTTATGACCAGGAATTGGACTTGGGATTGGGGTCGATGGTGCATTGCAGAGGCTCACACACACTAACAAAGGGAGAAAGAGAGAGAGAGAGAGAGACCCACATCACCAGCCTCTGTGGTCCCTCAGTGAGCTTTAGGGGCTCCCATCTCATTCCCTTATCCATTATTCCCCACACCAGTATTCCCAGTAGTGATATGGTCATCTGAGCCTTTGAAGTGAAGCTCTTTATGATAGTGTGGTTCACTTTAGTGCTGTAGGCTTCTCATGCATTAACCTGCTATATAATGACCCAGTGGTTTCCTATTAGAGTTAGAATACTGCAGGGTGTAATGATTAAGTCCAGGATGCTTTGCACGGTATGTGCATACGTGACATGATTAACAATGATTGTAGGAAAATGCTTGGGAGTGGTGAGTGATACTGATAAGGTCAAGGTCAAAAGGTTGTAAGGAGGTATATCATTAGAGTGGTATTATAGCACTCTCCTTCCTACGTCTTCATTTATATACTTTGCATGCTGAATGTAGGGTTTCTGGGTTTTTTTCCCTCAGTTTTGGTCATTATTCCTATTGGTAACTATACCATTGCTCACCAAGTTAATGCAAAGAACGCCATGAGATCAGGGAGGTTATAAATAAAACCCAAGTTAGCCACACTTACTGTATTTGGAAAAGAGAAAACAGTTTGGTTAAAATTATAACTGTAAAAACTGTCTGTTGTAAACATCCGTTACAATTTACAGACTTACTTTGTTCAATTTTAACCTACCTGTTACCTCCCTGCATCTGGGCTCCTAATCGTAATCTGGTTTGAGGCTAGTTTAGCTTAGCCTAGCTTGTAGCTGGTAACAAGTTGAATCATGAACAGGAGCTTTATTTCTCTTCTGCGTTAGAGGCAGTGGCGACTCTTTATATAACTGCTGTGTGACATTTTTAGCTTCTTAGCTTCAGTTCATGTACAAACAAATCTGTAACACAGCTTATACTTATACTAAACTTATACTAAATCATCATTGACACAGATTGAATCAGCTGGAGCTGTTTGGGAATTAAAAACTAAAAGAATAAACCTAAAAAAAAAAAAAAAGCTGTTATTTAGCTGAGAGAGAACTGTGAGAGTTTCAATTGAATGTGGAATCTGGGCTGACATCATGACTCACTTCACTTTGGAACAGTGGTCTGATTCACTTGCACTTTCAAGCTCTCTGTGATTAGCTAGCTGTCATATGCTCACAACCCAGAAACAAACGCACAGTCAGGGAGTTTGTGTACAACTGTCACGATAAATCTTTGGCTTATGCAGTTTGATGAATTTCGTTGCAACATATTTTAGATTGGCAGCTTTATCTTAGAAGTTACGAAACCAGGTTGTTTGTTGGTTTGAATGCCTGCACCAAATGGAAATATGGGAGCAAGGTCAAGATTCTAGATCAAGAAAATGAAACACCCAAAGCATCCTTCCAGCTGATCCAGGCATGCAGGAAGTGTGTACTCCGTCTCTCAATGCCTCTCTCTCTTTCTCTGCTTCCCTGTTCCTCTCTAGGAAGTTAATAAAGCGTGTGCAGGATGACAGATTAGGATGACCACAGAACACTGCAGCGCGCACAAATCTGCCCAAACTTTTGCAAATACTCCCTACTGAGTATTTAAATGATTTTATGCTGACATGTCTCTCTGAAATGTCAAGAGCTGAGCTGTTTTTTGCATTGTTACTGTACTTGTTCTCTGTTAGTTTTCCTTTTCAACATTTGTCTCAGTGCCATGCAAGATGTGCTCCTCTGGAAAACACTGCAGAAAGTTATGAGATCATTTGGAAGCTAAACCCAGATTGTCATTGATCGCAGTCAGAGGGGAAAGCAGCTGAGTCATTGTTTTTCAGTCAGTATTTTTCACATGCAGAGTGGCATTTATTCAAAATGCACCACAAAGTCCTCATAAATTCCTATGACAAAAGCTCAATGTGGTATTTTTATTATCATATTTGGCATTTTGATCCTCGTAAATGTCATCATGCGGCGGTAAATTGTGTTGTTGCTTCAATATTTTGGCTCCGCTGCAAGTGGCAGCGCTCTGTTTTGGTCCCACATTTGGATTTGCTGTAGACAACCCTTGGCAGCTCTGGTGCTGGATGATTTGCAATGCAGATCCTGTGTCTTTCTGTCGCTCTCTCTCCAACACACACACATACACAAACACAAACACACAAGTGGTGCCGGCTGCTGAGTCACATGGCAAAGTCCGCAAACGGCCCCATGCTATGCTGTTCACCCAGAGCTTCCTACCATTTACTAAGCACTTCCTTTGATTTATGTTCCAGTGATGATCCGTCACAGCTTCAGACAGCAGGGAAAGACAGAGGAGAGAGGAATAAAGGATGTGAGGAAGAAGGGGGACAGTGTCAGGGATAAAATGAGGCCATGCTCAGTCCCTCTGGCATGTGGCTCTGCTCGCTGACAATCATCTTAGCTTTTCTATACTTCTCTGGAACATCCTGTTTGTTATTTTGGGAAGTTTTTAATAACCTCTTCTCTGGAAACCTGCTGCTCTGGCTTGACAGGGTAGAAACCATTCACCTGCAGTGTCATGGCTTTGAATGCAGCTCATGCTGAGCGTGTCCTCTGTCTATGAGAGTTCAAGTGACATTTTGTTTCTAGACCAATTCTGAAAGCTTCAAAAGCTAATTATTGTGTTCAGGAGGGTAAAAAGACTGAAAGTGTACAGCCATGCTATGAGCTCTGTGAGGTCATATGTTGCCTATAGTAAACACAATGGTGCTTTGAGAGAAATGCTAATTAGCTATACTAACAAGCTTACAGTGACAATGTTCACCTCGTGTGTTTAACATCTTTGCATCCTAACATTTGCTAATTAGTGCTAAACACAAACATTTCTTAATTTTGCAGATATTTAGTCAGGAGTAGTGGAAATTTTGACCTGCTGGTGGCGCTAAAGGAAAAGTTAGAGGATCACCAAAGCTAGAGGAAGAGTGAAAGACCACTAAAGTCACTGGGATTCATCCTCTTGGGACCTTGAATGTTTGTACAGAATTTCGCAGCAATCCATCCAATAGTTGTTGACATATTTCAGTGAGGATCAAAGTGGTAGACCAACCGATTAAAGGACATTGATATCCGTAAAACCTTTCTGCTAGCATGTCCAATAAAAATAAGTAAAACTTAGGCAGATCCACCAAAGGGATGGTCACTTATTTCATCATTATGGCAGACTGTTTCTCCTTAGGTCATCTGGTTCAGTCATGCTCTCAATGCTTGGCTCAGTGCCTAATGAATCTGCCTAGTTACTTCACCATTGTGGACATGGCTATTGTTTTGTTGTACCGCAGAAGATGGAGACAGTCCAACATCATTACAATTACCCTAAGGTGACCCAGCACCAGCTGAATGAAGAATGACCTCATTGTTTCTCACTGTACATATGGTTTTCAGTCACATCACGCAACCATTTGCTGTATACTTTGGCCATAGAGTTTGTTTGAGAGTACTGAGTTTCCCATGAAGCTGACTGGTGATGTCAAGTCACGCCATATATTTTATTATGTACAAAGACCTTTGAGACCGCAGTTTGCGTCATTATGAAATTATTTGCAGAAAACCTAAAACAAACATGTAAAGGGGGGAACTACAGTTATTTCGTGTTGCCTTACCTAAAGTTTTGGAACTTGGGCAAGAGACAGACTGATGCAGTAGAAGCTGGGATTTCCTGAGTTTTAGTACCTAGTAAAAGCCAAGTTCCCAAAACCTTTTTTTCCTACATTTTCTATAATACAACTCAACAGCATCTTTCATTAGACCTTTCCTGCCTGGTAAATGCATCTTTCAAACTCCATGCCCCCAGGTTGTAACACAGGCTTTCAGTTAAAGATGTAAAGTCTAAAGCCCAATTCAAGATAACCCTGACGGCATCATCAGGGTTATTTCCTGAAACTTTAGAAAGCTCCTTCAGAGGTGTTCTCACAGGCTGAATAGTATTCCTTGTGACAAGTAGAAATCTGCTCAAAATGGTCATCACCATCCATTTCCTCTTAAAAACTGAACATATTTATATACAGTACCAGTCAAAAGTTTGGACACACCTAGTCATTCAAGGGTTTTCTTTATTGTTACTATTTTTTACATTGTAGAACAATACTGAAAACATCATAACTATAAAATAACATTTATGGAATCACGTGATAAACAAAATGTCCTAATTTAGGTTCCTCACAATAGCCATAGTTTGCCTTGATGACAGCTTTACACACTATTGGCAATATCTTAACCATCTTAACTTCATGAGGTAGTCACCTGAAATGCTTTTCATTGAACAGGTAAACCTTATCACAAGTTAATTGGCAGAATTCCTGCCTTCCTGCCTTGATACATTTTGTGTTGTGCTGAGGTAATGATGGTATACAGCAAATAGCCCTATTCCACTACTGTAGTAATCCATATTATGGCAAGAAACAAAAGTCCATCATTACTTTAAGACATGAAAGTTTCTTCAAGTGCAGTTGCAAAAACCATCAAACTCTACGATGAAACTGGTTCTGATGAGGACCGCCCCAGGAAAGGAAGATCAAGAAGTACCTTTGCTGCAGATGATCAATTTTATTTATATAGCGCCAAATCATCAACAAAAGTTATCTCAGGGCACTTTTCACATGGAGCAGGTTGATTAGAGTTACCAGCCTCAGAAAATTAAAACTTTAATTTGCAAGAAAAAGGTGCATTACACAAAACGTTTTATATGCTGCATTTTAAAGTATGTTTAGGCCTTATCTTCTTAAAGCAGTACTGATTGATAGTTTTAGCCACATGGGGGCAGCAGAGCAACATTTAAACACAACATCTGACATACTAACACTTTATAAAGTTGTTATAGTGAACATGTTAAAACTTTGGTGAACTCTTGCAATCTGAGAATCAGCAGTGGAGTATGTGTTAATGTATTTATGTTAATTTGTTTACATTTTTGGGGTACAGTATGCCAGCTCTGTTCTTAGTTAGTTAGTTTGATTACAGCAGCAGCGAGGAATCCCTACAGCTAAATGTTGCTGCTCCCTGGATATTGATTACGTATCAGCTACGATCAATGGTGAGAGTTAAAGCCAGTCTCCAAATACAAACAAACACTTTGCCACTCAATATGAAGCCACCTTGAACATAAATCAGATATCTAGACTTGCGTAATGCAGCTAAGGAGGAGGTTGGATGATTATACTATCTCTAATCCATGTAAGGTTAGGTAATTTATTTATATTCACACAAATTGCTCTTTTGTGTCAGTGTTTATCCCTTGACATTTTTGGCAATAGATAACATCGCAGACCGACTGATTTCTTGAGTGTTTAAACTCAGAATTGGCCTGATGTTTCATATTTGCAATATAAGGCAAATAAGGTAGTAAAAGGCAGTAGTGTTGCTTAGTGTCAATCGTTACTAGCTTTCCCCAACAGCATGGTGTCTTTTCTTTCTAAATCAAACAGCTTTAAAGTGATGAAGCTATTTTCAATAGTGTATCCCTGCTGTTACATTTCCCAAGCACAAAATGAAAAAATAAAAGATATGTGACATAAAGTTCAGGCAAGTTCTTGTCTTTAATCACTGGTTCTGTATCAGGACTATTGATTATGCTGTGCTGTTCCAGAGTCTTTACTATTATAATGTAGTCCTTCTCGAGTGCAGAAAGGCTCACATAATTCCAAGAGGGCCAATATTATGGCCATTTTATTACTTAATGAGTAGATAATAGAGAGGTGACAGGAAATGAGGGGATAAAAACTTGCAAAACCAAGTTCCCAATTACATGGTTAGTACCTTAAACCCTTAACTCAAAAGAGCACCCTATTAAAACTACTCTTTGAATATCCACAGACTTTGCTGTGGATGTTCTTAGTCCCCAGCAGATGGATACTAATGTTTTTGATGACTACTTGACCTTTCACTAGTTCCACCATTAGGACAAACAGCTCATTTTTAGACTCACTAAAGCTTTAAGGCTCTCTACGCACAAACCGCTGGAGAATGCAACTTTGCCCTGCACCTTGCAACAGCAATACCTTGGGAGTGTGGTTGTACACCTCAGATTCAACTCTGACCTTGTTGGTACCAGGCCAAGGATCTTGGCAGGAAGACTTGTAATGTCAACAGTGAGATGGAGCTATCAGTTGTTTTTGTTTGTTTGTTTTTTTTGAATGGGAAGATAGTAAACCTACTATCTGCCTTACCTTTGGCATGTTGGTTATGTAAACCCGCTTTACAGCTTGCCTCTGTTTTCTGAGCAACACACACCACTAAGAATAGCAGATCTGTACTATGTAGCCTCAAAACCACGTTTTTCAAGTACTGTAGCTCATAGTTTAACAAGCTACATTTTTCCAGTGGACCGCTTTGTAAGGGAGATGTAGTCTCTATATGTTTGTATCCAACTACCTTCAGCCTACGTCAAGTACCAAACTTTTGAATTACTGAGACAGATTGTAGTCTGATACACACCATCACAGAGTAACTGACGACAATGACATTTGCTGATCAGCAGAGTGTAAATTAAAGTTTATCCTATTGAGGGAAAGTTATTCTTGTCCTTGAAAGTGAACTTAATTGCACGTCATTATTCACTCTAGGGCTCTCTACACTCTATGGCTCTCATTATCCCCCTCACTTTTCAGAGGTGACTTCAAAGCAGGACTGTGCTCACAGAATTTGAGCTGTAGATATACCCCCTGTCTGCCAAAATCACACACAAAGATGTGTACACAATAAAACCGTTAGCTCTGTTTGTTAGATGTGATTGTCGGTAAGCAACAAGGGTGATTTGACAAAATAACGGTTTGTGTGATCTCCAGTCAGTCAATCAGTCACATACATACAGAGAGCAGATTTATGCCACTTACTGCACTTACAGGAAATGGCAAAAAGCAAAATGTGACCTGCTTTTGCCTTGCAAAATTGTTGTGGCTAATGTGCTAGCAAACAGTATCCTATTTACATATCCAGTGGATGCAGAGTGACTTTAGCTTTCACTTTGAGTTGTGTTTGTGTCCGCCCAATACATATACATAGTACAATATTCACTCTCCTTTTAGCTCTAGTTTGGTCTTCACCAACTTCTGCTAGATGTTCTACTTTCTTTACAAGCTAGTCATTAGCTTTGTTTTTCTGGGGGTTCAGTAGGTAGTCAACAGTGGATGTAGCTGAGCCGTCTAGCTTTTTTGCTGCTGCAGCTGGAAACATGGTTGACGAAAGGGGAGTTTGCGGAACCTAAAAAAAACAAAACAATGAGATAAAAGAGGCTAAAAAGCTCTGTAGAGGTGAGGGCAACTGCGGAATTGGTAAAACTTCTAGGTGGGTTTTTAACTACGAGCAACAAATTTCACATTACACATCAATTGATCCACTGTTGATATAAAAAATATGGATTGAGATCTTTTCTCCTCAAACCAAGCTCCATTTCAGAGCAGGGCCCCCTAGTTGCCAAACTAGGTGCTCAAATTTGAGGGCACTCAAATTTTTCCTCTGAAATTACTATTGAACTGTTTTTTATTTTACTTGTGAACTTATCATAGGATTCACAGGACCCTGGTTTTATTCATATGGCTGTCAAAGTTTGGTGTGGAGTGGTTAGACTGGGACACGCCCAGTGACAGATTACCAGGAGGAGGTGTCATTCTCTTTGAGCTCCACATGCTTCTATTTATAACAGATAGTCGCAATAAGTCAGAGAGGTAGGAGAGAGAGAGAGCGAGAGAGAGAGAGAGAGCGAGAGAGAGAGAGAGAGAGAGAGAGACATAGGGAGTCATATGACCCACAGCTCATTCCAGAGATAGTGACAGACAGAGCGCTCACTCTGTGCTCCCATTTATTATTACACCAGAGCTGCAGAGTGTGCGGAGGATGTGTTGCAACACTATCAGGGGGCTCTGAAAAGATTTTTTGGATATTATCTTTAATTATTATCACAAAAGGACATAAATATATATCAAGTTACGGAAAACAACTGAGTGACAATGCCAGAGGAGAAAGGTAACAATGACCTTTAAAAATCTCTATTATGCTGTGTTTGGTGTGTTCACCTGCCAGGGAGGGAAGAGTGCTTGTACCTTTTCTTGTACTAAACAGGACCGTTTACCATTTCAACTTGCTAACTTAGTTCTTAAATAGACATTGATTTATCGTTTAGTACAATAACAGATAGCATATAATTCCTCAATATGGAAATAATTTAAAAGCTGTAAGTCATATGACTGTATTTTTATTTACAGCATGTTTGTGTTTCTATGTAAATTGTACTGTACCTACAGCTAAACAGGCCTCCTATTATGTAACCACAGTCAGAACTGTATAGCACTTTCTTTTTAAGCGTGGTGTGTGTATGTGAATGACAACAACAAGCCTGGAGTAGCAGGCTGAATGCTTATGCTGCAGGTTGATATGCAGCCTGCTTGCAACATCCCTGGCAACAACACTGTTGTCTTGGTCCCCTGCCTGCATCTCTAACACTGGGAGTTCAGCCATTTGGGCTTCTCACAAAGGGGTAAGGGCCAGTTGCTGAGAAGAAATCACTGATATTACTATAGTGATTTACAGAGTATCTTTGATATTAGATAATAAGGTTGTAGTTTTCTTTTAAGGTTTACTCAGCTTTTAATTTTCTCTGCACATACTGTATATATTAATGGGGATTTAATGTTTTCTTGGATGTTCCAATAGTATTCTTATGGTGACTTATAGATTGAGAGTGAAAAACAATAGGCCATTGATTATTGCTTTGTACAATATTGTGTATTTACAGTAACAAAACTACTGTTTTTTGCAAAAACAATATACCGGCATCCATGTACGTTTTGGCTCATACAACTGACATACTCCAATCATCAACCTCTACCAGTGGTGGAAGTATTCAGAAATAAGATTGCAATACTACCATGTAAAATACTCTATTTGCAAGTCAAAGTCCTGTCTTCCTGCTAATGTTTATTATTTGTATTAATGGCTTTAATGGATATAAAGTGTTACTGTGAAACTGGAATTTCCATGGGTCTGATTCAGAAGTAAGCAATCCTCATTCTAAAACCCATTAACATTTGTAATAGAGCAAATTGCTAAAAATCCAGCACTGGAACATAATTTTACTCAATAGTCCATTCACTTTACTAAGAGAAACCTCTTAAAAAAGAAAAAGACATTACATTGTTGTTTATTTAATAATTTATAGTGGCTTTTAAAAAACACCATTTCCCATAATCCCTACACCATTGTGGGATAAATGTCACCAGCTCCAGAGAATGACACAAGTGCATTGGTGAGTTGAATGGCTACGGCTAATTCAGACATAGCTCTAACAGTAGCAAGACAAGGAGGAATGAGCAGTGTAGATGTTTTAGCAAGCTAAAAAACTGTGAAAATGACATTAAAACAGAGCGTTGGTGGATATCATGGATATGGAAGGAACCAAGTTACGCTGACACAAGTGCACACACTGCCATGCTGGTTAATTTTCACACGAGCTATAGTTTTTTGTATGCTAACAAATGGGTGTAGCATTAAGACTTCAGCTCTGCTAGCTAGTTGAGGTCAGCTAGTTAACTACTTTTTATATTATTAGGTAGTTTAATGTTTAAAAATACATTGTATGTTATATGCTGATTCTGTTAGCATAACCAGTAACTCTATAGTTATAGTCAAATGTAGACTAAAAATACAGTATTTCACTAGGAATTGTAGTGGAATAGACAAAGTAGCAAAAAAGGCCTAAAAAGTGCGTCAAAACTTTGTACTCATGTACTTGAGTAAATGTACTTTCCACTACTGACTCCTTTCCAGTTGCCTGTAAGAAGAAGACTTACTGTTGGTTCTCATAAACACATCACAAATATTTCCTCTCCTTCCCTGTGTCTTGTCCTCAACACCCTTTTTAAAGCCAATCCAGTGTTAAGCTGTCAGTGTGTTGGTTTCTAAATGCAGGGCCATAACTTGTATAGAACAGGGAGGCGTGTACGCTGCCAACACAATGTGACGAAGCTTGTAAAGTTTGGTGGTGAGGACTCACAGGCGACACACCCACATACACACACACACACAGGCCACGTGCTTCCACACACATACTGTACACATACGGCATAGAAGCACATGGTTCAAGTAGGAATGTTGATTGTTTTATATATAATCATTTACACTAAAATTAATCACCTGTTTCCAGCACATCATTCGTTCCACATACACTCATCAGTTAACAGGAAAGATGACCAAAAGCACAATTGATCAAACAAAAAAAATATATATATCTGATCTTATGTCATGTTTTTTCATGCAAGTGCAGTAAATATGCAATACACACACGTACATAGTCTAGGTGTTAAGTCAACAGGTACATGCATACATGCATAAAGTCATGCACACACAAACACATAACACTTCACTTCAGTGTCTCAGTCTTAGCTGAGGACAGTGTATCCTGAGCGTGTGATGTAATGACTGGCTGGTCGTCAGCAGTCACAGCGACGCCCGTCACTATTCTGGACCTGCCAGTAAACAAACCATCTGTGTATCCATCCGTTTACTAGCCCTGTTGATATTTATATTTCTAAGAACTGAAATAAAAAAAGATGTTTTATTGTTTTTAAACTGCTACATCCCCAAAGAGTATCCTTATGTGACCTGACCTTCAGGGCTGCTGGACAGTTCATCACGTCAATGTTAAAGCTGAATGAATAATGATGAAACAGTTGTGTCACACTGAGCTGAAAGATGCTAAAATGATGTGTAGATCTGAAGGGAACTGCAATGTTGTTCTCTGCGGGTTTATCACTATGAGTTGCTATTTCCCCATTACTATAGTCATTTGACCCACTGATAATATAAGATATCGATTAATGCAGCCTTAAAAATGACAGTTTGTCAGTTATTGCACAACAATCTCACTGAGTTTGACATTTATAATGCATGAACTTAGTTACTGGTATTGCTCAAGTAGCAGGTGAATTACGCAACAGTCTGTCTAATTAGGGTCACTCTGTGCTCACTTAGCGACAGCATAATGTATCTTGGTGCAGTTCAAGGTAGAGTAATGTCCTGTGAATGTTGATAATGGGCTGTGTGTTTGTATCCAACTGCTGTTGTATTAGGCCCTCTCCCTTTACGGGCTAAACCTGCTTGGCATATGCCAGTGTTTTTGCACTAGCTCTGCTTAAACAGCTGACACAATGCTTTCTACAGAGAGGCTCTATTCATGAGTCATGGTGTTTCTCTCTGGGCTGTAATAAATGGCCTGCAAACACACACAGCTCCAATCCTTCACTGTCTTTTTACTTCCACCTACACCGCCCTTTTTGTTCTTCCCCAGTCAGCTTTCTTAGGTTATTAACAGTTATTAAAGCAAAACATCCTTCACGTGTACTGCAAAATGCTGAGCTGTGCTGTGATTTTCTGCTGCATCATAGTATCTGTTCTCCAGTTATATGACCCCTGCTATTGAACAGCACTCTCACGCAGGCTAGCGATGAGAGCATCAGACTTTATCAGACTTTATCTTTTCTTTTTTTTTTTTATTTTCTGCCATCTCATTGTCTCTATCTTCATCTTTGTCCAAAAATAACTTCGGTCCCCGGGCTCAGACTGATCAGACTTTTTCTTCCTCTTGTCCTTTTTTCTCTGTCTTTGTCTTCGCTGATATACTGTATCTCAGTGAAACCAAGCATGATGTGTCAAAGTGTATATATCTTTTAAATAGCATAATCACATAAGAATAAAGTAGATTGACAACAATTTTGATAATTGATTAATCACTTATGTTATTTAGCAAGCAAAAAAACACCCAATCCTTTCACCAGACAAGATATTGGATGACCCTGACCTTCTACATAAAGGACTCATCACTTCCTGCATTTAAACTGAATCTTGGCCTTGGACTTAAAATGTGGGCTGCGGAATCGTTCAATATACCGTAATTCTAATATGTCAAATACTTTTGAGTTTTGCTATTGGTTGGAAAAAGCAAGGAATTTGAAAACATCACCTTTGGCTCTCAGATATCATGGATTTACTATTTTGTGGCTTTTTAGACTATTATTGGAAAAATAATTAATACATGAATCAATAATGAACAGAATTGTGTCTTTGATATGGGGCACAATCTACTATTAAGTACACTAAAAGTATGAGTAGTCGGGTCCCAAAATTACAAAAAAGTTGTTCAAGTGGTTCCAAAAATTAAACTTTCATTTAAACAAAAGAGCCTAGACCAAAAGTACACAATAATATGTGGACAAAGTGTGTTAATACTGTAGGTCATATAGTGTTGTACCTATTGTAGCTTTGATAAAGCAGATCGGACAGCTTGTTGTGAAGCAGTTATTTTATATTCCTGGTGAAAGGGTTTAACATATGAAAATGTGAAATGAAGACAGGAATGAAACAGTATTTATTTATGCTGATTGGACCTCATAGTGTTTTGACTTGAGGCAAATACATGGAAACGTTCCAGTTGAGCCAGCTGCAGTATCACGTGGGATCATATCTGTAGGCAGTGTTTGTCATCCACGTGGAAGAAATATTTACTGAGTCATCTGCCACTGGAATGGCAGGAATCATATGTTTAGCACAAAGACCATATTCATTAGAAAGCACATTAGCTACTGTTTTAGCTTCACTTTGGGCTACTAATAAGATTTATGACTAATTTAATAATGGTCTGGTAACAAATATAAATAGTAGGCCTAGTAATAGTAATGATAGAAGATTCCAATGTCAAAATAAGCCTCCTACTGTCTCCTCTGCACTCAGGAAATGAGCTAACTCAGTTGGTCCATTTCCTACACTTCTCTGTTTATATGACGTACCTCTTTCCCTCTTTCTTTATAAGGCCCGAGCCAACAAGGGTGCCATGGTGTCATTTGCCGAAGAGGTCAGAGGTCAGCTTTCTGTAGTGCTTGACCTCAGGGTCAGAGATCAGATGCTGCTCAGGTTAGGTTGCAGGCATAACAGGTGGATGTCGGGTTTGAAGAGAGCAGGAAATAACATTACTCATTCATAATGTCTAGTTTATGTGCATTGTTAGTCACATAAACATTATAGTTATATGGAGTGAAAATTCTGTTGGGAGGATAGACAGGAAACTCTTGAGCAGTGAAGTAATGCTATAGAAACGTAAGGCCAGGTGTTAGCAGATCTTTAAAAAGTTTTCACATGTTGTTAATCATATTATCTAAGCTCAAGGCAGCTTCAGCCCAGCCCTCCTTTAGTTTAATAGGTCTTTAAAATCTTACAGATTCTTGGTGTGGTGTGTTCGAGGGCTGAAATCTGCCATCCATGCACTTTTGTCTCCATAGATTCACATTTATTGGTCAGTTGACCATAAATTTGATAATAAACTGAATTGAAACCTGATGGAACTTGCAGACACCATGTAAAGACACTATTTTCGGTGTAGAATATCAATGCTAGCAAAGATTAGTGCTGTTAAATTCAGATATTAGCATAACCATTGTAGAAGCGAATTGTCTACATTCCAATGGAACTTTTAGAAGATATGGTTGATTTTTCTTTTCATTTCACAGCTACAGAAAGTCTATTCTTTGTTAATGGTCAAAATCAACAAAGAATTTAAACTAGATTTTTAGGCAGGATCGATGCTAACAAGTGAAACTATTAAAATGCTAGTATAGTGAAGAATCCCTTTAAACAGGTAGGATACTGTATTATGTTGTATGCTTAACTTTTATCATAAGTGGTATATTTATTTTAAAATGGGTAAATAACACCAGTTGTTTATTCATATTTACTGGCATTTTGGTAATACAATATTATGCCATATAGAACCAATATCCAAACCAAAGAATACTTAACTTTGTATTTCCTGGTTTTACCATAAGAGTAAGAACAATAGGTAATCTACATCTTTTGGAGTATATTAATGTGTTTACTCATGAGAAAGTGAAAGTCCCCAAGGTCAACAGCTCAGCCACCAAAAGTACTCCTGCTGTGGTAATGTGAGCATTTTGATCCCCTGCCCACCCCTGCCGCCTCTGCAGATGGTTCACACCAGGAATGTTGCAGAGCACCATGGGATCCCCTTTGAGTTGAGAGAACACTCTATTTTTAGGAGGTGCTTTAGCATGGCTTCTTGAAAAGGCATTCGAGATATAGCTGTTTGTGTGTTCCACACAGTAGTGGCCCGTGGTTCCTTATTACATGTATATGTACCTTAAAAGCCTGTCTATGTTGTAGCTTAACCCTGTAGATTGTTGGGTTGTTTTTTTGATTACAAAACTTCCCACTTGGTGCCAAAAAGCTTGTAGCATTCATATATTGAAAGTGTCGTTGAGCAAAATATTGAATGAATACCTTCTCATTTTTTGTGAGTGACCCTGAATAAGACGTAATATGATAAATATAACATACATGGCTATGTTTGGGCAGTTGCATGGTATACGTGCACAGGTGGTAAGCTGCAAACCTCCGTCAATGGTCAATGTGCGTTCCCGGAGGCTTCCAGTGGTGTGACTGTACGCAGTACAGACATGTAGTGTTGCATTGCTCAGATAGCTGCCTGCCTGGCTGTGACCTTTAGGACAACGGCATCAGTAGTGGCCGTCAGCCAGAGAACAGACACCAGAAAGGCTGATTGATGATATGGACAACTGGGCCCGGAGAAGACAGGGCACTGGCAGGAGTGGGGGATGGGGTGGGGATAGAAGGGGAAGGCCTCTACATGCTGCTAGGCACAGCACAGTCACTCTCTGTCCTTCATCGTAGAAAGAAAACTCATTACATCCACAAGTACCTTACGTCACCCTTACCCAAACGAATTACCACTCTCTGCTTCCTCTACTTGATCTCTTAAAAAGCCTTTCTTTGTCTCTACTTTGTCCCCCAAAACCTTTTTCATTATTTATGAGCACTAAATTGTTGGGTCACTGAGGTCTTAACCTTTGTCCTCCTTACTACTTGTTGCTAACAGGGACCTGAACTTCACTGGTGCACTTTTTTATCCAGCTCACAATTTTTTATCAATTTGTTCCTCACTGACTACTGTAGGTGACTTGTGGCAGATATTGGCCAAGTGATTCTTTTTAATTCTGGGAGAGAAATTTTGTGGCAGTGTTTGCCATGTTGGTATCATCCAGCTAGAGGAAGCAATGCAAAGGGGAATTGGAAAGATGGACTTGTTGGGGATACCCCAGAGGAAATTATACCATGCTCACGTGGCAGACCTGCCCTCTGGTCAAGGGGCCAATATGCATTATGGTAAAAAGATACAAGTTACTCTGATTACATAGAATTTTGAAATGCCTGAAACAAAGATGCTAATCTCTAACCTTGTGAGAGTCCTAAGAATGGAATGAAAGAGCAGAGAAGAGAACTGTAAACAGTTGACTGTTCACCACTACCCCACTGACACATTATTGGACCCTGATCACAGTTCACTACAAGTGTCTTGATTAGTGGCAGCCTTGATGTCTGGAACAACTTGCTGGATTCTACATCTGACCCAAAAGGTCACCTCTTCCTGTCTCATCCTCATCCCCGCCCTTCTCTTCTATTTGCTGTTTGAAGAGGAAGTAAAGACACTGGATCCCCCTTAACAGGTGCAAGGCTTCAGCAATGCACACTGGGTCAGATCAAGAGGCAGAACCCCTCCCGGCTCTCCTGTGACTACAAATCCCTGCTGCCTACCCTCCTCCCAACCCTTTCTCACTTTTGGACTGTTGTCTTTTCCAGATGGTTGCAATCAACTTGTTCTCAGACCTTTTTTTACGAGGACTCAAGACTTTCCCCTCCTAAATTCTTGTCTTTATTGGTTAGCATGCCCACATGTACTCTTAACACGGGTAGCTTCGATAAAGCCCCACCTCCTTCTGACAATAAGATCTATGTAAGATTGTTGAAAATCTCTATTCATGTCTTTATTCAATTTGGGAGTCAGCACATTCTCAAGTCAGAGATCAGATTGTAATCTAGACATATGGACTGAATGAAAACAGCTTGGTGGATTTCAGCATCCTCCAAAGAAAACTCCATGAAGAATTTCCTTTTTCTATATTTTGATTATATTTGCTGACCTCAAGAATGCTCGGTATCACCAATTTACTTTTTTTGTCTTTGTCTTTGAAAAATCTACTTTCTATTTGAATAAAAAAAATGATTTGGGGACCATACTGTTGAAACTCTGAAAGGAAGCCCAGATAAATAAAATGATGGAAAATTATCACACTAAAGAGATCAAAGGAGGTTTGGGAGACTGTGTTTGTCTTGGACACACAGACACACACACTACAAAACTGATTAATGGCTTTGTTCCCTGCTGTGGGTGAGAGGTCCTTGTAAAACTTGCTAAAGAATGTGGTGCTACTGTAGGTCTGGATAGACTGGTGTCTGTTTTTACTCAGGCATCACCCTTGCCAAGCAGGTCGCAAATGGGCAAATGCCTCTTTGTGTGTAGGGGAGAACTAGAAATCGAAATCACACCTGAAGGAAAACATACAAGATGTTATCCACAAACAAACTGCACCTTGGTGCAATCTCATGTCTTTTTTTTAATATAAATATATATCTTTTGGCATTTATGTCTTTATCAGGTAGCATAGCAAAGATATGAATGGAAACAAGGGAAGAGGGACATGGAAAATGCCATGCATCACAGGCCCTCGGTTGAACTGGAACCAGGGACATTGTGGTTCATGGTCACAGCCCTAACCCCTAGGCCCTGAGGCCGACCCATAAGCAAATCTCTTTAACTCATTTTCCAGTGGGCCCACTGTTTCAGCATGGTATATGGGAAATGCAAGTTCCTTACTTTGATTACATAAATAAGAATCACCCAAGTTAGATAGCCTCTTTAGTCTACATGACTTTAACTTTAGCTATAAAATGTACCTTTTATTTTTCCACAATATGGGGTAGATAGAAACATTGTAGCTTTAACTCAAAATATTGTGCTAATAAATACCCAATGAATAGAGCAAACCTTAAAGAAGAAGCATAATGTCCACCAGAAACAAGTTCTTGGTGGGTTTCCAGAAAGCAGCTCTGTTTGGCTCAGAGTGTTATGCCCATGCTTCCTTTCTCTCCTCGTCTTTTTCTCTAAATCAATTCATTTGATGAACTCCCCTTTCCAAGCCCAATTACCGGTAACCATGGAGTCCCGATGAAACCGGTCTGACGACACGAATGTTTCCTGAAAAGACAAAGGGCCTTTTATTCAGCTGATGCCCCCAGTCAGTATTGGCTGAAAGGCTGATCAGTATGTGGACATATTTTGCCAGGGATATGATGAAATGGGGAGGAAAAGGGTGAGATTTACTGATGGTACTGATAGCATGGAGATTTCAGACTCTTGCGGAGTGTGTTTACCTTGCATCGTCACAGATACCTCACGGATGTTATTGTGCTAAGTTACAGTTACACTGTGTTTCATTGCTGGTGTTGACATAATTTTTTCTTGGCACACTCTCTTTTTCCTGTGTGGAACAAAGGAGAGTAACTGCTTGGAAAATAATTGGTAACTTGTCAAAGTTATGACGTTCATCCAACATCAGTGTTTAGGCTTTCTAGGCTTTCTATTGTGTGTGTGTGTGACAAGTATCCTCACATTGTAGAGATTGTGGGAATCATGTACTCAGTCACATCGTTGGGACTCGCTTGTGTGAGTCAAAGAAAAAAAAAAGAAATAAAGAATATTGTTTCTCATATCATTGTTTGATGTGACATTCTGAGATGACTTGGATATTTTTGGATCAAAGCAGTATTTCATTGCAAGGATGAAATATGACATAGCAAAGTTAGATGCGTGTGTTTAAGTAAAAAGATGGTGGAAACTTTCTTCAAATGGGGACATGCTGAGTATAAATATGAGTCACTAATATGAGGCCAGAATTGATGCAGATATTTTTGGATCAAAGATACATGGTATTATATATTTTCAGGCCAAAAATATTAATACAATTGTCTTCTTTTCATGGTGGAATAGCCTTTAAATCTTACGAATGTAATTGCTGATTTAGATCAATTCAGTTGTACCACTTAGCCCTTTTTTGGAGTGGCCCTCCAAACACAGTTATATGGCACAGTCAAATGAGATGCCACCTTGACTTAAATGCATCATCAGTGACCAATAGCAGAACAGAAAGCATGTATTAAGACTGCCCACAGGTAAATAAGAGTCTATACATTATTTTTTTGTTTAACTTCTTTCATTTGAAGGCAGTGTATTTGATCCTAAGATCCTAAGTTGTCTTCTCCATGTCTCTGTCTGTGTCTGCGGCAGTGTTCCAGCAGCAGGCTGTCCACAGCCCTGTGGAGCAGCAGAAGCAGAAGCAAGGACGAGGAGGAGGCCCCATCGCCTGTCAGAACTGTGGGAAGCCCTGCAAGGGGGAGGCACTCCGAGTCCAGAACAAACACTTCCACATCAAGTGCTTCATCTGTAAAGGTACAAACCAATCAGCCCTCAACTTTCAGCTTTGCACTGTCACCCCACTACCCACACCCAAAACCCAGACTGTGACTTTTTTTAAGAAGTACCAATATGTGCCTTTTCGTAATGTTTAGACCAAATACGCTCATGTGGACACTAGACCTTATCATAGACCCCTTTGGAAAAAAGAAAAATGTGAATAGAAAAATAGAAAAAACACAAATGTTGCTATTTTTTGGAATAGGAAAACTATACTAATTACATCATCCATTTTTATAAAACCCTATTCTTCAAACAAGTGCACACTGCTCCACAAAAAAGACACGATTAGAGTTAATGGTACAAATATGTGTACTGTCCAGTTAGCGACGGAGCTAACTTTCACTCAGCAAGCCAGCCATCTTGGAATGCATTGTGACTGACAAGTGGCATCATGTTCCAGTAGGCTAGAGTTAGCGGTTAGCTTGCCAGTTACTGTAGTTCGTGAATGATCAATGTAAGAGCCATTACATCACCAAGCTTCTAGCACGACCTATTCCATGAGGAGGTGTGCCAATTTGTAGTGTGACCGGGCCTTTCACAGGGAGTCATCCATTACTGAACACTTACAGGAGGCCTCTGCACCTTTGTGACCAATATTTCATCTTCATTATTGTACAGTCGTTTGTAATGACATTGTTATTGATAGTTGAGCAATACGAGGCAATACGCTGACACACTCGATACTGATGGGTGGGTTACATTGTGTGCGTGTTAGTGAGTATGTGTGTATGCATGAGTAAGTGAGGGGGTGTCAGACACTTGAAACGTGACTGTGTTCTATATTTGTGGGTTGGTGTTGGATTTTTTTTTCTTTTTACATGTGATCATGCTTTATAGGATTGTGTATTTGCGCCCCTCCCAGCCCAGACTCTCAGCACTAGCCTTGTGTCAGACCACTGTTGTTGTCAACACACACGGTTGCTAGGAGACCGGAGGAGGGGGGGGGTGGTCGCTACAATGTCGGCAGCTTCCTGGAGTTTATCACCTTTAATCTTACACTGACCAGCAGACTCCCTGTCTGCACATTCCTACACCCCTCCTTCTGCTCCTCCTGCATCTTTTGCTCCATGAGGAAG
Source organism: Thunnus albacares (assembly GCF_914725855.1). Classification (NCBI taxonomy): domain Eukaryota; kingdom Metazoa; phylum Chordata; class Actinopteri; order Scombriformes; family Scombridae; genus Thunnus; species Thunnus albacares. The sequence continues at coordinate 24,360,450 of NC_058127.1, read as the reverse complement.
AGATGAAGCAGCAGAGTGTGTGAAGGGTCATGATGCATTTGTGGGGATGACATAGGTCAAGTGCAATGATCAGCATATTTGAGCCAGCTCTTCAAGGATCATTCTAATTTATTACAACTTGGATATTGTTTTAGTAGTTTTGGCCAGTCTTTGTTAGCCAAACAAAATATAAACATTGTACTCACCAACCTGTGAATGTGGAAATCCTTGAAAGAAGTCTGACATGGCAAAAAAAACAAGCAGTCTTATGATAAGGATTTAAATCAAACCCCCTGTGCAGGTAAGGATCAAATTGTAATAAACTGGAATGATCCTTTAAACCTTGATTGATCAGCTGCTTTCAACTCTGTGAGGAAAGCGTAAGTAGAGATCACATGGTTAGCTAGCTAATGTTTATATTACTTGCTGCTGATGGAAGATTCACTTATGAAAAGTGATCTGAGAGCATACAGGAATATTATTGGTAAAGTAAAAGGACCACTGCAAAGCTGGATACAGTATATTGGCCGATATTTTACCTATTGCACTGACAGCAGAGTAGTATGACATATAGTTTATGTTTTTACACACAAATCTGTGATGAACTTATGACATACAATGCATTATTGTTGACTAAACTGACTAAACAGTAAATAAAATAGTCAAAATTGACGTCAACCAGGAACAATATTAGAATGCTGCTTATATGCTTATGTATCAATATCAGTAATACTAAGCCAATAATTTAATATATAACAATATCATACTGACATACATAATGAGTACTTTTACTTTTGATACATATGTAATTTAGCTAATACTTATGTACTGAATACATGAATACATGATATCAACTTGTAATGGAATATTTTTAAATTTTGGTATTTATACTTTTTCTTAAAGCAACGAAATGCAGAATTTTAAAATTTCTTAGTTTGGTGCCTCCCAGTGGTATCAAGAACATATTTTGGCACACAGCAATGCACGCCACTACCTTATTTATTCCTTTTATAAATTTACTACAGCTTAATAAAGCAGCGTGATTAGTAGAAAATGACCAGTGTGCTGTGGTTTGATATTGTGCAGCTATGAAGGAGTGAGAGTCATTCCTTATTAATTGAGATGAGTTATTTCTTTCATGAGGAGCCTTTATGTTTGACTTAAATAGAAATGAGCAAATTGTGACGATTACACGCCTCGGGTCACACATATGAATTCATCAGATGTTAATACTTGAAAGCAAGTTATTTGGCGCCCTTTCAAAAGGGCTTCATTAGGAAGCATGGGGCTGGCTAATTCAGGGGGTATATTAATACCATGTAGAGCTATGTAAGGGCACTAATCACTCCACTCAGTTCACACAGAAAACAACAAAACATTTCTCCTGTCTGTAAATCCAAAGTATGACGACATTAATTGAAATTCCAACTAATTTGCGTTATTAAATGTGCTCATTCTCCCAGCACTGCGAGGGTTAGGTGGGGAGTTGGGTTGGGTAGTTTGCTATTAAAACCTCCAGATGTGGACTGACAGGAATCTGAAACTCATGGATGGAAATAAAATAAACCTTAGTGGGCTGAGTGGGGCTCAAATTGTTTTATCTTCAGTTCAAACCCTGAACATCAAAGACAAGAGAAGACATCTGACTCAGCGTCAGAAGCCAAGTTCAACACAGTATACTGTAGTGCTCACTTAGAAGTTTCTTTTAGCATGCCCTGTTATGCATGTCACTTGACAATAAAATCATGTGAAATATCGTCCTGATTAGTGTTTGATTTGTAGACCATAAGCAGACTCTCTATTGAAGTCTGCCTCACCTCTGACCAACTGCACTCCATCAAAAATTAACCTGGAACAGAACCAAGACCCTGACCCCCGACTGTATTGCTGTATTAGCGCCAATTACAACCAGCCTGGGTGTTAGCCAGCAGGCTAACAGCGCCAGGTCTGAAGTGAGGAACCATCGACACTCAGCTAGCCAGTGTAATTAACACCGAGCAGAGAGGATGACTGGATTAATATGAGTTAATGTTAGCCTCTTTAGCATTGTGCAGTACATTGGCCTGATATCAAGGTAGCTTTGGACTGATAAGAGTAAACACAGCCTCAGTGTTTATAGCAACATGTACACGTAAATGCAGTGTTAAAGCATGGCCAGGTGAGTCTGTTAGTGGGTCCAGGGGCAAAAATGTGATGTGAGCCCCCATTGACTCCCTGCTTGTGGTAATATGGCTAATCACACATTTATTAATGAGGGTGCACCATGTTAATACCGCTCAGAAAGACTGGTTGACAAGACATGTACTGTATATTGTATTATATTATATTATATTATATTATATTATATTATATTATATTATATTATATTATATTATATTATATTATATTATATTATATTATATTATATTATATTATATTATATTATATTATATTATATTATACACAGTGTATAACATAGTGAATCAGGAGCTTTTGAGGCCATTGAGTTTCTGGGGTCCCGGCACAGTTGCCTGCTTTGCCCGGCTTGTAATCCAGCCTTGATGATGGCTGGGGTTAGCTAGTAAACAAACAAACAAACACATGCTTACACCCCTGAGTTAAGGATAAGTCATCAGAAATATATTATTGTTATTACAGAAACACACATAAACACTTTTTTTTGTCATACTGTACAATTGGCCTATACCAAGAGATAACTGACCAATTCACACATGGGCATATGATTAGAACTTGGAAAATGTTTTACCATGTCTTTAAGGCCCTAGCCACTACAGTTGGGGCCTCTGGGGCCCCTGACACTGGGGCCCCATAAACAGATGCTTTTGTTTAATTCCTGCAGAATTGCAGAATACAGTTTAGATACACATCTTTGTCACTTGAATTACTGCTACTTTCCAATAGGTCACTGCTTATATGTGAGGGTTTATATGCTGTAAATGGAAATTACATTTTTCACAACCAGGCAATGCAAAATTTGACTCATTACTGATCTATAAAGCATTATTAAAATAGTTATTAACTATTAATAGAGAAAAATAACATTCATAAAGGATCTGTTATTACAAAATGATACCACTTAAGTTTTTTGTTTTGTTTTGTTTTTTCGAGAAAACAGGCATGAAGGTCCTGAGCTCACGCTTAATTTTGTTCACTGTTAACTGCTACATCACTGCCACAGTGCAATACAGCTTCAAGCATTGGAGCATTTGATGAGCACTAACTGCGGTTCTCATGGAGACTTCCACAGACATCAAGCTATGTGGTTGAGGAAGTATGTTTTATTTATGTACCAACTGACTCTGCCCCTATATATCCTGTTATGTCTGCTTCTCAGACGCCTTAAGCTGACACTCAGACACCATCAATAGCAGAGAGCTGCAGACAAAACGACTTGGCAAAACAACTCAGACAGACTTTTATCCCTAATCTGTTTTTGCTTTTATGAAAGGCCATCACATCATCCAAATAGCATTTGAATACAGCAGGGAATACTCAAATGCAAAAATATGTGGTCACACCCTAATGCAGGCAAGCCTGCATGAAAACTGATAAATGTAGAGTGTAAGAGCTGGAATGGTGATATGGAAACACTCCTTTATGTCAGACACACTCTCCCTCTTTGTCATTCACACACCACATCCACATGCGCTCCAGAACACACACACCCACAAACACAAGAGTGGTGGCTTTAACTGCATTCTGCTTGACTCTCTGTAAAGCTGTAAACAGTTTTATTCATATAGATATAGTCTGCCAAGCCAGAGTGACTCTCAATGCCACATCCACGTCTTTGGAAAAATAAACATATGCATGCTTTTTTGCTTAAAATATTGTTGATCTCTGCCTTGAGATGGTGAGTATTCATGGTGCCAGACTTGATTTCTGTTATCCCAAATAGGAAATACATGAGGTCAAGAGGACGAAAGATGAAAAATGAGGAGAACTGACCATTTTCAACACAATGTTTTGTGGATTTTCACCAGTGTTTGAGCTTGGATGTTCATTCATTGACCTTTGGAAACAATAGACGGTAAAGAGAATCTTAAACCTCAAAGGTCCAAATTATAGTTACATCAGTGCAGATGGCTAGGGTGCTATCACATGCTCTTAATCTAGGCCCCCTCAGAGAGGAAGACAAGTATTTTATGTCATAATTTCCAACTGCTTTGGGAACACTACATTGGTAAATTGGTGAGGACTTTTGGCAATGGAACTCTAGAAGCAGATAACTAAAGTTGCAGGCCAACACTAGTCACAGCATCTATTGGGAGTTGGTCAAGGTCATCGAGTAGGAGTCCATACACATCCATTCATATCCAAAGCCAAAGACCAACCTTTAAATGAGGTACTGGTTACAATCTCTACCCTATATATGAACAGTAGTTGTTATGGTGACAATTGAGCCAGCTACTTTTGGTAAACAAAGACAATGAGATGTGACTGAAAGCTCTGAAAACTAGCAAGTGGACCTTGGCACTTATATCAAGGTATTCTCTGAACCTATCGGCAATGGAACATTATTAATCTCTTGGGAGAATGGTGGGTGTTGTGGGATTTAACCAGGTTTTTAATTGTACCTGCTTTCATATTTGATCCAAGATATCAGATTTCAGTGTACAATATACAAGCATCAATACATTTTGAAGGCATTTAAGGTTCAAAGCAACATTATGGCCAATGAATTCCTAAAGTTCTGTGGCTGCTCAATTGAGATTTATCGGTACTGCTCACTTTCAAACAAACCAGTACCAGAATATTGTTGACAAAACAACTCAACTCAAGATCCACATACTGTCTTGTTCTGAAGCTTTCTTACATCACATGGTCTTCATCAGCAGATGGAATTTTGTCAAACTTGACTTTGAAGGCAATATTGACAAAAAGTCTTAAAAGGTCTCAGAATAATAGAAATCAATCCCTTGGACAGGTGAGCTAACCTCATCTACTGATAAAGACCATATGATACAGTTGCAAGTGTTGGAACAAGCAAGTATGTTACATTGTTTGACATTGTTTGGTCAACTAATGTGAGGAGAGGAGGACTATAATTGAGTGTATATAAACATCTATGGTCAGTCAGTAAAGACAGTGAGCATGTTTACTGTGTGTAGTGTGAAATTACAGCTTTGACTGTCTATTTCAAACAGTTGTTCTTCCCTTGAGGCTTTGACAGATTTATGGATTGCATTGTTTTTGCACAACTTCCCAGCTAGAATGCATTTCTTCCTGGAAGTGAGCTTGTTAAATACACACCGATGGCCACATGTGGAAGTCCTATTGGTCAGATCAGTGGTGTTATAATAGCAGATGGTTGTGATGTTCTCAGTAGGGTGTTGGCTATTGGACTGTCTCCTTCTTGGAAGCAGGCTGACCAGAACGGAGCCGGGGGGGGAGTGTGTGTGTTCGTCATTGGGCCAGGAGTGCTGACCTCACACACATATACATGTGTATATTGGGAAAGGGAGCATACATGCACACTTGAAGGGAGTTGAAGGACAATCTGGCATACAAGTTATATTGTGCATATGATGCATGCACCGGAGTTCTGAGTTATTTGAATGCTGATACTTTTTAAAAGTATCAGGTTTTCAACTTTTTGCCTTTACCCTATCTCCTTTCACACAATTGAGCACCTCTTTTTGGCTGGATGATGTTTTATAGAATGAAAACTCATTCTAGACAACACACTGATACTCAAATTTCTAATAAACAGGCAGCATCAGATCTACATGTATAATGTGTATGGTAGCAAACTGTATTTCCTGCACACCTGAAATTTCCAGGAAAGGATCCAACATTCAAAGGGAAGTTAAGTTTCCTAGCACTTTTTGTAGTTATGACCATCCTTACTGTTGGTAATGATTAAGTTGTATCTGCTAAATTAATTGCAGAGATCTTGGAACTCGGCAAAATTGCAGTAAAGAAGTCTGACGGGGCAAGAAACATGGCATCACACAGGCTTTAAACAAAACCTCCAAGTTAGCCGAGCTTATTCGGAAAAGAACAATGATGATGAACAGTCCCCCCCCCCTCCCTTTTTTTTACACTGATGGCTCTTTCCACCAATTGGAGAATTGTTTGTCCAGTCAGAGCTTTGTAAGTGGGATTAAGAATCACTTTCCTACATAGCTAGTTGGCTAGCTAAATCAATGAAAAATAGTGACTGAAAAATGGTGACAAGCGTGAAGGAGATTTGATGTAACTGTGCATGTTGTTACAGAGAAAAACAACTCATCATATTTTTTCTATCACTGTGAAAACAGTTAACTGTTTCTAGCAAGCACTACGGCAGCCTCTGTGTTGACAGCAAATAATGTTGGCGGGACTAATATGTCATTCACTGCTGACTGATTAAACACAACAAAATACAGCCCCTCCCAAACATAAGTCAGCTGTGATGAATATGATGTCAGGCTGAAACAATTGAGTGAAACAACATGGAAATTGAGTCTGATTATCAGGCTGCAAGTAGCTTTTTTATCTACATCTCACAGTTGCTCTGTTGTCATAGAAAAGTTTGGTTTGGTTCAACTTTGACCTGCTTTACTTATTGTGGTTGTGGGCATGTAGTTTTTTCTTCATTTTTTCTTTTACTTCCAAATAAATGGCTTTAGATAATCTAACCAAATTGCTGGTTTACAACCTGCCTGATTGTGTGACTGCTCGTGTCTTGCCCCATCTGACTTCATTGTAGTGATGCTGCAATATTCCCAGATTTCAGCAATTACTTTGGTGAGTACACTGTCATCATAACAGATAGAAATGAAGGGAAAAACTGCAAAGTTGTAATAAGTGGGAAATGTTCTTTTAGTTGTTTATCCTAGTGGAATCAACCCAGTCTGTAATGAAAATCGTAAGTCAGACTTAAACAACATAAACCCTCACAAGCTAGTCAACAGTGTATTGTGAGATAGTGTAATTTAGCCCAGTGATTTAGACAAAAGACAGACTTCCCCTGCCTATTGCCGCATTAGATGCCTGCTAGCAATTTAGGGCAGTATAGAGGAAGCCTGGACTGCAGTGGGTCTATATGACTTGTCAGAAGTATTAACCTTGGATATTTTCCCTTTCAAGCACAGTCTCATAGTTGGTAAAATCAATGGCAGTAAGCTGAAAACTGTACAGTCGAGGTCATACAATAGACTAGTAGATGACAACACTCCTCCATCCACAACCCCCATCCCACCACACACACACGCACACACACGCACGCACACACACGCACGCGTGCACATGCAGGCACACACATGGATGGCAAGTCATTGTAAAACATGAGTTGCAGTCAAGGTCGTGCATTCATAGCAGAAAAGACATAGCACATGTATATTTAACCCTGCACACACACTCACATACACTCACACACATGCACAGAGAGAGTCATTGTGAAACATGAAATAGTGTCAAGGTCACACTCATGAAAGGACACAGTGCATATTTTATATGAAGCTATATTGTGTCTGTAAATAAGGTCTCTGGGGGGGTGAGGTGTGTTGGAAAGACACATTGAACATATTTCACAATCTGTCTTTTAGACGTTCACACTAGGCAGGCCTCCTCAGATGCATCTGTGTATTTTAATTCTCCAAAGCTAGCTCAGGGCTGCTGAATTGGATTAGGTCAAATTATGTCTTACATGACATGCAAATTCAATTCCTTTGGAGGGTGCTGCATCCTGTATTTTCTTGTTCTGTGGGTGGTTGAGTAGACTACACACACACACACACACACACACACACACACAAACACATAAATGAGCATTTATGTGTTTTGGCTGGGGCTAGGTCAGTCAGTTTAAAAATTCGATACTAGAGTGATTTCAGTAGTGATGCTTTTTTAAATTGAGCAAAAGAGGCCTTAGTGTTGTTTAAATAGAAGCATATGAACAAAAACGTATTCTCAAACAGGCTAAATTTGGATTTAAAGATGCATTAAAAGTCTTTTAAAGGCCACCAGGGGGCAGAATTCTACAACAAGCTAAATGCCACGTTTAACATTTCATGACCTTGTAAAGTTAATATTAGTAACATGTTAGCAAACTTGCCTATTTCCAGTAGACACGGAGCAACATTAGCATTCATTTAAAGGGTGGGTACATTATTTTTTGATTTTTTTTATATCATTCTGTAGCTTCACATTAGTGTTCCATGTGTATTCAAATCCAAAAATTCAATTTTGGTCAAAGTACGTATGTTTTAGCATCAAAACGCATTTTCCCAAGCCCTTCTAAAAACTTTTCCCCCTAAATGTCTATACCATTGTTACGCCCTTGATTTATTTCTTTCTTATTTTTCTATTGTCTTATGTTTACATGAGTAAACCAAATGTGACATATTTTATTTAAAAACCACAACACCGAGCACCAAGTAAAAGCAGTACAAACTGTGCTCTGAGATCCTCCAGTGTGGAGGAAGCAGATTCGATAGCACATTGAATTCCTGCAAGAGCCTCTGAGTACACTCACATTATGTAAGTAGCTTCACAGCACATGACATAAGCCTTTAGATATGGAAGTAATCAGTTTCCTGTGAAGTAATCTGCTTTTTAGCCTTGAAAAATGTCGTAATCATGTTCCTACTGCAATGTAACCTTTATACCTACTTCACATTCGCAACTAAGAAGCACTAATATTTATGTTAGCACTGTTATTGTATGTAATTATGAAGAACTAGGATAGAGTTCAAAGTAGAGTCAGTGATGCTTTTTTTTTGGATTTTGGATTTTTTTTTGGACTTCTAGTTATGAAGTTACACACTCACACACACAAACACTTATTCATACACATACACCCAGGGTTCAAAAGGTCAAACCCTCTTGTGGTACATGGAAGTTTTATCTCTCTGCAGGCATGAAGCCCAGCACATTCTGTTCTCCTCAGCTGAATCTCAGGACAAAAAGACTAATTAGGTTCATCATGATCTCACTCACAGGCCCAAGTGCGAGGATAACACACACACACCCTCTGTTGTCATGGAAATGAAATTGTTACAAAACGATGAGCATAACATTCGGTTGGGTTTGGAGCAGGGTTCAAGGCTGATTCTGATACTTGTGCATTTTAATGAAATGGCTAATATAGATACTGTTTAATTTCTGTAATTTCAACATTTGCTTGATAATATTAAAAAAACAAAACAGTATTCAGTGTTGCTCTGGGAATTTTATTCTGGTCAGAGTGGAAATAAACACAGAAAAACCTGCTCACTTATTCAAAAGAGGATAAAACAGTTCTTGGCCAGCGATGCTAGGAGATGCGCTGTTCAATATCATCATAATATCATTTTCAACAACTCCACATAACATTGGTTGTGTACCAGTAGCAATTTAAGACGTCTGTTCTTTTACAGCATTCAATATTTGAGAAGACCCATGTTGCTGTTAAAGAGGAATGCTCCTGGAATACAAAATGCTGTGCTAATGTTAGCACTGATTCCACAAGACTTTGGAATCAGTTCTTGCATGTGATTTATACACCTGCTGAAGGACTGCACGTTGTTTAATTCTCTAGAAGAAGTTATGACACATTACTGTACAATGAGAACTAAAAATAAAGAATTTATTACAAGTAAAGAATTTATCACCTTTGGTTGCATTTGCTGTAGGACTAATGTTTCTGTAACAGCGTATTTAAAAGTGAACTTCAATCTTCATTTGATTAAACACAATTTACTGACTTCCTCACACGGTTCTGCTTCATTTCTTCAACCTCTCACTGTCTTTTAACACTACTCCCGAATGAATGAGGGATTAGGGAATGACAGATCGGAGAAGTGAGAATAACGAGAAAGGGATGAGAGGAAGTCGACTTTGGTGGTTTCCATTAGCGATGAAGGACAAGATAGAAAGTCTTCCTCTCACTTATACAGTGCACTCACACATTTTTTTTGTCTGCATTAGAGACTAGTTTGTAGTCCAGTAACCTTGTGCTCTGTGCAGTATATATACCATGGTGCTGCACTGCAGATGAAAACAATGATATAAAGTGATTGGGTTTACTGTAACTGTTAAAAGGATGTAATGCTTTCTGCTGGTGTTCGGCCTATACATGATGAATGGGCTTCAACTTGAGCTTCTATTGGCGCAGCTGCTGAGCTGCTTAAGTTATAATGTAGTGAGGAGAGGAGTCTGTGTGCCAACTGGCAACACAGGTATAAATATTGAAGGACTGAAAGACGAGCTGACGGGAAGCTCCACTCAGGACTCAGAGTGAGGATCTCTGTCTCCATCTCTATCCAGCTTTTTTCTGTAGCAGGACTGTTTTAAATCTTTTGGGGAAGTTCATGTCAAGTCTCAAGTCTTGCTCAGCCAATTTCAAATCAAATCTCAAGTCATTTGAGACTAGTCAAGTGTCAGGAGTGTGAGAGCATGTCTAAAGTCTCAAATCCTTCAAGACAAGTCCAAGTCACGCGTCAAGTTGTGTCTCATCGACAGTGTTTTTTTTCTATTTGACACAGAGTTCTTTAAATGCACAGGCCTCAGAGTGAATGTTCAGTTGGCGTGGCTATGCCTGCTGTGTTACTGTTTTCTTTTTTTATGTTGTGGGATTTCACCAGGTCAGAACTTTAGACTTCTTTCTTTCAAATCTCAAGTCCTTAGGCAATCAAGTAAGTAAGTCAAAGCAGTCAAGTCTCAATGAAGTCTCAAGTCCTCATTATTGTGACTTAAATCTGAGTCAAGTCCAAGTCTTACTGGGCCAGTTTGATTATAGATATGTTAAAACTTGATAAGATTCTAGTTGCGATAAACTCTCATCGAAAACGCTCTGTAAGGTTTTTACAAAGAACCTTATGTTGTTGTAGAGAATGCTTTAGACTTTATGGTTGTATTTTCCATTTAAACTGTTAAACCAGAACATGATCTTAGTGTACTTACAGTATGTTTCTCCTTCTCCTGCATCCTTCAGTCCATCCAACCAATTATCCATCCACCAGGCTTTCCACTCTGCTGGTGTTTTCTCCATCAGCCCAGGGCATTATCTCATTCTAGACACGTTGCCAGACATCTGAACCGGATGTAAGGGAGCCGGTAGCAGCCGCTGGAAAGTATTCCGTCCACTTCCTGAGAAAACATTCCTGCTCGTATTGTTGTGGTTGTTTTATTAGCATGGTGTAACCCCTGGACGGGCTTGATGAAAAAATGAAATGGTGAAAATGCTGGACAAAGGTTATCCAACATGTCGGTCAAATTTTTTACAAGGAGATAAAAGGGTGGGAAAGTTGGATTGTTATGTAACTAAAAGGAAAATGTGAAATGTGGAAGTTTCGGTTTAGTTGAAATGATTTAAGACGGATGAAAAACATCACAAAAGTTGCAAACCTGCCTTCATTTGACATTCTCTGTCACTTTTAAGTTCACTGTAATCGCTCTATGCACAGGCTTGATCCCCTACATGCATTTAGTAGTTGCGCAACATCACAGCAAGAGATTACCTCTACCACTAGAGAAATGAAAAGCTGCACTTCTACTACAACTTAGACCCAAATATCAGGATTTGACGAAAGGATTTAACAACATGGAATATGGAATATGATTAAAATGTCTCATTAGGATCAGTTCAGGTGAAGGTCAGGTTCCCATTAAACCAACATGCATCATAACTGTCCCTGTTATTCTAGATAATCTACAAACCTCACTGTTAACAATGCTTATAGGGACTATTACTGTAGTTCCATTGAAAACGTTTAACAGTGTGGTTTATGGATCATCCAGTGTAGATGCCTCAGTATGTTTCACAACTACTATGTTGTTCTATGTATCATTAAATCATGTCTAAGGCAAAAGTCTAAGGCCCATTGCTTCCCTCACTTCTCTCCAAGAATGTGTTTTGTGTGTCTTTTTCCTTTCCAGGTGATGAATCATACAAATTGGAATAACAGCGCACACTTTCAGGCAGTCTCTCCTCTAAACCATGCATAGTGTTGCACTCAGTTGAACACATGAAAAGTGATAGAAGTAGTAAGCTTGAGAGAGAAGATTAAACCCTACATGGCCAATCACTGTGTAAAGCGGGCATTACTGTCAGTTTGTCTTTTTTTGAAAATGTAAACTCCTTTGTTTCTCTGCTGGAGAAAGAGACAATCAGATCAGCACTTTGTTTGAAGCATAGTGATGTTTCTGGAGACAGTTGGACCAATTTGATCATTTTCTAATGCTGTGAGCCCCCCAAAAGGCTATTTGCATTATGGGCAAGTGAGAAAATCTGTTTTTTAATTATATACTGCAAAATAACTGTGCTTACATTTCATCATTTATTCATGTATATTTATGCTTTGCCTCACTAACTACTGAAAACCTATTTTTGTGTAATCATACCAGCTGTCAAGTCAATTTATTTATATAGCCAAACTCACAAAATTGCTTCAAAGAGCTTTAATCTAATCTGTACAGCATATGACAGCCTCTATCTTAAGATCTTTGATTCAGATAAGGAAAAACCTACCAGAAAAAGCAAATGTAAGAAACCTCAGGAAAGAGATAACCTTATTCCAGGATGAACAGAAATGCAATAATACAGTGGATACGTGTACAGAGCAGAACAAAATAATAATAATAAAATTACAGTAGGGGAAATCAGAATGACAACATGAGGGAGATAGACTGCAAACATACGTGAAGAATATGGATCCAGGAGGACGTCAAGCAACTTCTGGGTGCCATAGCTATGCTTTTTTTTTTTTTTGCTAGATCACAAAAGTGTCCCTGAAAAGGAAAGAATTACTGGGCATGGTATGATGTCTTCACTATCAACAAGTATCCATGCAGTCTCCATGTGATTTCTCCATCGCTGCCGTAGCCTTGACATGTAATTACATTTTTTAGGAGGTGCATAATAGCTCTGGTGTAGCCTTTGATGTAGCTACAAAGACTATGTTCATAGGCTCCTTTGCACCGTAATAAGAATAAATCAGGCTAAACAAAGCTGCGACCACTCCTGTTCCTGGGGTTGTGAACTGGTCTCTTACTGGTTTCAGTGGACAGAAACTTGGCCTAGGTCACGGTGCTAGTTAGATTTTTGTTGTTGAGCTGTCTGCCAGCAATGTGGACATCAGTTTATAACCAATAACCAACCTTAATGAGAGCAAGGAAACCCATAGGCACTACTGCAAGTGTGTCTAGGTGTGTCTGAGCCTATTCTCTGCAGTGTGTTGTGCATGATTTCATCCACGTTTTGTACATGTGTCACCTCTTACCTTCTCACATTCCTGCAAGCATGTATGTGTGTGTTCTGTAAAGCGTATGTTATGTGTGTGTGTGATCTCACCCACCTGCCTCAAATCTGTCTTACCTCATACCTTCACACATCCCTGCCAGATTGAGACAGTGTGTGTGTTTGTGCTAAAAGTTCACTGAGCAGTCCCGGGTTGTGACACCAACCAGTGCAAACATCTCTCATTTATCTTTCCTGGTTTTTTTTTTTCCCTAGACAGAAAGAATGGAGGGAAAAGAAAGGAAAGGCTTTTGTTTTTGCTAAAGGAGTGGAAAAATAGAGCGAGGTTTCCCCTGAGGGTGTGGCTGCTCTGTGATGTCATGCGGTTGCCATGGTTACTGTGTGTAATCATTGTGTTTTTCAAGAGGGGAGACATTTGGAGATCCTGTCATGCATTGTTAATAGGCACATTGCAGTCTTTACACACACACACACACACACAAGCTAATAACACACCCATTCTCACACTGTGATGTTATTGGCTCTTTAAGCCGACTGAAAACAACCAGATGTGTCAAACTGGCTCTGCTCACCACAATGCCTTGTCTTCATTTGACTTCTTTTCAAATGGATGTCTGTGTGTGTGTGTGTGTGTGTGTGTATGTGTGTGTGTGTGTGTGTGTGTGTGTTGCTGCTTTGTGAGATCATTATATCTTTTTTTCTGCTGAGGCTTTGTTGATAGACAGTATTGTCAAGTCATTTACATCAACACACTGCATGATAAAAAGGTAATAGGTTAAAAAGAATTGATGATATTTCACATTCACAAGATATACCTGCTTCTTAAACATAGCAATGTCAATCAAACAAACAGGATTTATGAGGAAAATAAATAATTATAAGGGCCTTTTTACGCAGTTGTACCCATAGTATACTAGCAAAACAAATGGACAAATCATAAAAAAAGAGTCAAAGGCAAGACAGAACACACCATTATGAAAGTTTATTTTAGGAGAAAAAAAGAGAGTAAAAGATAAGAAAGAATATCATCGCAACACTAAGAATCTACAGCGCTGGCGGCTCTGTGAGGCTGTAGTTTGGTACAGTTGTGCTTTGAGCTAAATGCTAATGTCGCAATGCTAACATGCTCACAATGACAATGTTAACATGTCGATGCAGATTTAGCAAGTATAACGTTCTCCATGGTAGTTTAGCATATTAGCCAAATTTGGCTATTATGACTAAAAACAGAAAAGACATTTTTAGCTATTAGTGGCACTAGAGGAAAAGTCATGGGACAGTTACTATTCATCCGACGGCAATCCATCCGATATTTGTCAAGATATTTCAGTCTGGACCAACCCACCGATTGATTACCATTGCTAGCATGGCTACAAAGAACAATTATATCATTATTGGTCAGTCATCTACATTGAGAAAAGACATAACCTAGTAAAAAGTGGATGACAAAGCTGATGCCTACCCTTGTGATGAATAAGTCACTATGCACAATGGCTTTGATTTTGTAATTAGCTTGAAGCCATTCATGTTGCAGAGGATGCATTTGCATTCTTATAGTTTTTGCTACTAAATTATTTCAGTTATCAGTTTTGTGTAATCTGTCTTTTTTTAACCTTTCCTTTCTTCTGTCCATGCTTCCCTTTCTCCTCCCTCCCTGCCTCCTCTCAGTGTGTGGATGTGAACTGGCCCAGGGAGGCTTTTTCGTGCGTCAGGGTGAATATATCTGCACTCTGGACTATCAGCGGATGTACGGGACTCGTTGCTTCAGCTGCCAGGACTTCATTGAGGGGGAGGTGGTGTCCGCCCTGGGAAAGACTTACCACCCTCGCTGCTTCGTCTGCGCCTCCTGCAAGTAAGAGACCAGGGATTTTGGGGATAGCATTTAGTTCACGTAGCCACATCTTCTGTTGTACTCTGGTGTCCAGCTCTACAACTCAAAACACTGTAAGATGTAGACTTGGGTCACATTTTTTGCACTCAAGTCATGAATTTGATGTTTTCAGACTCTTAAGGAATCAAAAAAGACTCATAGCTTAAAGAGACATTTCAGTTCCATGCAACCTGTAGTTTTGGTCATCATTCTTATCAGTAATAATATCATTGCACTGATCTAGTTCATTGCTAAAAACTGGGAACATGGCATAGTAAAAAGAAATCAGACAGGTCAAGAAACACTATTTTTAAACAAACCCCTAGGCTTGTCATCACCCAAGTTGTCCGTTGGAAACATTCTGGCTCAATTTTGACCCACTGTACTTCCCATAGTTGCGTGCACACAGTTTCCAGTGCAAGGAGGGATTATTATATACATTATGGGTGATGATGATGATGAATGCTTCAGGTTTAATCAAAGGCAGCGGAGAACATAGATGTTTTTAACCTGAATTTAAAGGTAATCAAATTTTGGGCAGGTCTTTCTGATGCATCTGACAATTTTTGTGACTTTCGTGACAATCATGCCCACTTCATGCAGTGATCAGTCAGGTGTGCAGAGGTTAGAAAGTAGGCAGGACTTGAACCTCCTTCTCAAATTCATGTTTTTCATTTTTTACACAACTGCTTCCGTCACCTTTTGTGTGCACAACCAAGTGCGGAACTACAAATGTCTGTAGGTGAGACCGTCCAAAAGTATGTACCATAATCCCCATTTGTATGTTTCATCACTTCCTGCCCCTCTCTCTACGACGGCCTGACTTCGAGTGTGGCCATTCAGAACAGTTATAAACGCTTTTTACTTTAGGTGTGGTTGCACGACACTTTATATGAGCTACTTTGGTTCAAGCATACCCCGGCCTTAACTAAATGCTGCTTCTTAATCTTTAGTGAGCTCTCTGGGAACAGTTAGTGGACCTCTAACCGATGAACTGAGAGGCTGAGGGGGTTCATTTAATTTAAAGACAGTCCGAGATGTATTTTGGTTGAGATTTATAGACAAGCAGTCTTAAGCTCTTTTTTATGACACATTGGAAGCTAATGCTGAGACCTAAGAATTATTATGTGTTCAGTTTTTTTTTTTGTATTTGTTTTCTGGGTTTGCTAGTAGCAGCATTCTGAGTGCACTGAATGCCACCTACCTTAGCATCCACTTCTAGGGTTTTAGCTTTTAGCCACATTTGTTAATAACACCCAAAGATGACTTGTAGGTAACCAAAACATGGGGAGGGGTACATGCACATACACATTTCTACATTTGAGTTCCTCTGATGTATGCCTGTTTTGCATCTATCATTAAGTGAACCTTTAACCTAAACCTCATTAGCTCAGAGCACTCCTTTTCCACAATGTTCCGTGTCTCTGTGGGTTCTTACAGATCTAAAAGTGTCTTAAATAATTATGAAGGTCATACAAGGTCTTAACCACGTTTACATGCTACATTAGGAAGTGAATAGGCTAACTATGATGCAAAACGGATATGTCTGCATCAGCTGGTGGCCTGACCCCTCCTTGTACTTCCCGTGACTAAAAGAGCTCAAAATCAAGATACAAAAGCATCTTTTCAGATGGAGATATGGCACACGCAATGTGTTATTTCACACACATCATCAACAGCAGGACTCCTCTGGTGGACTGTAGGTGTCATTTACAAGTACATAAAACTATAACATAGATGTATAAATATAGGCACACACATGAAGACACGTGTCATCCTCACCTGTTTCCAGCCATGTGCATGCTCTTACTGACTGTGCAATGTGTGTGTATGACCAGTGTTGTTTCTCAGGCCTAGAAAGGTAATGGGAGCCTCTCTCTGGCAGGCATGTTAAGTGTGTGGTCAGACAGTGCGGCCACTTAGCCCATTCCCACAGCTAGTGTTAAGTATCTTCTGAACTGGGGGTGGGTTTTTCTATGTGCGTGTGTGTTATCATGCTATCATACCTTGGTGATCCCTCCGCTGAATCAGAGATCAGAATGTTCCAGTGTGGCATTTGAGGTTTGTAATGTGATCATGAAACTCCTGTGCTCCTCTTATAACAAATATCACTTTTGTGGTAGCAAAACACACAGGCTTATTGTGAGGAATATAAAAATAGGTTGAGAGAGCTTGAGGGAGACATCCAGCTCAGCTGCGTGTGTGTGTGTGTGTGTGTGTGACGGTCACAGCACTGTATTGATCTTCAGTAATTCATCAAGAGTAATCTAGCTGTGTTTTCACTCACTGTCTGGGCTTTGTTGTGTGTTTATGTCTGTCTGTCTGTCTGCATTTGTATATGTTTGCTACCACACAATTCACCTGCAAGTTCTATACATGTTTTAATTTGCAATATATCACTGCATACAATTTATGTTAAACCACTGAGAAAGGATCAGATGACTCATTAATCAACACTGTCAAACTTGGCTATCATCACAGAATGCATCAATTTATAGTCATGTTTCCTGATTTTTAGTTCTTTTTTTCTTTACATTTAAGCCATTTTCATTAATAACAACAGCAAATTTGATTTCTTTTGGACTCTTTTACAGCACATTGCACAATCATAGGCGTGACTCACATTTCTTACGAAGTTATTATACCAACATAAAAAACTTCATTGGTATTGCACTAACAGAGGTCTTCAAATATTTAACAAAACAGAAGAACCAAAACCAAAGGAATGCTGATCAGTAGAAACATATGTAAGAAAAATTAATAAAACAATAGGTTAAACAAAAGAAAATAGTTACTGAATTGACTGTGGTAAACAAGTATATAAGTTAAACATAATAAAATAGGCAGGGGCAGTGCTGCAGCCACCCCCTCCCCCTGCTTCTGTATTTGTACAGATTACAACAAGAAGCTATACAAGTGAATCTTTAAACCAGAAAGACTCGTTATGCCAACCCTGAAAAAAAAGCCCAGAACTTGACTGTTTATGCATGAATAACCAGTAATCTCTGCCTCTCCCAGTTTGCCTGGATGTATTTCTCCTCAGTAGCTGGCTGTCATAGTGTGACAGCAGCTCTAATATCACATTTCCGAGCTGTAGGAAGCAGCACGTGGCAGCCAGTCAGAGCCCTGCTTTGCCAAGGAATAGTTATTCCGTCTGTACTTGACTCAGTGACAGCAGCTGCATTTGAGCAGCATGTACCAACAGCCAGGAGATATAAACATGGTTACACTGTGTTTATATTGACTCTAACATTATAATGTCATTTGTCTCTGAAGGGACTTTGGCTGGTGAATAAATTTACAATTACTCAATAGCTTGATCTAATCATTTCCTTGCAGCAGCATCCATGTCTGAATGTTGAATCCAGTGTCAGTGTGCCTTAAGCTGCACTTCTTCAATTGCCCACGAAATGCTGCCTGGAAGTAAACAAACTCTGTCTGGAAATAAAAGTTATTACATTTGTGTCACAACAAGATCAGCTCATTTATATAACATTTAATGTGTAACCAGGTGAAGACTTGGTCACACCCGAACATTACACCTAAATCTGAATACTGAACATCTAATTTCCAAAACCATAGGCGGTGATCTGCTACTATTACAGCCTCCACTCTTCTGGGAAGGTTTTTCAAGAGCATTTGGAACATGGCTGCAGGGATTTGGTGCCATGCACAAGAATTAGTTTGGTGACTCTTCTTGGGTGATGAGGCCTGGCTGGCAGTCAATGTTCCAGTTTATCTCAACAGTGTTGCATGGGGTTGAGGTCAGGGCTCTGTACAGGCCAGTCAAGTTCTTCCACACCAAACTGGGAGAAACATTTCTTTATGGACCTGACTTTGTGCATGGTGGTATCATCATGTTGCATCATGAGGCACCATTGAAGCACACTATTTATCAGGCAGATCACAATATGTGCAGGTTGAAGAGCTTAAATCAATATCTCTAAATGTGGCCGAGGGTACACCACAGGGTTCAGTATTGGAGCCCCTTATTTTTCCTGTCACAGTCTTGGAATGGCAAATTTCCACTTTTATGCTGATGACACAGTTATTTACTGTTCTGCACCATCTCAGAAAGAAACTTTGGGTAATTTATTGTCTGCTTTAATGTTTTACAACGATGACCTTGATCCTGTCACTCCTATTCAGGCTGATGAGAATGAGTCAGTGTCTGTGTACAAATATGATGGATTTGTAATCAATACCTGTCTCTCTTTTCATTCCCGATATTTCAAAAGAAAGGCAGGACTTTTCATTCAAGGTTGAGAAAAATCTTGTCACTGCCACATTTCTTTCTTTTTATGGGCTATGGAGACAGTTTAAACAAACATGCCTTTTCCTAATGTCTTGCACTTTGGATTATGTTTATTATGGTGCTCTGAGGTTTATTACAGAACAAAAGTACACACAGTCGTGCCCAAATTAATCCAAATCCAAAATAAATCAGACTAGAAAAGACAGTTTCTGTAGAAATTGCGTGTGATTGTTGAAAGCTGATTTAGATTGCATTACTGGAAGCTCAATAATATTGAAAATCTAAAACAACAATGAGCAGGTATCGAATACAGAAGCTTGTTATCTGTCAGGGAAAGCTGACTATGAGAACAGTACTAAGATCTACCATTGAGCTGGCAGACATTCCCTTAAATGTGAGAAAAAAGTTCCAGTTTTGTTGAGGAGAAATTTATTTGCCTAAAACTAGAGCTTGTAGTTTAGAAATTTGTGCATTATTGGTGGCAGCAGGATTACCTTACCATGAGAATGTATTATATGTGTACAAAGCGTTAGAAGGAAGAGAGAATCTGTAAGTTTAAGGAACTGGAGTGAGAGGAGACAAACAGCCAGCAGACTGTATTGCTGTCAATGAGAGTATGACAGGGACTCCCCATCAATTAAGGTTTAAATCTCAAAAACTATGAGTCCTATTTTTAAATATGTGGAAAAGCAATGTCTCATCATAAATTACTCAGCAGTTTTGGGGTAGCCTTTTATTGAAAGTAAAACAGTACTCCCTAATGATTAGACGGAGGCTACATCCTAACCACAGATAGTCATTAATAGTCAATCAGATAGTCATTGATCAAACAGATAGTCATCAGTTATTGCTTTTACTTCATGTTTGTTTAGAGAATTCTTTCAGGTATGGTGTAGGAGGATTTTACTCATCAGTCCGCAATGAAATCTGCCTCACTCTGCCTGTTTCAAAAACTTTTAATAAGTTTGTAAGCTTTTTAGAAGCAGAATGTACAGTATATCAGACAAAGCCTTAGCTTGATGTTCTGACTGTTTTCTTTTTGTTTGCAGACAGCCATTCCCGGCCGGTGACCGAGTGACATTTAACGGGAAGGAGTGTATCTGCCAAAACTGTACCCAGCCTCTCCCTGCCAACAGCCCTGCACCCATACAGGCTGTCCACAGTTAGTACTTTGTTTATGTCTCTGTCTCTCTGTCTCTAAATCATGCCAAAGGTAAACTTTTGCCCCTTGCAAACTATGTTTTTTGCACTGCTTGGCACCATAATTTTCTGTTCCATCTCTTAAATTGGCACTTTCTTAATTTGTGTCAAGCCATTCCCTTCTCCGGAAACCAAAATGTTCTTTTTGTCCTTTAACTTAAATCAAAGTACTGCACAGAGAATTCTTCGGCTCGGAAAAAGCAAACTTTAGTATTATTTCTCATCGATTGATCTCCCTTCATCTCTCCGTCCTGTGTGCAGACTGCTGCGGCTGTGGGAAGGAGTTTCAGAATGAACAGTCCCTTGTTGCACTGGACAAGCATTGGCACCTGGGCTGCTTCAAGTGTAAAGTCTGCAACAAGGTCCTCAATGCCGAGTACATCAGCAAGTAAGTCTGGCCTTCATTGCTTTTAACTCAAGTGTCACAGAAGATCTTACAACTGAATCAATCAAAACCAAAGTTCCTTTTATTTGGCTGCCAAATTTCCATCAAATCAGGTAATTTTACATTTCTTGCCACTTTTTGACAAATTAAAGGAAACACTTTAACATTCTTAGCATTCTCCACCACCATCATCAAAACACCAAATCAGGGAATATATTTAAAAACATTGCTGTTTATCCCTCCAATAAAGTTCCACACGCTTTGAGAATCTATGACAAAGAGCACTGAGTTCTTCTGGTGGAAAAACACCACACTATTACATTTTACACTGTTTTTTTGTTTGTTTTTTAAAATTGTCACCCATCTGTGTAAAGCCAAATATATAATTTTTTTGATCTTTTCTAATCTTGAAAAAAAAGGACCTATGATTATATTTAACCACAGGCTTGAAGTCTAAGAAATTGGTCAAAGCAAACTTTTCTTTTGACTAAATCTAAAAGTGTTCACCATATTACACCCATTCTTGACACTCTTCAATGAAAAATTTAATTTTTGTTTTCTGTCACAGTTTCATATTGATGGTATGTAACCCCAAACTACAATACCTACTGGAGTACAAATAATAAGGAGAGTAGATGCAGAGAAAACACTTTCAGAAACCAAGCTATGGTTTCAGATATGAGCATTGTAATACCATCCTCTGAATTATATTGTAATAACAAGAACTACATATATTACATCACAATTCTGGAAGCAGATGATGCTGTAGAACTACTTTTGAACAGTTTTAAGTCTTGCACTGTGTGTACATTCTGATGGTTGGATGGCTGCAGCAGGAGCTATACCCAGCACCTTCCTTAAGCACTTGCTGATTGCTGTCAGTTCAGAGGATTCTGACGCTCTAAGCTGTCTCCTGTGTGAAGTGAAGTGTGTCTGATCGTCTGCGCTGTCTCTAATCTGCTGTCTTGTCCTGTTTTGTGCCACCAGGGATGGGATCCCCTACTGCGAGATGGACTACCACGCCATGTTCGGCATCCAGTGCGAGAGCTGCAAGAAGTACATCACCGGAAAAGTCCTGGAGGTAAAGTCACAGCACTGATGGGTTACATTTAAAATAAATACTTTACGGTAGCTTTTAGCTCACTGGGATGTAGCTTTTAGCTTTTAGCTGCCCTCATAGAGACTAAACAAGAAATAGATATAAAGGTTTTTATGAGCAATACTGCTGTGTAATAATCAACAAATAACAACAGAAACATGCATCAGAAATGCATGTTGGATGCAGGATAAATACATAAAGGGCCCTTAAAGGGGCACTCCACCAATTGTACATGTCAATTAACTAGTCACAGGGAGTACTACTTAGTTTGTATAAACAGTTGTACAATGTCTTTTGTGGCTCTGGATAAGCTCTGTCAAGTCTGAGGAAGTAGAGTACGTGGGAGCAGTTATTTCAGGCATCCAGTGTTCCGAGAATAAAAGTACTGTTCATTTTTTGCACAGACTATGTCACTTGACTTGCAGTTGGAGCACATATTGGGCTCAAACTTTCTTATTTGGATCACCAGTACAAAGGATGAGCAACTGCAATATAAAAATGCAACCTGTGCATATAAAAACAAAGAGACTACAACTCCCAACGTGCATTTAGGTAAGACACATCTTATCACAGAGCTTGTAATTCTCTTGGATCTGGGTGCATTGAGGTGAAAAGAGGTAGGGATTTACCAGTCAGAAAGGGTCTAATGGTAAGACACTATCATGTTGCATTCTGGGAAATGTAGGATTCTTGATCCTGACCCATACTAGGGACTAGAAGTCAGGATATCTCAGCCTCTGCTTCTCCAATTTTGACAATTCTTTTTAAAATATGTCTTTTGTGGGTCTTCAGTTTTTTGAGGTGAAAAAACTAAATCACTTGAGTGCCACTTTAAATAGCATAAACTTATTGTCATCATATTCTTCTGTTTCTGTCCTCTACCATTACTATTTTGTATAATGTTATGATCTTGTTTTTCTCATAGCAAGAGGCTCCAGTGTTGACCTCATTTCCCCAAAGGGATGTTTAAAATTTTATTAGATCTTATACAGCCCATAACGCAGAAGAGATGCATAATAAATGCATAGAGAAGGGCTTATAGAATACCTACACCGCTGTATAGATCTCGAAAAAGCTCTGTTTTATGTATGACTTTACAGTTTTTAAGCTTTGACATCATCAGTACTAGAATTTCCCTGTGACTATGAAAAGGACAGTGCACAGTGCAGCTTCCAGAGGCGAATGGGGTGAGATTATGCATTAGTCCCACTGTAGCCTGCTGTGTGTGGGTCCACAGAGAATAACCGGCCAGCCAGGATCTGCATGGCTATTCAGCACAATCTCTTTTTCTTTTTCTTTGCTCTGGGCTAACGGCTTTGACCTCACCATCTACAGCACACACACACACATATTAGCTCTCTTTGTTCCCTCTCCTCCTCTGCCTCTCAGGCTTGTCACTCACTCTCAGGTGCCAGTCTGCCTCTACATTCCTCTCTGTGCCATGAAACAAAGTGACGCAGCCTCCTGTTCTAGAAAATACCGACAGCTACAAAACGTCACCGGTGTCCAATGAATTTTGAAATGTTATTAGATACATGGTGTCAGAAACATGTCAGAACAGGCACGTCATCCCCAGGTTGTCACTGTCATTAAGTCATGTGTGTGTCATTTTACTGTTTGTGTGTGTGTGTGTGTGTGTGTGTGTGTGTGACCTGATTCAGTCTGTGTGCCTTATTGAACAGTATATACACAGATGGACAGAAAGAGAGAGTTTCACTGCAAAAATAGTGGAACAGACAAAACTAGACTAGAAGAGTAAAAAAGCAATGCTGGTGGCCAACAACCGGACTACACAATGGGGCCAAAAATCTGACACTGGGGTGAGATTATTCCATTTTTTACCAATGAATTTTTGTTCATATGATCTTGGAACCAAGGTTTGATATTTAGATTTTATGAAAAATTAGACTAATGTTGTTTCCTACCTGCATACTGCTTCCATTTTTCATGTAGTCATGCTAAATAATAAAACACATGTCTTGCTGACTCCAAGAAATTCTATATATTCAGCATAATCAATAGCAAATTTTCAAGCTGAGGTGTCTTATTTTTATGCACACAAAATGGTGAAGTGGTTCACACTTAATGAAATAAGATTCCATTGACATATTTCCATATTAGCAGATGGAGTTAAATCTTTGTTTGTCTGATGGATCTTACTCTGTTAAATTATGACGAGATTCATGATATCACTAGCTGAGATAGCTGGTAGAAGAACAACACATATAGCTCTTTATTTTTAACTGCAAGTTCACCTGAAAGAATAAGGCTGACATTTTTCTTTATCTTTATTATTTTCAACAAATTGCACGAAAAAAACAGAACCAACTATGCTTAAAACGTGTTGCAAATATATGAATTTTCAAAAAGTGTCAGTAAATTCCTAAAATGACTGTGCACTATAGTTTTTCAGCAAACTTTACTCAAACAGAAAAAAATAACACATTTGTTGGGGATTACTTTAATCCACATTTGGTGCTTTTTTTGGTGCTAGTGTGTATTTCCGACAGCAGGGCAGTGACAGCAGGAGCAGATCACCTAGTGTTAGTCTTGGATGACAATGAAGCTCTATGACACAGAGGAATAAGGGTTTGGTCTTTTCAGTGGGATTTGTACAGAAAATATATAAGAAAAATATAGCCGACGTTATCCTTCAAAGCCAACCTAAGAGCTGTGTAAAACCATATAATACATAGACAACATACAGATCTGGTTGCAGTTATTATAATTATATTTACCGCTGAGGTATTCCCTCTCAGCTATTATGTATTCTGAAAAGCTGTAGGATCTTTATGTTTAGTGTTATCAATGAGTATATTCACACAGCTGCCCTACCTCCAAGAAACATTTGTGTGACTGTGATTAAAATAAGTCTGATGTTTTGCAGCAGTCCATGCAATTTAGCCTGCTAGTTTAATGCGTAAGAAGAGACAGAGAGAGATGGAAAGGACTGGATGGGAGAGGCAGGTAGAAATCAGTGCAGGAGAATGTGGTAGTGAAGCAGCCTGTTGTTCTGTGGTGATGGAGGGAACAGACACGGGATACTCTCCTTGGGCGGATAGAGGGATGAGGAGAGGAGGAAAGGAAGAAAGCTTTTAGACTGGGGGTCTTGGAAGCTCCCGCCGTGACCTCGGAACAACAGAGCAGCTTTATAGGGACGAACAACAATCCCTCTCTCTCACTTTCTCTCGTTTCTTTCATCACATAGCGGTCTCTCACATTCTCTCCTTTCATAAACACCTATCAGGTTCCAGTGTCTAGAGAGCAGCGGAAACATAAGAAATGGAATGAGAGCATGTTTCTGTGTTTCTCTCAGTGTGTGTGTTTGTGTGTAAATGACATCATCCACCTCCATTTGCCATTGTGTTGGGCGATCAGGTGTGTACTAGGTTCTTTGGCCCTGCAGGGTCTGGAGCTAAAGTCAGTCAAGCAGGACTAAAAGGAACTCTACCTATAAAGTGTCTGTGTGTGTTATGTTCATGTGTGTGTACTGACAAGGGAGTAGTGGAGTTTATTTGCTTGAGGCAGAGGTTAACGTTGTCACCATATTACCCAGAGTTTTGAGTTTTTGAATTGATACTAATAAGAAACACATTTACTACCTGAAAAGTATGAGTCATATGACTATGGAGCAGTAGAGAGTCTAAAAAAGTAAAACAATCTCTCCTGAAATCAAACTCCAGGGGTGGAAAGCAACTAAGTACATTTAATCAAGTACTGTAATTAAGTACATTTTTAGGTACTTAAACTTTGAGTATTTTCATTTTCTGCTACTTTTTACTTCTAAGATTTTACATTAAAAAAACATACGACAAGCTAATAAGGTACAACTTTTTGTTAAAAATTATACCATAGGTTCCCAACCTTTTTGGCTAGTTGGGGTCCCTTGTCACATTTCAGATGTCAGTGAGTTCCACCAAAGAGATGGTTTCATTTAAATAACTTTTAGAGATCAAAGGGTTAAAATTGTTCACAAAAAAGCTAAGTTTTGTGAAGCATAACTTTGTTTTTTCTTCTTTCCTACCAAATGAATCATCTAACAACCCGCCAGATTTATCTTTGGACCAAACAAGGACTGTGTACAAAGTAGTTATCTCTAGATTTGATCAGCTGCAACAGTAAAATGCTTCTTACGCATTGATGCATCAGTATCAACTTTTACTCTTGATACTTAAAGAACATTTTGCTGATAATACTTCTGTACTTCTGTACTTTTACTGTAAGTAGGATTTTGAATGCAGAACTTGGTACTCTTACTTAACTAAAGCTAACTAAAGAATACTTATTCCACCACTGTCAAATTCACACTTGATAAAATAAAACTAAATGTGAAAGGTTGAAAGTAGGTTTGAGCTATCGAGAAACAGGATTTGAACATTTTAAACCAAGATTTGAATGCTTCATACCCATAATATTAGTGTGATGTTGACATTTTAATAAAATGTTCCAAGAGACTAAATAGTTCTTCTTGTAGAATTCATATGTAAAAAAAACGCTAGCTAACAGTTAACTAGGCTATCACTTCCACTCAACTTTTCCTGCTGCAGCACCAAGAGTGAGTTGATATTGTATGATATTAAATATGACATGCAAACAAACTTTCTGAGGCACAGTTCCTCTGAAAGATTTTGTCATGCTCAATAAACAAAGTCCCAGCTCTTTGGGATTCTTTGTAATTTTTAAATCAAATGCCACCATGCAGGGTTGTCTCAGTGTATTAGGAGTAGAGGCCATTTCCAGCCACTCTACCTGTGCTGGACTGCACTTTGAAACAGTAATGGAGAGGCTGAGCATTTAAAATGTCATGACATTTGGTTGAGATCAAAGAGTCTGTTCTGTGGGGATGTAACGAGTCAATAACTGGAGCTGGTAGTGGTGGAGGAGGGCGAATTGAGACTGTTTATTGTTTTTGCCTCTATCTTAGCAGCTCAGTACTCATTGCTGTGTCTGTTCATTGCTCGTCCCAGTAATCACCTGTCAGTCATATAGTGTGAGTAAGTGCTCTGATGTCTGGATTTTCTGTTAGGCAGAGATATGAGTATGCTTACGGAACAGTGGGTGAAAGAGCACAGTGCAGAGGGGCGGTATTGTGTAGGTTTACTCCAGCAATGATTTTATTTTAATACAGAAGAAAACTGACAAGTAGCCTACCTCTGAGAAGATGAGTAAGAATCCAGCAGTCAAGAAGGGTTTGGGCATTGTCCATCATGAGTCTCTCTCAGGTTACACCATGGACAAACAAGGTCAAAGTTGAAACTGAGCTCACAAGGTAGCGCAGCCACAAAGTTCGACATCTTCGCTCTCTCCATGAGAAAATAATTCTGACCACAAGCTGTTCTTCTGTTTGCTCCAAATAAGCCAGAAATACAGTATAACACTCATTCTCACTCTAGTGTGAGAGAAAGGCCTCAGTATGCTTCAAAGTCCCTGTTGGACCATCTAACAGCGTTTAAATCTTGCTCACAATGGCGGAATAAAGGGGGACTGCATCTGACAATTTTTGTAACTTAATGAAACAATCTGACAATCACAGTCACTTTACGCAATGATTGGCTGGGTGTGTGGAGGTGAGAAAGTAGGCAAGGTTTGAACTCTCTCAAGCTCTCTTTTCCTTCTTCGCACAATTGCTTTCTTCACCTTTTGTTTGTATAATTGAGTGCAACACATGACGGCCTTCAAGAAGAGTCTGTCAGATAGTGCGCATTGTAATCAACCCATTAACTGCATGCTCGTCTGGCTGCCTTTTCAAGCAAGTATTCATATATTGTACGACCTAGTTTGTTTGAAGTACACTGAGACCTTGAGTGTGAGTTTGTAGAACAGGGAATGTTCAAGCTTGAAGCTTGGATATTGATTGAATTTCTGTTGTGTTGTAGTCAGTGATGCAGAGAGTAGGAAAATGTCACAAATTATTACTTTGAAACACAGAGTTTGATGTAGGTACACTTGACTTGATGAAAGACTGACCTAGACTATGAAACACATCATTGATTTTGTTTGTGTGTTTGTGCTGTAGCCGTGCCCGACTCACCAAAATCTATTCTAATCTTCCAAATGGACAACCTCCCTCGCCTGACTGGGTTCTGCACTTGCTAGATGAGGTGATGGACAGGGTGGCAGAGAGAGGATAATTTTGAGAGAGCAGATGGTCTGTAGGTAATTGGGTAAATGAAGAGGTAACCTCAGCTGCCCTTTTACCACTTAGTTGCCATGATCTCTCCCTGCTCTCTACCACAGATGTGTGGGTAAGCCTAAAACTCGGCAGGAGCCTCAGCCACAAACCTCAATCCTGGCTCCCCAGCTACAGCCCCATTCCAAAGTAAAACATCCAGTCATTAGCTTTCAAGTTCATTCCCCCTCTAATATCCTCAACCCCTCCTCTTCCTTGACTTATCAGCCCTGCAGGACATTGAATATGATAATTTTCCCCTCTTGCTGCTTCAGATTCTGACAAAGGAGGGATTTGATTGCAGGGCTATCTCCTTTCCGGCCTCCTCATACTTTCCATGTTTGAATTTCAATCCAGTTCCGGGCTTTTATCTCTGGGCCTCAATGTTTCTAAGTCAACTTCCTCTTTTCTCTCAGTCTCTGTCTATTTATCTGTCTCAATTCAGTTCAAATATGAACTTTTGGCATGGCGTCCACAAGATGCTGCCAGTACTCAAGCACCTGACCTCTATTTTTCTCCCAGTTGTACCTGGATGGAGTCCACATGCTCGTTTTTAGTCGGTACATGTCAGGTTGCTTCCTCTCTCCACCTGCTGTCTATGTGTTCCAGATAAGAATTAAGCAGGGTGTTATCCAAGAAATAGGGTGTCGACGTCCTGTTTTCTGGTATTGTTCCATATTGAGATGATGCAGCAAAGTGGCGGGACCTCAGAGGATTTGTAAGCAATCAGTCCGCTGTTTAAGCAATATGGGATTCCTTTGGGAGGCCGAGATCAACAGAATTAGATGACTGTTTTACAAGAAGAGAAAAGGTCTCATTGCAAAGGAATCCATCTTAAGTGATTTGGTTCATTGGTGAGTCCATAAATCATATGTTTTAAAACAAGAAAATCTGCCAACAGAGTGAGATAATTCTGCTTGGTTCCAGTAGAGTTTTGTGTTGTCATAACACAAAACAAGACAGAAAAACTCACTGATATTGAATAATGGCTGTACAAATAGGATGGTCTTTGGATTACATAATAGACTGAATAAACAGTCATAATTTAGTTTTGTTTTTTGGAGAAAAGGTTTGAGACAAACTAGCTTAAGTTAGCTTAGACACTGTTGAGGTGCCCTTGGAGGTCGTCATTCATCCAAAATTTTGGATAGATACATGATGGACCCATGAAATCTACACGAACCCAGCATGCATTAATGCATTTTTCAAAAAAAGAGCCCCAGTCCAAAAGGGACCTGAGAACAGTTAGGTGCTAAGCTAATCCAATCCAAACTGACCCAAATGAAAAAATGCATTTTTGAGTCTTCACCAACATTGGCAGCAGTATTTTGGACCTAACTCGACTCGATTACTAGTAACCGAGACCTGAGAACAGGGTGGACCGGTGAGGACCTCTAGATCCCTGGTGCCTGTGGTTTCACCCAGAGGCATTGTACACTATGGCTTTAAAGATTTAAGTATCACAGACACATACATCCTCGCCTTGAAGACTCACACTGCCTTGTGGATTCCTCTTCAAGCTCTGGAGATAACATATCACCCCCATTAACCTCTAAACATCAAGCCACATAATAGTAACTCCATGCTAAACTCACAGGTCATGATAAATGGTCAGCCAGTGCTTACTATTGTTTAGGTTTATTGGATCATTTTTTGAATGTTTTGGACAATTTGAGTTGAGTGGAGAGGGCGATTTCACCATTGAAGCCAAAATTAACAACTAATTGTTATGTACCTTGTATTTTGAGTTCATTATGTAAGTCGTAGATGAGTCAAGATGATTGTATGTTGCCTTTGCATCCTTCTCTGCACTGAACGCTACTGCAATGCCTATTGCGCAACACAAAGGCTCCACCTTGTGGTCAACTCATACAACACACCCTTTTCTTTGGTCATTTGTAGCTTGTGGCACCTTAATTAAGCGATGCTAATTGAATTCCGAATTACAATAAGGTCAGCAACACTCCAGGGACTAGCTATTCATACTGCATCAGCATTTTGAATCGACTATTCATGAATTTGCTAATAAAGTGAGCTTTCAGACATGCA
This sequence comes from Thunnus albacares, assembly GCF_914725855.1. Taxonomy (NCBI): domain Eukaryota; kingdom Metazoa; phylum Chordata; class Actinopteri; order Scombriformes; family Scombridae; genus Thunnus; species Thunnus albacares. The sequence goes on along the minus strand of NC_058127.1, from coordinate 24,330,279 downwards.
GAGAGAAACCTCTTGGATGCACACACACAAACACTAATATCTTTGAATCAGTTTGTGGTTGCAGGGTTGGTGGGACAGTGTTTTTCCAGATCATCCTGCACTGAGATGAGACAAAGCACTTAGGCATATTTGTATTCCTTAAATATGTCAAGTACTCAGCTGTGAAATCCACAACTAGTCTTTTCTTGTTCAGTTGTGAGTGGGTTTTTTTGCCGTTTTTCCTGAGCTGCATTGGTTTATCATCATTATCAGAACTATGCATGAGCACTATACTCATGTGCATTCTATAGCTGATTATTAAGAAGAAGACTGGGGTTACTTTGTCTCGCCTGATTTTACACATTAAAGACTGTTTAGTAGTCATGGAGACACTGTTCAGCCTGTAAAAACAGTTGTACAGTATGTCTTCTGTGGCTCAGGATGAGCTCTGTCATGTCTGAGAAAATAACCAAACTGACAAGCTACTGAGTTGCATAATGGGTAATGTAGGATCTGGTGTTTTTGGAGCTGGACCCAAACTACTGCTGCTTCAATTCTGACCATTCCTTTTTTAAAAATGTTTTTTGCAAGTCCAACATTATTGAATTACAATACTAAATTGCTTAAGCACCCCTGTAACAATATCCAGAAGAGACCAAACACAACAATGACTGCCACATTATTAAAACCTCTTCTTGTTTTATATGTAACAGGCTGGAGAGAAGCATTACCACCCCACATGTGCCCGCTGTGTCCGCTGTGAGCAGATGTTTGCAGAGGGAGAAGAAATGTATCTGCAAGGTAAAGTTTTGGATCCCACTAAGGTTGTCTGCAGGTCCTTCAAAGACTTCTTTTATTGTAGCTCCAAACTTCAGGGCAGGTACTGTTGCTATTGCTGCCTAACCACAGAGGATTCAAAAACGCATGACTGTCTATTCTTAGATCATAAGGAGCACCACAGAAAAAATCAGGTGATGACACGTTTTTTTTCTCTTCACTCTCTTATTCCAATCTGTCTTCAGCCTCTCTTTCTTCTCATTCACCTACAACAGTATATCAGCTATATCAGTATATCTGCTGTGGCACTAAAATAAAGTAGCAGCTGGTGCTTTGCCGTAAGAGCTTGATTTGTCTTAACTCCTATTGAGCTGCCACGTGTTTGTTACTGAAAGGAATATTGATTTAATAATGGAAGTAGAATTCTGAAACCAGAAACCAAAGTAGAAGAGTCATATTGGGGTCTCTAGCTTCGTCTTGCATAGATGTCATTTCCTTAAAAGGATAAGATGAAAATTTTGTTAGTGAGTTCCTGCTCCCGGAAAATAATCAGCTAATAGGGTAAAATCAGGAAAAACAGAATATGCAAGCTAATACATGAAAGGTGGGCATATTTTACAAAAATAATCATATTTGTAAGTAAATTATTACAGTGGGAAAGTACAGAGTACATCAAAAGTCATAATGCATGGCTGCATCTGATTTCTGACAGTTCCTGTCTCTCTCTGTCTCTTCAGGATCTTCTATCTGGCACCCTCCATGCAGACAAGCAGCCAAGCAGGAGGAGAAGAGTAAGGTGGGTGGAAAAGATTGTCAAACCACGACTCTATACTTGAGGAAAGAGATCAGACTCTTCATGCTGTCATGTCACAAATCCCCAGATACAACTAAAATAGAACTTTTAGACCACAGAGCCGCATTTCTTAAAATGTATACGTACATGTCATATGTGCTGATTTCAGATGTTGTGGGGTTTTCAATTATAGAAGTGCATTTTAGGGAGATAAGAGCAGTTGAATTAGTTCACTTATTCCTCATTTTGTTTTTGACCTGCCTAATAAACCCTGAAACCGCTTAATATCCCTCAGGAGTCCTTACAACTACATTGGAGAACTGCTGTGCTAGACCACTTTGACTTTTTTGTGTTCTAACTTGGATGAGAAAGCAGCAAACGGTCAATGCCTGCTATTTTGTCTAAAATCTCTTTATGTGTATGAGAATGGATCCCATGTATATCCTATATAATTATACTCTGGGAGACTAAAGAAAAGCTTGAAGTTATTAAGTTGCAGAATGCATTTCTATATACTCACTAGCAATGATTGCTAGTGTAAAACATGTTAGCAACAATGTTAACAGCAACTTTATAAGGTGATCATATAGAGATTATCTGTGGAGTTTCTGACCTCCAGCAAGCTAGCAAACATGGATGTAAACAATGTAGCTTTCAAACTTTTAAGAAAAAATCTTCATTCAACCTCAAGGCATTTTGGCAGGTAACACTGTTAGTAGTAGAGACTGTTTGTTTACAAGAAAACTCCACAGGGTGCCATTAATGTTTTGTTTTCATCTTGCTCCACTGCCCCCAAGTGGCCAAAATAATAATAATAGTAATAAAAAAAAACCAAATGTAGCTTTAATTTCAGGGAAAGAATTTCCTAAACCTGTGATGTTTCACTTATTTTACTTTTCAAATGATTTCACTCCACTGCCAGAAGTTTTTAAAAATGTATTTCTAGATAAACGAGATTATAAGATTGAGCCAAACAAAAAGTTTAGGTTTTCCAATACTTCTTTTCCCCTTCAACCTAAGCTACTGTTTTGAAGGCCTTGCTCGGAAATCTTTTGACTACTTTTATTGTATCTGACCCATACATACACTTCTCTCTCTTAGTTTTCAGGATTCTGCACAATATCTAACATTAGTTATAGACCAGTATTGCAAGCTGTCCTCTGTAGTAAACATACTGATTGCTCTACAAGTGAGCAAAAAAGTCACCTTATTAGTTGTATTAACTCTCAACAGTTCAACTCTTTAGAAGGGTTTTCCAGACTACTCAGTAAATACAAGGAAGGTGCCACTGACCATTCATAATGAGGAGGAGGGATTTAATTGACAGTTAGGGACAAAATACCATTGTTTTACCATTGAATCAGCAGCCCTGCCCTTCCTCCATCCCCATTTTCATTCCTCATCATAACCCCTCTCCTTCCCAGAAGCAGGTCCGGATACAGATCAATGACATCCCTGAGCAAGAGGTTGGTGCTCCTGTACGTCCCTGCACCCACCCAAACCCCACTCAGCCCCTCCACAGTCATCTGCTGCATGGGTTGATCATAACGTTTGACACCTTAATGTATTTGCTTCATGTTGAGCAGCAGCCATGTACTGTAAAAACACACATACAATACTGAACACTTCTCATGTGATGCAGAACTGACAGATTTGATTGGTCAGTGACTGATGATGCTGTAATATGCTGATTATCAGTCTGTGCATGTACAGGGATGGTTTAATGAGCGAGTAGAGATGGCTTATGTGTCTCAGTACCTGCATCTGCAGAATATATCATCTGTATTTACAGAAAGTGACACTCACAATTTGAACAGACAGGGGACAAATCTGAGATGTTTCAAGATTAAGCAATAGTATTATCTTTTGTTTACTATTTAACTTGTTATGAAGGGGAAAGTCCACTTTCTGTCTTCAACTTGTGCGCTTTAACAACAATAACTGATTGGTGCTGATTGCCCACGCTCAACACAGCTTCACTAATAAAGCCACTGTACTTTGTGTGTGTAATGCAGTATTTATGTCTGGTTGAACATAAATAAATTAAAATGTGTTTTTGCTTGTGCTGACTAAAAAGTTCCAAAAATGATGTAAAGTCATAATTAGTTAAGGTTTAAAGTCCCCCGCCACTCAGAAATGTGTTTTTCTTCTTCCTACAGTTGGATGTTTGGGCTTTACTCTGCAGAATGTGTGTGCAAAGTTTGACACTAGAATGCTGTTTTCACATTTATCTGCTGAAAGTGGAAAGTTTCTCTGTGCCCATTGAAAATCTGGTTTTTAAGGGGTGGGCTAATGAGCATTTGTGACATCACAACTAATTTGGAGCCAATCTTGGTCCAGTATACAACTTACACAAGTGTGATGTGGAAACTTGAAGCTTCCAGTGCACAAACACTGAGAATAGACTTTACAGTGAAGCAGGAGATGTAGAGTGTTTTATGTACAACAGTGAAGGCGGATGTGGATGGGGCACCAAAAATACTGTTACACCACTTCAATTTCAACAGCCTAATAGGCAGTTTTAAGCATATTACTGTTCAGTGTAGGTTTGAACTATAGCAATGTATAGTGCTAGTGACTGATGGGGCTATCTGTTGCTTTTGACAGTTAAGTCAGTTACATTCCCTCCACAACACTGAGAGTGTAGGAGCTGCTAGCAGCTTAAATTGCTAACAGCTGAAACACTAGCTATTCACTATTTTGTAGCATTTTACAGATTAATCCATTAATGGAAATAGAATAAAGGGAATAATTTATGAATAAAAATTGTTTCACTAACAAAACTGCAAGACATGCAACACTGATGAAAAGTGAATGGGGTTGTTTAAAAGAACAGAACAAGGCAGGTTTAATTGAATTCTGGGCTGTTCACACAAAGCATGAGCTTGATGAGCAGTAAATATACCAAATATGTCTCTCTGCCGCCTCCCTCAACCTATGAGCAACCAGTATAGTTAAGCAATAATTGTGTATGTGTGCATGTGTGTTTCAGGTGACCCGGACTTCATCTGAGAGCATCACTTCAGTCCCAGCATCCAGCGCCTCGGGCTCTCCCAGCAGAGTCATCTACGTAAGCTTACACCGCTTCCACTCACCACTAGGAGGCAGTAGCTGCACACAGTTCATCTTTCTACTTCAGTGCAACATTTGTTTGATGCATATAAACTCAAGTAAACCTCTGGATTACCAGTAAATGATCTACAAATGTTCTCTTCCTGCTGCCAGGCCAAACTAGGAGAGGAGATGCTGGACTACAAGGACCTGGCAGCCCTTCCAAAGACCAAGGCCATCTATAACATAGACAGGCCTGACATGCTGTCCTACTCTCCCTACGTCAGCTACCCATCTGAGGAGAGGCACTATGGAGAGGTAGAGCAGCCTCCCACAGCTCTTTACTTTGTCTTTCTGCCCTCTTTCCTAACTCTTTTCTTCTCACTAGTTTCTAATTGAAGATAGCATCTAAGTACTCAAGTACTTCAGCGTATAAAGGGTGCCATATTAGAAAGCTGTACACAAACTATACCAATTAAAATATACGTATATGATGATAACAACAAATTTAAAAAACTGATTTGATGCTTTCATTTAAATAGAGTTTTTTTTTTTAAAAATGTATTGCTTTTCTATCCCAAACAATTTAAACAACCGAACTGATTTTCTTAAGTAATCTACCTTTTGTGTTTTGAGTCAGTTTTTATCATTTTTCACCTTGCTATCCCTCCATCACCCTCCCTCAGTCAATGACATCAGTAACAGTCATTTGTCAGTGCTCGCTTTTCTTTCACAAACACATCCCCATTCCTTTGCAGTGCAGTCACAGTCTCATAGCCCTGAGCATGTAAATTAAAACGTATACTTTGGACCCAGTTCATTCAGTTCTTCCATCCATCAGGAACGTCCTAACAGTGGACGTTATTACTCACTGACATTGAGTGATCACTCTCATGGCTGGATGCTTAACTCATATTACCTCACATATGAGTTCGTCCTAATCATTGGCTTTCTCCCCCTCTTCATTTGCAGTCCCCCCAGCTGCTTTCTCCTACTCCTACTGAGGTAATATAATGCACTATGTCTCATTGTGGGTGTCATTTACCTTCATCAGTTTAACATGCTTCCTGTGTGTGTGTGTGTGTGTGTGTGTGTGTGTGAGCACAAAGGAGTTGTATACTTAAAAAGACTTCAGTTGAGATCTTTAAGGCTTTTTTAGGGAAAATGAGAACTTTGATATGTGTTTTAGTGGTCCATATAGACTATTAAAGCAGCTGATATGTTCATATTCTTAAAAGATAATTCCAGTTTATTACAATTTGGGTTAAATAAATTTGACTGAGGGATTGTATGTACCTGTATGATAGTCAGACTGCTCATGTTTCATGTCCCAACAAACTAGTTTTTAGTGACGTCATCGCAGTCTGGTTCAGATCTCAGAATTACCGCCCACCTCTTTGCTTTTCTTTAATTCAAAAAGGTTTAATGTTGTGCCCATTGATATATGCACCAGCTGGAGGAGCAATTGACTAATCAGAGCTTTGTAGGCATTAAAAATGGGGACACCATCTTCCTACATGGATGCCAAATTCATATGTGAAAATGGCCACAAAAATAAAGACAAGCATGGATGTGATGGGCGCAGCTGGTCAGGTTGTTGGAAGACCTATAGAAATAACAACTCTTAAACTGGTATGTTTCTTTGATTGTCAGAAAACCCTGTCAAGCTGCTGGTGGTAGTGGTAGTAACAATTGCTCCTGCTCCTAGCAGTGTTGACTAAAAATGGCTCACTGAGATGGAGACATCAATCACTACTAATTGGTTAAGGCAAAACAAAAATAAATTACCCCCTTCCCAACCAGAAACATGAATGTGATGAGAAGTTGAATTAATGATTTGAAACAAAATGGCAATTCAGTCTGAATATAAGTCTAGTTGCATACCCAGATCTCTGCAATTAAGACCCAAATAGTAATAAAAGTGAATTATCCTTTAAATTTCACCATTATCATGCCTCAACTAGTGTTTTTTTGTATAAATTCTATTCGTAGCAAAGACGCACTATGCAAAAACGTTCCCATTAATACTATGCCTCAAACAAATAAATCATACACTTGTATTGAATCCAAACAAAGATATTCAACTTGATGTCTCTGATTCACAAGTAGTAGTGTACAAGAATAATAATAGTAGTATAATAATAATAACTTTGTGCCACATTTTTTGCAGAAAGAAAAAACTTCAATGTTGTATACCAAGCAACATTTGGAACATGTATATCTAATCACATTTCTGTGCCTCTATTTTTGTTTGGCACATGTATTAAAATCCATTTCTGACTTCAAAGACCTATTTTTTCCATTTGTTGATTCATGTTGTGAATCAAGCTCTTAGACATAACAGTATGAGTATTTCCCCTGACATCTGTGTTATCTTGACGTTAGCCACACGTTTTCCTAGATTCTTTGTATGCCTTCTGCAACATGATTGATCCAGCTCATTAGGAACATATCAGAGATGGACTCTTTCCCGCATTCCTGCATGACTGTGATTAAGGAGTAAATCTGCAGTAATGTTTATAACCAGAATGTACTTTTTTTGTATTTTAATCGTGTGTCCAGGGCGATGGGGAGAAGTCACCCCGTCAGCGGAGGCCTTCCAGCCCCAGCTCCAACAGCTCTCTGGGGGGCTACGGACGTTACACCCCGTCCCGTTCCCCCCAGAATTACAGCCGAGCAGGTATCATCCTCATTCGCATGTGACACACACCCCACAATCCATATATGGCTGTTGTCACGAGAAAAATTCTATTAAAGTTTAAATAAAATTTGAAGGATTACATTTCCCACGAATCATGTGAGATCACATTCATACTCTTTCCACTTACCTCTTAGTGAATGATAGGGAACAAGATGGTGGGAAAAAAACACTTGCTTACTGTATTTAGGGGAAAACATCTGCTACAAACATCACAAATGATTCCTCACTCCCTGTATTTTGAGAAGATTTCCTGCTGGTGACCATACCCAAAACCAGAAATTAAATTACATGCTCTACGGCTTGATTAAATTCTGCAACCCTTATATTACACTGTCAAAACCCATTGGATGATTGGAAAAAAACTGCATGGCTGTCCAGCTAAGTAAAAGTCTGCTATTTTTACATCCTGATAAACTTTTCCCCTGACACCAGCCATTCATTCCTGTATGATACAATGTTTGAGAACTGTACATATTTACCTATAGTATCATTGCTCAAAGTAGAAATGATGTATTTTCCTTTTTTGGGCCAGCATTTATCAAGCATCTAAGAATCCCTCCTATAGGAATTGTGCTGACCAAGGACTACTAACACTACGGATACTCAGAAAAGGACTTGAAAATTATTCAGAAAGCTTTGTACACTGACTTTCAGAAAGGAGAAGAATGACTACTGGGAGATAGTGTGACACTGCTGTGTTATGACACAATGTAGAAATTGGCATGACATAAATAACATATTTTCCTAACAGTTGGGGAGTATTAAACAGTGGAACAATTTGAAATGCAGAAAATAGCACTGCTTTTATGTGTAGGCAAATAATCAGGGTTAGTTATCTAGATTATATATGTAAAAATATTATGACAAATTGAATACATGTACATACTATATATTTAATGCATTTTATAATACCTCTTTGATATATTGTGCACTGTGGCATTCTCAGCAAGGTTCAAACCCTCGATGGGCTAAAGAAATCTTCAACTACACCCCCTATTTACATATGTGCCCTACAGGTGGGGGAACATTTGGTATTTTTTGTAAAGTCAACCAGTCTTAAATACATACATGTATTAGGTATGATCATATCTCTCAAATATTATAGTCCTGCCTATGGCAAAGCAAAATAAATAAGTTGATGACAGTGATTTGCATGAATGCAGCTTATCTTTCCATAATGTAATGCTGAGCGGTGGGGAAATTAACCAATCTGCGCATTATTTAAAGTACTGATCGACAAAAGATTGACTGATCACTGCAGAAATTGGTAGACCCAAATCACCACTGTTGCAAAGGCGTAAAGTTACCTGTACCATAATTTCTCCTATCTCTCAAGAAAAGATAAAAGTAATTTCTAAAGTTAAGAAAGTTGCTTTTTTACCCCACAAGTAGATAAAAAATATCTGTATACACAATTTTCAGTCACTTATGACTGATTTCCTACTCTGAGACGCTTGATAAATACAGGCCCTAATTCGTAATAATTATTTCAGTGTCACTCCTCAGTCTTCCATATTACTTTTTGAATAGGTTGACAGGGCTTGCTTCATAACATAAAAATGTGTAATTGTGTAAACGTGAAATTTTCTGAAATTTACAGTTAATCTTTAAGATCAATATTTAAGGCTTCAGAATGTGCTGTTGAACTTTCGTAAACTGATAAATACTTCAGCACCACAAATGTACTGTTCCTGCACAAAAAAAAGAACTATAAACGAAGTTAATACATTTATAATTTTATCCATGGCTCAACATGTGACACAACATGTTTCCTGTGATCTGATTGGACATTCAGGGCCAGAGGTATCCCTTGGCAGTAGATACAGCAGCCAGGGCCGTGACTCCAGTTCTCTTCCTTTGCCCCCAACCGTCATGGGTGGCAGTAAGTCCCCCTCCAGCTGGGCCAGGGACTCATCCTCCCTCCCTATGCACTATTCTGGAGGGGCTGAAGGGAGTGGTGTTGGTGGAGGTGGTGGCAAGTACTCACCCACACCAGCAAGTGGCAGTGGAGGCTTGTCTTTACACCTCAACCCCACCACCCTGGCCATGCTGCAGCAGCACAACTTCATCCCTTACTTCAGAGGTATCAAAGCATGCCGAGATTGAGACTAAGACCTGGTCCAATACAGACAATGGACCATTTGCTGGTATCATTGCTGCTGTCAAGCCATTAAAAAGAAAACTGATATTTGAAAGGATATTTGTGTAGTGCTCAATTTTGGCACAAAATTACAGGTGTTCCCCAAGCAGAGAGGAAACATGTAACCGTTGAATTTAGAATCAAAAACATGAAACTCTTGATTTTACCAAAGCAGCACATTGCCGGTCCGCTCTGTATTTGACTGTGATCAAAGGTCCTAAAGAATGGAGTGCTGTGATTCGGCCATGAAATGGTCCTGACTTCACTTGGCATGGGCTGTGGTTAAGCACCAAATTAACCATGTGATGGAAACGCTCACTCTGGGTCTTTGAGTCTCTCGGTTCACCATAGACCCATGAGTCATAATGGGAAACAGAACATCTGACCTGGTGTGCACTGCATTTGGGTCAATCTGCTCTAACCACTGTTTGATCACACATGAAGGTTTATTTTATTTAATTCTTGAACTAAAGCCATGAAACTGTTAATGCTATTCACGATACCACACGTCCCCGAAATCAACATCACAAACCAGTATTGTACACATTCCCCTTGCACGTTGTAACCCATACAGAAAGGCTTATCCAACCACCTCCCTTTTGCCCTTCAGGGTTCAAACAGGACCCCCTACCTGACCCTAAACCTAGGACATCCCTGCATCTCAGTTTACCTCCTCCTAACGGTAAAACCTCAGTAGTTTTTCTCTTCTTTGTGTCCCCCTGTCCCCTAGTGGAATGGTTAGCAGGTTTTGTGATGTTGTTGTCCGGTATCGTGGTGTTGTCGGGTTTCATGGTGTGCATCAAGGTACATTTGTAGGACCACTCAGTTTTCTCATTCTGCTTGCCCTGTTCACCTGTGTCTGTGGACGTGGTTGTTGTCGTGCATGGTTTAACTTGATGTAGATCTGAGTTTAACCCTGGCTTTATAGGGGAAGGTTTAGGTTGATTCATGATTTTTTCGTTTTTGTGCTTGTCTGTTCAGATTGTTGACCCAATTGTTTGCCTGCCTTTGACCTATAATTTACCCTGTTGTTTTTCCTGAATGATTCCTTGTTCATTATCATGTGGCCAACTGTATCCCTTTGGTGTTTATCTTCTTGTGTCCTTGATGTGAATCTAAAGGAGAATGCAGTTGTTGTTTTTTTTGATGACTGATGAAAAGGCACATTGAGGTTTGTTGGCAGAGTGATGACAATCATTGTTAAAATCAGTTGTTTTTTGACAGAAACACATAATGTCAAGTCATGTCAAACTATTATCAGTAAATGCATTCCTTAGAAACAACTCCCTTGACCAAGGCACTGACAAATATTGAAATGTTTTAGCTGCAAGCCAAGGAGATAAGAAAGAGGGATTGGTCAGCATAAATCTTGGAGACTCTGCAGCATCATTACCCAAACTGCATACATGTGGTATATTGACCATCTGCAGATGTTATCACCGGCATATTTTTTACAACAGATAAGAGTCATTAAAGATACACCCTGACACAGTTTAAAGGGAAACTACAGTTTATAACAACTTGGGTTTTATTTTCGTATCTTAAAAGCCAAGAGCCGTTTTCTCTTATCAGTTATGATGACATTGTACTCACCAAAATAAGTGCTGAAAACTCGCAATACAGTGACATTGCTAAAAGTAAGTCCAGAAGGGAAGAAACTGGTTGAAAACTAACTCCCCAGGTTAGTTATATTAATTTTAAAGAGAAAGATAAGACAAACAATAAAATTATTGCCCAGCATCCACCACAGCGTACAGCCTGACTTCTTTCCTTTGTTCAAATTTGACCTACCCTAGTTGCTGTAGCTGTGTTCTTCAAAGTTCCATTGTGCAATGAGGGATTATTAGCGGCATTATGTGTATGCTCGTAGTGTTACCTCAAATTAATTGGTAACTGCCATGTATTTATAACCTGTCTTATCACCTGATCACACGTTTGCTGCCCTGTTGGACATATTTTAAGGATGTCACAGCATTCCAAGATCTGATCAGTTACATTAGTGAGTACAATATTATCATAACTAATAGAACCAAAGAAGCAGATGCAGGAAAAGTTCGAACAAACTTTAACTAATGGAATTTTTTCAAATCACTCCAAATGCTACACACATTGCCTAACCCTGAACTATGTCTTAGAATTGACATTGTCTTGTTCATTTGCAGTGCCTATGCTGCCTCACTTGAGAGATAAGTTAATGTTACTGTAGGGCAGTTGTGTTTTACAAGTCAGGAAACAACTTTAGGCCTGGGCCACACAGCCTACCTCGACCTGAGCAGCATGTGTGCATTGCTGAACCGCTGTGGCTTGCACATGTGCAGTGTCCATACAGACAGTGTTGCTGCCAAGGCGCTGACACTGCCAGACTATCTTTCTACATAGAGTTTGACTTTGATAATGGCCATCAATAATAGAATGTTTCATATGATTTCATTATAAATTTCATTTAAATTTAGTTTAAACAGAAAAAGATTAAGAAGCGTGGTGAAAGTGGCTTTCTTTCTGACAGGCATGGTGGGGTCAGGTCGGGGCTACTTCTGTGACAGGCACATGCACTCCTCACACAGAACAGGGATTTTTTATTGATTATATTGATTATTTCGCTAGTTAAACCCCCACTGTCACAGCTCCAAGTGAAGAAAATCCTTTCAGACGACACCTAGTTCCCCGAACAAGCCAAACACAAACCTCAAACTAACTCAAAACAAAAAGTAACAACATCAAATCTCAATTTGAAAGCAGGTAAAACAACAGGCAGGAGCCTCAGTTTGAACTAATATCACAGAAAGCGAGCAGGAGAGTTCCCCACCAGAGAGGCTCCCTGGCTTGGCATGCACCATGCAGGCTGACGTGCAGCGGTGACACTTCATATTTTTTTCATGTCTGTGACATATTCTACAGATATAGACATTGAAACTATAGTGGAAGGTGTAATGTTGCTAGTATGATGTCAATATAACTATCAACAGATCACCTCTATTATCTATTTCTATTTTTGCTGAAAACCGCGCATGTCATGCAGAAAAAATAGGCAAGACACTGAATCTCTAGATCATGCACTGCTCCAGCTGCACGTGAGATGTGCGTGAGATGTGTGGCTCACACAGGCTTTGTGGCTGCTCTAACCTGTTAACATGGGCGCCAAAATGAAAAGCAAGAAGTTCAGCATTGCACACATGCTGCTCATGCAGGCAGTGTGTCCCTGGCCCTACCTTTATCCACTATTTCTCCATTACTTCTGAGATTGTTTGGTGTCATGATGATCCGTTTAGCACTTTTTGTTCTCCATTTTTGTTCTCCATTTTTGTTCTCCATTTTGCGTTAGCAAAGATCACAACAATAGTCTAATTTACTGCATCAGACAGACAGTGCATTTTAGGAACTGCCCTCTGCTGAAGAAGAAGGCACAGCCTGTTGCACTTCTACACTGAGAATGTTGAATTTAAACAGATCATTACAGATCTAATATATTTTTTATAATGTTCAAATGGTAGTTTCAATTTTGAATAAAGAGTGACAGTCCTAATTGAAGTAGCTCCTTTTCACTTATAGAACCTTTGCATTAAAAAGGATTAGTATTTTTGTCCTATATACAACAGTAGGAACACATTTCTCTAACATGTGCATCACTGGACCTTGAAATAGCCTGATTAAAAGGAGGAGGTAGAGAAGGAACGGAATGAGCTTCCACTTGAACATTTGCACAGAAAATCACGAACACGTGGTCCAGGGTTTTGGTGGTTTTTCCATGACAGGGTGGAGAGGCTGAGAGGGGAGTTCTCCAATGGGGAAGATGAAAGAGAGGAGGGGGAATAGAGGAATGAAATAGCCCGAGCTGGCCGAGCTGTAATTTGGGGTCTGGTTGCCAGTTGCAGTGGCATGTAACACAGTGCGTCGCTGGCCTCTTTCAGGCTCTAGCGGTTCCTAACACACCGTGAAAGAGGGCTATTTGTTGTCATGCAACAGGCTCATGTTTTAATAAGTTATCAGGTTCCCTCATAAGAGTTACTGTTGTAGTAAGACCTAAACAACGCTCTCAGACTATTCAAATGTGTTGTCAAGTGATTCCGATTGAGGGGGAGATGGGGAAGTGACCTTGCAAGGATGAATAATGCATGCTTTTTTGCAATCAACTTTTATATCTTGTTATTGTGTTATTGGTTTTTGAGTGATGAATGGTGTCCACCTTTTGTCGACCTTTTGTGCAACCTGTTAAGACGAATTATAATGCATCTCCTCCCCAAACTCCCCAAGCCTCCATCACGTTCAACCTTAGCACCAGATGTTTGTGTGGAGGATCTGCCCTACATTTAGACCTGCACTAACAGTACTCTGGTGTGTACGCGTGTGTGTGTTTATGGGCATGTGTGTGTGATTGTGTTTATGTGTAGGAGATCACTCAAACCTGCACTAACGGCACTGCTGTGTGTGTCAGTGATCTCATCCACTTGCATCCAGATTGCTGCTTTTGGTTCCTCTTTGTCTGAGGGGAGAAGAGTGTGTGTTCAATCAGCTAACACTTTCTTTCACACACACACACACACACACACACACACACACACACACACACACACACACACACACACACACACACACTCAATTCCTCTCTCTGTTTCTTCCTCAAAGCTCTGGATGTAGAGTGTTTATTAGTTTTGGCCTTAAGGGTGTCAGTGACTCCATCACCCAGCCTGCCTGTGACGTAACACAATAGGGTGGACCCTGGTCATGGTCAAACATGCACTTAACACTTACAACAACACACACACCCAAACTGGAAAAAACAAAGATCAAACATAATTATGGGTAACTTTCACTGCCATTATTGATTATTATCATTGGGATTTTGTACCTTAAGCTATTAAGTGATGAGAACAAAGTCTCCAAGACCATCCCCTCCAGAAAAGAGCTGTTTAGAACAATACCAGCTGTGTCTGAACAGTGATTAGAGCTATTCAAAACCAACACTCCTATAGTCTATACCTCCACTTTCTGCAGCAACTGGCCAGATGTGCATAGGTGTGAAAACGGGCTGGGTTTCAAGAACTCTGCAAGTTTTGAATGAATCAGTTCAGTGGCTTCGATTAATCACTTCAGTGTGAAGCACTTTGTTCTGTGAAGCAGATCCACTTATCCTGCACAGGGTCATAGGGGGCTGAAGCCTATCCCAACTCCTGGTATAGTTACAGGTTGCCAGTCTGTCAAAGGTAACACCTATGGGTAATGTAGAGTCTCCAGTTAACCTAACCTGTATGTCTTTGGACTGTGGGAGGAAACTGGAGGGCCCGGAGGATGCCCCCACAGCCACAGGAAGAACATCCAAACTCCACACAGACAGGTTTACACCAGCCAGTGAAACCAAATCAAAAGCAGCTGCATGGTGTATTTAGCCATGAAAAGCAACCTTTGATCGACAAAGGTTGGTGAAATTTTGGATATGAAACATAATGGATATACTGTAAGATGTAGCATGTTGTCCCATTAAGCCCCTTTCACAGGTCATGTGTGAATGGGAGCAGGGATGGATATTCTGGGAAATCTGTACCGCCAATTTCTGACCACGAGACCTAGTACCATTTCAGGGAAAATGCTGGTTCGGCTTTGTTGTGAATGAAAGTGGTAACATTGCAGGGACAAGCACATATAGGGTTACGTCCATCTGACAAAAGACGCTTTCATGTGGAGCGAGCAAACCAATCACAAGACTTGACCTGTGGGTGAAGTACTGCGAGTTGGGAGGTGATTGGTTTTGGCTTGTTTGTTTTAAACATGGCGGTCACAAACTTTTTCATATTACAGCTAAACAGTACACTGTTTAGTTTCTAAAAACATTTGAGGAGAGAAATAGGCAATGCAGTAATATAATCTTAATTCATATTTGATCAGAACTGAAAGGTTGATCTGAGTTATGTGAGTTTAGCTCTCTTCCTCTGTTTAGTTTTATGGCGGTTGGCATCCATAAGTGTTTTTATTACCGCCATCTGCTGGACTGTCCTTTGCCCCATCTATCCCGGCATTGCCGTAGCATGTGCGAAGTGGTGCAAGACAGAAATGTTCCTGAATGTAGCTGCATGTGTGAATAGTAAAAATCACTAGCGGTGCCTGAAAAGTTATCGCAGAAATTTGCCGGGAACTATGTGTGAAAGAGGCTTTAGTTCAATCAAGGGTAAGCTTTTGAGCAGTTTGTTAAGTGTGACGCAATCAAGATCAGCATCTCCATGTTTATTATGCAAAAAGGTGGATTGGTCAGTCTAAGTGGCAGTGACAGTTACCCTAAGTGGAGGAGTTAAGGTACTCTATCTTGGGGTCTTGTTCACAAGTGTAGTGTATCAAAAAGTTGTGACATGTGAGTTAGGAGCACCTGCAGCGGTAATCCAGGCTTCACACTGGGTCATGGTAGTGAACAAACCCTTTGCTACAAAGCAAAGCTATCAATTTATGGACTGGTCTTCATTTTGACCCTCAACTATAGTCATAGGCTTTGGATAAACAGACTAAAATTGGAAGTACCAGTAGCTGACGCAAGGTTTCTGAGAAGGATGGCTGGTTCCTTGCTATGTTTGATTAGGGAGACCAGTAATTTCACAGTGCCTAGCTTTTAGGATGCCACTGCTTTGCAATGAGAGGAGTCATAAGACATGGTTCAGGCACCCTGGATGCCTTTGTGTGGTGTTTCAGATGTAACAGACTCGGAGAGACTCAGGAGAGATTACACCTCCCAGCTCACCTGAGTGCCATTGTGAAGGATCTGGAGCAAGTTGTTAAGGAAAAGGAGATTTGGACTGAGGGACAACATAGCGTAACATAGTGTATGCTAAAGTAACATCCAGAAGTCTACCAGGATGAGTTTTGTATCCCATCACTTTAATAAGTGGATAATAAGCAGGACATTCCACCAAAAACTCAGTGAATTTGCATAAGATATAGTTTCAGTAAAACAAATATAAATATAGTAAACGGCTGGGTCATCAAGTCACCTGCATAAATGTCATAATCAAAGCTTTATATTTGAGCTTTATCAATATGCCTACCATAACGCTGCCCTTTTGCCCCCCAACACCCTTTTTTTCCCCCAAACCCCTCCCCTTTTGCCTTTCATATCCATTGCTCACCCAACTGCGTCCCCAACTGGAGGTAGTGAAAGTGGTCGGAGTACCCCAAGCTTATCCACCTACTCTGATGGCAAATCCCCTTCCTCTGCTTCTACATACGTGGCTGCTCCTCGACATTTCCACATACCAGGTAGGCCATAACCGCACCGCTTGGCTCGCAGCTTAACTCTTAATCTTCCCTACATCTTTACACATTCTATGGACAAGGCTGTGATGTGTGGTATGAAGGTGAATTACAAGGCAGGCTACCAAATCATAACATTACAAAAACAACATGAGCTTTACAAAACTATTAGTGCCAACTTGTTTGGCATTCGTAGTAATGAGAATCTCTGTCACTAAATTATTTGATAGCACAGTTTAGGTTGGTTTGCCAACCAATTCCTTAACCCCAAACTGAAAAGCATTGTTTCATTGACCTTCCAATGGATGAAAGTTTCTGTTGTACCTCTGATCCACCCAAAAATGTTAGGTGTATCAAATACACTTCTACATCACTGCAGCAAGATTAAAACTTCAACACCTGGAGGCCAGCCAATTCAAGATTGCTAGTTTTGACCAAGTAAGACTTTTATTTTCCAGGGCATTGGACCTCTTTCTGCCCAGGTATATGCTGCTAAGTCTTGTGAAGGTAACAATATATGTTAGATTTACAGTACCAAACTGGTTACAATGGGCCTCATGCAAAAACATGTTCATATCCTTATTCTACACCTCTCTTTTTTATGTGAGACTTGCTTGTTTGTATCCCTAATAAAATTTTGCAAAATGTCTTAAGTGCACACCTTATTGTAAACTAAGGCTACCTTTTCTGCTACTGGTTTCATTCACAAAAATGATAAAGAGAACTTCATTCTGCAGAGGTTTAAGTCCAGAAAGTCACAGAAATAAAGAATGAATGGTTTGATCTAATGGCAAGTACTTCAACTATGACTGTAGACTTAAAATACCAGAACAAAATACAGCACCTCCTCAAAATCAATACAAAACTGTATTATATTTTACATTTTAATTATCTTAATTTATCTATCAAATGACCTTCCCTAATCAAAACATTTTAATGGCTTTTATTAGCTGTGGTATTGCCTTTTCTCTGTTCTTAAATGCAGGGCTTGCATATCCAAAATGTCTTCACAACCTTTCTGAAATAACAGGGGGTAACAGCCTTAAATTTGAATTGCAATGATTTAGATGTTTGTCACGTTTTTGTGGGTTTTATTTTGGACGTGCTGTATGAAAACACAAATTGATTCTGGAGTGGTTTATTTGTGGAACGTGATCCGACCTACCATACTAGTCAAAAGTTTTACCGACTCATCCGTCAATTTGGACCAGAGCAAATAAACTACAGGTTTGAAAATGTCCCTAAATCCCTCGTACATGCTACTTAAGAATTAATATGTTCATATGGGTGGTTCTTGCATGAGGCCCAATGTCTTAACGTTGTACTTTATAGTGTTGACTTCTTGCCTTTCTGTTTTTTTTTAATATATATATCTCAGACTCTTTTATTCCTGGTGTCCCTACTGTTTGCTAATTTCAAAGCAATTCCTTTCTGACACAGCAATGATCTGACATGAGATTGCATCACTTATAATAAAATTTACAATACATTTGGATAGGATTTGACATTAAACAGTGTATCTTTCATTACTTTCAGTCTCTCACAGAGGAAAACCCATTTGATCCAACATATTGTTCCCATTGACAATTACACTGTCAGTCATGCAGAGGAAAAAAAACCTCCCATGTTGGAAGCAAGTTAAGTGGAAAAAACAGCCAATGATTATCCACTTAATGGCTTTCATAGTCTTCGTCCTTATTGCTTTTATATGGATATTGTTTCAGATGCTGGCAGGCACTGAAACAAGCCAGATAAATGACCCACATGTGTTGTTTTATTGTGAGTCATGTTTCTGCTGTGGCTTAATGTGTGACAGTTGTTACTAAGCATCTCTGTCAGGGGCCTGTCTGGGTCCACTGACACTAAAATGGATTAGATCAGCCTTAGGGAAGAACATACTATCCCCATTATCCTCCAGAGGAACTTAATCTGGTATTACAGTTAATGCAACATGACTTAAATTAACTTTTGACTTTGCTCTATTGTTGTGATGTTTATATTATTAATGTAGGTGCCCCTTTTTGAATGGTTTTATAATTATTACATTCTCTGAAATTCTTTAAAGATTTGCTAATACAATTGGACTGTTTGATGCCTGGGGAACATATGTGATTTCATATATTATTCTTTGAATGTCAATGAATAGTTCTGCATCAAATAACCTCCCATTCCCCTTCAACAAAGACCAATAAATTGATATATTTTGAATATGCTGCATGAATAATACAAAACTGCTGATGTTTCTGATGTGCCATAATAAAAATGACAAATGTCTTGTGTTGAATCAAACTATACTGCGCCTCCTTTGCTTCTTCAAAATATCTCATCCCCCAGTAACTGCTAACTCATGTTTCTTTTTCTCATTCTCTCTCTTTCTTTCTCTCCCTCCCATGTTGGCTTCTTCCATTTTCTTTCCTCTGCGCCTGTTCCCATCTCCAGAGACTATGGTCAAAGATAATATCTATAGAAAACCCCCCATCTACAGACAGCATGGTACAGTCCTCGTTAACACTACCTTCTCTGGTCTGGTCTCTGCACGATGTGTTGCATGTCGCCTGTCAGTCATCTCATCATCTGTTTATCCAAGCTCTCCTCCCTTTTCACCTAGGCCTGCACTGGTCTAGTAGACTCCATGGATCTACATGCATAGGGCTGGTGTAAGAGTACAGCACCCATTCAGTGTTATAAATCAACTTAATAGACAAAAGCAAAATCTATCAAGGTTTGACATTGTGATTGAGCACAAGGTTATGACAAAATGTACCAAAAAAAACATTGACTTTTGCAAACCAGAAGCTTTTAAGGTAGAAGCAAATCTAAGATGTTTTCATATGACCCTGCTCTGAGAGAAGTTGCCCTTCCCTGAAATAAAAGGCTTTAACGAGGCAAGATAAATATGTAAAAAATTTAGCTGACGCTATCAGCCTAAGTTGACATGCAGACAGAAAACAATCGTTGTGGGCATAATGCTCCAGGTACCCGTGACAAGATAAAATGCAAACCAGGAAGACCAGCTTGAGTAAACAGTTCAGTATGCTTCAAGCATATCTAAGATTAAGTGTTATACCTCTTCCAAATAGCCACACTTGAAAGTGGTTTTAAAAAGCCTGCTGTAATAACCTCCCTCTGGCTTCATCACACTGCCTACCCAATCGCTCTCCAAGAATTAAGTGCGTTTTGCGAGTCTTTGTAGTCTTGACAGAGGGAAGCAGTTGTATGAGGAATGAATAAAAGACCTGAACAGTCATTGCATAAAATGGGCATAACAGTCAGATTGTTTCGGAAAGTTACTGAAACAGACAATCCACAAACAACCCAAAATAATTCTCTTATGGTGGAAGCGCTTGTCGGATCATCTGCACTGTTTCAGTGCTGTTAGCACTTTATGAGAAGCTTACTAAGGCCTCACTACATCTGTGAGTTGTGCTACATCCAAGATTTATCAGATGCCAAAACACTGCACAGCGGTCTATAATACTGGGATATTTAGAAATTCTGGAAAGTTATCTTAGAAATGATTTTATTTTCCATATCGACGATTGTGAAGTAAACAGTAGAATTTCTCAGTTTAAGTTTCCAAGTAATCTGCCAGGAATGTGCACTTGATTAGGTTAATTGATAGCTTACTTGATATTTTTTAAAGTTAATTTCTAACTAATCAATTCAAAATGTTTTGATCTTCAGTAGCTAGAACAACTTCTCACTGCCATTTGGAGCCACTTGCCTGCATATAATCCTACTGTAGTTTTAAAGAGCTGATGTACGGGTCTTTACAGGCTGAAACATTGAAGTATGTTGCATTTCTGGCTGCTCTCTAATCAGTGATGTCACAGGAGGTATTTTACATCAGGAGTCAAATGCAAAACACCTTCTATGACATCACTGATTGGGGTGTTGCCAAACGTGATTAAAATTTTCTAGAGGGCGGTGTGGTAGCAGTTTTCTGCAATACCTAAATTTAACTAGTAGATTTAGACTTAAAATTAACTAGAGAGAAGGGAAAAATCCTTGATCAGGGTCTAGTGATAACATCATACTGCTTTTTAAAAAATTTGATCTTAGAAACAAAGTTTGCATAATTGGGTTTTACTCAAACAAAGGCCAAATTTCAATGTCTGATTGATATTGCAACATATTGCAACATATCTATATAAATAATACAACCCATTTGGGAGTGAAGTTGATTGGGATTGGGGGTCTATTGGTGTTAATTTGCTCACCCCGTTCATGCATGTCTGCACTCATCTCACCAGCTCATTTGTTGGTTTTAGTGGTGAAACTGTGACAGCGTGTTCACTGTGAATGGTTGGGTACATGAATCACTTTGTATGGTGGCATTAGTGTTGTGCCGGTCACTGTTTCTATCACCGTCACTCCTGACCATTGTTTGTGTGTCTAAAATATGGTGTGTGGTTTTCACTATAGTTACCCTCCAGCTACATATTGCATTTCTGAAGAAACACAGTCAAGCATATGAAAGGGTTCAACCAAACCACATGGACACAGGAGCTTTTATCGCCTCAATCACACAAGGAAATATTAATCTTTTTCAAATATGACAAGTAAACCAGCTGCATATGTCATACAGATGTATAAGCTAGCTGTCAGCATCTTAGATAGTATACATTCAAGCAGACGTTAAGTCATTGACACAGCTGGTGCTGTCTGCCAGAGAGAAAAAGGAAAAGAAAATCTGAGCCTTTCTTCCAAGTAATGAATGCTCCTACTTCCAAGGAGGATTTAATCTGGTTGACTGGTTATAGATCCTTCAAGACATCTCACTTCTCATCCAAGGGGCTTCTTCAGTTCTAACTGACTGGCAGGGAGTCCCAGGTATTTAACCTCTGTGGGGCTGTTATCAAGGTCATTGATACCACTTGGTTTGTTAGTGCTCCTGGCTGTGTGTTGGTGTCACCTGAGGCCAAGTGTAAACAACAGTCATTGGAGTTGTCACATGAGGCCAAATGTGAGTGGTTGTTAAATCTCCTGGGAAGGGATGAAAGGACAGCATTGTAGGTGGGGGATAATTGGTGTCGTAGCCCTCCTCCTCTGTTGAGAGATGGTTTCCCTACTTTGACGTAGATCACCTCCTTCACTCTTTCAAACCATCTGTCCTCCCTATCCAAAATATGTATGTTGTAGTCCTTGAGAAAGTTTGATTATTCTGCTGATAATTGATTAATCTTTGGTCTATATAACATCATTTGCAAAGTCTGAAATTGCTTTGTCTGACAGTCAAAAATCCAGAGAAACTGAGTTTACCATCAGATAAGACAATGAAGGGCAGCAAAAAATCACAACTGATAACCTGGAATCAATAAGGTTTGCCATTTTTGTTACAAAAATTGACCTAAAAGATTAATCAGTTCCCGAAAAAGCTGCAGATTAATTTTGTGTCGATCAACTAATTGATCCATTGTTTTAGCTCTGATGAACAGCTAACAAATAGTAGTTAAAGCTAATATAGCTAAATACTAATATAGCAATGTATACCAAGGTAGCGTCACAGCTGTATAAAAAGAAGTGTTGAGGTGACAAGGACAAATGTAATGAAACAGTAACATAGTATATCAATATGAAAGAATACATTTACTGTCTGTATGCACCTCAATACCATAACACGGCTGCTAGCTTGTATTGGAGAAAAGTGTTTGTTGACCATATAGTGACACTAGATGAAAGAGCATGGGGTCAAATCAGGCAACCATGAATATCCATATCAAATTTCATGGTAGTCAGGGTTATAGTTGTTGAAATATCTTCCTCCTATGACCAATGGGTCAAACTCCCAAAATGTTGGAGTACTGTGTTGATACAGATGTTACTGGTTGCTATCCACCCTGTTTTACTGTACAGTTACACAGTGCATGTGGAGCTCCCTGTAGGTGCTGTCTACAGCTGATGATGTCATGGTCCAGAGGTGATTTACTCTAGAGTTAATAGTGCATTACACTGGAGCGGAGAGGCAGATGATCTAGCACATTAACTGTGACATCATGTAACATCTGACTGTTTTACAGCTTCTAGAACATCCTGGCAGGATGGGGACGATAGCAAGGTGGGTGTGAGTGAGTGTTTACACAAAAGTGTCTGTATCTGTCTGTCCATATCTGTCCTTTTTTCAAGTCACATTTAATACTATACAGATACATCCATTTACTAATTCACTAACTCATACTTTTCCATCATCCATCACTTCTGTCCATCTTTCTGTCTCTGTCTCTCTCTCTTTCTTTCCCTCTCTCTCTACAGAGGACCAGTTGGATGATTTTGAAGAGTGAGATTGATGGACATATGGGTCCAGAAGACCTTGATCCCTGCAAGTCAACCTGCAGTCTGCCCACTGACACTTCTCACCCAAGTAAGTAGCCAATCACAAGCTCAGCCTGGTGTGAGTGAAACAAATTAAACAACATGAATCTTTGAACAAAAACTACAGTGTAAAATGATCATAAATGTCTTTGTCTCTCATCAGATTTCCCCTACAGTAAGTCTGCATCCTTACCTGGCTATGGAAGGAATGGCATCTATAAGGTGAGCTGCTACATTTGTGACAGATTATCCAAATATTGTTATGGCACAAGTGGTTGCTTTGGTCACAACTAGAGCCATTTCAAAATGGCTGTAATATGTATTTTAAAAAAATAATTAAAAAGTTCCTAAGTAACCAATAGGGTAGTGAAAAGAGTCTTTCAAGAATTTACTAGAGATGATCAAGTCATTTAAATATATATATATATATATATATATATATATATTTTTTTTTTTTTAACAAAGATATTTATTTATAAATAAATTAATGTGGTCACATTCTTATGCACCAGCTAATGGATATAAAGCCAGAAATTACTCAAAAAAAGGCCCTATGTAAATTTGAAAATTTCCAACTTTGGCGCCCCCCAGTGGTACTATCAAAAAGACAGTGGGAGCAGCACATTAACTGTGCTAATGTTTAATGGGACTGTGTCATTTTTTACAGACAAAAATGTATGCGATCAGAATACTGTAAAAGTTTCTACATAAAAATTCAACACATATTGCCTATAAAAACATAAAACCAAAGATGGGACAGTAAAGGGACAGAGGCTATATATTAGGAATTGTTCAACAAATAAAACAGCATAAAAAGAAACTCAAACAGGGTATTTGCAAGGAAGTGGAGGAAATCAAAAAGTATTCAAATCCCATAACTTTACCTTTAGTCCTCAAATGAAAACTATGGTTTATTACAACTTGAGTTGCATTTTCATAGCTCTGGCCATTGGTTTTATCAGTTAAGATAACACTGACTCACCAAAGTAATTGCTGAGCTCTCTGAATGGCAATTTAGCTGAAAGTAGGTCCAACTGGTGGTCTGGGTTGTAAATAAACCAACACAACAATTAAGCCAGATTGGCTACCATTTTGTTTTGAAGTAAAACCAAAATTGAACGCACCTGAAATAATAATAGTACCCCATTGCACAGAAAAACCCTGAGTGCCCACTGTACGACAAGGAGGAAGCTCTCTTGGTTTGCTATTTGATCTAAGAAAGAGAGGGCCTTAACTGAAGTGTTGGTTGGATCTAACTGTTGTTGCATTTGAGACCACTAGGTGGTGCTGTTTCTTACTCTAGCTCTATCACCCACTGTGTTACAGTAACAGGCCTCCAATTTCATGTGTTTACACCACAGGTTTTATCAAATCAACACTCCCCTCTCTCAGTCAACCTACACTAATCAACACAGGAAGTTTCAGAGTGGCATTTAAGACCATTTAAATGTTTTCCACAGTTTTAAAATTCAACCTCCCTGAGCTTTTCTGTCACAGTTTTGGTATCACATTACTCAGAGGTCAGTCAGTACCATGCACTCCTCACAAGCAGGGCTCCAGTTTATTATGAGGACGTTGGGGGTATTTAGTCTATCATCCACTGATGTGACGTTGCTGCTCTCCCTCTGAGTTTGTTGATGGATAGAGGACAGGCAGACAAAACAGAACAGAGAAGGAAATGAAAGCTCAGGAGCCGTGACGGATTCATGGCACAAAGTATATTGAACTATTTTTCACTTGCTGACATTACTGGTTAGTGTTGTTGACAATGTGGATTTAGTATGTTGGAAGCAGAATGAAGGGAGATATGTTGTTTTCTATTAACCGTGGAGCTATGTAACATTATACTTATAATATACAATACATTTTTATGCAAGCACATTGCATACACACAGAATGATATACAGTAGTGCTCGATCTCCATTTAAAGTAAAAATTCATTGCACTTACTTGGATGATTTTGTTTTATTCTGCTAAAGTATAGATCTCCATAAATTAAATGTCATGTGTTCTCTTTCAAGAAACAGTACAAAGAGTCTACAGCCAAGCTAGCGGCTCTGTGAGGCTAAATGCTAACATGCCCAGAATGACAATATAAACATGCTGATGTTTAGACTGTATAGTTTCCCAGGTTCATATCAGTTTAGTATATCAGCATGCTTACATTTAATAATTAGAATTAAACACAAAGTACAGCTGAGGCTGATGGTAATGTAATTCATTTGGTCATAAATTTGGCAAAGTACTATTCAAACTGAAATTGTAACCTGATGGTGGCAAAACATGAAATGCCAGAAGACCAACAAAGTGATAACAGTTTATCCTGTAGAGAAAAAAAAAGTTGTGCCAGTCCATCCAATAATTGTCGAGATATTACACTAAAAAACAAAAATATGAACCTCATTCTGGTGCTAGAGAAAGGGTCAGGGTTTCACTTTATCATTAGGAAGTTATCTGCTTGGGACCACAAATGTCTGTATGAAATTAATGGCAACGTATCCAATAGTGACTATATGATACATCAAACTTTGCTCCAATTATTGAATGGTTGGACCAAAGTGGTTGAGCGACTGGCATAGCCATGCTGCAATCATTTATACTTTACTACCATTATGGCTAATAGTTATACTGACCAAAAAGCCAGAAGATAGACATGACACAACACAAAAAGAGCCTCAAGAACCACAACCCATATCAGCCTTCTAGCTAATGTCTTCTTCTCATCTATAAACATGGTTATGTGTCTTGTGTTCTATTAACAGACAGACAAACACTTTCCAACATGAGTGCTTCCTTCTCTTCTCAGTTGTCTTTTAGTCTTAAACTAAGGGATGTAAGCTCACTATCAGAAGAATGTGTGACACTCACTTCCTGTTGGTCACCCTGAAAGAATGTGAACAAATTAAGGTCAAACACAGTGACTAAAAGACTTTCAGATGAACCCATGCTTTGATGAAAAACAGTAACGTTCTGGGCTGAACAGTGGTCTAAAAGGTGTATGTATATGTGTGTGTGTTCCTACAGGCTGCTGAGATGGTGGAGGATGAAGTGGACCCAGACTCCCAGAGCTGGGGAGGCATGAGAGGTAAGAGTGAGGCTGATTCTTAAAATCTGCAATTTAACGTTGTAATCATAGAGTAAAGGTTTGAGGATCTGCTGTTCTGGAGGTGTTCTTCTCCCCTAAATTCCCATTTCAGAGTTGTCTTTGAATTGTCACTGACAATATTACACTGTCAATAGCATGCCCACACTGTGATTGGACCAAAATATTCCATAGGCGTTGTAGTTAACATATCTTTGAGTTTTTAATCAAAAAAACAGATATTTTCGAACACAGTTGCTTGTCATTTATACTGATATTCAGACCAGTAGAGTTTCATGACCGTCCAAGCCAAACTCTTAGCCTCCTTAAAGAAAATGAACGGAATTTTTACTTCTAGAGAAACTTTCCCACTTTGCAACTCCATTGTTTCATTATAAATCCTGTAGTACAGAGCCAACACACAAGAGCTGTATCAGTGTGTTAATACATCCTACTGCATTGTGTACATCTATGTGCAGTATGAGACTGTTTTTTAATAGAAAGGTCACAGGCTGGATTCCCAGCTCCAGATAACAGTATCAGCTAAAATTTTAAACGATAAAATGTGGAAAGGCCCATATCATCTTTCCTTTTGAGTACAGATCTAAGGTCAGTTTACAATCCCCGATTACATTGTTCCCATGCATATGGAGCCCGGCAGCTCTGGCTCCAGATCAGTGAGTGGAGGTAACAGCGTGGAGAGGTGATGTCATTTTTCCAGCTGCAGAATTATTGATGTGTGTTTACAAGTATGTGTGTGTACAGTCCCGGCTTTATCTTGGGCAAAGAGTGAGTTGAAGGGATGCCAAACTCGTAACAGTGTGTGTGTGTGTGTGTGTGTGTGTGTGTGTGTAGAACAACCTTTTATAATGCTTTTGACGCCTTTTGAAACCCAATGTTTTGAGGAGATTTGAGTCCACGAGTTGTAATTTATTTTCAGGCTGTATCATAATAGGTCTGCAATTCAAATAAAAAGTCATTGTTCCACCAGATTAATTCTCTCTTTCTCTTTCCTTTCTTTCTCAGAGTACAAGGTAAGATTTCCCTCATTTGTTAATACGTAGAAATAATATTCTTGGCAGTGTTATATGAACACTGGATTATAATTGTGTTCCCTAATAAATCTCCTACAATGCTTACTTTGTGCTCGCCAGGTCTACCCCTATGAAATGCTGGCAGTGACGCATAGAGTGAAAGTGAAGCTTCCCAGAGACATAGATCGCACCAGACTGGAGGTGAGCTCTAATCTTCCTCTCCCTGCTCTGTCATTTCCTCCCTTCTATTCACAGATCATTAAAAAAGTGGAGAAAATGAGAAATTGCAGCTTAGAAATGAGTTAGAAAAGTCAGAATTGTGTGGTTTGGGTGAAGTAGTGAGGAGCTACTGTATAAGCCAAAGCTTAAAGAAATGCCATCTCCAATTTCTGTTAAGGTGGATAAATGTTTGGCCAAAAGTATGTGGACAGGAGGGTGTTTTGTGTGTATTTTGTCTTTCATGATATGGGCCTAGACCCCTAAAGGCCTCAATATGCTTCACATGAAGTGCTTGTCAGATCATCTAATAGAGTGGGGAACCCACTTTCCACCTTCAATCTTAGAAAAAAAAGATATGATTATATTAGAAAGTAAGAGGAAAGCTATGAAAGTTTGGGATCTTGGTGATGGTATGATGCATTCAGGGCCATTGAGGACATCAGGGTCTGTCATGTCCTCGACTTTACACAAAAGATTTTACATTTTGGCACACTTTTCTTAGAGGGAAAAATTGTTAAATTAAATTACATAAATGGATTTAGTATTTCACCACCAGATTTATATTTCTAGCAATGTGGTGAAGGCTTTGAAATTACATTTAGACCATCATTTTGGAGGATAAAATTAGCAGAAAATTGAATCGCTCAGTTGAGTGAATAAATAAACATGGGGAAAATGGGGGAATCTGGACCTCAGTATTTCTAAAATCCTGGCTACAACGCTGTGTGTATGCATCTTCAGATAATTTGCACTGCAATTCAATGCTGAATTGATTGGATTTGATTTAGCTGTTATTTACTATTGATTCAGCTCAGATCTAATATTTTCAGTTGTTAATGAAGTGTTAAGTTTAGAATTACCAAAAAAAAGGAAACATTAATAATCACTCAAGTTTTATTTTAAAGTACTAAATTAAAAATGTACTAGAAACTATTGTTGCCACATCAGCAACAATAAACTGTTTCAGTAAGCAGTGATTTTTAGGAGCCAACATGGTTTGGAAGTAGCATTAGTTGCTAAAATAGTGTTAGAAGCATTGGGTTGACTGCAGGTACCTTTGCCCTGAAGGCTCACCTTGCATTCTTACATAATATTAACAAGGTGTGTGGTGTCACTGGTATGTTTTGATGATTTTCACCCCTATCTTGAGTGTAGCCATTACAAACAGGTATAAACACTGTCGGACAACCTTCTATGACCTAGTTTGTTTTTAGCATATTGAAGCCATTAGTCTCATTTAGGGGAAGTCTGTGGCAACAGTTTGGGAAGTCCCTTTCCTGTATCAACATGACAATGCTCCCGTGCACAAAGCCAGCTCTATGAAGAAACGTTTTTCCTAGTTTGGTGTGGAAGAACTTGACTGGTCCGCACAGAGCCCTGACCTTAACCCTATCCAACACCTTTAGGCAATAAAGCCTGGCTCGCAGTCGGTGAGTGCCCGACTGCACTAATGCTCTTGTGCCTGAATGGGAGCAAATCTCTGCAGGCATGTTCCAAAATCTGTACTTCCCAGAAAAGTGGAGACCATTATAGCAGCAGATTAATGCCCATGGTTTTGGAAAGAGATGTTCAACAATCACATATGGGTGTAATATTCGGGTGTCCACATACTTTTGGTCTTGTGGCACAGTTTACTGCGAGAAAAATGCTTAAGTTTGAGCTGTACTTTGTGCAAAATAAAGTCAATAAATTGTCAGATTTTATTGGAAATGTGAATATAATTGGCAGTAGTGTTGGTTTTAGGTTCTGAAGTTGTATTACATTACTAGCACTTTCTCAGGGTCACAGCAAGTTTAACCCACATGCATGCCTTATAATAAAAAATTAAGCATAATTGGACTTAATGTCCTGTAATAACTAATTTCCTGCAGCTGTTTTTCTTAAACTACCCATTTACAGATTCAGAACTCTCATTAACATTGCTCAGTTGAAAATAGAAAATGTTTTAGTCATCTTAAATAAACTTCCACATTGGATAAAAATCCCATTTAAAAACTTTACCACAAATTCTGGTTAGTCTTGTGGTGCAGATCTGATGTCCCCAGAAGAGGTTTCATGAACTTTTTCCTTTCAAAAACACCCCCCTTAAAACATTTAAACCTTCAGTCACCCTAATATGAGAACTCCCTGTGAGCCTTTTGATTATGGGAATATTGTCCCAAGAGGAGTCGGATCGTCGGGATATTGAGGTGTTACTGACGCAAGAGATCCCCTCTGTGGTTGAGAGCACAAGACTGGAGTCGTATGGTCATTTGTGTGTATATTGAAGAAATATTCCAACCTCTCTCTAACCCACCACTGTGCTTGATCCTTGACCTCAAAGTGCTGTTGGTTTACCCAAACTAATCAGCAGCTAAACTGGTATCAAAACTCAAACTCAGAGCCAAGACAGAGGCTCTTTTCCATGAGGCAGTACAACCAAATGTGATATTTTTGACCTGTAGTTGTACATAGTGCAGAGGCAAAACTTACAGGAATAGTTGAACATTTTAGGGAAGTATGCTTATTCGCTTTCTTTCTGAGAAATGAAAGATGTGAGATGAAAAGATGGGTACAGAGCAAGAGTCAGGACGTGGTTAGCCTAGCTTAGCATAAAAACTGGAAACAGGGGGGGAACAGCTAGCCTGGCTCTGTCTGCAGAATGAGTAACAATGTGGTGAAATGTATCCTTCCCCCCTCTTTATCTGCACGGCGTGGGTGTGTGTGTGTCACCCAACACACTAGCAATGATGTCATCATCCTGCGGGCAAAAGCTTGTTGATTCAAAGAGTAAAAGATCTGAGCAGCTTGTAACATACTGTGATGAACATGCATCAAACAACAATCTGTAGATGTGACACTAATACGTCTCACATTTGAAATAATTTTAGTACACATTTAAACTCATATGCACTTTGGTTTATGCAAATCATGAATATATGCAGTTCAATCTGTTCTAAGATACCCCAGCTAGACCACTCAGAATTTAGAGTTATCTGACATTTTCATGTATATTAAGTATCTTTAATTTCAACCCTTTTCATGCCAAAAGATTTCCTAAAAGTATTCCTAAATACTTTTAGTCTTGTCAGAGGAAGAAAAGATTAAACTCAAGGGTAAGATACATGTATTTTTTGGTATATGAAAAATATATCAAACAAAGCTGAGCTTGTGTCACAACCAGTGTTTCAACAACTAATGGAAAACACCCTCTGTGACATCACTGTCTTGGGGTGTGGCCAAAAGTGCCACACCCTTGAAAGTCTGAAACTATGTAAGTATTGTACCAGTGGTTTTACAATCCATTTATTTACCCTTTGACTTGTAAAAGTTAAAATTTTAACAATAAGAAGTTATGGGGTGGGAAGGTAAGGTTACACCATCTGAAGGAAATTATTGGATAATACTGTAATGATAGTAATGATATCTTTATTGTGTGACATATTTTGAAAATCCAATTTTCCTGGTAATAGAGATTATATTCTCTGTCTATTTTTTTATCGTGTTATTATCCTGTCAGCATGACAGGTGAAAAATAAAAGGGGTCGGGATGTTGTTGCCTCGGGGTGGAAATCTATCGCTCCACATTCCTCAATCTGGTTGTTATAGAATCCAGGCGATTGGCTATCACACAACAACAGCCTGCCTCTAATTTACCATGACTATCATCAGAGAGACTCACAACTGCTGTGCACACTACAGCCAGAGTTTTACAATAAAGCAGCTTATGCTTTTGTTCTGGGTCTAAATCAACACCATGCATGTTTTTGTTCCATGGTATATTCTTGACATTTACAGAGGAGTTTGCAGCGTGCAGTGTGAGCCAAGTTTGGTTTTGGAAAGTACTTTTGTTTGGATAAACTTCTGAGGCACAGAATTCAGTTTGCTGTGTTAAACCTCAGTACAGAAGGCAATGTAACATCTGTTTATGTGATGAACACCAACATTGTCTAAGGATTGGGTGAATGTCATATATGTGAGTCCAGTTTGAGAGTATGAAGCTGGCTATTGATGCACCATCAAGCAAAAGAGGGTAATATATGCCATCAGCAAAATGTCGGAGGTCTTTCGTTTGCTAATTGCACCCTTTGCTAGGACAAAGTGTGCCATTGTTATTGTTATTTAGGACTCTCCTGATTTGTAACCCATTGTAGGCTACTGTCTCACTGTAAACATCACAGTCTCCTGAGAAGAGACTCATCAGCATGTCATGGGGAAAATTATATGCCAGGTCTCGGCAGACAGGTGCCAAATATGTTTCTCAGCAGCAGAGCTCTATTGGAGGCTTAAATAATCTCATTGGTTCAGGTAAAAACCCTGATGAATTGAGCCAAAGAACCAGATGCTTTCTGGCTTAGTGGAACATTTGGTTTATATCAGTGAAGCCTAGTGAAAATTCAACAACTACAAGCAAAGAGAAAGCTGGTGTTGATCACACCACACATTCAACCCCAAATCAGTTATTTTCCCTGGAATTGCCATGATCAGTGGATTGGCACTTTACTTCCACTTTAGTGAGCAATGACACACACATTTGCGCTGTTGACCAGTTGCAAAAAGAGTCCAAGGTACAGGATGTTATTGTAGTAGCTCTATTGCACCATTCAGTTTTATATAACCCTGTCCAATCATAACGAGAAGTTATCCCAGTTAGAGCTCACCTCTTTATATCCATTTTGCCAGCAGTCTATTTCATGACAACATGCGAATGAATTTTGCTGGGCCACCTTCTAGTTTGACCATGCCATTAGGAAGAGACACAAACTGAAAAAATCTATTTCTAGCCATAATAACTTATCTAAGTTATATAGTTAGCCTAACTGAGCTTTTAAGTTCACACTATCCATATTAGCCTATACAGTATAGGTGCTGTTGGTTAGCTAGCTAGCCAACCTGCTTCCCTGAAAAAAATGAATTACATGGCTTTGACAGTTGAAAAATAAAATTACCATTTATAGTTTGAATTATATTTTCATCATTAATGGCTTTTTTCCCCAACTCACTAGCCCCTTGGAGCTTATTTTAAATCCAATAACGTATACATGACAAAATAGTTGCTTGTCAGTACATTCCAAAACAACCCGTGTGAGCATTTTGCTGATCTGGTGCCATCATCAGTTGGATGAAGAAACTGTAGCTGTAGTTTTTTCAAGTTTAGTCAACAATGAGTACTTGGTTGAGGTTAGAGAAGGATCACCTTTATGGTAAAAAGACACAAACATTGACCGTTGGTGGAAGACGGAATGAGAATCTTTGTTCCTGCCAACCATCCACCCTGGAGACATTAGACGGTGGTACAAGCACTCTCCATCTCCATCATCAATACCCAAAATGAGGGAATATGTTTTGGAAGAGTGGTGTTCAGTAGAGTTTGAGAGACTGTCCTTGCCAGTCTCTTTAAAGATAAGTACAATATTGGTCTTTTTCACTAAGTCAGTATCTTTCCTTTGCTGTGTTTTGCATTTCCAGAGACATCTATCACCTGAAGACTTCCATCGGGTGTTCGGTATGACCCTCGATCAGTTTGACCGCCTGGCCCTCTGGAAGAGGAATGACATGAAGAAGAGGGCACGCCTTTTTTAGACCAAAAAAAAAAAAGGCGCCAAGCAGCATCTCAACAAGCACCTGTCCTGTCCAGAAGGAAGCAGAAAAGAAAAAAACAACTCATCTGAAATATCTATATATGCACCGCCATGATACCCCAACTTTCCACCTGTAAAACGCCATGCCATCTGCCTGTGATGCCACGGAGAGGCACTCCGTGTGGGAACATTTTCACGATGTTGAGGCAGCATCTATAGCTTTTTGTATGCAATGTGGTCCGAATGTTTGACTGACAACCTTATGGAGGAGGAAGAGGAGCTGCGTTTGCATGGCCTGTGTTGATGCTCCTCGCCTCCCATGTGGTTTCTGCATCTGCCCCTGCCCGCCCATCCAGGCGCAGTCATACTCCCTGGCAAAAAAAATAACAGCTTTTTGTAATTCTCGTGCAGGCCTTCCTCCAGGTTTCTGTGGTTCTGACTGTTTTTTGTGCGCCTTCTTCTACTCTGTCTATCTTGACTTATCTCCCTGTTTCTATCTTGAGTTTTTCACTCACAGCTTGTTTGTTTTCACTTTGCGAGGGTTTATCATGTTGTCTGTCTACATATCATTTGTTTTGCCTTTTCTCTCTTGCTGTCTCTCCATCATCTTAAGTTGTTCTCCCTGCACTGAGTTCATTTTTACATTTTTACACCCTTGCCATTACTTTAGGACAGTGAAGAGACTGCAGAGTTGTACACATTGACTGTTGAAGCATGTCAAGGCCAAAGACAGGGATAAGAAACTACTTCAGCTTCTCTGATCTTTTACTTCAAAAACTGTAAAAGCACCTTATCATACGCTTTTGTTTTCAATTTCAAGCTCAATCAGAGAAGACTGGCTGGGTAGTTTTGACATGCCTGCCCTGATACGTTTGAATGCAGTCCCATATCTTACACAAGCCCCTTGTAAATCTCCACAGATAGGGGAGCCAAGGCTGGATAGGGGCCACAACATGGCAGTGAATCACAGATAGAGGGAGGAATAAAAAAAAGGAGAATGTGGGGCCCTGCAGATCCTTCAATAGACATACAGTGCAGAAGGTTTCAGGGTGTGCAAAGGTGTCAAACATGCAGCATTGCCAGATTGACATGCACTCACATCAACAAAACAAAAATGAAATTATTTTTATAAGCTATTTTTGACTTCTGGAAAGGATCATTAAAGCAATCATGAGACACAGCTGAGAGAAATCATGATTTTGTTACAAGACAAAAAGCCCATGCTGACTTTGTTAAGCTTCACAGACCTGCAGCAGCACTTAAGCATAACAAGTGAGGTCTTGCTTGATTTAAAACTCAATACTATAACTGTGTTATATCTTCTCAGATAGAGATTTAACTCTTTATATGTTTGTTGTTTGAAAGCATTGTTGTGTACAGTCAAAGCTACACATTTAAGCTGAAGTACATCAGCTTCGCTTGATTTCTGGGCAGTAAATCCATCAACTCGACAACTAACATACTGTAAGATGTATGTGAACATATACTGGACATATACCAGATATATTTGTCTGTATACAAGCCATGGTGTATAACTCTTCAGGCATGCATGAGGATGGGAAAATGGGGTTTTATCCGATGACCTCAGTTAAGAAATGTATGAAAATAATATCATCAATGTGGTTTGAGTGATTGATTATTTTCTGGTTACATTAATTCAGATGAAAGGCCCGGGTCAGCTGCTTACATTAGCTTGTGTTAGATATTTATTTAATTGCAATATCAAGGAAGGGATGTTATTTTGAAATCTTAAGGGTGTAGTGTCGAGTGAATGGCACCACAGAGTTTTTGAAGAAAAACATATCAAATTTTTAGTTTAATCTGAGTGTCAAATCAAATTTTGCTCCTGTAAGTAACACACTAACTGTTGTCATAAACCGTCATGTCTTCTTTCTAATATTCATCTGCTATTAAAGTGCTTTATCCAAACTACAGAGTCGCCATGGATTTGAGTGCTTGTGTTTATTAAATGATTGTGAAAAATTAGTTTCTTCTTTGTATGGAATAACTATAGCTTCAAGTAAAGTGTATACCAGAGACGTGTGGATGTTTTTTTTAAAGATATCAGGGAGAAGGAGTTGAGTCTATGATATGATCAGTAGTGATAGATGATCACCAAATAGTTCTCAGCAGCATTTAAACAGCTGGTGTTAGAAACTGTCAGAATTAAGGGTTAGATTAGTCAGATTTATACAGCTGTGGAAACATTAGCATAAGCCACTGCCATAGAGAGCAGGTTGTAGGAGTAGAAACTGCAGAAATCAGCCTGAGATTGTCCCCTAAAAATTACGTTTGTTTACTATTTTGCAACAGCAAATATGTTTGAATCTAAAATGATGCCATTTGGATTATGTTTTTGTTCAACATAATGAGAAGGCATTTTTAATGAACGTATGTGCCACGTCGCAACATGTTCATACTGAATGTATTAGCTGACAAATTTCGTTTTGTTTTTTCCTATAATATCCGCAAGTAGAAAGTAAAGCATGATTATGAGTATGCTAAGGCACTCACAGCAGCTTGTTAAAGTAATAGAGAGATTGTGGTCTTCTTGGTTAAATCCACTGACTGCGTAAAAGATGGACATCATGACAGCTCCCCAAAAGTGAAGCCAAAATATCTCGATTGCTTCCTGGTGGCTGGCTGCAGTGTAGGTCATAAGTCCAGCCCCCTCCATGTTAGTGGATGGGATATGAGCCAAACTAAAAAAATAAATTTTAATCAAAAGTTGGTTTCTGTCATTTTAGGTAGTTCTTATTACGCTGATGTTTGCCCAAGTGTTAATTTTTCTGATAAGTTTGTTTTTAATTAGTTATTTGATTATATAAAAAGGGACCATGACATCATGATTGACAGGTGTGACAGCCACTCTCAAACCTTCGCCAACTCTACAGCACAGACTCTAATATGACAGCTCCCAGAAAGGAGATATTTGGGCTTCACTTTTGCATGGTGGTAGGAAGTGGAGACATGTTGTCCATATGTATATACAGTCAATGGTTAAATAAAGAAAAAGTCATTGGTGACTAACTTTAAAGCAGCTATAATCAATATCCTTATTATAATGTATCAGATGACAGTGTGTAATGTGAGAGGTGTCGCTTGTAGTGATGAACCTTCAGAGAATTGTCATGCCTCCAAATAAATGATAATGTTGCTCCGTAACTGCTTGTTTGCTAACAAGTTCAACATATTAACTTAACAGATAACATGTCGTTGTGTTCACTATTTTTTTCCACGGCCCCCAAGTGGCCAAAAAGTGAATATAATCCATACAGCAATTACATTAGCTCCAAAAGGCATCAGGCAAAACTATTTAGTAGAATATAACATAATGTTGAGGAGACAAGGTTGCTTACACTAAGACTGATGAAAGCATCTTCAGCTATGTTCACACTGCAGCAAAGAGAGTATCTTATCAATGCATCTAAGGCTTTTTTTCTTTTCAGTATGTGAATAGGGTAAGTTAGTACCATGTTGACAAGTGCAGCCAATGAAAACGCAAGATAATGGAAACAAAATCTGCGCCAGTTTTATTCTTATTTATTCCACTCTTAAACAATTTTAAGGACCTTTAAGGATTCTGGGCAACTGTAGAAACACGACACTGCAACATGCTGGCTTCTGTGACAGAGGACGCGCTCCCTATGTAAATATAAAGGGCTCATCCTAAGGGAACGTAAACACAACGATTCTTATTTTCAGGTGATTACACACTAAGGAATATGTACATAGGCGCCTAAACAATGGAGCAAGTGGAGTGAATGCATCCCTATTATTCACACAAAGTAATGGTTTTGCTACCCCACTTTCTGTCTTTTTAAAAATAAACTTATCATACAGTCTCCGCAATTAGGTGATTATATTTAAGCAGCCTATATCAATGATCATTATTCTATTTTCAGCAACTGACAAAAACAAGTAATAAGTGTTTTCGGACCACCCTGAAAGTTGGTTTGGTCCAGCCCATTGTGAGAGAGAGACAGACTGAGAGGAGCTTTTCCTCACATTGTCAGTGTCTGAATTAACAATCAATTAAATGTTCAGTGATGGGAAGTTACTTATTTAGACTTCTGCAAAACACTCTGCTTAAGTTTCAGTTTTAGTCAGACTGTGGGCAGAATTGTTTTTAAATATGATGATGCATCACTCCATGTAATGACCTCTCATCTTGCTGCTCTGCGCTGTGCTTTCATTATTGTGATTATTCTCTCATTTTCTCATACAGGCTAAATGAGAGCTGCAAGTTTACTGTAAGGGGCAGTAAAGTCTAGTCCTCGACTAAAATGAACCTTTTAAGTCTTGAGGAGCAAAAATCACCTTCTGAGTTGTGCATTAAAA
Source organism: Thunnus albacares (assembly GCF_914725855.1). Lineage (NCBI taxonomy): Eukaryota > Metazoa > Chordata > Actinopteri > Scombriformes > Scombridae > Thunnus > Thunnus albacares. The sequence goes on along the minus strand of NC_058127.1, from coordinate 24,293,059 downwards.
TAATCCTTGATTTGAGATAATGTAGGTTCACTAGCAAAGACCACACCATTTGAACGGTATGAAAAGTAGTTTTATTTGGATTGTTGAGAGGGTTCAGGATTGGATGAGGATAGTATATGGTGGGCTGGATGAGGGTCGGGTGGGGGTTGATTGTGCAGCCTGCAGACACGGGGATCGGAGAAAAGATGAAAAACATGCAACAGATCAGACAGGGAGGGAGCAGGCTAGGGGAAGATACGACCTGGCCCTGCGAGAGGGTGGCGCTGGACGGGGAACCCAGAAGTGAGCAGCCGTCCGGAGCGGTGGTGGAGGTGGAGGCAGAGAAGAGCAGGAAGAACCTGGCTTTGTTGTTGGTTCAGCGAAACGGGATTTGTATCTGGAGTTCAGCCTGGCCTTCAGCTGGGGCTGAAGAAGTCTGGGTTCTGTTGTAGTAGGCGGCATTGTGACGTCATTGATGTGTGTCGGCCCGGCGGCGGACAATGAACCCGGAGGAGCGGGAGGATTTGAGCTGCCAGCGAGAGAGTTGATGGAAGTAGAGTCTGCATAGAGTTGGAAAGTTTGTCTTTATCATTGTTTCGTAGGAGTGGGACGATCGTCTCCTTGAGAGCTCGCCGGAGGTGAGCAAACATCCGGTTGAAGATGTTAATCGCTTGGAAAAGAGCAGCGTCCCAGTGGGCCATTGCGTGGATGCGTGTGGAGCGTCTGGATCCCAGCTGATCAGCTGGAGGAGAGGGCTTCCATGTGGATGTGGTGGTGAAGGAGATATCACGTTGGTACTGCTGGATCTAGTCGTGGGTGGTATGTTGCCGAGGAACGTGAATCAAGGCGTGTCATAGGTCACGTGAGAGCTGAGACAAACGGGAGAAAAGGGGTTAGTATATAAATATGCACAGATGATTGAATTAGTGAGGCACAGGTGATTGAATTCAGTGAGAGAGAGGAGCGTGGTCTTGTTCCTGAACCTTTGCTATAATAATAACTCCATTTAAAATAATCTGCTTTTGAAGTTGTGATTATTCATTCCTGTATAACATTACAACTACAATAGCTTCCACTAGAACCTGTGTGTGGGATTGGAATTAGATAGTTGTTGTGAGGCCATTTCATTCATCCAAAGTTTGTACTTTGTTGCAACTGTTAGACTTTGAAGATGCCTTGTAAGTATTGAGAACAGCAACCGTCAGGTTGTTTAACCAGGTTTAAATCATATGTGTTGTGAGACTATTTCATTTATATAAATTGTCTGTCCTTGTTTGACCTTGAAGATGACCTAGTAGCCTGCAACCTACTAACATTTTAGGCTACATAATGTTTTTATGAGTATTATGTCAAATATGAAATAGCCATTCTTCTCATAATCATTCCCTGTCCTGATCCACCCTATTATATACTGTTCTTGATGCATTCCTGGTTTTCATAGCATCCTCAATCTAACTAATCTTGACTAGTGCAGGTGGTTGTTTCTTGACTCAATCCAAGACAATCCAAGATAAAGGTAGTGTAGAAATACAGGAAATTTGTTTTAAATTACTATTTAATAATGTATCTTTCCAAGTTTGCTCCCCCATTTTAATACATAACCAGGCACCTATGAATGCATACTTAGGAATGTCATATTGATGATTACAGGCCTGCTTTGCAGCCATTGCTTCAGAAGTCTGCTGTCTGACCCACAATAATAATAATCCTAGCTGTTTTAAGCAAAAGATTCAAACATGTTTCCTTGTGTCAGCAAAAAATCTGCAACACTAAAGCAGTGTTTTATATCCTGGATGTAAAGACTGTGAGAATGCTGAGCAGCAAGTCAATAAACAGGAGGAAAAAAACAACATTTAATCATTACGGCTTTACAGTTCCCTCTAGCTCCAGCTGCCCAATGCTCTCTTCCAAATTGGCTATCCATTAGCATCTAGGAGGATCATGGATTGGACTAGGCCCAACCACCATCAGGCATGATGTCAGACTCCACTGTTCTGACTTTTATGAAACTTGAAGCATTAATGCATTATCAAAGATTATACTGATTAACCTAATGAGGGTGTAAAAAAGACTCAAATAGTGTTTTTCCATTGGCACTTTTGGCCATGTCAAGTCAAACCATGCTGCGTTGATTTGCATTTCCATTACCAGTTTAAACGCGCTGAGTTGTGCCAAGTTGCGTCTGAGATGAGGGACTCCCTAAAAACTTAGTATTTCACCTGGATGGTGGTTTTGCAGGACATAACAGTGCACATTTCGGTGTTCTCTGTGACCCTCTCATCCCGTGCTCTGAGTGCACATTCATCAGTTTTCCACAATGGAGGGTGAGTTAAGTTAGTTTTGTACAAATAATGTAGGTTACTCTTTTTAATTTGCACTAGTCATGCTAACATTAGAATGTAATAACATGTGCCCCATATCATGTGCCATGTAAATATTGGATGAAATTTACTGGCTAGCTAATGTTAGCTAACTGTTCACAAGCTAACTTCATGTTAGCAAGTTTGTGTTACTAAAATATTGTGCCAAGAAAAAGAGAGAAAGCCTATGAGAATGTGAATTCATCTTTATGTATTCACACAGACCACCTGCCTTCACTTAGTTTTATTGTGGTGTACTTTATATGATAACATACATGCTCCTTTGTAAGAATTCAGAACAAATTATTATTACCTGAATTATTTTGGTTTGATAAAAATAAGAAGTTAGACTGAGTGGCAAAGTATGGGCTAGTTTTATTTCTAAAGCTTGGAAAATTAGGCAAATTGGACTGAATAATACATGCATACAATATGAGATCAGTTTATTTGATGCATGTCAAGTATGAAGGCATACAGAATATACTATTCATGTTTTCCTATAATTTGTATATTTGGTCTCACTCTCTTGATAGCCTGCCTTGTTAAGCCTGTTTGTGGTGGGCATCTATTGATGCAAGATACTACACTGATATCAGAACACAGACCCCCCATCTGACATTGGACATAATTCAGTCCGTCTAAATGTCAATATATTTTAGCACTATTTAGTTGTACATCTTTTTTAGTAAAACATTATGATGGGAAATTTGAGCATTCATCAATTCATCAACAGTAAGGTAAAAGTCATTTGAAAATCTGCAGGGAAGTCTAGTCATGGTTGCAGCCATGCCAGCAGTACAAGGAGCAAAAATCCAAGTGTCTCTTTGTAGATCGATGATCACAAAAAAAAATCATTTCTGAAGTTACAATTAAGCGTGAGTCTTGTACGTTTACGTTTAATCTTGGGATTAAGGCAATGATTCGGTTAATAAACAAACTTTTAGATAACAGTTTTGCTAGCTTATCCAAAAAGTGATGAGATGACCCAATGAGCTGACGAGAACATGCATCAGGCACACAATACTATGTGTGACGCAGGACATTTAGGCACCGCCCTTGGGTGAAGTAACAAGTTTTAAGGGAGTCCTCCTAAGATGGACCATCTCCGAAGTCAGGTCAATCCACCTCCAAGCGGGATGTGGCAGGACCGACCATGACCAACCTGTGATGACCCCACTTCTTCCCCTAAAACAAGCGTGTGTTACAAGACTCAACTCATATCTGTGCTGGAGACCAGAGAAAAAGATGTTTTTAAAAGTCTCTTTGTGTTCAGCTCTCAGTACTTCTGTAGCTTCTATCTGAATCTCTGTGATTTGGAGTTTAGTTTCTCTCCTGTGTCCCTGTTTGTACTTTAAGATATACTGTTTCCTGTTCACTTTCAGTGGTATAGGAGTCGTTTCAAGTTACTGCTGATGAAAACATTTCCTGCTGCTTCATATTAAAAGCTTTCCACTGACAAACTAACAGAAGGCTTTTATTGTGAAGAATTTATAAGAAAAGAAATGTGTTTATCTACCTTTTTACAGCCGCTCCTTTGACCACTAGTCACAGCCCAGTGCACTTCCTGAGGGCTTGACTAAACAGTGCTAAAGAGGACATTGCTTTCAAACGTCATCAACTCAAGACAAGCACACCATTAGTTAAAGACACACCTTCAAGTGGGTAGCCCAAGCCCCCAGGAGGTGTGCTGGGCTTTCAAGCCAATTTGACATTGTGGCCAAACTGTGTAATTACACCTTCCAGGTCCGACAGGGACCCAAAAAGCATTTTTCCCGCACACAATAACGGGAAAAGGAGCAGCTGTAAAATGATGGATAAATTGTTTTGAGCATGACAACCCCCGCGAAATGAAACGTTTCACTATCAGAATCTGATCCATTTGGTCCGATAACATATGGAAAGTCTGGAAGAGTCGCATGATTTAATTATTTTCTCCTCATTCAATTTAGTTGAGGGCCAAACCGTAAGCCGGCCTGGCTGGTGGAAGTCTCTGGTGCGTCTCCCAATAATCAGGAAATGTGAGCAACCTCCAGGTAATTTCTTCACAGCAGGATGTGGGTTTTTTTGGCTTCATGAGCCACTGAGCAACTTTCATAGGAATGAACAGGGCCCTGCCTCCAACACTGTGTCCAGTTCTCTTAATACATCCATGTGGTAGCCCTGTTGTAGTGAAGATGCAAATCCATGCTGGCAGGGCTGATGTGCCAAGTCAAACCGAGTCAAGCAAGCTAGAACATGTGTAGGGAAAAGGCCCATAACTGCTTCCAACTGTGATGAGACATCAAGGACATTTTTCTCATATGTGGCAGTATCAGATATTGGTTACATCCAAGAAAGATATGAACAGTGCTAATATGAGTGGTCAAATTGAGCATGAAGCCTACAGTGTGAATGCAGCTAAAGTGATGTTCCAGAGCAGTGAGTGGATGTAAACCCAACCAGGCTGGATTGCAACAGAGAGACCTTTCATGTCTTTAGACAAACAGGCCTCTGACCCAGAGAAAACAACACTGAGGACCTTCACACATTGCGCAGAGCCTGTGGTGTAAGATTCACATTGAGAAACAATATTTGGAAGTTCCTTTCTCAATACAGACATTCAGAGAAACAGAGTGTGCATGCTGAAATGAAAATGTATTTCAATGTGGAGGAATGAATGTACCCTATGAGTCATAATCAGCTGAATTCAAGTCATAGCGTTTTATAACCGGATTTATGATTTATCTCAACAACTTTATTCATTTTTTAGTGTGTCTGATAATGAAATCAAAGGTCTGATGGATGGTGGTTTATTATAGCTGAACGTATTTGTCTGATTTGCTTCCTGGTTGGACTTGTTGCAAAAGAAATATCTGATGTCCATCTTGTCATAAATATTAAATTCAACAGTGTTGGCTCTTGTCTGATATATTCTGGTTATTTGACCTCCCTTGCTGGATTGTTATTACTATAATGATCAGAAAATGACTTAAGATCACAAAGGTGTTCCAAGAAGATCTCTAACAATGCATTTGTTGTGGTATTATAGAACTGTATGAAGTTGTTTCTGTCATATCCTCTCTACTGCTACAACAACCAAATTTCCTTATTATGATGTTTTATCTAATTAAATCTAAATGTACCATGTCCTTAAGGGAGCTCCAGGGGTCTCAAGCATAATGAGAATGAAATGTTTTCATTTATTTGATATTTCAGTTATTGCATTCATTAGACAGGTTTCAACCTGAAAGAATGCGTGAAGATGTGCAGAGAATGAGCTTCATTCTTGTCACCCATATCACTCAGCATATAAGGATAGTTATGAAATATCAAGTCAAAAAAAAATCTTTGGATTCAACAGATATTCTCTGCATGCTATAAATGTCTGCACAAAATTTCATCTTAAACCATCAGTCAGTTTGTCAAGATATCTGAGTCTGGATCAAAGTGGTGGACTGACCAGCCAACATACCGTCCATAGAGCCATGCTGCTAGTCTCTCAGATTTATGTAAGTGTAAAACTAAATTGTTTTACACAGATTATGTTCTTTTTCAGGAAAGACACTAGAAGAAATAGCAATATATAACAACATGTGTGTTCACTTCTCTGCATATTTTTCCTTTGAAACCAATAAAGCCATTAGAAATATGTAATTTCAGTGTTTTTCATCTTAATTTGCGCATCAGCAGATTCAGAAATTTAAACCGAATCACAGATGTACCATGAAAGATTGTAATTTTCCTTTAATTTTTATCAGAGAAAAGCAGCCTATGATCTGGTGCTTCATGGATGTACTTTATTGTGAGAACAGACAGCATGCTAGACGCCAACAGAACAACAAAGGCCAAAACACTGTATATTTTCTCTCACATATTGAGCAAGGTGTCCCACATGGCTGGGAACGCCACAAGACCCGCCTCCTGTGACGTAGCCTACGATTGGCTGCCGCCGCTGTCAGTCACAGATTGGGGGGGGGTTTGACAGGCGTGCCTCTGCCTCTATTGTCACCGGCCCGAGAGGAATATTTATTTTTAACTTGGAAAAGGATGAAAAACGACAAAGGTAAGCTGCTTGCTGGTTTGAAATACTTTGTCCGGGTCGACTTTCATTCACCAGTTGCTCGCTGCTTGTTTGCTTTTATCGCGGTTTGTTGTCACGGAGGTCAGCTGGCCTGAAAGCTGCCTCCCTGAACCAGTAAATGGAGGTAAAAGTGAAAGAGGAGGATGTATGTTGAGTTTCCCTTCATGTAATTTTTTTTTTTAAAAATGTCGTATATTGACATGTAATGCTTTTGTGGACTAATGTGGTGCTGCTATAATTGTTTATGGTCAACTTTGTGCAGTTTGGTATTTTTATTAATCCAATTAACAGCACTTAAATATCATTAAATGTAATTATAATGTCTTTGTGGTGCTGAGTCATGACTTCATAGTGAATTTATTGTCTTTAACAGTGTTTGCCTTTGTTATTTTCTTTGTCTATATTATATTTTCCCCTTATTTAGACGTTTTATTGTGATATTTAAATCGCATACCCATAATGACTGTTACTATCTCACTACCTAGTTCTTTTTGTGACGTAGAATAGATTTTATCTATGCTGTTAAATCAAAATTGTATAATTGTGATGTATTAGAGTACAGACACATGTCAGTACAAAAAATACAGGAGCTTCAGTGATGTGAATGGGACTACAAGGGGTACAAAGGACCATGTGGTATAGGAGAGGAGAGGAGGAAGAGGAGAGGGGAAGGAGGGAGGAGTGTGATTAATTGGCAGACTGAGGGTGTGTGATGCCCCTGGCTGAAGGCTGCAGGCTATTCCCAGCATCAGAGGAGGAGGAGGAGGAGGAGGAGGAGGAGGGAGACCAGCTGGGAGCCTTGATGTCTGACAACTGTCTGTTGTGACCTCCAGACAAGGAGAAAGGAGAGGAGAGAACGGCAAGGGAGGCAGTGTCTGATTTGTTTAAGGAGGGTTTATTTCACCATTCAAAACTCCATTAAAAAAAATATATCTTGATGTAGAAATTTGGCTGAGGCTGTACAGTAACAGGCTGAGAGGAAGGGTTGCAGGCATCAGCTGATCTAGCAGCCAGTAACCCCCCCCCCCCCCCCCCCCCCCCCCCCCCCCCCACACACACACACACACACCCCCACCCCTCCCAGCTTAATGCAACAGACTGTGGATGGAGCAGGGCGTTCCTGCAATTTAATGATGTGGGACAAATCCAATTAATCAAATACAATAGAGCAACCAGATAGACAAAACATGAGATTCAGAATAATTAGTCTGGAACTGTTGATGGGATTAAAAAAATCAACTTGCACTGGAAATGACTTCTAATAAAGCCTCAATCACCATCATTAGCCGTCTATTTAGAGGGTTTAGAACTTGCTGCTTTCAAGTGATGTTGGAAATCAGGGCTACAGCTAATGATCATTTTCATTATTGATTAAACTGCCAGTTGTTTTATTGATTAATTGATGTAGTGTTTGATCTATAAAATGTCAGAGAACAGTGAAATTGTTGACCAACAGTTCAAACCCCAAAGAAAACCAGCAAATATTCACATAGAAGCTGAAAACAGTGAAGTTTTTCAGCATTTTTACTTTCAAAAATAACAATGACTCAATTGTCAAAATAGTTGCTGATAATTTTCTGACAGACAATTATGGATCCATCAACAAATCATTTAGCTCTATTGCAAATAAATGACATATTGTGCAAATCCTGACCCCCCCAAAAACAAAACATTCCTAACAAATCCGAGTTACTAATATTCCCAGTAACCAACAATTTATTATAAAATGACTCATGTGCTTTTATAGATTTTCTTCTCCTTGCTCTGATGCTGAAGTACAAAGCAGTTGTGTGCCACTTCATTTTTACAGTAAAATAGCTTTACTTTCTTAAAACCTTTAGAAATATAAACATGTTTTCTACAGTACCAAATTTTTACAATTAAGGAAAGAAGCACAAGTTCTCCAATGTTAAAAACAAGAACTTTGCTTAACCTTTTAGTCAGGCTCATCAGATGCGCCATCTTTTTGTGGCTAGAAGTATACTATACATGTTCAAGGAGACACTATGGAAAAATAAATAATTGAAATATCGTCATTTTTTTGTCTTTATGTAAAGCAGTTTTCAATACAGCACAAATATCCACATATGAATAGATAGTGGAGATTATCAGGGTTCAGGGATATAAGAACCATGTTTATTCTGAACCACAAAAGCCTGTTTTCATCAGTTTTATCACTAAGCAAGGTCAATACCTTTTACATTATATCTCTTATTGATATTCAAGTTGTGATATGGTTTTTTGCAGTATGCTGTGTTTGCTTCTCAACTCCTATGGTTTACACACAGGGATGATGTGGCTGTAAAATCATCAACTGGGACACTTTTACTGGAGGGACAGTCATAACTGATTGATGATTATGAATGAAGAATAAAGTGCAGTCTAAAATAGGTAAAATGTTGATTTAAAATATATGAAAAATGTTGCAGTTGTACCATCCTTGTTCAGAACAGGTAGTACTGATTTGTCTCTGTGCTGTTTATGTACCAGTGGTCTCCGTTTTCTTACCTTACCCGACATGGCTCTGTCCTGAATTTGAATTCCAAGAACACTTTATACTTCCACAGCCTTTTGTCTTTTATTTTTACCCTTTGTTGTACATGTGTCTGTGTGTGCCTGAGGCTCTGTATTTCCTCAGCTGCTTGGAAGGCCAGGCCGGCTTCACCACAGCCACTTGTTATGTGACAATGGACAATAGCAGGCAGACAAATTGTATACATCCTGCTGGCTTGTAGAGAGGATGGAGCTGTGAGCCAAAAATGTAACCTGCAGACACGGAGGAGAGAGGAGCGGTAAACAACACTGAGGGGTTAGACTCACGTTACACTGGATTGTTTAAAGGCAGTCAGTCCCATCCTCAACAGGAATGAAATGAGACTGAATATATATTTTTTAACAATCTTTAGTGTACTTTGTGTGTAGCTGGATGATTTAAATTAAATCCACTGGGGGGCAGATCAGGGCCAAATTATCTTGAACTGACAATGAAGTACTTCTGAGAATTTACAATTTTGCACAATTTAATCATTACTAAACATGAAACTAGAGGAGGTTACTGTGTTGTTAATGCTGAGTCACTGTAGAAAAAGTAGCAGCAGCTTGCTTTGTTAGGTCTAAAAACCATATGTGAAACCATTCAACCATGGGCCAGTTTTTTCATGTAGGGGGTCAGGGGGGTCACAGTTGTGGTGAAAACACAGGCCTGTATTTTTTCAATATTTTGTTCTTTATTTCTAATAATCAATTTAATATAATTGATCGATGAAACTCTTTCTTTTGGCACTGTATCCAACAGCAGATGTCATTACTAAGCGAGGGACATAATTAGAGCAACTTATATTAAAATAAATTTGGCAAAAAAAAAAGACTTTTATATGAAAATGTTTCCTCTGTGTTGCACTAGCAGACTACAGATGTAATAGTAGATTTACTGTCTACTGAGTTCATTTTTGAAAAACAAACGTTTTGATGTAAATTCTGAAAGTTCAAAGTTCAGCTTTCTTCAGGGGCCAGATGTTTTTTGCTGGAGGGCCAGATTTGAGCCACGGGCTGCTATTTGCCTTTCACTGCTGTAAATCATGCACAATGAAAGTATTTTTTGTTGTATTTTGTCTTTAAAATATTTTTATAGGCCTGAACAGATAAAGCTATTCAGTATTTCACAATAAAAAAAATCTGAAAAATCTGAGGAAAACAAATTTGTGTAGCAGAAATGTATTTTTTCCCGCCAACATGTGAGTCATCCTGTTCCCAACAAATGTCAGTAAAGATAATTTGTTCCTTACATTTGTCCATTTCCACTTTAGTGCATTTCCTCCCAGGCCTGTCATTTGTTTAGCCAGTATAACATCTTTATCTTTAGCATTGCTAGTGCATGCTATCCCTGATTTGTTAGCGTTTAGCATTATGTTTTGTTATTTACATCAGCATTTTATGGTTAAATCAGTACAGACAAGTATTGATTTAGTTCAGTTATTGTGTATGGATTTAATTAGTTAGTTTTCTGAATAGCAGCTTTTGTTGTTCTGACTGATCATACTTTCCATGCTCTTCCTGACATCACCGATGATGTCATGGATTAAACCAAGTATTTGAGATTGCTTTTGACTCTTGGTGTTTGTCATTTGAAGAAAGTAGACTGGAGTACTAGGAGATGCAGTGTAAGTAGAAGAGAGAGGGGTGGTGAAGGCGTGAAGGAAAAGGCGTATGGCGAGTTGTATTGAGAGGTTGGACACTAAGAAAGGAGAAAAGGACTTGTACCGATCGGCTAGGAGGGACTGAGCTGGGAAGGATGTGGAGAAGGTTAGGATGATGAAAGATAGACAAGGAAACATGCTGACTAGTGAGGAGAATGTGTTAAGAAGGTGGAAGGAGAACTTTGAGGGGCTGATGAATAGAATGAGAGAGAGAGAAGGTTGGATAATGTGGGGATATCGAACCAGGAAGTGCGGCAGATTAGTAAGGAGGAAGTGAGGGCAGCTATGAAGAGGATGAAGAGCGAAAAGACAGTTGATGAGAGATTCTAAGAGATTCTAACTAGATTGTTTAACACAATTTTGGAAAGTGAGAGGATGCCTGAGGAGTGGAGAAGACGTGTACTGGTACCGATTTTCAAGAATAAGGGAGTGATGTGCAGAGCTGTACCAACTACAGAGGTGTAAAGTTGATAAGCCACAGCATGAAGTAATGGAAATCAGTAGTGGAAGCTAGGTTGAGAGGAGACGTGATGATTAGTGAGCAGCAGTATGGGTTCATGCCAGGAAAGAGCACCACAGATGTGATGTTTGCTTTGAGAATGTTGATGGAGAAGTATAGAGAAGGTCAGAAGGAGTTGCATTGAGTCTTTGTGGATCTAGAGAAAGCACATGACAGGGTGCAGAGAGGAGGTGCGGTATTGTATGAGGAAGTCGGGAGCGGCAGAGAAGTATTTAAGAGTGGTGCAGTGTGACAGCGGTGAGGTATGCGGTTGGAGTGACGGATGGGTTCAGGGTGGAGGAGGGATTACGTCAAGGATCGGCTCTGAGCCCTTTCTCGTTTGCTAATGGTGACGGACAGGTTGACGGATGAGATCGGGCAGGAGTCTCTGTGGACGATGATTAGTAGGGAGCAGGTTGGGGAGAGAAAGGAGAGGTGGAGGTATGCACTGGAGAGAAGAGGAATGAAAGTCAGAAGGAACGAGATGGGATACGTGAGCATGAATGGGAGGGAGGACAGTGGAATGATGAGGATGCAAGACGTAGAGGTGGCATAGACGCCTGAGCAGTGGATCAAGGGGAGCAAATGCATCTCCGTTATTCAATTAGGAGGAGCAAAGTTATGGTGTTGCTACCCCACTTTTTGTCTTTTTACAAATAAACTTATTATCATACAGTCCCCAATGTATCACTGATCATTTTTCTATTTTCAGCAACTGACAAAAACAAGTAATAAATTATGTTTTTGGACCACCCTGAAAGTTGGTTTGGTCCAGCCCATCGTGAGAGAGAGACAGACTGAAGAGGAGCTTTTCCTCACATTGTCACAGTGTCTGAATTAACAATTAATCAAATGTTCAGTGATGGGAAGTTACTTATTTAGACTTCTGCAGAACACTCTGCTTAAGTTTCAGTTTTAGTCAGACTTTGGGTGGCATTATTTTGAAATGTGATGATGCATCACTCCATGTAATGGCCTCTCATCATGTGCTTTCATTGTTGTGATTATTCTCTCATTTTCTCATACAGGCTAAATGAGAGCTGCAAGTTTACTGTAAGGGGCAGTAAAGTCTAGTCCTCAACTAAAATGAACCTTTTAAGTCTTGAGGAGCAAAAATCACCTTGGGAGTGCGTAAGAGAGGTAAAGAAGAGAGTGCAGTGTCAGGAGTGATCTATGACAGAATGTGTACCAGCAAGAGTGAACGGGAAGGTCTATAAGAGGGTAGTGAGACCAGCTATGTTGTATGGTTTGGAGGCGGTAGCACTGCAAAAAAGAAAGGAAGTGGAGCTGGAGGTGGCAGAGGTGAGGATTTTCGTCGGGAGTGACGAGGACAGACAGGATTAACGATGAGTATACTAGAGGGACAGCTCAGGTTGGACGGTTTGGAGACAAAGCGAGAGGTGAGATTGAAATGGTTTGGACATGTGTAGAGGAGAGATGCTGTTTATATTGGGATGCTGGAGATGGAGCTGCCAGGCAAGAGGAAAAGAGGATATGGTGAGGGAAGACATGCAGGTGGTTGGCATGACAGAGGAAGATGCAGAGGACAGGAAGAGATGGAAATGGAAGATCCGCTGGAGAGACCCCTAACGGTAGCAGCTGAAAGAAGAAAAAGAAGAACGTTCTTTGCATACAGTTAGAAATATTTACAGTCTTGTTTGAACAGATAGTGTTGACTGATACGTTGTCATTTACCTGAGAGACATGTGGTTCTGCCTGACTGATCACAAACTGACTGTGCAGCTGATTGGAAGGCCTGTTTGGGGGGGGGGGTTCTTAAGTGTGTATGAGTTGCAGCTGTGTGCCTGTGATGTGATGTTTTACGAATTGAGCTTTCTCAAGTTAGCCACCAGTTGTTTTTCTTTTCATTTTTTTTTTGGACCTCCATGTGTTCTACAGTTGCACAGTGTAAATAAATCACCTTTTTTTTAAGTCAATCAACAAATCTCTGCCTCCTACCATCTTCCTTGACACTCTGGCCAGGCTTCTCCACAGAAAAAATATCTTAGTAATCCGATACAGAAAAATATATCTTTTATTTTTCTAACATTCTTGAAAAGTTCATACTTTGGGAAAGATGCTTCCTAGTGGTTTGGGTCACTACATCTACCCACACACTTACATTTTTCTATGTAATCTGATATTTGTTGATGTAATAATGAATAACAGACACAATTACCATCATCTCTGAAAAAATATAGAGTATATTTCTATGAAAGGACAGGAAATCAACCCATACACTAATTACTAACTAACAACTACACTAACTAGCTGGTTTGTTAACGGCATCTTAACGAACAGTGAGAGAATTGAAATATTGCTTATGATTTTGTTTTGTTTGAGGACTCAAGCCTTCAAAGTCATAACTATTAAAATTAACATGACCTCTTGAAAATATGTTTATTTTATTCAGTGTAAATGGAAATGTTATCAGTTGTATTCTTTATGTGAATCAGTGCTCTAATGGAGAAAACACTTCCTATGTGTGAAACAGCTGGCTCCATTATCCCAGCCCTGTCAATACCGTTGATCCTGCTGATGACATCATCACTATTGGACATCTGGGTCCAGTGTGTGTGTGTCTGTGTGTGTGTGTGTGTGTGTGTGTGTGTGTGTGTTGAGATGCCATGGTAACAGTGGGAGCTGAGATTTGATACACAGGCCCCCTGTCAGTAAACCCCATGTGTTCAGTTATATCCCTCCTGTTGCAAGCATTACAACTGCTGCCTTCATGTGCTGCCTGAAATATCGTAAATATGAGTGACATTACACGTCCTATGTGCATTGCAATTGCAAGTTTTTCTTTGGTTCTCCCTTCTTTCTATACTCTTTTATCCTTCCTTTTGTTCCCCTCCTCCTTTTGTATCATTTTTCTCCTTCTGTCCCCCCCCCCCCCCCCCCCCCCCCCCCCCCCCCCCCCCTCCCTCCATAGTATTTGTATCCCACTGTGTCTTGCTTTAGGCCAACATTTCCAGTCTGCTCTCTGTCTCCAGACAATATCCTCTCTCTCACTCGCTGTGTATAATCCTCTCTCTGCTGTCTGGTCCAGGTGTTTGCCTGCAGGAGGACTCTACCTTCATATCCAGAAGTCATAAAGATGAAAAAAAAGATGAAATATTTGATCTGGGGTGTGAGTTAATGCGAGTACACTTCTGCTGAGTTTCCTTACACATACTGTATGGTGTGTCACATTGGCATGTGCACACACTTGCACCTATTAGTATGTATGTATGTGTGTCCGTCCACCAGTCACAGCCCGACATTCTCATTAAGATCAAATTTAAGGTCAAGTTTCATTTTTACAACTGAGACTCGGAGCGTCAACATCACATTTGTGAAGGGTAGAAATAATGTTTAAAAAAAGAACTTCACTCCATAATTTCACTCCATTGTGGGATGTTTCAAATATTTAATAAATTTCACACTCAAAATTTGGACACTCAGATCAGGCTATGGCTGATGAGTCTCAGAGTTGCTCTGAAACTGCTGTAAAGGCACATTTTGGGAAGGAGACTGATAACAAGGCTGAAAACATTATTTTAATCAGCCCTAAAAACTCAGCTTGTTATTATATATTAAAAGCCCCTTCAAACATGTTCATACATATAAAGATTCTCTGCTTTGAATAAGATTGTCTCTGACACAATTATGTGGGGTTTTTTTTCCTTGTTAGAAATACTTGAAATGACATTTACTCCTTCTACCTTGTTAAAAAATCCAGAATCTGTGAATATGCAAATATATTTCATTTCAAAAGTTTTCCTGCTGGACACAAGATGTCTCATACATCACTGTAAAGTCCATTCTCAGTATTTGTGCACTGGAGTTTCCACATCATTGTTTTAATGTGCATACTGGACCACAGTCATAGATTGTAAAAAAAATATGGACGTAGCCACCGTGACGTCACCCATTGGTTTCCGAAGAGCAGTTTTGAAGCTCAAAGTGGGCGGCTCCAGCTGTCGCCATGTTGGCAGTGCCTGATTCCGCCTAACTCCCGGCTAATAAAATTTAAACAAGTGAGTTATAAAAAAATTCACCCCCTGTACAGTTGTCATGAAAGGGGAAATTAGCTATAGAGACCAAAACGGTCTGTTGTACCAGACTGTAAACATGTTTATTTCTGCTGTAAAGTTGGGCATCTATGGGGATTGACTCGCTTGGCACTTCTGCGTTGGCTTCATTTTTCAGCCCCGGAGGTTACCGCTGGACCAGGATTGGCTCCACACTAATCATGATGTCAGAAATCATGCTTGTAGGTACTTGTGTTAAACTGAGATTTAAAGTGATCACAGAAAAACTTTCCTCCTTCAGCAGATGAATATGACAACAAACTCTGCATGTCCATCATTCTGTAGAGAAGCTCAAACATCCAACTGAAGTAACATTAGTTGTGGAAAGTAACTAAGTACGTTTGCTCAAGTACTGTATTTAAGTATTTTGAGGTGCATGTATTTAACCCCTAGGTTGGGAACCACTGGATTAAACTAGCTAACTGTATATAAAGTAGTTGAAACTAGCTCCACCTCCAGCAGCTACAACAGTAACATGCTGCTCGAACACTATTAATAATCTAATGATGTCATATATAATAATATATCAGTCAGGGGGACCAAACCACTACTTTTACTGCAATACTTTAACTACATTAAGCTCATAATACTTATGTACTTTTACTGCAATACTTTAACTACATCAAGCTCATAATACTTGTACTTTTACTGTAGTAGGATTTTTCATACAGGACTTTTACTTGTAATGGAGTATTTTTACATTGCAGTATTGGTGTTTTTACTTAAGTAAAGAATCTGAATACTTCTTCCACTGCTGAGTAATAATAAGCAAAACACAATTTTGAGTGGAAGAGGACTTTAATTATTCAGTGAAAATGTGTGTTGTAAGACGAATGATACAAATGATTCTTTTTACAAAAGCCTTAATGCTGCGTTATGGAAGTTCTGATTCTGATGACAGAATATTGATTATCTAGTGCAGATAAATCCTATCCAGGCTGCCCTCTATGCAACCACCCAATCAGGTATCATCAAACACAATGATGATAATACCAGCTGAAAATATAGATGATTGCCCAAACTACTCAAACATAGCACCAAGGAAATCTGTGTATGCTGGTGGAAACAGTGGTTGTGAGTGGGGCGTGTGTTTCCAGCTTTAGGTTACAACACTAAGTAAACCATGGCCTGATATCGTCCCCTATAGGACAGTCTGGCTGAGGTAGTCGTCTCCATAATGAGTTAAAAAGAGCATTTTGCATTGAGCAGAGCTCAGAGGTGATTTAGCAGAACACATCTGTCTTTCTGCCTCAACTCTGTCTGCCTGTCAGTGCTTGTGAGGAGACAGATGAAATGCATGATTGCAATGCTTGCGTTAAAAAAGCTGAGGTGTTCAACTTCAAGTCGGGACACGGCCGGTATCTGCAGCTTACAGCTAATGTGTTTAGATAGTTCAGCCTCTGTCAATACAAGTTCAGCAAACCATCATTCCCTTTCTTCACTTCACACTCTTGTCTTCTCTCTGGGTTTATTAGTGGAGCTGTGTACCAAAACTGAAACATCCTTTACACAAGGAGGGACACAAACTGTTCACTGATTGATGGAAAAACACTGAAATATACAACAGTCATTTTAAAATAATAAAATAGGAGAAGATACTCAGTGGTTTATCGCCAAAAATAGAAGCAAAATCTAAGGAACTTGTTAATTTCCATTTAAAAAATATCACTTGACATTTAGACACTTGATCAAGTGTTTTTGTAGTGAATATGTTCGTGCTGCATGTTGACATGGGAAGAAGGAAGTTGTCTGAAGTGTACGTTTATGGTTAAACAAACAGGTTGTCACCGGCCTTCAACCTACAGCATCACTGACACTTGAGCATCAGAGCGGCTGTGTTTTGGTTGTAGAAAGGATGTTTGTGCTGTGTGTGTGTGTGTGTGTGTTTGTGTGTGAGAGAGAGTGCGTTATCTCCTTGCTAACTATTCTTCATCTCCGCTCATCACCGATGCAAAACACTAACACATATTTATCATTTTTAAAATGCCATTTGAGAACCCAGACACACATTTCCTTGCATGAGAGAGCCTTTGTAATTCAATCATCTGTTGGACTGATTGTTGGCACTTTTCCCTCGCTGTGATCCTCAACTGTTTCAACTGAAAGGAAACACCAGAAGTGATTAGAGAGATTAAAAATTATGTAAGA
Source organism: Thunnus albacares (assembly GCF_914725855.1). Lineage (NCBI taxonomy): Eukaryota > Metazoa > Chordata > Actinopteri > Scombriformes > Scombridae > Thunnus > Thunnus albacares. The sequence continues at coordinate 24,275,744 of NC_058127.1, read as the reverse complement.
AGGTTACAAGCTGGTGCTGAGTTACTGTGTGTTCTTCAACATCCTTCCAAGTACTGTGCAGGAGACCAGGACTTTGCCTTTTTTGTATTATTTTAAATGGAATATCTGGTTTTTGGATTGTTGGTTGGACAAAACAAGTAATTAAAAGATGTCATCCTGGACTCTGGGGATTTGTGATGGGAATTTTTCACAATTTTCTAACAGTTTATGGCTTAAATGATAGCCAAGACAACTCAAAGCACTGCAACTGAAGACAATACATGTGAAAAGACAAAACGGATGCATGTGAAGCCAAAAATGCTGCAAATAAACAAAATGCAAGCAAATTAAGGCAAATTGACAGCAAATGCACAGCATATAGAAATGCACTGCAGATATGTTTGACCATTGATATACAGATAAATACAGTGTCTGTGTGTGTGTGTGTGTGTGTGTGTGTGTGTGTGTGTGTGTCTGTGTGTTATATTTATGATATCTTACGGAATCCAAATATTCATCCAAAAGCTTTTTTTAAGAGTGAAATATATTTCAAATCAGGGTCAGTGTTAGGCTGTCAGCATGTGAAGATAAATAGGCTTAACCTCAGGTGTTGAAGAATGTCTAAGTCAACATCAGCTCAAGTATAACAGAGGTGTGTGTGTATTAGTGTTAGGTAAGTGAGCATGTTAGTCAGGCAGGTTTAGGGGAAGTTCTGTTCCATTAAGATGTCATATAACATACAGACTTTGCTGCAGGGCAGGTAAAAGAAAAGCATTAGTGAGAAATAATGGATAGGGAGGTGTGTGTGTGTGTGTGTATGTGTGTATGTGTGTAAGATGTCAAGGAATTTAACAGATGAACCCCCAGTGCTGTGAGTCACTGTCTGAGGGGGTATGAGCTGTCTATTGGTGTGTATGTAAGTGTGTAGTCAGTTCTTCACACACAGTTCAGTGAGGTTGGTACACAGGAGAGCCTTTGTCTCACTCTTCCTCTGTCTTTCTCATCCACTCTGTAAAATATGTCCATCAAACATCCACAGAGACTCCCATTATTTCCATTCAGTCTGTCCACGTTCGCCTTCTTTTCACTTCACTTCTGATCTTTATATTTCACCTAAATCTTGGAGTTTGTCTTCTAAGTGCCTTTTATCATGATTTTTTGAATTATAGTACAGACATGCCAAAGATACAGTAGCGAATACAGAACGTGGCTAATGACTGGAAAAATCTGGATGGGCCTGAATTTTTTTAAGCTGAGATATGTATAAAAATGATATGGGGGGAAAACTGGCGGACCAGTAGTGGATTTTAGTATGCCTATTACTCATATCAGAATACCACAGGCATATCATTGAGCCAGTCAGATGAATAGCTATCTATACATAAAAGAGGAAATAACATGACAACAAATCCAACACTTCATAACCCTTGTTAGAGTAGCTACAAACACAAATTGAACAATGAATTTGTCTACAAAAGGAAGGAATCTCTGTCTGTATGTATGTCCTTCACGTATCTCTTGAACCGTTCATCTGATCGACTCCACTCTTGGAGGGTGTATGGCTGGGGAAAAAAGGGAGTGCAGTGTCGAATTTGGTGTAATTTGGACACGCGATACATTCAATATTAATAAACTTTGAATAAAAAAGGGATCAGAGAGCCGTTCCGCTCTGTGCAGAGGCAGGGCGGAGCTTCAGGGCTCTGCAGACTGACTCCAGCATATCAGAGAGACCAGAGACAAGGCGTGACACAAGTCAGAGAAATGTGGTTTAAAAAGAGAAAAGTAGACAACAAAAACAGAGCTTTTAATCAAGAATGGACACTATCCCACGTCTAGACAGAAAGCGTAGCGTTAGCAGCACGTTTAGCAGATCAGCAGTGATTGACTACATAGGAGGCGTTCAGGTACATTGTTGAGCATAGGTCACTTGCGTTTTGGAGTGACCTATGCAATATACAATGACTATGGTTATGCATGTAAAACGGAGCAAATACGTCCACAGGCAGTTCAGTGTTTCCCCTATAATAGTACAAGCCTGGTGGGCTGCCAGGCCAACAAGAACCCCCACCAGGCCAAAAAAAAAATTTTTAATGCCAATAATAACACCAAATTTCCATTCATTCAGAAATCAATAGCATTTGGGAGCCTCTGTGCAGCGCTGTTCTGAAATGTGAGTTAACCTCTGTGTCGTTGCCTAGGAAACTCTTGGTAGCGTAGCTCCTTTTAAGGAATAGGGCAGTGCATAAAATGTGGTGTAGCAGGTGAGTGAGTGGTTGAGCAAGAGAGCAAGCGGCAGAAAAGTGATGGTAAATGCAAGCTGAGTGGAGGAAAAGGTTAGCAGGAAGTTGTCAGTCTGGCAGTAAATGTACAGCTTCTCAAGACCAAGAAAAGGTAAGTCTGTTTCCCCAACTGCTGGAAAAGTGAAGGGGGTTAGCTCCAAAATTAGCAACAATGAGTGAGCGTAACCTGAAGACGCTAAACAGAGAAATAGAGAACGGAGAAATGTTTTAGCTGCTGAGTCTCCCGCAACCTTTTACTCAGAGTGGGGTGATGGCAGTAGGTAGGGGCGAAAATCAGCCTTTACCAGCAGTTTCACATTTTATCACTGTTTAAAATCTAGACAGTGTAATATCAGTTGTAACAGTTAAAACAACGATTAATAATGGTTTTACTGTTAAGTTATTCATATTAGCTCTCTAACAATCTCTGTGTGTGTTAAATAGCTTATTTCATGGCTTGTACATTCTCACCACTTATCTCTTTTCTCATTGTCAATTTCTTTGCATGTTTTTTCTCAAAAGTAGATAAAAATGTGATTTGTAATGATATGCATAGGCGCCTTAGCAGGGGAGCAAGTGAAGCAAATGCAGTTTATTTTAAATTACATTTTTACACACATTACACCAATTATGTATCTTTCCAAGTTTGCTCTCCCATTTTAATACATAACCAGGCACCTATGATGATATGGTATAGTGTTATCCAAAATTCGGTACAGTCCACATTCACGTACACACGCACTACAAACCTAACTAGCATCCCCCACATGGTAGCGATTGCCAGTGATGAGGAGATGGAGATAGAGAGATGAAGAGCGAATGTATCGTTAGCGCCTCAGCCACATCCAAGGAAAAGTAAACGGAGTAAAGTGGTGTGGCTTGGGTTTGGTCCAAAGTAGATGCATTTAAAGAGAAGCGGATGGAGTTTCAACCTCACTTACCTTCAGGGAGCAGTGTAATGCGAGTTGTAAGAGCGGTGTTCATCTGAATGAGGCTCCCAGCTCCTGTTAAAGGCAAGCTAAATGGTTCACAGATGCTAAGCAAAGTCAAAGACTGTCTATTTAGAGGATGTACCACTCAGTAAAGGCTTAGGGGTCGCATCACAAATCCAGGAACTATAACTTCTGTCATTTTTGGAAGTAAAGATCAGAAAGTACTTGAAAGTCAATCATTTGAAATGCAATAAATGTTGTTAAGCCAAAATAATACCTTGGTAATTTTTTTTGATCAATGTAGTTCTGTGTCATATGTACTTTGTTTTCCTTGATGATTTTCCTTGATGTTTTGTTAAGTAAGACTCTAGAATCTATCATCAAAGTTACAATATAGAACTGGTTGGTGCATAGATAAAAATTACAAGCTGTGGTTTCTGTAAATTATTATCTATTGCCACAATAGAAACAAGTGACCCCACCAAACTATAGAAAAATTATAAACATAATGTACAAACCACTTAGTTACCAACCTTATCTGTTTTATTTTATTAGCAGCCACTATAGCGCAAGTGATGATATTGATATTTGAGAGTTAAAAATATCTGATAATGATATATCAGCTAATAATAACTTTCTTTACACAACCCAGTACAAAAATAAATATTTTGTTTAACTCGCAGTGCAGAACTTTTACATATGAATGAACGTCTGTTAATTCAAGCCCTTGTCAAATGAGTTCACACAATGCCGATCAAGCCTATCACCACCAGATAAGACTTTTTATATCTCATGTCAGGTGCAATATTCCCATGCTGGCTGTTTGGCCGTTAATTGAGTGGCTCTTCTAGACTTTCCAAATGTCATAGGACTAAATAGATCAAATTCTGATAATGAAATGAGTCACTTTGCAGGGGTTGGTGACGTTCAAAACAATTTATCCGCCCATTTACAACCACAACAGCAGGTTATGGCCAGTGGTGTACTGGCTATCAGACATACTGTTTTGGGACAAATCCCAGTGGACTGTCAAAAAATGAGTTTTTGGTTTTAGTTACATATCCGTTACATATCCGTTTTTATCAGCCCACTCTGTATGCCTGTCATTGAGCGTTGAGAGCGTGCTGCGTGCCTGTGTCAGGCAGTCACAGCTGAGCGCCTCCCTTTACTCTCACTACCAGAAGAGGGAGACAAAACCCCCACACTCCAGCTTTAAGGTTTGTTTTAACTATTACAACCAAGAAATGTACTGGGCAAGACTGTGTTACAGTGTAAAAATAAACCGTTCACTACTCTCTGGTGTACAAACTATAGAATGGTGAGACTGTTTCAAAACTCATCTTTGACATTTCTCTGCTTCAATTTCTTGTCGTTTATCAGCTGACATATACAGCGATACCGATGTATCTGCAATGAGCTGATATATCAGTCTGACCAATTTATTAGTCAGGCTCTATTAGCCAGTGTGAGCAGATTATGGGATAAAAAGGTCGTATACAAGCCAATATTACATTATCACAGATAATGTAAACAGTATCAGTGAGTGTCGCACAATAATTAACCAGAAATTGCAGTACAGAAATTTAGAGTAATTTGACAATGTTGTTGCCATTACATACTTTGACCATAGGGGGCACTGTGAAATGTTGCATTCATTGCATAGCTTGGTTACAATTCCTTAACCAATTTACAGGATCCTTCTCAAAAATACTATGTCCTATGTATTTATATAAAAGATCTGAATATCTGATGATATATCATTAGGGCTGCAACTATTGATTATCTTCATGATCAATTAATCTGTTGACTGTTTTCACGATCAATTGATTTGTTGTTTGGTCCATAAAATGTCTTCTTCTTTAGTCCCAACAGTCCACAACCCAAAGATAAACATCTTTGGGTTTATTGTCATAGCAGACTAAAGAAACCAGAAAATATTTATATTTGAGAAACTGGAGTCAGAATTTGGCATTGAAAATACATTTTATCTTTAAAAAAAGACTTTTAATTGATTATCAAAGTAGTTGGTGATTCATTTTCTGTGGACTGACTAATTGATTTATCGACTAATCATTGCAGCTCTGTATTTAATTAGCCATTATTTTCTCAAATATCAATGAAGGCATTGGCCTAAAAAATTTACAAGGCTTTTTAGGCTTTAAATTGCAGTTATTGGTGTGAAATTAGAAAATTACTCTCTTAATGGTTTAGAGTGCATTATCCATTTCCATCCAAGACCAAGCAATGTATTTGTTTTTGATTACATCTCTTTAGCTAGGCCAGTACAATTTACCTTGGAAAACCTCCTGGAGGAGCTGTAGGTCTGCTTTAATATAAAAACATTTTGAAGGGAGGTGTTCACTTCATAATCCCAGTGACACCCACTGCTGCCAAGTCTCTCCAGGCAATCAAAACAGCCAGTTTCATCTAAGTGGCCTGTAATGGAATATAGATTTGTATCTGTTGAGTCCATTTGGAGGACAAAATGTGGAATCACTGTTGAAGGTCAGACTGAAGACCAAATCTTAAAGGCAAATAGATGTTGAAGGTGTTTTACATTGTGTCATCACATTTTTCAGACTATGCCTCATCATGCACAGCTGTTCTTCTGCTTGGGTGTTCACTGTGGCCATTACACACACACACGCTATACACACACACACACACACACACACACACACACACACACTATACACACCCGTGCACATATACCGTTACTCATTGTTTCAAACTGTGGGGTCCCTTCATTCTTTCACCAACATCATTTATCTCCCTGCCCTCATGAAATACCTCTCATACATACGTATATCAAACGCACCCACAGACACACTCAAACACACACACAAACAGATGCTCCAGAGCTCTGAGACAAAGAATGATCATAATAAAGCCAGAAGAAAGGGAGGCATCATCTGGACCTTAAATCACCTCCTCTATCTCCTCCTCCTTCACGTGAGCCTACAGTACATGAATGCATCAATGTAGGTCAGACCACTGGCCTGGACTTGTTAACAGCCATGCCATAAGGTCCCTGAATGTCTCGCAACACCCAAAACAACACCTGCTTTCCCTCACCTCACACCACTCTGAAGCTCCTTTTTACTGGGAGGAAACAAGGGGAGAGTATGTAAGAAATAATGTTGACTTGTCGAGCTAATCATCAGCTCCTGATTGTGTGTCAGGAAGGTGTGAGTGAAGCTTTCTGGTCATTCGACTGTTTTTTTTAGATGTTTTAGAAATCATGAAGTAGACACAGTAATAGTACAGTAACAGGAGAACTATTAAGGATAACTCCACTGATTTTACAGGTCAAAGTCACTTTATGTGGAATACTATTCATCATGTGATGGTGCATTAGGGGAAATGTAGGATTGTGTGTTTTTGGATAGTATTTTTACATCTTTTATTGAAAGGTTATATGGTACCTAAGCATAAATGTTCGTATACATTATTATGGCCACTTACTGCACAAACTGCACAATCTGTTTACTATATGTGTTGTATATACTCTATACCTTTACAACTTACATAATATGTAGGTTCATATATAGAGGATGAAGAAAAAAACATTGTGTTCAACCAACGAAAAAAGAGATGGGATTCATAACCACAGTTAAAGTCCAGTAAGAACAAAGAAATAGATTTGGATGTGCTCTGCTCTGTATAATTCTGAAGCTAAGAACTTTGCCCAAAGAAAATATAGTCTTTAGTTTGGAAAGTTTTGAATTGCTTGATCAGAAAATGTATGATCAAAGAACCAGTAAACAAGCTGAAGAATCTGTCCAAGCTTTCAATGCCAACTTTCACTACTTGCAGATTGCTTTGCTGATACTCGCTGCAACAGACACATTTCAGTCTGTAGTCAAGAAGTATTAAAGTTCAATACTCAGCCCAAATAGTACAATGCTAAAGCTACATAAAAGCATATTTTTGACCACTTGGGGGCATCGATACAAGCTGAAAACACAACATTGACATCTTATTAGCTTTAAAGGGACATATTATGCTTTTTGTGGTTTCTGTTAGTTATATACTATTATCGTCGTATTTCTATGTTGAACATGGTCAGAGTTCCAAAACCTGGGGTTAACATATGTAGAGATGCTCCCTGCAAGTCAAAAGTGAGGGCTTCAGCCTGGCTCATATTTTGGATCAGATTTCGGCTCAAACATGTATTTGAGAAGTTAACATTTTGAGTAAAGAACGAGAAAAAGTAGTGAGTAGTCCTGCTACTATAGTTTGTTGCATGGTTTGAGCCACTGGAAGTTTCCCAAGAACAGAGTGGGCTGCTTAGAAAGGGGCCTTAAAGAGACAGGAGCTAAAACGGCCTGTTTCAGACAGAGGCTGAACTGAAGGGCTGCATAAAGAGCCAGTATGAGTTAAATAAGGAGTTTTTTCAACTGTTAATCATGCAAAGATATTCCAGTAGAGCCCCAGATTAAAAATAAAGACCTGAAAATGTGCAGAATGTGTCCTCTTTAAAAAGCAGCCATGGCAAACGTGTTGTCTATTAGCACATCCAAGAGACAATGAGCAACATTTGCAAACATCTGGAGTCATGTTTCTGATGAAGTTTAGTTTGCTCCACTTTGGTCACCGACTTCTGAGAAAAATATCTGGTTCTTTAGCTGCTAAATGCTCCACCATGTTCACCAGCTAGTCGCTAACTTTGTCTGTCTGCTGTTTGTTAGAGCAGAGTTAATGGGCCATGAAACCAAAACAATGAGCTTAAAGAGGCTAAAATGGCCAGTAGAGTTGAGTGGAACTACAGAGTTGTGTGATAATTATCTACAGACATCACCATGTGCAACGCCTACACATATTCATTTGATTCATTGTTTAGGTAAAGACTGATTTGTGCAGCTTTAAAGTATAATTCTGCAAACATTGTATATTATCTTAATATGTAAAGCACACACATTTTACAACATGCTGTATGTTATTAATGTTTTTCCTCATATGGGGTCCTTCAATTTCCTTCCATCTTTTTTAAAATGTTGTTTTGTCTACATTTTGGCTGTTCATTCATTCATAATAATGATAAAAACCCCTAAAACACACTGCTTCAGTGCCAGTGGGATTCCATTTCCTGTATGAAGGGTATAGGGTCAGGGTCTGCCTTGTTGTTATAGTCTGATCACAGATAAAGGCTGTTTATTAAAAAGCCTGCAGGGTGAAGACAACAGAAAAAAAACACCAATCCCCCCTAGAGAGAGAGATAGAGAGAGAGAGAGAGAGAGAGTCTAAGCCTTTTAACATCCAGAGAGACAAAGCAACACACACTCACCCGGGACAAAAAATATGTACTCAGACACACACACACACACACACACAAACCCCAGCCCATACCTCCCTACTGCCTCTGCATGCCTTCACACCAGAACGCAAGTCAAACGAGACAAACCGAGTCTGTCTTAAGGCTGAGGCTGCACTGATTGGATGGAATGTGATGAGGCAGATTCATGCTGTGGTCAGAAAATCTTCCAGCTCGCTACTTTATAGGAATGAAATGCCAGAGATTCTCATACTGACACACAGGCTTCATTTAGCCGCAGGCAGCAGGAGCGTACAAGCAGCTTGTCTCGATTTCTGTGTGTAAATGTGTGTGTGTGTGTGTGTGTGACGCAGGTGTGTAGCTACAGGTATTCAGCGCCTCAGGCTTTCCTTTCCTCTCATTTCTCTCCTTTCATCATCCTCTGTTCATCCTTCTCTTCAGTGTTCACCCTCCTAACTCGTGTGTGCACACATTTATGATAATGTGTTGCCCAGCTGTCCAGCAGTGTGTGTATCACAACCAGCTCATACTGTAACGTCTCCATGGCGTCTCTATGTCTCTTTATAACTCTCGTGCACTTTCTCTTTCCTGTCTTTTATCATATTTCTCATTTTTTGGGGGCAAATACTTGTAATTTTCTGTAAGAAAATGACGCAATTTAAATGTATTAAATATCATTTTAAATCCAAAAATGACTTTGCCATTCTCATCTGAAGAAAAAGTAATAGAAGGGGTGAGAGGAAGAGGAGGAAGGGAAAAAGGGAAAATTTCAATCATGGAAGTGCTTGAACCTGATCAGCCACTGGTGACCCGTGAGAGGAAATAGCCAGTGACAGATTTATAATGTCACTTCCTGCTGCGCTGAGTCACTCATTAAATCTCACCCACCGTGTGAATGAATGAGTCCATTCCACACTCTCAGCTGCCCATCATTACTCTCACAGTGGTTAACTGCTGAACTAGTGCTGCAGGTATCCAGACTAAATACATCTGTCTTTTGTGCTATTATGGACATTTATGTAGAGGAAAATAGCTAAACACACTACATAGAAATACGGTGCACATAGGTATGAACAAATATTATTTTAATATATTTTGACGTCTCATGTAGTGTGTTGCAAACATTTTACATGACACCTTATGAAAAACACAACATTTTGGCAATTGTTTAAGTTCTTGAGGATTTGCTGCTTTTCTCTGTTTTCTCTCATTGTAATTTTTATACTCTGTCTTTGAGTTCTGGGTTGTTGGTCGCACAAAAAAACTTTTTTCATTATTGTTTGACATTTTATACTGTAAAAAATTTATTGATTATTGGGAAAACTATTGATAGATGAATTGATAATAAAGTGCGGGGGGAGCTCGGGGTAGAACTGCTGCTCCTTTGCATCAAAAGGAGCCAGCTGAGGTGGTTTGGGCACCATCTGGTTAGGATCCTCCAGGATGCCTCCGTCTGGAGGTGTTCCAGGCACGTCTAACTGGTAGGAGACCCCATGGCAGACCCAGAACCAGCTGGAGGGACTTCATATCTCTATTGGCCTAGGAACGCCTTGGGATCCCCAGGAGGAACTGGAGAACATTCCCGGGGTGAAGGATGTCCGGGTTTCCTTACTTAGTCTAATGCCACCACGACCCAGTCCCGGATAAGCAGCAGAAATGAATGGATGGATGTTTCATATGAATAAGTTATGGGGAAACTTTGTGGTCTCATGGTATCAGGCCTTTATAAATTCCATATTTACTATAATAAAATCCTAAATCATGTGCAATAATCTCCTTACTGATTACTCAGAAAATACTCATTTGGACTTATAGAACGACGTAATGAAAAATAGATGCTATGTTGGTTTAATCGTATTAATGATTGTGATCAGAGCTGCAATGATTAATCCATTAGTTGATTGACAGGAAATAAATCAGCAACTATTTTGATAATCAAATAATCATTGTAATCAATTTTTAAGGAAAAATGCCATTTTCTGGTTGCAGCTTCTCAAACGTGATGATTTGGGAGGGTTATCTTTGGATTCAGGACTGTTGATTGGACAAAACAAAACTATTGAAAACGTCGTCTTGGGCTCTAAGAAATTATAAAATAAATACATGATTAAAAAGTTATATATATTCACTATTTTCTGACATTTTATAGCCAAAACGATTCATCACTTAATTGGGAAAATAATCATCACATTAATCAATAATGAAAATAATCGTTAGTTGCAGCCCTAATTGTGTTTACCTCAAGTGATAAAATTTTATATGCAGCTTGGACAGGCTGTCAAACTGATAGCATAGATCTCCTGTTTCCCTCCAGGTATTTTAATGTAAAAAAGGTGAATGTCACAGCTTTAACTCTTTACTTACTGTTGGGCGTCTGGAGCAGTAGCAAAGCTCCAGATGATGAAAGCACAGTGGGTCCCACAGGGCCACAGGTGTAAAGAGGAAACGTGTGTGTGTGATTGTAAAAGGTCCTGTAGTGACCTCTATCTCCTCTGTGGTTGTGTATGTGTGTGCACGCGCTCTTGAAGCTCAGAGAGATTCAGAAACCTGCCGGGTGCCACGGCAACTCCAAAAATCTATTGAAAGCAGATGGAGGGATGCACACACACCCACACACAATAAAAGTGTGTCCCTATCTTCCAACATTCATCCAAAGGAAAATGTAGCATAATCTGCTTACTGCTTCCCAAGGCCACTTTATATAAGCACACACACACACACACACACACACACACACACACACACCGTAGTCATCCCAGTGTCTACAGTTAATCTTGCTGTTATATTGTGCATGTTAGAACTGCAGTGTGCTGTACTGAGGGTTGAGGGTGCTCGCTTCTTGGAAGTGTCAAAAGAAATCCTTCCTTTCTTCTTTCTTTCCTATTTCTTTTTTGTTTTTCCTTCTTTTTTATTTTATTTTTCCTTTCTTTCTTTCTTTCCTCCCTCCCTTCTTTCTTTCTTTTTTCCTTCTTGCTTTCCACTGTCCCTCCCTTCTTTCTTTTTTTATTTTTTTCCCCTCTTTTTTCCTCCATTCTTTCTTTCCTTCCTTCCCTCCCTCCTTCCTTAATTTTTATCCTTCCCTCCCTCCCTTCTCTTACAGCACCACATATTTGCCATGTGTGGCTTTTGGCAAATTGACTTAATGTTAATAAGCAGGCCCTGGCATTTCTTTCCAAGTGAACAGTGTGTATATGTGTGTGTACTGTAGGTGAATGTGTATGTGTGTGTGTGTATTTGTGTGTGTGTGTGTGTAGTTGGCAGCCCCACTCTAGTCATTATTTATATAAGGCCCGCGTGCTAACGGCGAAGCTGAAAGTCAATTTCACGCAAAGTTTCCATTCTGTTATTATTCTAACCCACTTTATTCCTCCTCTGCCGATGCAAATGCCAGCTATTCTAGGCTCCAATTGCCATATTTATACTGATAATGAGAGTGACACACCCTTTTAAAAAATTAATTGAAAAAATAATGGGTGGAAAAAAAGAAAAAGTGGGAAAAAATTGTGTTGGTTGGAGCTACAGCTGTGAAGGGCAGCTGTGGCATTCCCACCTTGCCTTGAAGTGTGCACATGGGCTTTTATGGACATATGTTTGAGTGTATGTTTGTTGGTAGATTTATAATGCTTATATATATATATATATATATATATATATATATATATATATATATATATATATATATATATGAGTGTGTGGATGTGGGTGTGTCTTGCCACACTGAACCATCTATACACTGGAATCCCTGAGTAAATAGCAGCTATAACAAGAGGGCGAATGGAAAGTAGAGCTGAGCCTTAACAAGGCTTCACTCTTCTCCGTCACACAGGACACACTCACATCGTCCCTCTCGCTCTCTCTGCACATGCACACAAAAATGTGTCAAGAGCTGGAACACAAGTGGACATTTCATCTCATTTATTTCCAATGGAGTTTTAGAAATGTAGAATCTCAAAGTGCTGTTTTCATGAGGAGCAGAATAAAGACACTGATATTTTTATATTGATATTTCTTATATTAACAATGGAGGAGGTAAAAAAAAAGCGGCACATTATCAGCTAAAAGGCAACATTTTTCATTCTCCAGGAGTTGGTGGAGACCAAAACAGAGCTAAAAGGAGAGTGAATATTGGACTTACATCCATTTGCTGGACACAAAAATGTCTCCAAATGAATGCTAATGTTGCTCCAGTTCACCAGAACAACTTTCTAAGGTGATAATACATTCAGTTTATGAGGTACACCTAGCTAAAACTAATGCAGTCTAATACAACAACACTGCACTAAGTCTGACCTTAATGAAGGATGATTTTTTTAAACATTTTTTAAATTTGTGTTGAATTCTGGAGGCTATAGATTGTGTACTGTCGATTTATTTTGCTTTACTAGGAGAGGTGTATATACTTTGCCAACTCCTTTCATCAAAAGTGGACTGAACCAGTAGATATGTTAGTTAGCATTGCCTAAGACAAACTACTGACATAGTAGAGGCATTAAGTACATGTACAGACAAATCCTAACACTGAATTCTCATGCTGAACTGAGTGTATTAAATCATCAGTGTCACTGAATCATTAGCTTGTAGCATTGGAGTTCCCCTCATTGATGACTGAAAGCACCATTGTCAACTCAGCAGTGATTCACAGTATGTTACTTCATGGTTAAATCCCGACTTAAAAACTGTGCAAACCACAGAAACGTAACCTGACGCGTCAGATGGTTTGTTACACAGAACCATCTGAGAAGTCATCCATGGAAAGTGTTTGGAAAAGGGCAGGCACTTTCAAAAAAATACTTGGCAGGTGATCGGATGAACCATCTGTCTATCACCGTCTATCACTGTCTTACCTTGCGAGGCGGTTTTGCCATGCTGATTGGTCTGAACCACCAGTGTTTCAGACACAATTGCATAACTTGAAGCCAGACAAGATGGATTCTTGTGATGTTGTGATCTCGCAAATCCAGCTGCTTCGTAAGGTAAGTGAAACAATTACCTAGAAAAGATCAAGATGTGATAACTTTGTTGCAGTGCTTGTAAAGGCCTGTTTGTACTGAACTTCAAAGTGCACTCCACCAATTTAGAATTTCACTTCTATAACAGTGTCAGACTCACAATGGATTGTTTGAAATATAAGGTTTTATCAAAATGAATGCAGTAAAACCAGAGATATTATTTTATATTCTATGCATTCTTTCTTTTTCAAAACCTGGTGCCTTCATTACCCCAATGTAACTCAACCACCGACAGTTCGGTTGGAGCTTCAGGTTTTCACGCTAGTAGCGGCTAATGTAGTGTAAAGCCGCTAGCCTCCAGCAGATGACAAGCGGGCTACAGAGGTCTGGTAACCTCACTTCTTTCTAACTCCACACCCCCAGATTTTTTTCATTCTCAAACTTGTAATCCTCAGCTCAAATGACATCATTTAACATACTAAGCAGTAGTGCTTTCAACACCTGGAAATAGACTTTGATGTGTAAAATTGGTGGAGTTCACCTTTAACAAAACAGATCAAACTCACTACTGAACCTAAAACAGTCAATAATGTCACACTGTTGTGAAGAGTGATTCTGTTGCTTGTTGACATACATACTGAGGTGCATTTGAAGGATTTGAATCAGCAAAGTGATTTCTAAATGTCAACCTTTATCAAACAGTAAAGATAATGTAAAAATTAGTGTTTAAAAAAAGGTATCTAATCTGGTCTCATCTAGCCATGTTCTTTCACTGAGTTAGCTGGAGAAGCAGTCCTCATGGTGTTCAAGCTACCATGTAGCATACATATAAGTAAGTAAGTAAACTTTATTTACATAGCATTTTTCAAATCAGCAGTTGATAATAAAAGTGTATAATAATACAGAGCATATGAAAACAGCAAATAAAAACACAATTTATAAAATGGAAAGAGACACTCAACAATAAAAGCAATATAAACATGGTTTTGGTCTTTGTCATGCACTGTGCCACTTGCCCCCTATCTTGTGTGTACTACATGTATTACTAAGGCAGACATATGAAACTCATCACCATTTTCTCATTACCTCATCATCTTCTCCCTAATACTCCTCTTTTTGCCTCTCATTAGGCTATAAATCCGGACCCAGCTCTCAGGATTTACTGCACAATTTGTGTCTTTGAAAATATGTGTTTCCCTTGGCGATGTGTCCTCACCTCAAATTCTCGCCAGGGAGGGAAAAAAACAAATCATTTCAATTCAATTGTGGCTTTATTCTTAGCGCTGGCCTTTCAAATGGCCTTACAATGAATGGATGCCACCCACTGAAAGTAACTTGCCTCATAATGAACAGAGACATTACTTGTCATTTAATTATCTTAAACCCTTCATATCCATTGATTCGCCAATAAATCTGCCGCTGTGTTAGTCCACAAATACTTAGTGTGTGAGCTATTAGAAGTATTGACACAGAAGCAATGGGATCAATCATCAAAATAATGGATGTTCTGTTTTTTCCAGCATATTTAACTCATTTTGAAAGGGCATGTATCAAAGAGACAAAGTGGTACCTTGTTTATAACCCTCTGAAATGCCATCCATCAATTATCTCCTGCTTATCCGGGTTTGGGCAGCAGCAGACTGAGGTATACGAAACATGCTTCTCCCTAGCCAAGTCCTCCAGCTCATCCTGGGGAATGTTTCCAGGCCAGATGGGGTATTTAATCTCTCCAGTATGTTCTGGACTTGTCCTGGGGTCTCCTCCCAGTTGGATGTGCGCAAAACACCTCCACAATAAGGCATCCAGGAGGCATCCAGAGTTTTTGTTATGCTCGGACTAGGTAGGGGCTGTGTTATTCACTGGTGACACAATATCCTGCTCCTACAGGCTCTGGAGCTCCTTTGCTAGTTGTGGATTATTTTGGGGGGTAGGTTACATCATAAAGGCTGGGCGCCAGTAACCCTTCTCAGGCTGCTGGCCGCTAACAGCACTGCAGGAGTGAGCAGCAGCGGAGGAGCTACTGTACCTGTCACAGGTGGTCTCCTCTGGCTGGTGTAACTCTCTCTCTCTACCTGCCTCCACTTCAGCATTTTCACTAGTTTCTGGTTCATTTGACAAGATTCTTTTATGGTGAAACAGTGTCACTTCACTAAATGCATCTCGCTTTGACGTGAGCAATGTGAACTCAAGTAGGTGATTCCAATACAGAGAACATAGTAAATGGGGGTTCCATTGGAACTCATCTACCAGAATATTATAAACAGCAGCCAAATGAAGAAAATCATACAGGAGTTTATATGTCAAGCACCTGGTAATTTCTTGGATGGCTACAGTGTGGCTATTGTAATTCTTGGAGGGGCTAGCCCCACCCTATGGCATCCAGATCAGGTACCCAAACCACCTCAACTGGCTCCTTTCAATATGAAGGGTGTGTGGTTTGACTCTAAACTCCTTCCAGATGTCTAAAGGCGTCACCCTATCTCTTAGGGTGATCCCAGCAATCCTGCTAACGAAACTAGTTTTGGCTGTTTCTATGCATGATCCCATTCTTTTTCAGTCATCACCCAAACTCATGACCATAGTTAAGGGTTAGAACATAGATTGACTGGAAATCAAGAACTTTGCCTTCAGGCTCAGCTCCCTCTTCACTACAATAGTCCGGTACCATGTCGTCGTTATTAAGCATTCAGACCAAAATAAGCCTGCATTTTATAATAAGTGCAAGTGGGTTTGTTGGTGTGGCCGTGTTACTTGAGGCACTGCTGAGACGATGAAATACCACCCAAGAATTCCAATTTGAGTTTGAAGTCTTATCAGACACCAAAAGAGTTATAACGGCAGCAATAACTTTGTTTCTTTACAACAGTTGCCACTGTTTGCCTGGACAGCACTGACATAACAAAGTAATCTAACAGGGAAGTGCGTTTGCATGTATTTGACTGGCCAATGCAGCGCCTCATAGGATGAAGTTGTTTTGCATTGTGATTCAAATTGAGCCAGGTTCAACTTTTCGATGGAGCTCTCTCCGCTGGCACCCCAGCTATGTAAAATTGGTCCCACTCAAATAACTGAGGCAGCCACGTTTTTTTTTTTTTCACACATTGCTGTTGTCTGTCTGAACACAACCTTACTGCTAATACAGCACCAATCCAACCATCTGTATTGGTTCTACTAAAAGAGCACATGCTCTTACAGATCAGATTCTTGTGTGAGAGGCAGACATGTTTTGCGTTACTGGAATAACTTTTTAATCAATCCCTTTATATAGCTTATGTAATTTTGGGAGGCTTCATGAGGTTTCAGTAATAAGAAGAAGCATAGGCATTTAAGCTATTGATCCGATACGGTTTCATAGCTGAACAAGGTTGGTTTCCTAACATGAATCATGTGGACTCCTGGTTTGTCCTTACATGGTCCCGGCTCTCATGTGAGGTTTTTTCCCTTCTCTCTTTGATGTTTCAGTAGAGCGCGGTAGCTGTGTAGTTATTTACATGACTTACATTACATTGGAAAGAAAAGTGTTTGAGATTAGATTTCAGTTTCAAACTGGTGTTTGTTTTCTCAGTATTTCTTGGAAGAGAGAAAAAGGCAAGCGATAGTGTGTACAGCCAGAGAAGGAGGCTCAGTCTCTGGAATAGTTTAGTGTGTTTGCCCTGAATCTCAGGATTGCCTTGAAAATGTACTTCCTTTATTGATATTTATAAAAATGATTAAGTGGAATTTTATTGACCTGTGTGGGGAAATATAACCTCTGTAATTGACCTCTTTACAATCAATGGGTATGGAGTTGCAGCGTAGCATGGAGGGACTATTGGTCATGCCAGTGGCAATGCTATTTCTGTGATACCTTATTCATGTGTATTTTGCTGTGTGGCATGGAAATCAGAGTACCTGGAACTCTAGTTGGGCTGAAAACCACAATTTTAATACTCTTAGAGCCTTACCAGTAGTGGAGTTGAATATGTCAAATTTGTTCTGAGGGTGGGGCTAGAGGAATGGTTGTAGAGTCAATAAAGTCAAAGGGTTTATCTTCTTGGGAACATGAACATGTTCAGCACCTTTCATGACAATCTGAGTATTAGATTATGAGATATCTTGGTGCTGGAGGAATAATATAGAAAATATATGATAAAATAGAAAAGACTGTACATAAAATCTGTACATTACATTGTGATATTCTTCTTACGTTTTGATATTATTTGTAAGTTTTGAAATCTGATGATGGCCCAAAAAGTCTGCAGGTCACCAAAACCACATTAGAATTCATCCTCAGGGGATGATGAATTATTCCTCTTTAGAATTAAAAGACTTGATAAGCAATAAAATGCACTTTAATATAATGGCTTTGTCATTACAGCTTCACTGTTGTCTGTTATCACCATTACTTTATTTGGTAAATGTTAGCTGATATTAGCAAACTTAAGACAGATATTGCTGTGCAGCTAAAATTACTGAGTCAATTCACTGACTTCATGATTCTTTGTGTGACTGTTACATTACATTTTAGCATTTAGCATTATCCCATTATTGTCAGTTGTTTCCACAGTGGTTACATTGGGTCAATTTAAGTTTAGCATTATATAGATATATTGCTGCATATTAGTTATATAACAAGTGGTACCATTCACTGTATTATTTATGAGTTTTTTCAGTTGTCTAATTTTCACAATATTTTTTGCCAAAAAAGGGTCAAATTAGATTGTAAATGCTTCCCACTCTTTACAAAATTACTTAATTCCATTATAATGTGAGTGATATTATTAAAGCTGAAAGCTGAACTTGAATAATTACCAGTGTTAGAAACATTCAGTTGCATGTATGAACTCTTGAGACCTGTTCCCAGACTGGAAACGCAGCTGGGATTTGGCTAAATACTGGTTGGCTGGATGGAGCCTGCTCTGACCACTTAGGAGCCAATGGTGTGTGGCGCTGCCTGCTCACACACACACACACACATACACGCACACACGAATGCACTCTGGTTGGTTACAAGCTGAATAAGCCCTTCGTGTTAAGTTTCCTACCTGCATGCCAAACAACCATCAGCCGGCATGGCGGGTGACTGAGATGTGTGTTTGTGAGCTTGTGTGAGTCTCGTATGAAACTCCAAACACACAGACACACACAGAAGACTTCCAGCAACCGCTGAAACTATAAATACCATGTGACAGTAAGCTGAAGCAGCCGTTGATTCGTACAGGATGATGAAACATCCTCTGCTCTCCAGGCTCTGTCTGTCCCACCTCCTCCACCCCTCTTCCTTTTGGATCCAGTGGAAGAGATGAAGTCATTTCATTTCATTCCATCCCCGGGATCACCCACCACATTGCTGGAGCATATGGCTTTTATATAGTCCTGGTTTGAGTGTGTGCATGGTGCATACCGATGGCTCTTTGCTGTACTGTAAAAAATATCTCCAATAGAGTGACAGAATTCTATGGGTTTTCAGTGGTGTTTAATATATTTAATTTAAGTAAACCACTTTACTATCAACAACACAACTCTTCATCTAAGAAAAGATAGTTGATTAGCATAGAAAATAAATGGAATTATCTCATTCCAAGGGCAGATTTTTCACTTCATTAAAGAAATCTGAGTTTAATTCATTTATTTCACTGGATGTTCACAGCTGTAGGTTACATCCATTTGGCCTAAAAGCAGGGTCAAGTCTTTCTCATCCAAATGTATCCATGCACACACACAAGCATGTACAGAAAACTGCAGCCAGGTATTTCTTCTGTCCTGGCACTCAGGCTGTGTTGATTAAATACAGAGCTTGTGCGTGTAATCATGTGTATCTGGAGTGTCTGGTGCTGCCACGGCCGAATAAACCCACAATAGGGCTCCAGGGCAAAAAAGAAACGGTGGGTCTCTACTGATACTCCTGAACGCTTTTTTTCGCTCACACAAATTACTCCAATGTATTTTATTAAAATGCATCACATAAGCACAATATTTTAAGCCAGGGCCCCTCTACAAGATGGGACCAAAAAATCACACTTGGTAATAATGCAGCTGTTACTTTAAGACTCTTTATTGGCCACCTTGGGGCAGTGGAAACAAGCTGTAAACAAAACATTGACATACTATAACATTTTAAGTTGATACTTGTCAGCAAGCGAGGAGGTAGGAGGCTACATTCATTATAAAACAGACATCTTATAAACAGTTGACGGGATACCTTCAACTGAAAACAAGATCAGTTATTACCCTTTTTGCAAGTTGGGAACAACAAACCTGTTTCTGGAAATGTTTATCTGTGACATGCTAACATGTAGCGTAAGAGTAGCAAGTTGAGAAAAGTCATGAAGTCAGTGAACTGACTCAGTAATGCCAGTTACATAACAAAGCTTGCTAATATTTCCTAACAACAGCAACCATAAGCTACTGGTCATACCAGACCAAGTAAGGCTGTAGCAGCAAAACCCCTGAATTTACTGAAGTGAGCAAGGATGAGTTTTATTACTTAAGATTTTGACTTTTCATTTGTAAGAGGAAGAATGTGTCATGTCCTCTCCTAAAAAATGACTATACTGACTAGAAAGTCTTGCTTTAATGCCTCCACTCCCTTTACTCCAGCCTTCATAAGCTGAGCTCCACATGGCAACTGCAGGGTGTATTTTACCCAGTCTGGATTCAAAATGAATTTCTGGTCATGAGCCTGTGTATTCTATATATTAAACACATATGTAATATATACACACACACAAAGCCAAAAGTGAAAGTGACACAATCAGAGGAGATGAACACTGGATGTTTTCTGTTGGTAAAAATCAGGAAATATACTGAATAGGAGTTTTTTGGGGTTTTTTTTTCCATAAGCCCCACCCTGGATCCATCAACCCCCACCCACCCCCAATCCAATCCTCCTTCATCCAGCCTTCTTTTGAGCATCCAGTCATCTTTCATTGAACCATATGGCCTTTCACTTGTCATGGTGAGTGTATGTGTGTGTGTGTGTGTGTGTGTGTGTGTGTGTGTGTGTGTGTGTGTGTGTGTTTGTGTGTGTGTGAGTAATTACAAGACATAATTACACATCTGCTCCTGTTTGCATTGGCCACCGGATTTTTATTGTTTTGCATGTTTGTGTGTTTGGGTTGGCTCCATTAAAAATATATGAGCAAGTGGACAACAGTCTGTCATAAAGACATCAGGGGCGGAGGATGCTGAATCAGAGACCATACTGTCATCAAGGACATAAAACAAGGAATACTTTAGAGTATTGGTTCTCAACCTGGGGGTTCCAACCTTATTTCCGGGGGTCGCCAGATGGTTGTGGAGAAAAAAGTAAAATAACATATTTTAGACTGGTGAATGGTTTTTTACATTACATCGCCTGTACCAGTGATTACTTTAGAATAGATTTTATTGAGTGTGTTTGTGAGAGTGTGCGTGCAAATGAGTTCTGATTGGACACAAAAAGGCACTTTTATGCCACAGAATCATGCTTAACCAAGCAGCTGTAGCCAGTTTTGCTAGCTATCACATGGAATGAATATGGAGAATCTTCTTCTCAAAAAAAGTATTCCAGCTCAAGACTTGGGCCAACAGGAGGTGTCTCAAGGTGGGTCACCCGAAAGTCGCAAGAAAACGCAAGGCACCAGTGGTTCCAAGAGCTCAAGCTCCCAACAAGCTTTTTTTGATGTAAGGAGGGAGAACTACGGAGCCAAAAGACAGTGGTGAGTGAGTACGCTACAGTCCCCGCTAAGGCCCTGGCAGCTTCATATGAAGTAGCATATCTGCTGGTTCAATCGAAAAAACCGCACACTATTGCAGAGAGCCTCGTCTGCCCAGCAGCCATTGCAATGATAAGAGCTATGCATGGTGAGAAAATAGCTCTTACACTGGAGACTATTCTGCTGTTAAATGACACAATTGGGCTCACTAACAGAGTAAAGAAAACATTTCTGAAAACATTTTTAATAACCTGGACAGTAAAATGCACAAAGAGGGACTGAGTTGGGAAAAGTGTGTCTCCTGGCACTATGCAGAAGACAAGAAAGGGGCTAAAAACCAGTGTTTTGGAAGTCGCTCTGCATGTGAAATTTTCACACTGCCTTATCCACAGAGAGGCCCTAGCTAGAAAGAACCTCAAGCCAGAACTTTGTTGTGTTCTCCAAATGACAGTTAACTTCATAAAATCCCAGCCAGTGCAAACTAGACTGTTCGTCACACTCTGCCATGAAATGGGATCAGACCATGAATCACTACTGTTTCCCACAGAGGTCAGATGGCTTTCTCAGGGAAAAGTATTGATCAGACTGTTTGAACTGTGTGAAGAGGTACATATCTTCCTATCAGATTGTGGTTTTTCCCTTGCTGACCATCTTACTGACCCAAAGTGGGTTGAGCCTTGCATATTTGGCAGACATTTTTGACAAATTGAATTGTATGAACATGTCCCTCCAAGTCCCAAACACAAATCACCTTGCTCTTTCTTACAAGGTGACAGCATTTAAAAGGAAGCTGGAGCGATGGCCCGTGCAAGTCGAAGAGGGCAGTGTTGAAATGTTCCCTGAACTCAGAGACTTCATGGACAGTTATGACATAAGCATCCAAACAATGACAGGAGTTATTGCCTCACTTTAGCCTCCTTGACAGTTTCAACAGATACTTCCCAAAAGATGATATGCCAGCCAATTTAAAAAAAAAAAAAAAAAAAAAAAAGCTACAGCTTTATTATTATTATATTAAAATGCATATTGATTTTTTAAATTAGCATATTTACACCATGGAAGTAAGGTAATATTAGCTTGCATAGGTGAGCTAACAGTTAGCCAGTTAGTCTGATGAGCATTGCTATATTTCTGGCTCAAATTGAAACAATCTGAAAGTAATATTAAGATGTTATTTTTATAGTGTGCCTAGCTAAAAAAGGTAAAACTTAGCTAGCTAGCAAACATGAGCAACTTAGGAAGCCAGAAAGCCAATATTAACCAAACTTTTAATGTGTACTGTAAATATAAATAATGTTTGATTCAGACATTTATTTTTATATTTAAAGGGCACTAGCAAAATATCTAGCTTTAGATGGAAAAGCATAAACTTCCCTCTCTTATCGATGTTGGTTGAGCTTAGGGTGGTGAAACATTTGGCAATTTTATGAGCTATGCATCAACAAACATCAGTGAGAGCTAGGGTCAAAAATCTATCCAATATGCTGAGGCAACTCAGAGGGTACTGTTGAACATCAGGAGTACCCCATAATGTTGCTTTGTTAGGGATACTCTGGGCAAGTTTTTGGGTAAAAATACAGGTTGGAAAAAATCTACAGTCTGCTAGCAGCTCTGTGAGTTTTACTTACTGTAGATATAGCTTTGGCCTATCTGCTAGCATGCTAACATGTCCACATGTCCATGTCCACAATGACAATACTGTTGTCAAATTCACATCTTAGTTAAGTGTGTTACAATGCTAACATTTGCTCATTAACACAAAACACAAAGTAAAGCTGAGAATGATGGAAATGTACCTTGTTTTGCAGGTGTTTGATCATAAAACAAAAGTATTGAACAAATTAAAATGTTGAACTGATGATGGCGCTAGAGTAACTGTTAAAGTTATTCCAGTTCATCCAGTCTGGACCAAAGTGTTGGACCAACTAAGCGACCGACAGATCAACACTGTCATCCCCAGAGCCATGCTGGCTAAAATTACGTAAGTATGTATAGTATGTACATCTACTCATTCAAGGGTTTTTCTTCATTTTTACTACTTTCTACATTGTAGAACAACACTGAAGACATGAAAACTGTAAAATAATAAATATGGAAGTATGTAAACGAAAAAGTGTTAAACAAACCAAAATATGTTTCGTATTTTAGATTCCTGTCACTGTTTGCCTTGATAACAGCTTTGCACACTATTGGCAATATCTTAACCAACTTTATGAGGTAGTTACCTGAAATGGTTTTCAATTAACACTTTTTACTTTTTACTACATAGTTCCATATGTGTTCTTTCAAAATTCTGACGTCTTCAGTATTGTTCTACAATGCAGAAAATAGTAAAAATAAAGAAAAACCCTTGAATGAGTTGGTGTGTCCAAACCTTTGACTGATACTGTATGTATAGTCAGAATGAGCAACAGTAGTCATCCCAGCTGCAAAGGCAAATCACATGTGAAGACAAATCTACAAACATTGCGGGCAGTGAGCTACTGAGACAAAAAGCAGTATTATAACTTTGTTGGCCATCATCAGTCAGTAATCAGTATGTTGTGTACAGTCGGAAATGGAGTAAGAATGGTCTGATTGCACGCACACAAACACAACGTCGCTGCATGGGGTGAACAGAGGGTCAATCAGTGTGGTAATGAAGGAGGCTTGTTTAAATTTCCTGTGTGCTGATTGATAACAGCTTTCTTTATATGGACCTAAGATTAGACACACACAAGCACACACACACTCCTTCATTCCATGGCTCTAAAGAGGAGAGACCCCTCTGCTGCCTTAACCTGAGACATTTCATCTGTTTTCACCATTAGCTCAGGTGAAATTCAACAAGCTATACTATGATTTGTTACAACAGTTCAACATGTATCATGACAGCTACCAACCATGATTTACTTTGAGGGGTGACTTCAGGGTGAGGAGTTCCTTTCAGTCAGGTGCTGAGAAATAATTTTGAGGGGGGAGTTGAGGGTCAAAGGTCACTTCAAGTGGATAGGTGGTAGTTTGAGGTTCTTCTGAGGGTGTAGAGAGCTGTTTTGAGGAGGGAGAGGGCCTGAAGGCCACTTTGACAGGTAAGTTAGAGGTTCAGGGTGTTTTTAAGGTGGAGTTTAGAGTTACAAGAAATCTTTTAGGTTGTGGTTTAGAGTTGTGGGAGGGAATATTTTGAGGCTCAGGGGAGTTTTGAGGTGAAGTTAAAGGGCTTTTTGAAAATGTAGCTGTAGTTTTAGAGCTACTTAGATGGGGAGAATGGAAGGTTAAGGTTATTTGAGGGAGAGTTAAGGGCTTAAGGCTATTTTGAAAGGGTTTATGGTTATTTTTCTGTCTCTCTGTGTCTGATTATTTACTGGGATAGTTCGAGATGTGGTGCTATACTCTTAAGTGTGAGGGTAAAGGGTGAAGACTGGTGCAAAGTTTTGTGTCTGTGTTTTTAAAGTGTGTCACAGGGGGGTTTAAGAGCAATTCTGAGAGCTAGTATTGGTGAAAGGATAGTTTCTCTGTCATAAAAACCAGAAAAAATCCCAGTGGGAGAACAGAGACTGGAGCCAGCGACCTTAGACCCTCATGTAGCACGCTTTGACCTCAAACACGCACACTTCCGACATCCACGCTTGACCTCTACACACTTACTCGTAGCACCACCTCCAGCTGTGCGGGGAGTGTGGGTGTTTGGATGAATGTGTGTGAAGGCGTCCTATGGAGAGCATAGTCAGTGAAGTGTATTTTAAACAGGAAACGAACAACATCATAACATCCAAGTTAAATGTGATGTGCTATCATTTCCAGCAAAAAAGGGGGAGATGATTGATGTGAATGGCAGACAAAAAAAGGATGGAAACTGAATGGAAACTGCACTCGTTAAATGTCTCTCTTTTCAGCAGGCTGACATCCGTCTCTCCTCACATCTCCATTCCCCGTTTGATCAGGTAATTGTTTTCAGTGCAGGGCCCCTTACCGTCACCTTGTAATTACAGGTGGACGGCACGCAGGCCTGTCATGTCAACCTGTCAATGTTTTGTTGGAGTTTTTTCTAATCTTCAGTCTCTGACAGAGAGAGATAGACAGTGGAAAGAAAGTTGGCTCCTGACAGTGTCATCAGATTTGTGGGTTGTTTTCAAATATCTATCTCTGGTATGGGGAGAGAATGTCATGCCAAACTCTATTCATCAATCTGCCAATTTAACATTACTTGCATACCTCATTACATCTGGGTGGAGAGGTAACATTTAGCGCCTTGCAGGATGATATGCATAACAGGTAATGGTTCTGACACATTTTGTGATCATCAACCAGTCAAATGTCATATTTTTTAAGTTTCAAGCAATTAATCTCAGAGCTGGTTGGTGAGCTAACTGCTAACATGCTAGGAAGCTGGGAACATCTTTCTCTGCACTGGGGCTGGGTGCGGTTAGTTCTCCAAGCTAACAAGCTCCAAGCTCGTTAGCTTGGTCGCTAATGGGACAATAAATTCACACAGTTTATTCAAGACACATGATTGTAGCATTGACTCCTGTCTCATAACTGTCAGCAAACATTTCAACCTTTAATCTCTTGTGGAGCGTTTTATACTCTGAGAGGAGGATTAAGAAAAAGTTGATGGTTACAACACAGCTAATGAGCTACGATAACTTTGTCCATTTTGGGCTCCCTGGCTCTCCGTTCTCTCAAAAGTCATCACTGCCAAGAAGTGCACTTGATTTCAATGAGAAAAAAACAGAAAACACAAAATAGTATTCCTGACAAGCATGAAACTTGGAACCATGGAAATTGTTTAACAAAACAATCCTGACTCAAGGTCTACTCACTGGCTTATTCCAGAGCAGATGGAGCTCATTTCTGATGGAGATGGATCTGTTGACATGCGAGTTGAGTAGCTGTTATGATTTCATCCAGAGCACTTTGAAGATTTCTATTCCTAATACCTGTACAATATGATAATCAGAGATGGACTGTTTGTAATATCAAGGAAATAAATGTGTGACCACAAGATGGACATGGAACGCTTCATCCACCTCCAGACTCAAGCCCAATTTAAAGGATCTCTTCCAACCTCACTTAAACTGCTTGAATAGATCAAGAAGGTGGCAGCTACAAAGGCCAGGAACTGCCTGAAGAGTAAACCAAACAAATGGGGTGTAAAACTCTTTGTGTTGGCTGACTGAGGCAATGGCTACACTTCAGATTTCTCAATTTACTGGTACAAGTCAACATTTCCAGCTGGAACTGGACCTCGTGGACAAAACAACTTTGCAGACATTGCTTCCATCTGTTCTGTGATCATTTCTACACCCAGCTGATGGCTTTTAGGCAAAATGGCAAAACCCCAACAACATTTACAAACAATTATCCGTGAAGATTTTATGTAAAAATATCAAGATTATTTATCTATTTCAACAGTAACAAGTTATTAGTAATAGCAGCTATAAAAGATAAAACTTTTATTTGGCAAAGTCTGGCAGTATAATATCAGAGGTCCCCATCAATTCTCCAAGGAGGTCCTGCCAGTGAGTTAGAGAAGGATGTTTACTCTTTGTGAAAAGGAAAGTTTATAAGATGAGTCAAATTAAATCAAGCTTTGCCTTCAACTATGGCTATTATTCTTGATTATTTCAGTTATTCATTTATATCGCAATTGTTTTTCAATTACCTAACTGGTCATTTAGTCAATAAACTGTCAAAGAAAATTGTGAAAAGTGTGCTCATCCCTATTTCTCAGACCCCAAACGGACATCTTCATAATTGCTTGTAAATTGGTGAAGGAAGGAAGGGTTTGGATTTGATTTATCATATAATTTGCACATTCCGGCCACTCAAATGTCTCAAACCAAAACGAGGATCATATCAGATACCTGCTACCATTACCACTAGGCCTACGTGATGGAAAATCCTCAAAACCCATGATACAATGGCAATTTCACGAATATGAGTTGAAAACAGCTAACTCAAAGTGACTGAGTAAACTTTCATAATTTGGTTGCAAAATCATTGAAAAAAAATATTTTGCAACAACAACAAAAAAACAATCATTACTTAATATAGACCTCAATATATACTGTATATTACACCAGACATTGATCTCCAGTGTTGTGTGTGTGACACATCTAAATCATTTACATTCAGTGTTTATTTCCTAGTTTAATCTGACATCTCTCATGCGTGAGTCATTTTTTTAAACTGACTAATGCCATCAGCTCAGCTAGTAGCCTAAAGTTTTGTTTTATGGAAGCTGGGGTAACTTAGCTGTCAACGTATGATATGATCAGGAAAAAAGTTGAACTGGTAATAAAATTTGCCTCAGGTGTAATCACTGTTTGTACGACCACCAGACCAACCTTTTAGCTAACATGAGACTAGGCTAGCTTGGTGTCGCTAGCCAAGAGAAGGCACAACTAAGCTACCATTGCTAACGGTTTAGCTGGCTACAGTGCAATGCAAAGTACGCTGGCTGTATATAACTTATGCTCTGCTTATATCATGTAACATTTAGACACCTTGTTTTCCTGGCTCAGCATGCCACTGCTTAAGCTTCAACTCCTTTACTGGCAAAAAATCTTTGTATGTCCATTTTTTCCTCACACTGACTGACTGTGTGAGCTAGCGTTTGGCATAGTAACCCCATCAATTGAAGAACTGACAGAGACCTGTCAGCCAATAAGACAAGTATTTTCCACTTATTCTGCCTCTGTTCTGTTCACTGAAGATACAAAATTATAATACTGCGGTCTTCAGTGACAAACTGCACAAATAGGAGAATTATTTGGGGCTTAAGAAAAAATCTTCTGGGCTACAGCCCTTAATGCCCAGGCCAGGCGACACCCATGGAACTCACTTCCTGTAAAAGGACCTCGTTCCATTCTTGACCTAATTCCCCTCACCAGTCTGCCAGCATCTTGTTCAGTTTGGAACCAGGCCACAGCTCCATACGCTGCTGTGCTCTGACAGAGACAGACGTATCAAATTATGCAACAGCTTTCCTTTCACAGAGAAATACCCCTGACTCCCAAACTGCCCTGCAGCCAGACATCAGCCATATACAGATGCTTCCTTTAAATCTTTGATCCCCTGTCTACCTACATTGCAAAGTTGGTAGTTTCCTCGCTCACCAAAAACAGGATTCATGTCAAGAACAATAGATTCCATTTCATTAAAAAGACTCTATTATACCGTATATCTAAATACACTACTTTTGCTTATAGCTCATTCAGTTGGCTGTTCATGTTTGTCATTCATGATGAGTATTTGATACTAAAAAGATAGATTTGGGAATGGGAATAGCACTGTAACATTCCAAGGTAATCAGATAATGTTCCTGCAATTAAAAAAAAAGCTCTTTCATTAGGTGTGAGCACTGACGGCACCTCATAAATGGGCTGCAACCCACTCCACAGAATCCAAGTATTCACATCATGTGTTTCTATAATGTCCATCCTCATAGGTAGAGAAAACTTATGTAAAACTGAGCAGCAACTTAACATTCTTCAACAGATTTTCATTTATTCTAAATTAAATGTGCATCCACTTTGGTCTGCAGGGCAGTGAATAGAACTCCTCCCTCTTACCTCCATGCCATGATCAAACTGCGCTGCCTCTGGACACTTGGCCACATGGTGTCCCACCAGTAAACCCACCTTTTCAGATCACACTGCGACATCAAATGCATGCACCAAAGTATGATCAAACTTATTACAATGTAACCCCTAGGAACCATGAACATTTGTACCAAATTTTGTGCCTATCCATCAAGTAGCTGTTGAGATACTGTATATGACAGCATAAGCGAAAACTTTGAGCTGCTGGTGGCGCTAGAGGAAAAGTCAGAGGATCACCAAAGTCATTCAAATGTATCCTCTGGGGAACATGAATATTTGTTGTAAATTTCATGGTAATCCATCAAATAGTTGCTGTGATAAATGTAGAATCAGCATGTCTGAGATGCAGAGTTTTACACAGCTAACAGCAGCTGATGTAGTAATATAAGTACATTTACTTATTGTTATTTTAATTACAACAACTTGCTCTCAAATACATCATTTTTTTTTAAGTTGAGTGTATATTAGTTCGTTTTTTCTGGAGATCTCAACTGCATCTTATGGTCATTATCAGCAGATGGAGTTTTCTCAGTTGTCATGGTGATGGCTCAGTTGTCATCATCTGACATGAACTCTGACCAAACTCCACTCGAGTTAGGATTTGTTTTTTAAGAGTCTGTGGTGAATATTCCAGGTGCACTTACTTGGCTATTTCTAGAGCTTTTGACTGTATCCCACAACCCTCTTCAGTGAATGGAAAATACTGGAAAAGTGAACCTTGCACTTGGAACATTTGCAGTAATATAGTATGTGTCACCAAGGTGGAGAAAAAATCCCCACACTCGTGTTTGTTAAGTACTTTTCTATCTGTGATGAAACATTATGTAATAGTCTTCGCCTTCAACAAGAAGGCGCCCTGACAGAAATTCAGTAATGTACATCGCTGCATCTCTGACAGTGGTGATGTAGTGCACAACCATTTTGCACATACCAACATATAATGCACTTTTACAGTCTCAGACACTTATTTATGGACATATAGACATGCCTTCAGTCATAAGCAGTCATGCTCAAGCCTTCCTGCCTGCACACACATGCATAGACACACACACACACACACACAGCTCATCTCTGGTGAAGATGGTGATGATAATGATGATGGGACTTTCAGACCTAGACATTAGAGCTGGCTCGTTTCTCAACTGTGACGCACCGCGACTTTAGATTTATAATAGCTTGACGTCAGCATCCCTCATAGACTTCCCAGTAGGAAAGGTGAGCCTGCAGTGTGTGTGTGTGTGTGTGTGTGTGTGTGTGTGTGTGTGTGAATTAATACTATCCTGGTGATTTGAAGCCCTGTTGAGACTCGCACTGTATCTCTCTGCTTGGTTACCAAGTGTTTCTGAGTCTTACAAAACTAAAAGTTTAACCGTAGCCTGTGGGCTGCATGGTACTAACTTAATGTGAAACATCTGGATATTGTAATGGTTCTTACATGCACATACAGTACATAATAAACGATACATACAGTATGTATAGACAGATGCAAGTACACATTCTGCAAACTAAACCAGCTGCAAAAATCTACATGTCATATTTTCCCCACAGGGAGCAGGATCAGACAACAAAACCTACATTTTATACCACATGCGTGCAGAGTATATTAGTATATTACACAAAAACAGAGAAGAGTAGGGGATATCTCCTTATCCTCCTAATTGGTTTTACTGGATTGTGAGTGCGGATTCTGTCCCACATGCAAAACAGGCACAAGGCAGATTTAAAATCACACACACATTACTAAATGATTGTGCTTGCTACTGGAAGTGTTAGGAAAGCAACATGGTGAGTTTGATGGAGGAGCTGATACACTGCAGTCTGTTGTAACTCAGCCAGCTGGAGGTCTGTGATCCAGTGGAATTCCTCCGCTCCTTACCCACATTCCAGCCTGATGGCTTGAAAACGGCTCAACTTTTGGGGGG
This sequence comes from Thunnus albacares, assembly GCF_914725855.1. Taxonomy (NCBI): domain Eukaryota; kingdom Metazoa; phylum Chordata; class Actinopteri; order Scombriformes; family Scombridae; genus Thunnus; species Thunnus albacares. The sequence goes on along the minus strand of NC_058127.1, from coordinate 24,245,149 downwards.
AAATGTGCAGCATTTGGTGTGATTGCGGTGTCTCTGGTGTGCGACAAATTTAATTTTATGACACATAATGTAGTGGCTGCGGAAAAACAAGACCATGGTAGCACACATAAGCTAGGCTAATTCCACGTGTTGCTCTAAAGATTCAGAAGAAACACATCTTCACCCAGTATATTACAAAAAAATAAACTCGCTGTGTTTTATTGCCACTGTATGTTTCTCTAGGTTAGCGGTCTTTAAACCTGTATGTAATTAATTTGTCATAGTATAATATTGAAGCTGCACTAATTGTATTTTTATATTTACAATGGATCAAATGACTACATGTAATGTAAAAGGTGTTACTTTAATCGCCCCCCCCCCCCCCCCCCCCCCCCCCAAAACCCTGAGCTTTAAACTTTAATGATAGTAGCTTTTTAGCAAAAAAAAAAAAAAGAAGGAAAAAGTATTGCTAACAGTCCAGTCAGTTTTTATGCCTCACTGTCTATGTAATTTGTTTGCTGACACTTGTTTTAGAGTGTAAAACCACCTTAAACATTAGTCAATGTAAAGCGAAAGATCACTTTCATTAATAGAGGTTAACTTCAATTCAACACATGTTACATGTTTCCTCAGCTTTGGTGTTAATAAAATATTTGCTGGCAAAAAGTATTTTTAGTCGCTCAGATGCTAGCTGCTAGATAGCTGCAAATATCTAAATGCTTGAGCAATTCATAGACATATGGAGTGAATTAAACTCCAGATGAACACATCCTTGATGTTAAATCCAGTTCTATTATTACAGTTTGTACCCTGACAGTTTGACATCACATATGTTTTTGTCTCTCCACAGTCTGCAGGGGACAGACAACTATCTGACAGTCACCGCTCGACCCCAACGTTTTACCAACGCTCCACTGACAAAAATAATACTTTTTCAACTTTTTGATGTCTTTGCTTTGGTTTTTATGCACTCACATCATGTTTATAATGCTTTAAAAGCAACACGTCAAACAAAACACATCATCAGAGTAAAGAGTAGTCCGATAATGACTTGGCACATCACATTGTATATAGCACTCAGCTCTGTTGTTTGAGCCTTCGAGGAAACAGAGCTGTCAACATTTGTTGCTGATGAAGGGAAACACTCCTCATTCCATTCAATTTGAAGGAACACATCCGTTAAGGGATTTTCTCTCATGGCTTCGACTCTGATGACCTTTGCGCCCTCAGAGTTCAACATTCAAAGAAATGACAGCTCCTACGTTAGAACCACACGGTTGCCAGGTTTGGTGAAAATGACAACCATCTTGCCTTTTTTTTGAGCAACTGCCAAGACAGCCAGTCACTATCCTCTCCTCACCTTTTGGGGATTGAAAGTTGCTAAGATTGCCAGGTCGGGTTAACCTCCCGCCCTCCTGGGGAAGCAGGGATTCAAAAGGGAATGAGTTAGATTCAATGGAGGAGGAATACAAAGATTGTTTTCACATATGAACACAAATACACACAATCAAATCCAGAGCAGTCCTCCCTTTTGACTCTCTCCACCCTGTTTTGCCCGACAGCGAAATATGTGTGTCTGAGTGTGTGTGTGTGTGTGTGTGTGTGTTGGGGGGGTACGTTTCAGTGCGTGCTGAGAGGTGCGCAGGTTGGCTGCTGTTTTGACAGGCGTGCCTCGAATACCAGCTTTTTTCCGGGAAGGGGGAAATACACAGAATCAAAACAGGCTGTCTAGCACACAGTCATGCCTTCTCATTGCCTTTTGTATGTGTGTGTATGTGTGTGTGTGTGTGTGTGTGTGTGTTTCTGACTCAGACACACACAGATGGCCTTGGTCAAGGAGAGTCAGTCCACTTTGTTGACCTGTTAGTCTGTTCACACTGCTGAGGCTTAGGTGGTAGTAATGGTGAGATATTAGATATGGTCCAGTGTAGGTGACTGGGTTTCTCCATCCTTCAGACAAATGCTCTTTCATACATGCACACACATTTGTTTCAAACTGAATCTGGTCTCGCTCTATTTAGTCTCTTCCGCTGTTTCTGTTTTCTCTCTGCTTCCCCTCACAGTATACAGGACAGATAGGACGGAGATAAAAGGCAGTTACAGCTATTTTTCACTTGTTACACACACAAATAAAAAATATTCTTTACTTCTATCGTGAGGGAATAGTCCTCGTTTTTTACGTACGTTAGCTGTAGCTATTTAGTTATCACTGACCATGTTTGTGTGCAGTGTGACTGTATGTTTGTATGTTTGACTAAACACATAACTCATCAGGAACACTTGTTTAGAGTGTTATTTTCCTCTCTACTCTCCTTCTGCTTCTTTTCTCTGTATATTTATGATTTGGGGTCAAAAATCCTAATCCTATCCTCCGCTAATTTTATGTTCAAGATGAGACATTTTGAACTCCTGTGGATGCGTCTTTACATCAAATCGCGCCGCCTAGTGTGAGCCTGAACACACCTTAAAGCTGCACTAACCCATGTGTTTATATTAACAATGGATCAGATGAATGTGTGTAATGTGAATGCTGTCACTCATAGTGACAAACACACAAAGAATAATTACCGAACTCTGCAGTTGCCCTTTGCTACGTGGAGCGTTTTAGCATCTTTTAGCTAGTTGTTTTGTTTTTACTTGTTTTTTTAGTGGCCAAGAATTCAACTATTGTTGCTTTAAGACTAATACTTATTTGCAATTACATTTCTTTTAAAACAACGCCTTGCTCTTGCTCAATCTGTTGAGACTTTTCTTCTGTTTGTGTTTAGATTTTATTTCTGTTTTCTTTCAACTCCCCCAAGACAGACAGGACAGGCTTGTTAGTGAAAAGATTTGATTCTTTACTTATTTCCAGTCTTCATTTCTTTGCTACTTCTCCAAAACAAGGCGATCATAATACATCATTTTGTTGGAGGACATCCCTCATTCTCCAGAGTAATTTCTATCTTGACTTTGTCCAGAATGACAGTTTGGCTCCTTCAGCACTACTGGCTGTATTTAAGCTTGTCTGATAAATCTGAAGACATCCCAGATGAGGTCAGGGGCACAGGAGGTTTAATTAAACAGAGGCACGCCCAGCCTTCTACAACAAGGCTCAGTATGTTCCTGCTGACGTGTGGATTCCGAGAACCTTTCTTGATCTGGCCATCTCGTCATCTACAGGACACTGGTCCAGTGACAGTTCTGTGTTTTTTAATTGATCAAGAAGCCAGACAGTTATTGTCAACTAGAAGAAATAATTGTGATGAACTCTTTTTTTACTGCACAATGAGACATCCCATAATACCCACCGCTGAACCATTGGAAAAATCAGCCACTCTTCTTATTGATATCTAAATCAAGGTGGAACTGACATACACAATCACTCACAGTCAGTCAGTCAGTCGCAGTAATGGTGTTCATTAGAGTTTGATGTCACCCTGCGTCTCTGGTTACCCATCAGCCCCTGAGAGCGCCACACTCCACCAGTGGCTGCCCACTCTACGGGGACAAGGCTCGCTTTGTTTCAAACCCAAACTATGTGTCTTAATTCAATAAGGCAAATTGAAATGGGGGATGGGTTAAGAAACTTATTTATTCCAAGTCAGTCTCTTAACATGTGACTGTGTGTTTGTTACCGGGATGAATTTTTAGGAGTGGCTTTCTCTTCTATATAGAGTTTTACATCAGTCAGTCCAAAAATAGTTGCCTTACTGTTGATTAAAAGGGTTTAAGCTGATTATCTTGAAGCCATGACCAGGTCTTTGCTCAAGGATTTATGTGACAGGTGATGATGTAAGTTAAACATGTTATGGGAAAAATGTAGGGCAACACTAGAGCACCAAAGAATGAGTGAGATGACAAGATCCAGCGGCATAGAAAGGAATTCATTTCGGGGAGGGAGGTCAAGTTATTTCACAAAACTATAAACAGTTTTTTATTTCATTTTTATCCCCCAAATTAGGAAGAAAATCCCTTGACAGCAGTGGTGGGATCAGTATTAAGATACTTTTTAAGTAAAAGTATCAATACCACAGTGTAAATTTACTCTGTTACAACCACAAGGCCTGAATTCAAAATGTAATGTGCAAAGTAACGACTAGCTGTCAGACACATGTAGTGTACCTCAATATTGTACAGCAAATGAACTTACTTTCCACTACACACTAGGGATGTGCAGAAAGCCCAGTATTTGTATTTGTATCTGTATTTGTTGAGGCGGCAAAATTATTTGTATTTGTATTCAAATAAAAGTGGAAAGAGGCTTAGAAATCCTGTTTTTGTTTTTATTACGCTTTTGGTTTTAGAAATTTAAAGTGTTACAATAAGTGTTCATAAATAAACTACCTTATGAAGGAGGTCCACACACTGGCTCTTGAGCTGGAGTCTCCCAGATCATAGACAACTGCACTGACTACTGAGCTAAAACTTTACTCATCGCCTCATTACAGACAGACCTCTTACTAACAAATATTTTTTGTATGACACAAATATTCATTAAAAAAAACCCCATTATTTATGCTTTGCTGAATAATTTATTTGTATTCGGGCACACCCTCACTACACACACACAAACACACACTTCAAATTATCACCTAAACCGGTCAGTGTCACGCAGGTCTTGTTTTACAGTTTGCATAATGGATGGCTTTACAAAATAAGTATGACTCAGGGTTTACTTTGCATCTCTTGAAAACAAGAAAAAGTAAAAACACTTCAGAAGGTGAAAGGTGTTATTAATTCCAGTGAAACCCAAGGATGTGTCATTGTCAACTTAAAGAGGACCACGACATTAGATGTGTGTGTGTGTCTGCTCAGTGGGATGTCTGAATAACATGACAGGTTGATGGCTGACCGGGGCAGCGAAGGATCCAAGTTATTACAGTATCTCAATCTCTATTAGATTTAATCTCAGTCAGGGGGCCAAACACTGATGTCAGTGTTGACTTTTATTCAGCAGAACCAGGCCAACATCTATCCAGTATGAGATTTCACTGGGATCACACACACACATTACAGCATAGCAAAGTTCTTCATTCAAGTCTGTTTGACATGCACTCTCTCTCACACACACACACTTAAATGAAGAATATGCTGAGAGTTACAAAACACATGCTTTTCCGCTATAATCTATCCATCCTTTCATCGCTCATCATTTCAACACACCCATGCTCACCACACACTCTCTCTCCATCATCATATCGCACCCTGATAAGAGCCTCATCGCTCAAGCAGAAATCCTCCCGCTGGATTTCTCCATGGCAATTAACTGACTTTAGGGTCATCTGGCCTGCATGAGCAGCACCGTGAGGAATGCCACCGTCCTCTGCCCATAAAAACACCCTGAACCCAACCTGCCTCTTGTGTTAAAAGCTCTCTCGTGTTTGTCTGGCCTTGTTGTTTCCAGACTCTGCAAAGTGAGTTTTAATCGAGATAAAATCTTGGGGGTTTTTTTGGGTTCAGATTAGCCCGCCGTTTGTTTTGACAGGCATGTCCGAAGCAATTGTCTCCGATGGCAGTCTTTGTGTGTGTGTGTGTGTGGCCCTTTGTGGCCTGCGTCTTGTGTTGAACTTAAGGCTCTTTGTTGCTGACTAAATGTTGGCTGTCATTCAGTGAGTGAAGATGAGTTTATAAGTACATAACTGTTGTTCAGTTCATGGTCAAATACAACTTTAAAGCTGACAAAAGGCAAGAGTTACATTCACAGTGTCCCATATCAAGTAATTAAAGCTGCACTCTTCATTTTTTTGAATTTAACAACAGATCATACGGCTATGTTTAATGTGAAATATGTTGCTCATAGTGACAAACTCACAAAGAATTATCACCTGGTTCTACTGTTCCCCTCAGCTCTAAGGAGCATTTAAGCCTACTTCCTGTCTGCTCCCATTAACCCTGTTTCCACCTGTTTTGAGCAAATTAAGCTCTGATAAGCACACTGCACTCTTCCTCCCCAGCACCAAACAGCAAAGCTAGCAAATAGCTGGTAAAGCATTTAGCAGCTAAAAAGCCAGATATTTTTCTCAGGAGTTGGTGGAAACCAAAACAGAGCTAAAAGGAGAGTGAATATTGAATTTACATTCATGAAGTGGACAGAAACGTAACTCTAAATGAATGCTAAGTGATGCTAGATGTGTAAATATGGAATTATTTGCTAAAATGTTCATTATAACAACTTCATAAGGTGATAATATGTCGATGCTGTGTTTTTGTTTCACTGCCCCCAAGTGTCTAGCAAAAAATCAGGCTACAGTGCTAACCACTGAGCCACTGTGCTGCCCTCTGATAAAGATATGTTCACACCTGGAATGGACAATTTGGGGAATTTTTTTTCCACACAGAAAGTGACAAATCCCAACCTATCAGAAAAGTGTGTCCTGACAGCAGTGATAAAGTGCTCTATCCAGATCAGACTGGACTCAACTGTGACATTAATCAGCTCGTCTGTCACAGTTATGTTCTGGTCACAGCAGAGACTGAAACTGGGAGATTCCTTTGTGTGTCTGGGATGTTTTGGGGTGGTCGCACAATAACACGGAAATGCCGCCTCAGACAAAACAAAGTAAAAGTAGCTTTGACATTATTGTTGCTATAGTTAGATTCATACTTTCTATACACTTTCTGGCCCTCAACTGGACTTTTTCATGAGGATGATGCAGTGAGACAGTAAAAAACTGTACAGTCCAGAGCCTTGTTACCCTGCAACATACCACAGAAAATCCATGATTAATGGATTATGAGAAGTCCCTAAAGTGACTAAAATATAGTCTCAATATATTCACTTCTGAGCACCACACACACACTCATTCCCTATAGTGCTATAGTTACAGGAACATTATGGTGATTATCCTTTAGGGAAATACACTTTAACAACCTCTGCCATTCTGCGGCTCTCCTTGAACTGGTGGAACTGAAAGGTGAGCCGGGACATTATTCTTTCTCTCCACACTGTTCCCTCCCTCAGTCTCATGTTCCTGACTGAAAAAGTGCAGTTGTGAAAAAAAAAAAGAAAAGAAAAGCAAAACACGGCATTGGGTAGCCTCAGTCTGACTCACCCTCTTCCTCCTCCTCTTCTGGTGGCAGATGGGATATTGAACTCAGACTGGCTCTTGCTTGCCCCTGGGGATTGGGAGGGTGGGGTGGGGGGGTGGAGGGGGGGATCAGCAGTTTATGGTAACGGAGCGTAATTAGGGAGTACAGCCTCTCTCTCTCTCTCTCTTTCTCTTTTTCATTTTTTCTGTCCTTTTTCTGGCTTAAACTCTATAAAAGAGACATTTAAGGAGTTAAGGAGTGAACTTCGCTGTGTAGATAATCGGAATTGCATGCAACCAATAGTAAGGAGGTCACAAGTCAGAGCGTTAGTGCAGTTACAATATACAATATCCATGTGAACATCAATTAAAAGTCACATTCTTTCACCAACAGGGGAATTTGACATGTTGCCCTCTTGGTGCCACTTCAGGACCCATAAGTTATGCAGCAAAAGGACAAGACAAGAACTTTTCTATCTATTGCTATTGAGATGATTAATTTGCACAATCTTATTAATTCATAAATTCTTTCAGTTTATTCTGAATATTTCTTTATATATTGGTTTGTGGGTTTATACTGTTTCACCCTCCTGGATATACAGCACCAGCCAAAAGTTTGGACACACCTACTCATTCAAGGGGGTTTTCTTTATTTTTTACTGTTTTCTACATTGTAGAGCAAAAGGCATCAAAACTATGGAATAACACATTTATGTAGTAAACAAAAAAGTTCATATTTAAAAAGTGAGCATAAATAAACTGAGTGCTGCTTGTGACTACGCAGGCAGAGGAGGAAGAGGAGGGATGGGATAAAAAAAAAGAGAAAAAGGAAAATGCTGCCTTCAGATGCATTCCTGTAAATCTCACTTGAGACTTGTGCATTTGTGCGCTTTAGTTGAATATAGCCTGTAACAAAGTGGACTGTGTGTTTTCTTGAGAAGAATGAAGAAGAAGAAATGAAAATCACACAATATCAGATTTATTATTTTTCATATTTCATAGTGTTTTTTTTCTATGATACCATTTTTATTTTAATGATAGTCACATTTTAAAAGGGTATTAGTATTGTCAATAACTAGTATTGATGGATACAGCTTGATGGAGTAATAAAACATAAAAACAGAAAGTGACTAAGGAAAAACACTTCCCTTTTGGTAAATTCATAATCCCTTGCAGAAGTTATTTTCCGACGGCCTTTAAACGCAGCATAAATATCCATGTAGGCAGTTTGCGGGACAGAGAGCGAGTGGGATCGAGAGACGTTAGGAGAAGCAGAAGGGAGGAGGAAAGTAGGGAAAGGAAGGAGGAGGAGGAGGAGAAAGATCCGGAGAAAAAAATTTGAAAGGCAAAGAGAGACGTTTCAGTGGCCGGCTCGGTAGAAAAGGAATAAGCGGAGGTTGAAAAGGGAGGCAGAAACGGCACAAAGTCTGTTTGTGTGGGGATTTTATTTCCTGCTGCCGGGGAGCCGCTGGGCACGCTGTGCGCGTCGTCGGGCGGATTAGATGAGTCTGACTTCACGATGAGGAGCGACCCTGTACTGTTCACTTCCAGCAGGGGTGAGTGCCTCAACCTGGGGCCGTTTTTCTGACCACCAAAAATCACTGCACCGTTCTTCATATTGCCCTAGAAGATTAAAGGAGTTTACAATCACTTTATTACGCTTTATTTTACATAGCATCTCTCTAATGTCCATAATAAACACACGGAAGTTGGGTCTTTCATGCGCTGCCAGCGTTTAGAGTTTGCAGTAACTGTTTGCAGACTACCTGACATTCACATGTCGTTTACTCGGCCATCACTCTGTAATGGTTTTGGTTAGTTGTTTTAATGGTATTCCGCAGAATATATTGTAGTTTGAATATTCTACTGGCATTTAAAGGTATGTTTTTTCATGTTCTGTAACCTCTGAGCTAATAGTCTCATTCAAAAGGAATTTTTGCGCAAGGAGTTGATTTTCATACGAAACTTCATTATAACATTTCAACAACTTATTATTGATATTTTTGACAATCTGCTCTGATTTGCAGTATTATATCTCAGCAGTGCACCGCTCAGAGCACGCGCTCAGGCATGCACGTAGGCACGCGCACAAGTCCGCACGCCTTGAAAACTATCCAAGTAGGTTGTTTAGATCAGTGGTTCTCAAACTTTTTTTACATCAAAGACCCATAAACTGACAGAAGTTAGACAGACCCCCATTTGATAAGAAATTGTCTCAGGGTTCCATCTGATAAGATTTTTGCTTTTAGCTGTTTTATTACAGAAAGTGTATGAAACCCATGACCATAACAGTCATACATTCTGTCATTGTGTTACATATGGATGGAATTATAGTGAAAATAAATGATTCCCCATTTTGCTGGGGACCCCCTGGAGCCCCTTCAAGGACCCCTGGGGCTCCCCGGACCCCACTTTGAGAACCGCTGATGTGCTCATCCATGTGACTCCCAGATGATGTTTTATCCACAATAGGTTCATAGAATAGCACTTTGTCATTTTTTTGTTCGGAAACGTGAAGAGTCTGTGTTTAATTTCAGTTGAAAAAATGTTTAGAGCCATGTTTAAAAAAGGTAAACCAGTTTCTCCCAGAGTGGGAGGGGGAGAGAGGGGAAGGAGACAAGGAGGAGAGACTGGAGAGACAGTTGGCTGCTGACGGTGTCATTAGGGTTGTGGTCAATTGTCAAATGTCTATGTAGTATGAACTTCATGCCAAACTCCATTCAATCATCTGGCAATTTAATGTGGGTTTACTTACTGCAAAAATGCGTGCCTCCATAAATGTGAAGCAAGAACTTTTGCGACTTTTGTCTTCAGGAGTTGAGACCTTGACCTTTTTAGGTGTAGCTCAGGCTGCTCGTTGCTGTGATCTGCCACAGTGGAATTGAGTGGAATGATCACAGGATTAACAGGAGAGCTACGTAAACTTGACTGGAATGAATAGACCTCCTGCTTAATGAATTATATGTAGGCCACATTGAAGAGTAGATGTTTTATTAAATAGCTTGGAATGAGACTTTCTCTGCGACAAAATGACAGAAACAGCAGCATCTTTTGACACAATAGAGCAGAATTCCCCTCTATCTTCATTGACCCTCCCTATGTGAAAATTATTTTTTTCTCTCTCTTTATGTTTTTCAAGTTGTCACAATCTTGCTGTTAACCCTATTATGCAGCAACTCACTTTAAAAGAGCACATAGAGGATGTTAACATTAGCTTTTTTAGCTGTTATTTGATCATTCAGTTCTTGTGACATTGCTCACTGTTGTGAGAATGTAAATGAATCCTTTGTTTTCTAGCAATGTGACTTAAAAAACTAGTCTGGTTTTCATTACCTCATTGTTGCTAGACAACAGATCCAGATACATCAACAACACATATTATTTTGCAGGCTTCAGAAAAAAAAACAGATGAGGATGGTTCTTAAACATTATTGTCAGTATTACTAAGAAAGACTTCCTCTAGCTAGCTTCTGAGCTGAAGCTACACTCTTTTCAGTACAGCTTCATTTAACCTGCAGGGGATAAACATGAGGTTTTGTCCATGTCTGCATACGGCCTAGATTTGAATTTATACAAACTCTGACACTGCACTTACAACATTAATACTGTTTAGACTTAAATTTTAATGACACAAGGTAAACTGATAAATAGTGTCAAAGCTATGTATATTACATATGGAACAGTTTTTTTTTTTAATTTTTGTAATGAGGTTATAGTTCATTCACCTATCAACAAAAGCTCTATTAACAGAAGTAATTTAAAGTATTACTTTTCACCCACTTTGCTTATTTTCTATCAGATTTCTCAGCTCAACTAAAGCTGCCACAGTGCCTAGTCAGATATTACACAGTCCAGGTCAACATTGGGGTAACTCTGCACAGCAGCCAGAGGTTTCCTAACATGATCCTGGAATGACAACACAAATGCTCCATATCTCTAATTTCTCCTGCTTGTAGCAGTGAATGGAGTCCTACAATAACAGGACCTCTGCTGGCAGCTGCAGGGTATCAGGTAGCCCGGCGGCGCTTCTCTGCCCGGCATTTGGTGAGGTTCTGACAGACATCCATTGTGTAGAAGGGGTTGTAATCACAACTCGGTGGCGCATGAGAGTGTAGCAGATCATGTTTTGGTTTGGGATTTGGATGAAGGTTTAACCAATGTGAGTTTAAGACAACCAATATGATGGTATGTAGTGGATGGTAAACACAGCTAGTTTACCCAGTTTCCCGATGCTTTTGGCCAACATATTTTCTAAGAGATACAGTTATAGGAGGCAGGAGAGGGGTTTTTCGGGGAAAAGCCATTACTTAGTGCTTAACTCAGTTTTTATTGTATATTGGTGGTAGCTCTCCTTGTAGTGATCAAGGCTTGAAGTTACAGTTTTAAGAGGCCTTCTACTCACTGCCTGTTACTGCTGATGCCAGTGTTTTAGAGTTTGAAGCAGTAATCACAACATATCATTTTATCATTTCCATGCCCAAAAATAGCAACTGAATGCCCATGAATTCATGCCTTGCAGGCTAAAAACAACCAGAAGCATTTATCGGACACATTTTAACCAAAGCTGACAATAATAATGCTAACAATTGTTCTGATCCAGTTAAAATGTCAGTTCAGATTAAAGCCTTCATGTAGACAAAGTATCACATATACAATAAATATATAATCAAAGTGTAGCCTATCCATCATACTTGAACAGAGGTGCATAATACTGACTTATTTGATATATACACTCACCAGCTACTTCATTAGGTACACCTGTGCGATCTAATGTATATTTTGTCTGCTCAATTAAGATACATGAGGAGAGCAAAATATTAGGAACACTTTTCAATATAATGCACTCCAGTACACCATCACCCACTACAACCTCAATAATAAATATAAAGTAGAATTATCACTTTTCTCACAATGTCAACAAAAACTGAAAATTTATAAGTTTTGTAATTGTAGAATTTATGGCAGAGTTGTTTCATTGGATGCATTAGATTGCACAGGTGTACCTAATGAAGTGGCTGGTGAGTGTATGTGATACATTTTTAGTGCATGTGGGCCCTGAAGCACTGTTAAGATTGTTTGCAGTTGGTCAACAGTACAAATTTACATGTCAAAAAGTTTAACAAAGTTGATTTCTACAAGAAAGGTCCACTCACCTCCTGAGCAAATCCATATCATATCTGTGATTCCATTGAAGTGATTGAGATCCAAAATTTTGCTGAACAAATACTGGTGTAACCATGCCCTAAGAGGGGCAATGTGTAGTGGTCTATTAGACCCTGGTTTGCATTTCTCTCCTTGTTGAATCGCACTGAGGGTTGATTTGGAGGAACCACAGCAAGCTACTTTGGCAGAGTCAAGGGTCCCTTTCAGCAAGTCCTTGTTCAAGAACTCTCCCACTTACGGGGTGCAATGTTTTGGGGGCAAAAATGCACAAGTGTTAAAGTGTTTATTGCCATTTATTATTGCAGCTTTCCTCACGGAAACCCTGAGTCTATGAGCAATTAATTGGGGTGTGTGTGATGTGGGCAGAATGGGTACATGGTGTCACCGTTCTGGCCCACTTGGCCCATTTGGTTCTGCTTTAGAGTTGGGGGTCGCTTTTGCTCCCCGCCCCTTTCAGAAGGCCCGTGCACCCAATGATGATTGAAGTTTAAAAGCTTTCATGTGTCAGATGCAGGAGCCCCTCCTTTTTGGTGGTGGGGGGAAGACGTATCCCAGAAGTGGAGAGGAGAGATGAGGAGAAATGAGTTTGTAATCTCTCCCTCCTTCCCTCCAAAGCCGGTCTGTCAGTAAGCTGGCATGCGGGAACAGAGACTTTAATTTCGGGCTGACTAATCATAGCCATCCCGGTCTTCCCCTGTGTCAGTATCCATCTGGAAAAACACGAGAAGGATGGGGATCTTGGGCCAAACTCGAGCACAATTCAGAAGATCCTGATGCATGCCAAATAGCACAGTTTCATATGGCTTAAACACTACTGGCAACCGGCCTACTGATTTAACATCATCAACCAAGCATTTACCTTTGGACTCCTGCCTCAAAATCTAAAACTAACAGTTGAAACAGTCCTATTTAGTCTTGGCATTGATGGTTACCCTGGTAATTTGGGTCCATTAAGAGGGGATCATTCCTGATGAGCCTCACCAGGCGTCTTTAATAGGCTTATTGTTGTAATAGGATGAGCCTGTTAGCTTGTTAGCTTGTCTGTCTGTCTTGGACAAAGCTTTAAGGATTACAAGACCAAAGCTACATTGGTGGCGTGCCATGATGGAGGGGGGTTGTAGTGTAGCCAATGCAGTGGGGCTGATATGGAGTGTGTGGGGGGTTCACACAGCTTAAGGGAGGTATTCTTGTAGAGACAACAACAACAACAAAGGAAGGGCTGAGGAATAAGTTTGGACAAATGGATGCTCTTGTGAGCACATAATGTTTGCATATGTATTCCATGTGTTTACATGAGTGATGTTTAGATCTGCCTGTCTAGCCACTGTCATTTAGCCACATGCTTACGCTCACACAGATGCCCATATGGGTGTGTCTGGTGCCGGGGGATGCGCAGTGGTCTGGTACTGTAGGCAGGATATAATGGGGTTGATAGATGAAAAGGCTTGGAGCTGTCAGTCACATTTAGGACTCTTTGAGCATTTAAAACTAAGATGGTACTGGCATGAGACCAGAAGAGTGTTCAGTCAGTTATATTCTGTCAGAGGGAAGATTGTCACATCCCTACTGTTCTTGGGCTTTGCCATGGGTGTATACCTTTCATAGACCAGGGTTATATGTATTGCTTTTATTTATTTTTATTTGAATAGACAATTTATCTGATTTTTGTTGGTGTTGGTTGTTGCTATCCCTCATAATGATCTCAGTGCTGGCGATTAAGTAACTTTCCAAGATTTGGCAACTTTTAAGGCCCCCTTTTGTGACTTTTTGGGCAAATATTAGTTTTCTTTTGAAGAGAGCTTCCTTGGCATTATGTATTGACTGTACTGACACATTTTCATATGCATGTCACGGTACACGGTAACATTAATGCAAATTAGCCCATGACATCATCTAGCAACCTTTACTAAATTTTCTGAGTAGGGTTTACTTTCCATTGGAAAAAGTTATCATGCATGATACATTTGTTCCCATCTTATAAACTCAGTTTGATGGTTTCACGATGAAATCATTCCATGTTTGTATATAAATGGCAACAAAAACTGATGTTGCACTGCTAAATCTGGTGCCAAGTTTGGACTTGTAAGTAAACTTAATTTATGCAGCAGTTTTTGAAAGAGTAATTCATGGCTTCATCTAACCATTATTTTCATTGTCAATTTGAAAAAAATGCATCCAAGAGTCCTAGCCCTATGTCTTCTAATTTTTTATTTGTCCAACAGTCTAAAACTCAAATGTATTCAATTTACAACAATATCAACGCCAAAAAAGCGACAAGTCAAAATTTTTTTCTGTTCATTGTCTAATCGGTAATTGACTAGATGTGCTTTATGAATGGAAGAAAAAAAGGAAAGGAAAAAGAAAGTATAGTGTCAGTGTAGTTGAACAGATTCATATCAGGGATGCACCAATCTGACTTTATAACTCCCAATTCTGATATCTCACCTCAGGGTACCTGCAGAAACCAATTACTGATCCAATAAGAGGGCTTTCTTTTACCCAAATTAAAAATCTGAATACCACATGCTCTGATTGGGAAAAAATTTATGCAAGGTAATATGAAGTCAGGGATTTTTGTGGTGCTAAAAAGTGAATCCATGGCCAGCCACCTACCATCTGACACTGATGAACAAACTGTATTTGGCCTGGATCAGTCAATACCAAATCTGCTCTGTAAGGTCAGTATCGGCCTGTAACCTGTCTTGCATAACAGATCAGTGCTTTCGCAGTCTGTGATATCTCGGGTGTCCTGCTCAATTCTTGGTTGTGTTTGTGTGTCATCTGTGGCTAAATGAATGATTCCATGAAGGCTTTGTAAGTTTACACATTCTATAACCTCACTCATCAAAAAGTTCTGTGCAATATGACATTCATTTCTCACACCCAGGCAGCCACAATTGCCAGTTTTAATCAAGGAAACCACATGTCCTATATTCCCACCAGAGGATAGAATCTCAAAGCTGGAGCCTCTATATACTTCCATTCCATCTCTTAACCCCCTCTGTCCTTCTACTTGGCCTGTGGTTTAAAGCTGAGCACCCTCTAATTATCTTTTTAAAAGAGATACCTAAGGGAGCATCATCACTCTCCCCAAACACTGTCTTCTGTAAACCTCCATCAGCACTGCCCTATCCCTCCATCTCTAATCTTTTCCTCTACCCCCTTCCTTCAGATCAGGGTTTTGCAGATGTGTATTTGTGGTCGGGGAAACATCTGCTCGTACGGTAAACCACCTGTACTGTTCGATAGCAATCATCCCCGCTCTGTGATGTTCACTTGGCATGTTCAATGGAACGAAGAAAACACGCAAACCTCATAATTACAGACCTGAGAAATGGGGAGAGAGCGAGACAGCTTGTCTTTCATCATAAACTAATGCAGCGTCGCCCGTCCTCTGATCTGTTCATAACTTTCCCTCTCTCTTGGTGTTGATCCAAGTCGAGGCTTTGCAAACCTTTTATGAAACATTTATGACTCGTAATATTGCATGACTTTCACAGCTTTTCACCAGCAGTTCAGACCAGAAGGTACCAGCACATAAGACGTTTTTGCCATTGCAGGAATAGAATTTATATACAAGGGGAATAATGCGATTTTTTAAAATGAAGAAACCTTTGAAATGATGCAAAAAGCGATTGAGATGCTTTTGTGTCATTATTAAAAAGCAAACAAGGTGCAGCTTCCATTATGAAAAACTTTCAGCCATGAAGGATATTTTCATTGAGCTATCCAGTGAATTTTAAGTGAACGTTTGAAGTGTTATTAAGAATAAAATGTGAATAAGTTGGTTCCATCACCTCAAAATTATGTTTTTTAATAATCTTAATCCATTCATCAATAAAGACCCTTTTCCATTTCAAGTTACTTAAGCTGACCTTCGGTGATTTGAGAAATATTATCACAAAACAATTACTTACAGCGAAGCCAAAGAATGTTTAAATGTGAATAGTCTTAAAAATCAGAATGGTATTGATTTGATCAGTTTGTTAGTCGATGAAATGTCAAAAACTCCCAGGTTCTGAGAACCTAAGACAATGTCTTCATTGTCTTGTTTTGTCCAACCAACAGGCCAAAACCCAACAATATTCAGTGGATACAACAGTCTCACCGCAAGGTACATTTAGTAGCTGTTGTGGAGCTCTCGATCATATCACACAGTCTTCATCAGATGATTAAATGTGTGCAGTTGTCAGTGAATTCCAGATGCTCAAATTTCCATTCTTTTGGAAGACTTTAAGAACTTGTCATTCATATTAGCTTATATAAAATAGAGGTTGCTTGATTAAACAACTTAAACATAGATTATCCAAAAGGTTGCTGATTCATTTTTTGTTGATCACTTAATCAACTAATTGTTTGAGCTCTAGATTGGATATTTGGGGAGTATAGACTTGATTTCTCAGGCTAAATAGTTAGGAAGTAGAGCCTCTTTGGGTGTTTTTCAGCTGATATTCATTAGCTTTGGTGTGAAATACCATAATTTGCAAATGCTACTATATGCTAATATTTGTTTAATACTGGAAACTTAAGATGCTTTCAACGATAAATCTGTGTGTGTGTGTGTGTGTGTGTGTGTGAGTGTGAAAGTGCTTATCTGTTGCCCAAATTAAGCTTTCCAGTGATGCCCTGCTGTGTTTCAGTGGCTCATTGGGGGCAGTAACCATGACGATGCCAGACCATAAACCAACCCCAATTAACAGCAACCACTGTCTTACTGTAACACTCAGCCCACAAGTTAAGTTTCCCAAAACCACAGAGAGTACACACTGAAGATGATTTGGCGGTTGGCTCATTAAATGGTTTGGCCTTCTCATGCATCTGTTGGCTACGTCAGCAAGCCTGGGGGAGGGATCTGTCACCTGCAGCCATGAAGCACACCAGGTGCTACATCTTACAAATGGAAAAAAAAAGTGTTGGTCCATCCTCATCCTATTTTGCCAATAGAAGTACCCAGAATGCATAGCTAGAAACAGCAGAAAGCTTTCAGTTTGAGCTGCCATGGCGTGCACCAGGGACAACATGCCATCTGCTGATCCTTCTTTAGATGTGGATTTAGAGATGTTTTGTAGCTTTACTGTAACAAATGGGGCTCTCTAATTAGAATCCAAAAATAGCCATCTGAAGTCAAGTAGTCCGGTAGCCAAGCTTGTTTGTATGAAAACTACTGAGGAGAGCTCCAGGAGTCTGAGATGATTTTAATGTGTTTGGCGTCTCAGCCAGATTAACTTGATTTTGGGGGGTTTTAAGGTTTTTAATCTTAGTTTAATCTTAGTCGAACACTTTGCTTGTTGGGTGGTCACATTAATTTGAAATTTGAACTGTTGTTCACAAAAATTCTGTGTGTACGTGCAAGACGACATGCTTTATACTCTTGCAGGGAGCACTGGCAAAATTCACTCTAAACTATTGCATGCCCTGCTGCCCTTTGTTAACGCCAAATGGAGGGAAATAGTGATCAACTGATAATCACAACACCAAACCATCTGCGAAGTAACAACTTTTGGATTTGATACCATAGATCATGAGTGAAAGTGAGGCTGCTTGCTGACTTTGTGAAATGCAACTGCCGCACTGAAACGGCACAATGACAGCAGATCTGAAGTCATCTGAAGTCAACAACGCCAATTCTGCAATGTAGTCTATGGTTGAATTACATGAAAATGTTACAGATGTTAAATGGTGTGATTTACCTCAATCCCTCTTGTGTCACTATATAACAGGCCGATTACTTGGCCTCCAGTGTTGTTGCTTCAATGCATAGAAAAATGAATACTGTTGATAGTATTGAGGTGTGAATGAGTATATACACCAACAACATGAAAGAAACTAACATTCTAATGTACACAGATGTTAGGCACTGTAATAGTGAATCTTTTCTCATTTCAAGTATAATGAGGGCTGCATTTAAGAAATGTGCATCTAAAAATAAAGTGGATTGATCATACTGGGCTCTTAGATCGTTTATTTTCTGTGGCTACAGTTTGGATCGTTTGAGTGGGTATATTTGCTCAAAGGATTTTTGCTTATATGAGACATACTGGTTTTGAACTGCCTGTGGGAAGTAGCCTAAGATTATGTCCGTTCTTGATAAACAGCTGCGTTTTTGCTGTCAACTTTTCTCTTTTTAGAGCACGCCATGTGAATAAAAAAACTTTTCTCAAGCTGAGCTGATACTAAAAGGTGAAACAATGAGAAAAGAACGTTGTATTGCTATCATTCACAGGCTTTCTCTCACTCAAAGAAAGTTTTCCACCGCTGTCTCTCTGTTGCTAGCGTCATGCTTTTTTAAAATGAGTCAGGAAACCCGCAACAAAGCCTAACTTTTGATGTTATCAAACGAAGAGAGATGTTGTCCCCTCGTCTCTCTCATGGCAGGGTTGTACAGCTCTGATCATGACATGCAGTCGCAGAGCCCAGAAGCCCCGCCCCCTGTTGCAGAGTGGAGCGGCTCGCTGATTGCTTGTTTATTAGAAATTTATAAATACTGAATGTGCCGCGTGTCTAAATGGCACCAACGCTGCACTCCCTTGGGTCCTCAGCACTATACCTGCCAAGTGTGAAGTCGTTAAGATGAAGTGTTGTCGAGATACACGAAGGACACACATACATACATACATACATTCAGACAGACATACAGACAGAGATTCCTTCCGTTATAGTTAGATGGGATCTGACCATTGTTCATTTTTTTGGCATCATGAGCTTGTAGTCCTGGCCAAGACTCAGAGACCTTTATGATGTTTATAAATCCTTGCCTTTCCAAGTAAACTGACTAAGCGCCCATGATGATTTACCAGAGCGGCATGGCTTCATGATGATGATGGTTTGTAATTAGAATGAGTGAGACACATTTTCTCAAGGGAAAAACCACTATCTTAACTCAGTGAGAGAAACTGGATTTACTTTTATGGTGTGTTTGTGACTGCAGAACTACTGATATTTGATGCTCAAGTTATGACGTAAAGTCTTGAGTGTGTGTGGAGGCAGATCCTGACCTGAAAGCTTGTCAAATGCTTAGACTAAACACATCCCTGAAGTGTTAAAGATAATGTTAGTAACAAGAAACAGACACCTGAAACACACACACACACACACACAGAGTAGGATAGCGTCTGTCAGTGTGCTGTCAATCACAACAGCTGTATTCTGGGAAGAGGGCAGAAATCCCTCCTCCCTCTAACCTGGCTAAGCATTTTTGCGCCGACAACAACAAGTTTGCAACGGAGCCGCAGGGTCTCAAGTTCTCTGTGAGACCCAAACATGACCCCGTTGCCTCACACACACACACACAAACACACACACACACACACACACACCTCACCCAGGAAAACCCCCTTTGTTCTGAGCTCCGGGAAGTGTGAATACCTCGCAGTGAAAACATCTTTCTGACGTGTCTAGGTGTTTTTAGTGGGTTTTTGTTTCTGTGTGTGTGGGAGTGGAGGGATTAATTGCTTTTTTGGGAAAGCGCTCCTATCATTTGTTATGCAAGCCGAGTGTTGACACGGCACATGTGTTTAGTAGCAAATTATCCTGCTATGAAAAAATGGCTATGCAATATCCAAACTATGCAGTACATGCACAAATGCATGCAAGGAATAGCTGATTTATGCTGGGAAATGAACTGAGGTGGAAAGATGGATCGAGAGACAACAAGAAAGAGCAAGTTGGGAGTTAAGAATTGTCAAGGAGAGAGGGAAGGAATGGAGAAAATGGAAGTGAAAGAGGGAATTGAATGACAGACGGAGAAAGAAAGAAAGAAAGAAAGAAAGTAGTGAGTTTTTGAAGAAAGGGCGTGGGCGGTTTGTTTGCACGATGAGGTATTTTTCTGCTCACCCTCGGGCCTTGTTTGAGGGTGGTCCATCTCGCTTCGTGCCACTTCATTTTCCCTCGCCGTCTTTGGTGATCTGGAGAGCTCGCTTTAGAATTTAATGACATATACACACACACACACACAGAGGGTTAGCTTTTTGACCACCCCAGTGGAGGTAAAGTATTGCGCAGGTTGCAGAAAGTTCTATGAAACAGTAAATGGAGCAGTAAAGAGTGCCTGGCTGTTCTCAGTGTAGTATTAAAACAGGCAAGGCATGGTGAAAGTGAAACCAGGGTGTTCAGCTTTACAGTGGGGATGCTGGTGCTCCTCCACTTTAAGGAATCATCCTACTTTAAATACAGACTGACAGCTTGGTTGACGTGATTGATGATGCTTTCCATTTGACCATGAAGGGAAATTTAAAGATGCATCCAAAGCCTGTGAGTTCTCTTAGTGTTGCTGCTATTACAGGCGATCCTGTCTGAAAAATGTAGGTTTACTTAACGACCCTTTGAAGGATAAGTCTGGTTTATAACAACTTGGGTGTTATTTTGTCATTTTTACAATCATTCCTAAAGGTATTAGTAGTAACTAGAGTTGGGTGACTTCACTTGAATATCTCTGGATGTGTTCAGCTATTGTAAGCATGCGGTAAGATGTGCTTTTATTTGACAGATATTCCATTTTTGCTGCATTAGCCACCAATGAAATTACTTTATCAACGAGCTGTGTCTCAGTTTGCTATATCACAATATGCAGAATGTTGACATGGCAATATAAAGTTACATATATGATGAAAATGATGAGGATTTTATCAAAATCACCCAGTCAGATGGGGCAAGAAACACATGTTAAACCCGGGTTAGCCAAACTTCTTTAGAGAAGAGAAAACAAAGGTAGATTTATGGTAATGGTGGATACATTTATTACCCAAACTTTATAAACTGACTTCCTGGATCAGTTTCCCTATGCAAGGAGGTATTATTAGCAACCTTTCAGGTGTGCTCACTTTCAGTTTGACCTGCAAATACAGTGGTTTAGATCGTCAGGTTTGTTTTCAACCTGTTTGAGACAGGAAAAGGTCTTCTGCAAACTATCGCTGCAAAGTTGGAAGAAATATGACTGAATACTGTAGCAGTAAGATCTCCCTTCAGCCTCAGAGCAAAGTACACAAAAGTATGTGACGTGTCCACACTCATTGAGATCCAAATAACACCTTGTACATGTTACACACTCAAAAGTTTATATGTCTGACTTTGACGTTTTGTTGATTTATTGAGATGATGTTTCTCCACATCATATCAGCTTTTTCCTCCATATTTGCTTCTTTTAAATCTCTATTTGTCATCTCTGCATCTTTCACTCTCTTTGTCTCAATTCTGTTCTGTTGAGCTCTGCACCACCTTTCTCTCTCTCCTGGCTGGTTTACCTCTCTCTTTTTCTCGCCGCTCCCTCCCTCTCTCTCTCCCCTGTAGAATAATCAGATTATGTGAGGAATGTGTGAAAGCGGCTGTGTATTCAGCCTCTGAGCTGCTGTCCAATAGTCAGATCTCTCCTGCAGCTATGAAAATGAATTATGCTTGCTTGCATTGAAACCTATATAAATATCTCTTGGAGAATTCATCGTGTTTTCTTCTGTCATTCGCCAGCTTGCAGCAGCCTCACCTGTTGCTGGTTAGATACCTGTGTGATAGACTGTGTGATTTATGATCAGATTTGGAATTGGGAAGTGTTTTGAAGGAGATGTAAGAGGTATGCTGCGTCATCACAGATACTTGGCATAAAGTAGCAAGAACATCTAGTCCCTGCTGAAAAAGACTTGTTGGTACATTCTAATCCTTAACCTGATCATGTGGAGCGGGTGGTTAGTTTTGGAGCGCTGGGATGTTTAGCACTCAGGTCAGATCAGTACACCTCTTGTCCTTCTAGGCCAAATGTTGACTGAGCTGATTCATATAATTATGTAAAGAACTTAAACACATCACGGCTGGCTCGGCAGGTGGTGAGCGCTTCATATTCTGTGGGACTTTGCCGTCTGCAATGAATGAACCATCAACTATGTCTCATAATTTATAAACTGAGAATCTTTTTTCGACTAAGAAGTAAGATTTCTCTGACAATTCAAAGTCGCAGCACACTGCCCTCATCTCACAGCATGGCATCATTCGACATGCATCATTTTACGCCCATAGTACACACTGAACGCACCACGCAGTCAAGGTACCGTAGCCAGGACTTGCAGATGCGGGGTGCAAATATGATGGAATTCTTGCTTATGTGGAGCTGTATTAAATTCACTTTGGTCCTTTTGTAGCCTGTCAGGTGTAGTGAAGCGCTATTTAAGCCTCCCATTTTGAATGTCTGTGTGGTCAGGTGGTGTTTTTTCTGGTAGTTTTGTTATGTATTTTATCGTAAAGTTCAAGCGGATGTAAAAATTTGTAGTATTGGTGCACCGTGATAGCATACTGGTTAAGATACATGACACATAATCGCAATATCCGATTCTGGCAGTGCACTACCTATGTTTCCTGTCTCTGCAATTTACACTGTCTAATAAATTCACAAAAATGGCAAAACACACAAAAAGTGGTATAAATCTGCACTGCAGCAAAGTGTTGCTGGTAAGCTGTGTCTGGACTTCAACTGACAATTACTTTCATTATCGATCAATATGCTGATTGTTTTCTTAATTTATTGATCAGTCTTTTGGTCTAAATGGAAAAAATGTCCATTACGTTTTCCCAAAGCCCAAGACCAACAGTCCAAAAACAGAAGATATTTCATTTGCTATCACATAAGACAAATAGATGCAGTAAATCCTCACAGTTGAGAAGCTGGAACAAGGGACTATTTGCCATTTTTGCTTAAAAAAGTAATAGTTGTAGATAAATTATCAGTCGAATCCAGTGACTAATCAATGAATGGAGTAATCATTTTAGCTGTTTTGCCATATCAGACACAACAAGTTCCACATGACAGAATGTGGCCTTTATTCAGTCCAAGATTTGTTCAGAACTTGGCTTGGATAAATTCATTACAACAGATCTTCCCACTAATGCAAATATGGCAGAATCATTGAGACTGTCTAGAAGGATAAATCAAAATTATGGTTCAGAGCTATGACTCAAAAAAACTGAGGCATCATTTCAATTACAGCATAAGATTGGCCTTCTGTCAGAGCAACCATCCAGCCTGCAGAAGTGTCCTTAAGCATTGAACCACTTTCTGTCCCTGACCTCTAACTTTTCCCCCCGCCCAAACTCCCTCAACTCCAACAGTAAAATGTGTGTCATGTCAGTATGACCTGAAAAGAACCTAGAGCTTGACTCACCTTTTTCTGGGCAGATAAACTAAAATAAACATATTATCATTAACCCCACTTCCCCCCTTCAATCTGCAGCTGCTTTCCAGGACGATGTCATCGCCTTCGATACAATCAGATGTTTACAAAAAGCTTGAGTTGCACCAAATACAGGCCGGGAACCTCAGTTTGACAGAGGGGGCTTGTTATCTTAGTGCCTGTGCAGAGCATGGCAGCTCCGAGTCACGCTTCTAACCTCAATGAGATACCATCCTTATCACAACAAGCTCTCAGATATGAGTTTATGAATACTGCAGACACACATACCTCAGCTCCTTGCTATGTGTGGAGTAGGGGTGTGCCATTGCATTGTTCATGTTAATTGTTCTGAATTGTTGACGTAATGATGGTGGAGGAGTTAGTTCCAAAAAGGGGAGCGACTTCAGTAGTGTACAAACTTAAGAAATGAGAGATCATTTTTGTGTGGTTTTTACTGAATATTTGAAGGCAAACTGTTACGTTTAAGCTGACATATAAAACTATGACACTTATTTTGTTGCAATTGTATGTCAAGAATATCATTATCTCAGAAATACCCTGAAATATCATGATATGATTTAAGGGCCGTATCTCCTACCCCTAGTGTGGAGGCCATGGTGAATTTTCCACCAATGGCTATAAATCTGCTCTGAGACGTCCTGTCAGGTGGGTTGCCAGGTCTGTTTTCCATCTCACTACCTGGCTGCCCACTTATCTCTTATATAACTGTGTTTTGCTTTTGTTCAGTGTCTGTTTAATGTTGGATTACAGTGCAGAAATCCTTAGCTAAAACATACAGTACCATTTATTACAACTTTACAAAAGTTTTGTAGCTTTGCCCATCATTTCCACTGGTAATGATAACAGTGTACTGATCGAGTTTACTGCAGAGATTTGAAAAGCATTGATTATTTCTGTAAATTTCTGACTTGCTTAGGCCTCAAAAACATATTAGAACTTTGACTTAACTTGACTATGACTTTGACTTCATAGCCAAGACTTGAGTCTTGCTTGTAACTTGCAAAACAATGACTTTGTTGCTCTTCTGCTTCTGGTTTTACATCCAAATAAAGCGGTTTAGATCATCTGGATAAAGTGTTGGTTGGTTGGTTGGTTATTTAACAAGCTGTCTGACTGTGTTATGGGTTGCTATTAGTATTGTGTGCATGTCATGTAACAGATGTACTCAACATGTGCTGTGTCTAAAAATCCCTGATTGTATCACTTGTTCTGCAGCGATGGAGGAGCTGGTGTGTGAGCTTCGTCTGTTCCTGGACCTGCTGGACAGGGAATATCTGAGCGCCGGGGTCCGAGAGAAGAAGATGCACCTGTCCAACATCCTCCACAGAGTCCTCTCAGATAAAGGTGAGTTAATTATAACCTGTGTGCGCTGATGTTTTTGGTACTTTTTGAACTTTCATATGCAGAGAGGGTGAAGTAGTTTGGATTGGATTGTTATTGTAGATATTACTGGAATGACTTGTCATCAATTCTGAACTGTAAGTGGAGGTGTTCATACACCAGCATCCTTCTAAGGTTTGTCTAATTTTTCCTCATTAAACATCCTTTATCAAGCTGCCTTCACACTTAAAACATTTATTGTTAAGCCACATGCAAGTGATGACTTCATATCAGCGGTAGCTTTACCGTTTTACCGTTAGTATATTCTTGTTTTTTCAAAAAGATCTCCTCTAGACATGTTTTAAGATGTATATAAAGTACTTTACTTTGAATAATAATATATGTCTGATGTGGTTGTTCCACAAAAAAGTTCAATTATCTTATTAAAATATTTAATTTCAAAGGTTTAACTGCTAGACACAAGATGTCTCCTACTTCACTAAAAGAGTCTAAACTCAGTGTTTGTGCGCTGGAGGTTTAAAGTTTCGACATCACACTTCTGTAAGTTGAATATTGAACCATGATTGGCTTCCAAATTATTTGTGATGTCATAAATCATGCTCCTTAATCCCCCCCTTCAAATTGGATTTTCAATGAGCACGGAGAAACTTTCTACTTTCAGCTGATGAATGTGAAAACATCCTTCAAACTCTGCACACACATCATTCTGCACAGAGAAGGAAGGATGGGGTTATGGTGTGGTGGGGATGTCAGAGAGGAAAAGCTATTGCTGTCCATATTGATCCAGACCATCAGCAGCATCATGCCATCGCAGATTTCAGTTTCAAGCCCCTGCAGCTGGATGCTTTGAATAATCAGGTGCTTTATCTCCTCTGTCACCACCTCTTCTTTCTGGGCCCACACTCTTTCACGCTGGACCAACTCTCTGATGGTCTGCTCCTTTAAATTGAGTTCTTCTTTGAAGCACTTTGTCATCTTGAAGTGTTCCCTCACAGAGAGAGAGAGTGAGAGAGCTTCTTTTTGGATTCTCTCTGTTTAAAATGCTCCTGTTGGAAAAAGAGCTGTTTTCTGAAACTCACTTCCATCATGAAGAATTCCATTCTAAACAACTCCTCTTTCTTTCCTTTCACTGAGCTCCAGTTTCAAAGTCTCCTCCATCTTGGAAAGCTTCATTTTGAAAGTCTCTTCCCTCTCAGAGAGCTCACGTTTAAAGCTCTCCTCTCTCAGAGAGAGCTCTTTCTTGAAACTCTGCTTCATGTCCATGAGCTCCACATTGAAACTCCAACTCCTGCTGGTAGCTTTTCTCCAGAGCCTCATGTTTAGTTTCCCACTTGTCTTCACTCTGCTCAGCTTCCTCCCTCTCCTTTAGGAGGGCATCTGTCTGAGCATCCAGAGTTTTTCTGAGCTCTGTGACCAGAAGTTCTGACTTTGCCAGCTCCTCCTTCAGCCTGCTCATCTCAGAGATCTGATCTTCCTTCTCTTTAAGAGTTTCAAGAATCTTCTTGTGCTCAGCTTTCACATTTTTGATGATGGTATGCTTAGCAGCAGAATTCTTCCTTTACAGGCTTTTGTTTGCCAAAGCCAGTCTCTGTTGTTTTACTCTGAGGCGGTCCATCTCCTTTGTAAATGTTAATATTATTCGGCTAAACTCCTGTGTAAACAGACATGTAGCAGTGTCTCTGCGTCTCCTCCTCTACTGTCCAGTGTGATTGACTCTCTGGCTGACAGCGCTGTCAGCAACCGGCAGGAGAGACGCTCCACAGCGCATTTGGATTTTATAACTGAACTAATACACTGGATGCAAGCTTTTTATTTCTGTAACGTTTTCACATCACAAGTGATGAACAACAGCATTAAAACACGAGTCTTGCAGGAAAAACATGCGACTCATGTAGCTGTTATATCAGTTTAGTGTAGCGCTTGATTTGACTGTAACTACAGTAACCGGGCGGAGATAAACTTCTTGAATTTGCACCTAAAATGCTGTCAAAACCGCAGCCTCCATGATCATCGACTTGGAGGGAGGCAGAAAAAATGCACATGCACAGTTAAAGCACCCTGAATAAGCATCACTCTGACAAAACACTCAATGCAGAGTGAAAAACAAGAGACATCCACAGAGTGAAACAGATGACACAGCAGGGGGAGTTAACAGATAATTAGAATAGTATTAATTATCTTTCAAATGAAACATTCCAATATAAGAGTGGAAAGTATTGTTCTTGCAACTGCATTTACACCCTGCATTCTTTTTTTTTTGACTCAAATGTAGCTTAACCATGTCATGTGATATACTACTTCAGTACATTTTACCAGCAAATATTACTGGGACCACTACAGAAAATTGCAGAGGAACATTTAATATCCAGAAATTCAGATTACAGACAAAACTACTGACTATCCCTGTAACAAGCTGGCCACAGTTTCACACATGGACCATACACCATTCAGCCATGACTTTTGACCTGGTTCAATTCTTTTTCCATCTGTTGTTTTGGGGTGATGGAAGAAATCTCAGATACAAATATTTGAAAACCTGAAAAACTAAAATCAAATCTATTTCTATGTCTTGATTCAATGAGAGACAATTGTATTTGTTGAAGCTTCAGAAAAAATATGAATAAATTAAAGAAGATGAAGGGTCATATTTTCCTGAAATATGGTGCAGACTCCTCCTGGATGTGGGCTTTAGTAATGACCAATCACATAAGATAAATATAAATACATCACAGCACATATACTGACAGTCATAGAATGAAAATAAATAAAGCTGATGTGTTCTCATGTGGGCTGCAGCTGCTGGTAAAGATGCTGTAGCTTCTTTTGTGCAAACAATTAATATATGATAATTAATACATTTGAACTCTGTAGTTCTGTTTTGTTCTCATTTGTGCTTTTTAGTCTAAATGCAATAGATCCTTATTTATCCAACAGGAAAAAAATAAAATCCTCAAACAATATCCTTAAATAAATAAATCAATATAAAATTAGTTATGGAAATTTGCTGATTAGTGTTCATAAAAGCGTCCCACAGTCTGCACATATCAGTGTGTTTTTTTTTCTACACTGAATGAATTCATTTTTATAGGTTATTTTTCTAGTCATCTGCTCCCAGAGCAGCTGCTCTGAGCCTGTATTTGATCTCAGGTTAGGTTAGATACGGAAACTGCTCCTGATCAAGTTCTTACTGACATATAAATGTCTTACCTTTTTGGTTTTGAGTTCTCTTTTTGCCATTTCTAAGATGCTGTTGTTGAAATTCTTCAATTCTCAAGGTAACAAACTGAATGAAGATATTTGAAGTAGTTGATGATTTTTCTCCACTGAGGAGGAAACTTTCTCAGCTCCAGTGTTGAGTCCAAATGACTGGTTCTGGTTGTGGGAAACTTATATTGTGTGTATGTATTCTAGAATTCCTCATGGAATGTTAATGTTAATCTTTAATCCATCATAATGTAGCATTCTATTACTGTGTGATGTCAATCATGCAGCCAAAAAGCCTGAATCAGTTTTATTGATGAAGTTAGTGGTACTAAGATAAATGATCAGAGGTGAGAGAAACAACCCAGAGAATCACACAAAGTCAACAGGCTGTTCCTCTTGTCCTGCTGTTTGTCAGCATGTGCTCATGCTAATATCTGCTAAAAGCTACTCAGCTCTGTAACCACTGAATCTAAATTTCATCTGATTGTCTTCTCATATAATCTCTAATAATCTTGCTTTTAATTTGACAAGCTTACATTATTAATTTCTAGTTGACATTGTGGGTGTATGTGATGTGCTATTGTGTGTAGCTTTGTATTTTGCATGTGTCCTATGTGTTTTTTGCTTTGCACTGTTATGTTTTCATTGTAAAGGACTTTAATCAATTATTCTGACATCTTGCAATCTAAAGGAGTTTAGCTAATGTGTAGACCATGCTACCATCTAATGCACACGCTACTTTGTCCCTGCTTGACGATCCTACATATACATATATATAGATCCACAATTGATGTGAGCCCAGCCATGGCCAAGAAATCTCTCCAACATGGGGACATATTTGATTTCATTTAACTTGATTGTGAGTGGTAGCTTTCTAATAAAAGGTCATACATGTGGTATGCTATGTTTGAAACCCTGAACTATAAAACATTTACACTTAATAGTAATGTTGGGCAATTTCAAATGATACTATTCCTTTTAATTCATGTTGATAATAGAATAAAACCACAGCAAACCACCAGTAAGAGCAGCACCAGCTATTTTTCTTTGTCTTCCTTTTTTTCCACAACCTGTGTTTGGAATCAGCCTTCATTTGTTTGAAATGTGGAAGTTCAGAGCTGCCAATATTAAAATGAAATAATTGGATCAAATTCAAAAGTCATTCCATTTGAAATGAATTAAAATCATGACTGGATTCAAATGCAAATGTCCAGTTTGTAATTTAACTTCCTAGTTTAGGTTGCACATTGTCTGCCAGTGTGCAAAATTACATTTTTTTATTTTATCTTCATGGTCATTTGTGTTTCTGAATATTAAAATTAAAACAGTATTGTAAGTTTGTGAAAGCAATACTTCATGCACACTCAGATGGAAAATGAACTTCCATTTTGATGAAATTGCTTCATGCTAGTTTTGGCAGCCACTGACTTCCATAGAAAGAGATTGTGACCCGGCTTTTGTTTGAGCAGCAGCTTATATGAGCAAAAGTACATTTCTTAGATTGATAGAAATCATCCTGATGGTGAAGAGAGCAATAATATTTTTAATGTTAAAGGGCCCAAATGGATAAATGATAAGAGGCTGTGAGCAGGAACAGTAATAGTAAAGTTGACCTTTTCTCACTTTTGTCCAGTTACTGAAATTTGAAATATTTAATATTGCAAAGTTACTCCTAGTTCATGTTTCATGTTTCAACTTTCTCTCTCTTTCCTCCTCCCCAGAACCTTCATTCAAGTCAGAGATCCACAGCGGTCTGCCGGCTCCGCCTCAAATGCCCCTCCCTGAGATCCCTCACCCCTGGCTGGTAAGACCCTATGACCTTCGACCTTACAGCACCACATCCTGTGAAAGCTGAGGTTGTACAGCCAACAGGTTATTTTTACTTTCACGTTCAGGGTCAGTATTTGGACATCTGACTGAACAGAGTCGCCTGATGTTTCCAAATAGCAGTCAGCTCAGCGTCACTTTGTTTCCAGCTCTGCGTCTTGTCTGTTTCTTGCAAATTGTAGCTGATCTGAGCTGCTGTAGTGCCAAAATTCTGACAATTCTCAGGTGATGCAAAGTTTACTTGTTGTCATGGCAACACTGACAACGCTGGTGAGTCACTTGCAGGTCATATGGCTCTTTATTAGAGTCTTTTTCACAACATATCCTCATGGTACTGGTAAAATCTGATAAAAAAACTTCTTGGACTTTTTGGGTCCGTATTGGTCAGTATTGACCTTGGACGTAATAGTTGTTGTGTGTTACTTGCTGTTTTCAGGGCATCTCACAGTCTTCACAATGAGGATGAAGACTGTAAAGATGCAATTGAAAACTCTAGAAAGCTAGAAAGTAAACCATGAGTCATAATTATTCTTTCAAACCCTCTATTTTGCAAGTTTTAAAGAGAGACTTGCGTGACAACCACTGGGTTGGGTGATAAATTGAAGTCTTGTCAGACAGAAGGGAATGAACTAGGACTGGGTATTGTTATTGGTTTGAT
Source organism: Thunnus albacares (assembly GCF_914725855.1). Taxonomy (NCBI): domain Eukaryota; kingdom Metazoa; phylum Chordata; class Actinopteri; order Scombriformes; family Scombridae; genus Thunnus; species Thunnus albacares. The sequence goes on along the minus strand of NC_058127.1, from coordinate 24,214,796 downwards.
AATGACGCTGAATACCAGAGTTTTATATTGACACAAAATACTTTTTTTTTTCATTTAACAAAAGAAGCCAAAATTCTCAAATGTTAAATGTCTAAACAGTGGATTCATCAATTCGACTTAATCTCAAAACATAAATTCTGATATGTAAACTCAGAGCATCTGCTGATACTGAGAACCAGTCTGATAGCAACGCTCTCTTTTTCACAGTTCCCACGTTTGTGGCTGCATTTTTTTTCTACTTTTTCCTCACAAACCAAAACCGAAAAGATTGTTACATAGCGGACATGTAGTGTTTTGAAACTCCAGTTTCTGAAAATTCATCATTAACCTCTTCCACTTGTTTTTGTCATGAGTACTTTCACACAGGACATGATAATAATAACCCAATAACCCAATAACAATCCCATGACACAAGCAGCCATCCAAGTACCTATGAGATCATCTAAAATTCATTAAGTTATTATTTCAGTAAGAAACTGTCTGAAGAGTACAAATCTAAGCAACCATTTGTAGCAACTTTTAATACTTGTGCCATGGACACATTTCAATCAATACCAAATAAAACATATGAAGGTTTGATACCCCCAGCGCTAGAATGGAGAGCAATGTATCAGACATCCTCCATGTCAAATTAAAACACACCTCAGTGCTTTCTAGTCACATGAATGTCAGTTTTAATAATACAATGGGACATGGACGCCATGTGAGAGAGTGTTTTTACAGTCACTTGTAAAGCAGTAGGAAGGCTAGTCATGGCTTCAATATGTTTTCCTGTCTCACACTGTGCCTTGCATCACTTTGACAGTCAGTGAGGATTGTAATGTCTCTATTATAGCGACTGTGTGTGTGTAAGATATAGTGGGAGTGATATGAGAAGCATACGTGTGTAAAGGGAACCAGCATGAGGAATAATGGAGAGTGTGTGTGTGTGTGTGTGTGTGTGTGTCGTCAGTGTCGGAGCAGATGCCTCTGATGGAAAGCAGGTGGTTGTGATGCCTCGCAAAGCCTTCGCACCATAACAATAAGCCACAACACCTTGTTCTACATCCTCTCTCTCTCTCTCACATACACACACACACACACACACACACACACACTGAGGGTAAAATGCCTTACAGTGCAGTTTGTAATTAGAACCAGTCCACAGCCTCAGCCTCCTCCGGTGACCCCAGCGTGTGTCTGGAAATCACAGCCAAGGTTTTCCCGGAAAACTCTAGAAAACGAGAGAGGAGGAGTGATGTCTCACTGTCTCTCCTTTCAGTCTCCCTTCTCTGTCCTTGTACGTCCTCTTAGACATTTTTCCGTCTTGCAATTACACCAGCTTCTCAGAAAGTTAAAAAGTAAAGCTTGTGACCAGCCCTGTCAGCTGTTTTTCTTTGATGAACACAAACACAAGACAAACACTGGATTTTTTGTTTTACTTACTTGTGAAAGTTCTGTTCTTCAGTGTCAGTGACCAGAACAAAGACGTTCACTCAGCAAGAGAGACGATCATTTCTTTGACACCTGAGAATTGAAGTTATTTCTTGACCTTGGGAATATTGGGCCTCATTCACTAACATGTGTGTAGAAATGTTCTTACTTTGCCCTCAAAATAAGTGCGAACGCAAAATTACTGTCAGATTCATGACATGTGCACACCGGCCAATTTTGTTCTTACCATCATGCGTAGGTTAGTGAATCAGAATCATTCTAAATTGACAGGCTCGTGCCCGCTATTGGTAATTAGCATACTACCACACCCCCTTTTCTCTATATAAGGAAAGCTCTGTTGGAGTGGTGCAGCAGTGCAGAGAGGGCCGTGATGGTAAAAATGTAGAAAAACTTTCCTGCAAGTGAAACAATAGTTTAAGACGTAGAAGCCAGAAAAGGCAGATTTGGCTGGTAAACATGTCATTGATACAACCATTTGGAGCCCGATTGTGAATCCTGTAAACAGCCTGCATACCTGTTGCACCAAAACCACGCAGTACGCCCGAAACAACATGAAAAGTTGGTAAATGTGTAGATCTGTAGAATTGATCTGAATAAATCTCTACTACTGCACCAGGAGCGCATCTTGTTTTGCATGATGCACTCTCATAAATATTATAACAAATTCAGATGAGAACATATTGATGACTCCTGGATTTGTGCTTAAAATGTTCATATGCGTGGTTTAACTTCTTATTCTCTGATCACAAAGTTCCTAAATGAAATCAAAATGTTTCTAAATTTTGACTATTTTATTCAGGGAAAGTTCTTTCATGGTTACTTGTATTTAGTAATTTAATATTTGAAAAACAATTAAACATATTAAAGTCCCCCTCCACTTAAAAATGTGTTTTGATTATTGTTCCCTCACTATGATGTTTGATCTTCACTGTGCAGAATGATGTATGTGAAAAGTTTGTTTTCACATTCATCTGCAGAACTTTCTCTGTACTCACCTTAAATCTCAACAACGTGAATTTACGAGCAGAATTTTGTGACATCGCAACTAGTTTGGAAGCCAATCTTGGTCCAGTATGCAATTTACAGGAGTGTGATGTGGAAACTTGAAGCCTACAGTGTCTCAAGGGTAAAAGTCCAGATTTTCTCTCCCTGTTGCTCTTTTCTAGGTGATGTCATTGCGTCCTCAGTTTTCACAAAACGAAAATGGTAAACGTTATCATAAATAAAAGGGAATGATGGCCAGACAGACCCACAGTCAGGTTGTGAAGCTCCAAACCCACATAGAACAATAATGAAGACATCATACCCAACAGGGGAGGTAGACAACAATATGCAGTGGACACTGACTGGCTGTACAATTGTTCAAAATTAAAACGAAAAATGAAATAATGAAGATGAAGCTTTCTTTGGGGAGACATTGGGATGTTGCATCGGCAAAGAGGAGAAATTCAAACTTAGGTTGTCAGTTTTAGTTAATTTTTTGCTTTGCTTTGCTTTTGACAGACCGACATCCATTAGACGGTAACTAACCGATTCATTTTTAAGAAAAGATTTGATGTAGCTTTCATTTGTGACAGCTGTGCAGCAGTCAGTGGCCAGAGCTAACGTTAGCTTGACTGTTAGCTCAAGCTTATTCTCCTCAAAGTGTTTTTCAATGCGTTTAGTCACAGTAGCTGTCGATGGCATAACATACTTGAGTTTGCAGGCCGAAAATAAATAATAATACCAATATAAGGCGACCCTGATTATGAGACGACCCCCCCCCCCCCTTTCCAACAGCTGTTTATGGAAAAATAACATTACTATTTGAATATAACAAAAAAAAATTTCTCCGGCAGTTAGCATTTATAAGACTGCCTGTTTGTCTTTTTGAGCTCCTCATCATCTGTGACAGTGGTATTTGGCAGCTTGACATATTCGCAGTAGAGTCATCGGAAGATGCTTTGGACTTGTTTTCACTTATCATGAATTTCTTTCCTCTGTCGAAACACGTTACACGAGCCTTCAGAAACTCCTGCAGGTTAAAATGGACTAACCTCTGGCTGGCTGACTTTAACACACTCACTATAAACAGACTTTCAGGCACTCGCTAGCAACATTAATGCTACAAACAACCCAAAATGCAACACTCTGTGTAGAATTCAGTTTTACGCCAGTTCTTCCTCCATTCAAAAAGAATATGATGTTGTGAAAACATAATTGTCTAGCCATTAGTGGAGTGTCTTTGCAAATTAACCTATAGACCAACATGCGTAACTGGTAAAAAATATTATTAGCAGTTAACCGATTAACAGTTAACCATTGACATCCCTAATTCAAACATGATGGAGCCAACAATTCCAACAGTACAACATGTTAAGTGGAAATACAGCCTTATATAAAACGTTCTACAAGTAACATATGTGCAGGGTGTCCAGAATAACAGCAGTAAAGTACAATTCACATAAATACACTTGGATGGAAACCCAGCTACTGACTTTTATTTTCTTCCAGCTCTCTGTCTCTCTCTGTTGCTGCCTCTCTGCTCTGAAATTACCATTCATCACATTTCCACACTGACCTCTGGATAAGCTGTCCAGACAGAGAGAAAAGAAAATCTGTTCTGCTCCCTCACCACTCTTTGTTTGTATAAATTTCAGCCTGCGGGAAAGGACAAAAAGATAGATGGATGGGTGAAAGGAAGAGAGAGGGGAGGAGACTGCAAAAGAGAAAGGAGTAAACAGGGTAGGGAGTTAAAGAAACAAAGAGGAAACAGGATTTAGTGCAGATGAAAACACTCAAACCCTGTTTAGTCATGTTTTAATGCATGATGCACAGTTAATTTGTGGAATAGAATATTTTATAAAGCGTCAGTCGTGAGTTACTGAGGGTGAGTAAGTGCAATAAACAGACGAGAGAGAAGTGGTGGAAGAATGGAGGAGTATTCAGGAGGAAGAGACGGCCTTGGCCACGGTCTGTCTGTGACCCGTCAAGGCTCAGTGGCGAGCCAAACCAACACTCTGAAACACTGAGAGCCTGCGGCTTTAGAGGCTACATCAATGCTCTGTCTACCCCAAAGCCTGTGGCAGCCATTTTGATTACTCACTGTTATATTTAAGGAATAATTAGTTAGAGTAGTCTTGTGGATTTACAGTGTAATTGTTGATAGTGAAGTGGCAGTGTTATTGCATTAAATCACTTAAATAACACGGATAGACATTGAACATTTACAAAATGTTCTGCTTGTGTATTAAACACAAAAGAGGAAGTAATCAAACGGAGACCTCCATGATGCGTTTACTCGATGTGGAATTGTTTTGCAGTTTGTCACGAAGGTCTGTCCTTCTTGACAAGCTCTTTAATGTATAATGCATACAGTAGCAAGATACTGAATTAGCTAACATTGCTGCATTAGCACTTTAGCTGCCAACACAAGATTTTCAGTCTGTAGAAGTGTCAAGTCATAAAGTGGATTTAATTCAACATTATATTAACTGACAAAGGTGCTGTGGTGTAAAGTATTCATAGCAGCCAGAATCATTAGGTCCCACAATAAATAGGTGGCTTTCAACACACCCATCTATATTATTTGATATACTAGATTCTCACACAGCTGGTTCTTTAGCTACTGTTCAAGAATTGTATTTCCAGGCAGAATCTTTTTACAATACTTATTACTGCTGCTGAAGCCAAAGCACTGCTGTATTACCTCCACATTCAAATTGGTAAGATGGAAGATGCAAAATAAAACCATTTAAGATGTGTCAGCTATTTTAAAATCACTGGAAAGCAACACATACACTGATTTGTTGTTGATTTCATAGCAATACAGACATGCAAAGTTCACCTCAATGTTTAGCATGCACTGCTAACGTGTGCTGTTTATCCATTTGGGGAAGAAATATCCTGTTTTACTGTATATACTCAATGCAATAATGAATGCATGTATTGGCTCTTTTAATGCAAAACACCCTGGATGTTCCTACAACTTTAGTGACAATATTGCCTCAGGACAGTCAGCTGAGATGAAGACATGCTAGCCTGCTAACACAGTGTATCTGTTAGCGGGGCATGAGAGTCACATGTGTCACACTTGTTAGCCTGGGCATTAGCAAAATGAAAAAGAAACAAAGAGATGATGTGTATGAACAACTGTGTAGCTGAGAGTAGGAACTTGTTTCCCAAGGCCAGACTTGTTATTGACTCTCATACACACACAAACACACATGCAAACTAATATCATTAGGGATCAGCAGACACAGCAGGATATTCACTAATTAAATAGACATCCATTGGGCCCTATTTTAGTTTATCAAGCTCAAACTGATCTGCTTTGAACTGCCCTATGGGCTTCCCCTTTTCTTTGTGTATGTGTGTGTGTGTATGAAGAGGGTAATTAAGAAGTCACTGCAAAACAAAATTGAAGAATACATGGCAGACAACAGACAAGCAAATGCATGCCATGACTCACAGCAAATCATAGTGCTAAAAATACTGCAGTGGCCCAGATTTGAAATGACCATGTGTAGTTCTTTTTTGGAAACGGAAATACTCTTTCAAGAGACAAACTAAATCGAATAAAACGAGGAAAGCAGATAAGCCATATTTATCAGCTTTTAAATGTGATTTCCAAAGATTTCAGCTGAATAACAGCTCTGGCAAAAGACATCCCTTAACTCTGTTTTTTAATCGTGTACTCACACACTTTCCTGTAAAGCTCCTTAAGTGGACTGATCTTTGATTGTATTTTATTTTGGTATTTTTAGGCAAACGTACTCTGTTACAGAGCATTTCCTCATCAATGGACAGATGACAATAAAGAAGTCAGAAGACACGTTCCATACATGTCAGGCAGCAGAAAACTAGGGATGGCTAACTCTAGCAAACACACACTCTTTACAATACTCCAAATGGCCACAGGGACAAATTGGCAGCAAGGCTGGGTGGTGGTGCCATATGCAGCTCTCTTAGTATATCCATGCTGTAGACTGAAAGGTAAAAAATGGTTAGCCTAGCAGCATTAAGGCTGTAAACGACCTACAATACAACACTCTCTCAAAGTAAGAGGCTTATTCTGTAACACAAGTATTATTTTAAATATCTATTGATGTGTGTGTTACTTTTATAATTCATCAAAATATGGTTTTGGTGGATAAAATGTGTAATGAAAAACCTCCATCACAATTTCCCAAAATCTAATAAGACATCTTCAGATTGCTTGTTTTGTCTGGCCAACAGCTCAAAACACAATGTATGTTTAATTTATAATGATATAAAAGAGAAAAGCAGTAAATCATCACGTTTAAGAAGTTGGAACCGACAAGTCTTTGACATTTTTGCTTGATAAGTGACTTAATCAATTAACGATTAATCAAATGATTGTGGATTGTCTGTCAGTCATTTAATAAATCAATAAACTAATAATTTTAGCTGTAATAAGTTGACGTTTGCAAATGTAATTTCAGGAATAATGTACATCTTGTATTTTGGTCAATATAGTATATGATAAGATGAAACTGATGGATTTTTAATGATATTTGGTGATCCTTCAAACATCAGTAAATGGAGGAATGCACTCCTGTTTGTGCTGTCATAGACAAATGCCCTCAAGATGCTATGAGTGTAGGACTGTGTGTGTGCAAGAGTTTAAATATGGTAAAACTAATGGGTTTGCTCAGACACATACTGTATACACACAGAGAGAAGCAGGATCTTTTCATGACAGTTTGATACTCTCCACACCCCTCAGCTCATAAATCTCTTCAGTGATCTAAGGAAGAGGATCCCTGTACTATTATACAATGTGTCATATACCACACTTGAACACATACACACATGCACTTAAACACACACAAACCAAGGTCTGTCTCTAATTAGATCATAATGACCAATAAGGGTGACAAAATCCCTCTGAAGTCTTGTAGTACTACAAGAATCTGGCTCTTTCTCTTTCTTTCTCTTTTCATATCCAAAATTAATGCTACACTAATATTGCTCTTTTATCTTTGGCATGAAATACATTCCTGTCGTCAACAAGCTTACTGCCTCAGCCACATGAACCGTTTCTATCCAGCTGTCAAGCAGTTTGAACAAAAGTCCTGAAAAATAAAATGTAAATTATGTGTGTTTCCATTAAGCTGCACTGAAGCAAACAAATCAAGTTCCAGATGTAGAATGGAGCTGCGTCACTGAACACATCCACCAGAGTATTTTTCTGCAGTTTTCATACTTCATGCTTCATGTTGAAATTCGCTTTAAATTCACCAGATAAAGGCCATGCAGCTCTGATGGGTGTCTTGTACTGTACATGACAGCATCTTGTGTGATATATGGAGGTCTTGGTAGACAGGAAAAGGTGTCAGTATGCTATAAACAAACTGTTTGACGGATCATTGGACAACATTGGAAACCCTGTCCCTCCATGCTTTTCCGACAGCGGAAATAATTTTAGTGAAGTTCTGAAACCAATAGTCCAACAAATCCAGATTTAGACTACTCTTTCAACTGCTTTCGGATTTCATTTTTCATACAACTACTTTTCGTGTATAACCAAGTGCCTCACCATGAACACCTTTGAGGAGAAAGTCAGAAGGTGTGCACTGTTAGCAATTTTTTTTACATTTAATTGGGTCATGTCCCTTTCTACAATGGCAAGTATTTTGCCCTGCCTTTGAGTGTGGCCAACCTGGTTGTATGAGACTTTGTACGAAATAGCCCTTTTCAAGCATGCCCCAGCCTTAAAGCCACTTTGAACTATGGTGGAGTAAGACTGATCTAGGTCTTTGTCATTTTAACTGCATTTATTTCAGTTTTTAATTTATTGAAAGCCAGGTGTAGTACAGAATGCTGGTTAATTGATTAGTGTTTGGTCTGAAAAATGTCAAAGATTAGTGAACAATGCCCAACACAAGTTTGGTAAGCCAAGGTGACATCTTTAATTTGCTTGTTTTTTCTGACCATCAGTTAGAAAACCCCAATTCTATTTACAATGATGTAAACTGGAGAGAAGCAGCAAATCAAATTTAATAGGCTGAACTGGCAAATGTTTGGCTCTTCTTGCTGATTGCTTCAGTACTAATGCTCTCATTTTCTAAAAAACAGTTGCATTTCAGTCAGTATTCCAGTCACATCATCGGTTGCATCCTGTGTATGGGCTGTGCAAGTCTCTGTTCGCTTGAGGAAAATGTGGACCAGTCCTCTTGTTGAGACACAAATGATTTCCATCTGTGTTGATGTTGGAGAGCGATGCCATCCCCTTCAGCCCACGCCCACCCTTTCCTCCTCTACTCCCTCGTCTTCCCCCAAGCAGACCCTCCCTTACTCGGCAAGTTAACCATTTAACACACGCATAGATGTGTGTTGCATCATGCACACACTAAAAATTCACATCATGTGTAATGTTTGTTTGCTTTCTTTTTTTGCATTTGTGCGTACAGTGTATGTATGTCATGGTCATATGTATACAAACTAGCTGGGTTGTGTTATCCGTTGCAGTCTGGGTCCCATTTGGAATTCATTTCCTCTCTTTCTCATTTTGAATCAGACAACCCCCCTCCTCCCTAAGCACTTTCAAAGATAAATATAGCCGCAAGCGGCAATTGACGGGGTCCAAGCACAAAGCAAGGTTTTAGAGAAGAAGAGAGCCTGAAAAGCTTGAAGAGTAGGCGAGATGAAATTGACGTGTTCACAAGGAGGACTTGATCACTCTGGGACTTGAACCCAGGACCTTTATATCCTCATGTGAGGTGACTTACACCGTGAGCCATTGAGGACGTGTTTTGTCCTGTGCCTTCTCACATTTTGAGGGATCAAAATGACACAGGCCAAACATGAGCATTTTTGTCAGATTAAACCTAAAAAATTCACAACAATTTAACTTTTGGGGATACAGTTCTTGGGTGTATAGTCAAAGATTTTGGTGAAAACATTGGATGAAATAGAAAATGTTGTGTTTACAGTAGAAAGTACAGTAAGATACTGAATATCACTGCTGACTCACCATTTGACACATCTGAACGCCAGTCGAAACATATGGTGTCTAGTATTTAAAGAGTGTCTCTGTCAATTTTGGTAGCATATGAATGAAGATTTTTAGAGATATAGATGTTAATTGATTTCGCATATTTTGTAAAATATAGAATGACGGACTTCTGAATTGACCATAGGTTGCAGTGAGGCAAACTTGTCACGCATCAGTGGATTTGCTAAAAATGTTCCGATAATTAGGTCCTAGAGAACCAAATTTTTTAAATAGAGCTGCTGTAGATCATGATGGAAAGAGATAGAAAGCTCAATGGGGAAGGGGCTACCAAATGTTAGTTTGAGACCCTTCATTAACTAGTCATCTTTCAGGTTCTAATAACCCTTGGATAACTAGCTCCCTGAAGATATGGAATGAGATAATTAAAAGGCACCAATTGAAGGGCAGGACTGAAATCTGCAAATGGTTTGCCTATGACCTGGACTTCATGCCCAGTAAATATGACACAAGGTTTAGAAGCTGGACAGGGAATAGTCTTACTGTGTATTGCACACTTTTTTATCAAGGTACAGTTTTGAGCTTCGAGGACCTTAAGGATAACTTTAATCTGCTGAATCCAAATCACTTTACGTATCTACAAATCAGAGATTTTGTTTGAAAGAAATTTCCAAAAGATGATACCACAGTGGGAAAAGAAATCCTCAACATTTTTCAAAAAGCTTATAAAAATGCTACCTACCAAAAAATAACATCTAAATTATATTTTGCCCCTAAAAATGTAAAAAGACACCATACTCTAAATATTAAAGCAAGATGGGAAGTAGAGGGTAATTTCACAATGACATTGGAAGAATGGGACACAATGTGCAGACAGCAAAGCTCCCCCTCCTGGAGAGAATTTAACTGGAAGTGACTCGATTCTTCTGTACTCCAGCATAAAAGACTGACTACTTTACTCAGACTGCCTGCTGGAAGTCCTGTGGAAGCGCAGTGGCAAACCACTTTCACATTTTCTGGAATTGTCTCTCTGTGGCTCCATTTTGGAAAAGTGTCCACAGTGTCCTGGAGACATGTATACTGTGAAAATACAGAGAGATTTATCTTGTGGTGATGGGCTTAATCAGCATTGTGTGAACTTGTTTGGCAAGGGCTTGACATTCATTTATATGTAAAAGTTCTGCACTGCAGGTTTGAGGGAAAAACCAACAAATTGTCTTAATAAGATGTTGGACCACCATGTGCCGCCAGACGAGCTTCAGTGCGCCAGCATTGATTCTACAAGTCTCTGAACTCTATAGGAAGGATGACCATCATTCTTCCAAAAGATATTCCCTCATGTGGTGTTTTGATGATGGTGGTGGAGAGCACTGTCTAACATGTCAGTCCAAAATCTCCCATAGGTGTTCAATTGGGTTGAGATCTGGTGACTGTGAAGGCCATAACATATGATTCACATTCATACTCATCAAACCATTCAGTGACCCCTCATGCCCTATTGATCGGGGCATTGTCATCCTGGAAGAGACCACTCCCATCAGGATAGAAATGTTCCATCATAGGATAAAAGTGTTGACTCAGAACAACTTTGTCTTGATTTGCAGTGGCCCTTTCCTCTAAGGGGACAAGTGGAAAAAAAAAAAGATTTGCTTTCGGGAGTTCGTCGCATGGCATGTTTTGGTCTCCATTTGGTGCTGATGAATCTGTTTTCATATTTTACGTAATTCCTCAGTGGGGTTCCCCTACTTTGTGGCTTGGTCAACCACAGCAAAGCATTCAATGACATCAGCACTATTGTGTCATTGACTCAAGACAGGAAATGAAGTTGTTCTAACAGATCATATTGGAAGGCGTCGCACTTTGTCACGAGGCAACCAAACAAGTGACAAATTGGAGATTGAATAAGTATTAACTGCAGTGAGCAGTGGGACTTTACTTTACCAAGTGACACATGCCCACAGCATGGTTAATCCTGAGGGCCAGAACTGTTTAAGTCTACTTATACTTTGGAAAAAATCCCCACTGAGAAGTTGGAGCATGGATGGAAAACCTATTTCACAACTTTTTTTCCCCACTCAAGTGCTTTTGAGGGCTTTTTACAATGCCAGGACTTTTTTCCTGACACATGATGTGATCTGAGTGACAAAGCACTGAGGGAAGCTATTTCTTCAGGCTGGTAAAGAACTAACACAATGTGTACCAAATTAAATCAAGACTGATTGACACACATGAATTTGAATGAACGTTTTATTGATGGATTGACTGCTTTTTGCTCATCAGTACCACCTTTAATGGGTTAGGGTTAGGTGTCTATTCATTCTATCTGTGAAATAATAATTGTCTAGCGAACTACTCCATGCAAATGTGGTGGTGTGATTACATAAAGACAGTAACACTGGAACAAGTTACAAATGGAAATACAAACTATTACCGTAACAGACATAAATGAGCAGTTTGTCCGGAGAAAGCTGGAGACAACAATAATGGCTAAACCTTAACTCCCTACTCCATACTCAGCACACATTGAGAAAATTTCTGGATTTTTAAAATTGAAACAGTGAGGCTGAAAATTTCATATGTTTATTCACACCATAGACTGTAGAACAAAGGAATGTAGTGATTGTGACGTTATGCATAGACTTCTGAATCCGAAAGGAATTTGAATCCTGGTGGTTCAGTTTCCCCCTTGCCAGCCTAGAGTTATTAGTATACTGTATATGACTGATGACAACTATCAAATGTTGATATTGGTTAGAAGCCTCAAAAATCCATTATCAGTGGGGCTCTAGTTTTTAGGGTGCAGTTGTAATACATATTGTAAAATCACAGCATTTAGTCCAAAACTAATTTGTAGTGTTCCAAAAATGTGTTTCACTTGTAATATGTTTTTAGTACATTTTCATTGACGTCTGTTTGCTGTAGGTGAATGAATGGTGTAAATGTATGTTTTGTTTCTGCCTTTTTGCATGAATCCCTCCATGTGACTACTCCCTCAGTTATGTTACAATAGACTAGTTCCATTCCAGATATGTACCTACTTTATAACACAGGGCTCCCTTCCAGTGAAAGCAGGGCCACCCCACCCTACCAGATCCTACCGGCTCCCACCGGCTCCTGCAGACCCACATTTACACCTCATTGTGAGGTGAGAGAAATACAGGAAACACCCAACCCAGTCTCACACTCCGGTTATTTTTTCAGCTCAGCCGGCAAGCAGGCACGTCCGCCAGTAACGGCACTCTGGTGAATGCACCTGTCCTGCAAAATACACACTTAACCCGCCAGCCTGAGGAAGGAAGGAGGGAAAGTGATGGAGGGGAAAGGAAGAATAGAGTTTAAAATGGTAGCTGTGAGAAAGGTTTTGTTTTTTCTGAGGTAACACTAGCATGGGTGGTTCATGTATAAACAGAGAGGTGGAACACTTAGATGTGTATCGCAGGGGTTGGCAGGTCCTGAGCTTGGACGAGGCCTTGAATCCTGCAGAGAGGGGAATTTTAGAGAGATTTAGTATGTGTGTATCCGTGTGTTAGTCTAGTTTGTCTTTTGTTTCCTTGTTTCTTTCCAGACCAGTGCTTTCTATGTGTGAATGTTGGAGGTAACACTAGCATGGGTGGTTCATGTATAAACAGAGAGGTGGAACACTTAGATGTGTATCGCAGGGGTTGGCAGGTCCTGAGCTTGGACGAGGCCTTGAATCCTGCTGAGAGGGGAATTTTAGAGAGATTTAGTATGTGTGTATCTGCGTGTTAGTCTAGTTTGTCTTTTGTTTCCTTGTTTCTTTCCAGACCAGTGCTTTCTATGTGTGAATGTATACTAGTATGTGGGGGTGCAGTGGATCACAAAACTCACGATTCGGATCGTATCACAGATTTGAGTCACAGATCGGATCATTTTTCGGATCAGCAAAAAAAAAAGGAGGGGGGGACAAATAAAACTTTGCTTTCCATATATTCTGTAAAACACTTACATTAAGGAACTTTTGCCCATGGTCTGAAATGAAAACAACATTCAAGACGTCCAATGTTTAAATAAAATCTTAAAATATATAAAATATTCAAAGCTCTATTGTTAAATTAAATTGCAATATGAGACATGATACCTTCCTCCTTTAAACATGGTGGTGAATGAAACTTCATCAAAATTTGATGATAACTTACAAATATGAACACACGTCTTGTCCTGCAGCTTTGCTTGTTGAACGAACCACCAAACAAACATTCACCGGGGAAAAGTGCACCACTAACGTCAGTTAGCTGCTAGATAGCTAGTTAGCTGCTCAGCTGCAGCACATTAAACAACATGTAAACATACCTGCAGATGTCATTTCGAACACATTAGATGCTGGTTTGGTCGTTGCTCTTCAAAATCCCTGTTAGTGACAAGCTGTCTGTCCATGACTTGTACTTACAGCAGTTTGTTTACTTTGTCTCCAATGAGACATTAAATTTTATAGTTAATCCGCGGTTCACATGCATGCCGAACTGTGGGGGGCGATCCGTACAGATCACGGATCAACTATGTTCCGTTACACCACTACTAGTATGTGTGTGTGGTTTAAAAGAGCGCTCTTATGTAAAGGGTGTGTGTTGGCTAATCAGCTGACATCCGGATTAAGTTCCTCTCCCACACAATGAGGCTTTCAGTAGTGCTGCTGGACATCTGCCACTGTTGCAACCACCATAATGTATTCTGTGGTTTGTTATCACAATATTTCAACTGATAATCCAAATTCATATACACAGAGTGTCCTGAGATGTCTGAATGTCAGTGTATGTGAATAACCAACATCAGGCTATTGTTCTTTTTTTTTTTTTTTTTTTTACAAATTCTTACAACTTAATAAGTAGATTCATTCAAAACACAACTTAAGTGACCATAATATTCCATGTAAATTTGCAGGTATGGTATACATATTGTTGCAATGAAATTTTACAATTCGTCTTCCTTCTTTTTGTCAACCATTGCTCCATCTTCTACAAGTTAGTTGTTTCAAGGTTATCCTGGGACAAAGGCAGGCCATACTGGGTCAACCTGGAGGCTGATGGGTAACTAGCACCACAGCCTTTTGCTTTTTGTGCTTTCATCTTTTCCTGCAATCTGGCATCAATTTATAACTCATTGCCTTAGCTTGACCTCATGCTTAAGCTTAGAAGAATGTATGGGGGAAGGGGATATCTGTTCACATTTTGTCCCATGTATCTTTTCCATGCCTTTCTCTTTTTACTGAAGATGGTTAGACAAGGATCATAGTCATAATTGAAAACCTTTCAAAGGTTTGGAGGTGTGCTGATACTGCAACAGCTGATCTGAAACATTTGGGCAGTCCTTTGTTAATCTGAGCATTATCAGGAAAGAAGACTGAAAACACGTGCGCTTGAATAATGGGTGGCAGTAGCTTGGAAATGAGAGGAGGAGATGGGAACAGCTGCAAAAATCTGGTCAAGGAAAGTGAAGGAAGAATACTCTCCCCTCCATCAATTAACTACCACCCAGGTGACCTTGAGTAAGACACTTGACCTCATGGTTGTACAAGTAGAGTGGCGCCCAGAGGCCGATCGTATAAGACTGTGGTTGGACTGTGCAGCTCCCAGATGTGAATGTGTATAACTGTGAGGCAGGGTGGTGCTGGAAAAGAGCAAAGGCCTCAGCAAAATACCCCTTTCTGGATAAATAAAGCTTTGAGCAAACCTTAAAAAGGGCTTTCACAGATAATCCTTACCTTGGGGAAGCTGAAGGTATTTTCATTAACAGCAATGTGTCCTTCAAATCAAAGTAGTAGGTGTTCATTTTGTCTTAAATGATATAACTTACAGTCTAAGTTCTATCATTTATCATTAAGTCATTCACTGTCATAAACCAAATTTCTTCACTAAAATGTACCCCGGTTTCCCATATTTCCCCTAAAGCCTTTTTGGTTCCTTTAGGGACCTGTATATTTTGTATCAGAGCATTTAATATATGTTTTTGTGTTCCTATAGAAATGCAAGGGTATTGACCAAAACATACTGGCGCATCATTAGTACCCTAATATAGTTGATGAATGGGATGAACTGGGTTCAGAGGTATTTTTCTTCACTATAAATTCCCATTTCAAAATGTTCTTTTAATGATATCCTCAACATTCCACTACATAGAAACATGAGAACTTCCAGCACAATGTTTCTGAATAAAATACAGTGTAAGTGTTAAAGGCTCTTGTTATGGCCATCCGTTTGGATTATTTTAACTTTGTCTCAGAGAAATTGTGTTTTTTCCATTAGTTTAGTATGGCTTATCACTTATGTAATCCAAAAGTGAACTGATTTAAACAGCTGAATGTATGTTGGAGTTTCTACTTTGGCTTCAGCTCACCACACTGCTTGAATGCACCTTGGGAGTCATAGTTGACTTCTGTCCTTATGTTGTTATATACAGAGGCTTGTTCCTTTGTATTTTTTTATCACAGGAGCAGATATTTTCTAACACAGTCATTCATCATTTGCAATGATGATCCAACCAGGATAGTTTCAAGCCCATGCAAGACTAAGAACTGTCAAATTTAAAAACTGTTTTATCCCTACTTCAATAAAAAATTTTAAATGACAGCAGATGAAAAAAGATGAAATCAATGTAAAAACCAACAGAGCTTTATTTTTATGTATGTGTTGATGATTGACTATTTTCCAGTTGTAGGGCCTTTCTATACTTTTTTATGTACTATAGATTTTTATCTCTTTATCATCAGTGTATGTTTTTTCTGTCCTTTTATTAGCCTATATGTTTCATTATTATATTCTTAGATATGTTTCTTGCTCCCTGTAGCTGTCTTACCCTGTATTTTATGTATGTGGAATGTTTTTTTTATGGATGCAGCATGGGTGAAAGCCCAATCCAAATTTCCTACAATGTGGGACAATAAAGTTAATCTTGAATCTTGAGTCTCCTAAAATTGTCTGTGAACCTTAAATACCCAAAAGAACACCTTTATCAGGACGCAGCCCTAGCAAGGTATTTGTACTATTTATGTACACTCCACCATGTAATTTGCTGGCCAGTAGTATAACAAATTAAGTATGATAAAAAATGCACATTTTTAAAAATATGGTTCATAAGTAAAAGACCCTTGGTGACGTGGTCATTCATCAATGCAATACTGACCAAGTCACTGGTTACGATTCAAACTAGTTTCATTCCAGCAATGTTTGCTGTCCAAAAATATTTTAGGGTTGGCTCTAGCCAGAAAAATATGTGCCATTACCCAGTGTAGGGTAATTTGCCAAGGATCATGGGAAAATGCAGTTTTCCCTTTCCAAAGCCTCTCCGAAGGGAGTGGTTTTCCTGTGTCCACTCAGTTTATCCATTCCAGCATCCCATTGGCACTGTGGCAGAAACATTTATTCATGTCCAGTCCTCCTACACAGGGCAAAAATGGATACTTGGCATAAATGTTTGGATGTAAGTTTCAGGCCAGGACCAGAGCAGCAGACAAACCTCCCACTCCAAGTATCCAAACCAAGGTCAGGACTTCTTTACCGCTACCTAATTACACATTATGACTGTGGAATTCTGACATTTCGGATCTGCATCCATGCACATGACCTGTACGTACTGCTCTACTTATGGTTGTAGCAGTATTTCCTCTGGAAATATATTCTTGTCAGGGAGGAACAGCAATGAGACCATGACGGGACATGAAAACTCCCTTGAAATGCCTAAAGCAGTTGCTTTATGTAAGTTAAGAGTATAATGAAGTATTTAAAGAATATGGGTGATTTGCTATGGCAATGTTCATTGCATGTGTGACACTTTTTGTTTCATCATGGTAAGTTTTTCTTTATTTTTACTTTCCACTTTGACAAGAACATTTCTCAAGCAAACAAAAAGACAAAAACAAGTCGTACAATCATTCCATCATATCATGTAAAAAAGTGTAACGCACATTTTCATTTGGCTGGCAGGTTGTTGAAACTGTAGAACATTTCAGATATCTTGGAGCAGTCCTGGACTGCCATCTGAAAATCTCTGAAAATACTAACCATATGCCTTCAAGCATTTCTTAAAATTTGAAGCTGAGCAACCTGAATGAAAGCAAAGCCATGAACATCCTGAAATACACTTCTCATCCTTTATCCCCTCAGTTTTAGACCCCAGAGTATAGGAGGTTATTTTGAGGGCCTTTGGAAACTAAAATATTTAAAAGTATTTTATTTTAAAAAAAACAACAAAACAAAAACTGAGCTGCAAATTATTGTATGTAAACTTTTCACCACTGGACTGTGTTTTATATTCCAATGGTGTCTTGTTCCCATATTTGTTTTATGTGTTATTATATGTTTTTGTGCTGCTTTTGTTTGGTTTAGTGAGCTACACACAGTCTACCATCTATTTTTATTGTATTCTACAAAAATAAATTTTATTTAATGTTGAAGTAGCTGAATGTGTGAATTCGAGAATACCTGAAGAAAAAGTTAGTCAGTGGCAAGTTCAACATTTTGTTCACAATTCTCTTTCTCATCTCATGTCTGTACATTAAGTATTAAGCCAAAGCCAACAGGTAATTAGCTTTGCTTAGCATAAAGACTGGAAACAGGGAAACAGCTAGCCTGGCTCTGTCCAAAGGTCAAAAATCTGCCCACCAACACCTCTTAAGTTTACTGATTAACATGTCATTTTGTGTATATAATTGTCCAAAAACTGAATTGTAAAAATGAAAGGTTATGATTTATTGGTAGTTCTGTGCTTAGCTATTTATTGATCTTCTGGAGTCTCTGTTTTCACAGAGTTCCCTCTCTTATCTCTTTTAACGTAAACTCAGTTGTGGATATTCAGAAGCTTGATTTGTGAGTTAAGATCTGCAGTGAGTAGGATACTGCTGTATGAATAAAGTGAGTGAATGTTTTGGAGATCTGTGGAGCATTCAAAGCCAGAGCTAGACTGCAGTGAAACGTGGACCTTTGCGTGTTGGCGATTATGCAGTGTGTGTTTACGGTCAGCAGAGGGGCGGTATGCATTGTGACCGCAATGAACTCCTGTTAGCTTCAGTGTGTTGCAGCGTTTATCTGCAGATCACTCGTGTGATACGGCCAAGCTGTTGTTTGGGGGAGTGAAAGCATACGCGCATCTGTATACAAGTATGTGTGTATGCAGTGTATGCAAACACACTTTCCTCACCCCAGTGCCTCCAAGCTTTGAGTCACCACATAGCAGAGCAATGGGATCACATTCTCTGGAGTGTAGTGTAATGTATTCTGCTGCACTCAGGGAAAAATGCTTTCCCAAACAATCGTCTTCTGCATGATTATTAATGGTATTATTGTTGTCTCAAAGTTTGCTAAAGGAAGTCATTGTGATGTGAGATATGAAGCTGTAGACCTCATATCAACAGTCTTCCTCCACCAATGCAAACAAGTCCAGTTTCACATCCACTTCTCAGACCTGATATTCTGATATTCTTCTATTGTTTGACTGTCGAGGTTGATTGCTTGTGTTCTTTTTGCTTCTCTGCCTTTCTTTCCTTCTGTCTTCCTCTCCGGGGGATTTTTTTTTCTCTCTTGGGCGGGGATAGGGAGGAGAGTGCTGGCAGCCGTGGAGTTTAGCGGGGCAACGTATCCCAGCCAAGAAATGAGTTCACCGAACCGCTGCTTCCCCCTAAGGAGATGCGATAAGGTTTCTGCTAGGGGCCTGGCCCGCCACTTGTCTTATGGATGAAAAGAGAAGAAATGGGCGGCGAAGAAGTTTTGCAAAGAGGAGGGGATGTATTGAGTGAAACAAGAGAAAGACTAAAAAGAAACACAACTTTGCTTTGTGCCTGGTGAACCAAAAATGCCTCAGATGACTATTTCGTTAGGATAAGTCATTTATCATTTCACTGAGTCTTAAAAATCGCGTTTGAAGAAAACTGCAATTGTAAGCCTATATGACTTGTGGAGATGGAGCTTTTTTGTGCAACAGTGAAACAAGACAGATGAAGAGTGACGAAAGGAAGACTATAGCATTTGGCTTGAGGGAGAAAGAAAACGTGTGAGAAAACAAACTGAGGGTCAGGTCAGGGAGTTTTAAACATTTTTTAATGGACTGTTGGGCAGATGGTGTTGTAGGCCTGGTATTTATCAGTGTTTATCTTTCATCCCCTTCCATCTTTCATTCTTAAGGGCTTGACCCCAACGTATTACTAAATGTACAGAATTGGCCCAGATATTAACAAATGGGCCAGTGCTTCATTTTTGATTTAACACGAGTAACGACACAAGTGGGGTTTTCAGAGATGTTGACAGGTAAAATGGAAAACCCAGAAAACTTCATAGGGGCTTAGAAAATTAATGGAAATTTGTGGATTTGACAAATGATTTAATTCATTTTAAAATACAGGACACTGTTTCTTGGGTATACCTCAGCGCTTAGGTTCTCCGTCCATCTCCATCCCAAGGTCAGCACTGCACATGCTGAGGAAAACCATGTGACGGGTAGTAGTGTTGACGCAGCAGAGCTTTCAAAAGCAATTACTTCACCAGGCAAGATGTGATTCTTGCAATGTGTGTAAAAGTACAGTGAGTTTGACAATATCCACAGGCCTCCTCAGGGAATGTAACTCCCTAAGTACGGAAATTTGGTCACGTGATAACACGTGGTCATAAATGGTAGGAGATACAACCACTTCTTATACTGTAATGGAAGTTCTCTACTTGGGGATCCTGCCTTAGCAAGTTCCATTCACTGAAGAAGGCCATGGGATAGGGTTGAAAACTCCAGTAAAAAAAGCTAATAAGTGATCCCTGACTCTAGAATAATTTATCACAGATATGTTTCCAAGGTCAACAATAAATCTTCCCACTCACAGACTACTTATTTCCAAGCACATTTTCATACTCATTAAATGTTAAAATTTACATCGAGTACATGAAGTAGTCATCCAGATAATAACCAAAGAGTAATAAATAACTTCTAGAAAAATCCCTAATTTCTATCATTCAGTAATGCTTTTCAGGCCAAAAGGGTTAAAATGAAAATTACAGGTCATCTTTGAAGAAAATGACAAATGTAGTTGTGTTTCTAATAAATTAGCCTTTCTCTTGGCATTCTTTTGATATACTTGTTCAAACAAAATTCAAAAGTTCTCTTTCAATACAGCAACGCCATAATTATGGCAGAATGATTGTAATGTTAGACTGTCCACTTTGAAGGTGCAGTGACACATACTTTCTGCCCTTTAAAGAAGTTAGCCATTGAGGCTACACGCCAGCTAAACCCTTTTATGAATGTTCCATGTTGTTACAGCAATGGATGCTGACATCACTGCAGCACTGACGCCTGATTGGGTCAGCTGTAACCAATGGCCCATAGCACATAGAGTTTCATAACAGTTATGGAGTTTCTCCTCTTCAGAACCGAGCCGGCAGCGGAAAATCGGCACCGCCATCAGTAAATAAAATAAAAAGAGAAATCAAAGGGGTTTTCCATAAGAGGAAAAAGTCTGCAGGAATTGCAGCGTGGTCGTGGTCTTTGTGAAAAGCGTTTTCAGGGAGACTTAGAGTGTGGCCTTATAAGGTCTTTATGGCTTGACAACACTGCATGCACTTTGAGGTTGTCTGGTACTGGCTTGTGTGGGCTACTTATTAGAATGACGCTCCAGAAGAAACATTGCTTTTAATGGACCATGCTATATTCCACTGTGCTCCTGTAAGCAGGGATTTAAAAGCATTATTTCATGTTAATGTACTTCCTTAAAAAATCCTTATTTTCACCAGACTGGATGAACGTCCATTTGACATCAGTGACATCACAAAAGCACAGGTTGTAAATGATGAAATTAATGATGGCTGAATTCCATTTAGGCTCACTGTCACACTGTCATGGCTTACTGGGACACTTGAATAGAACAGAGCCCTTGTTAGTGTTATGAGTAACACTTGTGCATTTCCTACCATGACAAGTCCAAATGTCTTTTGTGATAAAGGCCTGTTGAATCAAGCGTTATACTGTAATCCATATTAGAAACTCACACCATGGTACATTTTAATACAGTTAAATAAACAGTAGTTACAGCTAGATAGAGTGAAATTTTAATTTCATGGTTTCGAATGTGATCAGACTTAGTGTGAATCATATTTTTTGGAGGCAACACAATTGGAAAGTAAGGCACTGAAAAGGCAGGAGCAGATGCTAACAATTCACACTAAGACGTATTGTCACAACTTAAAAATGCTTCATCCTAAGCAAAAATTCACGCTTATTTCAAGGGTTTTATGATTTCACTTTATAAATGTTACAAAGATGAGAGGGAAAAAGAGGGGTCTGGAGGAATATAGAACATTGTGAGATTAACTTGAATTTTAGCGAGCAATGCTAGCTAGCTACAGCTAACAACTGTGGAGTTGGTAAATTGGCTGTTTGAGGAAAATAAACACAGATATACACAAATAGTTCAGCAGTCAAATGGTTGTGTGTATAAAGCAAGGTTAAAATTCAGCTAAAGTATGACTTAAGTAAGTAAGTAAGCAGTTCTCTACAGTGTGGAAATGCTGGAATCACAGTGATATATGCCAACCAGTGAGACATTCTTCTCTATGTGCTTAGAGATTATCAGATTTGATGTTTATAGCCATAGTTCTGTTAGTTTTAAGAGGTGAAACGTCAGAGGAACGGTGCTCAGTGCCGTCCAAGATGGATCACGTCAGGCTGTGCAGTTGATCCTTCGCTCTAACAACTGGATTTGCTGGACTGTGTGGTGCCAAAGGGAACACATCCAAACAAAGGGGGTCTCATTTCTCTCCCTCTACCCTTCACCCTCTCCCTCTGCGTCTCTCTCTGTTCCTGTCATGAGCTCTGCAGTATAATACCATGAAATACCTTAAATCCATTCAAGGTCTAATTATTCACCAAGCAATAACATATCAACTTTCACTGGCTTTTTCAATTAGTTGGTTTTCTCAGCTTTGCTTCTTTATTTTGTGTATCAACTCGCTCTTACATTCAATTCCAGTCATTACTGAAAGACTTTAATATAGCTTTCTTAAACCAACACTGTTCTTGGCCACTCACTGTTTTTTTCTGTCACACAGTACCTTGTAATTATTGTCTTTCCTTCCTCACAAGCATTCTTTCTCAGTCTCCTCGATCTCTCCTCTCTTTCTTCAGATTCTGAGTTTAGTGAAATGTCTTTACTGCACAGTGCACGTTTCTGCACAGTGGTTGACTCTGTTTTGAGTTGACACTTTGCCTCTCAGTTTGTTGTGTTTGTGTCATTCTCTCTAGCCTTCCTATAGACGTACAGTGAAGCCCCCAAAAAGATAACATGATTTAAAAATCTCAACAATGTAGACATCGCATCAATAAGATTCAGTGATAGATGGAAGCATAGTGTATGATTTAAATTTTTACGTGGTGGTCTATCAGTTTTTTATTCATATCAGTATGAATAAAATACGCTCAATTTATTTTATAGAAATAATAATACCAACTTATAGAAAACTGTGCTTGCATGTACTGAAAATGTCAGTTTTTCAACACTGGAAACTGGCTAAAATGTCTCAGAAGGTTAATTCTTTGCTTGTGAAATGAATATCAATTCAAGCACTTAAAGGAGGTGAAGTGTCAGTTAAGGTGTAAGCAGTGAAAGCAGTTGAGGTGTCAGCTGAACTATACATATGAAAATGAGTTAAAGTTTTAGTTGACTTGAAAGTGCTAAAATAAGTTCAAATAAATTAAGTTATAACTTAAAGCAGTTTAAGTGTCATGATGATTTGCTGAAGAGAGTACTTGAACCTCATGCTAACTAATGGAACCTTCTGTTCTGTCTGCAGCCTCCAAACAGCGGCCCTCCTCCTCTTCCCAGCTCCTCTCTACCAGAAGGTTACTATGAGGAAGCCGTTCCTTTAACTCCTGGAAAGGCTCCTGAATACATCACATCCAGTGAGTGACTGATTGATTTATAGTACACATCACTGATATAATGCACTCACTTATAGCTACACATACAGACAGTAGTTACAGACAGTAGTTAATGGACTGTTAATGTTCTGCCTGTCTTACTTATTCTCTCATACCCCACACCTCTCACTTATGCATCTCGCTCTTAGACTATGACTCGGATGCCATGAGTAGCTCCTATGAGTCGTATGATGAAGAAGAGGAGGATGGTAAAGGTCAGAAGATGCGTCACCAGTGGCCCTCTGAGGAGGCGTCTATGGATCTGGTGAAAGACGCCCGGATCTGTGCATTCCTGCTGCGCAAGAAACGCTTCGGCCAGTGGACCAAACTTCTCTGTGTCATCAAGGATAACAAACTGCTGGTGAGGACACTTCTGTACATGTACAAACATACTTGCAAGTATAAATGTGTGCAGCATATAGCTAACAAAGATAATAAAGAAGTTCTCGGCCCATTGACAAATTGAGAAAACATCACAGCAGCAACATGTTTAGTTCCTCCAGTTTAACATTCCCCCTTTCTTTCCCCCCAAGTGTTACAAAACTTCCAAAGACCACACCCCCCAGATGGAGCTGACCCTGTCTGGGTGCAGCATCACTCACGTTCCCAAAGACGGCAAGAAGAAGAAGCATGAACTGAAGATTGTGCACCAGGGGGCGGACGCCCTGGTGCTGGCAGTGCAGAGCAAAGAACAGGCCGAGGAGTGGCTCAAGGTAACGCAGTGAACTCGAATGGATAATTTCTGTGCAGTGTGATTACATACAAACTCAATGCAAAGACGCAAGTAGATACAAATTCACCCTCAGTGACACGAATTGACACAAATGCGTGTCCACACGAGTTGAAAATGTTTCAACTTGAGGGAAAAATTGGCACGTATTGCAGGGCTTCATGAATGCCCTTCATGAACATACAGACAGGAGAGGGGAAAAAGGAGAGACTGGAAGGAAATAAGATCAAGAACTGGAGTTTCTGGTGAGCTCTAAGTTCAGTCAGAACACAAACACATAGACTCATTCCCACAGACAAAGCCTGCCGTTGCAAGCTAGCTTACAGGTAATGTAAAGTAATGTATTTTGGCTGTTTGGGGTGAATAAACACAAATGATGCAGCACGAGTAAAAGGAAAATTTACTTTGCATTCTGTCTGAACACACCATAACACACATGTTGTGAGTGACTTTAATGCAGAGAAAGTTCATTCTGATCTGATACTGTATGCGTCTCCATGCTGATAAATAGAACAGTTGAGCTGGACAGTTCATTCTTGACTTTGGGAAAAGCAGTTGATAAAACAATTTCCAGTCAAGGTCCACTTACTCGCTTGCTCTTGGTGGTCTTCATCAGCAGATAAATGTCTGCTTAGCTAACTTTTAAGCCAAGTTTGAACATCTACAGTTTAATGAAAACTGAGAAAATTAAGAATGTGTAATACGATGGAAAGCCCCAGCACAAGCAAATAAGTGGACCTTGAGTGGAGATTGTTTTGTTAAGTGCTCAAATAATTCAAAGTTAATCTTTAAGAACAATTAACCATAGGGAGTGGTGTTAGCGGAACCTGATTAGATTATTGGGTATTTTACTCACCTTGAATCATTTTTACACTCTTCTTACAAATTTAGACTCATCTTGGACACTTCTGCTGTAAAATAGGATTACAGATAATTTACAGTAATCATTTACAGTAAATTTATAGTAAAAGTCACCAATTTAACCATTGTGACATTTACATGATACTCAGTGACCATTTTGTTAAACTACTTTCCAAAGTTCATAATACTTAGATTGAAAAATAAAAATAAATCACATAAAAATACACAACTTTTCTTCAATATTTTACTAAATTAGCCTTTCTTAATGCATAACGTTGCCAAAAGACATGATTGCTAAACAGTGAAGAGGCCTAAAACCCCGTTAGCTGTTCTAAAATTACTTAAACCACAGCCTCGTGTGGCTCATTGCATAAAGTAGAGAGCTGTCAAACACAGTAAAGGGAGCTGTATACCAGCGTTGGCGGAGCTCACCATAGATCATTGTAACATAGTTCAGACTGGGGGGAAAGTCTTGGGATGTGCTTGAAAGTTTCATTTCGGATGTTGTTGTCAGGGAGGTAAAATTAGATGCATTTAGCTGGTATTGAAGAATAAAGGGTGTAGCTCTCTGGCTTTGTTCTTCAGGATGAACCTTTTCCTGATATTGTATGACTAGCGGTTTGTTATGAACGTTCTGCTGGTTTCTCTCTGATGTGAAGATGTTTGGTTTGTAGTCCTCCTCTGATCCCCCTCCTCTGTGTCTTTCACACATTCTTCCTCTGCCTCTCTTACCCCCCCCTCCTTCTCCTTCACTCTCTGATCTTTCCTTCTGGACGCTCGACAAGTCTGCAAAACAAACCTACCCCACCGACATCAAATAGGCTCCGGTACTTTCTGCTTTTCAACCCCTATGTCCATTTGTTGTTAGTGCGGTGCCAGCACCTCTGGGCTCTTTCTATTTCAATCACAGGAGGGAAGACGGGCCTCATCTGGTCTTTTGATTTAAAAGAATCCCCTCACCCCACCTCTGCTTCACTCTCCTAAGCATCAACCTATTGTGCACTATTTTAGGATCCCTTTTTGTCCATTTGTGCAATGGTATTTTTGTAATCATTTGCGCCTGCTGGCCTCTGCCAAATCCATTCCCCTCTGCTGCAGTTTTACCAACAGGCTTTTGGACTCTCAGGCACACTTTTTTTTTCATTACTCACTGAAGGTCTTGTTAAAAAATGAAGTGTGGAGCAATTTTGCCCCGCAGACCATTGATGGAAACACCAGCCTTTTTATTTGCAGTGTTTGCTCTCTGTCTTTCCCTGCTCAGTTTTTCATGTTTATGACTGTCAGGAAACAAAGATCAAACAGTTTGTGTTTTTCTTCTTGATTCGATTACTTGTTCCGTATGGTAATTAGCCGTTGTTTATTGATTGGCTGGGGCAGGTAACCTCGCCGGGCTGAGGTATCTGCAGGCAGTCGCAACCAGACCCGTGAAAATATACAAATCTCTGTACCACCCAAACTTTGGTAACAACTGCACTAATTGTTGCTTGGAGAAACTAGGTCTCGGTGCATATTTAGTCAGGTGCCTGGATATTGGAAACATATTGAACTGATAACACTATGGCAGTTAGTTTTTCATTCTCGCAATCACCCTGGAGCTTTTGTTAGCTTAATCGATGCACATGTAGTTTGTCATGCTGCTGCAATCAGCAGCAGTCATCAGATCCAGTTGGCTGAAGTTCTGCGCTCACACCCTCCTTTGCAAAACAAGTCTGGATATAAAGTCCATGTGCCGTCATTAGGAACAGTGACTGAGGGTTCTTTGGAGCCTCAGGGTGTTAGAGTGGCATCCAGCCAGAAAGATTAGCGTGTCTTTGTGTCTGTGTTTGGATCTTGTGTTGCTAGGACCACTGGGTATTAAGCACTCATTTATTTCTTCATTATTCCCCTCACTTTTTCTTTTGTCTCTTGACCTCTTTTACTCCAGCTCTTCCATTTTTTTGTCCACCTCTCTGGAACTTGTCTTCTACCCAGAGGCATAAAACTTCAACAACAGTCAGGGATGTAGTGGGACAAAAATTCAGCCCCATACTTTTGTCCAGACCAGCCCACATACCGGCCCACCGGTCCATTAGGTGCAATGCCTTTATGCATTTTATCAAAGAGTGCTTTATGAATAAAATGTATGGTTGTCACTGTTGTCATTATTATAATAATTATATTATACTACTACTACTTCTGCTAGGCTACTGCAATAACAAGAGGAACAAGGACAGTACAATACCAGTACATTTGTGCCTACTACTAGGCTACAGGATGTAATTGTCGTGATGTAGTACTTGGATATGTCTCTAGAGGGAGCTCACACATATTAAAGCCTACTGAGTAACACTGTACACTAGTCTCACCTACAAACAGTTTGTAAAATGATGCAGATAGAATCCAGCTACAAAATGAAAGTTCAGTTTATTACACATCTGCATGAATAACATTATTCTTACCACGTCAGATGGTTGATGACCATTGCCATTGGCACTGCTGCCAGCCGCCCTCACCAGTGGCCGGACTGTGACATCAAGTTTGGTGCTTGTTAAAGTTGACACACCAAACAAATGACTTATTTTTTTATATTTGGCTGCCTCTCCTTCTGACACCTGGTGTTTTTTTTGCTCTCTCGGTCCTCCCTTTTCACGTAGTTTGTCTTTCCATGCCACATAGTGTCACTGTTGCTAGTGTTGTGACTGTTGTTACGGTTACAAGCCACACAAATGTTCAACTCACACAGCACGCTTAACTACCACCAAATCAGAAGATGCGTCGAAGTAATGAGAACTAGCCAGTCACAGCTGAAGACCACCAGAGTTTTGTCCAGTTTGCCCGATGGCCAGTACGTGCCTGATGACAGTCATTCTTGCATTTCAAATTACCGATGTGGATAATTGAAATAAAGATCTCTTACGACATTTCCCACCCTCGTTGAATCTGCTGGCTAATGGTGTGTCCCCATGACAAAAGTGAAGCCTTGTGAAATTGCATTTAGCAAAGGAGGGATGGAAAGGAATGAGGAAAAAATGGTTGAGAAGAGGAAACAAGGTGAGAGGAGTGAGGAAGAGGAAAAAGAAGGAAAGGAAAGGATGGAGAGATGGGATGACAGGATGAGAAGGTAGGGAAGGGAAGGCTAGGAGAGTGCCTAAGGATTTCCAAAGCCTGCGAGATACAGTAATGATTCTCCCAGACATTGTCAGCTAACGATGTGTTTATGGAACACACATGTCCTTATTGTGTCCTTACATCATTCTCCTAAACCTAAAGAATTGTGTGCATTTCTCTGCCTATTTGACCCTTTTTTTTTACCTCCTTCCACAGTATAACCCGATTTTCCTTTGCCCGTTGACTAATGTTATATCTTCCCTCCTAATTTCTCTTTTATTATTACTAAGTATGGGGAAAGTAAGTTATATATTCATAGTTATTCTGCAACATCTCCAGATTGTGTCCTGCCAGGGACCTTTGTTGCATCATTCCCTGTCTCCCTTCTCTCTCCCTTCATTTCCTGTCATCACTACTTTCAGCTATCTGATAAAGGCCTAATCCAAGGATGCCCATTCACGTCCATTGGAAAGACAACTAAAAATACCCCTTTAGTTAAACTCCTCTAGCTTTCTGCAGCACAAACCACATAAACATGCACCCAAAATTCATAACAAAAGGAACAAATGAAGATAAAATTACAGGAATTTTAAAAAGAAAATGCCTTAGCACTGCTTTCATGCATCAGTGGTGTATGTAAAGTGCAGCCAAAAGCAACTGGTTTAAGCCCGCAGAGCATGGAGAATGATTTTTGATTATTTTTATGGAAATGATCAGAAATCCCTCCAATAAAAAGCCCTACTATGTGCTGTCACATATGTGCAGCCCTGAATATAGGTTGATTTATAAAGACAGAATCATTTTTTTGATGATTTGCTAGATAAATAATATATCCCAAGTGAGTAAAGGCATCAAATACTTTTTTAAACTATGCAGATTTGCTGTTACTGGAATATATAGTTTTCACATTTTCACTACTCTTTGGTATGGTTAAAAAGTTCAGTATGTGTAGGTTTCAAGCAAATTTCATGGCATAAAAATGTGAACTGTGTGGTTCTGGGAGGTGCATATGTATAAAAAACACTTGCAGCAAGTTGTCGATCACCAACATACTTGTTTTATTGAAAGTGGTTCACATCCAAAGGTACCGCACACACTTGCACTACCTCCTCAAGCTTGATTTGTAGTACATCATCAGACCGTCATAGTACCCCAGACTTGCAACGCAGCTCTCCAATTGAAGATAGACATGATGTTGCTGTCTGTCCTGCTCTTCGGCCTCTGAGCAGCTCTCTGAGCCAAACCCGTGGAGCCACAGCCTGTCATTTCCCCCGCGAAACCCAATTATGCTCCCTCCAAGCCAAAACCAATGAGCTGAGGAGCTCTGCACGGCCAGAGATGGTTCAGAATGCTTGTGGAAAAGACGAGGGGGAGTGTGTGTGTGTGTTTGTGTGTGTCAGAGAGTGCATTAGTCAATTTGCGCACGCAGCAGGTCGTCTGAAATCTCATTTCCAACTGCCCACCGCTCATCTACACACACCCCTGTCACCGCCGCACGCCTACGCTTGCCAGATCTGACGGTGGGTTGCCAGGTCTGAAGTCCAATGAGGTCACGGTAATGCACACTGGCGCCCCGTCCAGAGCCCTGCAGATCTCATTCACCCCTACTGGACCTTATTGCATAAGGATTCCAAAGACGTAGTAAAACTCTGTGGTGTCTAATGTGTGTAGCAGACACCTCCACCCCTCAACAGACTCCTACCACACATGCATGCACGCTCTCTGCCTCCTGTAGTTACTGCACTGCATGGGCTGTATTGCCTTATGATCCCTTGGCTGCCATTCAGTAGCATGATGGGATATGAGAGGAGGGAGTTCACCATACATGTGGCCCACATTACCCCAGGCATGCTTTCTAGGCTGAAAGAATGAGCTGCTTAATTATGTGGCAATGGTGTGAGGAAATATTATAGGATTTTTAAATAAGGGATCCACCCATGTGTTATGATGATGGTTAGGACCTAACATTCCACCGGCTGCATTAGACACGGCAGCATATAAATTGAACTCCCTCGGTAGTGATCAGGACGTGCGCGAGAGTGGACTTTCCACTTTTTTAATGTAAGCAGTAGTCTGGCTAGCTAATGCTGTATTTTCTTACATTTCCAGGTGATGAGAGAGGTGTGTGTTAATGGGAGTGTAGACTTGGATGGAGCTGGATCTGGATCACCAGTGCACAAGCCCGAACTGGAAAAGGTAAACAAAACACACTCATACACTGATTGATAATACTGGTGCAATTATCTCAGCAGCGGATGTTGAACTTTCCCATGAATTACTTGGGTTTAATTTAGGATCAAGTTCCAGGTTGTCAAATTATCTGGGTTTGCTATGTTCAGAGGGCTGGCTATGTTGGTTTGGTTTGGCTATGTTCACATTGAATTTGAATCTTTCGTCTCCTCTACTCTCTCTCTCAAAACATTCAGGTAGCCGGCTTCTTGTTTTTCGCCGGTGCTAACCATTGCTTTCATGAGTCAAAATGACAAACCTCGCTGGCAGCAAAATATTTTATTTTCCATATATTTTCCTTATATTTCCATCAATATCTTGTCGAAAGGCCAAAATTAAAGTCTTGGCTGTCGTCTGGGGAAAGTTCTCTCTGCAAAGCGGTGTCTGTATTTGGCTACTGAACATTTGTTAGCAGAAGAAACTCCACACTTTACACCACTCGATGATAAGCAAGACTTATAGGCTAATATATTTCATGGAATCTTTGAGTTTTAGTGTGTTGTAACTTTAAGAATTAACTTATTCAGTTGAAGTCACTTTCTCCAGTTAAAGCAGCATTAATATTTTTTTTCGACATTTGGGGGCATGTAGTAAACACAACACTGATATATTACCAGCTTATAAAGTTAGCAAACACTTGCTTATTTACACATCCAGCAGACGAAGAGCAATGTTAGCTTTTATTTGGAATCCATCTGATGAAGTCCAGTATTCACTCTTAGTGCTAGGAAGGTAGTGTGGGTTTAACAGCTGCCTGCTGCTCATTAACAAAGAGACTTTACAGTAGTCTAACCTACAAACAGATTGTAAAATGATGCAGATAGAATCCAGCTACAACATGAAAGTTCAGTTTATTACACATCTGCAGATGGTTGATGACCATTGCCACTGGCACTGCTGCCAGCTGCAGCAGCCTTCACCAGACAAAACCAAAATGGTAAAATTGCGTGCCGTTAAACCAAAACAATGAGCTGAAAGATGCTAAAACATTCTGAAGAGCTGAAGGGAAATGCAGGTTGGAGTTACAATTCACTGTGGGTTTATCACTATGAACGACCTCTTTTACATTCTGCATAGTCATTTGATCAATTGTTAATATAAAAACATTGATTAGGTCAGCTTTAAGTATAGCCTAACAGACCAGTGTTGAAAGTGACATCACAGTAGATTCAATCAGGGATTTAAAAGGCTTAAGATTTGATCGCAGATTTGATGATAGATTCAGATTTGTTAAAATGCTATCAAATCCCAACCGTACTCTGTCCCACTAGTGATGCGTTGTTAATTCTTCTGAATCTAAGAAGCAATAGAGGATTTTTTTCATCTTCCTCAGAATTAATGATGGCGTCATTGGACCTAAAATTTGATCATGCTGTAATAGTAAAACATTTTCAAATATCCCTTCATCCCATAAAGACTTATTTTCTCGGCAGAATCAAACATAAGCACACAGGGTAGTAAAAGCTGTTTGCCAAAAAACACTTATTCCATATGGCACATGAAGAAGATTTAGGGAGCTGGAGGTAACAGTGTGCATTATTGGATTGGAAAAGCAGGTAAAAGCACAGTTAACACTGGAGCCATACAGTACTGCAGTGCATGTGTGTTTAGTGGTGGAAAGTGAGCTACATCAGAGGCTCTTTAATGACAAACCAACTTGGCACGGCAAACATGAGCGCAGCCTAATTATTCATCCATAACATGTTGCAGATGCTCTTAAGGGTTTTTACAGTGTACTTAGACAGCTGTGTTTGTGCGTTAATGCCTTTGTCGACCTGTCTTTTTTCAGGAAAGTACAGTTTTGTTCACTTTGTACCTTCTTGTGCATCCATTCTTCTTTTTGTGTGTGGTCTTCCTGCTGCCAGAAGTCATCGTGTGACAGGCCAAGCTCAGATGGTGAGGCCACCCATGAAAATGGACACAGCGACTGCAAGGACCAAGGTGAGAGTCCACAGCAACAGCAACCCAATTATCTGTAACATTAAAGGTCTGCAGAATTGATTCATTTCCATCCAGTTCAGGAGAGTGTTTAAGTTTTTTTTGTAGTTTCTTGGGAAAATCCCCCTGAAATGATGATTCTGGTTTATATGGAGTCAAACGAAGGACTAGATAGTTAGCATTAGCAACAAAAATATCCATGAATGAAGGAACAAAATTTCACTTTCAGGGAAAACAAGCCGAGATGCTAAATATACAATAATGGTCATACATCTATTTGATTGAGGTTATTATTTTGACTGTCATAGTGTAGCTAACTAACTCCACTAACATTTCCTGGTGTGACCTGAATTGCTGCAGTTTATTCTTGTAGAAGAATCCAGAATTATGAGAAAAATACTCCAACAGCTTGTTTTATCTGAACATTTTCCAAGGTACAGACCCAAAACAGCATAAAAATGTTTGCATATTGTTTCTTAAAAGCAGCAAATATTAGAACAACTACAAGCAGCTACAAACAGCTACAAGGGGCCACATGTAGTACAAAATAGTGGGCACCAGCATGCCCCTCACAATTAGGCCCTAGTGGGCCAGCCTACACCAAGCCCAAAGTGCAGGTTTAGAGTGAACAACCCTCATAAGCACATTTGTCCCATAACAGTAAGCCCACAATGAGAGCCCACAGTAAGTAAGTAAGGACCTATATCAAGGAGCCCACCATAAGCCCACAGCACGCCATACCTACTGGCCCCTGATCTTGGTCTTTGGGGCCAGAACAAAACAAAAAAGGCTATTAATTAATTGGACTAATTGGACTTAGTTGGAATTGTTATGTCAGATTGTGTGATGTTTCAACATTTTCACATGGCACAACACTGTAGCAGTGTTTTAAAAGCTTTTAATAAAAGCACCTTACAGCACTAATAGTTAAATTAAATGAGGGGTAGGTAGGACATGATCAATATTGTTATTTTTGGGAACCAACAAAGAATTGTTCCTGACTTGGACCCTGCAGTGTATCCTGAGATATTACGGCTACGGCTTTTTCCCCATCTGTCTCATGATTCAGAGGGGAATCTCTGCAAACTCTGAAAAGGTCAGACTTTAATACTAATGCATGAAGCATGAAGAATGAGCATTTCGATTCATTTATCATAGTTTTTACACGGAGATGGTCTTCCCCTGCTGAATTAGACGCCAAAACAAAGAGATACGGTCCAAACGGTCTTCGATTATTTAGCGTTTGTTTGCCGAGCAGGCAGAATCCCTCAGGGAGAGAAATTCCATTATACTTGTCAGCTCAGTTATTTGGATTGTCAACTAAAATTTAACACTCTTATTTTTCTTCCCTCATTAAGATTGGTTCATTTTTCCAACATTATGTCTTAAACAGATTTCCCACCAGCAGTTCATTTCAAATCTTCAATCCAGTTGTGTTTTTATGGAGTCAGTGCAGAGCTGTGATTCATTGACTTGGTTGTGTAAGTCATGTTTATGTGTCATTGCTGTGGAACTGTGGGGAATGTGGAAATAGGATCAACAATGATCTCCCACATGAGCTTAATGTAGTCATATAAAATTGTTGATTACTTCTCCAGAGAGGTAGGTTTGAACCTGTTTGTCCTGTGGTCTCTAGAGATGTATAGAAGCATCATTCAGGATGTAGCAGTCTTCATTCTCAGCCTTCCAGTACATGTATGCACCCTCAGAGGGCAAAGAAAGTAAAAAGCTCCATTAGCTAAGCAGTCATCTGTGACACCAAAGTCATGTGACATTTTAAGCATTTATAGCTGATGGTTGTACACAGAGTAAATTATAATAATAACTGGTCAACAACGTATTTGCTGTTTGACATTTCCTCATAGGAGAATCAATCCATCTATTTGGTTTTCTTTCTGTTGTGGATTATCAAAGGCGGCTCTACTGCTAGCTCAGCAGGGCTGCTTTGGCACCAAAATTATGACAACTGTCTGACGTAAAATGTGGAATGTTTAGGTATTTCTATGGTACCATACTGTATTTCAAGCATTAAAACTCAAGTCATAGGTAGGTCACAATCCTTGGGTTGCTAAAGCAGGTTCTTGCTTCCATGCTGGATTCTGACCATGGATGTACTGAAGAACCAGATATGGGATAGCAAAATGACCAACCATGTAATACACCCATGTTCCTCACCTCAGATGATTCAATACATATGTAGATTCATGCTCAGAAATCTGACAGCATGATTGAAGCTGAGATCAGCTTAGAGTGGATATGTTTTGATATCCTCACTTGTTCATGAATGCAAGTGCATTGGTTTTAAGTAACTGAATCAAAATAGAAGCATAGAAGAAGAAGAAGCATTCTGACTCTGAAAAACTCCAGAAATCTCCTGTCAGACCAACAATAGAAAAATGGCCAGTGATGGTCTAACAAGAAGACACTTAACGTTTTGGTCAGTTCACAATGAGGATGACTTTTTCACTGAGATGCTGCAGAGTGGGTATTGACCACACAGCTTTCAGAGTCAGTGTGACATTTTTAACTGTGGTATATGCGAATGTGATTCTGTGATTCTTCTGGACGTTTTGCAGACTGTAAATCCAATGTACAGATGTCAGGCAGCACTGGGCATGGTAGAAAAGATATCATATGACTTTGTGAGTGATTCGACACAGAATTTAGTCCACAGCTTTGGTTGTTTATCGATGAAGCTATGTCTCTTGTATTGGTTTTCTGAAACCCATATGACACTTACAGGACCACTTCAGAGCTGTGACATAAATCTGAATCAGATCTGATATATCTCCGTCTGATATATACCTGTTTTGAAGCAAGAATCACTTAAGGATTTTCTAATTTAGACATGTCTGCTTGCTTTTGTTATCATCCAGTAAACACAACAGATTCATCAGTGAAATAAAAGTAGTACTCCACCGAGTTCTACGCCTTACTTCACCCATTCTCCTTGTGCTTCAGTCAGTCCTTCGCTCAGTCCTGAAACCCTCTTTTCAGCTTAATCAGCCACATTCTTTCCATGGCTGGTAACAAAAAGAGCTGATTTACTGGAATCAAATTTACCTGATCAGAGTTTTCCTCCTCCTCTTCTCCTAAAGGGAAAAATATAATAATAATTCCTCCTTTTTAAAAAGATTTGAATTGCTTTCACATCTGTGTGTCTGGTTTCCACCTCAGGACTGCATTGTGTGTCACGTGTGTTTGTATACTTTTATACATATGACAAGAGAAAAATCCTGCGACCGAAATTGAGTGCAGACGGCTTCCTATTTAATTAAGGCAGCCGCCGTGGTAGTTTGTCACATCATATCAGGGAGGAAAATGCAATGTGGAAAAAATGTTGAAACAGAAGCTTGTGAGTGCCAAAAAAGAATTTAATACAAGGATTTTCTGTCATTACCATATCAGTTTGGACTACTTTTCATTCATTTTCAAAGGCTAGGTGCTGATGCGTGCAAGGCATAGAGGTTGTGCAAACCAGCTCTGATGATTTATATACAGTATATTAGTGTGTGTGCATGTGTGTGTCTAGAATCACTCCAGACACTCGGTGTTAGCCGTCTGGGCATGATGACATCAGTGAAGGAGAATGTTTCCCTCAGTTCTTCTCCACTGTCTCTTTCGACTCCAGATCTGTCAGTTAGAATTTAAGCCACATTTCTTGTCCTGATATATTTGACATCACACTATCACGTCTTTAGACCAAAACTGCCTTTCTTCTCTTCTTTCTTTCATTTTCTTTTTTTGATTCACTCTCTCTCTCTGACACACACACACACACACACACACACACACACACACACACATTTGAATACACTACAGACCACAGTATCTAAATAAGAGAACCAAGCAGGAGCTATTTTCTTCATGTAAACTTGCAGACAGACAGACAGGACAGGACAGGACTGAGACATAGCCTCTTAAGACCTGGCTTACTTAACTTAAGTCCTCTTCCAGCAGAATGTGCACTGTCACTCCTCTCTCTGGATAGAAACTAGGCCAGCTGAAATCAGCCCACTATAACCTGTGGGGTTGCTGGGATTGCAAAATGAGCCTAATTCACCAACAAAGAGCTTTTGAACCCACAAGGGTCTGATTAAACCCAATGCAGCTGATTCTGAACTTATGGTTGTTTATAGTGGAGTCTAAGGTTGCTTGCTCTCTCTCTCTCTCTCTCTCTGTCTCTCTCTCTCTCTCTCTCTCTCTTTTCTTCTTCTTTTCTTACTGTATTGCAAAAGCATCTAAACATAATTGAATCAACATAAATGAACATGTAATATCTCTCTTAGTAATTTCCTGTGTTTAAATAATGAGTGCAGAGCACATTAAGTCTGTAGGAGTCCATCGGAAAGGACATTACACAGTATTTTACTCATTTCCCCTTTGTTTTAAGTCATGAATTAAACTCGTAATCTCTGTCTTGCTCTCAGGAAAAGGAAAGAAGAATTCAAAGTCAGAGCAGAAGTCTGGGACAGTGGGGAAGGGCGCAGGGAAGAAGATCACTAAAATCATCGGGCTGGGAAAGAAGAAGCCGTCTACAGATGAGCAGACCTCGTCAGCTGAGGAAGACGTACCCACATGTGGTAAGAAGAAGACTTTAAAGTTATTATTCTAAAGGATTCTGTTTGCTTCATAGACACCAGGTTGTATAACGTGTCGTCTAAAGCAGGACTAAAAAACCTCCTGGCTGCAGCCTTCTGCCTGCTTGATTTCGTGTCTTTGTTGTGTACTTGTGCACATTCAGACAGTCAATGGTGTTGCACTCAATGTTCACGCAAAAAGCAACAGAAGAAGTTGGATGAAAACTGAAAAAAGAGAGCATGAGAGGAAAGTTCAAGCAGTTTCAAGCGGAGGTTCTCAACCCTTGCGCCGTGGACTGGTCCTAGGCCTTGGTATATTTGTTATCAGGATGTGATTCCACAAAAAAAATGGAATGATAATTATGTAATTGTATATTCTATTACATGCTTTTTTGTTGTAATCACCTTGAACTTGGTGCAGCTTCTGATCCTGATTTTGAGTGAAAGTAGGTCATCAGTACTGAAGACAACCAGTCCGTCATCACTACATGTCTATTTGTATTGTTTCATTTGTAGGTAACCAAAATGAAAATACAGACCAAAGAAAGTAACATTGTGGTAAATGTTTAGTTTTGTTTTTATGTTCGCACCCTCTCTTCTCTCACTTGTCTCTCCCTCCCTCCCTCTCTATCTTTTCCATCACGACATTGATGCTTAATTGTGATATACAGACTGTGTCTGAACCAAAACTTACATGATTTGTGAACAGACATATGGACCCACAAGACGAAAGTCTTTGTCTAATGTGGAGAACAAGTGAGCTTGACAATTAAGCCCACCTCCACTGGCTGGTCTGCAAGCAATTCAAAATGTTTGGGAACTGCTGGTTTTAACCATACTGAGGTCTTAACTAAGGCCCTGGTTGATTTGGAGACACCTGGTGAGTGTTGGTGGAAACAACAAGTAGGTCCCAATAATTCAGGTCCCAGAGTTCTGTTCAAAATCAAACATCAGTGCAGATAACACTGCTTTGAGCAGCCACTCTGTCAGAAATGCAACAAACGAACATCAACTGTTGTATCTGTTTACAGCGCAGCCAAACAAACTGATTTTTTACAGGATTCATCACGTCACATTGTTTTAACTAAGAAGACTAAAGATGACAGTCAACAATTTAGGAGCTCTGGCAGCCAACCAGTGAAAACTACTATACAGAGAATCCAAGTACTCACTCAAATGCTGGCCATAAGTAGTATCAAAAATGGGGTTTGATATAATGAATATCTTAGGATTATAAGTGCTTGTCAGTTCTTAAAGACTTCCCTCTGCTGACTGCATTTGCTGATTGACAGGCTACCTGAATGTGCTGTCCAATAACCGCTGGCGGGAGCGCTGGTGCCGTCTCAAAGACAACCAGCTGCTCCTCCATAAGGATCGGGATGACCTGAAGAGCCACATCGCCTCGCTGCCCCTGCGAGGCTGCGAGGTCAGCCCCGGCCTCGACCACAAACACCCCTTCGCCTTCCGCCTGCTTCGCAACGGCCAGGAGGTGGCTGTACTGGAGGTACGTTATACATGCAAACTCTGCATTACATCCTGCATATGAGGAGATGTGTATTCCTGTGTTTCAGTCTCAACAGTCAAACATTAAAGTTATAACCTTGAAGATTTCATTTCAAGAAACATCTGTTAAGTCACTATCTATCGTCGAATAAGGTAACACAATGGTGATTGAGCCTATGGCCCACTGATTTGCATGGCCCTTGCGTTTGAATTATGATTATTACAAACCAGGTGTCAGTGGCAACTTTCCCGCCATACATTCAAATCAGCAGAGCTGATGCAACTGGTTCTTCATTCGCTTGTGTGTGAAGCGGCTTATCTTTTAAAAGCTTTTTCTTATTGGCTTTTTACTCACAAAGCATTTATTGCACAGACAGTAAGTGTCTCTCCTGTCACACACACAGAAGGCTCAGACTCTCACACTGAGCTGAAATGAAACAAGTGCACATAAATTAGGTAAATAACAAATAAACAGTCCCTGCTGCATTTTGCTTTCATTTATGGTCGCGCTATATCCTCTCTTCTCTATTCCATTCCACTCATGTTTCATTGAGGGGTCCTTGTGTGTGTGTGTGCTGCACACACAGCAGAGCAGAGGACAAGGAACCAGGTGAAGTACTCGAGTTGACAACAACTACACTCATTACATTACTGCAAGTGCAATAAAAAGCTTTGCAAGTAAAAAGCCAGTAAGAGTAATTTATTAATGTTGTCTGCGCAAAAGAACAACAACCTGCAATCATCGCTTATCAGAGAACGAAATGGAGATCTTCGAGATTGTAACATTAAAGCACGCTTACACTGGTACAAGCATACAATGCTTGTCATGTTTTACTCCTTATTCCTTATTGCTATTTAGTTTGTTTTTCTTCTATTTCCTCACACAGTCTGTACACTGTTCTTTAATAGCCTTGTTTCTTTCCTTGTAAAACCATCATTACCAAGTCTTTGATGGGTAGTTCCATGCAAGAAGTGGCCACTCCCTACAACAAACCAAATGTTGATCAGATTATATTAATGTGAAAAAGTAAAGTTAATGATAAAACAGTTAGAGAAACTGCTCTGAGCTCTTATCAACAAGCTGTTTTAGGTCCTTTAATATCATGCAAACTGGTTCTGTAACTGTCTTTTTCTTCTTCCAGGCCTCCTCCTCTGAGGCGATGGGTCGCTGGTTGGGGGTTTTGTTGGCTGAGACCGGCTCCACCACTGATCCAGCCACCTTGCACTATGACTACATTGACGTCGAGACCACCGCCAACGTCATCCAGCTGGCCAAGCAGTCCTTCTGGTGAGAGACACACAATCACAGAAACACAAAGTCAAAGAACTGCCATTTGTTTCTAATTGAGTCGTCACTTCTCTCCCCACTTTTTCCTGCTTTTCTTCAGTAATTCAGTATTTTCTAGCTTAGTTTTACTACGTTTATTCATGAAGAAATCTTAGAACATTGTAACAAGAAAGACATAAAGTGATATGGTGCTGTTGATAGCAATATATTGTCAATGCAAATCTTATAAATTCATAATTTCACTGGATATAAGTATGTAGATTTATACCTCTGTAGCTCCGGCTGTTTTTCAAAGAAAGAAAGAAAGACAGAGAAAGGAAGTGTTTTTGCTTCCCATCATCTTTTTAAAACAAAAATACTTCCAAATTGCAGATGTTGCCTGTATTTTAACTTTATCTCCTCCACTCATTTCATCAAATCATGCAGGCAGAACATGCATGTGTGTCTACTAAACAAAGTGCAGTTAAATGAAGGCTCGACTGTAAGATTAGTCATGAAAAAGCAAACTTTACAGTTAATTTTGCTTTTTTAACATGTCAACCAAAGCGTTTAGTTAGTCCTCTGCAGTGTGACTGTTGTATGTGATGTTGATGTTGAATCAGTACACTGTTCAGCCCTTATTGTAAACAAATGCTTGACCTTACTAGTTATGGATCCATGTACAGTGTATTTTGTGGACTAATGTGTATATTTGAGGTCTGTGACATGTTATAGAAGTACTTTATTAAAGATATCTGCATTTTTAAATAAATCTTGATGTCCTCACAGTTTCACTAGTAAGCGTGCTGTCTCTCCTAATCCATACCTGGACAACCCAGTCAACGGCTACGCCTGCCCCACAGGGATGGCTCTGCACTATGATGATGTGCCTATTAATGGAACGGTAAGCACACCTGCTCATTAGTGATACACACACATAAAGAGTAAGTAACTATTCTAGCTGTTTTTCATTCAGTTCTTAGCTGAACTTCACTTTGATTATTTCCCTCTTTGCTAACTGCTTTTCACTTTTCTGTATTACAATGAAGGTACCACATGTAGCATTTCTGATCGTCAATATATCATTGTCAGAACAGAGCAGAATAATTATAAACAAATGAGACAACAGTTGAGATTATTATTAGCTGCAATTTCAGTGTGATATTTTAAGGCAAGTCAAGGCAACTTTATATATTTATTTTTTTATATGTATTTTCATACCCAGGAATTCAAAATGCTTTACAGAAAATAAAATAAAAAGAATATTGTAGCAAGAACAATTAAAGGTATTAAATAAAAACGCCAATGTGAGGATAATAAAATAATATTAAAACTAGTTAATTTTGGAATAACTTTTAATCAAAAAAGATTTTTTTTTTAGGTTAAAAGTTATTCTAATAATAATAATAATAATAATAATAACCCAGTTTCCCATAAATACCTTGCTTCCCATCACAAGTAGGATGTTGATGCTTATTGTTATTGAAAAAAGTAGAAATGTTGATGAACAGTTTTGATTTAACTGGATGTTGAAATACTACATGTACCACCTTTAATAAATGTCATATTTTGCAATAACACTTACTATGACCATGTAGTGTAACTAACTTTATATTGCTAACATCTCTTCCTTCCTCTTCTCCTTTTTCTATCTTTCTTTGCTGTTCTGGATTATGTTCCTCCCCTCTCCTCTCTCCTCTCGTTTCCTCTTCTCTTCTCTGCTTGCTTGCATGCTTGCCTGGTTTAACTCAAGGACCCGGAGGCGCTGTACTCCTCTCCCAGCACAGGGGGGCGCCAGCTGAAAGAGGATATGCACTATGAGAATGATGACCTCTATGAGAACATGCCCTCGCCCAAGCTGGCCACTCGCTATCCTCCCAAGCCTTCCTCTTCTTCCACTTCCTCTTCCTCCACCTCAACAAGTCACTACAAAACCCCTGTTTCTAAAATCTCTTCTAAGTTCCTCAAAGCTGATACTAAAACTAAAGACACTGCTCAGGTGACTAACACTCTGCTCCTTTGACCTTTTTCCTCTTTCACTGTATATTCTCTCTTTTATAATTCACCATCACAATTCACCTTTTTTTTTGTGATGTTAAAGGATACTTTCTGGTGTTTTCACTTTGCATCACTCTCCCTTTGTCAATGTCCAGTTCAGTTAGGGATTTCTTATGTTTCCCATGTTTGATGAACCCAAGAAAACTGATGTGAATTTGATTTGAATTTCATTTAACTTATTTGCAAAAACAAACACATTTCATTGGGTGACTGTTCATCCCTTCATCATGTTATAAGTAGACTGATGTCCAGTTTTTGATAAAAAGGGATAATAGGTGCAGTGCAATATTTGGTGTCTCCAAACTCAGTATTTTGTAATGGAGGCAGTCCACCTCACCTTAAATACAGAGCACCTCTTCTAACAACAAAAACAAATCTTACACTTTCATAAAAATAAATAGGTCTTCATCTGATCAACATATTTAATATTTTAAAGCTGCATTACATTATTTTTTGGTACGTGGGGGCAGAAGAACAAGCTAAAAAATATGAGAATCACAAACTGCATTATCAGCCAATGAAGTTGTTATCATGAACATGTCAGTAAACATTTGTCTATTTACACATCCAGCAGACACACAGAGCAACATTTTGATCCCATGGAAGTCTTGTGTATGTCCTCCTGATGAATTCATGTCCATTATTCACTCTCCTTTTCGCTCTGTTTTCATCTCCATGAACTGTTGAGAAAAATATTTGGCTTTCTAGCTGATAAATGTCACTGGTCACTAACTTTGTCTGCTGTTTGGTGCCGGGCAGTTCGCATATAGTCAGTTTATCAGAGCTTGTTTGCCAAAAAACATCTGTCTGCAGCTGTAGTTTACAGGCTTGAAAATCAAAACAATGAGCTGAAAGAGGCTAAAAAGCCCTGTAGAGCTGAGGAGAACTGCAATAATTCTCTGTAGGTTTGTCACTATGAGCCACCCCCTTCATGTTACACATTGTCATTTGATCCATTATTGATATCAGAAATATTGATTATTGCAGCTTTAATGTCAGTAAGTCTTTGTGAATTTGCATCAGTGATTCTCATCAATAAGTTTTTAAATAAACAGGGTTGGAGCTCAACACTTCTGCTAACACATTTCCTGGGAGAGAAACCCTGGAGCTCCCAAATGATTAGTTCACTTACTTTCACTGTAGTGCATCCCTGCAGTGAAATGGTAAATTCCCTGATTTACATGCTCTGAGCGCGAGTGCAAGTGAGAGATGCTTGGTTAAGGGGAAAGAGGGAATTATGTTTGTTATTCCTGAAGAAGTATTCTTTCACTCACTAGATAAGGTGTTGATGTTGGCCACCCACAAGTCCATCTCTCTTTCCTATCAGCCTGTGAGGCCGGTTCTCCCTCTGGTGTAGTTCTTAGTAATTTGATTATAACCTTGACTGGGCCCAAAATCATTCCTGTGTCCCGTCTTTGGAAAAGCTTAGCATGTACTTCAGGTCCAATTAGAGTTCTTATAGGACTGATACCAATCACTGATTTAATATCAATAATGTCCAATACAGATCAACAATCAGGTTCTGTTCTTAAATACTTTTACACAAAGTTCTTGCATAAGCCCCTGTTTCTTTGTGTTTTGTGTGCAGTATATGTACAGTATGAGTAGAACATGTGTATTGAATGTGTATGTATGTATTTGTGTGTGTGTGTGTGTGTGTGTGTGTGTGTGTGTGTGTGTTTGTGCTTGTGCGGTTGTCCCACATACTGTACTTTCTTCCTGTCCTTTACAATGAGCATCAGCAGTGTTTGTAATTTATATTTTTACAGCCCTGCTCTAAGTGCCAGCCTGCCTCCACGCCCACATAAGTCACCACATGGTGTTGTATGGAGCAACTCTTTGATGTGTGTGCTGTGTGTGGTGTGGCCAAGGGGTGTTAACATGGCCTCCACAACCACAAAGTACCGCTCCACTGTAAGAAGTAGATTTTCATCCAGCGAGGTGTATAACAGACTACAGCCTGCACTGTGGATCCAAAGTCAAGCTATCAAAGTCAAACCATATCAAGTTGTCTGTAACTCTAAATCTTTATTGCTTGGATAAATAGGATTAGTAGGATGACTAACATTTATGACTTTCAGACCAAAGAAAAATATGAGTGATCAAAGCTTCCAGATGCAATTGCATCCTTGACAGCAAGAAAAATCTTCTGTCATTTGTGTCATCACAACTAAATCTTGTTAAGGGCAACAGAGACATTTTAACCTGGACCTTTTCTGCTTTCTGATAGTTTACCCAGATTAATAGATACAATTATATGATTAATCATCAATTCTTCAAAGTCACAGTGAAACAGAAGTTAGAGTGTCTTAAGCTTCAGCATTGTGACGTTTTCCCAGGAAAAAGGAATATGTGGTAAAATTTCAAGAGGGATTTACATCAAATCCTTCAGATTTGATTGGACCACTAAAATGTGAAACATACAGTAGCTGTAGAGGACTGTTGGCCTCCACACCTTCCTCACCTGTGTAGTTAGATCAGGAGGAAGAGGATGAGGAAGAAATAAATAAATTAGACTTTTGTTTTTTGATTATTGAAACAAACGTACACCTGCACTAACGATATTGATCTGCTAGCTACGATAAGCCACACAAATGGTCAATTTTTAGGCTATTTCTTTGAAATTATTTTTTGACACATATTTGGCATATAACAAGAGATAACTGAACAATTAACATATGATCGCATTATTAGAAGTTGGAAAATGTATGTTTTATATTACTGTGTCTTTAACAATAGATGAAATGACTGTGTATAATGTAATAGCACCAAATGGGAGACAGACAAAGTTAGCAGTTAGCTTGTGAGAATACTGTAGTGGAGCATGTAGCAGCTAAAGAGCCAGATATTTCCTTTAAGGGTTTGTTTTGAAGATCAAAACAAAGCTAAAAGGAGGGTTAATATGGACTGGTAATTGGACTTACATTGGTCAGGTGGCCAGAATTATGACTCCAAATGAATGCTAATGTTGTGCTGTATCTGCTGGATGTGTAAATAGCATAGACTGTATAAAAGGTAAATAAGCAAGTATTTGCTAACATGTTAGCTATAACAATAGACTAACCATAGACTGT
This sequence comes from Thunnus albacares, assembly GCF_914725855.1. Lineage (NCBI taxonomy): Eukaryota > Metazoa > Chordata > Actinopteri > Scombriformes > Scombridae > Thunnus > Thunnus albacares. Next base: position 24,170,173 of record NC_058127.1, on the reverse strand, counting down.
AAACAACATGGACGTAGTCACCATGATGTCTTGCATTGGTTTGTGGACTGCAGTTTTGAAGCCTCAAGTTTAGCGATTTCACCGTTGCCATGTTTGACTTTTTGGAGCCAGAAGTGACCATATTCGGACGAGAGAGTGGAGCTGACCATAGCGCTAGCTGCTAGCTTGGTTAGCAGGGTGCATTTACAATCTGTGGTTAACAGTGATAACGCTTATGCTAATGGTAATTTCTGCTAGTGTAAACAGGCCTAAAAAAACCATTAAAACAAAATGTAGTCACCGGAAAAACTGAACATCGGACTGCTTAGAGGGTCTTTTATCACAACCAAATGCTGAACAAGACTTCCGCATTGGCTTCACTTTTCACATCCATGCACTTTTCAGACCCTGATAACAACTTTAGCCTATAAGAAAATATGTTAATATTGTGTGTAGCTTGTTCTGCTGCTCCCAAGTGGCCAAAAATATGTAATGCAACTTAAGAATTAATCTTTTACATTTTGAATTTTATTTATACATGCTATTAGTCTAAGTTAATAAAACATTTATTACATTCGTTCCACCGTTTTCAAATATATTCTCAATGTTTTGCCCCAATTCTACTACAAATCTATCAATCAACCTGCACCATATCCATTATGATTGGAGGTGAATAAGAATATATAAAGTTTTCAATCCAGGGCCATATTGGAACAAGTTATATTATATATTATATATATTATAGTCATATTAACTGTCGTTAAGCTTTTATTAGAAATGTGTAAGCAGGTTTCATTGTAGAGTGATTTCAAGTGGTGCGATGTTTGGGACAACTGGTATGTAGCTTATACAAAGTATTAACTTTGCTGAGATATTTTGAGGATATGTGAAAAGTCTCCCTCTTCTTTGCTCTCCTCCAATCAGCTGAAGAATGGAAAGAAGGGAACTGCGACCAATGGGGTGGCATCAAAACAGAAGGCAGAGCCAAAGAATCAGCACAAGAAGAATGGAGTTAATGGGACGAATGGGACAGCATCTCTGAAACGGAACAACTCCAGTAAGTAGTGACAAAAACTGTGAAAATAGTCACTTTTGACAGTAGTCCACCTTTCCTGGTCAGTTCCTGGTGCTATAAGTCAGCAGCAGACAGTGTGTCTGGCTCCCCAGTCCCAGCCTCACCACCACTGATTGCTTTCTAGCAAAATTCTGCTCAACAGCAATTTGGAAAATGCAGGATATCCAAATTACAGCTGGTTTAAGTAGGGGGGAGTAAATAACTCCTAAAGCCTACCCTACCCTCAAGAAGATCCATGTGACGCACTGGGCCAGACTTGAACCTCGTGCCAACGTTGGGGTAACGTTCAAACAGATGCGATAGCAGAAGTGGGGCCAGATCGTTGGAAGAGGGTGAACTGTGGTCATGTTAATCCTTGTGGTTCAGAATAGTATTTTTTTGCCTAATGTGTGAACGAGGAGGGTTGTAACCACTTGTGTAGCTTGTTACTTCTCCAAATGTCAGAATGGAAATTAAATATGTGTCATGTTGGGTTAAGAGTATGCCACACAATTCTCATATTTCCACTGTCAAATAATTGTATTGAATTTGAAAATGTCAGCAGCGGTTTGATTGAGTGATTCCTCATAAGCAAAGTTCACATGCACACACATAGACACACACATGTTGGATGGTTACCCTCGGTGTATTTTCCAGTAAGAGGAGGCATAGTCCTGGTGTAATTAATGACAGCTTAAGGCTGTGGCTGTGAGTTCAGTGGGTTTCTGGGCAGTTCATGTCTTACCAGTGTCCTGATAATCAAGGCTATGCTCTCTTTTTCTTTTCTCCCACATGTTGGTTTGGGGTCTCGCTGTCCTGGAAAATCTTACTGTCAGATTTTATGGAGAATGCAGCATCACACACAGGATCTAAGGGTCCAGAGCTCAGATTATGAAAGTTATTATTAAAGTTTGAAGTTTGCTAACAGCATTGTGGATCAAGTCTTGCACAGAGAGAAAGTTGTACGGTCGTTTAGTATGAAAAGAGTCTTAATTTACCCAATTTCAATTCAGAGCAAATTCATCTTAGTTATGTGAAGGTCAGTTGAATGGGATTATCTAATGTAACAGGTTCAATGTCAAAGTTTGTAAAATACATGGCTGTCAAGCTAGAAAGAGTTTCTTCTGACTTCCTGTGCGTTAAAATGTGTATCTAAACCAGAGCAGAGTGTGTGATCCTCGTCTTTATGATTTCAACACTGGCAGCACAAACACAAACAGGCAGATGACTCAGCAGTTTCATCATTTTTGGACACCAGCCTCTTGCATTCAGTTTCTTCACACCCAGTCATCATTTTGCAGATGCGGAGCAGTGTAAGTACGGGAAGAATCGAGTGGAGGCTGACGCCAAGCGGCTGCAGGCCAAAGAAGAAGAGCTGATGAAGAAGAAGCAGGAGATCAGGAACCATCTGACCCATCTGAAGAAGGAGAGGAGAGACCTGCGCACTGCTGTGGAGGCTGCTGCTGGTAAGACACAGACTTCTGTTGAAAAAGTGCTTGTTGTTAAATGACAAAGCTTTATTGTGTTTTAAGATTCAGTCCAACTATATCCAGTGTTTAGCTGTTCAAAGTGAAAATTACAATAATCATAGGACTCTGAAAGGTGTGTGGGGAGGGAGTTTCACACATCATATGAAGATGTGGCTTTTGCATTTAGTGCTGGACTACACTCCACTTCAACAGCAGTTTTCACTCTGTGAAAAACTTCTTGAATGTGGGAAAAGCTCTCCAACCTCTCCACTCAAGAGCTTACCAGCTACAAGTTTATTAAAGTGATAAAAATCCTCTTTCTCCATTAGGCAAACGTTCACATGCCTCCCTGTCGGAGCGACTGAAGAAAGTGGAGGATGAGTGCAGGCAAAGGGAGGAGGAAAGGGTGAACCTGGAGCTGGAGCTGACGGAGGTGAAGGAGAGTCTGAAGAAGGCCCTGAGTGGAGGCGTCACCCTTGGCCTCACTATCGAACCGAAAGCTGGCTCCTCTGACCTCCAGGTCAGAACACTGAGCTGTACTATGCTGTCTTTTACTGTCCTGTAGTGCTTCATTACTCCCACAGCAGTTTACATTCAACTGCAAACAACTACCTGCATGCTGCCATTAGCTGTCTAATTTTTTATGTGTGTGTGTGTGTGTAGTCACCGGCGATGTTGCGACGGACCCAGGAGTCTTCTCCCTTCTCCAGCTGTGACACCAGTGACACTGAGTCCTGCTCCCTGCCGGTCAACAGTGCCTCACTGCTCCGCCGGCAGCAGGGCGGCCAGAAGGCCTCACCAGTCCGGGGACACGTCCTCAGGAAGGCCAAGGTCAGAGTTCACAATGCAGACTGAGACTAGAGTGATGTATAATGGTTTACAGTATTCTGGGACAGTTTTGGCAGTCCTGTTTCAACATGAGTCCCCTCATGCTCAAAGTTCATAAAGACATTTTCCCACTTTGAGTGGAATTAACACATCGTCTTATCACCCAACATCAGTGTTGGATCTCACTAATGCTCTTGTGGCTGAATGGGATCAAATCCCTGCAGCCAGGTTCCAACATCTTATGGGAAGGAAAACTATTTATTTTACAGCCTGGATTTTATTTTTGTAGCTCTGACTCATGGTTCTGTCAGTTATGATGACATCATACTTAACATTAATAACCATGTAAATGTGGAGCATGCAAACTGAGTGTGTGTCTCTGTTTGTTTGTTTTGCAGGAATGGGAGCAGAAGAACGGCACATAAACCTCTCAACCCCTCACATCAGTCTCATGTTATTTCCTTTTTCTTTTTCTTTTTAAGAAATTGTGTATATATTTATTTAAAACTGTTCATACAGTCTGAGAGCGTGTTGAGGACACAAGCATAGCATTCACATGAACCAGAACAAGTTGCCTGTTTTAGTAAACTGTAAGTGCCACAACATACAGACATAACAACCTTTTGAAACTTTTATACTATCGAGCATGCTTAGTGCACAAAGTTGTGCAACTTGTGTTGTCTGCTCTACTTTCTTCTTCAAGCAACCACCAGTCTCTTTGTTTCCTTTTCACTCAAAATCTGATTCAGTTTGGGTTCAAAAAGGTCAAAACCAAGTATTTATTTGTAAATGTTTAAAGGAAATACTAGCTTCCCTTTGTTTATTTATGTTGATATATTTAAAGTGTTTTTGTAGAATTTGTTTGGCTCCACACGATCATATTTTCTACATCATGACTGGTTCTCATTCATGTGTGTCAGCATCAGCAGACAAAGTGCATCTTTAAGGGTCACAGTAATCACACACCAGCTGAACAACAATGCAGCTCCTCTCAAAGAGCTATTTATTTCAAGAAGCAGAATTATTCTCAGCATCATCATGAATTCATATTTTATGTCTGTGATGTGGGAGGAATTTGAAGGTATATTGGTGGGTAATGGTGAATCCTCTGTTTTATTTCCTGTTTTTTTGCTGAATGAATACAATACTGTATTTGTATTGTGGAGAACCTCCGGACACTGACCTCTGGTAGCTGTTTCAGGACAGCAGCTGCCAGTTGGTAGGCCCCTTCATCCTGGTTTACTGTCCACTGGCTCTGAAACCAGAGCCCCTCATCTTCATCAGGGCCTTTTTTAGTTGTGTCCATTACCTGAACTGCCAGTTTTTAATATGGAAAACCATATTTTCTCACTTGTCTCTAGTGTTGTGTAGCCATGCAGATACTTTTGGTTGTATTTGTCCAGGTATTGAGATTTACTTCTCTGAGATTTCTGCACCAACACAACGAGATTGAATAGAATATTGTTTATGGCACTAACTGAATAAATAAAAAATCAAAAAACAACGTATCTTTCAAGAGACCTGTTTTCTTAAGTAATATTTTTGCAGTAGAAAGTTGTTTCAAACAAAAGTACCTGCATGGCTACCATCTGCACCTGCTTACTGAGAAAAAAATGAGTCTGATTCCAGGCTAAAGATGTGCTGCCCACATGTCTGTTTTTTTAGCCATTCAAATTGGTCCAATGCTGTGCTCACTGATGATGTCACTGATTTCCCCTAGTTGGAGAAATTGACCAATACATAGCTAGCTAGCTACCTAGCTACATCCATGAAAAAGCAAGAGAAAAATGGCAACAAGCATTATTAAGTTCAATGCAGCTGTACAGGTTGTAGTCTAAAGCGGAATTAAGTGTAAATGAAAGGTTAAATCAATCTGGTTATCACAAAATATCAGTAGGCGCATATTTGGCAGGCTACAACAACAAATTCAAAGTTAGAATAAAGCATTTTACTAAAACCTACTCATTAAATACAAATGGTGACCTCCCCATTACCATTCATACTCACCAGTATTCAAAGTCACTCAATGCAGCTTTAACTGTGCTGAGTTACCTTATCTTGCTAATGGAGTAATTGTGCTTCTTTAAATAGTCCCTTAGTGTGATGATGGATGGTTGTCATTAGGTTGCAGCACTTGGAAAGCCAGGCAGGTCGGGCTCAGGCAGGGCCGCCCTTAGATTTGGCGCTCATCGTTGGAAAACTCAGAAACCTCAAACGATGTGGCTGATGTTAGTCCCTCATCCAAGAGCCTCGGTCCAGCTCTTCTAATCACGCCACTGGTCTACTGTAACCCTGTGATCTGACTGTGTGTGTGTGTGTGTGTGTGTGTGTGTGTGTGTGTGTGTGTGTGTGTGTGTGTGTGTGTGTGTGTGTGTGCGCGCGCGCGCATGTGTTTGCGTGTGTGTGTGCATGTGTGTGTGTTTGCGCACTCTCAAACGTCTCAAAGGCACATTCCAAACCCATCGACAATACACTGACTGAAATAGAGGCACTTGCTGTAAACTCACATTACTGTGTTCTGCTAAATCAGAGACTGTGACTTTGATTTTCAGCTACACACACACACACACACACACACACACACACACACACACACACACACACACACACACACATCAATGTTATATTTTTATGGTGCTTTTTTGATATAGGCTTTATACTCCACTACCTACGCTTTGCTGCCATGTTGATAGTGTTAAGTCTACAAGATGCTGTCGGGACTGTTAACAGAAGTAGTGTTAGCAAACACTACTGCTAGAGTTTGGTAATCAAGGCTTACAGCACATGGGCGCCAACTGCTCCTCAAACTTGTAAATATTTTCTGTCCCCTTCTTGTTTTCAGATTGATACCCCACATGTCTGCAAGCTAGAGTGTAGTCAGCATGTTAGCATGAAGACAAAGAGTAGAGGATTTATATCTGCAAGTATTTAGTTCATGTTGTTTCCCTGTCAGCTTGGCATGGTTTATAACTGGGCAAGATGTCTGATGTCAGTAAATGTGAACCTGCTGTACATAGCTTGGCTTTGTAGGTGGGGGTGGGGGGTTGTGGGGGGAATACAGACTCATGCATCAGTGTTTGTTTTTGCACCTTATTCATTTTCTACTCTGTTTTATATCTCAGACAGTCTCCGCCTTGGTGACAGACATGCTTGTACATAAATTAATAAACCTGACAAACAGCTCTCTGGTGACTGTGATTTATTGGTGGGGTTGTTATGAATACAACACAAAATACAACATTTCCATTTTTCTGAGCATTTTAAGGTCATCTCCATGTTAAAGGCTGTAGTTCAAGTTAGAAAAAAGGCTCAAGTTGAGGTTAAGGTGCTTGTAAAAATAGAAGTTTGAACATTCACATTTCCAAGGCAACCGGGCGAACTCCATCTGCTGATGAGGATTATGTGATATTGTTGCATGTGCAGTGGCATCTGCTGTACAGAGAACTACTCTCCTGAGACTGAAAGTGTAATCACTGTTATTAATTTTTGGAGCCATTCCTAAACAAGCTGCCCAAAACTCATCATTAGGAAGAAACATGTCACATAGTGCAGCCGTGTGGCTCATTAACGTGTTTTTAATAGTTTTTGGACAATGGAGGTCTACGGCACAGAGAAATAAGATATATCAGACTTTGGATACAAACATTGTTATTGTTATAGTTGTTGTTATTCTGTCCCGTCCCCCCCCCACCGAAGGTCAGCAAAAAGATTTTCAGCTGCTGTTAAATTGCTAGTGTAGGAGCCCATTATATATATATATATATATATATATATATATATATATATATATATACACACACATATATATATTCACATATGCCAGTAGGGGGTGCACCAGCCACTGGTCAATAGAGCAGTCACTTAAGACTGCAAGACCAGGCAGACCAACCTGTGCACCGCCTGGACTGACTACAAGAAAGCCTATGACTCAATGCCACACACATGGATACTGGAATGCTTGGAAATGTACAACATCAACAGGACACTAAGAGCCTTCATCAAGAACTCAATGGGGCTGTGGAAAACAACTCTGGAGGCCAACTCAAAGCCCATTGCACAAGTTACCATCAAGTGCGGCATATACCAAGGTGATGCGCTATCCCCACTGCTGTTCTGCATAGGCCTGAACCCCCTCAGCCAGATCATCTCAAAGAGTGGCTACGGGTACCGGTTCAGAAGCGGAACAACCATCAGTCACCTCCTCTACATGGATGACATCAAGCTGTATGCCAGGAATGAGCAAGACATCAACTCACTGACCCACCTTACCAGGATCTACAGCAACGACATCGGAATGTCATTCAGACTAGATAAGTGTGGTTGGATGGTATCGAAGAGAGGGAAGATGATCAGAACTGAGGGGGTTGAACTACCAGAAGGCAGCATTGCAGATGTTCAGGACAGCTACAAATACCTTGGGATCCCGCAGGCAAATGGCAATCTTGAGGAGGCCGCAAGGAAGTCAGCCACAACCGAATACCTACACAGAGTAAGGCGGGTCCTAAAAAGTCGGCTGAATGGGAAGAACAAGATACGGGCCATCTACACGTACGCCCTGCCAGTCATCAGATACCCCGTTGGTATAATAAGCTGGCCAAAGGAGGAGATAGAGGCATATATATACACACACATACATGCATATATATATTTATATATATATATATATATGTATATACTTTCAAGCATACATGTGTATATATATATATATATATATATGTATGTATGTATGCTTGAAAGTTTGTGAACCCTCTAGAATTTGCTCTATTTCAGCATAAATATGACCTAAATCATGATCAGATTTCCATTCAAGTCCTAAAACCTGATAAAGAGACGTCAGTTAAACAAATGAGACAAATGAGATCAATTGAGGAAAATGATTCAATGTTACATATTTGTGTGTGGCAAAAGTATTTCAACCTCTAGGATTATCAATTTATTTGAAGGGGAAATTAGAGTTGGGTGTTTTGATCAACGGGATGACAATCAGGTGTGAGTCTGGGAGGCCCTTCCTTATTTAAAGAAGAGAAATCAATGTTTTGCTCGAACAAAAGAGATTTCTGAGGACATTAGAAGAAGAGTTGCTGATACTCACCAGACTGGAAAGGGTTACAAAACCATTTCTAAAGAGTTTGGACTCCACCTGTCGATTGTCAGGCAGATTGTGTACAAATTGAAGACATCCAAAACCATTGTTACCTTTCCCAGGAGTGGTCGAACAACAAAGATCAACCAAGAGCAGGGGTGTAATTCTCCGGGAGGTCACAAGGGACCCCAGGGTAACATTTAGGAAACTTAAGGTCTCTCGTGCAGTGGCTAAAGTCAATGTTCATGAGTCCACCATCAGGTGAACAGAAAAGATGGGCTCACAGGCTGGTCCATCTTCTCCACATGTCGTCTCCATCAGTACCGCTTTGTTGCTGAACACATGAAGTGGACTGAAGCTCAGACCTACTGCAGAGAGACATACACAGACCTGGTCACCATTGAAAACACTGAAGACATGAACCAACTCATCAACACAGTTTCATTTGCTGGTTACAACAGTCAGGTCTGGCTTGGCCTGCACAGAGTCATTGATTGGAAGTGGTCAGATGGGTACAGAGGGAGTGGGGCTGAATATAGGAAGTGGGAAAACAGTCAACCGGATTTATGGGCTGATGATCTCTGTGTAGTCATTGAAGATACTGGTCACATATGGTGGGATCGTCCTTTCACATATACATACAATTTCATCTGTTATACTAGTAAGTACCCAACAAAGTATTATATCTTCTCTAATAATGATTATATTGAAGTTCAGGACTTCAACTCAAAGATTAATTTTTCTCCAATAATTTATCTGCAGGAACACAGCTGGATCCTAAATTTGTTTTTGTGAATCAACCAATGAATTGGTCCAATGCTCAGAGGTACTGCAGGGAGAACTTCATAGACCTGGCCACTGTGAGAAATGACGCTGAGAACCAGGAGGTTGGGAATTTGGTGCAGAGTTTAAACTATGCATGGATCAGCCTGTACAGAGATCCTAACATTTACTGGTCTGATGGCAGTGCCTACTTGTTCACCAAATGGGGTGGCTCAGTTTCAGCATCACTCAGATTGGTGAAAATGATGTGTGGTGTGCAGGAATCAAACCAATGGACATTTAAATCCTGTGAACAGATATTTCCATTTGTCTGCTACAGCATCCCTCCTGGTGAGCTGTTTACTGTCCTCCAGTGGAAGCCAGAAAATGCTGCATAACTTTAGCATAAATCATGTTTGAATGTACACGAAAAAATGTGCTCATTCACTGTAATGAATTAAATATCACAGAACTAATAGGACAGCAAATGAATGATTAATTTCTCCTCTCATTCTGTGTCTCAGTACCAGTAAAGAGGCAGGTAGTTAAGCTGAGGATGAAGGTGCAGGACTCCTCTGTGGATCTCAATGACCATGCTGTGAAAGCAAACATCCTGAAAAAGGCAAGTCTCCCACACCCCCAGCCCCCAACCCCAGACTGAGTTGGGGGCTGGTGTGTCTCAAACAGGTCTAGAATACTTGTCCACATGTTTATTCTGCTTGATGTGTTTTGCCACTGTGAAATTTGATAACATCTAAAAAACAGTGGGGGTTTTAGACACAACAACAACACAATAGGGAGAATGAATGTTTCAAAATGGCTTCCATCTGTGTTTCCCAGTTCCAGGACAGACTGAAGGAGCAAGGAGTGAGTGGAGTCACCCTGAAGTGGAGAGAACAGCCTGATGGGAAAGTCTTCCACAAGGAGGGAAAAGAAGAGAAGAAGAAAAAAAGAAAGAAGCCTGGGCTCTGAAATGAAAACCCAGCTTTACTTATCTGTAATCCATGTTGAATGTTGATTCTCTATCTGCTAACAATACACTATCATCAGCTTAACCGTAACCTTGACTACATCCTGTATAGAAGAGTTTTATCCTTCCTCATCAATATTACTGTGTGAAGTGTTTCAATCAAAGTCACTTTTCTTCCAAATAAAACATATGAGATGAGTCTTTGGCTTCAAGTTTACAGTGTGTGAACCAACCTGATAAAAGCAACAGACACACAGTTATGGCAGTGATTTATTGCAGAATAATAAAGTAATCTAGGTGATAATGGGAGCACTGGTAGTCTGCAAAGGCTTTCCATCCAAACGTTTGAAATCTGTAGACTTCTGTTGCTGCACTCAAACAAAAACACTTTAGCAAAAGGCAAGAGAACTAAGAAAAGACACAACTGACAAATGTATGAAAAAGTGTCAGTATCTTATATAGATAATATGATATAGGCTGATAATATAGGCTGACACAGCAAAATGTATCCACTTCACATTCCCTCCATGACAGCCAGTGGAGGAAGAAGTTTTTACATCCTTTACTTCAAAGCAGCAATACTACAATATAACATAAGTATGATGAGTAAAACGTAGTAGAAGTATAACAAGTGAAAATAGTGGTTGTGCAGTGATGTTAATATGACATTATTAGATTATTAATACTGATGCATCAGTGTGTGAACAACATTTTATTGTTGTAGCTGGTTAAGGTGGAGCTAGTTTGAACTACTTTATATACAGGAAACTTAACTGTAGGTAGTTAAGTCCAGTGGTTCCCAACCTAGGGGTTGGGCCCCTCCAAAGGGTCCCAAGATAAATCTGAGGGGTCGTGAGATGATTGATGGGAGAGGAAAGAGGTTAAAAGACAAGTGAAACACTGGTTTAATCTTTAATGTGTTGTATTTTATATCATGAGTGTTTGTATGTTAATTAAAATATTCTGTAAAGTAACTAGTGACTATAGGTGTTAAATAAATGTAGTGGCATAAAATGTATAATATTTCCCACTCAAGCATTGTGAAGTACAAGTTGCTAAAAATGGAAACATTCAAGTTAAGTACAAGTACCTTAACATTGTACTGAAGTACAGTATTCATATTTTCAAAGTTCCATAGTATTTCATATTGCATACATGCTGAGCTCTCCACGTATCTGTGTGTGGGAATTAAAATGTAACACTGCTGTGTTTGCATGTGTGTATTGTTGGCTTCAAAGTGAGAGTCTAGTAAATGTGGAAACAAAGGGAGAGAAAGACATGTAAAACAAGAGGGGAGGATGTGATTTGTTGTTGTCTTTAATGTGTTGTATTTTATATCATGAGTGTTTTTATGTTAAATAAAATATTCTGTACAGTAACTAGTGACTATAGGTGTTAAATAAATGTATAATATTTCCTCAAATATTGTGAAGTACAAGTTGCTAAAAATGGAAATATTCAAGTAAAGTACAAGTACCTCAAAATTGTACTAAAGTACAGTATTTGAGTAAATGTAGTTAGTTTGTTGTCAGATGATGACAGGAACATGTCATGTGACTGAGCACCTCTGTTATTTTGCTCCTACAAACATGGTTGTGAACGTCACACCAAACCTCTGTAAATATGTCAGGTCTAAATAATTACACACAACTAAAGAATATACAGATACATAGTGGGATTATAGTGAATTATCAGTGACTGCATGAGCACATACTGTGTTTCATATTGCATACATGCTGAGCTCTCCACGGATCTGTGTGTGGGAATTAAAATGTAACACTGCACTCTTGTGTTTGCATGTGTGTATTGTTGGCTTCAAAGTGAGAGTCTAGTAAATGTGGGAACAAAGTGAGAGACAGACATGTAAAACAAGAGGGGAGGATGTGATTTGTTGTTGTAGTTTTACTAAACTACAGCTGATTGCATGTTACCCTTTAGAAATAATCTTACTACCATAGGATCATTAAAATGGTTTGCTTGAGAAAACATCTGAAATATCTTCATTTTAGAGGAGTCATTGAACCTCTCCTGTATTTCTCTCTTTGTTGGTAATGATTTACTGAGTCCTATTGCATTTCTACATGAGATGCTTGAGAGAATTTGAGGAAGACAGATAACAGAGAGAGAAAATAAAACATGTATTGAGTTCAGTAAAGTGACTTATTTGGATGTAGTTTGGTTAAACTAAGAACTTGTAGTTTTGTATTGATTTGCAGCCTTGTAACATTTAGATAGGAGCTGTGTTAAGTGGCCTTTTTTGACACAAGTGATAATGATGTAATAATAAACAACTCATCTTAATCTGGTTTCTTGGAGAGTGGATGCCATCCTTCGGTGATGAAACCTTCCGTGACCATGAACCTGGGAAGAATCTCCTGTGTGTCTGACACAGTTAGAGTGTAAGGTTGATAACAGAGATGGGGGGAGAAATTACTCACCTTGCGCAGCATTTCTGGGGAAGAAACTCAGGCACAGCGCAGATGAGTAGAGGAGAAAGCACCTGCTGCCAAACGGGCTGCCTGCATGAGAAAGATGTAAGATGAGAGGCCAGACAAGAACGAGCAACAGACATCATTTTTACCTTTATTTATCTCACCTGAGATGGGGAGACAGAAGCAACCCCCTCCCCAGTGTGGTGCCTCTAACACCTGGAACACACAGCCTACCTTCACCTGAACAGTGTGTGTGCACCGCTGAACTGCTGCGGCTCGCACACCCGCAGTGTCCACACAGACAGCGTTGCTAACAGAATGTTTCATATCATTTCATTTGCATTTAGTTTAGATAGTAAAAGGTTAAGAAGTGTGTGCTAACTCTGAGGGGCATGGTGGGGTCAAGTTAGGTCTACTAGTTAGCTCTCACAGCATTGTTATCTTCACTCTTTATTATTTCTTTATTTCTTTATTTATTTATTATTCTTCCGTACATTTTTTGACCAGTAACTACTCCTACATACTTTCAGCTACAAAAACCATTCATATATCCAAACATTAAGCTTGTTTCAGATATTTTTACATTTTTACAATGTAAGTGAATGGCAGAAAATGACACACATACATGCATACTGTCCCACACACTGTACATAATAATAATAATAATAATAATAATAATAATAATAATAATAATAATAACAATAATAATAATAATAACAATAATAATAATAACTTTATTTGTATTGCACCTTTCATACAAAAAATGCAGCTCAAAGTATAAACTGTACATATTGTACATACATACTGTACATACATACATACATGCTGTACATATATAGATGTTGTTGTACATGTTGTGTCTGTACATGCGCATACAGTAACACAAACTGACATAGAAACACACACACATACTAAAACACACATTACTGACACATAAAGACAAGAATTGTTTTTTCTGTCTTTATGAAGACTTTTATTCACACACACACAAACTGTTTTTTCTATCTTTATCAGGACCTTTACTGACAAACACACACACACACAAACTGTTTTTTCTATCTTTATGGGGACCTATCTTTATGGGGACACAATGCGTTTCAGTTAAAATCAGCTTTTTTTTTTAAAAGCTGTTATCAGAATTGCTTCAGCAATTTCTTTAAGCTTTCAGCTTCCAATGAATTTCACCCTTCATCATTCACAGCTGCTTGCAGAGGCAGCAGTGGTAGCAGTAGCTGGCAGCAGCAGCAGCTGACAGCCTCCAGCTCTCTTATGCATCCATCTTGTTGGTTATACTGATTATTTTACCAGTTAAACCCCCGCTGTCATCGCTGCAAGTGAAGAAAATCCCTCCAGATGACACCAAATTCCTCAAACAAGCCAAACACACTCAAACAAACCTCCATACTAACTGTCAGGAGGGAAACTCACAACAAATAAGGAAAATAACACCAAATCTCAGTCTGGAAGCAGGTAAATCAACAGGCAGACCAAAGTAAAAGATGGTGAACATGAAGGTGAATGATAGTCCTGGTTAGGGGTGTAACGGTACACCAAATTCATGGTTTGGTATGTACCTCGGTTTTGGGGTCACGGTTCGGTACAATTTCGGTACAGCAGGAAGAAAAAAGAAAGGTAGAAAATACCATTTTGGTCTTTCATTTTAAAAAATGTAAACATCCAACAATGGCTCATTGACTATAACTATTACTGAAGCAGTTTAGTTTTGCTGCTGTGGAAAACAGAAAACAACCTTTATGTTTCTTGCAAGGAGTCAGGACACCTGCTGACAGCTGTTTTATGTTGATTTATGGTCTAACTGTATATAAAGTAATTCAAACTAGCTCCACCTCCAGTAGCTACAACTGTAGCATGCTGCTGACAAACTGGTGCTTCATATTAATAATCTAATGATTTAATATATAATAATATATCAGTCAGAGGGACCAAACCACTACTTTTACTTTAATACATTTTAACTAAGTGTTTATCTCTCAGAACTGGTTCTTACGACGTGCTGTCTGAACACGTCAGAAATCAAATAGACGAAACGACGAAAAACGAACAAACGAAACGAACGAAAAGCCGACCGTCACAGAGAGGGGAGGGGGACATGGTATTGTTTCATTAAGGAGATAAAGGCACATATTTTAATGGTAGTGTTGCACTTGGTCAGTATTATGGGTCACTTGTTTGTCATTCTGATGGCAGGGTAACCCAGGCTACCTTGGCTAAGCTGGCTAAAATACCAATGAGTATGTTAGGAACTCATGCTCTAGAGTTATTGTTCCTTATGTCGGACTAAGTGGATTATTAAACTATTTTGACAGTAATTGTCAAGGTCACGGAGCGTATTCTTCGTACAACTGGATGCACCGAACCGTAATGTCCGTACTGTGACGGTTCAGGACGAATACATGTACTGTTATACCCTTAGTCCTGGTGTAATTAATGACAGCTTAAGGCTGTGGGTGTGAGTTCAGTGGGTTTCTGGGCAGTTCATGTCTTACCAGTGTCCTGATAATCAAGGCTATGCTCTCTTTTTATTTTTTCCCACATGTTGGTTTGGGGTCTCGCTGTCCTGGAGAATCTTACCGTCAGATTTCACGGGGAATGCAGCATCACACACAGGATCTAAGGGCTCTAAAGCTCAGATTATTAGAGTGGGGGTTCAATAGCATTTTATTCAAACCTGAATCCAGTATGCAATTTATTTTGATTTAACTTTTAAGAATAGTAAGTAACAACCAACATTTTTTCAAGTTTCCTTTTTGCCAGAATTTTGAAGTTTGCTAACAGCATTGTGGATCAAGTCTTGAATAGAGAGAAAGTCTTCTCACCCCTCTTTTCATCTATGTATTGACTAGTCACTTAGTTTCTTTGGTAAAACATCTACGGTATGAGACTGTTAAATTTGTTCAGAAGACACATGTTTTGTGTTGGAGTAAACAGACATTAGCAGTTTGAAGCTATAGCTCTCACAGTCATGTTGTTTAATATGAAAAGAGTCTTAATTTCATCACTATTGTCTACTATTATTTCCTGTGTTGTACAACATTATGTGCATATTTGATTGAATTTGAGCTGTTTTTCCTTCACAATGTTGTTAATGGTTTTTAACTCAAATGTATTATTTATGTGTATTTTGTTTGTGTTTACTTATGTCTGATGTTTTATCTTGCACATTATTCATATAGTGTTTGTGGCTGCAACTTCCCTGGTAGCTCAGCTCTGTGAAGCACATCATGCTTCCTCTTGTGCTTCCTTTCTTGATAATATCAAAGTCAAATCCATGTAAATGTGGAGCATGCAAACTAAGTGTGCGTCTCTGTTTGTTTGTTTTGCAGGAATGAGAGCAGAAAAACAGTACATAAACCTCTCAACCCCTCACATCAGTCTCATGTTATTTCCTCTTTTTTCTTTTTAAGAAATTGTGTTTATATTTATTTAAAACTGTTCATACAGTCTGAGAGTGTTTTGAGGACACAAGCATAGCATTCACATGAACCAGAACAAGTTGCCTGTTTTAGTAAACTGTAAGTACCACAACGTACAGACATAACAACCTTTTGAAGCGTTTATACTATGGAGCATGCTTAGTGCACAAAGTTGTGCAACTTGTGTTGTCTGCTCTACTTTCTTCTTCAAGCAACCACCAGTCTCTTTGTTTCCTTTTCACTCAAATTCTGATTCTGTTTTACTTACTATATATTTGTGTATATATATATATATATATATAGAGAGAGAGAGAGAGAGAGAGAGAGAGAGCTTGATGACCTCAAAATCTTGCTGTCCAATATGTGTCAACATGTCACAACCTGAGGGACAGTGAATGACCCACACACACACACACACACACACACACACACACACACACACGCACACACACACACACACACACACACACACACAAATACATGCATAAGATCATAAGAGGACAACTACTTTCTACTGAGGAATACTCTGTGGGTACATGCCAATGTTTTGGAGACAAACATTTACATATGTGATACTTTTTGCATACGGAATGCAACAGACCAGTGAGTTTTGCCCCTAACAGAGAAGAGAAGCTGGTGTTGTATTTGACTAGATTTGCCTAAAAACAGCTAATATAGAGGCAGAGTTTCCTTTTAAGAGTAAACATCGACACACAGAGACATCAGAGCAGCATCATGATGGAAAGGATTTTGTTCCTGTATCTCTCAGGTCAGTGAAATATTTAAAGGTATAATATGTAATTTTTCCGCATTCTAATGTCTAAAAATGACTAGATCTATGTTATATATTTTGTTGAGTTGTGTTCAAACCCAGAGAAATCTGTAATTTCAGTCAAGGTAAGGGTCCGTTTCATTTGATTGGCAATTAATAGCATCATATCCCCTTTTTGCGTACGTCAGTGTTTTTGTTGTCTGGTAGAAGCTGTCATGAATTGAATTGTATCTTGTTTTAAGCCACATTTTTATGATACATTTTTTAGACCTTGGTTTTAGATCTTTTAATTGGATAAAGGATTTCAGTCATCAGACGTATTATTAGTATTATATAGTAAAATTTCATTTTACTGTAATAATTACAAAATGTTAGAGTCACCTTACATGTTAAAAAGTGGTGTTTTCCTCACAGGCTGGTCCATCTTCTCCACATGTCGTCTCCATCAGTACCACTTTGTTTCTGAGCGCATGAATTGGACTGAAGCTCAGACCTACTGCAGAGAGACATACACAGACCTGGTCACCATTGAAAACACTGAAGACATGAACCAACTCATCAACACAGTTCCATCTGCTGGTAATAACAGTCAAGTCTGGATTGGCCTGTACAGAGTCATTGATTGGAAGTGGTCAGATGGGTACAGAGGGAGTGGGGCTGAATATAGGAACTGGGGATCACAAGATCCAGATTTCAGGGCTGATGCCCTCTGTGTAACCACTGGAAATTTTAATCCTTCATGGTATGGTGATTATTGCACGGATAGACGTTATTTCGTCTGTTATAAAGGTAAGTACCCAGCAAAGCTTTATTTCTTCTCTAATAATGATTATCAGGACGTCAACTCAAAGATTAATTTTCCTCCCAATAATTTAACTGCAGGAATACAGCTGGATCCTAAATTTGTTTTTGTGACACCACGAATGAACTGGTCCAATGCTCAGAGGTACTGCAGGGAGAACTTCATAGACCTGGCCACTGTGAGGAACGACAATGAGAACCAGGAGGTTCGGAATTTGATCCCACCTGGAGACTGGCCATGGATCGGCCTGTACAGAGATCCTGACTCCTTCCTTTATAACTGGTCTGATGGCAGTGCCTACTCACTCACCACATGGGGTGATAAACATTCAGTTTCAGGATCACTCAGATCAATGATGTGTGGTGTGCAGGAATTAAACCAATGGACATTTATGTCCTGTGAAGAGAGATTTCCATTTGTCTGCTACAGCATCCCTGGTGAGTGGTTTACTGTCCTTCAGTGGAAGCCATAGAATGCTGCATAACTTTAGCATAAATCATGTTTGAATGTACATGAAAAAATGTAAATATCACAGAACTAATAGGACAGCAAATGAATGATTCATTTCTCCTTTCATTCTGTGTCTCACTAACAGTAAAGAGGCAGGTAGTTAAGCTGAGGATGAAGGTGCAGGACTCCTCTGTGGATCTCAATGACCCTGCTGTGAAAGCAAACATCCTGAAAAAGGCAAGTCTCCAAAATCCACCCTGAAAGTGTTACAAACAGTTTCAAGGTGACATATGTGGGAGCAGGTGTGCAGGTGTAGAAAGAGATTTTTATGCACCCACAGAAACCTCAGTAGTGCAGAACAGAAAGCAGCCATGACCTTTGATACAAAAGAGATAATTATTAATTAATCAAACTATTGATCCTTTTGTGATCTTGATATAACAAATGATTATTCCAGTGTGATAATAATTTATTTTCTTGTGACTGTACAATCATTATCTCATGATCACATGAAATGATCCAAACTGTCTCCACATGTTCATGGAAAATTTCTTTTGTAAATTGTTTTTGCCTCTTAAGAGAAAAGTCCACACCAACTTCTCCCATAAATTATTTTAAGATCAGGATCATAAAACAATAACACAAAGGTTTATCATGTGATCACAAGATGTTTTCAAGATGGCTTCCATCTGTGTTTTCCAGTTCCAGGACAGACTGAAGGAGCAAGGAGTGAGTGGAGTCACCCTGAAGTGGAGAGAACAGCCTGATGGGAAAGTCTTCCACAAGGAGGGAAAAGAAGAGAAGAAGAAAAAAAGAAAGAAGACTGAGCTCTGAAATGAAAACCCAGCTTTACTTATCTGTAATCCATGTTGAATGTTGATTCTCTATCTGCTAACAATATACTATCATCAGCTTAACCGTAACCTTGACTACATCCTGTATAGAAGAGTTTTATCCTTCCTCATCAATATTACTGTGTGAAGTGTTTCAATCAAAGTCACTTTTATTCCAAATAAAACATATGAGATGAGTCTTTGGCTTCAAGTTTACAGTGTGTGAACCGACCTGATAAAAGCAACAGACACACAGTTATGGCAGTGATTTATTGCAGAATAATAAAGTAATCTAGGTGATAATGGGAGCACTGGTAGTCTGCAAAGGCCTTCCATCCAAACTTTTGAAATCTGTAGACTTCTGTTGCTGCAATCAAACAAAAACACTTTAGCAAAAGGCAAGAGTACTAAGAAAAGACACAACTGACAAATGTATCAAAAAGTGTGAGTATCTTATATAGATAATATGATATAGGCTGATAATATAGGCTGACACAGCAAAATGTATCCACTTCACATTCCCTCCATGACAGCCAGTGGAGGAAGAAGTTTTTACATCCTTTACTTCAAAGCAGCAATACTACAATATAACATAAGTATGATGAGTAAAACGTAGTAGAAGTATAACAAGTGAAAATAGTGGTTGTGCAGTGACGTTAATATGACATTATTAGATTATTAATACTGATGCATCAGTGTGTGAACAACATTTTATTGTCGTAGCTGGTTAAGGTGGAGCTAGTTTGAACTACTTTATATACAGCAAACTTAACTGTAGGTAGTTAAGTCCAGTGGTTCCCAACCTAGGGGTTGGGCCCCTCCAAAGGGTCCCAAGATAAATCTGAGGGGTTGTGAGATGATTGATGGGAGAGGAAAGAGGTTAAAAGACAAATGAAACACTGGTTTAATCTTTAATGTGTTGTATTTTATATCATGAGTGTTTTTATGTTAAATAAAATATTCTGTACAGTAACTAGTGACTATAGGTGTTCAATAAATGTATAATATTTCCTCAAATATTGTGGAGTATAAGTGGCTAAAAATGGAAACATTCAAATAGAGTACAAGTACCTCAAAATTGTACTGAAGAACAGTATTTGATTAAATGTGCTTAGTTTGTTGTCAGATGAAGACAGGAACATGTCATGTGACTGAGCACCTCTGTTATTTTACACACCATTGGACAAACTATGTGCTCCTACAAACATGGTTGTGAATGTCACACCAAACCTCTGTAAATATGTCAGGTCTAAATAATTACACACAACTAAAGAATATACAGATACATAGTGGGATTATAGTGAATTATCAATGACTGCATGAGCACATACTGTGTTTCATATTGCATACATGCTGAGCTCTTCACGTATCTGTGTGTGAGAATTAAAATGCAACACTGCACTCTTGTGTTTGCATGTGTGTATTGTTGGCTTCAAAGTGAGAGTCTAGTAAATGTGGGAACAAAGTGAGAGACAGACATGTAAAACAAGAGGGGAGGATGTGATTTGTTGTTGTAGTTTTACTGAACTACAGCTGATTGCATGTTACCCTTTAGAAATAATCTTACTACCATAGGATCATTAAAATGGTTTGCTTGAGAAAACATCTGAAATATCTTCATTTTAGAGGAGTCATTGAACCTCTCCTGTATTTCTCTCTTTGTTGGTAATGATTTACTGAGTCCTATTGCATTTCTACATGAGATGCTTGAGAGAATTTGAGGAAGACAGATAACAGAGAGAAAATAAAACATGTTTTGAGTTCAGTAAAGTGACTTATTTGGATGTAGTTTGGTTAAACTAAGAACCTGGAGTTTTTTATTGATTTGTAGCCTTGAAAGATTTAGATAGGAGCTGTGTTAAGTGGCCTTTTTTGACACAAGTGATAATGATGTAATAATAAATTACTCATCTTAATCTGGTTTCTTGGAGAGTGGATGTCACCCTTCGGTGATGAATCCTTCCGTGACCATGAACCTGGGAAGAATCTTGGTTGATTTAACTTTTAAGAATAGTAAGTAACAACCAACATTTTTTCAAGTTTCCTTTTTGCCAGAATTTTGAAGTTTGCTAATAGCATTGTGGATCAAGTCTTGAATAGAGAGAAAGTTTTTTCATCCCTCTTTTCATCTATGTATTGACTCGTCACTTAGTTTCTTTGGTAAAACATCTACAGTATGAGACTGTTAAATTTGCTCAGAAGACACATGTTTTGTGTTGGAGTAAACAGACATTAGCAGTTTGAAGCTATAGCTCTCACAGTCATGTTGTTTAATATGAAAAGAGTCTTAATTTACCCAATTTCAATTCAGAGCAAATTCATCTTAGTTATGTGAAGGTCAGTTGAATGGGATTATCTAATGTAACAGGTTCAATGTCAAAGTTTGTAAAATACATGGCTGTCAAACTAGAAAGAGTTTCTTCTGACTTCCTGTGCATTAAAATGTGTATCCAATCCAGAGCAGAGTACCTGATCCTCGTCTTTATGATTTCAACACTGGCAGCACAAACACAAACAGGCAGATGACTCAGCAGTTTCATCATTTTTGGACACCAGCCTCTTGCATTCAGTTTCTTCACATCCAGTCGTCATTTTACAGATGTGGAGCAGTGTAAGTACAGGAAGAACTGCGTGGAGACTGACGCCAAGTGGCTGCAGGCCAAAGAAGAAGAGCTGATGATGAAGCTGATAAAGAGGGAAGAGCTGATGAAGAAGAAGCAGGAGATCAGGAACCATCTGACTCATCTGAAGAAGGAGAGGAGAGAACTGCGCACTGCTGTGGAGGCTGCTGCCGGTAAAACACATAGACTTCTGTTGAAAAAGTGCTTGTTGTTAAATGACAAAGCTTTATTGTGTTTTAAGATTCAATCCAAAAGTGTTTATAGCTGTTCAAAATTGAAAGTTACAATAATCATAGGACTCTGAAAGATGTGTGGGGAGGGGGTTTCACACATCAAATGAAGAAACAAGTCTCGAATGTGGAAAAAGTTCTCAAACCTCTCCATTCAAGATGTTACCATGTACAAGTTTATTAACATGATAAAAATCCTGTCTCTCTTTCTCCATTAGGCAAACGTTGTCATGGCTCCCTGTCGGAGCGACTGAAGAAGGTGGAGGATGAGTGCAGGCAAAGGGAGGAGGAAAGGGTGAACCCGGAGCTGGAGCTGATGAAGGTGAAGGAGAGTCTGAAGAAGGCCCTGAGTGGAGGCGTCACCCTTGGCCTCACTATCAAACTGAAAGCTGGCTCCTCTGACCTCCAGGTCAGAACACTGAGCTGTACTATGCTGTCTTTTACTGCCCTGTGGTGCTTCATTACTCCCACAGCAGTTTACATTCAATTGCAAACAACTACCTGCATGCCGCCATTACCTGTCTAATTTTTTCCCTCTGTGTATATGTGTGTGTGTGTGTGTGTGTATATATGTGTGTGTGTGTGTGTGTGTGTGTGTGTGTGTGAGTGTGTGAGTGTGTGTGTGTGTGTGTGTGTTTGTAGTCACTGGGGATGTTGCGACAGACCCAGGAGTCCTCTCCTTTCTCCAGCTGTGACACCAGTGACACTGACTCCTGCTCCCTGCTGGTCAACAGTGCCTCATTGCTCCGTCGGCAGCAGGGCAGCCAGAAGGCCTCACCAGTCCGTGGACACGTCCTCAGGAAGACCAAAGTCAGAGCTCACAATGTAGACTGGGACCAGACTGATGTATAATGGTTTGCAATATACTAGGACAGTTTTTGCAGTCCTGTTTCAACATGAGTCCCCTCATGCACAAAGTTCATGAGGACATTTTCCCACTTTGAGTGGAATTAACACATCGTCTTATCACCCAACATCAGTGTTGGATCTCACTAATGCTCTTGTGGCTGAATGGGATCAAATCCCTGAAAATAATAATTACTAATTTTTACTATATTTTTTATGACCAGTGTAGTACCTGTAGTACTGGAAACTGTGTTAAGTCACAATAACTAGTATATGGATCAGCAAATAGGGAAAGAAGAACATCACACTTGTGGCAGCAATGCCACGCCAAGCTGTGTGTCAGGGTGGAGAGAGCAGGAGAGGAGGAGCAGTGTGTCAAACACAACACACTAGAAGTGAAGCTATTCTATCTTTTTCACTTTTGGATAAAAATAAGTTTGTGTTTGTGGTTTGAACATTTAATCCACTACAAACTCCCCTTTAAATCATTGAAATGTTTTATCTTGTACATTATTCATATAGTGTTTGTGGCTGCAACGTCCCTGGTAGCTCATCTCTGTGAAGCACATTGTGCTTCCTCCTGGAATGAAATGTATGATATAAATAAAGTTTTGTTTGCTTTCTTGATAATGTCAAAGTCAAATTCATGTAAATGTGGAGCATGCAAACTAAGTGTGTCTCTCTCTTTGTTTGTCTTGCAGGAATGGGAGCAGAAGAACAGCACATTAACCTCTCAACCCCTCACATCAGTCTCATGTTATTTCCTTTTTCTTTTTCTTTTTAAGAAATTGTGTTTATATTTATTTAAACTGTTCATACAGTCTGAGAGTGTTTTGAGGACACAAGCATAGCATTCACATGAACCAGAACAAGTTGCCTGTTTTAGTAAACTGTAAGTACCACAACATACAGAAATAGCAACCTTTTGAAACTTTTATACTATGGAGCATGTTTAGTGCACAAAGTTGTGCAACTTGTGTTGTCTGCTCTACTTTCTTCTTCAAGCAACCACCAGTCTCTTTGTTTCCTTTTCACTCAAATTCTGATTCTGTTTTACTTACTATATATATATATATATATATATATATATATATATATATATATATATATATATAGAGAGAGAGAGAGAGAGAGAGAGAGAGAGAGAGAGAGAGAGCTTGATGACCTCAAAATCTTGCTGTCCAATATGTATCAACATGCCACAACCTGAGGGACAGTGAATGACCCAGACACACACACACACACACACACACACACACACAAATACATGCATAAGATCATAAGAAGAATACTCTGTGGGTACATGCCAATGTTTTGGAGACAAACATTTACATATGTGATACTTTTTGCATACAGAATGCAACAGACCAGTGACTTTTGCCCCTAACAGAGAAGAGAAGCTGGTGTTGTATTTGACTAGATTTGCCTAAGAACAGCTAATATAGAGGCAGAGTTTCCTTTTAAGAGTAAACATCGACACACAGAGACCTCAGAGCAGCATCATGATGGAAAGGATTTTGTTCCTGTATCTCTCAGGTCAGTGAAATATTTAAAGGTATAATATGTAATTTTTCCGCATTCTAATGTCTAAAAATGACTAGACCTATGTTATATATTTTGTTGAGTTGTGTTCAAACCCAGAGAAATCTGTAATTTCAGTCAAGGTAAGGGTCCGTTTCATTTGATTGGCAATTAATAGCATCATATCCCCTTTTTGCGTACGTCAGTGTTTTTGTTGTCTGGTAGAAGCTGTCATGAATTGAATTGTATCTTGTTTTAAGCCACATTTTTATGATACATTTTTTAGACCTTGGTTTTAGATCTTTTAATTGGATAAAGGATTTCAGTCATCAGACGTATTATTAGTATTATATAGTAAAATTTCATTTTACTGTAATAATTACAAAATGTTAGAGTCACCTCACATGTTAAAAAGTGGTGTTTTCCTCACAGGCTGGTCCATCTTCTCCACATGTCGTCTCCATCAGTACCACTTTGTTGCTGAACCCATGAAGTGGACTGAAGCTCAGACCTACTGCAGAGAGACATACACAGACCTGGCCACCATTGAAAACACTGAAGACATGAACCAACTCATCAACACAGTTCCATCTGCTAGTCAGGTCTGGATTGGCCTGTACAGTAACATTGATTGGAAGTGGTCAGATGGGTACAGAGGGAGTGGAGCTGAATATAAGAACTGGGAAAATCTTGATGACAATGAGCCAGACTTTGGCGGGGGTCAGTTTTGCGTGAACATTGGAAACAGTGGAAGATGGTGGGATGATGGTTGTGCAATTGAATATCCATTCATCTGTTATAATGGTAAGTAACAGCAAAGCCTGTTTTCTTTCTTTAACCTGCATTAACAGATTTTTTGGCCAATTGGGAGCAGTGGAAAGATGTGATGAACACAACATTGTTGTTGCTTATTTACACATCCAGAAGTTGTGGAGCAACATTATCAAGTCCAATATTCACTCTCTGATAGTTCTGTTTTTGCTCTCTACCAACTCCTGAGGGAAATATCTGGCTCTTTAGCTGCTAAATGTTCCACTATGTTCACCAGCTAGTTGTTAACTGTGTGTGTTTGCAGCTTGATGCTGAGCAGGTAGTGTACAGTGACTTTTTAGAACCAGCTGTGGCAGAAAACAACACTGTGAGAGCGCTGAGAGTGAACCAAAACAGTAAAGAGCAGAAGCTCACTATAAAGCTTTGTAAAGCTGAGCTGCAGTCTGGTGATAATTCTCTGTAGGTTCATCACTACGAGCAACATGTCTGACATTAAATGTTATCATTTGATACATTGTTGACATAAAAAATATTGATTATAGCCGCTTTAAAATGTTATTTAAAAACTCAGTATATCAACAATTCCACTTTCCCCCAAAACTAACTGCAGGAACACAGCTGGATCCTCAATTTGTTTATATGAGTGAAAGAATGACCTGGTCCAATGCTCAGAGGTACTGCAGGAAGAACTTCATAGACCTGGCCACTGTGAGGAACAACACTGAGAACCAGCAGATCCACAACTTGGTGCTGACGAAAGACTGGGCATGGATCGGCCTGTACAGAGATCCTGACTCCTTCCTTTATAACTGGTCTGATGGCAGTGCCTACTCACTCACCTCATGGGGTGATAAACATTCAGTTTCAGGATCACTCAGATCGATGATGTGTGGTGTGCAGGAATCAAACCAATGGACATTTATGTCCTGTGAAGAGAGATTTCCATTTGTCTGCTACAGCATCCCTCCTGGTGAGTGGCTTACTGTCCTTCAGTGGAAGCCAGAGAATGCTGCATAACTTTAGTATAAATCATGTTTGAATGTACATGAAAAAATGTAAATATCAAAAAACTAATAGGATGAATGATTCATTTCTCCTTTCATTCTGTGTCTCACTAACAGTAAAGAGGCAGGTAGTTAAGCTGAGGATGAAGGTGCAGGACTCCTCTGTGGATCTCAATGACCCTGCTGTGAAAGCAAACATCCTGAAAAAGGCAAGTCTCCAAAATCCACCCTGAAAGTGTTACAAACAGTTTCAAGGTGACATATGTGGGAGCAGGTGTGCAGGTGTAGAAAGAGATTTTTATGCACCCACAGAAACCTCAGTAGTGCAGAACAGAAAGCAGCCATGACCTTTGATACAAAAGAGATAATTATTAATTAATCAAACTATTGATCCTTTTGTGATCTTGATATAACAAATGATTATTCCAGTGTGATAATAATTTATTTTCTTGTGACTGTACAATCATGATCTCATGATCACATGAAATGATAAAAACTGTCTCCACATGTTCATGGAAAATTTCTTTTGTAAACTGTTTTTGCCTCTTAAGAGAAAAGTCCACACCAATTTCTCCCATAAATTATTTTAAGATCAGGATCATAAAACAATAACACAAAGGTTTATCATGTGATCACAAGATGTTTTCAAGATGGCTTCCATCTGTGTTTTCCAGTTCCAGGACAGACTGAAGGAGCAAGGAGTGAGTGGAGTCACCCTGAAGTGGAGAGAACAGCCTGGTGGGAAAGTCTTCCACAAGGAGGGAAAAGAAGAGAAGAAGAAAAAAAGAAAGAAGACTGAGCTCTGAAATGAAAACCCAGCTTTACTTATCTGTAATCCATGTTGAATGTTGATTCTCTATCTGCTAACAATACACTATCATCAGCTTAACCGTAACCTTGACTACATCCTGTATAGAAGAGTTTTATCCTTCCTCATCAATATTACTGTGTGAAGTGTTTCAATCAAAGTCACTTTTCTTCCAAATAAAACATATGAGATGAGTCTTTGGCTTCAAGTTTACAGTGTGTGAACCAACCTGATAAAAGCAACAGACACACAGTTATGGCAGTGATTTATTGCAGAATAATAAAGTAATCTAGGTGATAATGGGAGCACTGGTAGTCTGCAAAGGCCTTCCATCCAAACGTTTG
This sequence comes from Thunnus albacares, assembly GCF_914725855.1. Taxonomy (NCBI): domain Eukaryota; kingdom Metazoa; phylum Chordata; class Actinopteri; order Scombriformes; family Scombridae; genus Thunnus; species Thunnus albacares. The sequence goes on along the minus strand of NC_058127.1, from coordinate 24,143,160 downwards.
AAATCTGTAGACTTCTGTTGCTGCACTCAAACAAAAACACTTTAGCAAAAGGCAAGAGAACTAAGAAAAGACACAACTGACACATGTGTGAAAAAGTGTGAGTATCTTATATAAATAATATGATATAGGCTGATAATATAGGCTGACACAGCAAAATGTATCCACTTCACATTCCCTCCATGACAGCCAGTGGAGGAAGAAGTTTTTACATCCTTTACTTCAAAGCAGCAATACTACAATATAACATAAGTATGATGAGTAAAACGTAGTAGAAGTATAACAAGTGAAAATAGTGGTTGTGCAGTGACGTTAATATGACATTATTAGATTATTAATACTGATGCATCAGTGTGTGAACAACATTTTATTGTCGTAGCTGGTTAAGGTGGAGCTAGTTTGAACTACTTTATATACAGCAAACTTAACTGTAGGTAGTTAAGTCCAGTGGTTCCCAACCTAGGGGTTGGGCCCCTCCAAAGGGTCCCAAGATAAATCTGAGGGGTTGTGAGATGATTGATGGGAGAGGAAAGAGGTTAAAAGACAAGTGAAACACTGGTTTAATCTTTAATGTGTTGTATTTTATATCATGAGTGTTTTTATGTTAAATAAAATATTCTGTAAAGTAACTAGTGACTATAGGTGTTAAATAAATGTATAATATTTCCTCAAATATTGTGGAATATAAGTGGCTAAAAATGGAAACATTCAAATAGAGTACAAGTACCTCAACATTGTACTGAAGTACAGTATTTGATTAAATGTAGTTAGTTTGTTGTCAGATGATGACAGGAACATGTCATGTGACTGAGCACCTCTGTTATTTTACACACCATTGGACAAACTATGTGCTCCTACAAACATGGTTGTGAACGTCACACCAAACCTCTGTAAATATGTCAGGTCTAAATAATTACACACAACTAAAGAATATACAGATACATAGTGGGATTATAGTGAATTATCAATGACTGCATGAGCACATACTGTGTTTCATATTGCATACATGCTGAGCTCTCCACGTATCTGTGTGTGAGAATTAAAATGTAACACTGCACTCTTGTGTTTGCATGTGTGTATTGTTGGCTACAAAGTGAGAGTCTAGTAAATGTGGGAACAAAGTGAGAGACAGACATGTAAAACAAGAGGGGAGGATGTGATTTGTTGTTGTAGTATTACTGAACTACAGCTGATTGCATGTTACCCTTTTGAAATAATCTCACTACCATAGGATCATTAAAATGGTTTGCTTGACAAAACATCTGAAATATCTTCATTTTAGAGGAGTCATTGAACCTCTCCTGTATTTCTCTCTTTGTTGGTAATGATTTACTGAGTCCTATTGCATTTCTACATGAGATGCTTGAGAGAATTTGAGGAAGACAGATAACAGAGAGAGAAAATAAAACATGTATTGAGTTCAGTAAAGTGACTTATTTGGATGTAGTTTGGTTAAACTAAGAACTTGTAGTTTTGTATTGATTTGCAGCCTTGTAACATTTAGATAGGAGCTGTGTTAAGTGGCCTTTTTTGACACAAATGATAATGATGTAATAATAAACAACTCATCTTAATCTGGTTTCTTGGAGAGTGGATGTCACCCTTCGCTGATGAAACCTTCCGTGACCATGAACCTGGGAAGAATCTCCTGTGTGTCTGACACAGTTAGAGTGTAAGGTTGATAACAGAGATGGGGGGAGAAATTACTCACCTTGCACAGCATTTCTGGAGAAGAAACTCAGGCACAGCGCAGATGAGTAGAGGAGAAAGCACTTGCTGCCAAACGGGCTGCCTGCATGAGAAAGATGTAAGATGAGAGGCCAGACAAGAACGAGCAACAGACATCGTTTTTACCTTTATTTATCTCACCTGAGATGGGGAGACAGAAGCAACCCCCTCCCCAGTGTGGTGCCTCTAACACCTGGAACACACAGCCTACCTTCACCTGAACAGTGTGTGTGCACCGCTGAACTGCTGCGGCTCGCACACCCGCAGTGTCCACACAGACAGCGTTGCTAACAGAATGTTTCATATCATTTCATTTGCATTTAGTTTAGATAGTAAAAGGTTAAGAAGTGTGTGCTAACTCTGAGGGGCATGGTGGGGTCAAGTTAGGTCTACTAGTTAGCTCTCACAGCATTGTTATCTTCACTCTTTATTATTTCTTTATTTATTTATTTATTTATTATTCTTCCGTACATTTTTTGATCAGTAACTGCTCCTACATACTTTCAGCTACAAAAACCATTCATATATCCAAACATTAAGCTTTTTTCAGATATTTTTACATTTTTACAATGTAAGTGAATGGCAGAAAATGACACACATACATGCATACTGTCCCACATACTGTACATAATAATAATAATAATAATAATAATAATAATAATAATAATAATAATAATAATAACAATAATAATAATAACTTTATTTGTATTGCACCTTTCATACAAAAAATGCAGCTCAAAGTATAAACTGTACATATTGTACATACATACTGTACATACATACATACATGCTGTACATATATAGATATATACATGTTGTGTCTGTACATGCGCATACAGTAACACAAACTGACATAGAAACACACACACATACTAAAACACACATTACTGACACATAAAGACAATAATTGTTTTTTCTGTCTTTATGAAGACTTTTATTCACACACACACACAAACTGTTTTTTCTATCTTTATCAGGACCTTTACTGACAAACACACACACACACACAAACTGTTTTTTCTATCTTTATGGGGACGTTTACTGACAAACACACAATGCGTTTCAGTTAATATCAGCTTTTTTTTTAAAAGCTGTTATCAGAATTGCTTCAGCAATTTCTTTAAGCTTTCAGCTTCCGATGAATTTCACCCTTCATCATTCACAGCTGCTTGCAGAGGCAGCAGTGGTAGCAGTAGCTGGCAGCAGCAGCAGCTGACAGCCTCCAGCTCTCTTATGCATCCATCTTGTTGGTTATACTGATTATTTCACCAGTTAAACCCCCACTATCATCGCTGCAAGTGAAGAAAATCCCTCCAGATGACACCAAATTCCTCAAACAAGCCAAAAACACTCAAACAAACCTCCATACTAACTGTCAGGAGGGGAACTCACAACAAATAAGGAAAATAACACCAAATCTCAGTCTGGAAGCAGGTAAATCAACAGGCAGACCAAAGTAAAAGATGGTGAACATGGAGGTGAATGATAGTCCTGGTTAGGGGTGTAATGGTACACCAAATTCATGGTTTGGTGTGTACCTCGGTTTTCACGGTTCGGTACAATTTCGGTACAGCAGGAAGAAAAAAGAAAGGTAGAAAATACCATTTTGGTCTTTCATTTTGAAAAATGTAAACATCCAACAATGGCTCATTGACTATAACTATTACTGAAGCAGTTTAGTTTTGCTGCTGTGGAAAACAGAAAACAACCTTTATGTTTCTTGCAAGGAGTCAGGACACCTGCTGACAGCTGTTTTATGTTGATTTATGGTCTAACTGTATATAAAGTAATTAAACCTAGCTCCACCTCTTAGTAGCTACAACTGTAGCATGCTGCTGACAAACTGGTGCTTCATATTAATAATCTAATGATTTAATATATAATAATATATCAGTCAGAGGGACCAAACCACTACTTTTACTTTAATACATTTTAACTAAATGTTTATCTCTCAGAACTGGTTCTTACGACGTGCTGTCTGAACACGTCAGAAATCAAATAGTTGTTCTGAACGACGAAAAACGAACAAACGAAACGAACGAAAAGCCGACCGTCACAGAGAGGGGAGGGGGACATGGTATTGTTTCATTAAGGAGATAAAGGCACATATTTTAATGGTAGTGTTGCACTTGGTCAGTATTATGGGTCACTTGTTTGTCATTCTGATGGCAGGGTAACCCAGGCTACCTTGGCTAAGCTGGCTAAAACACCAATGAGTATGTTAGGAACTCATGCTCTAGAGTTATTGTTCCTTATGTCGGACTAAGTGGATTATTAAACTATTTTGAAAGTAATTGTCAAGGTCACGGAGCGTATTCTTCGTACAACTGGATGCACCGAACCGTAATGTCCGTACTGTGACGGTTCAGGACGAATACATGTACTGTTATACCCTTAGTCCTGGTGTAATTAATGACAGCTTAAGGCTGTGGGTGTGAGTTCAGTGGGTTTCTGGGCAGTTCATGTCTTACCAGTGTCCTGATAATCAAGGCTATGCTCTCTTTTTATTTTTTCCCACATGTTGGTTTGGGGTCTCGCTGTCCTGGAGAATCTTACCGTCAGATTTCACGGGGAATGCAGCATCACACACAGGATCTAAGGGCTCTAAAGCTCAGATTATTAGAGTGGGGGTTCAATAGCATTTTATTCAAACCTGAATCCAGTATGCAATTTATTTTGATTTAACTTTTAAGAATTGTAAGTAACAACCAACATTTTTTCAAGTTTCCTTTTTGCCAGAATTTTGAAGTTTGCTAACAGCATTGTGGATCAAGTCTTGAATAGAGACAAAGTTTTTTCATCCCTCTTTTCATCTATGTATTGACTAGTCACTTAGTTTCTTTGGTAAAACATCTACGGTATGAGACTGTTAAATTTGTTCAGAAGACACATGTAAACAGACACACAGAGTAAACAGACATTAGCAGTTTGAAGCTATAGCTCTCACAGTCATGTTGTTTAATATGAAAAGAGTCTTAATTTCATCACTATTGTCTACTATTATTTCCTGTGTTGTACAACATTATGTGCATATTTGATTGAATTTGAGCTGTTTTTCCTTCACAATGTTGTTAATGGTTTTTAACTCAAATGTATTATTTATGTGTATTTTAATTGTGTTTACTTATGTCTGATGTTTTATCTTGCATATTATTCATATAGTGTTTGTGGCTGCAACTTCCCTGGTAGCTCAGCTCTGTGAAGCACATCATGCTTCCTCTTGTGCTTCCTTTCTTGATAATATCAAAGTCAAATCCATGTAAATGTGGAGCATGCAAACTAAGTGTGTGTCTCTGTTTGTTTGTTTTGCAGGAATGAGAGCAGAAAAACAGAACATAAACCTCTCAACCCCTCACATCAGTCTCATGTTATTTCCTCTTTTTTCTTTTTAAGAAATTGTGTTTATATTTATTTAAACTGTTCATACAGTCTGAGAGCGTGTTGAGGACACAAGCATAGCATTCACATGAACCAGAACAAGTTGCCTGTTTTAGTAAACTGTAAGTACCACAACGTACAGACATAACAACCTTTTGAAACTTTTATACTATGGAGCATGTTTAGTGCACAAAGTTGTGCAACTTGTGTTGTCTGCTCTACTTTCTTCTTCAAGCAACCACCAGTCTCTTTGTTTCCTTTTCACTCAAAATCTGATTCAGTTTGGGTTCAAAAAGGTCAAAACCAAGTATTTATTTGTAAATGTTTGAAGGAAATACTAGCTTCCCTTTGTTTATTTATGTTGATATACTTTAAATGTTTTACTTACTATATATACGTGTGTGTGTGTGTGTGTGTGTGTGTGTGTGTGTGTGAGTATAGACATACACACACACACACACAGACACACAGATTTCAAAGAGCTTAATGATCTCAAAATCTTGCTGTCCAATATGTGTCAACATGTCACAACCTGAGGGACAGTGAATGACCCACACACACACACACACACACACACACACACACACACACACACACACACACAAATACATGCATAAGATCATAAGAAGAATACTCTGTGGGTACATGCCAATGTTTTGGAGACAAACATTTACATATGTGATACTTTTTGCATACAGAATGCAACAGACCAGTGAGTTTTGCCCCTAACAGAGAAGAGAAGCTGGTGTTGTATTTGACTAGATTTGCCTAAAAACAGCTAATATAGAGGCAGAGTTTCCTTTTAAGAGTAAACATCGACACACAGAGACCTCAGAGCAGCATCATGATGGAAAGGATTTTGTTGAGTGTCCTGTATCTCTCAGGTCAGTGAAATATTTAAAGGTATAATATGTAATTTTTCCGCATTCTAATGTCTAAAAATGACTAGACCTTTGTAATATATTTTGTTGAGTTGTGTACTTACATCATCCCAAATGCTTCCAGCAATGTTCATACCCAGAGAAATCAATAATTTTAATCAAGGTAAGGGTCTGTTTCATTTGGTCGGCAGTTAATGGCATCATATCACCTTTGTATGTATGTCAGTGTTTTTGTTGTCTGGTAGAAGCTGTCATGAATAATTGACTTTTCAAGCCACATTTTTATGATACACTTTTTAGATCCTGGTTGTTTTAACTATATCTTTTGACCAGATGAAGGATTTTAGTCATCGGATGTCTGGATCTTAAGTTATCAGAGAAACAAGCTGAGCAAACATTAACAGCAGTTCAGCTCACAGCCCCTCTGGACGTCTTGTGTCTGCTAAACAGTGTGGGAGAAACACTGATTTTTAAGGTGAAACTGCTTTATTCAGTGTTTTTACTGGTTTCAATCAGCGGGTCTGTTTGTTTTGGAGAGGAGGAGACCTCTGTGGATAATTTGGCTCCTGGTAAAAACCTCCTGAACGATGAACACTGAAGGAATCCTAACAGGGAGAAGCTGACTGCAATGACTGCAATGGTGGTTATTTCACAATGAAGACAACAACTCCCATGATCCCACACTACTTCATGATGTCATCAAACTGTATTTCATTATTGTTTTGATTAAGAGACCACTAGCAGCAGAAATGACATATTGTGTGTAAATAATGTCTAACAGTGTTTATTATTTCATTATACTGTAATACTCAAAAATGTTAGAGTCACCTCACATGTTAAAAAGTGGTGTTTTCCTCACAGGCTGGTCCATCTTCTCCACATGTCGTCTCCATCAGTACCACTTTGTTGCTGAACCCATGAAGTGGACTGAAGCTCAGACCTACTGCAGAGAGACATACACAGACCTGGCCACCATTGAAAACACTGAAGACATGAACCAACTCATCAAAACAGTTTCATCTGCTAGTCAGGTCTGGATTGGTCTGTACAGTAACATTGATTGGAAGTGGTCAGATGGGTACAGAGGGAGTGGAGCTGAATATAAGAACTGGGAAAATCTTGATGACAATGAGCCAGACTTTTACGGGGGTAAGCAGTTTTGCGTGAACATTGGAAACAGTGGAAGATGGTGGGATGATGGTTGTGCAATTGAATATCCATTCATCTGTTATAATGGTAAGTAATAGCAAAGCCTATTTTCTTCCTTTAACCTGTATTAATAGATTTTTTGGCCAATTGGGAGCAGTGGAAAGATGTGATGAACACAACATTGTTGTTGCTTATTTACACATCCAGAAGTTGTGGAGCAACATTATCAAGTCCAATATTCACTCTCTGATAGTTCTGTTTTTGCTTTCTACCAACTCCTGAGGGAAATATCTGGCTCTTTAGCTGCTAAATGTTCCACTATGTTCACCAGCTAGTTGTTAACTGTGTGTGTTTGCAGCTTGATGCTGAGCAGGTAGTGTACAGTGAGTTTTTAGAACCAGCTGTGGCAGAAAACAACACTGTGAGAGCGCTGAGAGTGAACCAAAACAGTAAAGAGCAGAAGCTCACTATAAAGCTTTGTAAAGCTGAGCTGCAGTCTGGTGATAATTCTCTGTAGGTTCATCACTACGAGCAACATGTCTGACATTACATGTTATCATTTGATACATTATTAACATAAAAATATTGATTATAGCTGCTTTAACATTATTTAGAAACTCAGTATATCAACAATTCCACTTTCCCCCAAAACTAACTGCAGGAACACAGCTGGATCCTCAATTTGTTTATATGAGTGAAAGAATGAACTGGTCCAATGCTCAGAGGTACTGCAGGGAGAACTTCATAGACCTGGCCACTGTGAGGAACAACACTGAGAACCAGCAGATCCACAACTTGGTGCTGACGAGAAACTGGGCATGGATCGGCCTGTACAGAGATCCTGACTCCTTCCTTTATAACTGGTCTGATGGCAGTGCCTACTCACTCACCACATGGGGTGATAAACATTCAGTTTCAGGATCACTCAGATCGATGATGTGTGGTGTGCAGGAATCAAACCAATGGACATTTATGTCCTGTGGAGAGAGATTTCCATTTGTCTGCTACAGCATCCCTCCTGGTGAGTGGCTTACTGTCCTTCAGTGGAAGCCAGAGAATGCTGCATAACTTTAGCATAACTCATGTTTGAATGTACATGAAAAAATGTAAATATCAAAAAACTAATAGGATGAATGATTCATTTCTCCTTTCATTCTGTGTCTCACTAACAGTAAAGAGGCAGGTAGTTAAGCTGAGGATGAAGGTGCAGGACTCCTCTGTGGATCTCAATGACCCTGCTGTGAAAGCAAACATCCTGAAAAAGGCAAGTCTCCAAAATCCACCCTGAAAGTGTTACAAACAGTTTCACGGTGACATATGTGGGAGCAGGTGTGCAGGTGTAGAAAGAGATTTTTATGCACCCACAGAAACCTCAGTAGTGCAGAACAGAAAGCAGCCATGACCTTTGATACAAAAGAGATAATTATTAATTAATTAAACTGTTGATCCTTTTGTGATCTTGATATAACAAATGATTATTCCAGTGTGATAATAATTTATTTTCTTGTGACTGTACAATCATTATCTCATGATCACATGAAATGATAAAAACTGTCTCCACACGTTCATGGAAAATTTCCTTCGTAAATTGTTTTTACCTCTTAAGAGAAAAGTCCACACCAATTTCTCCCATAAATTATTTTAAGATCAGGATCATAAAACAATAACACAAAGGTTTATCATGTGATCACAAGATGTTTTCAAGATGGTTTTCATTTGTGTTTTCCAGTTCCAGGACAGACTGAAGGAACAAGGAGTGAGTGGAGTCACCCTGAAGTGGAGAGAACAGCCTGATGGGAAAGTCTTCCACAAGGAGGGAAAAGAAGAGAAGAAGAAAAAAAGACAGAAGACTGAGCTCTGAAATGAAAACCCAGCTTTACTTATCTGTAATCCATGTTGAATGTTGATTCTCTATCTGCTAACAATACACTATCATCAGCTTAACCGTAACCTTGACTACATCCTGTATAGAAGAGTTTTATCCTTCCTCATCAATATTACTGTGTGAAGTGTTTCAATCAAAGTCACTTTTCTTCCAAATAAAACATATGAGATGAGTCTTTGGCTTCAAGTTTACAGTGTGTGAACCAACCTGGGAGGGAAAAAGAGAGAACGAAAACTGAGCTCTGAAATTTACATCCATCTGAAAGCCGTGTTTGATGTTGATTTTTTATCTAATACTTATAAAACACTAGTAGTTATCAGAATAGAGGATTTAACCATTACTTGCAATTTAGATGTGGCTTTGGCTTCAATTGTTTTAGTATAAAAATGGTAATTTCATCACTATTACTCTGTGAAGTGTTTTAATGAAAGTGGATAAATTTCCTGCAGAATAAAACATCTATAAAAGAAACATTTTGGTCCTGAACCCTTCAGCAAAAGGCAACAGAAGCACTAACCAGTGTTTACCAGTACTGAGAAAAATGCATCAACAATATTCATATAGGAAGTCATCACTGTGTAACTGTACCTTTTGAATAAGTCATCACTGGATGAAGACACACAGTATTTTAAATGACAGGTTACCTGTGTGGGAATAAAAGTGCAACACTGCCCTCCTGTGTTTACATGAGTTTATTGCCTTTGAGAACAAAGTGATGAAACATTGTGGGAAGCAAAAACAAACATTTGAATTTCATTGGACTCCTGTCGTAAAACACACAACACTGTGTGTGTGTAAATCATAAGAGATGAGTGGCAAAAAAAAACCTTATGAAGCTTTATGTCTTTATTTTGTTCATGTGTAAGCCATGTTGGATGTTGATGTCCTATCTACAGTCTGTTTCCTAGAAATGACTTTTAGATTCTACTAAACTGCACCAGCAAATATGTTTAGCAGGAAATGTAATGTTGACCCAGTTATGTTTTCTGTCAACATAATGAGTAAAATGTTCAGTGACAACAAAATATACAATCTTGCAGTATAATATCCACTTGGACTGACTAGTCTACAGCATTACTGAACTTTTTGATGGTTATGTTTAGGCACTTGGTGGAGGTTAGGGGAAGGGATAGGGTTAGATCATGGTCTTTTTGTAAAACAGAAAACATCTGCAGTGACTAGACACACGAGACACAACATATTTTCATTCACTTGAAAAACATCACCTGTGAACATAATCATGTTTGTGAAAGCAACATACATGAGAAAACAATTTAGTCATATATTCTAGTCAACAGGGTTGCTACAGTACTTATACTATTACCGGAAGTTATAAGAGTAGAGAACTTAACCATAACTTGACTTGACAAGACTATATATACAGCTTACAATAAAGCAAAATGTCTCACTAGAAAACAGTGTACAGATCAAGTGTACTTTGTGACACAGTATAGTGGTGAAGCAAATAGAATTAAACAAATCATTAAAAGAAACTGGGACATATTGAAAAGTGACAATTCTCTTAAAGAAGCTCCTCCAGATGCCGCTACCATCAGCTTCAGAAGAGCTCCAACCCTTACTGATAAACTTGTGAAGAGTCATCTCCCCTTGTACAACAGAAAATTTGATTAGGCATCAGGGCAGGTAACCACAAGTGCCGAGATTAAAATCATTGTGGTAATATGACCAATACCAACTACTTTACTGATATAACATCAGGTCGTAATTTATAAATTGCAGTTCCTCATATGTGGTTTACAGACACTTGACTGAACATAAACATGCTATAAGAACTGGCAACTCCCCATAACCGATGGCTCTACATTATAAAGAGGCTGACCACGGCAGCGGCAATTCTCTAAAGCTATCAGACATAGACCATATAGCAAACTGAATAAGGGGTGGGGACCAATTAAAAAGGTTCTTACAGAGAGAATTCTTTTGAATATACACATTGAAAGCTACACAATACCCTAGTTGAATGAGGAACTTGACTTCTCTCCTTTTCTGTAATTGTCTTTGATTTAGGTATCTGGGTTCATTGAACAACGTCAAGTGCCGGGATTTTATATATATATATATATATATATATATATATATATATATATATATATATATGTTAGTTTATTACCGTTTTTTGCCTTGACATTCCTTGATATTACGTAAATGCTTTGATGTGTGGTTTCCTCTGATGAACCGTATCTGTCATGTGACTTCACCAGTCTACATTAATCATGTTACTATTACCTGTCCATATTGATCATGTGATTACTTGCCAACATATATAAGAAGCAGCCTAAGGGCGACCATTTTGTACTTGCCCTGATGAAGGCCTTAATGGCTGAAAAGCATAGGCATGTTTTTAACTATGACTAAGAAGCCATGAAATATTACAGGCTTTTTACATTCATTACAATCTTGAGTGCCTCTGATCTTTTCAATAACTCATTACTGTCTGAATGATTAGAATTTGATTTTATTTTCAAAAACAGCGGGCATATGGTTGTTCAGATTACAAGTTCAGCTGAAGCTGAACGAGGCTTCAGCAGTGTGAGTTGGTGTGAGAGTGGCTATTAGCCCAGAAAAAACACTGGCAATAAACCTACATGACTACCGAGACATACATACCCACTCTATCTGACTAACTGACACTGCTGAAGCCTCAAATCACCAACATAGTTTTGAGTAAAGGGGGACCAAGAACCAACCTCTGGGGCTCAAAAATAAAGCCAACGCAGGAGTGCCAAAAACTGCAGTTCTTTGAATTGCCACTTGAGGCTCCAAAAGCGAATCAATCCTCATAGACCCCCTTGTAAAGATGCCCAACTTTACAGCAGAAATAAACATGTACAACCAAGTTGTTTTAATCCTTCACCTCTCACGTTCACACACGTCATTTGATACATTATTATAAAGACGTATTATAAAGACGTCCAAAGAAATTGATCTTAACAAATCAAATCAAATTTTCACAAAGTAATTATTTTATATTCTCAAGAGCTCAAGTTTATTATGTTGTGATCAGTTTTTTTTTTACAGATTGAATGTTGAAATCATTCATGTCTTCTCTGGGTTTCCAATAAAGTCGATGGCTTTCATTTGTGTTTCACATTTCCAGGACAGACTGAAGGAGAAAGGAGTGAGTGGAGTCACCCTGAAGTGGAGAGAAAAGCCTGGTGGGAAAGTTTTCCACAAGGAGGGAAAAAGAACTGAAGACAGAGAGAAAGAAAACTGAGCTCTGAAATTAAAATCAAACTACGGCTAACGGGAAACCTATGACGAATACTGATTCTATCTGCTAATAAAATGTACACATAGTTCACTGCCTTGTAGTTATCAGAGCACTAAACCATAACTTAGTACAAACTAGTCCTTTATCAATACTACTGTGTGTGATGTTCATAACTCCTAATGAAATGTAATCCTCTCCAGAATAAAACATATCTATGGATTGTTGTGTTTGCTTCAAGTTTACAGCAGTGCCAGTAAGTTCAAGTCTTATTTTGCATTGAGTTGTGCATTTTTAAAGCCACAAGAGGGCAGGCCATGCTTAGCTTAGCTTAGCTTAGCTTAGCTTAGCTTAGCTTAGCTTAGCTCAGCTAGCAGTATTTTTTACTCTGTTTTCTAAATACTCCAGAGGAGGTGAGGAAATTCATAACTGTTATTTTACTATTGTCATAACTATTCATTTCCACAGCCAGTTTTATTATCAGCCTTATTTAGTTTTATTGGATGATTTTACCCAAAGTACTTGGAGAAAAACAAGAACAAACCTACATTATAGTGTTAGAACCACATCTATAGACCTGACACATGACAAGCAAATGTTTCACCAGTTATTGACCTGTTAACACCCTGGAGCGGTAAAATAATAATAATAATTTGGGTCTACGAGAGTCAAAAAAGATAACATTAGTCTTTAGGTCAGAACACTGAGCTGTACTATGCTGTCTTTTACTGTCCTGGTGCTTCATTACTCCCACAGCAGTTTACTTTCAATTGCAAACAACTACCTGCATGCTGCCATTAACTGTCTAATTTTTTCTGTGTGCGTGTTTGTGTTTGTGTTTGTGTGTGTGTGTGTAGTCACCAGCAATGTTGTGACAGACCCAGGAGTCTTCTCCCTTCTCCAGCTGTGACACCAGTGACACTGAGTCCTGCTCCCTGCTGGTCAACAGTGCCTCACTGCTCTGACGGCAGCAGGGCGGCCAGAAGGCCTCACCAGTCCAAGGACACGTCCTCAGGAAGGCCAAGGTCAGAGTTCACAATGCAGACTGGGACTAGAGTGATGTATAATGGTTTGCAGTATTCTGGGACAGTTTTTGCAGTCCTGTTTCAACATGAGTCCCCTCATGCACAAAGTTCATTAAGACATTTTCCCACATTCTTGAGTAGAATTAACACATCGTCTTATCACCCAACATCAGTGTTGGATCTCACTAATGCTCTTGTGGCTGAATGGGATCAAATCCCTGCAGCCAGGTTCCAACATCTTATGGAAAGGAAAACTATTTTTTTTACATCCTGGATTTTATTTTTGTAGCTCTGACTCATGGTTCTGTCAGTTATGATGACTCACCAAAATATTTACTCATTTTTACTATATTTTTTATGACCAGTGTAGTACCTGTAGTACTGGAAACTGTGTTAAGTCACAATAACTAGTATATGAATCAGCAAATAGGGAAAGAAGAACATCACACTTGTGGCAGCAATGCCACGCCAAGCTGTGTGTCAGGGTGGAGAGAGGAGGAGAGGAGGAGCAGTGTGTCAGACACAACACACTAGAAGTGAAGCTATTCTATCTTTTTCACTTTTGGATAAAAATAAGTTTGTGTTTGTGGTTTGAACATTTAATCCACTACAAACTCCCCTTTAAATCATTGAAATCCTGCAGCACATGTTCATCAAGCCAAGTTTTATTTAGACTTTTTTATTTATTCTGACAGGTTTGAGGCTAGAGTAGGCAAGTGCTGAAAATCTTTGTAAAAATAATCTTTTTTGCTCATTTTCCAAAACCATTTTCTTCTATTATTTTCTGTATTGTACAACATTATGTACATATTTGGCTGCAACATCCGTGGTAGCTCAGCTCTGTAAAGCACATTGTGCTTCCTCCTGGAATGAAATGTACAATATAAATAAAGTTTTGTTTGCTTTCTTGATAATGTCAAAGTCAAATCCATGTAAATGTGGAGCATGCAAACTAAGTGTGTGTCTCTGTTTGTTTGTTTTGCAGGAATGGGAGCAGAAGAACAGCACATAAACCTCTCAACTCCTCACATCAGTCTCATGTTATTTCCTCTTTTTTTTCTTTTTAAGAAATTGTGTTAATATTTATTTAAACTGTTCATACAGTCTGAGAGCGTGTTGAGGACACAAGCATAGCATTCACATGAACCAGAACAAGTTGCCTGTTTTAGTAAACTGTAAGTACCACAACATACAGACATAACAACCTTTTGAAACTTTTATACTATGGAGCATGTTTAGTGCACAAACTTTCTTCTTCAAGCAACCACCAGTCTCTTTGTTTCCTTTTCACTCAAAATCTGATTCAGTTTGGGTTCAAAAAGGTCAAAACCAAGTATTTATTTGTAAATGTTTGAAGGAAATACTAGCTTCCCTTTGTTTATTTATGTTGATATATTTTAAGTGTTTTACTTATATATATATATTTATATTTATATATATATATGTGTGTGTGTGTGTGTGTGTGTGTGTGTGTGTGTGTGTGTGTGTGTGTGTGTGTGTGTTCGTGTGTGTGTATACACATACACACACAGAAATTTCAAAGAGCTTAATGACCTCAAAATCTTGCTGTCCAATATGTATCAACATGCCACAACCTGAGGGACAGTGAATGGCCCACACACACACACGCACGCATGCACACACACACACACACACACAAATACATGCATAGGATATACTGTTTATAATTAATATATATCAGTCTTAATGTTGGAGAAGTACCACTCCATTCTTCAGAGACATGCTGTACCCTCTGGTTTGCATCTTTGTGGAGAAGGATTCATACTGCAGCAGGATAATGACCCCAAACACACCTCAAAGCTTTGCAAGAACTACTGAAGACCAAAGAAGACCAAGGAGTCCTGACTGTCATGGACTTTCCTCCACAGTCACCTGACCTCAACCCCATTGAACATTTATGGGGACACTTGAAGACTGAGAAAGCCAAACTTTCTGTGACATCACAAGAAGCTCTTTGGAACATTGTCAAATCCTGCTGGGATAACGAGGCTCATCAGGTTTTCAACAGACTTGTGGAGTCCATGCCAGCTGGAGTGCATGATGTCATTAAAGTAAAAGGAGGAAATACTAAGATATTCTGTAATTCATGTACATTTTTCAAAGATTAAATTTTTCACTCAAATTGTTAAGCTGATATTATCATTTGTAATGAAAGAAATAGTTTTACATTCAGAACAAATACAAAATAGAAGTATCTTGACTAGAGGTCTCAGACTTTGGATCCCACTGTACATGTACATCCTTTTTTTTCATTTTCTGGAGTCTCGTCCTGTGTGGAATCTTAGAAAGCACTTGTGTTTGTTGGTAAACCAGAGATGATCATCACACTTAATACAATATATTTGTATGCATCTATTCAACCCTTTAGACTATAAAATGTACTTGTGTCTGTTATTGCCAGTGAGTAGTAGATAGCAAAAACATGAACCAGATCATCATTTTACACAATAAAACATCACCATCATTCAGAATGTCTCAACATTTACACACACAAATGCACTAATTATGTCTCGAGACAACACATGAAAAATCACATCTTAGAAAAAATAAAACATGTCTTTAAACCATCAGTTCAGTTTTTTTTTAGAGATTAAAGCACATGCTTGTATTTTTTTAAAGGTTGTCTTGATTTCAAGGTGTTATATAGTCAAATATATCTGACCCTTTTCTAGCACTGTGCCACATGTGGCTCCACTTCCTGAAAGTGTGTCCCACCCCAAAAATGCAACATTATACCCACTTCAGCTCCTCATCTGATTTGATAGAAACTTCTGATCAAGGTTTACAATGTGTGAAAATTACAATATGTATAAGTGAAAGGCTCAGAAAGCTTCCTGCTGCCTGCCAACAATATGCAGTAGAGTAGTGGTGTAGAGGTGTTAACCACATTTAAAAATTTCAAACATCCAGCCCAGCCTCTCTGTGAACAGGTATCATTGGAACTACTTTCTACTGAAGAAATAGTCCCAATGAAAACTGATCACAGTGAATTCTGTTTGGAGTAATGAAGACTCCAGAGGGAGATGTTGCTGCTGAATTATCTGAATGACACTTTTTCAACACTGTGAGCTCCAAAAAACAAACAAACAAAAAATTGTATAGAAGACAGAAATCTCAGAAAAACATAAAGACAAATAAAACTGAAACTCTGCATGCTAGATACGACTGGAGGTAAGTGAGAAATAAAATATACATTTCTGTAGTTGGGATGAACTGATCCATTCAAATCAACACCTTTGCACACGACCAAAGTGTGACTCTGAAAAAACAGTCTATACTATACTATATGCAAATACTTTTTGCATATAGAATGCAACAGAATAGTGACTTTTGCCCCTAACAGAGAAGAGAAGCTGGTGTTGTATTTGACTAGATTTGCCTAACAATAGCTAATATAGAGGCAGAGTTTCCTTTCAACAGTGAACATCGACACACAGAGACCTCAGAGCAGCATCATGATGGAAAGGATCTTACTGGGTGTCCTGTATCTCTCAGGTCAGTGAAATATTTAAAGGTATAATATGTAACTTCTCCGCATTCTAATGTCTAAAAATGACTAGATCTATGTTATATATTTTGTTGAGAAACCCAGAGAAATCTGTAATTTCAATCAAGGTAAGGGTCCGTTTCATTTGGTCGGCAGTTAATAGCATCATATCCCCTTTTTGCGTATGTCAGGGTTGTTGTTGTCTGGTAGAAGCTGTCATGAATTCAATTGTATTGTTTAAGTCACATTTTTATGATAGACTTTTTAGACCTTGGTTTTAGATCTTTTAGTCGGGTGAAGGATTGTTAGTATTATATAGTATTATTTCATTTTACTGTAATAGTTAAAAAATGTTAGTCACCTTACATGTTAAAAAGTGGTGTTTTCCTCACAGGCTGGTCCATCTTCTCCACATGTCGTCTCCATCAGTACCACTTTGTTTCTGAGCGCATGAATTGGACTGAAGCTCAGACCTACTGCAGAGAGACATACACAGACCT
Source organism: Thunnus albacares (assembly GCF_914725855.1). NCBI lineage: Eukaryota > Metazoa > Chordata > Actinopteri > Scombriformes > Scombridae > Thunnus > Thunnus albacares. The sequence goes on along the minus strand of NC_058127.1, from coordinate 24,125,880 downwards.
GGTCACCATTGAAAACACTGAAGACATGAACCAACTCATCAACACAGTTCCATCTGCTGGTAATAACAGTCAAGTCTGGATTGGCCTGTACAGAGTCATTGATTGGAAGTGGTCAGATGGGTACAGAGGGAGTGGAGCTGAATATAGGGACTGGGGATCCAATCAACCAGATTTAAGGGCTGATGAATTCTGTGCAATGACTGGAGATAGTCGTCACTCATGGTACGATTATTATTGCTCACGTGCATATGATTTTGTCTGTTATAATGGTAAGTACCCAGCTAAGCATCATTTCTTCTCTAATAATGATTACATTGAAGTACAGAACTTTAAATCAAAGATTCAGTTTTCCTCAATAATTTATCTGCAGGAACACAGCTGGATCCTCAATTTGTTTTTGTGAATCAAGAGATGTCTTGGTTTGATGCTCAGAGGTACTGCAGGGAGAACTTCATAGACCTGGCCACTGTGAGGAACGACACTGAGAACCGGGAGGTCAAGAATTTGGTGCCCAGTGGAGACTGGGCATGGATCGGCCTGTACAGAGATCCTGGTATTAACTGGTCTGATGGCAGTCCCTACTCGTTCACCAATTGGAGTGGCTCATTTTCAGTTTCAGAATCACACAGATTGGTGAAAATGATGTGTGGTGTGCAGGAATCAAACCAATGGACATTTATGTCCTGTGAAGAGAGATTTCCATTTGTCTGCTACAGCATCCCTCCTGGTGAGTGGTTTACTGTCCTTCAGTGGAAGCCAGAGAATGCTGCATAACTTTAGCGTAAATCATGTTTGAATGTACATGAAAAAGTGTAAATATCACAGAACTAATATGACAGCAAATGAATCATTCATTTCTCCTCTCATTCTGTGTCTCAGTACCAGTAAAGAGGTGGGTAGTTAAGCTGAGGATGAAGGTGCAGGACTCCTCTGTGGATCTCAATGACCCTGCTGTGAAAGCAAACATCCTGAAAAAGGCAAGTCTCCAAACTCCAGACTGGGTTAGGGGCTGGTGTGTCTCAAACAGGTCTAGAATACTTGTTTACATGCTTATTCTGCTTGATGTGTTTTGCCACTATGAAGTTTGATTATATCTAAAAACCAATGGGGGGTTTTAGACACAACAACAACAACACAATAGGGGGGATGAATGTTTCAAAATGGCTTCCATCTGTGTTTCCCAGTTCCAGGACAGACTGAAGGAGCAAGGAGTGAGTGGAGTCACCCTGAAGTGGAGAGAACAGCCTGATGGGAAAGTCTTCCACAAGGAGGGAAAAGAAGAGAAGAAGAAAAAAAGACAGAAGACTGAGCTCTGAAATGAAAACCCAGCTTTACTTATCTGTAATCCATGTTGAATGTTGATTCTCTATCTGCTAACAATATACTATCATCAGCTTAACCGTAACCTTGACTACATCCTGTATAGAAGAGTTTTATCCTTCCTCATCAATATTACTGTGTGAAGTGTTTCAATCAAAGTCACTTTTCTTCCAAATAAAACATATGAGATGAGTCGTTGGCTTCAAGTTTACAGTGTGTGAACCAACCTGATAAAAGCAACAGACACACAGTTATGGCAGTGATTTATTGCAGAATAATAAAGTAATCTAGGTGATAATGGGAGCACTGGTAGTCTGCAAAGGCCTTCCATCCAAACTTTTGAAATCTGTAGACTTCTGTTGCTGCACTCAAACAAAAACACTTTAGCAAAAGGCAAGAGAACTAAGAAAAGACACAACTGACAAATGTATCAAAAAGTGTGAGTATCTTATATAGATAATATGATATAGGCTGATAATATAGGCTGACACAGCAAAATGTATCCACTTCACATTCCCTCCATGACAGCCAGTGGAGGAAGAAGTTTTTACATCCTTTACTTCAAAGCAGCAAAACTACAATATAACATAAGTATGATGAGTAAAACGTAGTAGAAGTATAACAAGTGAAAATAGTGGTTGTGCAGTGATGTTAATATGACATTATTAGATTATTAATACTGATGCATCAGTGTGTGAACAACATTTTATTGTTGTAGCTGGTTAAGGTGGAGCTAGTTTGAACTACTTTATATACAGGAAACTTAACTGTAGGTAGTTAAGTCCAGTGGTTCCCAACCTAGGGGTTGGGCCCCTCCAAAGGGTCCCAAGATAAATCTGAGGGGTCGTGAGATGATTGATGGGAGAGGAAAGAGGTTAAAAGACAAATGAAACACTGGTTTAATCTTTAATGTGTTGTATTTTATATCATGAGTGTTTTTATGTTAAATAAAATATTCTGTACAGTAACTAGTGACTATAGGTGTTAAATAAATGTATAATATTTCCTCAAATATTGTGAAGTACAAGTGGCTAAAAATGGAAACATCCAAGTAAAGTACAAGTACCTCAAAATTGTACTGAAGAACAGTATTTGATTAAATGTACTTAGTTTGTTGTCAGATGATGACAGGAACATGTCATGTGACTGAGCACCTCTGTTATTTTACACACCATTGGACAAACTATGTGCTCCTACAAACATGGTTGTGAACGTCACAGCAAACCTCTGTAAATATGTCAGGTCTAAATAATTACACACAACTAAAGAATATACAGATACATAGTGGGATTATAGTGAATTATCAATGACTGCATGAGCACATACTGTGTTTCATATTGCATACATGCTGAGCTCTCCACGTATCTGTGTGTGAGAATTAAAATGTAACACTGCACTCTTGTGTTTGCATGTGTGTATTGTTGGCTTCAAAGTGAGAGTCTAGTAAATGTGGGAACAAAGTGAGAGACAGACATGTAAAACAAGAGGGGAGGATGTGATTTGTTGTTGTAGTTTTACTGAACTACAGCTGATTGCATGTTACCCTTTAGAAATAATCTCACTACCATAGGATCATTAAAATGGTTTGCTTGACAAAACATCTGAAATATCTTCATTTTAGAGGAGTCATTGAACCTCTCCTGTATTTCTCTCTTTGTTGGTAATGATTTACTGAGTCCTATTGCATTTCTACATGAGATGCTTGAGAGAATTTGAGGAAGACAGATAACAGAGAGAGAAAATAAAACATGTTTTGAGTTCAGTAAAGTGACTTATTTGGATGTAGTTTGGTTAAACTAAGAACTTGTAGTTTTGTATTGATTTGCAGCCTTGTAACATTTAGATAGGAGCTGTGTTAAGTGGCCTTTTTTGACACAAATGATAATGATGTAATAACAAACAACTCATCTTAATCTGGTTTCTTGGAGAGTGGATGTCACCCTTCGGTGATGAATCCTTCCGTGACCATGAACCTGGGAAGAATCTCCTGTGTGTCTGACACAGTTAGAGTGTAAGGTTGATAACAGAGATGGGGGGAGAAATTACTCACCTTGCGCAGCATTTCTGGAGAAGAAACTCAGGCACAGTGCAGATGAGTAGAGGAGAAAGCACTTGCTGCCAAACGGGCTGCCTGCATGAGAAAGATGTAAGATGAGAGGCCAGACAAGAACGAGCAACAGACATCGTTTTTCCCTTTATTTATCTCACCTGAGATGGGGAGACAGAAGCAACCCCCTCCCCAGTGTGGTGCCTCTAACACCTGGAACACACAGCCTACCTTCACCTGAACAGTGTGTGTGCACCGCTGAACTGCTGCGGCTCGCACACCCGCAGTGTCCACACAGACAGCGTTGCTAACAGAATGTTTCATATCATTTCATTTGCATTTAGTTTAGATAGTAAAAGGTTAAGAAGTGTGTGCTAACTCTGAGGGGCATGGTGGGGTCAAGTTAGGTCTACTAGTTAGCTCTCACAGCATTGTTATCTTCACTCTTTATTATTTCTTTATTTATTTATTTATTTATTATTCTTCCGTACATTTTTTGATCAGTAACTGCTCCTACATACTTTCAGCTACAAAAACCATTCATATATCCAAACATTAAGCTTTTTTCAGATATTTTTACATTTTTACAATGTAAGTGAATGGCAGAAAATGACACACATACATGCATACTGTCCCACGTACTGTACATAATAATAATAATAATAATAATAATAATACTAATAATAACAATAATAATAATAACTTTATTTGTATTGCACCTTTCATACAAAAAATGCAGCTCAAAGTATAAACTGTACATATTGGACATACATACTGTACATACATACATACATACATGCTGTACATATATAGATATATACATGTTGTGTCTGTACATGCGCATACAGTAACACAAACTGACATAGAAACACACACACATACTAAAACACACATTACTGACACATAAAGACAAGAATTGTTTTTTCTGTCTTTATGAAGACTTTTATTCACACACACACACAAACTGTTTTTTCTATCTTTATCAGGACCTTTACTGACAAACACACACACACACAAACTGTTTTTTCTATCTTTATGGGGACGTTTACTGACAAACACACAATGCGTTTCAGTTAATATCAGCTTTTTTTTTAAAAGCTGTTATCAGAATTGCTTCAGCAATTTCTTTAAGCTTTCAGCTTCCGATGAATTTCACCCTTCATCATTCACAGCTGCTTGCAGAGGCAGCAGTGGTAGCAGTAGCTGGCAGCAGCAGCAGCTGACAGCCTCCAGCTCTCTTATGCATCCATCTTGTTGGTTATACTGATTATTTCACCAGTTAAACCCCCACTATCATCGCTGCAAGTGAAGAAAATCCCTCCAGATGACACCAAATTCCTCAAACAAGCCAAACACACTCAAACAAACCTCCATACTAACTGTCAGGAGGGAAACTCACAACAAATAAGGAAAATAACACCAAATCTCAGTCTGGAAGCAGGTAAATCAACAGGCAGACCAAAGTAAAAGATGGTGAACATGGAGGTGAATGATAGTCCTGGTTAGGGGTGTAATGGTACACCAAATTCATGGTTTGGTGTGTACCTCGGTTTTCACGGTTCGGTACAATTTCGGTACAGCAGGAAGAAAAAAGAAAGGTAGAAAATACCATTTTGGTCTTTCATTTTGAAAAATGTAAACATCCAACAATGGCTCATTGACTATAACTATTACTGAAGCAGTTTAGTTTTGCTGCTGTGGAAAACAGAAAACAACCTTTATGTTTCTTGCAAGGAGTCAGGACACCTGCTGACAGCTGTTTTATGTTGATTTATGGTCTAACTGTATATAAAGTAATTCAAACTAGCTCCACCTCTTAGTAGCTACAACTGTAGCATGCTGCTGACAAACTGGTGCTTCATATTAATAATCTAATGATTTAATATATAATAATATATCAGTCAGAGGGACCAAACCACTACTTTTACTTTAATACATTTTAACTAAATGTTTATCTCTCAGAACTGGTTCTTACGACGTGCTGTCTGAACACGTCAGAAATCAAATAGTTGTTCTGAACGACGAAAAACGAACAAACGAAACGAACGAAAAGCCGACCGTCACAGAGAGGGGAGGGGGACATGGTATTGTTTCATTAAGGAGATAAAGGCACATATTTTAATGGTAGTGTTGCACTTGGTCAGTATTATGGGTCACTTGTTTGTCATTCTGATGGCAGGGTAACCCAGGCTACCTTGGCTAAGCTGGCTAAAACACCAATGAGTATGTTAGGAACTCATGCTCTAGAGTTATTGTTCCTTATGTCGGACTAAGTGGATTATTAAACTATTTTGACAGTAATTGTCAAGGTCACGGAGCGTATTCTTCGTACAACTGGATGCACCGAACCGTAATGTCCGTACTGTGACGGTTCAGGACGAATACATGTACTGTTATACCCTTAGTCCTGGTGTAATTAATGACAGCTTAAGGCTGTGGCTGTGAGTTCAGTGGGTTTCTGGGCAGTTCATGTCTTACCAGTGTCCTGATAATCAAGGCTATGCTCTCTTTTTATTTTTTCCCACATGTTGGTTTGGGGTCTTGCTGTCCTGGAGAATCTTACCATCAGATTTCACGGGGAATGCAGCATCACACACAGGGTCTAAGGGCTCTAAAGCTCAGATTATTAGAGTGGGGGTTCAATAGCATTTTATTCAAACCTGAATCCAGTATGCAATTTATTTTGATTTAACTTTTAAGAATAGTAAGTAACAACCAACATTTTTTCAAGTTTCCTTTTTGCCAGAATTTTGAAGTTTGCTAACAGCATTGTGGATCAAGTCTTGAATAGAGAGAAAGTTTTTTCATCCCTCTTTTCATCTATGTATTGACTCGTCACTTAGTTTCTTTGGTAAAACATCTACAGTATGAGACTGTTAAATTTGCTCAGAAGACACATGTTTTGTGTTGGAGTAAACAGACATTAGCAGTTTGAAGCTATAGCTCTCACAGTCATGTTGTTTAATATGAAAAGAGTCTTAATTTACCCAATTTCAATTCAGAGCAAATTCATCTTAGTTATGTGAAGGTCAGTTGAATGGGATTATCTAATGTAACAGGTTCAATGTCAAAGTTTGTAAAATACATGGCTGTCAAACTAGAAAGAGTTTCTTCTGACTTCCTGTGCATTAACATGTGTATCCAATCCAGAGCAGAGTACCTGATCCTCGTCTTTATGATTTCAACACTGGCAGCACAAACACAAACAGGCAGATGACTCAGCAGTTTCATCATTTTTGGACACCAGCCTCTTGCATTCAGTTTCTTCACATCCAGTCATCATTTTACAGATGTGGAGCAGTGTAAGTACAGGAAGAACTGCGTGGAGACTGACGCCAAGTGGCTGCAGGCCAAAGAAGAAGAGCTGATGATGAAGCTGATAAAGAGGGAAGAGCTGATGAAGAAGAAGCAGGAGATCAGGAACCATCTGACTCATCTAAAGAAGGAGAGGAGAGAACTGCGCACTGCTGTGGAGACTGCTGCTGGTAAGACACATAGACTTCTGTTGAAAAAGTGCTTGTTGTTAAATGACAAAGCTTTATTGTGTTTTAAGATTCAATCCAAAAGTGTTTATAGCTGTTCAAAATTGAAAGTCATCATATGAAGAAACAAGTCTCGAATGTGGAAAAAGTTCTCAAACCTCTCCATTCAAGATGTTACCATGTACAAGTTTATTAACATGATAAAAATCCTGTCTCTCTTTCTCCATTAGGCAGACGTCATGGCTCCCTGTCGGAGCGACTGAAGAAGGTGGAGGATGAGTGCAGGCAAAGGGAGGAGGAAAGGGTGAACCCGGAGCTGGAGCTGATGAAGGTGAAGGAGAGTCTGAAGAAGGCCCTGAGTGGAGGCGTCACCCTTGGCCTCACTATCAAACCAAAAGCTGGCTCCTCTGACCTCCAGGTCAGAACACTGAGCTGTACTATGCTGTCTTTTACTGTCCTGTGGTGCTTCATTACTCCCACAGCAGTTTACATTCAACTGCAAACAACTACCTGCATGCCGCCATTACCTGTCTAATTTTTTCCGTCTGTGTATATGTGTGTGTGTGTGTGTGTTTATATGTGTGTGTGTGTGTGTGTGTGTGTGTGTGTGTGAGTGTGTGTGTGTGTGTGTGTGTGTTTGTAGTCACTGGTGATGTTGCGACAGACCCAGGAGTCTTCTCCATTCTCCAGCTGTGACACCAGTGACGCTGAGTCCTGCTCCCTGCTGGTCAACAGTGCCTCACTGCTCCGTCGGCAGCAGGGCGGCCAGAAGGCCTCACCAGTCCGTGGACACGTCCTCAGGAAGACCAAAGTCAGAGCTCACAATGTAGACTGGAACCAGACTGATGTATAATGGTTTGCAATATACTGGGACAGTTTTTGCAGTCCTGTTTCAACATGAGTCCCCTCATGCACAAAGTTCATTAGGACATTTTCTCACTTTGAGTGGAATTAACACATCGTCTTATCACCCAACATCAGTGTTGGATCTCACTAATGCTCTTGTGGCTGAATGGGATCAAATCCCTGAAAATAATAATTACGAATTTTTACTATATTTTTTATGACCAGTGTAGTACCTGTAGTACTGGAAACTGTGTTAAGTCACAATAACTAGTATATGAATCAGCAAATAGGGAAAGAAGAACATCACACTTGCGGCAGCAATGCCACGCCAAGCTGTGTGTCAGGGTGGAGAGAGGAGGAGAGGAGGAGCAGTGTGTCAAACACAACACACTAGAAGTGAAGCTATTCTATCTTTTTCACTTTTGGATAAAAATAAGTTTGTGTTTGTGGTTTGAACATTTAATCCACTACAAACTCCCCTTTAAATCATTGAAATCCTGCAGCACATGGTCATCAAGCCAATATTTATTTTGATTTTTTTTATTTATTCTGACAGGTTTGAGACTAGAGTAGGCAAGTGCTGAAAATCTTTGTAAAAATAATCTTTTTTGCTCATTTTCTAAAACTATTTTCTACTATTATTTTCTGTATTGTACAACATTATGTGCATATTTATCTGTAACTTTCGTGGTAGCTCAGCTCTGTGAAGCACATTGTGCTTCCTCCTGGAATGAAATGTACGATATAAATAAAGTTTTGTTTGCTTTCTTGATAATGTCAAAGTCAAATCCATGTAAATGTGGAGCATGCAAACTAAGTGTGTGTCTCTGTTTGTTTGTTTTGCAGGAATGGGAGCAGAAGAACAGCACATAAACCTCTCAACCCCTCACATCAGTCTCATGTTATTTCCTCATTTTTCTTTTTGAGAAATTGTGTTTATATTTATTTTAACTGTTCATACAGTCTGAGAGCGTGTTGAGGACACAAGCATAGCATTCACATGAACCAGAACAAGTTGCCTGTTTTAGTAAACTGTAAGTACCACAACATACAGAAATAGCAACCTTTTGAAACTTTTATACTATGGAGCATGTTTAGTGCACAAACTTTCTTCTTCAAGCAACCACCAGTCTCTTTGTTTCCTTTTCACTCAAAATCTGATTCAGTTTGGGTTCAAAAAGGTCAAAACCAAGTATTTATTTGTAAATGTTTAAAGGAAATACTAGCTTCCCTTTGTTTATTTATGTTGATATATTTTAAGTGTTTTATTTACTATATATTTGTGTATGTGTATATATATATATATATATATATATATATATATATATATATATATATAGAGAGAGAGAGAGAGAGAGAGAGAGAGAGAGAGAGAGAGAGAGAGAGCTTGATGACTTCAAAATCTTGCTGTCCAATATGTTTCAACATGCCACAACCTGAGGGACAGTGAATGACCCACACACACACACACACACACACACACACACACACACACACATGCACACAAATACATGCATAAGATATACTATATATAACTGATATATATCAATCTTAATGTTGGAGAAGTACCACTCCATTCTTCAGAGACATGCTGTACCCTCTGGTTTGCATCTTTGTGGAGAAGGATTCATACTGCAGCAGGATAATGACCCCAAACACACCTCAAAGCTTTGCAAGAACTACTTGAAGACCAAAGAAGACCAAGGAGTCCTGACTGTCATGAACTTTCCTCCACAGTCACCTGACCTCAACCCCATTGAACATTAATGGGGACACTTGAAGACTGAACATTCTGTGACATCACAAGAAGCTCTTTGGAACATTGTCAAATCCTGCTGGGATAACGAGGCTCATCAGGTTTTCAACAGACTTGTGGAGTCCATGCCAGCTGGAGTGCATGATGTCATTAAAGTAAAAGGAGGAAATACTAAGATATTCTGTAATTCATGTACATTTTTCAAAGATTAAATTTTTCACTCAAATTGTTAAGCTGATATTATCATTTGTAATGAAAGAAATAGTTTTACATTCAGAACAAATACAAAATAGAAGTATCTTGACTAGAGGTCTCAGACTTTGGATCCCACTGTACATGTACATCCTTTTTTTTCATTTTCTGGAGTCTCGTCCTGTGTGGAATCTTAGGAAGCACTTGTGTTTGTTGGTAAACCAGAGATGATCATCACACTTTCTGCACTTTGCATAAGAAATACAATATATTTGTATGCATCTATTCAACCCTTTAGACCATAAAATGTACTTGTGTCTGTTATTGCCAGTGAGTAGTAGATAGCAAAAACATGAACCAGATCATCATTTTACACAATAATACATCACCATCATTTAGAATGTCTTAATATTTACACTAACTGCACTAATTATGTCTCGAGGCAATGCATAAAAAATCCGTAGATTGTAAAAAATATGGACATAGCCACCGTGATGTCACCCACTGGTTTCTGAAGAGTGGTTTTGGAGCTCATAGTGGGCAGCTCTGGCCGTCATCATCTTGGCAGTGCCTGACTCCGTCTAACTCCTGGCTAATCTAAAATGTGCAAAGAGGAGGAGTTGAGGCAGACTGAATGAAGCCTGGTTGCTGAAACAAGCCACCTAGCGGCTAGTGACCTGTCACTCAAAGTGGCCACGTCCTTGATTATGCATAACTTTACAGCTTAATAAAATTTAAACAGGCGTGTTATGAAAAAAAATCATCCCCTGTACAGTTGTCATGAAAGGGGAAATTAGCCTTAGAGACCAAAACCGTTTTTTGTACCAGTCTGTAAACATGTTTATTTCTGCTGTAAAGTTGGGCATTTTAACATGGGGGTCTAAATAGTCCCAATGAAAACTGAAGACAGAAATCTCAGAAAAACATAAAGACAAATACAACTGAAACTCTGCACACTAGATACGACTGGAGGTAAGTGAGAAATAAAATATATATATTTTGTAGTTGAGATGAATTGATCCCTTCAAATCAACACCTTTGCACACGACCAAAGTGTGATTCTGAAAAAACAGCCTCAAAAATACTCTGCGGGTACTTGTACAATGTTTTGGAGACAAACATTTCCATATGTGTAAATACTTTTTGCATACAGAATGCAGCAGAACAGTGACTTTTGCCCCTAACAGAGAAGAGAAGCTGGTGTTGTATTTGTCTAGATTTGCCTAAGAATAAGCTAAGCTAATTCCTTTCAACAGTGAACATCGACACACAGAGACCTCAAAGCAGCATCATGATGGAAAGGATCTTGCTGGGTGTCCTGTATCTCTCAGGTCAGTGAAATATTTAAAGATAGAATATGTAACTTTTCCGCGTTATACTGTTTAAAAATGACTAGACCTTTGTAATATATTTTGTTGAGTTGTGTACTTACATCATCCCAAATGCTTCCAGCAATGTTCATACCCAGAGAAATCAATAATTTTAATCAAGGTAAGGGTCTGTTTCATTTGGTCGGCAGTTAATAGCATCATATCACCTTTGTATGTATGTCAGTGTTGTGGTTGTCTGCCAGAAGCCGTGAATAATTGACTTTTCAAGCCACATTTTTATGATACACTTTTTAGATCCTGGTTGTTTTAACTATATCTTTTGACCAGATGAAGGATTTTAGTCATCGGATGTTTGGATCTTAAGTTATCAGAGAAACAAGCTGAGCAAACATTAACAGCAGCTCAGCTCACAGCCCCTCTGGACGTCTTGTGTCTGCTAAACAGTGTGGGAGAAACACTGATTTTTAAGGTGAAACTGCTTTATTCAATGTTTTTACTGGTTTCAATCAGCGGGTCTGTTTGTTTTGGAGAGGAGTAGACCTCTGTGGATAATTTGGCTCCTGGTAAAAACCTCCTGAACGATGAACACTGAAGGAATCCTAACCGGGAGAAGCTGACTGCAATGACTGCAATTGTAGTTGTTTCATGATGAAGACAACAATTCCCATGATCCCACACTACTTCATGATGTCATCAAACTGTATTTCATTATTGTTTTGATTAAGAGACCACTAGCAGCAGAAATGACATATTGTGTGTAAATAATGTCTAACAGTGTTTATTATTTCATTATACTGTAATACTCAAAAATGTTAGTCACCTCATATGTTAAAAAGTGGTGTTTTCCTCACAGGCTGGTCCATCTTCTCCACATGTCGTCTCCATCAGTACCACTTTGTTGCTGAACCCATGAAGTGGACTGAAGCTCAGACCTACTGCAGAGAGACATACACAGACCTGGCCACCATTGAAAACACTGAAGACATGAACCAACTCATCAAAACAGTTTCATCTGCTAGTCAGGTCTGGATTGGCCTGTACAGTAACATTGATTGGAAGTGGTCAGATGGGTACAGAGGGAGTGGAGCTGAATATAAGAACTGGGAAAATCTTGATGACAATGAGCCAGACTTTTACGGGGGTAAGCAGTTTTGCGTGAACATTGGAAACAGTGGAAGATGGTGGGATGATACTTGTGCAATTGAATATCCATTCATCTGTTATAATGGTAAGTAACAGCAAAGCCTGTTTTCTTCCTTTAACCTGTATTAATAGGTTTTTTGGCCAATTGGGAGCAGTGGAAAGATGTGATGAACACAACATTGTTGTTGCTTATTTACACATCCAGAAGTTGTGGAGCAACATTATCAAGTCCAATATTCACTCTCTGATAGTTCTGTTTTTGCTTTCTACCAACTCCTGAGGGAAATATCTGGCTCTTTAGCTGCTAAATGTTCCACTATGTTCACCAGCTAGTTGTTAACTGTGTGTGTTTGCAGCTTGATGCTGAGCAGGTAGTGTACAGTGAGTTTTTAGAACCAGCTGTGGCAGAAAACAACACTGTGAGAGCGCTGAGAGTGAACCAAAACAGTAAAGAGCAGAAGCTCACTATAAAGCTTTGTAAAGCTGAGCTGCAGTCTGGTGATAATTCTCTGTAGGTTCATCACTACGAGCAACATGTCTGACATTAAATGTTATCATTTGATACATTATTAACATAAAAATATTGATTATAGCCGCTCTAACATTATTTAGAAACTCAGTATATCAACAATTCCACTTTCCCCCAAAACTAACTGCAGGAACACAGCTGGATCCTCAATTTGTTTATATGAGTGAAAGAATGACCTGGTCCAATGCTCAGAGGTACTGCAGGAAGAACTTCATAGACCTGGCCACTGTGAGGAACAACACTGAGAACCAGCAGATCCACAACTTGATGCCAAGTGAAACCTTGACATGGATCGGCCTGTACAGAGATCCTGACTCCTTCCTTTATAACTGGTCTGATGGCAGTGCCTACTCACTCACCACATGGGGTGATAAACATTCAGTTTCAGGATCACTCAGATCGATGATGTGTGGTGTGCAGGAATTAAACCAATGGACATTTATGTCCTGTGAAGAGAGATTTCCATTTGTCTGCTACAGCATCCCTCCTGGTGAGTGGTTTACTGTCCTTCAGTGGAAGCCAGAGAATGCTGCATAACTTTAGCATAAATCATGTTTGAATGTACATGAAAAAATGTAAATATCACAGAACTAATAGGACAGTAAATGAATGATTCATTTCTCCTCTCATTCTGTGTCTCACTAACAGTAAAGAGGCGGATAGTTAAGCTGAGGATGAAGGTGCAGGACTCCTCTGTGGATCTCAATGACCCTGCTGTGAAAGCAAACATCCTGAAAAAGGCAAGTCTCCAAAATCCACCCTGAAAGTGTTACAAACAGTTTCAAGGTGACATATGTGGGAGCAGGTGTGCAGGTGTAGAAAGAGATTTTTATGCACCCACAGAAACCTCAGTAGTGCAGAACAGAAAGCAGTCATGACCTTTGATACAAAAGAGATAATTATTAATTAATTAAACTGTTGATCCTTTTGTGATCTTGATATAACAAATGATTATTCCAGTGTGATAATAATTTATTTTCTTGTGACTGTACAATCATTATCTCATGATCACATGAAATGATAAAAACTGTCTCCACATGTTCATGGAAAATTTCCTTCGTAAATTGTTTTTGCCTCTTAAGAGAAAAGTCCACACCAATTTCTCCCATAAATTATTTTAAGATCAGGATCATAAAACAATAACACAAAGGTTTATCATGTGATCACAAGATGTTTTCAAAATGGCTTCCATTTGTGTTTCCAGTTCCAGGACAGACTGAAGGAGCAAGGAGTGAGTGGAGTCACCCTGAAGTGGAGAGAACAGCCTGATGGGAAAGTCTTCCACAAGGAGGGAAAAGAAGAGAAGAAGAAAAAAAGAAAGAAGACTGAGCTCTGAAATGAAAACCCAGCTTTACTTATCTGTAATCCATGTTGAATGTTGATTCTCTATCTGCTAACAATACACTATCATCAGCTTAACCGTAACCTTGACTACATCCTGTATAGAAGAGTTTTATCCTTCCTCATCAATATTACTGTGTGAAGTGTTTCAATCAAAGTCACTTTTCTTCCAAATAAAACATATGAGATGAGTCTTTGGCTTCAAGTTTACAGTGTGTGAACCAACCTGGGAGGGAAAAAGAGAGAACGAAAACTGAGCTCTGAAATTTAAATCCATCTGAAAGCCGTGTTTGATGTTGATTTTTTATCTAATACTTATAAAACACTAGTAGTTATCAGAATAGAGGATTTAACCATCACTTGCAATTTAGATGTGGCTTTGGCTTCAATTGTTTTAGTATAAAAATGGTAATTTCATCACTATTACTCTGTGAAGTGTTTTAATGAAAGTGGATGAATTTCCTGCAGAATAAAACATCTATAAAAGAAACATTTTGGTCCTGAACCCTTCAGCAAAAGGCAACAGAAGCACTAACCAGTGTTTACCAGTACTGAGAAAAATGCATCAACAATATTCATATAGGAAGTCATCACTGTGTAACTGTACCTTTTGAATAAGTCATCACTGGATGAAGACACACAGTATTTTAAATGACAGGTTACCTGTGTGGGAATAAAAGTGCAACACTGCCCTCCTGTGTTTACATGAGTTTATTGCCTTTGAGAACAAAGTGATGAAACATTGTGGGAAGCAAAAACAAACATTTGAATTTCATTGGACTCCTGTCGTAAAACACACAACACTGTGTGTGTGTAAATCATAAGAGATGAGTGGCAAAAAAAAACCTTATGAAGCTTTATGTCTTTATTTTGTTCATGTGTAAGCCATGTTGGATGTTGATGTCCTATCTACAGTCTGTTTCCTAGAAATGACTTTTAGATTCTACTAAACTGCACCAGCAAATATGTTTAGCAGGAAATGTAATGTTGACCCAGTTATGTTTTCTGTCAACATAATGAGTAAAATGTTCAGTGACAACAAAATATACAATCTTGCAGTATAATATCCACTTGGACTGACTAGTCTACAGCATTACTGAACTTTTTGATGGTTATGTTTAGGCACTTGGTGGAGGTTAGGGGAAGGGATAGGGTTAGATCATGGTCTTTTTGTAAAACAGAAAACATCTGCAGTGACTAGACACACGAGACACAACATATTTTCATTCACTTGAAAAACATCACCTGTGAACATAATCATGTTTGTGAAAGCAACATACATGAGAAAACAATTTAGTCATATATTCTAGTCAACAGGGTTGCTACAGTACTTATACTATTACCGGAAGTTATAAGAGTAGAGAACTTAACCATAACTTGACTTGACAAGACTATATATACAGCTTACAATAAAGCAAAATGTCTCACTAGAAAACAGTTACTGATCCAAAAACAGAAACAACAACAGTGTACAGATCAAGTGTACTTTGTGACACAGTATAGTGGTGAAGCAAATAGAATTAAACAAATCATTAAAAGAAACTGGGACATATTGAAAAGTGACAATTCTCTTAAAGAAGCTCCTCCAGATGCCGCTACCATCAGCTTCAGAAGAGCTCCAACCCTTACTGATAAACTTGTGAAGAGTCATCTCCCCTTGTACAACAGAAAATTTGATTAGGCATCAGGGCAGGTAACCACAAGTGCCGAGATTAAAATCATTGTGGTAATATGACCAATACCAACTACTTTACTGATATAACATCAGGTCGTAATTTATAAATTGCAGTTCCTCATATGTGGTTTACAGACACTTGACTGAACATAAACATGCTATAAGAACTGGCAACTCCCCATAACCGATGGCTCTACATTATAAAGAGGCTGACCACGGCAGCGGCAATTCTCTAAAGCTATCAGACATAGACCATATAGCAAACTGAATAAGGGGTGGGGACCAATTAAAAAGGTTCTTACAGAGAGAATTCTTTTGAATATACACATTGAAAGCTACACAATACCCTAGTTGAATGAGGAACTTGACTTCTCTCCTTTTCTGTAATTGTCTTTGATTTAGGTATCTGGGTTCATTGAACAACGTCAAGTGCCGGGATTTTATATATATATATATATATATATATATATATATATATATATATATATGTTAGTTTATTACCGTTTTTTGCCTTGACATTCCTTGATATTACGTAAATGCTTTGATGTGTGGTTTCCTCTGATGAACCGTATCTGTCATGTGACTTCACCAGTCTACATTAATCATGTTACTATTACCTGTCCATATTGATCATGTGATTACTTGCCAACATATATAAGAAGCAGCCTAAGGGCGACCATTTTGTACTTGCCCTGATGAAGGCCTTAATGGCTGAAAAGCATAGGCATGTTTTTAACTATGACTAAGAAGCCATGAAATATTACAGGCTTTTTAAATTCATTACAATCTTGAGTGCCTCTGATCTTTTCAATAACTCATTACTGTCTGAATGATTAGAATTTGATTTTATTTTCAAATACAGCGGGCATATGGTTGTTCAGATTACAAGTTCAGCTGAAGCTGAACGAGGCTTCAGCAGTGTGAGTTGGTGTGAGAGTGGCTATTAGCCCAGAAAAAACACTGGCAATAAACCTACATGACTACCGAGACATACATACCCACTCTATCTGACTAACTGACACTGCTGAAGCCTCAAATCACCAACATAGTTTTGAGTAGAGGGGGACCAAGAACCAACCTCTGGGGCTCAAAAATAAAGCCAACGCAGGAGTGCCAAAAACTGCAGTTCTTTGAATTGCCACTTGAGGCTCCAAAAGCGAATCAATCCTCATAGACCCCCTTGTAAAGATGCCCAACTTTACAGCAGAAATAAACATGTACAACCAAGTTGTTTTAATCCTTCACCTCTCACGTTCACACACGTCATTTGATACATTATTATAAAGACGTATTATAAAGACGTCCAAAGAAATTGATCTTAACAAATCAAATCAAATTTTCACAAAGTAATTATTTTATATTCTCAAGAGCTCAAGTTTATTATGTTGTGATCAGTTTTTTTTTTACAGATTGAATGTTGAAATCATTCATGTCTTCTCTGGGTTTCCAATAAAGTCGATGGCTTTCATTTGTGTTTCACATTTCCAGGACAGACTGAAGGAGAAAGGAGTGAGTGGAGTCACCCTGAAGTGGAGAGAAAAGCCTGGTGGGAAAGTTTTCCACAAGGAGGGAAAAAGAACTGAAGACCGAGAGAAAGAAAACTGAGCTCTGAAATTAAAATCAAACTACGGCTAACGGGAAACCTATGACGAATACTGATTCTATCTGCTAATAAAATGTACACATAGTTCACTGCCTTGTAGTTATCAGAGCACTAAACCATAACTTAGTACAAACTAGTCCTTTATCAATACTACTGTGTGTGATGTTCATAACTCCTAATGAAATGTAATCCTCTCCAGAATAAAACATATCTATGGATTGTTGTGTTTGCTTCAAGTTTACAGCAGTGCCAGTAAGTTCAAGTCTTATTTTGCATTGAGTTGTGCATTTTTAAAGCCACAAGAGGGCAGGCCATGCTTAGCTTAGCTTAGCTTAGCTTAGCTTAGCTTAGCTTAGCTTAGCTTAGCTTAGCTTAGCTTAGCTCAGCTAGCAGTATTTTTTACTCTGTTTTCTAAATACTCCAGAGGAGGTGAGGAAATTCATAACTGTTATTTTACTATTGTCATAACTATTCATTTCCACAGCCAGTTGTATTATCAGCCTTATTTAGTTTTATTGGATGATTTTACCCAAAGTACTTGGAGAAAAACAAAAACAAACCTACATAATAGTGTTAGAACCACATCTATGGACCTGACACATGACAAGCAAATGTTTCACCAGTTATTGACCTGTTAACACCCTGGAGCGGTAAAATAATAATAATAATTTGGGTCTACGAGAGTCAAAAAAGATAACATTAGTCTTTAGGTCAGAACACTGAGCTGTACTATGTGGTCTTTTACTGTCCTGGTGCTTCATTACTCCCACAGCAGTTTACTTTCAATTGCAAACAACTACCTGCATGCTGCCATTAGCTGTCTAATTTTTTCTGTGTGCGTGTTTGTGTTTGTGTGTGTGTGTGTGGTCACCAGCAATGTTGTGACAGACCCAGGAGTCCTCTCCCTTCTCCAGCTGTGACACCAGTGACACTGAGTCCTGCTCCCTGCTGGTAAACAGTGCCTCACTGCTCCGCTGGCAGCAGGGCGGCCAGAAGGCCTCACCAGTCCGGGGACATGTCCTCAGGAAGGCCAAGGTCAGAGCTCACAATGCAGACTGGGACTAGAGTGATGTATAATGGTTTGCAGTATTCTGGGACAGTTTTGGCAGTCCTGTTTCAACATGAGTCCCCTCATGCACAAAGTTCATAAAGACATTTTCCCACTTTTGAGTGGAATTAACACATCGTCTTATCACCCAACATCAGTGTTGGATCTCACTAATACTCTTGTGGCTGAATGGGATCAAATCCCTGCAGCCAGGTTCCAACATCTTATGGAAAGGAAAACTATTTATTTTACATCCTGGATTTTATTTTTGTAGCTCTGACTCATGGTTCTGTCAGTTATGATGACTCACCAAAATATTTACTCATTTTTACTAGATTTTTTATGACCAGTGTAGTACCTGTAGTACTGGAAACTGTGTTAAGTCACAATAACTAGTATATGGATCAGCAAATAGGGAAAGAAGAACATCACACTTGTGGCAGCAATGCCACGCCAAGCTGTGTGTCAGGGTGGAGAGAGGAGGAGAGGAGGAGCAGTGTGTCAAACACAACACACTAGAAGTGAAGCTATTCTATCTTTTTCACTTTTGGATAAAAATAAGTTTGTGTTTGTGGTTTGAACATTTAATCCACTACAAACTCCCCTTTAAATCATTGAAATCCTGCAGCACATGGTCATCAAGCCAAGTTTTATTTAGATTTTTTTTATTTATTCTGACAGGTTTGAGGCTAGAGTAGGCAAGTGCTGAAAATGTTTGTAAAAATAATCTTTTTTGCTCATTTTCCAAAACTATTTTCTTCTATTATTTTCTGTGTTGTACAACATTATGTGCATATTTGGCTGCAACATCCGTGGTAGCTCAGCTCTGTAAAGCACATTGTGCTTCCTCCTGGAATGAAATGTACAATATAAATAAAGTTTTGTTTGCTTTCTTGATAATGTCAAAGTCAAATCCATGTAAATGTGGAGCATGCAAACTAAGTGTGTGTCTCTGTTTGTTTGTTTTGCAGGAATGAGAGCAGAAGAACAGCACATAAACCTCTCAACCCCTCACATCAGTCTCATGTTATTTCCTCTTTTTTTCTTTTTAAGAAATTGTGTTAATATTTATTTTAACTGTTCATACAGTCTGAGAGCATGTTGAGGACACAAGCATAGCATTCACATGAACCAGAACAAGTACCACAACATACAGACATAACAACCTTTTGAAACTTTTATACTATGGAGCATGTTTAGTGCACAAACTTTCTTCTTCAAGCAACCACCAGTCTCTTTGTTTCCTTTTCACTCAAAATCTGATTCAGTTTGGGTTCAAAAAGGTCAAAACCAAGTATTTATTTGTAAATGTTTGAAGGAAATACTAGCTTCCCTTTGTTTATTTATGTTGATATATTTTAAGTGTTTTACTTATATATATATATTTATATTTATATATATATATGTGTGTGTGTGTGTGTGTGTGTGTGTGTGTGTGTGTGTGTGTGTGTGTTCGTGTGTGTGTATACACATACACACACAGAAATTTCAAAGAGCTTAATGACCTCAAAATCTTGCTGTCCAATATGTATCAACATGCCACAACCTGAGGGACAGTGAATGGCCCACACACACACACACACGCACGCACGCACGCATGCACACACACACACACACACACACAAATACATGCATAGGATATACTGTTTATAATTAATATATATATCAGTCTTAATGTTGGAGAAGTACCACTCCATTCTTCAGAGACATGCTGTACCCTCTGGTTTGCATCTTTGTGGAGAAGGATTCATACTGCAGCAGGATAATGACCCCAAACACACCTCAAAGCTTTGCAAGAACTACTTGAAGACCAAAGAAGACCAAGGAGTCCTGACTGTCATGAACTTTCCTCCACAGTCACCTGACCTCAACCCCATTGAACATTTATGGGGCACTTGAAGACTGAGAAAGCCAAACTTTCTGTGACATCACAAGAAGCTCTTTGGAACATTGTCAAATCCTGCTGGGATAACGAGGCTCATCAGGTTTTCAACAGACTTGTGGAGTCCATGCCAGCTGGAGTGCATGATGTCATTAAAGTAAAAGGAGGAAATACTAAGATATTCTGTAATTCATGTACATTTTTCAAAGATTAAATTTTTCACTCAAATTGTTAAGCTGATATTATCATTTGTAATGAAAGAAATAGTTTTACATTCAGAACAAATACAAAATAGAAGTATCTTGACTAGAGGTCTCAGACTTTGGATCCCACTGTACATGTACATCCTTTTTTTTCATTTTCTGGAGTCTCATCCTGTGTGGAATCTTAGGAAGCACTTGTGTTTGTTGGTAAACCAGAGATGATCATCACACTTAATACAATATATTTGTATGCATCTATTCAACCCTTTAGACTATAAAATGTACTTGTGTCTGTTATTGCCAGTGAGTAGTAGATAGCAAAAACATGAACCAGATCATCATTTTACACAATAAAACATCACCATCATTCAGAATGTCTCAACATTTACACACACAAATGCACTAATTATGTCTCGAGACAACACATGAAAAATCACATCTTAGAAAAAATAAAACATGTCTTTAAACCATCAGTTCAGTTTTTTTTTAGAGATTAAAGCACATGCTTGTATTTTTTTAAAGGTTGTCTTGATTTCAAGGTGTTATATAGTCAAATATATCTGACCCTTTTCTAGCACTGTGCCACATGTGGCTCCACTTCCTGAAAGTGTGTCCCACCCCAAAAATGCAACATTATACCCACTTCAGCTCCTCATCTGATTTGATAGAAACTTCTGATCAAGGTTTACAATGTGTGAAAATTACAATATGTATAAGTGAAAGGCTCAGAAAGCTTCCTGCTGCCTGCCAACAATATGCAGTAGAGTAGTGGTGTAGAGGTGTTAACCACATTTAAAAATTTCAAACATCCAGCCCAGCCTCTCTGTGAACAGGTATCATTGGAACTACTTTCTACTGAAGAAATAGTCCCAATGAAAACTGATCACAGTGAATTCTGTTTGTAATGAAGACTCCAGAGGGAGATGTTGCTGCTGAATTATCTGAATGACACTTTTTCAACACTGTGAGCACCAAAAAACAAACAAACAAAAAATTGTATAGAAGACAGAAATCTCAGAAAAACATAAAGACAAATAAAACTGAAACTCTGCATGCTAGATACGACTGGAGGTAAGTGAGAAATAAAATATACATTTCTGTAGTTGGGATGAACTGATCCATTCAAATCAACACCTTTGCACACGACCAAAGTGTGACTCTGAAAAAACAGTCTATACTATACTATATGCAAATACTTTTTGCATATAGAATGCAACAGAATAGTGACTTTTGCCCCTAACAGAGAAGAGAAGCTGGTGTTGTATTTGACTAGATTTGCCTAACAATAGCTAATATAGAGGCAGAGTTTCCTTTCAACAGTGAACATCGACACACAGAGACCTCAGAGCAGCATCATGATGGAAAGGATCTTACTGGGTGTCCTGTATCTCTCAGGTCAGTGAAATATTTAAAGGTATAATATGTAACTTCTCCGCATTCTAATGTCTAAAAATGACTAGATCTATGTTATATATTTTGTTGAGAAACCCAGAGAAATCTGTAATTTCAATCAAGGTAAGGGTCCGTTTCATTTGGTCGGCAGTTAATAGCATCATATCCCCTTTTTGCGTATGTCAGGGTTGTTGTTGTCTGGTAGAAGCTGTCATGAATTCAATTGTATTGTTTAAGTCACATTTTTATGATAGACTTTTTAGACCTTGGTTTTAGATCTTTTAGTCGGGTGAAGGATTGTTAGTATTATATAGTATTATTTCATTTTACTGTAATAGTTAAAAAATGTTAGTCACCTTACATGTTAAAAAGTGGTGTTTTCCTCACAGGCTGGTCCATCTTCTCCACATGTCGTCTCCATCAGTACCACTTTGTTTCTGAGCGCATGAATTGGACTGAAGCTCAGACCTACTGCAGAGAGACATACACAGACCTGGTCACCATTGAAAACACTGAAGACATGAACCAACTCATCAACACAGTTCCATCTGCTGGTAATAACAGTCAAGTCTGGATTGGCCTGTACAGAGTCATTGATTGGAAGTGGTCAGATGGGTACAGAGGGAGTGGAGCTGAATATAGGGACTGGGGATCCAATCAACCAGATTTAAGGGCTGATGAATTCTGTGCAATGACTGGAGATAGTCGTCACTCATGGTACGATTATTATTGCTCACGTGCATATGATTTTGTCTGTTATAATGGTAAGTACCCAGCTAAGCATCATTTCTTCTCTAATAATGATTACATTGAAGTACAGAACTTTAAATCAAAGATTCAGTTTTCCTCAATAATTTATCTGCAGGAACACAGCTGGATCCTCAATTTGTTTTTGTGAATCAAGAGATGTCTTGGTTTGATGCTCAGAGGTACTGCAGGGAGAACTTCATAGACCTGGCCACTGTGAGGAACGACACTGAGAACCGGGAGGTCAAGAATTTGGTGCCCAGTGGAGACTGGGCATGGATCGGCCTGTACAGAGATCCTGGTATTAACTGGTCTGATGGCAGTCCCTACTCGTTCACCAATTGGAGTGGCTCATTTTCAGTTTCAGAATCACACAGATTGGTGAAAATGATGTGTGGTGTGCAGGAATCAAACCAATGGACATTTATGTCCTGTGGAGAGAGATTTCCATTTGTCTGCTACAGCATCCCTCCTGGTGAGTGGTTTACTGTCCTTCAGTGGAAGCCAGAGAATGCTGCATAACTTTAGCGTAAATCATGTTTGAATGTACATGAAAAAGTGTAAATATCACAGAACTAATATGACAGCAAATTAATGATTAATTTCTCCTCTCATTCTGTGTCTCAGTACCAGTAAAGAGGTGGGTAGTTAAGCTGAGGATGAAGGTGCAGGACTCCTCTGTGGATCTCAATGACCCTGCTGTGAAAGCAAACATCCTGAAAAAGGCAAGTCTCCAAAATCCAGACTGGGTTAGGGGCTGGTGTGTCTCAAACAGGTCTAGAATACTTGTTTACATGCTTATTCTGCTTGATGTGTTTTGCCACTATGAAGTTTGATTATATCTAAAAACCAATGGGGGGTTTTAGACACAACAACAACAACACAATAGGGGGGATGAATGTTTCAAAATGGCTTCCATCTGTGTTTCCCAGTTCCAGGACAGACTGAAGGAGCAAGGAGTGAGTGGAGTCACCCTGAAGTGGAGAGAACAGCCTGATGGGAAAGTCTTCCACAAGGAGGGAAAAGAAGAGAAGAAGAAAAAAAGACAGAAGACTGAGCTCTGAAATGAAAACCCAGCTTTACTTATCTGTAATCCATGTTGAATGTTGATTCTCTATCTGCTAACAATATACTATCATCAGCTTAACCGTAACCTTGACTACATCCTGTATAGAAGAGTTTTATCCTTCCTCATCAATATTACTGTGTGAAGTGTTTCAATCAAAGTCACTTTTCTTCCAAATAAAACATATGAGATGAGTCGTTGGCTTCAAGTTTACAGTGTGTGAACCAACCTGATAAAAGCAACAGACACACAGTTATGGCAGTGATTTATTGCAGAATAATAAAGTAATCTAGGTGATAATGGGAGCACTGGTAGTCTGCAAAGGCCTTCCATCCAAACTTTTGAAATCTGTAGACTTCTGTTGCTGCACTCAAATAAAAACACTTTAGCAAAAGGCAAGAGAACTAAGAAAAGACACAACTGACAAATGTATCAAAAAGTGTGAGTATCTTATATAGATAATATGATATAGGCTGATAATATAGGCTGACACAGCAAAATGTATCCACTTCACATTCCCTCCATGACAGCCAGTGGAGGAAGAAGTTTTTACATCCTTTGCTTCAAAGCAGCAATACTACAATATAACATAAGTATGATGAGTAAAACGTAGTAGAAGTATAACAAGTGAAAATAGTGGTTGTGCAGTGATGTTAATATGACATTATTAGATTATTAATACTGATGCATCAGTGTGTGAACAACATTTTATTGTTGTAGCTGGTTAAGGTGGAGCTAGTTTGAACTACTTTATATACAGCAAACTTAACTGTAGGTAGTTAAGTCCAGTGGTTCCCAACCTAGGGGTTGGGCCCCTCCAAAGGGTCCCAAGATAAATCTGAGGGGTCGTGAGATGATTGATGGGAGAGGAAAGAGGTTAAAAGACAAATGAAACACTGGTTTAATCTTTAATGTGTTGTATTTTATATTATGAGTGTTTTTATGTTAAATAAAATATTCTGTACAGTAACTAGTGACTATAGGTGTTAAATAAATGTATAATATTTCCCACTCAAATATTGTGGAGTACAAGTGGCTAAAAATGGAAACATCCAAGTAAAGTACAAGTACCTCAAAATTGTACTGAAGAACAGTATTTGATTAAATGTACTTAGTTTGTTGTCAGATGATGACAGGAACATGTCATGTGACTGAGCACCTCTGTTATTTTACACACCATTGGACAAACTATGTGCTCCTACAAACATGGTTGTGAACGTCACACCAAACCTCTGTAAATATGTCAGGTCTAAATAATTACACACAACTAAAGAATATACAGATACATAGTGGGATTATAGTGAATTATCAATGACTGCATGAGCACATACTGTGTTTCATATTGCATACATGCTGAGCTCTCCACGTATCTGTGTGTGAGAATTAAAATGTAACACTGCACTCTTGTGTTTGCATGTGTGTATTGTTGGCTTCAAAGTGAGAGTCTAGTAAATGTGGGAACAAAGTGAGAGACAGACATGTAAAACAAGAGGGGAGGATGTGATTTGTTGTTGTAGTTTTACTGAACTACAGCTGATTGCATGTTACCCTTTTGAAATAATCTCACTACCATAGGATCATTAAAATGGTTTGCCTGACAAAACATCTGAAATATCTTCATTTTAGAGGAGTCATTGAACCTCTCCTGTATTTCTCTCTTTGTTGGTAATGATTTACTGAGTCCTATTGCATTTCTACATGAGATGCTTGAGAGAATTTGAGGAAGACAGATAACAGAGAGAGAAAATAAAACATGTATTGAGTTCAGTAAAGTGACTTATTTGGATGTAGTTTGGTTAAACTAAGAACTTGTAGTTTTGTATTGATTTGCAGCCTTGTAACATTTAGATAGGAGCTGTGTTAAGTGGCCTTTTTTGACACAAATGATAATGATGTAATAACAAACAACTCATCTTAATCTGGTTTCTTGGAGAGTGGATGTCACCCTTCGGTGATGAATCCTTCCGTGACCATGAACCTGGGAAGAATCTCCTGTGTGTCTGACACAGTTAGAGTGTAAGGTTGATAACAGAGATGGGGGGAGAAATTACTCACCTTGCGCAGCATTTCTGGAGAAGAAACTCAGGCACAGTGCAGATGAGTAGAGGAGAAAGCACTTGCTGCCAAACGGGCTGCCTGCATGAGAAAGATGTAAGATGAGAGGCCAGACAAGAACGAGCAACAGACATCGTTTTTACCTTTATTTATCTCACCTGAGATGGGGAGACAGAAGCAACCCCCTCCCCAGTGTGGTGCCTCTAACACCTGGAACACACAGCCTACCTTCACCTGAACAGTGTGTGTGCACCGCTGAACTGCTGCGGCTCGCACACCCGCAGTGTCCACACAGACAGCGTTGCTAACAGAATGTTTCATATCATTTCATTTGCATTTAGTTTAGATAGTAAAAGGTTAAGAAGTGTGTGCTAACTCTGAGGGGCATGGTGGGGTCAAGTTAGGTCTACTAGTTAGCTCTCACAGCATTGTTATCTTCACTCTTTATTATTTCTTTATTTATTTATTTATTTATTATTCTTCCGTACATTTTTTGATCAGTAACTGCTCCTACATACTTTCAGCTACAAAAACCATTCATATATCCAAACATTAAGCTTTTTTCAGATATTTTTACATTTTTACAATGTAAGTGAATGGCAGAAAATGACACACATACATGCATACTGTCCCACGTACTGTACATAATAATAATAATAATAATAATAATAATACTAATAATAACAATAATAATAATAACTTTATTTGTATTGCACCTTTCATACAAAAAATGCAGCTCAAAGTATAAACTGTACATATTGGACATACATACTGTACATACATACATACATACATGCTGTACATATATAGATATATACATGTTGTGTCTGTACATGCGCATACAGTAACACAAACTGACATAGAAACACACACACATACTAAAACACACATTACTGACACATAAAGACAAGAATTGTTTTTTCTGTCTTTATGAAGACTTTTATTCACACACACACACAAACTGTTTTTTCTATCTTTATCAGGACCTTTACTGACAAACACACACACACACAAACTGTTTTTTCTATCTTTATGGGGACGTTTACTGACAAACACACAATGCGTTTCAGTTAATATCAGCTTTTTTTTTAAAAGCTGTTATCAGAATTGCTTCAGCAATTTCTTTAAGCTTTCAGCTTCCGATGAATTTCACCCTTCATCATTCACAGCTGCTTGCAGAGGCAGCAGTGGTAGCAGTAGCTGGCAGCAGCAGCAGCTGACAGTCTCCAGCTCTCTTATGCATCCATCTTGTTGGTTATACTGATTATTTCACCAGTTAAACCCCCACTATCATCGCTGCAAGTGAAGAAAATCCCTCCAGATGACACCAAATTCCTCAAACAAGCCAAACACACTCAAACAAACCTCCATACTAACTGTCAGGAGGGAAACTCACAACAAATAAGGAAAATAACACCAAATCTCAGTCTGGAAGCAGGTAAATCAACAGGCAGACCAAAGTAAAAGATGGTGAACATGGAGGTGAATGATAGTCCTGGTTAGGGGTGTAATGGTACACCAAATTCATGGTTTGGTGTGTACCTCGGTTTTCACGGTTCGGTACAATTTCGGTACAGCAGGAAGAAAAAAGAAAGGTAGAAAATACCATTTTGGTCTTTCATTTTGAAAAATGTAAACATCCAACAATGGCTCATTGACTATAACTATTACTGAAGCAGTTTAGTTTTGCTGCTGTGGAAAACAGAAAACAACCTTTATGTTTCTTGCAAGGAGTCAGGACACCTGCTGACAGCTGTTTTATGTTGATTTATGGTCTAACTGTATATAAAGTAATTCAAACTAGCTCCACCTCTTAGTAGCTACAACTGTAGCATGCTGCTGACAAACTGGTGCTTCATATTAATAATCTAATGATTTAATATATAATAATATATCAGTCAGAGGGACCAAACCACTACTTTTACTTTAATACATTTTAACTAAATGTTTATCTCTCAGAACTGGTTCTTACGACGTGCTGTCTGAACACGTCAGAAATCAAATAGTTGTTCTGAACGACGAAAAACGAACAAACGAAACGAACGAAAAGCCGACCGTCACAGAGAGGGGAGGGGGACATGGTATTGTTTCATTAAGGAGATAAAGGCACATATTTTAATGGTAGTGTTGCACTTGGTCAGTATTATGGGTCACTTGTTTGTCATTCTGATGGCAGGGTAACCCAGGCTACCTTGGCTAAGCTGGCTAAAACACCAATGAGTATGTTAGGAACTCATGCTCTAGAGTTATTGTTCCTTATGTCGGACTAAGTGGATTATTAAACTATTTTGACAGTAATTGTCAAGGTCACGGAGCGTATTCTTCGTACAACTGGATGCACCGAACCGTAATGTCCGTACTGTGACGGTTCAGGACGAATACATGTACTGTTATACCCTTAGTCCTGGTGTAATTAATGACAGCTTAAGGCTGTGGCTGTGAGTTCAGTGGGTTTCTGGGCAGTTCATGTCTTACCAGTGTCCTGATAATCAAGACTATGCTCTCTTTTTATTTTTTCCCACATGTTGGTTTGGGGTCTTGCTGTCCTGGAGAATCTTACCATCAGATTTCACGGGGAATGCAGCATCACACACAGGGTCTAAGGGCTCTAAAGCTCAGATTATTAGAGTGGGGGTTCAATAGCATTTTATTCAAACCTGAATCCAGTATGCAATTTATTTTGATTTAACTTTTAAGAATAGTAAGTAACAACCAACATTTTTTCAAGTTTCCTTTTTGCCAGAATTTTGAAGTTTGCTAACAGCATTGTGGATCAAGTCTTGAATAGAGAGAAAGTTTTTTCATCCCTCTTTTCATCTATGTATTGACTCGTCACTTAGTTTCTTTGGTAAAACATCTACAGTATGAGACTGTTAAATTTGCTCAGAAGACACATGTTTTGTGTTGGAGTAAACAGACATTAGCAGTTTGAAGCTATAGCTCTCACAGTCATGTTGTTTAATATGAAAAGAGTCTTAATTTACCCAATTTCAATTCAGAGCAAATTCATCTTAGTTATGTGAAGGTCAGTTGAATGGGATTATCTAATGTAACAGGTTCAATGTCAAAGTTTGTAAAATACATGGCTGTCAAACTAGAAAGAGTTTCTTCTGACTTCCTGTGCATTAACATGTGTATCCAATCCAGAGCAGAGTACCTGATCCTCGTCTTTATGATTTCAACACTGGCAGCACAAACACAAACAGGCAGATGACTCAGCAGTTTCATCATTTTTGGACACCAGCCTCTTGCATTCAGTTTCTTCACATCCAGTCATCATTTTACAGATGTGGAGCAGTGTAAGTACAGGATGAACTGCGTGGAGACTGACGCCAAGTGGCTGCAGGCCAAAGAAGAAGAGCTGATGATGAAGCTGATAAAGAGGGAAGAGCTGATGAAGAAGAAGCAGGAGATCAGGAACCATCTGACTCATCTAAAGAAGGAGAGGAGAGAACTGCGCACTGCTGTGGAGACTGCTGCTGGTAAGACACATAGACTTCTGTTGAAAAAGTGCTTGTTGTTAAATGACAAAGCTTTATTGTGTTTTAAGATTCAATCCAAAAGTGTTTATAGCTGTTCAAAATTGAAAGTCATCATATGAAGAAACAAGTCTCGAATGTGGAAAAAGTTCTCAAACCTCTCCATTCAAGATGTTACCATGTACAAGTTTATTAACATGATAAAAATCCTGTCTCTCTTTCTCCATTAGGCAGACGTCATGGCTCCCTGTCGGAGCGACTGAAGAAGGTGGAGGATGAGTGCAGGCAAAGGGAGGAGGAAAGGGTGAACCCGGAGCTGGAGCTGATGAAGGTGAAGGAGAGTCTGAAGAAGGCCCTGAGTGGAGGCGTCACCCTTGGCCTCACTATCAAACCAAAAGCTGGCTCCTCTGACCTCCAGGTCAGAACACTGAGCTGTACTATGCTGTCTTTTACTGTCCTGTGGTGCTTCATTACTCCCACAGCAGTTTACATTCAACTGCAAACAACTACCTGCATGCCGCCATTACCTGTCTAATTTTTTCCGTCTGTGTATATGTGTGTGTGTGTGTGTGTTTATATGTGTGTGTGTGTGTGTGTGTGTGTGTGTGTGTGTGAGTGTGTGTGTGTGTGTGTGTGTGTTTGTAGTCACTGGTGATGTTGCGACAGACCCAGGAGTCTTCTCCATTCTCCAGCTGTGACACCAGTGACGCTGAGTCCTGCTCCCTGCTGGTCAACAGTGCCTCACTGCTCCGTCGGCAGCAGGGTGGCCAGAAGGCCTCACCAGTCCGTGGACACGTCCTCAGGAAGACCAAAGTCAGAGCTCACAATGTAGACTGGGACCAGACTGATGTATAATGGTTTGCAATATACTGGGACAGTTTTTGCAGTCCTGTTTCAACATGAGTCCCCTCATGCACAAAGTTCATTAGGACATTTTCTCACTTTGAGTGGAATTAACACATCGTCTTATCACCCAACATCAGTGTTGGATCTCACTAATGCTCTTGTGGCTGAATGGGATCAAATCCCTGAAAATAATAATTACGAATTTTTACTATATTTTTTATGACCAGTGTAGTACCTGTAGTACTGGAAACTGTGTTAAGTCACAATAACTAGTATATGAATCAGCAAATAGGGAAAGAAGAACATCACACTTGTGGCAGCAATGCCACGCCAAGCTGTGTGTCAGGGTGGAGAGAGGAGGAGAGGAGGAGCAGTGTGTCAAACACAACACACTAGAAGTGAAGCTATTCTATCTTTTTCACTTTTGGATAAAAATAAGTTTGTGTTTGTGGTTTGAACATTTAATCCACTACAAACTCCCCTTTAAATCATTGAAATCCTGCAGCACATGGTCATCAAGCCAATATTTATTTTGATTTTTTTTATTTATTCTGACAGGTTTGAGACTAGAGTAGGCAAGTGCTGAAAATCTTTGTAAAAATAATCTTTTTTGCTCATTTTCTAAAACTATTTTCTACTATTATTTTCTGTATTGTACAACATTATGTGCATATTTATCTGTAACTTTCGTGGTAGCTCAGCTCTGTGAAGCACATTGTGCTTCCTCCTGGAATGAAATGTACGATATAAATAAAGTTTTGTTTGCTTTCTTGATAATGTCAAAGTCAAATCCATGTAAATGTGGAGCATGCAAACTAAGTGTGTGTCTCTGTTTGTTTGTTTTGCAGGAATGGGAGCAGAAGAACAGCACATAAACCTCTCAACCCCTCACATCAGTCTCATGTTATTTCCTCATTTTTCTTTTTGAGAAATTGTGTTTATATTTATTTTAACTGTTCATACAGTCTGAGAGCGTGTTGAGGACATAAGCATAGCATTCACATGAACCAGAACAAGTTGCCTGTTTTAGTAAACTGTAAGTACCACAACATACAGACATAACAACCTTTTGAAACTTTTATACTATGGAGCATGTTTAGTGCACAAACTTTCTTCTTCAAGCAACCACCAGTCTCTTTGTTTCCTTTTCACTCAAAATCTGATTCAGTTTGGGTTCAAAAAGGTCAAAACCAAGTATTTATTTGTAAATGTTTAAAGGAAATACTAGCTTCCCTTTGTTTATTTATGTTGATATATTTTAAGTGTTTTATTTACTATATATTTGTGTATATGTATATATATATATATATATATATATATATATATATAGAGAGAGAGAGAGAGAGAGAGAGAGAGAGCTTGATGACTTCAAAATCTTGCTGTCCAATATGTTTCAACATGCCACAACCTGAGGGACAGTGAATGACCCACACACACACACACACACACACACACACACACACACACACATGCACACAAATACATGCATAAGATATACTATATATAACTGATATATATCAATCTTAATGTTGGAGAAGTACCACTCCATTCTTCAGAGACATGCTGTACCCTCTGGTTTGCATCTTTGTGGAGAAGGATTCATACTGCAGCAGGATAATGACCCCAAACACACCTCAAAGCTTTGCAAGAACTACTTGAAGACCAAAGAAGACCAAGGAGTCCTGACTGTCATGAACTTTCCTCCACAGTCACCTGACCTCAACCCCATTGAACATTAATGGGGACACTTGAAGACTGAACATTCTGTGACATCACAAGAAGCTCTTTGGAACATTGTCAAATCCTGCTGGGATAACGAGGCTCATCAGGTTTTCAACAGACTTGTGGAGTCCATGCCAGCTGGAGTGCATGATGTCATTAAAGTAAAAGGAGGAAATACTAAGATATTCTGTAATTCATGTACATTTTTCAAAGATTAAATTTTTCACTCAAATTGTTAAGCTGATATTATCATTTGTAATGAAAGAAATAGTTTTACATTCAGAACAAATACAAAATAGAAGTATCTTGACTAGAGGTCTCAGACTTTGGATCCCACTGTACATGTACATCCTTTTTTTTCATTTTCTGGAGTCTCGTCCTGTGTGGAATCTTAGGAAGCACTTGTGTTTGTTGGTAAACCAGAGATGATCATCACACTTTCTGCACTTTGCATAAGAAATACAATATATTTGTATGCATCTATTCAACCCTTTAGACCATAAAATGTACTTGTGTCTGTTATTGCCAGTGAGTAGTAGATAGCAAAAACATGAACCAGATCATCATTTTACACAATAATACATCACCATCATTTAGAATGTCTTAATATTTACACTAACTGCACTAATTATGTCTCGAGGCAATGCATAAAAAATCCGTAGATTGTAAAAAATATGGACATAGCCACCGTGATGTCACCCACTGGTTTCTGAAGAGTGGTTTTGGAGCTCATAGTGGGCAGCTCTGGCCGTCATCATCTTGGCAGTGCCTGACTCCGTCTAACTCCTGGCTAATCTAAAATGTGCAAAGAGGAGGAGTTGAGGCAGACTGAATGAAGCCTGGTTGCTGAAACAAGCCACCTAGCGGCTAGTGACCTGTCACTCAAAGTGGCCACGTCCTTGATTATGCATAACTTTACAGCTTAATAAAATTTAAACAGGCGTGTTATGAAAAAAAATCATCCCCTGTACAGTTGTCATGAAAGGGGAAATTAGCCTTAGAGACCAAAACCGTTTTTTGTACCAGTCTGTAAACATGTTTATTTCTGCTGTAAAGTTGGGCATTTTAACATGGGGGTCTAAATAGTCCCAATGAAAACTGAAGACAGAAATCTCAGAAAAACATAAAGACAAATACAACTGAAACTCTGCACACTAGATACGACTGGAGGTAAGTGAGAAATAAAATATATATATTTTGTAGTTGAGATGAATTGATCCCTTCAAATCAACACCTTTGCACACGACCAAAGTGTGATTCTGAAAAAACAGCCTCAAAAATACTCTGCGGGTACTTGTACAATGTTTTGGAGACAAACATTTCCATATGTGTAAATACTTTTTGCATACAGAATGCAGCAGAACAGTGACTTTTGCCCCTAACAGAGAAGAGAAGCTGGTGTTGTATTTGTCTAGATTTGCCTAAGAATAAGCTAAGCTAATTCCTTTCAACAGTGAACATCGACACACAGAGACCTCAAAGCAGCATCATGATGGAAAGGATCTTGCTGGGTGTCCTGTATCTCTCAGGTCAGTGAAATATTTAAAGATAGAATATGTAACTTTTCCGCGTTATACTGTTTAAAAATGACTAGACCTTTGTAATATATTTTGTTGAGTTGTGTACTTACATCATCCCAAATGCTTCCAGCAATGTTCATACCCAGAGAAATCAATAATTTTAATCAAGGTAAGGGTCTGTTTCATTTGGTCGGCAGTTAATAGCATCATATCACCTTTGTATGTATGTCAGTGTTGTGGTTGTCTGCCAGAAGCCGTGAATAATTGACTTTTCAAGCCACATTTTTATGATACACTTTTTAGATCCTGGTTGTTTTAACTATATCTTTTGACCAGATGAAGGATTTTAGTCATCGGATGTTTGGATCTTAAGTTATCAGAGAAACAAGCTGAGCAAACATTAACAGCAGCTCAGCTCACAGCCCCTCTGGACGTCTTGTGTCTGCTAAACAGTGTGGGAGAAACACTGATTTTTAAGGTGAAACTGCTTTATTCAATGTTTTTACTGGTTTCAATCAGCGGGTCTGTTTGTTTTGGAGAGGAGTAGACCTCTGTGGATAATTTGGCTCCTGGTAAAAACCTCCTGAACGATGAACACTGAAGGAATCCTAACCGGGAGAAGCTGACTGCAATGACTGCAATTGTAGTTGTTTCATGATGAAGACAACAATTCCCATGATCCCACACTACTTCATGATGTCATCAAACTGTATTTCATTATTGTTTTGATTAAGAGACCACTAGCAGCAGAAATGACATATTGTGTGTAAATAATGTCTAACAGTGTTTATTATTTCATTATACTGTAATACTCAAAAATGTTAGTCACCTCATATGTTAAAAAGTGGTGTTTTCCTCACAGGCTGGTCCATCTTCTCCACATGTCGTCTCCATCAGTACCACTTTGTTGCTGAACCCATGAAGTGGACTGAAGCTCAGACCTACTGCAGAGAGACATACACAGACCTGGCCACCATTGAAAACACTGAAGACATGAACCAACTCATCAAAACAGTTTCATCTGCTAGTCAGGTCTGGATTGGCCTGTACAGTAACATTGATTGGAAGTGGTCAGATGGGTACAGAGGGAGTGGAGCTGAATATAAGAACTGGGAAAATCTTGATGACAATGAGCCAGACTTTTACGGGGGTAAGCA
Source organism: Thunnus albacares (assembly GCF_914725855.1). Lineage (NCBI taxonomy): Eukaryota > Metazoa > Chordata > Actinopteri > Scombriformes > Scombridae > Thunnus > Thunnus albacares. The sequence continues at coordinate 24,091,498 of NC_058127.1, read as the reverse complement.
GTTTTGCGTGAACATTGGAAACAGTGGAAGATGGTGGGATGATACTTGTGCAATTGAATATCCATTCATCTGTTATAATGGTAAGTAACAGCAAAGCCTGTTTTCTTCCTTTAACCTGTATTAATAGGTTTTTTGGCCAATTGGGAGCAGTGGAAAGATGTGATGAACACAACATTGTTGTTGCTTATTTACACATCCAGAAGTTGTGGAGCAACATTATCAAGTCCAATATTCACTCTCTGATAGTTCTGTTTTTGCTTTCTACCAACTCCTGAGGGAAATATCTGGCTCTTTAGCTGCTAAATGTTCCACTATGTTCACCAGCTAGTTGTTAACTGTGTGTGTTTGCAGCTTGATGCTGAGCAGGTAGTGTACAGTGAGTTTTTAGAACCAGCTGTGGCAGAAAACAACACTGTGAGAGCGCTGAGAGTGAACCAAAACAGTAAAGAGCAGAAGCTCACTATAAAGCTTTGTAAAGCTGAGCTGCAGTCTGGTGATAATTCTCTGTAGGTTCATCACTACGAGCAACATGTCTGACATTAAATGTTATCATTTGATACATTATTAACATAAAAATATTGATTATAGCCGCTCTAACATTATTTAGAAACTCAGTATATCAACAATTCCACTTTCCCCCAAAACTAACTGCAGGAACACAGCTGGATCCTCAATTTGTTTATATGAGTGAAAGAATGACCTGGTCCAATGCTCAGAGGTACTGCAGGAAGAACTTCATAGACCTGGCCACTGTGAGGAACAACACTGAGAACCAGCAGATCCACAACTTGATGCCAAGTGAAACCTTGACATGGATCGGCCTGTACAGAGATCCTGACTCCTTCCTTTATAACTGGTCTGATGGCAGTGCCTACTCACTCACCACATGGGGTGATAAACATTCAGTTTCAGGATCACTCAGATCGATGATGTGTGGTGTGCAGGAATTAAACCAATGGACATTTATGTCCTGTGAAGAGAGATTTCCATTTGTCTGCTACAGCATCCCTCCTGGTGAGTGGTTTACTGTCCTTCAGTGGAAGCCAGAGAATGCTGCATAACTTTAGCATAAATCATGTTTGAATGTACATGAAAAAATGTAAATATCAAAAAACTAATAGGATGAATGATTCATTTCTCCTTTCATTCTGTGTCTCACTAACAGTAAAGAGGCGGATAGTTAAGCTGAGGATGAAGGTGCAGGACTCCTCTGTGGATCTCAATGACCCTGCTGTGAAAGCAAACATCCTGAAAAAGGCAAGTCTCCAAAATCCACCCTGAAAGTGTTACAAACAGTTTCAAGGTGACATATGTGGGAGCAGGTGTGCAGGTGTAGAAAGAGATTTTTATGCACCCACAGAAACCTCAGTAGTGCAGAACAGAAAGCAGTCATGACCTTTGATACAAAAGAGATAATTATTAATTAATTAAACTATTGATCCTTTTGTGATCTTGATATAACAAATGATTATTCCAGTGTGATAATAATTTATTTTCTTGTGACTGTACAATCATTATCTCATGATCACATGAAATGATAAAAACTGTCTCCACATGTTCATGGAAAATTTCCTTCGTAAATTGTTTTTGCCTCTTAAGAGAAAAGTCCACACCAATTTCTCCCATAAATTATTTTAAGATCAGGATCATAAAACAATAACACAAAGGTTTATCATGTGATCACAAGATGTTTTCAAAATGGCTTCCATTTGTGTTTCCAGTTCCAGGACAGACTGAAGGAGCAAGGAGTGAGTGGAGTCACCCTGAAGTGGAGAGAACAGCCTGATGGGAAAGTCTTCCACAAGGAGGGAAAAGAAGAGAAGAAGAAAAAAAGAAAGAAGACTGAGCTCTGAAATGAAAACCCAGCTTTACTTATCTGTAATCCATGTTGAATGTTGATTCTCTATCTGCTAACAATACACTATCATCAGCTTAACCGTAACCTTGACTACATCCTGTATAGAAGAGTTTTATCCTTCCTCATCAATATTACTGTTTGAAGTGTTTCAATCAAAGTCACTTTTCTTCCAAATAAAACATATGAGATGAGTCTTTGGCTTCAAGTTTACAGTGTGTGAACCAACCTGGGAGGGAAAAAGAGAGAACGAAAACTGAGCTCTGAAATTTAAATCCATCTGAAAGCCGTGTTTGATGTTGATTTTTTATCTAATACTTATAAAACACTAGTAGTTATCAGAATAGAGGATTTAACCATTACTTGCAATTTAGATGTGGCTTTGGCTTCAATTGTTTTAGTATAAAAATGGTAATTTCATCACTATTACTCTGTGAAGTGTTTTAATGAAAGTTGATAAATTTCCTGCAGAATAAAACATCTATAAAAGAAACATTTTGGTCCTGAACCCTTCAGCAAAAGGCAACAGAAGCACTAACCAGTGTTTACCAGTACTGAGAAAAATGCATCAACAATATTCATATAGGAAGTCATCACTGTGTAACTGTACCTTTTGAATAAGTCATCACTGGATGAAGACACACAGTATTTTAAATGACAGGTTACCTGTGTGGGAATAAAAGTGCAACACTGCCCTCCTGTGTTTACATGAGTTTATTGCCTTTGAGAACAAAGTGATGAAACATTGTGGGAAGCAAAAACAAACATTTGAATTTCATTGGACTCCTGTCGTAAAACACACAACACTGTGTGTGTGTGTAAATCATAAGAGATGAGTGGCAAAAAAAAACCTTATGAAGCTTTATGTCTTTATTTTGTTCATGTGAAAGCCATGTTGGATGTTGATGTCCTATCTACAGTCTGTTTCCTAGAAATGACTTTTAGATTCTACTAAACTGCACCAGCAAATATGTTTAGCAGGAAATGTAATGTTGACCCAGTTATGTTTTCTGTCAACATAATGAGTAAAATGTTCAGTGACAACAAAATATACAATCTTGCAGTATAATATCCACTTGGACTGACTAGTCTACAGCATTACTGAACTTTTTGATGGTTATGTTTAGGCACTTGGTGGAGGTTAGGGGAAGATCGTGGTCTTTTTTCATTTGAAAAACATCACCTGTGAACATAATCATGTTTGTGAAAGCAACATACATGAGAAAACAATTTAGTCATATATTCTAGTCAACAGGGTTGCTACAGTACTTATACTATTACCGGAAGTTATAAGAGTAGAGAACTTAACCATAACTTGACTTGACAAGACTATATATACAGCTTACAATAAAGCAAAATGTCTCACTAGAAAACAGTTACTGATCCAAAAACAGAAACAACAACAGTGTACAGATCAAGTGTACTTTGTGACACAGTATAGTGGTGAAGCAAATAGAATTAAACAAATCATTAAAAGAAACTGGGACATATTGAAAAGTGACAATTCTCTTAAAGAAGCTCCTCCAGATGCCGCTACCATCAGCTTCAGAAGAGCTCCAACCCTTACTGATAAACTTGTGAAGAGTCATCTCCCCTTGTACAACAGAAAATTTGATTAGGCATCAGGGCAGGTAACCACAAGTGCCGAGATTAAAATCATTGTGGTAATATGACCAATACCAACTACTTTACTGATATAACATCAGGTCGTAATTTATAAATTGCAGTTCCTCATATGTGGTTTACAGACACTTGACTGAACATAAACATGCTATAAGAACTGGCAACTCCCCATAACCGATGGCTCTACATTATAAAGAGGCTGACCACGGCAGCGGCAATTCTCTAAAGCTATCAGACATAGACCATATAGCAAACTGAATAAGGGGTGGGGACCAATTAAAAAGGTTCTTACAGAGAGAATTCTTTTGAATATACACATTGAAAGCTACACAATACCCTAGTTGAATGAGGAACTTGACTTCTCTCCTTTTCTGTAATTGTCTTTGATTTAGGTATCTGGGTTCATTGAACAACGTCAAGTGCCGTCTTGCTTGTGTGTACTAAAAACTTAAAAATTGGGATTTTATATATATATATATATATATATATATATGTTAGTTTATTACCGTTTTTTGCCTTGACATTCCTTGATATTACGTAAATGCTTTGATGTGTGGTTTCCTCTGATGAACCGTATCTGTCATGTGACTTCACCAGTCTACATTAATCATGTTACTATTACCTGTCCATATTGATCATGTGATTACTTGCCAACATATATAAGAAGCCTAAAGTACTTACCCTGATGAAGGCCTTAATGGCTGAAAAGCAATAGGCATGTTTTTAACTATGACTAAGAAGCCATGAAATATTAAAGGCTTTTTAAATTCATTACAATCTTGAGTGCCTCAGATCTTTTCAATAACTCATTACTGTCTGAATGATTAGAATTTGATTTTATTTTCAAAAACTGCAGACACATGGTTGTTCAGATTACAAGTTCAGCTGAAGCTGAACGAGGCTTCAGCAGTGTGAGTTGGTGTGAGAGTGGCTATTAGCCCAGAAAAAACACTGGCAATAAACCTACATGACTACCGAGACATACATACCCACTCTATCTGACTAACTGACACTGCTGAAGCCTCAAATCACCAACATAGTTTTGAGTAAAGGGGGACCAAGAACCAACCTCTGGGGCTCAAAAATAAAGCCAACGCAGGAGTGCCAAAAACTGCAGTTCTTTGAATTGCCACTTGAGGCTCCAAAAGCGAATCAATCCTCATAGACCCCCTTGTAAAGATGCCCAACTTTACAGCAGAAATAAACATGTACAACCAAGTTGTTTTAATCCTTCACCTCTCACGTTCACACACGTCATTTGATACATTATTATAAAGACGTATTATAAAGACGTCCAAAGAAATTGATCTTAACAAATCAAATCAAATTTTCACAAAGTAATTATTTTATATTCTCAAGAGCTCAAGTTTATTATGTTGTGATCAGTTTTTTTTTTACAGATTGAATGTTGAAATCATTCATGTCTTCTCTGGGTTTCCAATAAAGTCGATGGCTTTCATTTGTGTTTCACATTTCCAGGACAGACTGAAGGAGAAAGGAGTGAGTGGAGTCACCCTGAAGTGGAGAGAAAAGCCTGGTGGGAAAGTTTTCCACAAGGAGGGAAAAAGAACTGAAGACCGAGAGAAAGAAAACTGAGCTCTGAAATTAAAATCAAACTACGGCTAACGGGAAACCTATGACGAATACTGATTCTATCTGCTAATAAAATGTACACATAGTTCACTGCCTTGTAGTTATCAGAGCACTAAACCATAACTTAGTACAAACTAGTCCTTTATCAATACTACTGTGTGTAATGTTCATAACTCCTAATGAAATGTAATCCTCTCCAGAATAAAACATATCTATGGATTGTTGTGTTTGCTTCAAGTTTACAGCAGTGCCAGTAAGTTCAAGTCTTATTTTGCATTGAGTTGTGCATTTTTAAAGCCACAAGAGGGCAGGCCATGCTTAGCTTAGCTTAGCTTAGCTTAGCTTAGCTTAGCTTAGCTCAGCTAGCAGTATTTTTTACTCTGTTTTCTAAATACTCCAGAGGAGGTGAGGAAATTCATAACTGTTATTTTACTATTGTCATAACTATTCATTTCCACAGCCAGTTTTATTATCAGCCTTATTTAGTTTTATTGGATGATTTTACCCAAAGTACTTGGAGAAAAACAAAAACAAACCTACATAATAGTGTTAGAACCACATCTATGGACCTGACACATGACAAGCAAATGTTTCACCAGTTATTGACCTGTTAACACCCTGGAGCGGTAAAATAATAATAATAATTTGGGTCTACGAGAGTCAAAAAAGAGAACATTAGTCTTTAGGTCAGAACACTGAGCTGTACTATGTGGTCTTTTACTGTCCTGGTGCTTCATTACTCCCACAGCAGTTTACTTTCAATTGCAAACAACTACCTGCATGCTGCCATTAGCTGTCTAATTTTTTCTGTGTGCGTGTTTGTGTTTGTGTGTGTGTGTGTGGTCACCAGCAATGTTGTGACAGACCCAGGAGTCTTCTCCCTTCTCCAGCTGTGACACCAGTGACACTGAGTCCTGCTCCCTGCTGGTAAACAGTGCCTCACTGCTCCGCTGGCAGCAGGGCGGCCAGAAGGCCTCACCAGTCCGGGGACATGTCCTCAGGAAGGCCAAGGTCAGAGCTCACAATGCAGACTGGGACTAGAGTGATGTATAATGGTTTGCAGTATTCTGGGACAGTTTTGGCAGTCCTGTTTCAACATGAGTCCCCTCATGCACAAAGTTCATAAAGACATTTTCCCACTTTTGAGTAGAATTAACACATCGTCTTATCACCCAACATCAGTGTTGGATCTCACTAATACTCTTGTGGCTGAATGGGATCAAATCCCTGCAGCCAGGTTCCAACATCTTATGGAAAGGAAAACTATTTATTTTACATCCTGGATTTTATTTTTGTAGCTCTGACTCATGGTTCTGTCAGTTATGATGACATCATACTCACCAAAATATTTACTCATTTTTACTAGATTTTTTATGACCAGTGTAGTACCTGTAGTACTGGAAACTGTGTTAAGTCACAATAACTAGTATATGGATCAGCAAATAGGGAAAGAAGAACATCACACTTGTGGCAGCAATGCCACGCCAAGCTGTGTGTCAGGGTGGAGAGAGGAGGAGAGGAGGAGCAGTGTGTCAAACACAACACACTAGAAGTGAAGCTATTCTATCTTTTTCACTTTTGGATAAAAATAAGTTTGTGTTTGTGGTTTGAACATTTAATCCACTACAAACTCCCCTTTAAATCATTGAAATCCTGCAGCACATGTTCATCAAGCCAAGTTTTATTTAGACTTTTTTATTTATTCTGACAGGTTTGAGACTAGAGTAGGCAAGTGCTGAAAATCTTTGTAAAAATAATCTTTTTTGCTCATTTTCCAAAACCATTTTCTTCTATTATTTTCTGTGTTGTACAACATTATGTACATATTTGGCTGCAACATCCGTGGTAGCTCAGCTCTGTAAAGCACATTGTGCTTCCTCCTGGAATGAAATGTACGATATAAATAAAGTTTTGTTTGCTTTCTTGATAATGTCAAAGTCAAATCCATGTAAATGTGGAGCATGCAAACTAAGTGTGTGTCTGTGTTTGTTTGTTTTGCAGGAATGAGAGCAGAAGAACAGCACATAAACCTCTCAACCCCTCACATCAGTCTCATGTTATTTCCTCTTTTTTTCTTTTTAAGAAATTGTGTTAATATTTATTTTAACTGTTCATACAGTCTGAGAGCATGTTGAGGACACAAGCATAGCATTCACATGAACCAGAACAAGTACCACAACATACAGACATAACAACCTTTTGAAACTTTTATACTATGGAGCATGTTTAGTGCACAAACTTTCTTCTTCAAGCAACCACCAGTCTCTTTGTTTCCTTTTCACTCAAAATCTGATTCAGTTTGGGTTCAAAAAGGTCAAAACCAAGTATTTATTTGTAAATGTTTGAAGGAAATACTAGCTTCCCTTTGTTTATTTATGTTGATATATTTTAAGTGTTTTACTTATATATATATATTTATATTTATATATATATGTGTGTGTGTGTGTGTGTGTGTGTGTGTGTGTGTGTGTGTTCGTGTGTGTGTATACACATACACACACAGAAATTTCAAAGAGCTTAATGACCTCAAAATCTTGCTGTCCAATATGTATCAACATGCCACAACCTTAGGGACAGTGAATGGCCCACACACACACACACACGCACGCACGCACGCATGCACACACACACACACACACACACAAATACATGCATAGGATATACTGTTTATAATTAATATATATATCAGTCTTAATGTTGGAGAAGTACCACTCCATTCTTCAGAGACATGCTGTACCCTCTGGTTTGCATCTTTGTGGAGAAGGATTCATACTGCAGCAGGATAATGACCCCAAACACACCTCAAAGCTTTGCAAGAACTACTTGAAGACCAAAGAAGACCAAGGAGTCCTGACTGTCATGAACTTTCCTCCACAGTCACCTGACCTCAACCCCATTGAACATTTATGGGGCACTTGAAGACTGAGAAAGCCAAACTTTCTGTGACATCACAAGAAGCTCTTTGGAACATTGTCAAATCCTGCTGGGATAACGAGGCTCATCAGGTTTTCAACAGACTTGTGGAGTCCATGCCAGCTGGAGTGCATGATGTCATTAAAGTAAAAGGAGGAAATACTAAGATATTCTGTAATTCATGTACATTTTTCAAAGATTAAATTTTTCACTCAAATTGTTAAGCTGATATTATCATTTGTAATGAAAGAAATAGTTTTACATTCAGAACAAATACAAAATAGAAGTATCTTGACTAGAGGTCTCAGACTTTGGATCCCACTGTACATGTACATCCTTTTTTTTCATTTTCTGGAGTCTCATCCTGTGTGGAATCTTAGGAAGCACTTGTGTTTGTTGGTAAACCAGAGATGATCATCACACTTAATACAATATATTTGTATGCATCTATTCAACCCTTTAGACTATAAAATGTACTTGTGTCTGTTATTGCCAGTGAGTAGTAGATAGCAAAAACATGAACCAGATCATCATTTTACACAATAAAACATCACCATCATTCAGAATGTCTCAACATTTACACACACAAATGCACTAATTATGTCTCGAGACAACACATGAAAAATCACATCTTAGAAAAAATAAAACATATCTTTAAACCATCAGTTCAGTTTTTTTTTAGAGATTAAAGCACATGCTTGTATTTTTTTAAAGGTTGTCTTGATTTCAAGGTGTTATATAGTCAAATATATCTGACCCTTTTCTAGCACTGTGCCACATGTGGCTCCACTTCCTGAAAGTGTGTCCCACCCCAAAAATGCAACATTATACCCACTTCAGCTCCTCATCTGATTTGATAGAAACTTCTGATCAAGGTTTACAATGTGTGAAAATTACAATATGTATAAGTGAAAGGCTCAGAAAGCTTCCTGCTGCCTGCCAACAATATGCAGTAGAGTAGTGGTGTAGAGGTGTTAACCACATTTAAAAATTTCAAACATCCAGCCCAGCCTCTCTGTGAACAGGTATCATTGGAACTACTTTCTACTGAAGAAATAGTCCCAATGAAAACTGATCACAGTGAATTCTGTTTGTAATGAAGACTCCAGAGGGAGATGTTGCTGCTGAATTATCTGAATGACACTTTTTCAACACTGTGAGCACCAAAAAACAAACAAACAAAAAATTGTATAGAAGACAGAAATCTCAGAAAAACATAAAGACAAATAAAACTGAAACTCTGCATGCTAGATACGACTGGAGGTAAGTGAGAAATAAAATATACATTTCTGTAGTTGGGATGAACTGATCCATTCAAATCAACACCTTTGCACACGACCAAAGTGTGACTCTGAAAAAACAGTCTATACTATACTATATGCAAATACTTTTTGCATATAGAATGCAACAGAATAGTGACTTTTGCCCCTAACAGAGAAGAGAAGCTGGTGTTGTATTTGACTAGATTTGCCTAACAATAGCTAATATAGAGGCAGAGTTTCCTTTCAACAGTGAACATCGACACACAGAGACCTCAGAGCAGCATCATGATGGAAAGGATCTTACTGGGTGTCCTGTATCTCTCAGGTCAGTGAAATATTTAAAGGTATAATATGTAACTTCTCCGCATTCTAATGTCTAAAAATGACTAGATCTATGTTATATATTTTGTTGAGTTGTGTTCAAACCCAGAGAAATCTGTAATTTCAATCAAGGTAAGGGTCCGTTTCATTTGGTCGGCAGTTAATAGCATCATATCCCCTTTTTGCGTATGTCAGGGTTGTTGTTGTCTGGTAGAAGCTGTCATGAATTCAATTGTATTGTTTAAGTCACATTTTTATGATAGACTTTTTAGACCTTGGTTTTAGATCTTTTAGTCGGGTGAAGGATTGTTAGTATTATATAGTATTATTTCATTTTACTGTAATAGTTAAAAAATGTTAGTCACCTTACATGTTAAAAAGTGGTGTTTTCCTCACAGGCTGGTCCATCTTCTCCACATGTCGTCTCCATCAGTACCACTTTGTTTCTGAGCGCATGAATTGGACTGAAGCTCAGACCTACTGCAGAGAGACATACACAGACCTGGTCACCATTGAAAACACTGAAGACATGAACCAACTCATCAACACAGTTCCATCTGCTGGTAATAACAGTCAAGTCTGGATTGGCCTGTACAGAGTCATTGATTGGAAGTGGTCAGATGGGTACAGAGGGAGTGGAGCTGAATATAGGGACTGGGGATCCAATCAACCAGATTTAAGGGCTGATGAATTCTGTGCAATGACTGGAGATAGTCGTCACTCATGGTACGATTATTATTGCTCACGTGCATATGATTTTGTCTGTTATAATGGTAAGTACCCAGCTAAGCATCATTTCTTCTCTAATAATGATTACATTGAAGTTCAGAACTTTAAATCAAAGATTCAGTTTTCCTCAATAATTTATCTGCAGGAACACAGCTGGATCCTCAATTTGTTTTTGTGAATCAAGAGATGTCTTGGTTTGATGCTCAGAGGTACTGCAGGGAGAACTTCATAGACCTGGCCACTATGAGGAACGACACTGAGAACTGGGAGGTCAAGAATTTGGTGCCCAGTGGAGACTGGGCATGGATCGGCCTGTACAGAGATCCTGGTATTAACTGGTCTGATGGCAGTCCCTACTCGTTCACCAATTGGAGTGGCTCATTTTCAGTTTCAGAATCACACAGATTGGTGAAAATGATGTGTGGTGTGCAGGAATCAAACCAATGGACATTTATGTCCTGTGGAGAGAGATTTCCATTTGTCTGCTACAGCATCCCTCCTGGTGAGTGGTTTACTGTCCTTCAGTGGAAGCCAGAGAATGCTGCATAACTTTAGCGTAAATCATGTTTGAATGTACATGAAAAAGTGTAAATATCACAGAACTAATATGACAGCAAATGAATCATTCATTTCTCCTCTCATTCTGTGTCTCAGTACCAGTAAAGAGGTGGGTAGTTAAGCTGAGGATGAAGGTGCAGGACTCCTCTTTGGATCTCAATGACCCTGCTGTGAAAGCAAACATCCTGAAAAAGGCAAGTCTCCAAAATCCAGACTGGGTTAGGGGCTGGGGTGTCTCAAACAGGTCTAGAATACTTGTTTACATGCTTATTCTGCTTGATGTGTTTTGCCACTATGAAGTTTGATTATATCTAAAAACCAGTGGGGTTTTTTACACACAACAACACAATAGGGAGGATGAATGTTTCAAAATGGCTTCCATCTGTGTTTCCCAGTTCCAGGACAGACTGAAGGAGCAAGGAGTGAGTGGAGTCACCCTGAAGTGGAGAGAACAGCCTGATGGGAAAGTCTTCCACAAGGAGGGAAAAGAAGAGAAGAAGAAAAAAAGACAGAAGACTGAGCTCTGAAATGAAAACCCAGCTTTACTTATCTGTAATCCATGTTGAATGTTGATTCTCTATCTGCTAACAATATACTATCATCAGCTTAACCGTAACCTTGACTACATCCTGTATAGAAGAGTTTTATCCTTCCTCATCAATATTACTGTGTGAAGTGTTTCAATCAAAGTCACTTTTCTTCCAAATAAAACATATGAGATGAGTCTTTGGCTTCAAGTTTACAGTGTGTGAACCAACCTGATAAAAGCAACAGACACACAGTTATGGCAGTGATTTATTGCAGAATAATAAAGTAATCTAGGTGATAATGGGAGCACTGGTAATCTGCAAAGGCCTTCCATCCAAACTTTTGAAATCTGTAGACTTCTGTTGCTGCACTCAAACAAAAACGCTTTAGCAAAAGGCAAGAGAACTAAGAAAAGACACAACTGACAAATGTATCAAAAAGTGTGAGTATCTTATATAGATAATATGATATAGGCTGATAATATAGGCTGACACAGCAAAATGTATCCACTTCACATTCCCTCCATGACAGCCAGTGGAGGAAGAAGTTTTTACATCCTTTACTTCAAAGCAGCAATACTACAATATAACATAAGTATGATGAGTAAAACGTAGTAGAAGTATAACAAGTGAAAATAGTGGTTGTGCAGTGATGTTAATATGACATTATTAGATTATTAATACTGATGCATCAGTGTGTGAACAACATTTTATTGTTGTAGCTGGTTAAGGTGGAGCTAGTTTGAACTACTTTATATACAGGAAACTTAACTGTAGGTAGTTAAGTCCAGTGGTTCCCAACCTAGGGGTTGGGCCCCTCCAAAGGGTCCCAAGATAAATCTGAGGGGTCGTGAGATGATTGATGGGAGAGGAAAAAGGTTAAAAGACAAATGAAACACTGGTTTAATCTTTAATGTGTTGTATTTTATATCATGAGTGTTTTTATGTTAAATAAAATATTCTGTACAGTAACTAGTGACTATAGGTGTTAAATAAATGTATAATATTTCCCACTCAAATATTGTGGAGTACAAGTGGCTAAAAATGGAAACATTCAAGTAAAGTACAAGTACCTCAAAATTGTACTGAAGAACAGTATTTGATTAAATGTACTTAGTTTGTTGTCAGATGATGACAGGAACATGTCATGTGACTGAGCACCTCTGTTATTTTACACACCATTGGACAAACTATGTGCTCCTACAAACATGGTTGTGAACGTCACACCAAACCTCTGTAAATATGTCAGGTCTAAATAATTACACACAACTAAAGAATATACAGATACATAGTGGGATTATAGTGAATTATCAATGACTGCATGAGCACATACTGTGTTTCATATTGCATACATGCTGAGCTCTCCACGTATCTGTGTGTGAGAATTAAAATGTAACACTGCACTCTTGTGTTTGTATGTGTGTATTGTTGGCTTCAAAGTGAGAGTCTAGTAAATGTGGGAACAAAGTGAGAGACAGACATGTAAAACAAGAGGGGAGGATGTGATTTGTTGTTGTAGTTTTACTGAACTACAGCTGATTGCATGTTACCCTTTTGAAATAATCTCACTACCATAGGATCATTAAAATGGTTTGCTTGACAAAACATCTGAAATATCTTCATTTTAGAGGAGTCATTGAACCTCTCCTGTATTTCTCTCTTTGTTGGTAATGATTTACTGAGTCCTATTGCATTTCTACATGAGATGCTTGAGAGAATTTGAGGAATACAGATAACAGAGAGAGAAAATAAAACATGTTTTGAGTTCAGTAAAGTGACTTATTTGGATGTAGTTTGGTTAAACTAAGAACTTGTAGTTTTGTATTGATTTGCAGCCTTGTAACATTTAGATAGGAGCTGTGTTAAGTGGCCTTTTTTGACACAAATGATAATGATGTAATAACAAACAACTCATCTTAATCTGGTTTCTTGGAGAGTGGATGTCACCCTTCGCTGATGAAACCTTCCGTGACCATGAACCTGGGAAGAATCTCCTGTGTGTCTGACACAGTTAGAGTGTAAGGTTGATAACAGAGATGGGGGGAGAAATTACTCACCTTGCACAGCATTTCTGGAGAAGAAACTCAGGCACAGTGCAGATGAGTAGAGGAGAAAGCACTTGCTGCCAAACGGGCTGCCTGCATGAGAAAGATGTAAGATGAGAGGCCAGACAAGAACGAGCAACAGACATCGTTTTTACCTTTATTTATCTCACCTGAGATGGGGAGACAGAAGCAACCCCCTCCCCAGTGTGGTGCCTCTAACACCTGGAACACACAGCCTACCTTCACCTGAACAGTGTGTGTGCACCGCTGAACTGCTGCGGCTCGCACACCCGCAGTGTCCACACAGACAGCGTTGCTAACAGAATGTTTCATATCATTTCATTTGCATTTAGTTTAGATAGTAAAAGGTTAAGAAGTGTGTGCTAACTCTGAGGGGCATGGTGGGGTCAAGTTAGGTCTACTAGTTAGCTCTCACAGCATTGTTATCTTCACTCTTTATTATTTCTTTATTTATTTATTTATTTATTATTCTTCCGTACATTTTTTGATCAGTAACTGCTCCTACATACTTTCAGCTACAAAAACCATTCATATATCCAAACATTAAGCTTTTTTCAGATATTTTTACATTTTTACAATGTAAGTGAATGGCAGAAAATGACACACATACATGCATACTGTCCCACGTACTGTACATAATAATAATAATAATAATAATAATAATAATAATAACAATAATAATAATAACTTTATTTGTATTGCACCTTTCATACAAAAAATGCAGCTCAAAGTATAAACTGTACATATTATACATACATACTGTACATACATACATACATGCTGTACATATATAGATATATACATGTTGTGTCTGTACATGCGCATACAGTAACACAAACTGACATAGAAACACACACACATACTAAAACACACATTACTGACACATAAAGACAAGAATTGTTTTTTCTGTCTTTATGAAGACTTTTATTCACACACACACACAAACTGTTTTTTCTATCTTTATCAGGACCTTTACTGACAAACACACACACACACAAACTGTTTTTTCTATCTTTATGGGGACGTTTACTGACAAACACACAATGCGTTTCAGTTAATATCAGCTTTTTTTTAAAAAGCTGTTATCAGAATTGCTTCAGCAATTTCTTTAAGCTTTCAGCTTCCGATGAATTTCACCCTTCATCATTCACAGCTGCTTGCAGAGGCAGCAGTGGTAGCAGTAGCTGGCAGCAGCAGCAGCTGACAGCCTCCAGCTCTCTTATGCATCCATCTTGTTGGTTATACTGATTATTTCACCAGTTAAACCCCCACTATCATCGCTGCAAGTGAAGAAAATCCCTCCAGATGACACCAAATTCCTCAAACAAGCCAAAAACACTCAAACAAACCTCCATACTAACTGTCAGGAGGGAAACTCACAACAAATAAGGAAAATAACACCAAATCTCAGTCTGGAAGCAGGTAAATCAACAGGCAGACCAAAGTAAAAGATGGTGAACATGGAGGTGAATGATAGTCCTGGTTAGGGGTGTAATGGTACACCAAATTCATGGTTTGGTGTGTACCTCGGTTTTCACGGTTCGGTACAATTTCGGTACAGCAGGAAGAAAAAAGAAAGGTAGAAAATACCATTTTGGTCTTTCATTTTGAAAAATGTAAACATCCAACAATGGCTCATTGACTATAACTATTACTGAAGCAGTTTAGTTGTGCTGCTGTGGAAAACAGAAAACAACCTTTATGTTTCTTGCAAGGAGTCAGGACACCTGCTGACAGCTGTTTTATGTTGATTTATGGTCTAACTGTATATAAAGTAATTCAAACTAGCTCCACCTCTTAGTAGCTACAACTGTAGCATGCTGCTGACAAACTGGTGCTTCATATTAATAATCTAATGATTTAATATATAATAATATATCAGTCAGAGGGACCAAACCACTACTTTTACTTTAATACATTTTAACTAAATGTTTATCTCTCAGAACTGGTTCTTACGACGTGCTGTCTGAACACGTCAGAAATCAAATAGTTGTTCTGAACGACGAAAAACGAACAAACGAAACGAACGAAAAGCCGACCGTCACAGAGAGGGGAGGGGGACATGGTATTGTTTCATTAAGGAGATAAAGGCACATATTTTAATGGTAGTGTTGCACTTGGTCAGTATTATGGGTCACTTGTTTGTCATTCTGATGGCAGGGTAACCCAGGCTACCTTGGCTAAGCTGGCTAAAACACCAATGAGTATGTTAGGAACTCATGCTCTAGAGTTATTGTTCCTTATGTCGGACTAAGTGGATTATTAAACTATTTTGACAGTAATTGTCAAGGTCACGGAGCGTATTCTTCGTACAACTGGATGCACCGAACCGTAATGTCCGTACGTCCGGTTCAGGACGAATACATGTACTGTTATACCCTTAGTCCTGGTGTAATTAATGACAGCTTAAGGCTGTGGCTGTGAGTTCAGTGGGTTTCTGGGCAGTTCATGTCTTACCAGTGTCCTGATAATCAAGGCTATGCTCTCTTTTTATTTTTTCCCACATGTTGGTTTGGGGTCTTGCTGTCCTGGAGAATCTTACCATCAGATTTCACGGGGAATGCAGCATCACACACAGGGTCTAAGGGCTCTAAAGCTCAGATTATTAGAGTGGGGGTTCAATAGCATTTTATTCAAACCTGAATCCAGTATGCAATTTATTTTGATTTAACTTTTAAGAATAGTAAGTAACAACCAACATTTTTTCAAGTTTCCTTTTTGCCAGAATTTTGAAGTTTGCTAACAGCATTGTGGATCAAGTCTTGAATAGAGAGAAAGTTTTTTCATCCCTCTTTTCATCTATGTATTGACTCGTCACTTAGTTTCTTTGGTAAAACATCTACAGTATGAGACTGTTAAATTTGCTCAGAAGACACATGTTTTGTGTTGGAGTAAACAGACATTAGCAGTTTGAAGCTATAGCTCTCACAGTCATGTTGTTTAATATGAAAAGAGTCTTAATTTACCCAATTTCAATTCAGAGCAAATTCATCTTAGTTATGTGAAGGTCAGTTGAATGGGATTATCTAATGTAACAGGTTCAATGTCAAAGTTTGTAAAATACATGGCTGTCAAACTAGAAAGAGTTTCTTCTGACTTCCTGTGCATTAACATGTGTATCCAATCCAGAGCAGAGTACCTGATCCTCGTCTTTATGATTTCAACACTGGCAGCACAAACACAAACAGGCAGATGACTCAGCAGTTTCATCATTTTTGGACACCAGCCTCTTGCATTCAGTTTCTTCACATCCAGTCGTCATTTTACAGATGTGGAGCAGTGTAAGTACAGGAAGAACTGCGTGGAGACTGACGCCAAGTGGCTGCAGGCCAAAGAAGAAGAGCTGATGATGAAGCTGATAAAGAGGGAAGAGCTGATGAAGAAGAAGCAGGAGATCAGGAACCATCTGACTCATCTAAAGAAGGAGAGGAGAGAACTGCGCACTGCTGTGGAGGCTGCTGCTGGTAAGACACATAGACTTCTGTTGAAAAAGTGCTTGTTGTTAAATGACAAAGCTTTATTGTGTTTTAAGATTCAATCCAAAAGTGTTTATAGCTGTTCAAAATTGAAAGTCATCATATGAAGAAACAAGTCTCGAATGTGGAAAAAGTTCTCAAACCTCTCCATTGAAGATGTTACCATGTACAAGTTTATTAACATGATAAAAATCCTATCTCTCTTTCTCCATTAGGCAGACGTCATGGCTCCCTGTCGGAGCGACTGAAGAAGGTGGAGGATGAGTGCAGGCAAAGGGAGGAGGAAAGGGTGAACCCGGAGCTGGAGCTGATGAAGGTGAAGGAGAGTCTGAAGAAGGCCCTGAGTGGAGGCGTCACCCTTGGCCTCACTATCAAACCAAAAGCTGGCTCCTCTGACCTCCAGGTCAGAACACTGAGCTGTACTATGCTGTCTTTTACTGCCCTGTGGTGCGTCATTACTCCCACAGCAGTTTACATTCAACTGCAAACAACTACCTGCATGCCGCCATTACCTGTCTAATTTTTTCCGTCTGTGTATATGTGTGTGTGTGTGTGTGTTTATATGTGTGTGTGTGTGTGTGAGTGTGTGTGTGAGTGTGTGTGTGTGTGTGTGTGTGTTTGTAGTCACTGGTGATGTTGTGACAGACCCAGGAGTCTTCTCCATTCTCCAGCTGTGACACCAGTGACGCTGACTCCTGCTCCCTGCTGGTCAACAGTGTCTCACTGCTCCATCGGCAGCAGGGCAGCCAGAAGGCCTCACCAGTCCGTGGACACGTCCTCAGGAAGACCAAAGTCAGAGCTCACAATGTAGACTGGGACCAGACTGATGTATAATGGTTTGCAATATACTGGACCAGTGTAGTACCTGTAGTACTGGAAACTGTGTTAAGTCACAATAACTAGTATATGGATCAGCAAATAGGGAAAGAAGAACATCACACTTGTGGCAGCAATGCCACGCCAAGCTGTGTGTCAGGGTGGAGAGAGGAGGAGAGGAGGAGCAGTGTGTCAAACACAACACACTAGAAGTGAAGCTATTCTATCTTTTTCACTTTTGGATAAAAATAAGTTTGTGTTTGTGGTTTGAACATTTAATCCACTACAAACTCCCCTTTAAATCATTGAAATCCTGCAGCACATGGTCATCAAGCCAAGTTTTATTTAGATTTTTTTTATTTATTCTGACAGGTTTGAGGCTAGAGTAGGCAAGTGCTGAAAATGTTTGTAAAAATAATCTTTTTTGCTCATTTTCCAAAACTATTTTCTTCTATTATTTTCTGTGTTGTACAACATTATGTGCATATTTGGCTGCAACGTCCGTGGTAGCTCAGCTCTGTGAAGCACATTATGCTTCTTCCTGGAATGAAATGTATGATATAAATAAAGTTTTGTTTGCTTTCTTGATAATTTCAAAGTCAAATCCATGTAAATGTGGAGCATGCAAACTAAGTGTGTGTCTCTGTTTGTTTGTTTTGCAGGAATGGGAGCAGAAGAACAGCACATAAACCTCTCAACTCCTCACATCAATCTCATGTTATTTCCTCTTTTTTTCTTTTTAAGAAATTGTGTTTATATTTATTTAAACTGTTCATACAGTCTGAGAGTGTTTTTGAGGACACAAGCATAGCATTCACATGAACCAGAACAAGTTGCCTGTTTTAGTAAACTGTAAGTACCACAACATACAGACATAACAACCTTTTGAAACTTTTATACTATGGAGCATGTTTAGTGCAAAAACTTTCTTCTTGAAGCAACCACCAGTCTCTTTGTTTCCTTTTCACTTAAAATCTGATTCAGTTTGGGTTCAAAAAGGTCAAAACCAAGTATTTATTTGTAAATGTTTAAAGGAAAATACTAGCTTCCCTTTGTTTATTTATGTTGATATATTTAAAGTGTTTTACTTACTATATATTTGTGTATGTGTATATATATATATATATATATATATAAAGAGAGAGAGAGAGAGAGAGCTTGATGACTTCAAAATCTTGCTGTCCAATATGTTTCAACATGCCACAACCTGAGGGACAGTGAATGACCCACACACACACACACACACACGCACACACACACACACACACACACACACACACACACACGCACACACACGCACACACACGCACACCCACATGCACACCCACACACCCACACACCCACACACACACACACGCACACAAATACATGCATAAGATATACTATATGTAATTAATATATATCAATCTTAATGTTGGAGAAGTACCACTCCATTCTTCAGAGACATGCTGTACCCTCTGGTTTGCATCTTTGTGGAGAAGGATTCATACTGCAGCAGGATAATGACCCCAAACACACCTCAAAGCTTTGCAAGAACTACTTGAAGACCAAAGAAGACCAAGGAGTCCTGACTGTCATGGACTTTCCTCCACAGTCACCTGAACTCAACCCCATTGAACATTTATGGGGACACTTGAAGACTGAGAAAGCCAAACTTTCTGTGACATCACAAGAAGCTCTTTGGAACATTGTCAAATCCTGCTGGAATAACGAGGCTCATCAGGTTTTCAACAGACTTGTGGAGTCCATGCCAGCTGGAGTGCATGATGTCATTAAAGTAAAAGGAGGAAATACTAAGATATTCTGTAATTTATGTACATTTTTCAAATCATTTGTAATGAAAGAAATAGTTTTACATTCAGAACAAATGCAAAATAGAAGTATCTTGACTAGAGGTCTCAGACTTTGGATCCCACTGTACATGTACATCCTTTTTTTTCATTTTCTGGAGTCTCAACCTGTGTGGAATCTTAGGAAGCACTTGTGTTTGTTGGTAATCCAGAGATGATCATCACACTTTCTGCACTTTGCATAAGAAATACAATATATTTGTATGCATCTATTCAACCCTTTAGACTATAAAATGTACTTGTGTCTGTTATTGCCAGTGAGTAGTAGATAGCAAAAACATGAACCAGATCATCATTTTACACAATAAAACATCACCATCATTTAGAATGTCTTAATATTTACACTAACTGCACTAATTATGTCTCGAGGCAACGCATGAAAAATCCATAGACTGTAAAAAATATGGACATAGCCACCGTGACGTCACCCACTGGTTTCTGAAGTGTGGTTTTGGAACTCATAGTGGGCAGCTCTGGCCGTCACCATCTTGGCAGTGCCTGACTCCGTCTAACTCCTAAAATGTGCAAAGACGAGGAGCTGAGGCAGACTGAATGAAGCCTGGTTGCTGAAACAAGCCACCTAGCGGCTAGTGACCTGTCCCTCAAAGTGGCTACATCCTTAATTATGCATAACTTTACAGCTTAATAAAATTTAAACAGGCGTGTTATGAAAAAAAATCATCCCCTGTACAGTTGTCATGAAAGGGGAAATTAGCTATAGAGACCAAAACCGTTTTTTGTACCAGGCTGCTGTAAAGTTGGGCATTTTAACATGGGGGTCTAAATAGTCCCAATGAAAACTGAAGGCAGAAATCTCAGAAAAACATAAAGACAAATACGACTGAAACTCTGCACACTAGATACGACTGGAGGTAAGTGAGAAATAAAATATATATATTTTGTAGTTGGGATGAACTGATCCCTTCAAATCATCACCTTTATACACATCCAGAGTGTGACTCTGAAAAAACAGCTTCAAAAATACTCTGTGGGTACTTTACAATGTTTTGGAGACAAACATTTACATACTTTACAATACGTTTTACATACAGAATGCAGCAGAACAGTGACTTTTGCCCCTAACAGAGAAGAGAAGCTGGTGTTGTATTTGACTAGATTTGCCTAAGAACAGCTAATATAGAGGTAGAGTTTCCATTTAATAGTGAACATCAACACACAGAGACCTCAGAGCAGCATCATGATGGAAAGGATCTTGCTGGGTGTCCTGTATCTCTCAGGTCAGTGAAATATTTAAAGATATAATATGTAACCTTTACACATTGTAATGTCTAAAAACAACTAGACCTTTGTAATATATTTTGTTGAGTTGTGTACTTACATCATCCCAAATGCTTCCAGCAATGTTCATACCCAGATAAATCAATAATTTTAATCAAGGTAAGTTTCATTTGGTCGGCAGTTAATAGCATCATATCACCTTTGTATGTATGTCAGTGTTGTGGTTGTCTGCCAGAAGCTGTGAATAATTGACTTTTCAAGCCACATTTTTATGATACACTTTTAAGATCTTGGTTGTTTTTAACTATATCTTTTGACCAGATGAAGGATTTTAGTCATCGGATGTCTGGATCTTAAGTTATCAGAGAAACAAGCTGAGCAAATGTTAACAGCAGCTCAGCTCTGGACGTCTTGTGTCTGTTGGGCAGTGTGGGAGAAACACTGATTTTTAACGTGAGACTGCTTTATTCAGTGTTTTTACTGGTTTTAATTGTTTTGGAGAGGAGGAGACCTCTGTGGATAATTTGGCTCCTGGTAAAAACCTCCTGAACAATGAACACTGAAGGAATCCTAACAGGGAGAAGCTGACTGCAATGACTGCAATGGTGGTTATTTCACAATGAAGACAACAACTCCCATGATCCCACACTACTTCATGATGTCATCAAACTGTATTTCATTATTGTTTTGATTAAGAGACCACTAGCAGCAGAAATGACATATTGTGTGTAAATAATGTCTAACAGTGTTTATTATTTCATTATACTGTAATACTCAAAAATGTTAGAGTCACCTCACATGTTAAAAAGTGGTGTTTTCCTCACAGGCTGGTCCATCTTCTCCACATGTCGTCTCCATCAGTACCACTTTGTTGCTGAACCCATGAAGTGGACTGAAGCTCAGACCTACTGCAGAGAGACATACACAGACCTGGCCACCATTGAAAACACTGAAGACATGAACCAACTCAACAACACAGTTTCATCTGCTGGTTACAACAGTCAAGTCTGGATTGGCCTGTACAGAGTCGTTGATTGGAAGTGGTCAGATGGGTACAGAGGGAGTGGAGATGAATATAGGGACTGGGCATCCAATCAACCAAGTTTAGGCACTGATAAACTCGGTGTAGTTATTGGAAACAGTCGTCCCTCATGGCAGATTCATTCTTGTACACATATACATTATTTCGTCTGTTATAATGGTAAGTACCCAGCTAAGCATTATTTCTTCTCTAATAATGATTATATTGAAGTTCAGCACTTCAAATCAAAGATTCATTTTTTCCCCAATAATTTATCTGCAGGAACACAGCTGGATCCTCAATTTGTTTATGTGAATCAACTAATGACCTGGTCCAATGCTCAGCGGTACTGTAGGGAGAACTTCATAGACCTGGCCACTGTGAGGAACAACACTGAGAACCAGCAGATCCACAACTTGGTGCTGACGAAAGACTGGACATGGATCGGCCTGTACGGAGATCCTGACTCCTTCCTTTATAACTGGTCTGATGGCAGTGCCTACTCACTCACCACATGGGGTGATAAACATTCAGTTTCAGGATCACTCAGATCAATGATGTGTGGTGTGCAGGAATCAAACCAATGGACATTTATGTCCTGTGGAGAGAGATTTCCATTTGTCTGCTACAGCATCCCTGGTGAGTGGTTTACTGTCCTTCAGTGGAAGCCAGAGAATGCTGCATAACTTTAGCATAAATCATGTTTGAATGTACACAAAAAAATGTGCTCATTCACTGTAATGAATTAAATATCACAGAACTAATAGGACAGCAAATGAATGATTCATTTCTCCTCTCATTCTGTGTCTCAGCACCAGTAAAGAGGTGGGTAGTTAAGCTGAGGATGAAGGTGCAGGACTCCTCTGTGGATCTCAATGACCCTGCTGTGAAAGCAAACATCCTGAAAAAGGCAAGTCTCCAAAATCCAGACTGGGTTGGGGGCTGGTGTGTCTCAAACAGGTCTAGAATACTTGTTTACATGCTTATTCTGCTTGATGTGTTTTGCCACTATGAAGTTTGATTATATGTAAAAACCAGTGGGGGGTTTTAGACACAACAACAACAACACAATAGGGGGGATGAATGTTCCAAAATGGCTTCCATTTGTGTTTCCCAGTTCCAGGACAGACTGAAGGAGCAAGGAGTGAGTGGAGTCACCCTGAAGTGGAGAGAACAGCCTGATGGGAAAGTCTTCCACAAGGAGGGAAAAGAGGAGAAGAAGAAAAAAAGAAAGAAGACTGAGCTCTGAAATGAAAACCCAGCTTTACTTATCTGTAATCCATGTTGAATGTTGATTCTCTATCTGCTAACAATACACTATCATCAGCTTAACCGTAACCTTGACTACATCCTGTATAGAAGAGTTTTATCCTTCCTCATCAATATTACTGTGTGAAGTGTTTCAATCAAAGTCACTTTTCTTCCAAATAAAACATATGAGATGAGTCTTTGGCTTCAAGTTTACAGTGTGTGAACCAACCTGATAAAAGCAACAGACACACAGTTATGGCAGTGATTTATTGCAGAATAATAAAGTAATCTAGGTGATAATGGGAGCACTGGTAGTCTGCAAAGGCCTTCCATCCAAACTTTTGAAATCTGTCAACTTCTGTTGCTGCACTCAAACAAAAACACTTTAGCAAAAGGCAAGAGTACTAAGAAAAGACACAACTAACAAATGTATCAAAAAGTGTGAGTATCTTATATAGATAATATGATATAGGCTGATAATATAGGCTGACACAGCAAAATGTATCCACTTCACATTCCCTCCATGACAGCCAGTGGAGGAAGAAGTTTTTACATCCTTTACTTCAAAGCAGCAATACTACAATATAACATAAGTATGATGAGTAAAACGTAGTAGAAGTATAACAAGTGAAAATAGTGGTTGTGCAGTGATGTTAATATGACATTATTAGATTATTAATACTGATGCATCAGTGTGTGAACAACATTTTATTGTTGTAGCTGGTTAAGGTGGAGCTAGTTTGAACTACTTTATATACAGCAAACTTAACTGTAGGTAGTTAAGTCCAGTGGTTCCCAACCTAGGGGTTGGGCCCCTCCAAAGGGTCCCAAGATAAATCTGAGGGGTCGTGAGATGATTGATGGGAGAGGAAAGAGGTTAAAAGACAAGTGAAACACTGGTTTAATCTTTAATGTGTTGTATTTTATATCATGAGTGTTTTTATGTTAAATAAAATATTCTGTAAAGTAACTAGTGACTATAGGTGTTAAATAAATGTATAATATTTCCCACTCAAATATTGTGGAGTACAAGTGGCTAAAAATGGAAACATTCAAGTAAAGTACAAGTACCTCAAAATTGTACTGAAGTAAAGTATTTGAGTAAATGTAGTTAGTTTGTTGTCAGATGATGACAGGAACATGTCATGTGACTGAACACCTCTGTTATTTTACACACCATTGGACAAACTATGTGCTCCTACAAACATGGTTGTGAACGTCACACCAAACCTCTGTAAATATGTCAGGTCTAAATAATTACACACAACTAAAGAATATACAGATACATAGTGGGATTGTAGTGAATTATCAGTGACTGCATGAGCACATACTGTGTTTCATATTGCATACATGCTGAGCTCTCCACGTATCTGTGTGTGAGAATTAAAATGCAACACTGCACTCTTGTGTTTGCATGTGTATTGTTGGCTTCAAAGTGAGAGTCTAGTAAATGTGGGAACAAAGTGAGAGACAGACATGTAAAACAAGAGGGGAGGATGTGATTTGTTGTTGTAGTTTTACTGAACTACAGCTGATTGCATGTTACCCTTTAGAAATAATCTTACTACCATTGGATCATTTAAATCAGGGGTCTCAAACTCAAATTACCTGGGGGCCGCTGGAGGCAGAGTCTGGTTGAGGCTGGGCCGCATCAGGTATTCCACAAAAAAAGCTTAGCAGGCGCAGGCTAGGATAGCTGGCGCAAAAAAGGCGACTACTACCGGCTTGTTCATTATCCGCCGTGCTTTTGTTGTTGTAAACGTCGTCATAGAAACAAGTGAAACAAATGGCATCATAAAGAAATATCTTTATAATGTTTATTGTGCAAGGCATTAACTATAGAGTAAAATGTTTTGAGGAATAAATGTCTTTCCGTAAATGATTCACTACATTCCATTCACCCAAAAGATTTTTTCGAATAATTTGTCCATGAATGTCAGATCATTGCAGAGCAAACGTGGAGAACATGACGCCGGGACAGTGGGACACCATTATCCCATGGTTTGCAGCCATGGAGGCGTTATGTATTGGCTTTTATTTTCTATAATAACTCCATGGATGCAGCGGGCGCTGCGAAGCTAGCGGCGTTGTCAAATCAAATATGACGTGTGGCACAGCAGCATCAGCTGTACGGTGTTTTGTTACACTCTGTGTTTATGATCTCTGTCGGATGAACATAAGTGTGTTCATGAAAACGTAAATATTAACTTTTAATTCACTTCACAACGTGGCATTATGTGACAGAAATATGCATATACATTATTATCTGCCAGACTTATAAAGACGCAGATACACCTGGTTCTGTTTTTTTAATGTCACACACTGTGGAATCACATGCACGAGCCTCATTTGCTGTCACAGTGAGCCAAAAATGGATGTAAAGGTCTTTA
This sequence comes from Thunnus albacares, assembly GCF_914725855.1. Taxonomy (NCBI): domain Eukaryota; kingdom Metazoa; phylum Chordata; class Actinopteri; order Scombriformes; family Scombridae; genus Thunnus; species Thunnus albacares. Next base: position 24,066,008 of record NC_058127.1, on the reverse strand, counting down.
AACCTCTGTTTGTACGTCAACAGTTGTGTCCGTTCCGCTCATCAGACCTCAGTGAGAATTACGCACAGGCTCTCCAACAGCTGATCATTACGCACGGCTGCTGTGGATATTTGAAACGACTTTACCCCTAATTTTACCCTAAAGTTCGTTCAGCTCCAGCTTGTGCAATAAAGGGACCCTCCACACACAACACAGTAAAGTGCCATTCATATAAAACTCACGGGCCGCACTAACATTAAACTTTCATATCAAGGTGGGGGCCACAAAATATCAGCCCGCGCGCCACGAGATTGAGATCCATGATTTAAATGGTTTGCTTGAGAAAACATCTGAAATATCTTCATTTTAGAGGAGTCATTGAACCTCTCCTGTATTTCTCTCTTTGTTGGTAATGATTTACTGAGTCCTATTGCATTTCTACATGAGATGCTTGAGAGAATTTGAGGAAGACAGATAACAGAGAGAGAAAATAAAACATGTATTGAGTTCAGTAAAGTGACTTATTTGGATGTAGTTTGGTTAAACTAAGAACCTGGAGTTTTGTATTGATTTGCAGCCTTGTAACATTTAGATGGGAGCTGTGTTTAGTGGCCTTTTGTTTGACACAAATGATAATGATGTAATAATGAACAACGCGCCTTAAACAGACTTAAGAACAGACTTTAATATATAATATGTATAAGTATGTTTTAATTAGTGTCTAATCAACTGAAAATAATAATTGTTGTGTTTTTGTTACCTTAGAATGAACCCTTTATATCTACATAGGGAGCAGGTCCCCTCCCTGATTTCTGCTGGACAGGTAAGAGTAACATTAAAGATTACAACAGAATGTAATATATATTTCCCCCCGCTGCTAATGGTTCAAAACCTAGATGATGTACAATGTTTATTAGCAGAACGTTTCCTTTAATACATTTTAACTTAATGTTTCTCTCTCAGAACTGGTTCTTATGACGTGCTGTCTGAACATGTCAGAAATCAAATAGTTGTTCAGAACAACTTCACTCAAAGGCAGAGTGAAAAGCCGACCGTCACAGAGAGGGGAGGGG